>NC_091696.1:38876250-40123125 GCF_041296265.1 Equus caballus | reverse complement strand
TCGCTTACGCCTCTCATTTCCTCCTGACTTGTTTGATAGTTTAATATGTGTACACGTGTCCATCAGCTTTTTGATGTCCTCGGGGCTGGAAACCAGAGGGTTTATGCATCTCAGGGTCTCCCACCCCCATTGTACCAGGACAGTGTGAGGGTCCAGGACATGCTTGGTTAAGTTGAATCAGGTTTCAGGGCCCAATATGACTACTGTGGCCCTCCGAATGTCCCCAAGAAGAAACATCAGAGAAATTCCCCATCCCCCCAACAGAGGACCGCCGATCCTCACCCCACCGCTGTGGTCTCTTTGGTTTTTCCCAGGCAAAGCCAACAAGAACGTTCAGTGGGACGAGGATTCGGTGGAGTATATGCTGGCCAACCCGGTCAGAATCGCCTTCGTCCTGGTGGTCCACGGCCGCGCGTCTCGGCAGCTGCAACGCATGTTCAAGTCCATCTACCACAAGGACCATTTCTACTACATTCACGTGGACAAGGTGAGGAGCCCCCTCCACTCGCCCCAGGCTGGCCTATCTCTGCCGGTCCGTCTGCCCCTCTCCAAGCCGGCCACCCTTTCTGGAAGGCTCGCAGGCCGAACAGCTGCCTCTTCTCCAAGCATTGGGTCTTGACATGCTGTGTGTGTGTGTTGGTTTCAAAGTTCCCAGCTGTGACTTTAGACTTTCTCCATAAACACTGTTTTCTTGCCTCTTTTTCTCAACGTCCCACTGCCCAATGCGTTGCCTGCCACTTTGCGTGGACAGCTGTCCCAGGAGTGGGCACGCTTTTTCCGTAAAGGGCAAAATTGTAAATGTTTCAGCCTTTGTGGCCCATGTGCTCTCTGTCACAGCTACTCGCCACTGCCATTGTAGTGTGAAAGCAGCCGTAAAAAATACGTAAATGAACGTGTGTGGTGGAGTTGCAGTAAAATTGATTTACGAAAATCTGCAGCAGGCTTGCGGACCCCTGAGCCGTCTTGACCCCGAGGTCTGCTGACGTGACGTGATTACGTCTTTAGTCAAGAAGCCGAAGGGGATGCATGGTCCCGTAGGTCTGCTTCTAGCAGGCCTGTGAGAGGGTCATGGAGAAATTCCCCCTCTCAGGGTACTCGTCAGGTTCAGATACAGCTGGTGTCTTAGCTGGTTATCCTCAGACCACATGCATCTGTCTTGTATTAAAATGCAGAGTCCCGGGCACCAGCCCACACCTAGTAAGCCAGTAGCTCAGAGGCAAGGCCAGGGAATCTGCATTTGAAATAGGTAACATAAAATTTTAAAAACTCATAAAGGTTCGAGTAGCGATGCAGAAAGACACCAAGGCCTGAGTCCATTACTTGGCAAAGCAGAAGCCCTGTCAACTAGAAGAGAAGGGACAGCGAGGGGACAAGGGGCAAGAGGCATATCTGGTGTTTTCTGGGCTGCTGACTGTCACTCTTTCTCTCCTGCCAAAAGCGCTCTAATTACCTGCATCGGCAAGTGCTCCAGTTTGCCAAGCAGTACAGCAATGTCCGTGTCACCCCCTGGCGGATGGCCACCATCTGGGGGGGAGCCAGCCTCCTGTCCACATACCTGCAGAGCATGCGGGACCTCCTGGAGATGACCGACTGGCCCTGGGACTTCTTCATCAACCTCAGCGCCGCCGACTACCCCATCAGGTAAGATGGCCGGGGGCCCCCAGCCAGCCTCCTCTGTGGTCCTGCTCTCTCTCTCTCTCTCTCTCTGGTCACAGCTGTGGAACCAGAGCAGAGGCCATTTGCCTCCTGTCCAGAGATGGGTTTCTGCCTCAGCGAGATGCCATGGAGAACTTACACATTTCTCCATGAGATCTCTCAGCACAGGATCCACGTTGGACCTGAGAGTCATTCGCATATCCGTTCATTCATTCACTCATTCGACAGATATTTATTGAGTGTACGGTTGTCCCAGTTCTGTCCAAGGATACACTAAAGTGGCTGAAACCCCTGCCCATAAGGAGCTTCCATGCAAGTGGGGGAGACAAATAACCAACAAAATAAGTAGTATGGTACATCAGAAAAATAAAGCAGAGAGAAGGCGGCTAAGGAGAGTTGTAATTTTAATGAGTGGCTAGGAACATCCTTACTGAGAAGAATGGAAGAAGATGAAGGATGAATCACTCCGACAGGGAAAGTGGTCCAGGCAGGGGGACCAGCAGGTGCTGAGCCCCGAGATGGGAATACACCTGGTGTGTTGGAGGAACAGTGGGGCTCAGGGAGGCTGGAACAGAGAAGGTGAGGGGTACAGTAGGAAGAGACAGGTCAGAAGGAAAATTGGGGCAAGATCATGGATGTTCTAGAGTTTGGCTGTTACTTGAACCAAGATGGGAACGACTGGCACGTTTCGAGCAGAGGAAGGACAAGGTCTGACTTAGGAGTTAAAGCGAAAAGGGCGGAGTGGAGGGGGGGCGGATCGGCTGCAGCAGCCCAGGCGGAATCACCAGCAGGTGCCTTTGGACTGTTCAAGGTACCCGGGTGAGTTGTTTTGGTCTCCTATCAAATTTTAACAAATGCATCGATTGCCCACATTTTAAAATTGGGAGATTTCACATGAAACTACAGAGTTCGAGCTTCTCGCAACCATCTGCCCGCTCTGGGCCTGCAGCCTGCTTGGCCACAATTGGGTGGAGCTGGTGGACCAGCCAGCAGCCTCGAGGTGGTGAGAAACTCAGATGCCACAGGGAAGGTCTGTCCCTTGGCACAAACGCTGATCTGCTCTAAAAAAAGACCATAAGCCAAGAAAACCCCTTTAGAGAGCTCGTAAGGCGAAAAACAATAAAGAGCAAGGAAATGAACTACATTTGCTATCAAGAAGGCAGCTCTTTGCTCCACTGTGTCTTCCATCCGGATTTATTGACAAGGCTGAAAAGTGGAAGTGAAATGCCCGGGGGAGGTGAAGGAGGGGCCTTCCTTCCCCTGGTGGCATGAGGACACTGGGTACCGCTTTCTCAGAAGAGCTGGATGAAGGCGTCTTTAAAAAAAAAACCCTACACTTTTCTCAGGGCAATTTTTGAACAGGCACAAGAGTACCAAGAAGTGTATAGTGAGCCCACACATGGACATCATCCGTCAACTATGATCAATTCGTGGCCAGTCTTGTATCTTTACTCTCCCTCTTCCGTCAGCCCTGAAGAGGCATTTCCAAGACATCGTCTGATTGTAAATATTTCAGTATACATCTCAAAAAGATAAGGGCTCTCTTTGAACAGAACATCAATATGATTATCACACCTAAAATGTTAACACTCACTCTTAATGTCATCAAATATCGAGGTCACATAGTCCCAGGCGTTTGGGTTTTGAATCAGGATTCAAATAAGATACAGGCATGAAGGGAAGGCCTCTGTTTAAAGCTAGAAATGGCTTCTGTCTCCTTCACAATATGACTCATGGTGCCCTCCTTCAGTCCTGGGCTTGGTGGCATCCCGTCAGCTGCCAGGTGACCCTGGACCCTGGAGGGGATCCGGGGAAGGCACAATCTTTGATCAGTTGAGGCAGGATACACCTGACACCCTGGAACCTGAGAAAAATGATGGCGGTTAGAAAGGTACCCGTTTCTCTTGTTAGTAGGATAGCAGGGATAAAGGGGGTGATTATGAAAATTTGTTGGCAGATTTTTACTTATTTACTTTCATTCATTCATTCAAACATTCATTCCACAAACATTTATTAAGCAACTACTGTGCTGGGTACAATTCGGGCATTTAGTGAACGAAAGTGACAACAGCCCCTCCCTGGTGGACCACACATCCTAGTTGGGAAGATGGAACTAGATAATCATGCAAGAGAGGCATCAAGCAAGGTGAGAAAGGACTGGGAAGAGAGGAAGGTGGTGTGAGCGGAGGAGGGGCATTGTCGGAGCAGAAAGGCCTCTGAATATGCAGTTTTGATTTGAGACCTGAGGGGTAAGAAGGGATTAGCAGGCAAATGAGGGAGAAGATCATTCTAGACCAGGATTTCCCAACCCGGGCACTATTGACGTCTTGAGCTGGATCATTCTGTGTCGTGGGGATTGTCCTGTGCATTGTAGGGTGTTTAGCAGCATCCTTGGCCTGGACCCACTAGATGCTGGCAGATGCCTCTCCCCCAACTTGTGACAACCACATATATCTCCAGATGTCTCCCCAAGGGGCAGAATCGCCTCCAGCTGAGAACTCTCCAGTTCCAGAGGGAGAGCACAGCCTGGGCAAGACTGGGGGCAAAGATGAGCTAGTTGCATTTGAGAAATTTGAACATCGAGAGAGTGTAATAAAAGAATGAGGACAGGTGAGCTCAGAGACATCCAGGACAAGGGTGAGGTGGAACATTGTCCTTCCATCTTCCAAGAAAGGACTGAGTTCAGATATAGCCCAGAATGCTGGGTGAGGGCAGCAGCTAATGTGGCACGCGCTTCCTTCAAGGGCGAGCTGAGGCCCCAGGCCGTGTCAGGAATACAGGGCGGAGTGAGGCTTAAAAGTGGTTCTGTCTGGTTCCAAGGTTGGCGCTCTTTCTGCATGAAGTTGGCCCCTTGGGGAGGTCAACTGGCCCAAAGTGATGGGATGGCCTCAGGCCACCGAGAGAGCAGAGCAGGAGACGGTGGCACCCCTCAAGCTCATGGCTGGGCAGGGTACTGGTTGCGCCCCCTGGCAGCAGGGAATGCCATGAGAGAAAGTCATCTGTTGTCCCCGAGTCTGATGAACTGTGGTCAAGATTCCCACACTCTTCCTCCTCCAGACCTCCAGTGCAGGCCCCCAAGGTCATCTCAGCCTAGGTCAGTTGGTGGCACTCAGCCAGGGTCCCCTTGAGGTCAGGTGGGCGGGCCCGGTGCCTATGGCCCATCCCAGGAGAATCATGTCAGGTCTCGAGGCTGCCCCCTAGAGACCCTGTGTTGATTTGCAAGTTGAAACCTTAACCATGGCCCCTTAACCAGGTCAGCTTCATCGGGGTATCAGGATTTCTAGCATTCCAGCGTCCAAGAGGATGAGTGCTCAGACTCTCAGAGGCTTAGGATTCAAGTCTGAGTTCTGCCACTGCATTAGCAGGGTGACCATCAGCAAGTAAATTCAACCTTTGCAAAATCAAAATATTAAAACAGAACCTAGCCGAGTTTGGGCACTTAGGAAGTACTTGATAAACATCAACTGTTAGTTCCTGCGCTATTTCCAAGGCTGAACCTCGTATCTCCAAGGAGCCCAGAAATCCTTTCTCAGACCATGTGCCCAACCTATTTGGGGTTCAGAGGAGAGAGTCATCATATTTAGGGCTTTTTTAGCTTTAATGCTCCAGGTCTTTGCATCTCCGTCCATCTGTCTTTCTCCCTATCTACCGCTCCCTGCTCTCGTTTCCACGGCCCCCGCACCAAGTTCTTCTGCCCACTCTGCTTCACCAGCCTCACGGCCAGAGGCACTTTATGCATCAAGCACTGCTGGTTCGTCTTGCTGTTGTTTTCGTGAAGTCGCCCCACACAAAAACATATGAATTTTGCAGATGAATGGTTTTATCTTGGGCAACTCTGATCGGCTTTCACTTCCCATCTGCTGCGCCATCTGCAGCTTCCAAAACCGCCACTTCTCCCATCCCAGGAAGGATGAGCAAACTTAGGAACCTTCTCAAAGGGGCGGGAGAGCCCAAGACAGAAGCTTCTAGGAGTCTGGGAAAACTTAGGGCATCTCCAACGGCAGGGACCACCCAAGGTGGCTACTCTGAGCTGTTCATGATTTGACATTGCCTCCCTGTGTCCACTGCCCAGCTCTAACTGGGGGGCCAGAGTCTCCCCTCTTAGGTAGTAAAGACTCACTGGTGTTGACTGGCCACCAGCCTGGTTTAGACCCCAGACACAGACAGCCTGGTTGCAGATTCGGTGCCACCACCAACTGGCTGCGTGAGTCAGCACAAATTGCTTCAGCTTTCTGCATGTGTCTCCACCTAAAAAAGGGGTGTAATATTAGCACCTGTTTCCTAGGGCTGTTTGGAGGATTAAGTGAAATATTGCATGTCAAGGGCTTACTGTGGTGCCTGGTACGTAGAAAGTGCCCGATAATGAAGGCCGTTATTATTATAGTGGTGGGATAGTGCGGGCACCACGGGTGGGAGTTAATCATCCTGTGAGTTGCTTTCCTTTTTCCCTTTACTTGTGAAAAAACTAGTAAAATATTTCTTGAACTCACATCTCTTTCAAAAATGGGAAAAGCGAAGTTAGACTGGGAAGACCATGTTTCTAGGAAAACAGGATAGAACCAACTTGTGTGTGAACGTGAAGAATGTTCTCGCATTTGGAATATGCAAGTTACGTGTGCTTAAGGAACCCAGGTCTTGCTCTGCCATGGACATGACCGCCTGGCCCCCGGGGTTCTGGTTGGAGCTGGTTATGTGTCCAGTGCATGGATGCAAATGAATGTTTTCAAACACTGAGACCGTGCCAGGTCTTGCATCATCAAAAGACATGATGGTTTTCTTCCACGTCTTGTTTACTGAGGCAGGAAACTGTGCTAGCATATTTTAGTTAGGCCACTGGAAGGCATGAAACCAAAAGCATTTTGCACCGTTGCCTGGTTTGGGCTAATAGTAACAGACCCCACATGGTCTATCCTTCACAAGGCCCTGTCTCCCAGGGCAGATCGGATGCAAAGGGAGGAGTGTGTTTGTCCACGGCCCCTCTTAGGCTCACATTCTGTCTGCAGTGTTTGTGTGTGCGTGCATGCATATGGCAGGGGAAACAGAACTGAAAGTTTTCAAGCTAAACCCTACTAATTTTGCCTTTTGGGGATCCATGGCAACAAGGTCTAATGCAGCAGGGCCCCCCGTGTGGATGTGTAAGTTACGCTTGACCATGGACCCAAACCACTGTCTTGAGACACCACCAGGGCCCCACCAACTGGGTGGCTCAGCACAACAGAAATTTATTCTCTTACAGCTCTGGGGGCTGGACGTTCGAAATCAAGGTGTCGGCAGGGCCCTGCTCCCTGTGCAGGCTCTAGGGGAGGGTCCTGCCTGGCCTCTTCCTAGTTTCGGGTGGTTGCCGGCAATCCTTGGCATTCCTTGCCTTGTAGACACATCACCCCCATCTCTGCCTCCGTCTTCATTTGGCCTTCTTTCTCATATGCCTGTCTCTCTTCATGTGACCTTCTTATAAGGACAGCAGCCTTCGGATTTAGGGCCCACCCTAATCTGGTGTGATCTCGTCTTAACTAATTACATCTACAAAGGCCCTATTTCCAAATAAAGTCATCTTCTGAGGTTCTGAGTGGATGTGAATTTTGGGACACCTTTCAACCCAGTGCAGCCTGCCAGCATCGCTTGCTGGGTCCAGACAGGACGCGGCTGCCCTGTGGGAGGGGCGGTGCTGTCCTAGGGTCTCCAGCAGCGTCTGGAGTGGGCATTGCTGGGAGTCCACTCTGAAGGCGGTTCTTGCATAGACTCCATCCTGTCACCTCCATGTTGGGACAGAGCTGGTGTTCTCCAGTTCCTTCATTCAACAGTCGTTTCCTGAGCACCTGCCATGCGCCAGGCTCTGGGGGTACAGCTGGGAGCAAGACAGATGGGGCCCCTGCCACAGGGAGTACAGCATCCCGTGACATCTTTCTCAATGGGAAAATCAGGGTTCCACGTGATTATTGAAAATTTTCCTTAATAACTTTAAAATATCAGGCTCTTTAAAATATCAAGAGTCCACCCCAGACTGGTTGACTATAAATTCCCGTGGGAGGCAGGATCTATATATCTTTGAAAGCTTCCTAGATGATTGGAATACATAGTGAGGGATGAAAGCCACTGGTCCACGGGAGACATAGACAGTGATCATCTAATTACGGTAATAAATGGCAAGGTAAAAGCTATGATGGAAAATACGGTAGCCTCAGTACTTCACGGGAAGTCGTACTTGGGGGCTCAATGCTCAGATCTTTGGGTGTGACCCTCTCCCTTGTTGGCCACTTTCTCAGCATCCAACCACTTTTATTCTTTGGATGTTCAGAGACGTATACGCTCTTTCCTGAGACCCCAAAACCACTGGTGTGACACCATCCAAGGAAAGCTCCACCCAGATAATGTGAGAGTCCAAAAGGGTGTAACTGCTCATGCTGGTGGTCACGAGGGAACTGGGAAAACACGCCCGTAATTATGCCGTTCACAGTTTTGTTTGCGGCTAGTAGGAAAATAATCATTTCCTCAGCCTTGTTATTTTTCAGCCTGATGGAGCGCGTTCCTGCCTTTGCAGAAATGCAGTTTGCTTTCCTCCTGCCAGCAGTTTTGGGTCTCCTGAGCTATGTTTTAGGTTGGACGGCTCTTCGGGCTGTCTGGAGGCAAGGCCTGATGCAGAGCATCGCCTGGACAAACGGAGTGAGGCTGGCATTCTTGGAGTTCTCATGGGACTCAGATGAAAAGCATCAAGGCCCTCAGGAAGCCAAAAGTGGTCATATCGGTTTAGAACAGCATCTTGGCTGACATAGATAAGGAAGGACGTTCCGGAAGGATGGCGGGATCCACATCATCGGTGCGAAAGGTAGCAGAACAAAAGGCAGGAATGACGTGACTGTGTCACCCAAGGGATGCTGCCGTTTGGCTTGTCAATGCAAATGATCCATAACCAATCTATAAATCAAAATTGGGGTGAGTTTATTAGGAGCCAGATCTGAGGACTAGCTGGGGCCTTCCTCCCCCAAGGAAGGAAGGGCACCAAAGAAGTGGGGCATACAGGGTGGCTATAGACCGTCTTGGAATGAAGAGCGTACATCACATATGATAGGAATATCCCTTTTACAGTAGTCACGAGATTGCCTTGCTGGCCCAGCAGGTGAGTGAACACAGCAGGTCAGTGGTCACAAGGTGAGCACAGCAGGTCACTAATTAACCCTTAGTTTAGGGAGAGATGCTTATCCTAAAGGAAATACCAATGGGAGGGGAAGCTACGTCCCTACTTTTCGGGGCATCATTCTTGTCTTTGGGACATTGTAAGTGTTTAAAGCAAATGTACAATGCATGCTTAACAGGCCACGTCAGGCCCTTTTGGAAAAATAAGGTCAGGCCGAATTAGTTTTAAACCAAATGGCTTCCTAGTAGACTCTAATATATCCTATTACTTTTCATTTATTTATCAGGCTGAAATACATTCCAGCCTTATTGTGTTTTTGCTGGCTGTTTTGTTTGTTTTCCCGTTCTCCCATTACTGAAAAAAAAATTCAAAGTCCTGGGGGAAAGAGTTGCATGGTTTTATTTTGAGTCCTATGTCCATTCTTTAGCCAGCAGAGTAAAGCCCCTGATCATTCATCCAACTCATGCTTATTGAGATCCAGACAGAGTTCTAGGCCAGTGCTGTCCAACAGAACCCACTGTAGTGATGGAAATGTTCTGGAACTGTACCAGCCGATGCGGTAGCCACTTGCCATGTGTGGCTGTTGAGAGCTTCAAATGTGCTCTGTGGGGCTGAGAGACTAAATTTTAAATGTGATTGGATTTTAACTTAAATGTAAACAAATGGCATATTGAACAGCACAGTTCTAGATACTCAAGATAGAATAGAGAGCAAAACCAATTAAAAACTCCTGGCCTCGTGGACCTTACGTTTGTGTCGTGGGGCAGAAATTCTTCCACTAGAGAGAATTACACCACTGTTAACAACGTAAGAGAGAGTGGATGCTACCAGTTCAGAAACAAATGGGGGTCTCCATCCTCTGCCAGTTTGATGGTCTCACCCGATCCTAGACCCACCATGCGTTGAATTGTGCAAGGTATTTTCTTTCTAACTTTTCCCTCCCTGGATCTCAGCGTTATTCCTCTTGGCAGCAGCTGTCTCTGTGTCTATGGATGGGACATTTCCAACCCTGGGCATCTTCCTGCTCAGTGCACTGAGCACGTTTGCTTCTTGGCCAAGCAAAATCTTCATTTATGTGCCTTGTCTGCCAGTGGCCAAGAGCAGGGATGGTGTGCATTCTGGGATGCTCCAAGCACATCCTGGGAATCTGGATGTGAGCCCAGGGTGGTCCACAAGGTGTGTGATCCCCACTGTGGAGTCTGTTTTTCTTCCCCTGCCTCCCCGCTCAATCTAACTGCAGGTGGAGATTATTGTCAAGGGCACTCTGGAGGAAAAACATGTCTTAAAAGATTAAGTGGGATGAGGGAGGGGTGTTTCTACCCCGTTTTGTTGATGATAGCAGAGGCTTGGATGAGCACGGGCCCAAGGGACAGGGTTAAGGTCTAGTCATTGGGAGAATAGATGGAAACTCTGTGGATTATTTTTTTATTATTATTATTATTATTATTGTCATTGTTGTTGTTGTTGTTAATTTTCCTTCCTCCTCCTTGCTGCCACTCTGAGTCACTGACCAGCGTGGAGAGTAGTCAGTAATGGACTCTCAAAGTAGGTTCCTGGGGAAGCCCTCCAAAGATTTGCCAGACTCCAGTAGCTAATAATATTAGACAGCATTTCATGAGTACTTAGCATGTGTGGGCTCCTGGGCCAGATGATTTCCACGCGTTATCTAAAGTCACAACAGGGCCAGCCCGGTGGCATAGTGGTTAGGTTTACGTGCTCTGCATTGGTGGCTTGGGGTTCGTGGGTTCAGATCCTGGGTGTGGACCTACACACCGCTCATCAAGCCATGCTGTGGCTGCGTCCCACACACAAAGTGGGGGAAGACTGGCACAGATGTTAGTTCAGTGACAATCTTCCTCACCAAAAAATATAAATAAATAGGGGCTGGCTCCGTGGCCGAGTGGTTAAGTTCGCGCTCTCCGCTGCAGCGGCCCAGGGTTTGGATCCTGGGCACGGACATGGCACCACTCATCAGGCCACGTTGAGGGGGCATCTCACACCCCACAACTAGAAGGACCTGCAACTAAGATATACAACTATGTACCAGGGCGGGGAGGGGGGAGGGGGGGTGGTTTGGGAAATAAAGCAGAAGAAGGAAAAAAAAAAAAAGATTGGCAACAGTTGTTAACCTAGGTGCCAATCTTTAAAAAAAAAAATATATATATATATATATATAAATAAATAAAAATAAAAAGTCCCAACAACCCCAGCAGGTAGATACTATCTCTGCATCCCATTTTACACATGAGGAAATTGAGGCTGAGAGATGTTAAGGAATTTGCCCTGTGTCTCACGACTGGTGGGGATCAGAACCGGAATGCAAGCCCATGCTGCTTCATCACTGAGAAGGAAAAAGAGAAGATGACCTGGGTTCTTCACCAACAGATCCTATTGCACCCCTGGGGAGTTCTGGACCGAAGCTCTCCCACTAATTCTTCCCTCGTCTAAATCCTCATTCTCTCCATCTGGATGAGAATCTGGGAGGCAGAAATGTCCAGGAATGAAGAGAGAAGCAGCGCACATTAGAACCTGAGTCCAGCGTCACCAGGGTTCAGCCAGCTGCTAAGCTGCTGTCACTTTCTGCTTTAGTCCTCACAGCATCCCCTGGGGTGGCCTCGAGACTCAGTGTGTTCGCGTGACTTGCCCAAGGTCACACCGCGTGGCAGGGCCAAGCTGAGATTGGAACAACATGGGCTCAGCTGACTCCCGAGTGCAGCGAGCTTTGTGCTCCACCCAGCTGCGTCACAAGCAAGGTCGGCCAGTGTGTTGTATAAGCAGTTGACCCCCAGGTCAAAAGCCAGTCACACAGGAGCACAACCCCCAGCACATGGCCACCACACGTGGCCAGAGTGTTCCTATCTCCACGTGGGCTCTCTCTCTCTCTGGCTGATGGAAGGTCGGGGCTTTACCAATTATGTTTACTCTGAGCATGGACCGAGGAAGCAGCTGTCCTGCATTAGCTGGGACAGTCCTGGCTTTCAAATTCCTTTAAATCCTGTTCCTCTTGATCTCAGACTCTCCAGCCCCTCCCCCACTTGCCTAACTGTGGTGCCTGATGGAATTCTCACCCATTTAAATATTAGCCTCAAGCAAGCATAATTAGGAAGGAATGGCTGCTGTCTCCCCAAATATGCACAGTTGTTCCACAGCCAAACCAAAACGACGGTGGCATTTTCTGCACCATCCCTCACTCCACGAGGGCACCTGAGAGGCCACGTGGTGTCAGCCTGATCTGGATTTGAATCCTGTCTTCACCGCCTGCTAGCTGTATGATCTCAACACAGATGAATCCAAACCTTCCTGAGTCTCAGTTTTCTCACCTGTAAGAGAGGAGATGATAAGGGTGCCTGTCAGGGTGCCATGTAGGGAACAGTAGCCAAATGGCAATCCACGCTCTGCCTTACGTTCATCTCCACAAGCTGTCTGATAAACAGCCGGGTTGGAACACAATGGCCCAGGCTTGGTTACGTGCAACCTCATGTTCATCCCTCCCACCAGCTAAATGTTGGGACCAGGATGCTCCGTTGTGCCGATGGGTATAGAGAAGAGAGAAATGGCCGAGCCTGCCAGGGACACTTAGCGTACCACATCCACCCAGTCGCGTGGAGGGAAGAGGCAGAAGGGAATAGTATGGCTGGTCCTGGCCCCAAGGTGTTAGGCACAGCCCAGGTTTGAGGCAAGAAACGTGAGAAAAAGGAATAGAGTCCCAGTGGGGGCTTTCACCAGATGATAACCCAGCCCACTAATAACCGTGCCTAAGTAGTCTCTCTGGCACTGAGCAATCATGCCATCAGTTCCTTCTCCCCCTGGGTAAACCTGGGGCAGGGGGGCTTGATCTGGGAAGCAAAGCCAGAGCCCCCAGCGCTGTCTTTACAGGGTCATTATAAAGATGAGAGATACTGAAACACAGGGCCTGATCCAGACTTGGTCATTTATGCCAAGCGCTGGGGAGATGGTTTTCTTATGGTTATTATTAGGATAACTAAAAATCCTGGACACTTATTTCTTCTAGACAAAAACAAGGTCTGGCCTTTTCTGTGGTCACTTTCTTTATTCTCTCCTTCTTCCTTCTCTCTTCTATTTTATATCTCCGTACCCTTGTACTGATACGGAAATGCAGATCGAGAGAGCGTGCACACGCCTTTGAGGAATCCCATCGTAATGTGAGTCAAGAAGGTGGTACCTTGAGTTGAGCCAAGTTTGAATGCATCTGTCATTGAGCCACCCGGCCCCACCTCCCCTCCCTGGTGCAAGGCTGTCTGAAGAGAGCCTTAGTGTTTATCAGCCTTCTCAGCCGCAATGGGCTGACACACACCGTCCTTCTCCCGTGCACTTACCTTGAATCGGTGCAGCTGCAATCTCCTGAAGTTTCAAGTTGGAAACTTCCTCCAAAGGTCTACCCATAGACCTCCTCACCAACCTCACCCCCTAACCCCACCCGTAGGCTCAAGTGGTCTGCTTCTGAGCAACCTGGTGGCCACTACGAAGCCACCAGGCAGTGTCAGAAAGCGGCTCGGACATCTGGACAGGTTTTGCAGCCTGGGGGATAGTCATGAACTAGAAGTCAAGGCAGAGAGCAAAGTCCCCAGATCACCTCCTGCCACCTCCCACTCCCATCCATCTGAAGTGAAACAGTGCCACCCAGGTCCAGATTGAGTGTCTGGACCCAGATTCTGGCCTTGGCCCAGTGCCCATAGCATTGCTTAATGGGAAAGTAGAGAATGGGGAAGAGAAGACCATTTGGTGGTGCTGGCCATTTCTCCCAGGGTGAGGGGCGAAGTGGAATCCCGCATCAGTGTCCTGTTCCCTTGTGGAGGAGGAGTGGAAATTGTGCTCCCAAGAGCCACTGCCCATCTCCTGCATCCTTTCCTCCTCCAGAGAAGGATTCTCCTCAGTGCAATTTAATTGTGTCCATCAGTCAACATTACTTGGCCAACCCAGCCAGGGGCACAAACATTGCCACCCCTTTCTCAACGTAATTGTGCTTTTTGGGATGCTGGAATATGGTTTAAGGCCAAACAGTTTTTGATTACAGAGTCAATCTTTGTTTAAAAGTTTGCGGCCCTGGGGAAGTTTCTAACCAGTTACTTAAACAATGCATTCTCTGGACACCTACAGCTAAATGGTCCCATTAATCCAAATTGCTTTGCCGGGATGCCTGGAACCGTTCAGCGTCTGGGGCAATGTCCAAGATGGGCTTCATTGAGAGCGATGGCTGCTGTACCGAGTGGCGCTGCTTTGTCAGTAATTAATCTATCAGGAGAGGCCTCCTCCCCTGAGTATGTCTGCCTCTATTCATCCAGCCATGAGTGTGTGCTGGGTGCTGTGCTAAGTGCTTCCATGGTCTCATTTAATCTGCCAGCCACCTGGTGAGATGGAGCTCACACTTAAACCCAACCATGTCCTTCTCATCCGCAGACCACTCGCAGTGTGCACGGTCATGTAGAGTGGTATGCAGACAAGTTTCTGAAAATATCAACATTTATTTATATTAACACATAGAAGGAAAAACTAACACACCCCAGATTTCTGAAGCTGGAGTTTTCTTTAAAAAAACTTGCTCTAAATAAGAAAATGTTAACAAAGCAATAATACAAGGGGTGAGTGGCTTTTCAATCACTCAGCAAACATTTATTTAGTGCCTACTACATGTCAGGCACTTGTCTGGGTGCTGGGAGACAGCAGTAAAGAAAGCATATTACTACTGTGGCACCCCCATGCTGGTGAAGGATAGAGACAGCAGATAAGGGAAAGGGTAATACATCAGGTGGAATGTGTCCAGGGAAAAATATGGACAGTGAGCCAGGAAGATGCTTTGACAAGGTGGATATGGAAAAAGTTGTAAGGAAGTGTATTAATGACCAAAAAGAGAGAAAAATTATAATGGATAAGGGGTCAGCAAACTTTCTTATAAAGGGCCAGATAGTAAATATTTTAGGTTTTGCAGGCAGGGTGGTCTGTGTCACAATGACGCACTTCTACCACTATAGCAATAAGGCAGCCATACATAATATGTACACGAATGGGCGTGTCTGTGTTCCAATAAAACTTTATTTACAAAAGCAAGTGCTGGGCCATAGTTTGCAGATCCCTGCACTAGACCATTCTGCCAGATCTCCCACATTTCACATAATGGCCTTGCCTAGAACATGCATGACTTAGCCCTTGCGGATTTAATTCTCAACCCACCCACCCGTCTTCCCATGCATGGTGGCCTTTCCTGCATTATCTCAGACGACTCCGTCAACCGAGCTTGTGATCAACTCCAATGCTTCCGATTTCAGGACCCTGGATAGAGACAGAGCGGTAGAGATTGCCAAGGCCTTCTGGTCAACATCCCTTGGACCTTGGCCTGGACTCCCATCTAGCCCAGGGTATCTGAACTCGACATAAAACAACAGTCTCCTTTTTCCTTTATTTTCCCCCAACCTACATGGCTTACCAGTCCTGAGCTTGAGCTGGAAAGCAGCATGTGAAATATGGCTCACCCATCAGTGTTACCTGACCAGGGCCAGCCAAGAGGAGCCAGGCTGTTTATTCACAGCAGGTCCTCCATGACAGCACCCACTGTGAAAGAAGGCCTATCCAACCCCCCCACAGTATATGTCAGCCAGAGCATACTGTATGTTCTTACCCCCCAGCCTTCTCTGCACAAACCCGTCAGAAATACCTGGTGCTCATTAGCAATGTAATTCACCCTGTGCCACCTTCCTCAATCTGAATCAAAAAGGTTAATGACGTTGAATCACGAGACTCATTGATTTCAGCACTTCCCCAGCTTCCTGCCCCCGCTCAAAGAACAAGACTCGTTTATCTTTCCTTGGCCGACCAGGCAAGGTGCTGACTAATGCCTTAATGCAGCTAATTCTCAAAGATTTCCCAGAGTGACCACACACATGTTCCTGTTGTTCTTTCTGTAAATCTGATTGATCCTGTGTGTCTGCTTCTCCACCATCTTTCTGCCTAGACTTGTCTGAGCTCCCTTCCTGTAATTGGTCTCAAGAGTTTGCCACAGGTTGCAATGTCAATTTGGGAAGACAGAGAGAAATTTTAACCAAGGTGATGACTAGGAAATGCATTCTAATGAAATGTCACCTGTAGGATCTCAGTATTGATTCATTCATTCATTCATACAGTCAGTCAGTCAGTCAACACGTGCTTATTGGAAACCTACTATGTGCTAGATATTTGCTAGGATCTGGGGTTACAGCCACCAATAGGATTGTTAACATCTCTGCCCTCACAGATCAGGCCATTAAATAATTACATCTTCAGGACATTGTTAGGAAGGAAGTTTACATGCTTATAATACAGTCAACTGACGTGCATATAACCTCTTCTCTCATAGGGTGTTAGAGAAAGCTTCCCTGGAGAAGTGCCTTGAGCTGAGATTTGAAAGAAGAGGAGGAATTAAGTGGGTGAAAAAATAGGGGATGAGTGTTCCAGGCAGAGGGAGCTGCATGTACAAAGGCCCTGAGGCACGAGGGAACACCGCCCATGCAGCAAGTCAGGAGAGGCTTATGTGGACAGGATGTGGCAAGGGGATAAGCCAATAGGATTAGGCTGGAGAGATAAGCACACCCAGATGGTGTGGCACCCTGAGAGCCATGTTAAGGAGCCCAAGTTTATCCTGAAAGCAACAGGTTACTTTTGAAAAGCTTTTTATTGGAAAGTGCCATGATGAGATGGCTTTAGTTTGTAATCAGTTGCTTGGCAGTGGGAAAAAAGGAAGGAAAAAAAAAAAGTAGAGACTGACCAGGCTGCTGGAAGAGGGGAAATCGGATAGCTCACATCCTGCTAGTGCATATGTCCATTATAGTTCAGGTAATTCCTTTCCACCAGGCTGAGTTTCTTTGTTGTCCTTTCTTTGCTGTTATTTTCTCTCTGTGTTGGGCCTTTCTGCAGCACATGGTGTTTTTAGCCCCCATGCCCCTGGGTTTCCTGGAGAGACATTGTAAGCTGGAGCTGGACCCGGAAGCCCCCTCCTGTCCTCTGGCAGCAACTCTCCAGGCCAGGGCTCAGGCTGTCGGGAAGTGTGGCAAAGGGATCCGAAGCGTGCATGTGGGGAGTCCCCAGAGTCTGAGTCCAGCCGTCCCATTTACTGGCCACAAAACCTTGAGCAAGTGGCTCCCCGTCTCCGTGCCTTGGGTTTCTCATCTATAAAATGGGAACCATCGCTGCTCCCTACCTCAGCGTTTGTTTGGGGATTAGCTGTGAAATGTGAAGTGCCTTGCCTGGCACAGAGAAAGTGCTCAATAAATGATGCCAATAAGGGTGACCCTGAGGGACAAATCCACACTAAGTTGACAGTTCCACGATTGCCGAAGTGATGTCTCTTTTAGGTTGTGTCTCTAGTGCCTGGGACAGTGCCTGGCACATGGCAGGACCTCGGGAAGTCATTACTGGAGTAAGGAATGGAGGAGCAGATGGGTGGTCGGCGGTGACCCCGCACACCGCCGCTGGGGCTGCAGGGTCTGTGGTCATTTATTCCCAGGTGGCAGGAGACTCACTGATGCTTCATTGCATGGTTTTCATTTCCACAATTACCAAAAGCATCTCTGGGCTTATTCCTGGATTGAGGACCAGTGGACAGGTTTTGTGTCTGCTTATTTCTGTCAGCTAGAGGCATTTTCTGATTTCTCTGCGTGAACATGGAAAACATTCCAAAGAGCCGGAGAGTCCATTTCAGAGGAACCATTAGCCATGATGGTTTCTCGGAAATCCGAAAGTTGGCTCATCCACTTCTCCACTTAACTGGAGGTGCTGGCCCGGGTACAGAGGACCCCATCTGGGAGCCCAGCAGGCCGAGGGATGTTGACATGTCCTGCTTGTCCGGCCACATGCTGGCTTCCACGCCATCTGGGAGAGGGTCTGGATCCCACTTGATTCCTTGATGTCATGTGGCATGTACGAGTCTGTCCCATCCTCCCTGAGAGGCGGCTGGGAGGCAGGACCTCAGCTGTCCACGTTCCCTCCAGTTTCCATGACCACGCCTCCATGGTAAAGCCCTTGGACTCTGAGGTCAGGTGACCTGGGTGCTAATCCCTGCCTTGATATGCATAGACAGTCTAACCCGGCACAAGTTGTTTAACCTCTCTGTACCTCTTCATCTGCAAAATGGGTGATGCTAATAGTACCCACCTGACGAGGTTGTTGAGAAGGCAAAATGACTCAATATATATCAAGTGCCTGGAACCCGTGACTTAAATCCCCAATACGTATTATCATCATTGTCATCATCGTCAGTGTTCTTAGATAAGTTACCCAAGCTTTGAGAATCTCACTTTTAAAACGGAGCTAAGGCCACCTACCTTGTAGGGTGGCTGTGAGGAGTAAGGGGTAGTGTCTATGAAAGATTTACGACATGCCAAGCATGGTTATTATTGTAACTATATTATGGTGACTGTTTTTTCAGTTTGAAGTTTTGGGGTCCCACTGGTATTTTTTGATTGTAGTGAAGTACATATAACAAAAAAGTTCCCATTAGTGACATTTAGTACATTCACAGTGTGACAAATATTTGCTGAATGAATGAACGGGGATGTAATGACGTGAAGAAGATAGATGTGACCCCTGCCCTCATCAAGCACACATCCCGTTTTACAATACAATCCTCTTTCACAATCCAAACCATTTAAATATTCAAAGAACCCAGCGGAAGATACTTCAGTGATCAGTGAACTTATACCAGCGTCTTTCCAGCCTAGTGATATGTGAGCAGGTCTTCGGAAGAGTCCCGGATGACGTTTGTTAAACATCTTTTTTTTTAAGACACATCGTATCAGTCACTGTAGGAACGCCAGGGGAGTACAACTCAGGTATTGCTCCTGAGTAAATGCCTCAGGAATACCTGTAAATAGACAACCTTTACCCAAGGAGCAAGATGCATGAGCTTATGTATAGTCAGCTAAAACCAGGTTTAAGTTACCCCCCCTTGAAATGGGTGCCTACAACTCAAAGTGATAACAGCAGTTGAAAAAGCTGAATTCATGTCTCAAGTCAGAACTCAACACAGTTTTTGGCACTTAAGAAACGCTCAGAAATTTGTAGAAGGAAAAGGAAAAAGGAAGAAAGGGAGAGAGAGAGAAGGAAAGGAAGGAAGGAGGGAGAGATTGAAGGAAGGAAAGAGGCAGGGAAGAACGGAGAGAGGGAGGGAAGAAGAAAGGAAATGTAATTCACAGCCGCAACAGTAACACAGCTAAGATTTATTATGTGTTTACTGTGTACCAAGCACCCATGCTAAGTGCTTAACCTGAGTGCATCAGTCTTTTTATCGTCAAAACAGCTGTAGGAAACGTGTCCTGTTAGGATTCCGATTGTTCAGAAGGCAAGAGCACTGTTCAGAGAGATTGCCTCTGCTTAGGGTCGGACGGTCAGTGAGGATGGAGCTCAGCCAGTCGTGCTACAGACGTTCGGTCAGGATCTCTATTCCGCCCTCCTCCCAAAGAAAGAAGTGGAATCTGGATTGACCGTCTTCTTGAGTGGTTTTCGAACTTTTATTTTTAAGCCACTAAATCTTTTTTTTTCTCAATTGAAACTTCACCCCAGACCCCAATGTGGAAAATAGGTGACAGAGGCTCCTCTCTACGGAAACCTCCAGTGAGCCATCCCAAGGCCCCAGCTGCCCCACGGAACCCAGGGTTGCCCCAGACACAGTTTGAGAATCGCCGATCTGCATGATGAATTCTCTTTTAAAACGTTTCAGAAATTGTCTCCAAGAACTGCCAAATTACTACCTCCGAGCCTATGTCGTCTTTTTGAATTTCTCATCAGCCCTCTGAAATAAACAAACAGCCTTGGAAATCTGTGGGTAAAGAACCTACTGGGTGCAGCACATCCTTATCCTCCAGAATGTCTCTCTCAAGCCGAGAATCTGTGTCTGCTTGAGGTTTGCAGAGGTGGCCTCAGAGTTTGGTTTGCCGCGGAGGAGTGTGTGCCTTCTCTTCTGTGATGCAGCGCATTTTGACCTTGTTCCAGGACAGACAGGCTGGTAAACCTGGCAGCCTGCCCAAGGTGGTTGGTGACAGTTAGCTGTCCTTCGAACTCAATCCCGCCCCAGGGCTGAAATCTGAGCTGGCCTGACCCTGAAGTTCTGGGAGGCGGAGATCTTCGTTGTCTCCTACCCCCAGCAGAATGTAGACTCTAGCCCTAGAGAAGCAATAATAATAACAACAGTAATAATAGTTAACATTCAAGGATTCTGTGGGCTGGGCTGCCCAACCTATAGTGGATCTATGTGGCTTTCCCTTTACATGGTAGATGTACGTCACTTTCCCTTTATATGGTAGATGTACGTCACTTTCCCTTTACATGGTAGATGTATGTCGCTTTCCCTTTACATGGTAGATGTTTGTCACTTTCCCTTTCTATGGTAGATCTATGTTGCTTCCCTTTACATGGTAGATGTATGTTGCTTCCCTTTATATGGTAGATCTGTGTTCCTTTCCCTTTATATAGTAGATCTATGTTGCTTTCCCTTGCCCACCGTTCATTATCCCACTTCTGCTACCAGTTTCTGCATCAGCCAGGATTTTTCAGTTGCAAGTGACAGTGAGTGCCCTCTTATTTAATCCTCATTGCAACCCTACAGAGTAAACATTGTTATCATCCCAAGTCTTAAAGATGAGGAATCTGAGCTTCAAATTGACCTGCCCACGGCCACACAGCTCGTAAGTGATGGAACTGGGACTTGAAGCTACGTCTCTCTGGTCTCATGTCTGTGTTACTTTAGCTGCTCCGAATTCTGATGTGTTCATGTTGGCGCATTAGGGACATCTGTCTGGTGAAGCTGGAATGGACAGATTATTATTATGTCATTGCCATCATTTGGACAAACCCAGGGGAGTATAGAATGGTGGAAGGAAAAAATATCTGTTCTCAGACACACAAAAGGAAAGTTGAGCTTATCAATTCAGTTGAATTTAGTTTCATTCTCATTTATACGCCAGCTCTTCCCAGCTGAACTGACACTGAGCTGGTTCTTGTGAAGACAAACAGGAGTTAACCAGGCAGAGATGGAGGAAGCGTGTTCCCAGCCTAGGAGAGTATGAACGAAGGCCCTCATTCTGGCATGCAGCACACGTGTCCTGAGCAGTTTCGGTGGGCCACTCTGAGATGGACATGGGGACCCCAAGAGAAAGAGGCATAGGGTTGCTAGGACCTGCCTTGTTTCAGGCCTGTGCTGGACAGTGGGGAAATATAGATGGATCAGACAAGGGTCCTGCCCTCGAGTAGCTTAGAGTCAAGGGACCTCAACATACATAACGTATACTAACGTTAGGGACACAAGCATGTGAGATGATGTCACAGCTTGGTGGAGGACGCTGGGCGTGCCTTTCCTCTGGCACTTCTAAGCAAAGGATCTAGGAACTTCCTTTCATTTACTGAACACCTGCCATGGGCCAGGAACTGTGTCTGCCACAGCCACACCACACAGCAACTCAGAGACCACTGGTATCCCCATTTTACAGATTAGAAAAGGAAGGCCCAGCAAACCTGAGGAACTTGTTCAAAATCAAACAGCAACAAAGTGGCAAAGATCAGACAGAAATTTCTACAAACACCTCTCTGAAAACATTCATTGTAGCTAAGTTTTGGCATTCCCCCTTAAATCACGACCTTTTTTTTTTTTTTTTTTTTGCTGAGGAAGATTAGCCCAGAGCTAACATCTGTGCCAATCTTCCTCTACTTTGTATGTGAGTTGCCGCCACAGCATGCCTGATACATAGTGTAGGTCCATGCCCAGGATCTGAACCCATGAACCTGGGTCACCAAAGCGGAATGTGCTAAACTTACCACTATGCCACAGGGCTGGCCCCAAATTGACTTTTAAGGTTCAATCTTTTGCTGTCCTCCAAAGCAGGCCTTGTCTTGTCCCCCCCAAACCAAATCAAGTAGCTCGTTGTAATCAGTCATTGTAAGGGGATGCATAATTTGGTCAACCAAATGTTCTGCCCATTTGAGATGTCCCATGACATATGAGGACAACCACATTCTGGAGAATTAAAATACAATCCAGGGGGCTGGCCCCGTTGCTGAGTGGTTGCGTTTGTGCACTCCGCTTCGGCGGCCCAGGGTTTCACCGGTTCCGATCCTGGGTGCGGACATGGCACCGCTCATCAGGTCATGCTGAGGTGGCGTCCCACATACCACAGCTAGACGGATCTACAACTAGAATATACAACTATGTACTGGGGGGCTTTGGGGAGAAGAAGAAAAAGAAAAGATTGGCAACAGATGTTAGCTCAGGTGCCAATCTTTAAAAAACAAAAGCTCTGTTTCCGATCTTTTTTTTATGATCCAATATGATCCAGT
Source organism: Equus caballus (assembly GCF_041296265.1). NCBI lineage: Eukaryota > Metazoa > Chordata > Mammalia > Perissodactyla > Equidae > Equus > Equus caballus. The sequence goes on along the minus strand of NC_091696.1, from coordinate 40,101,023 downwards.
AGACGTCACACACTCACACATACGCACGTGGTTGAGTTCTTTACTTGTGATTCCAGTGGTGTCCTAGGATCGGGCTTGGCCTCCGGGTGCTGCTGCTTGTCAGTTACTTTCCAGCACAGCCGGCCAGAAGAAGGGCTGACATGTGAAGAGGTCCCCCAATGGAATGTCAGATAAACTGCCTCTTAGAATAGCTTATGTACGTTTAAAATGAAAAATGTGTGTCTTAACAAACGCTCTGTGAAAGCTAAGGCTTTGAGAAACGGTTTGCCAGTTCCTGCAAAAGCGATCAACATGTTTTAATTCTGCATTATTTTCATCAGTAACAAAAAGATAAATCCAATTAAAAGTGATACGGTTTGGGGCCAGGCCAGTGGCGTAGTGGTTAAGTTCACATGCTCCACTTCGGCGGCCCAGGGTTCGCAGGTTTGGATCCCGGGCACAGAACTAGCACTGCTTGCCAACCCACACTGTGGCGGCATCCCACATAAAATAGAGGAAGATTGGCACAGATGTTAGCTTGGTGACAATCTTCCTCAAGCAAAAAGAGGAAGATTGGCAATAGATGTTAGCTTAGGGCCAATCTTCCTCACCAAAAAAAAAAAAAAAAAAGTGATGAGGTTTTATCATCCAGGTGGTTCTCAAGTTTGCTATCTGCCTGTGTAGAGGGAAGAGCTGTCCCCTGGTGTCCCCAGCATGACTTGTGCTTTAGTTCCCCTGATGTTTGACCCATATCACAAGACTCTACCTTTCTGTCTCCCTTCCCTGCTGTCCTGTGTGCCACTTGAGGTTAGGGACCGTAATCACCTTATCCACTGCTGTTCCAGGTGTCTGGCAACTGACCTGTCAAAGAAATGGGAAATCCTGTTTCCCAGGAGAGCAAGCTGAGCTTGCAAAGTCTTAGAGTTATGAAACAGCACAGAACATTTAGAAAACTTCAAGTAATTCTGAAGATTGAGCATGAGGGCCAGCTCACGAACCACCCTGCATGCCTTGCTAAGCAGTCGGGACATTGTCCTGCAGGTGATGGAGAGCCATTGAGGATAGAAGAGGGGGCGTGATCACACGTATATGACTCCTAGCCAGACGATGAATAGAGCGGAGTCTGGAAGCTGGGGCAGCATTTTATCCAGTTCCCTTTTCCTCGGGTGCCCAACCGTGGCTGTAATTATGCCCTCAGGGTCCAGGAAGAAATACAGTATCTGGCTTTTCCATACATTTTCCCCTGTATCTTAGCAAACGTGCGTCTCACTGTAAGCCTTGTCTGCATTCGAATCAGGGATTTCTCTTCTCTATCTCCAGTGTTTTTGCTCTTGGCCTTTCTTCTTGTTGTTCTGGAATTCTGGCTTCCTGAGAGATTTCCTAGTAGATAAGAAGACTCCAGTAAGGTCCAAGCATAAGCCATGCAGAGAGTCGAGGAGAGAGCGATGGCAGTCACTCCCCTGACCCACAAAAAAATAAACCATGTGGAAAAATGGGTCCGAACCCATTCGTGAGATGGAACGCAGTGAGAGGAAATCAAGTGGCTGGGGCTCAGACTTCAGCCAAGCACAGCAGAAAGACCCACACGGGGGACAGAAGGTTTTATCTCTGTCAGTTCCTGATGTGCAACGTATGTTCGACCACGGTCCCCCGGAAAGGAAGCAGGGGCTTCAGAAGGCGGCTGCGGTTTCCTCTGCTCTTTCCTGCCTCTCTTTCTAAAGAAACAAAACACACTCCTGAAGCTTATTCACCACGAGGAAAGCAGAACTGAAAAGAACCCGGACTGGGGACCTGGAGTGCGAGGTCTGAATCTCCACTCCACCCCTTGTGAGACTTTGGCCGAGCCGTGAAATCTCTTCATGTCCTACTCTGTTCACGAGTAAACTAGTACCTGCTGGAGGAGGTTATTGTGACACTACAGGGAAAGGAGGACTTAGCACCTTGTAGGCAACACAGGGAAAGTTGTTTGCAATCATTGTTATCCAGCATTTTCTCATGCCCTGGGGTTCGTTGCCCACATCTGCCCTGCTCACTGGGCAAAGACATGGGGAAGAGCATTCCTGGCCGATGGAATGGAATGGGCAAAGGCACAGCTCTAGAAGTGGACGATGGAGCTCTCTGCCTTCATGGGCTGAGCCCCTGCTCCGGTGGGGCAGGCGCTTTGCTGAGCGGGCACGGCAGCCGCACCCATGAGCCTGGCGTGTCAGCGCTCCACGTGGGCATTTGTTAAGCAAGCCGGTGGATATTTGTTGAGCACCCACTGTGTGTCAGAGAAACAGAATGGAATGAGACCCAGTGCTTGCTCATCTCACGACTCCAGCCAGGCTTCTGAACAGTGTTGTCCGAGGTACCTGAATGGAAAATCCCAGGACTGTTAGCAGACAGATGGGCACCAGCTGGAGCAGCTGCCCTGGGCACTGGAGAGGATAGTTCTGTGCACCCCCACAGCCCTCGCTGCTTGACAGAAGGCTCACTTGGGTTGCACTGGTTGTTGGTACCATGGGGAAGCCAGAAGGCCCCTGCCCAGGCCTGGCCAGCCTGCCCAAGAAGCCCACCAGCCCCTATAGGGCATCCTCCACTCCATCATCTTTGCAATTTCCTTCTCCCTCCCGACGCTCCTGGGGGCAGCCAGCTTGGTTTCTGTGCAACGCTGTGAGCCCCAGCCATGCCCCTGACTCTTGGGGCAGACCCAGTCCATGTCATGTGTCTTTCCAAAAGCAAAGAGAGACTAAAAAGTGCCCATTGCATGAACAATCTTCTAGGAAGTTAATCCTACAGAAATCTATCATGCCCACACATGGAAAGATAAATGTGCAAGGATGTTCATTGGAGCAGTATCTGTAAGAAGGAGAGAAAAGGTAACAACCTAAGTGTCCATCACTAGAGGATTGGCTCTGCTCATTCCATAGGATTCTGTGCAGCCGTGAAAAGGATGGAAGCCACCTGTAGGTGCCGATTAGACGGAACAGCAGGGTATATCATTACATTAAAAAGCCATGCACATGGGTATTCCCTTTTGTGTAATAAAAATGGATATAAATATTATAGCATCGCTATTGCTATTATTTAATTCTCTATCTTGCTGTAGTCTCAGGTTCATAATAATAATTTTGAAAGCATAGGAAAGGGTTCCAGTTGGTGCTTCCACCATCATGGTTTTCTGTACTCATGGGCTTATCATAGAAGGATGGAGTGTGACCTTTCTCCTGTGTTCACACAGCCCTTGGTAGATCCACACACCTGGGATCACCAACTGGCCTTGGTTTGCCCAGGACTGTCTGATTTTCAAACTAAAAATTCTGTGTCCTGGGCACCCCCTCGGTCCTGGGCAAACCAGGACAGTTGACCGTTCTCCACATGCTCCTGGTGGCCTCATTGCCTTAGGAGGTATACAGACAAGAAGTCATTATCGCTTTTTACGTGTAACCGGAAAAACTAAAAATGGTACCTCAGAATGGGATATTATTCAGGCTTAAAAAGGAAGGAAGTTCTGACACATGCTACCATGGGGATGAACCTGGAGAGCATTGTGCTAAGAAACCAGTCACAAAAGGACAAATGCTGTCAGATTCCACTTAAATGAGGCACCTAGAGTTGACTAGTCTATGAATTTGACTGTTCACAGAAACAGAAAGTGGGATGGCGGTTGCCAGGGGCTGGAGGGCGGGGAGAATGGGGAGCTATTGTTTAACGGTTTCAGAGTTTCAGTTTTGCAAAATGAAAAGAGTTCTGGAGACGGATGGTGGTAATGGTTGCACAGCAATATGAATGTGCTTAATAAGACCGAAGTATACACTTAAAATGGTTAAGATGGCAGATTTTATGTGATGTGTATTTTGCCACAATTTGAAATTTGAGAAAAAAAGATACATCCGAGATCGGGAATATGGTTGCATAGGATAAAGCTGAAGTGGTATTTAAATTGAACATATGTATGAAATAGCTGTGTGGATGATACACTAGTGGAAGGAGTTGGGGAAATACTGGCACGGGATATTCTGAGCTCAGATTGAATTGCCTCCTCCTTCATCATCCTCAGCTTGCCCGATTCCACAGTCCTCCATCCACCGCCCTTCATGCCCATTTCTGCTCCACAAATGGCTCGCCCACTGCCTCCAGGAGGGCTAAATCTGCTGCTCTTTGGGGTCTGTACATACCTAGCAGCATCGGGAGTTTGAAATCCCGAATCCTGACATTCACAAAAACTCTGTGCTTAACTTTCGCGTTCGCACTGTCGGCCTCCCCATTGGTCGTGAGCACCTCTGGCAGGTTCTTCTCCGCATCCTGTATCAGGGAAGGGGTTCTGGGCCAGAGCATCGGGGGCACGAGGGACCCAGAGAAATGCAGCTGGCTCTCTCTCAACCTCCTTCCAAGTGGAGGCTGAGCAGGCCCCATCCCCTCCTCTCCCTGTCCCACGCTGCCAGCAGACAGGCTCGGCTGTGACTGAGCTCCTGGGCACCGGGGGGACCTGAGAGCTGCACTAGGGCCCTTCTTCTTGTGCATCTTCATGCCCAGAGCCATTGTGCATTATAGACACACACGATGATGCGATGGCCCCCTGGGAGCCAGTTCCCAACTCTGACACCAGCTAGGAGACTGCGGACAAGTCCCTTCTGGGGGGCATTATCCCAAACCATGCACTGCAGAACATTCCATAAGTATTATGCACAGACAGCCTTCCAAGTTCAAATCAGGTTGGGTCTTTAGATTTGCTGTCCCCAGTTCAAAATGTCTTAAGCTTCTGGTGTTCAAGATGGCAATAATATTAGTATTAAGTGACAGCTAACATTTATCAAGGGCTTACCCTCTGCCATGTGCTACCGCATGGATCTTACATGCATTATTTTATTTCGTACTCCCAACACCTGAGGCTTATTGAGATGAAAGTATCTGGCTGCAAGTCTGGGCTTTTAGGAGGCCGCGGTGGGGAGAAGATGAAGAAGGAAAGAGGAAGAGAATTAGCTGCCAATCTTCATGCTTGACTGGAAGCGGCGCTTCTTCAACTTTAAAGGGCACACACGTCACCTGGGAATCTTGTTAAAAGGCACATTTTAACTCAACGGGTCCTGAGTGGAGCCGGAGCTACAGCATTTCTGTTGGTCCAAAGACCAGGCTCTGAATAGGGAGCATTAGACCACCTGTATCTTCTCTCCTGCACCTGGGGTGGAATTCATTCATTCATTCATTCATTCATTCATTTGCAGAAGGGGTCTAGTCATGAAGAGCAGGAGCTGTGACATTTAGAAGCAGGTTCCAATCCTGGTTCCGCACTTTACTAAATGGGCGTCTTCGCTGAGTCTCAGTTGCTCCTCTGTAAAATGGGAATAAAACTCGCATTATATATAGCATCTTTGTGAATATCAAATGCAATAAAATGTGGCAAAAGTCCGCCCCAGGGCCTGGAGCATGGTGGACTTTCCATAAGTGGTCATGATTCGGGAGCTTATTTTATGATTTATTTATTTATTCGTTTCAACTGAGATTCCTACATGGTTCCAATACATTAAGGTAAATAAATTTATTTACATCTTTCTACAAAGATGTCCCAGTGGCTCCAAAGGCTACAGGGACGGGCTCCAGAGTCCCCATCACGAATCAGAGGAACCAGGCACAGACGAAGACATGCCTTCTAATAATTTCCACGAAAGGTGGAAGGAAATGGGTGAGGAGTCAGACACAAGGGATGCGCACTGTAGGAGCCACTTGGCAGATGACTCCACCAGAAAGGAGGAGTGAGAAATGTGTGTAAGGGGAAGGAGAGCAGCAGAGAGAGCAGACTGGAGCTGGGGAGAATGTCAACAGATCGCAAGCTGTTAATTATCCCGAGAGAACTAAATATTATGTAGGCAATTATCGACAGGCGTCTGAAAGCAACAATAGGAAGACTTGGTCCCCAGCCGAATGCCTTCTCCGCGTGGAGAAGGGCTGGGGAAACAGGCTTGGCATGCACAGCAGGCTTTTCACTCAGAGGGAGAGCAAGGGGGCTGGGGCCCCCGGGGAGGGGGGAGGCAGGGGTCCCCTGCCTGTCCAGTCCAGTCAAGCCAAGCACACGGCTGCTTTGCTTTGAAAAGCGGCTTTACGCGCAAGCTCTGGGCCTGGAATGCACGGCCCCCTCCCCCAAGATGTCATCTTTTGAGACGATTTCATGTGGAAGCATTGCTAAGTAAATTCGCTAAATGCCTATTCATCCCCGTCAGATGGGAACTCGGTGAAGCGGTAAATGTGAAAATGGCCCCAGCTCCGGGCCCTGAAAGGCGCTTTCTGGGGCTGCCCAGTGGAGCTGCAGCCGCTGACCCTGGGAGGCCCGGGGCTGCGCGCGAGGGGGGCCCAGAGCCCCGGCCGGCCCCTTCAGTCCTCCCACTGAGGCCGCTGAGAGGCCCTTATTATTATTCCTGCTGCCAGGGACTCATTCAGAGGTTAACTTGTCCCCGCATTCATCAGGACGACAATAATGAACTGTCGCAGAGAGTAGCAAGGGGGTTGGTAAATAGTAACCGCTAAGACGCGGAAATGGAATGGGCCTCGTTATGGTTGGAAAAGAGAGATGGCTTTAATTTTTTTTCTCTAAGCCGATTTAGTTTCCACCTCTCCCAGCAACTTCAAGAGGCCCTCTGCCCACGAGCTCCGCAGGCCTTGGGATGAGGCATGCGTGGGATCTGCCGCGGAGCAGAGGGGCGGGGCTGTCCACGCGGGAGGTGCACCAGGGCGCAGACACGTGGGGTCAGCCTTTGTCTGCGTCCCTGGGATTCACCTCCGCGCGCATCCCTGGGGCTTAGCTCTCTGCGTCTGTGCGGATTTACCTCACTGCAGACACACGGGGCTCTGCTGGCGTCTGCCGCTGCGAAAACGGCGGGTTTTGCATTGGTGTTTATTTCACTAATGGGATGGGACATGGCAGTGCTCATTTGCGCTGCAGCATCTCTTAACTGCTTTGTGCCCCACTCCGCTGGAATTACGAGTTGGTCAACACGAGTCATCCAATCAGAGAGCAGGGGCTCGGCGTCGCACCACTGCAGGGAGTTGCAGGGAGGTGAAGCGGGTGGGGGCGGGGCGGGGTGGGGGTGGGGCTCGAACCAGATGGTGGTAGGCAGAAAAAGCAGAGCAACTTGCATTTATTGTGCACCTACTATATGCCCTTGAAATCCACCCAGATATCCATTAAATATATATGCATGGAAAGCCTAATGTCTGCAGGACGGCCATGTGAGTTCAGAGAAGGTCACCACTCCGAGGTTAAATGACTTCCACTTGGACACATGGCTGGGTCAGGAGTGGAGGGAGGTCTGTCTCCAGACCTGTCTGCTTCTAGAGCCCAGGCGTGGCTTTCTACAGCACCCACCTGCCTTGCAAAGGTCTAGCCTCCATTCTGTTCCCAGAGATGTCCTTCCTCTGCCTTCACCAGCTCTCCAAATTTGAAACAATCGGTAACCCTTTGGTCTGAGTCAAAATCCCTGAGCAGAGGCTTGATGACAAAGGAGCTGTCACTTCAGCACCATTTACCTGTTTAGGTTTATTCAGAGGCCGAGGCGATTGCGTTTCTGGCAGATGGAGACCTGTGTGACTGCCTTTTAAAATACTGTCACAGCTGTGTGCACAAGCTGATTAGCTGTGACTACACTGCTAGCGCTGAGATTGATGGCGATAAATTTGGGATAACAATGCCAGGACCAACGTCATCCATTTGTATCGCACTTCATATTTTTTAAAGCTCTCTCTATTGGTAGCCCAATGGTTATTGAAGACTTGGTATTCATTCATTCATTCATTCATTCATTCTTCAAAATGCATTTGAAGGAGTCAGTTCAAACTCATCTCACTTTGAGTCATTCATTCATCGCACACATTAATGTAGTTCCTACTATGTGCCAGTGATGAACAAGTCTGACTAGGTTCTGTCCTCAGGGGGCTTACATCCTAGAGTAAGCAAATTTAACACTTTCAAATGGTGATAAGATAGGGATGTAAACAGAGTGATGTGAGAAAGGTGGGGTTGAGGAGGCAGATGCTAGTTTAGGTTGGGTGGCCAGAAAAGGCCTCTCTGAAGAGGTGACGTTGGAAAGGAGACCTGGACAACAAGAGCAAACCAGACATGGAAGACACAGGGCACAATTTCCCAGGCACAGCAAGTGCAAAAGCCCTGAGGTTGCTCTGTATCTGGCAGTGAACCACACACTGATGACTTATTGTTTGCCAAGCCTGGTGCTTGGCACTGGAGATTCCAAAACAAATAAGACACTGTGCTTATCCTCAAGGAGTTCTCAGGATATAGGAGTCTATAGGAGACAAACTCACCAACAGTCCATTTTAATGTAGTGTGATACACCCCGTGATGGTGACCTGTGAAAGAGGATGCCTTATCAGTGCGTGTGCTGTGAAAGGAGGGTACCTGGTTTCTGTGACAAAGAATGGAGCCAGGACTCAAAGTCTCCATGGTCTCTGGAGGACCCTGACTTTCCTCTTGGTTTGTTTTCACAGGACAAATGACCAGCTGGTGGCATTTCTCTCCCGATACCGCGATATGAACTTCCTGAAGTCACACGGCCGGGACAATGCAAGGTAATACCTCGTCCCCCTGCCTTTGTGCAAAATGGAAATGCAAGTCTGAGCAGTCGTTTTGGGGGCTTCCTTCTAGGCTGGTTTGGTGCAGCCAGAGAAGAGTTGAGGAGGAGAGAATGGCATGGCACGGGCGGGCTTCGGCCCTTTCCGTGGAGGGTCTGAAGTGGTCTCTCTTGTCAGCCAATACAGAGATAAAATAGATGTGTCTCATCGTATCATAGCCCTTTACACCTTTTTTCCAAGCACTTTCATGCATCCGTTGTCTCATTACGGCAACCCTTCCAGGTAGGTAGGGCAGCCATTGTTAATTCCCATTTTATTAGTTGAAAGACTGAGGCCTCTATTTTAAGTGATGTCCCAGATCATTCATTCAGTCAGCCAGTCATTCAACAAATAGTCACTGAGTGCCAAGTGTGTGCCAGGCATCCTGCTAGCAGTGAACAAGACAACATCCTTACTCTAGTGGAATTTACTTTCTGGTGGGAGAGTGTCTCATACAAGCAGAGTTGAACTCCCGTCTCCTGACTCGGTGCCCTCCCCGTTGCCTCACTCTTGCTGCCTAAGATGGTGACAGGGATCGAGGCACCCAGAAGCCCAACCTGGCTCCATCGCACCTCCCTCACTTAAAATGAGCAAAGCCAAATAACATCACTATGGTCCAGCTTCAAGCTGAGTCCACATCTCTGTGGCCAGAGATTGGCTAGAAGGGTTGCTGTGTTGAGCGCCCCGTGTAGCAGAGATCACATGATCAGCTTCACCATCCCAAGAGAAAATGCCATTCAAAGCCAGCCCAGGGTCACCCTGACGCCCTGGGGCCTTTTCCTCCCTTTGATCTCAGAGCCTAACCTGGCAGCTCCCAGCATGATTTTACCTTGTTAATGGGTTTTGTTTGGCCCTCGTGCTGGTTTTGTTTTGTTTTAATTCAGGTGCTTCATGGGAAAATTAATAGCCCCACTTAAAAACAACAATATTTTCCATGAAAATCCAGATTTCCAGTTCATCTCCAAAGATCAGAATGTCCACTAACTCTGTGGCTGAATTTTTTCCCGGCCGTCACCATCTGGCTCTCAGACAAAGCCCGTGTTCTCCCCATCACTGTGGCCCTCACCTGTCCGCTTTCCCTTCCTGGCCCCGTTGGCACTTCAGTTTGCAGTCTCTGCTGTGAGTGTTCTCCGCCACTGCCGATGGAGGTGTCACTTTGGCTGGCTCTGTAACTCATTTTTCCCAGTTATCCACAGCAGGGATGGGACAAAAACAAGCAGTGGGTTCCATTTCCTGAGCTTTCAAGAGGGAGCCCCAGAATCCTTTTGTTGTATCATTTTGCTACCTTTTAACTTTGATTTCATCCAGCGGACTATTTCTGGATTGTTCCTGTCCTACTGACAGCCTGCATTCTCTACCTTTAAAAGGAGCCCCCAGACTTGAAGATGCTCTGTAAATGAGCACAGATTGGTATAGCATGTTCCAGCTGCCAAGGGTGGAGAGCCCTGGGCGGATAAACAAGAAGAATTATTTCCACCGTGTGTTGTGTTCCTACTAAGTGCCCATTGCTCTGCTGGACCCTTTGCCTGCAGGCTCCAAGTTCATTCTTACAGCCACTCAATGCAAAAATAAGAATTATTATCTCCATTTGTCAGGAGAAGTAAGGAAGTCTTGGGGAACCTAAAATGATTTTCCCAAGGTCACACAGCTGGGAAGTGCTAGAATTTGAACCTAATTCTCTGGCCCCAAAGCCCGTGGGAATGAGGTGGAGCTGAGCAAGAGTCCATGGAGGTGGTTAGGTATCAGAACTGGCCCAGATATTGGCGTCTGTGCCCTTGGGCAGAGAATGAAGACCCTTCTTCCCCTCCAGGTAGCCTGGTAATACATGCTCTGTGCAAACAAAGTTCCATCATGGGAAAGGAGCCATTGTAAGTTGATAGACTTGTGTCTGAATGATATCCACCCTAATATTGTTTCAGCCTAGTCAGTATTTATTCTGTCTCTACTGTTTCCAGGCACTGTGCTAGGAACTGGGTTAAAATCATGAGCTTTGACGTTACTCTTCCTGGATTGGTGTTCTGCTCTACCATGTCCTTGCTGTGTTGCATTGAAAAGTGACTTAACCTCTCTGAGCCTGTTCCGTTACCTGTACAAAGGAAATATTGATAGACATACACTCATGAGGTTGTTGGGAGGATTAAATGAGATGCTGCATATAAAGCATTTGGCATATAGTAAATGCCCCGTGATGATGATGGTGATGGTGATGATGATGCCATTGCCATGATAAGCATAGGACTAAACTATTGCTGGTGGGAGAAAGAAATAGATAGTATATGGGCCAGAGTTGTGCCTCTGGGTATGTGGGTACATCCTATCTAGTTGATGTGCATCGGTGGCTGACAGATGGTACCCAAATGGCACAGGACAGGATGAAGGCTCGGGCTAAGGAGATTGTGCTTACAGCTCCGAAACCCTAAATCCCAGAGCTCTTGGTACAAGAGAAGCTCACAAGTTCCAACACCCAGGAATGAGTCCTTGGCTGGGGTTCTCTCACTTAGATGGATTAAGGGCAGTAATTTAGTATTGATTTAATAGTAAAATGAGCCAACATACCATCATCTGCCGTGTCTCCTCTTTGTCAGCTGAGGCCTTACCTGCTGCATGAACAAGCCTGGCCACTGCCATCTTCCATTGCCTCTCCCCAGTGTGTGGAGCTGGGCATGGCTTAGCTCAGATTCTTGCACTGGCGGTGTGTTGGGAAGGACTCTTTTGGTGGCAGGTGACCAAGACCCAGCTCAACTTAGCGTAAGCTGTAAAGGAAGTTGTCGGATAATGCAACTAAAACATTAGGATCTGACTTCAGGTATGGCTGGGTCAGGCAGTTCAAATGGTCTCGTCCAACCCAGACTCAGTTAGTTCTTTTTCTTTGGCTGTTTAATTATTTTTTATTATTCTGAGAGAGTGTTAAAGTAAAATAAACACAGCAAATAGCCATTCGGTTCACTGGCCAGAATCTTATCTTTTTTTTAAGTTGACATATAATATTGTATTAGTTGCAGGTGTGCAGCATAATGATTCGATATATGTATATAGTGCAAAATGATCACCACAATAAGTCTGGTTAACATCCATTATCATACATAGTTGACAATTTTTTCTTCTTGTGATGAGAACTTTTTAAGATCTACTCTGTTAGCAACTTTCAAATATGCAGTACGGTATCGTTAACTGTAGTCACCATGCTGTACATTAAATCTCCAGGACTTATTTATTTTATAACTGGAAGTTTGTACCTTTTGATCCCCTTCCCCCATTATCTTCTGTTATTCTGCTTTCCTTTGTGTTGGTTTAATTTTCTGGCTCCAAATTCTGACCCTTCACAACTTATTAGCCTCATTTTACCGATAAGGGACTTGAGACCCAGAGAGGTCAAGTAGCTTCCCTAAGTTCACACAACAAGGGCAGGGCTGGGCCTCAAACCCAGGTGAGTGTGTCCCCAGCCCAAGCTCACAATCCCTGCGTGGTGGGGCCTCTCTGAGTTCTGGTCCTGCTTCCCTCCAATGTGCCGGATGGCTTAGAGGCAGCCACTCTGCTTCTCTGGGCTTCATTTTCTCCCATCGAAAAGCAAGGGGGTTAAACAAGATGGTCTCTGACACCCCTCCCCATTCTGATGCTCCATGCCTCTGGACCGGCCCTCATAGACGGCAATGTGACAGAGGCAGAGAGCTTGAAAGATAACAAGATGTGGAGGGACAAAAGCAAGCAGTGAGATACAAAATAGGCCACGGGGTGCCTCAGATTTTAATTCCACGTGGTTCCTAATAGCAGTGTTGACCTTCTGTTCCCATCTCCAGCCTTTAGCTGCCAATTTGGACTTCCAGCTCCTGCTGTGAAGAGATGGCATAAAGGCAAACTAGTATTTTCGTAGCTGCCAAATTGGTCCTGACTGTTCCTGTAATTAAATGATGGGGGGGGGGTGTTGTGTTCACTGTTTCTCCTTGCTTTCCTCCCGAAATAAAGTAACCAGATCTATTGAAAGACACGTAGCACAATTAGCGTTTTCCCTGATGGCCTCGGCAGGGCTAGCAGAAACAGGACCCCGAAGTCTCCTTGCAGCCTGAAGAAGAGGGTCTTTGCAAACATCCCCAGGAGCTCCTGGCTCCTTGCAGGGAGCGTCGGAGAAGATCCCCAGATCTCTGCAGCCCACTCAAGTCTCAGTCTGTGGGGACAGCCCCTTACAGGGAGATGGAAAGGGAAAATCATTTCCCTTGGCCAGAATAGGGTTTTCTCGAGGACTTTTCCTGCCTCGGTGGTTTAAGTTCTCCACCTGATTCGAGGTCACCAGGGCCCCCGCGCTGAGCCCTGGGACAGTGTGGCGTAGTGATGAAAACACGAGCACTGGAGTCCAGCCACCTGTGTCGAAAGGCCAGCTCTGCCATGTGGCAGCGTGGGACTTCAACAAATGGCTTTGACTCTCCATGCTTCCATGTCCTCATCTTTATAAGATCCGGACAGTGATGTTGGGATTACAGGGGACAGAGCATCCTCACTGGGTATCCTTCCACGGGAAGGCACCGAGCCAGGCACTTTGAAGTACGTTATCTCATTTCAGCCTCACTTGGCAGGTATCCCATTTCAGAGATGAGTACAACTGAGGCTTGGAGGATTACTTTAACTTGCTCAAGGTCCTATGGCTCATAAACAGCAGAGCTCGGATTGGAATCTGGTTCGGCCTAACTTCAAAACCTGTGTTCTTTGTCACCCCGTGATTAGTGACTGCATCTGAGAGGACCTGTAGTTTTAAGTTCTTGGGATGTACAGATGAAAGGGCAAAATTCTGCTGACTCTAAGCAGAATCATTTTTTAAATGAGTGGGGGAGGGACATCAGATCCCCCCCCCCTATTTCCTACAGTCAACATATCCCAAAGCGTCTTCATGATTATTTCGAGTGGCTCATAAATGGGCATACTGGGAAAGTTAGGTATGGATCTTATGTGTAGAAACTAAAATTCATATAATTAGCCCATCTAACCCATGACTTCATGCATATTATGCTTGGAATATACTAGGTGTGTGACCTTTGGTGACTTACGTGAATTACCTGTGCGTCAGCTTCCGCATCTGTAAAATGGGAATGATGATAAGACCAACCTCGCAGAGTTGTTGCAAGATTAAATGAGTGACTATGGATAAGCTCTTGGAACTATTAGTCGTGCATATTAAGTCGATGATGATGACGCTGACGACGATGATAATGATTGGTGGTGATGATGGAGAAAAATCTTGAAGATGGTATACAAATGATGAACATTTTAGAAACACTTTCTACAACCTTAGGGAAACAACTAGCATTTCAAATGTAAGAAAATTAAATCAGTGAAAGCTAGGAGGGGTCCCAGCCCTCCGGTCGAAGTGACATAAGCCAATGTCTTCCTGTTCCCAGGTCTGGATGCCACCTGCTGGAGGCTACACGCCCCCCTCAGGTACCAGAGTGGCAGCTCCAGCAGCTTTGGCATCTCCTTCTCTCTGACATTGAACTAATCTTCAGGCCCAAACTTCCCTGGATGTATAAACAGGCAACTATTTAGCCAAAAGCTGGCAAATCCATCGAGAGCCTGGCCAGGAACCTCCTCCAAGCAAATCTGCTTTCAGGAGGCCCTTTGGTGCCAACTTCCTTATCTAGACAAGGGCTCTCTCCCCAGCTGTCTGGGGGCACCATGACTGATGCAAGGAGATAATTAATCTCTCATCTCCAGGGGGGAAAGCAGATTGTGTTTCCTTTTGCTTTTCTTAAACCCAACTGGTGAGTTTATCACTGTTCGCCTGTCCACTTTATTTAATCCAGTTATGGCAGCCACCTCAAAATAAAGGTCAGCATCGTGCAGCCGCCCACACCAAGCTGTGTGTGCATACCCACTCTCGGCCTCCGCACGGATTTTCAGGTCAGCTCTGGAACTTTTCTATTTTTTCCAAACAATACACGTAGAAGTTAGACAAAAGACTAGAAGGAAAATATGTTCACAGTGTCATCTCTGAGAAGTAGAGTATGAATGTCATTTTCTTCTTTGCTTTCTTTTTATGTTCCAAGCCTTCTATGAAGGACGTGCATTACTTTTATAATCAGAACAAAAGGCAGTAAACATTTTTTCTTCAATGTGTGAAATGTGGAAAACTAATTAGCCTTCAGTGGACCTTTAGACTCTTGCGGGTGCAGGCTGACTGGGGGCCCCCAGTGCTGCAAAGAGCATGGGCCACCGAGGTGGGGACTCTGGGTCCTGGGAAGTGGGCCCCTGACTTACGATGTCCGCTCAGGCTGCTTTTTCTTCCATCTTTGAATGTCAAACTCAAGTCAGCTTTCTTCACACAGGGTGTGTGATAATAGTTAGATGTGGAGGGTTTATTCTGTGCCCTAAATGCCTTACAGATGTTAATTCTTTCGGTTTTCACAATAACCCCTTGATGTAAGTGAGTCATCATCATGCCCGTTTTCTAGATGGGGACACTGAGGCAAGAGAGATGAAACAACACACAGCTTGAACACAGGGAAACAGACTGGACCCCGGGCAGTCTGGGTCCAGAGTCTGCACTCCTGGCCACTGTGCCCACTGATTCCCTAAGTATGTGCACTGTGGGGTTTCCTGCCACGTCCAGGCCACGTGTACATGTGGATGATGCTCTCCTTCCACCAGTCACGGCCGAGTCTGCCTTGCCTGTGGTTGAGTGAGGCAGGAAAGCGTGGCATTCCCAGAGCTCTCACTCCAGCCTCTCTTCATCCGTTGGGTCTCTTGCATGTGCTGTATCTGTCTCTTAGAAAGCTCTTCCCCACAACTCTTCACAGGACTAAATCCTTCTTACCCTTCTCCTCGAGCTTCAATGCCCTCTCCTCAGCGAAGCCTTCCTCAACAACCTTCACCTAAGGAAGTCCCTGTTTCTTTATTTTTCTGTCATTGCACTCTGGGTTGTTCTGTATAGCCCTTTTCAAAAACATCTAATTATGCATTTATGTGTTCTGTAGTTCTTTATGTCTAATTACTTATTTATTAGAGCAGTGTTATAGCTAAGAGTGTGGAATCCGGAGCCTGACTACGGAGGTTTGAATCCCATTAACCACTAAGCAACTGTGTGGCCTTGGGAAAATGACTTAACCTCTCTTGTCTCCATTCCTTTTGTAAAATGAACCCTCATAGGGCTGTGGTGAACGCTTAGTAAGAGAATATATGTTAAGTGCGAGGAATAGGGCCTAAAAAGTAGCAAGTGCTCAATAAATGGTAGATGTTATTTCGGGTTTTTATCTCTCACTCTAGAGGAGAGAGAAGGAGGTAAGGAATGATGTCCATCTCATTCACGATCATGTTCTCACCACACAGACCAGGAGGATTGAGGGTGCCCTTTAGAGCTGGTGAATGAGCAGGTGCCCCAACACCCCTTGCTCCTCCAGCTACTGCAGAGCAGAGGCATGACAGCTCCCTTCAGCCCGAGTCAAGAAGGGCCACAGCCCACCCGGGGCCTGAGAAAAATGGCCAGCAGAGCCCGATGAAGCTGCCAAGCTAAGAACCCAGTGAGCTGAATCCTCGCTGACTCGTAGCTCAGAAAGATGGGAGGGTTCTGTATTCATGGTGCTCCGACAGAATTAGAAGGACGGCTGTGACACTTGTCACCGTTACCATCACATCCATGGGCATCGCTCGCCTGAAACAATTGTAGGAGATGGGGGTCCTTATGGGGGCTTCAGGCTTCTGTCCTTGGTGCTGAAATGTCGCTGCTCTTCAGGACCTAGAGGGTTTCTCCTTAGCCTGGCGGTGCCCTACACATGCCTGTCTGCCAAATCCTGGAAGAGAAAAGTGGAGAGAGAGACATTTAAAATGTCTAGGTTGATGGAGGAAAAATGTTAAGCATCATGGTGGACGTTTATGGAGCACTTCCTGTGTGCTGAGCACTTCGCTTCATGTGTAATCTCATTTAAACCTTCACCCCAACTCTGTGAGGGTGGGATTATTCTGATCATTTTCCACGTGAGAAAGTGAGCCATCATATGTTCAGGTCGCTCAAGGTTGGTGGCAGACCCAGGACTTGAATGAGGTAGTCTGGCTCCAAACTTGCCAGGCGCAAAGCTCGGCCCCTGCATCAGATTGCTGTCACGTGTGAGCCCATTCGCATAGCTGGCCGATTTCGTACATTGTGGGTTCTCATGCTTTTGCTCCATGACTTTATTTTTAACTAAAATGCTTAGGTTGTACTTAGGCTAAATGAGTTGTCTGGGTTCAGTGACAGATCACTGGACAGGAAAAGAGAAGAAGGGAAGATTTTTTTTGTAAGTTAGGCAATTTGGGACGACTTTGAGGTATACCTCCTCTCTGGGTATCAGTGTGTGTGTGTGTGTTTTCTCTTAATCTGTAGAGTTAGTTTTATTAGCTGATTACTAAGATTCCTTCTTGCTCAAGCATGCTGTAAAATCTGAGGGGCAGAGTTCTTCCTTTTAGAACTCATTATAGGACAAGACAGTTCTGGAATAAGTCCATACTTGATGAATATGCCGAGATTGTAGCCAGGGAATTAACTGAAACGAGAGACTTCTTCACTGTCTGCCTTTTCTGAGATGATTTCCGAAGGCTACAGATGCTTTCTTAACTGACCTCTTCTCCCACGGGTGAGAATCAAGCCTCCTCGCCACTCCCATCTGATTTCCTCTGATGCTCAGCTGAGTAGACTTGTTCCCTGTGACATCCCAGTGGATCATATTTAGCTGTGACTTTGTCCCATATTGTGCCAGTAGAGAAAAAATCTGAGGAACGCAAACCAACCATCCCCAAGAGTCCAGGATGTAAAACCGATGCGAGTGATTCCATCTTTGCCCTTAGGTAGCTGTTCTGAAGACAGAAGCCCTCGTGAGGTCTGGCAGAAAGCCTCCTCGAAGAGCAGCAGTGAGCCCTCTTTTCTTCGTTCTCTCATTTCTGGGCAGTGTCTTTTTGAGGCAGTGGAAGTTCTCAGATCCTTCACTGGGATCCTTTTGCAGGGACCCTGGTGAATTGAGACAGGTGAAGAATGGCAGAGTAGTTAAGAGTTCGCATTGGAATCATCCAGACCTGGTTTCAAGTCCAGGACTGCTAGCTGTGTGACCTTGGGGAGTTTACTTAACCTTTCTGTGATTCAGTGCCTTCGTCTCAAATGCGCGTTAGAAGGATCTGATACCTGGTTAACGAAGGGTTGCTACTTCCTGATGGCCCGACAGGCGTGGCTGTTACTCTTCCCTGTGTTCATTCGCTGAATAAGTATTTATTGAGCACCAGGTGTATGCTAGGCACTGTTCGGGGAACTAGGTATGCAGCAGTGAGCAAAAATAGACAAAAATCTCTACCCTCGTAGGGTAGACGTAAGGGGCTGACATCTAGTAAGGAGAAATAGACAAAAAACTAAACAAACACCTTGTGTATGACAGTAGAAGGTGAAAAGTGCTATGGAGAAAAATAAAGCTTGAAAGGAGGACCAGGGGTGCGAGGTTGGGGAGGGATGTTATCACTATGTAAGGGGCTGACGGTTGGATCTCTGCAGAGCCCTTTGTCAGCATCATCCGTCACCCTTTCACAGCTGATGCAGGAGGTTGTCAGCACAGGTGTCATGAGGCTCATCCAACAGATGAGGAACCTGGCATTCAAGAGGTTAAGCCAGCCCCATCTCTCAGTCAGTGAGAGCAGAGACAGGATTGGTACCCAGGTCCCCGTGGCGTCAGTTCTTGTATGGTGCCACCTGTTGACCCACTTGTCCCAGGTAACCACATCAATGGGAAATGAAACTAAGGGGAGGAGAGGGTCAGTGGTCACCTTCTGTGTATGGGGCCTCTTGCTGCAAACCTGTCCTCCATCCCTCTGGTGAGGGAGCCATGCACCCTCCACTGGTGAGCCAGCCTTTGCGAAAAGACACACCCAGGTGTTTACCGATTTACCTTGATTTCCAATCTTTACCTTTTCAGGCTATCGCAAATGCACAGAGAAGGAAAAAACATCACTGCCTAAGCAGCTGATGCCCTTCACCTGCTAGATGCCCACACTCCGACTCTCCCACCACCTCCCAGTCCAGACCTAAGTTCCTGGTCGCCCCTCTCAACCCAGGAACTTTTCTGTGACGCGGGGAATCGGTTGTCTCTATTTACTCATAATTAACCAAAGCATGCATTTGCAGCTTATCAGTTTTTGAATGCAGTAAATACAGCAACCGATCTGCCAACCCCATGAACATTTCATTTGGGAGATTACTGCATAAATATTGTATTTGGATATTATGGTCTGGGACATCACATTAAAATTGCAAGATGATGCTATTATCCCATATAGTGGAACATGAAATTAAAAAGCTGGTCCATAGAAAGAAAATTGCAAGTCCTCACACCTGTATTTCTTCTCTCTCTCTCTCTTTCACTCTCTCTCTCCTTCTCTTTCGCTTTCTTTTTCTCTCTCCCTCCCTCCCTCTCTCTCTCTGTCTCAGTTAGTCTTTGTTACCATGTAAACTTTGATATAGGTTATCTAAAATTTAAAGTTTTAATCATGGTGAAGTGCACCAGCTGGACACTATTCTATAATTAGCACCAGCCAGAGTCGAGGTAGAATTTTATTTTCCTAAACTCAATGAAGCCAGCCCTGGGGGTCTAGTGGTTAAGATTCAGCGCTCTCACTGCCATGGCTTGGGTTCGTTTCCCGGTCAGGGAACCACACTGCTTGTCTGTCGGTTGTCATATTGTGGCAGCTGTGTGTTGCTGTGATGCTGAAAGCTATGCCACCAGTATTTCAAATACCAGCAGGGTCACCCATGGTGGACAGGTTTCAGCAGAGCTTCCAGACTAGACAGACTATGAAGAAGGATCTGGCCACGCACTTCCCAAAAAATTGGCATGAGAACCCTGTGTCTAGCAGTGGAGCATTGTCTGATAGAGTGATGGAAGGTGAGAGGATGGAGCAGAAAGACCAGGTAGGGTTCTGCTCTGCTGTCCACACAATCACTAGGAGTCAGAATTGACTCAACAGCACTAACAAAAATAAAAAGTTAATGAACCGGTTACAGCTGAATTTTGTGTCATTGGAGTAATACGGTGAATAGATGAAAAGCCTTACCAAATTATTCCCCAGCAAGAACATGGCTTTGCTAACGAGCTTGGCTTTTGCCATTGGGAAGGTGTGTTAGGGAAAGAATATGACCAAGGTCCTTGGGTACCTGAGTCTACTGGTTGGTTCTGTCCTTGTGTGTGTCCTTAGAGAAGTCGTCAACCTTCTCTGGGCTCCCATGCATCTGTCTGTAATGCCTGCCCCACCCCCTCTTCCTGGTATAACAGAGTGACTTAGAGAACCCCACAGTTGGAAAGCACCTTAGGGATTCCCTCGCCGAGGGTTATTATGACTGGTGGTCCATGAGCTGGGTTCAGCCTAGGAATGTGTTTTATTTAGCCAGAAATGCTTTTTTTTTTTTTAAAAAAAAAAAGGAGTTTGAGTACTTTTTGGAAAATGCTTCCTCCACTTCTTTG
Source organism: Equus caballus (assembly GCF_041296265.1). Classification (NCBI taxonomy): domain Eukaryota; kingdom Metazoa; phylum Chordata; class Mammalia; order Perissodactyla; family Equidae; genus Equus; species Equus caballus. Next base: position 40,080,993 of record NC_091696.1, on the reverse strand, counting down.
CTGACTCCACCCACCTTGCTGTCTTATACTCAGCCCACTTCATATACTTACATTACCGGCCTGTCCCCTGTAGGCATTTAACTTTACAACCCAGACCTAGCCCAACTTTGTCATTTTTACCAAAAGGAAAACTGAGATTCAAGGTCATCACCTTCCCAAGTCACTTGGCTGGTTACTGATGGAGCCCCACTGCAACATAGATGAGAAGCACATTTCAGCGGAATTCAGTCTGTTCACCAGCATCATTGTCACCACCATTTTTATTATACAATCGCCGATTTTGTTAAGAATTAAGTGGGCTACATCATCGTGCTCAGTGAGTGACCGTGATCTAAGAGCAGGCCCTCTGCTTACGCAGAAGAAGGCGCCAGGGCTGTGGGTTTCTTAGTGAGCTTCCCCCACTGGATGCCAGTGGATTTGTGGGAGGCCCAGCGGGATTCTCTCTCGAATTCAGCGTGACCATTAGGACAGGACTGTCTCCAGCTTTTATGCCCTGAAGTCTGGTCATCACAGTAGACTTTCCCTGAGCAGCTGCCTCGCTCTGTCCTAGGACTGGTAAGGGAGGCAGAAAGGAGGAAGCCGAGAGCAGTCCTAGTGAGAAAGCATCTCCCTGGGAGGAGACAGGTACCTCTAATCAGAAGACAGTGATGAGCACTGCCATAGAGGTGCCAAGCCCTCTAGACACACGATGGGGCGTGCAGGCCAGCCCAGTGGAACAGGTGCCATGTAGGTGCCACAGCCATGGATACCTGCCCTCTCTGGGGCCTAAGAACATTCGCATCCATCATGGCAGCGATAACGTTGAAATCGTTCAGGAATGTGTTGGTCAGGAGTTTTTCAATTGCAAGTGACAGAATCCCATCTCAAAATGCCTTAAGCACATTTACTGACAAGTCTGGGGCAAGTCAGGCACATTGAGATCCAGGCTCTCAAGCAGAGTCATCAAGACTCCATCCCTGTCTGTCTGTCTGTCTGTCTGTCTCTCTCTCTCTCTCTCTCTTTTTTCTCTTCTGCTCTTCTCTTCTTTCTGTGTTACCCCTGCTATCAGGCAACCTCTGTACTCATGGTGACAAAATGGCTGCCACCAGCTCTAGGCTTACATTCTCCCAGACAAAAATCCCATAGAGAAGCCCTCCTTCCCAGTAGTTCCAGCAGAAATCCAGGACCCAATCTCAGACTTGGCCTGAGGTGCTCATCCATCCCTGAACCAATGATGGTGGCCAGCCGGATGGAATACTCTGATCGACCAGCTGGGCCCTGTCCCCACCCTTGCTGCTGGGGGTGGGATGCAAACCCAAGTGAACTGAGAGTTGAAGATAGGTGACTGTCCAAAGTGAAATCGAGATGCAGTTCCCAGAAAAACGAGGAATGAAGCACCGATGTATGCATTACAATGTGGATGAACCTTGAAAACCTATCTTGGTAGAAGGATCCAATACAAAAGGCCACGTATTATCTGATTCCATCTATATGAAATGTCCAGAATAGGTAAATCCATAGGGACAGGAAGCAGGTTAGTGGTTGCAGGGGCTGGAGGCAAGGGGGAATGGGGAGTGACTGCTTATGGGCATGGGGTCTCATTTCAGAGTGATGCAATATTTTGAAGCTAGGGAGAGGTGACAATTGTACACCATTGTGAATGAACTAAGGCTGTGGAATTGTACACTTTCAAATGGTTCGTTTTATGTCGTATGAGCCAGAAGAGCATCAAGACACTTGGGTCGGGAGGCCTCTAGACTATAAGCTTCCGACGAGATCACCAGCTGCTGAGGAGCAGGAGTCATCCTTCCTTCTCCTTGACCTGCATTAGGGCCAGCACAATGCTTGGCACATAGTAGGGGTGCAGTTAATGCTCACTGTAAATGAACGAGAGTTTGGGCCAGAGGCCTCACACTAGCTCTGTCTGACCTCCCAACACACCCGCTTCACCAGCTCTCTGGCTTTTGATTTCTGCATCTACAGAATAGGAACCGCCATTCTGCCCTGCCTCCCTTGCAAAATCTCCACCCCAAAAGTTGTATATACACACACTCCAGAGCAGGAGTTACTCATCTGGGGTTCATGGATAGAATTCAGGGGCTCTGTGACTTTGGATGAGAAGAATATGATGTTTATTTTCACTAAACACTAACTGAAATCTAGCTAAATGTGGATAACAAACCCCAGTAGCATTCGCAGTAACTGTTAGGAATCACGTATTTTCGTGTCACATTATCGTTGATGCATATACCTCCAGATATCATTTATCCTCACCTCTTCAGAATTACAGTAGCTATTAGACCTGCCACAAAAGCTTGTTATTTAACGTGATCATCATAAATTTAGTGTTTTAAAAAATATCTTGTGATCCTATATTTAATGTGTGAATCCGGAAGCACGTGTATTACTATATCATAACTCTGGTGTTTTTAAAAAATATTTCGTAACCCTGTATATTTTGCTGTATGCATTTAAGGGTATTATTCTGAGATGAGGGTCCATACGCTGTGTCCACCAAGCCGCCAAGGTGTCCACAGCGTGAAAAGGTGATTTCAAGAGTTCTCTAAAGAAGAAGTAGATGGATCAGATGATGGTTAGATGGTCATTGTCATCTAACTGTGCCGGGCAGGTCCCCTAAGCTCTCTAAGCTTCAGGGTCCTCATCTGTCAAATGGGCGTAATAAAAGGACTTGCCTCGTTGGGACGCAGTGACCAAACTCACTGGTGGAGATCGAGTGACAAACCACACACGGAGCGCCTGGCTCACAGCAAGTGCTCAGTGAACGCTTTTGTTCCTACGATCGTGCCATTTCATCTGGACTCTGGGTGGACTCTTTCGGGGCACCTTTGGGCTGAGGGCTATGTTGTCTCTCCCAGGTTCATCCGGAAACAGGGCCTGGACCGGCTCTTCCTGGAGTGCGATGCCCACATGTGGCGCCTGGGGGACCGGCGGATCCCCGAGGGCATTGCAGTGGATGGCGGCTCCGATTGGTTCCTGCTGAACCGGAAGTTTGTGGAGTATGTGACGTTCTCCACAGATGATCTGGTGACCAAAATGAAGCAGTTCTACTCCTACACCCTGCTTCCTGCCGAGGTGAGTGTCCAGGAAAAAAGTCTCCGAGAAAGGTAAGGGGCTGGCTCCAGCCTTTGGAGCAAAGTGGATGCTGAATTTTTGGCTAAGCGATACTGGGTCCAAACAATTCATAGTCTCCAAACATCCAGATGAAGATGGGAACTGCATCGGCTCCCAGGGACCTTGCTGTCGCAGCAGGGCCCCTGGTTCCCCTCCAGTCTGCACAGAGGCTGTATTGAGTTAGACGCACAGCATCTTTGTGCAAAGTACAAAAAGGAGCCCTTCCACCAGACACTTGGCTCCCCCGGTCATCAAATCATCCTGATCTACTGATTTTGTTAGAGCAAGACACTTGACTGCCATTTTCCAGAAAACTGTTATAAAAAAAATATAAACCTCTCATACCTACAGTGTTGAGGGTGCCCCCTAGAGTTGTGCAGTGCATAATTCACACAACTGTATATGCTGGCCTTTTGGGGACACATCCACATCAACTTTTGACAGATCCTTCACAGTCACCAATCCTGTAATAACAACTTTTTTAACACCAAGAATCCCATTTCTAATTTTGAGTATTGTTCTATTATTCCCTGACAGACAATAGTGTTTTATCGGTCAAACCAGAAATTCCAGTGATCCCAAAGACAGCCAGCCAGGGCTTCTGCTGGACTGGCACTAGCCCCCTGCATTGACAGCCACTGTGGCCAAATGCTTGGGACTCAGCATTTCCTGTTGGCTTTTGGAAGTCTTTGAAAAGCTCCAGGGAGCCTGTCACCCCTTTTCAGACTTCAGGGTGGGAAGCTGTCGTAGTTCGGGCTGCCATAAGGAAGTACGATAGACTGGGTGGCTTATAAACAACAGAAATTCACTTCTTACAGTTCTGGAGGCTGGAAGTCCGAGATCAGGGTGACAGCATGGTTGGGTGAGGACCCTCTTCTGGGTTGCACTGTCTACCAGCAGTTCTCGCTGTGTCCTCACATGGTGGAAGGGGTTAGGGGTCTCTCTGGGGTCCCTTTTAGAAGGGCACTAATCCCCATTCATAAGAGCTCCACCGTCATGACCTAATCAAAGGCCCCACCTCTTAATACTATCACATTGGGAGTTAAAATTTCAACCGTGGACACAAACATTCAGTCCATTTCAGAAGCCCTCTCGTGTAAGATTGCCAACTGTTGTGAAACAGCCCCAGCCCCATTGGGAAATGGGTAGGAAGCCAGTACTGAAGTGTTGCCACTGGCATGCCAGCAGCCTCCTTATCAGACCTGAGCCAGGGGTTTTGGATTCAGTGTCTTGACCTCCAGTTCACTTTGATCCTAATTTCCAACTTCAGAAGACTCCACAGCTTGTTCTGCTTCTGTTGAGCCCATAACACCTCCTGTAAATGGTCCACCGTTCCTTCCTGGCAGTGCCCCATCTCTGGACCACTCAGGTTGTGTGTTTCTAGGCTGGACAAGACAGTGCATCTCATTTGATGGTTTCCACATCCCTCGCCAACATCTGGGGCGGTGCCAGGCTCTGGGTGGGGCTGACTGCCCACGTCACTCCAGAGGTATGATGGGCTTGTCATCACTGGGCCGGGTTTTGCAATTCTGCACACATGTTAAGTAATCAGGTTTTAATTCTATTTCAGCGAAAATCACCTTTTCTCTCAATTCCGATAACCTCCTCATCCATTATCTTGCAGGGAATTTCTGTATCGTTGTGAGCAGACACAGGGCAATTGGTAACTGGGTACTTTTCCCTATCACTTGATGGAGAATATGCACCTCTTTGGGTGTGCAGACAATTCAAGCTTAAAATCAAAGTTCACGGACATGTCATTTAACATCACAGGACGCTTAGCTGGGGGTGGTGGGTGGAGCCTCACTTTGCCCACCCACCCATTGAGGAGAGACTGTTTGGGGCTTTGGTTGTTTTGATCAAGATGCTCATCCTGATTCTGGCTCTCTGTCTCACCCCTGCCCCAGCACATGCAAGCACGGTGCACTTCAGGGTCCCTGTTAGATGCTACCTCCTCCATTCCAGCACCTCTGCCTTGCCCTCCCCTGTCTCAGACCTCCTCCAGGGGAGCGGTGTAGCAGAATCCTGAAGCCTGTGCTGTAAGTTTGTAACAAGTGGACACGTATTCCCCACAGCTTCCCCTAGGGAGCAGAGAGCAGAGGAGACTGTATCTGCCTGGTATCTGGGGTGCTTATAAAACAGTATCCAAATAGAAGTCAGTCTCTGTCTCTCTCTCTCTCTCTCCAGAAGTCTCTCAGCAGCTCCAACCATGTCTGATGTCTCTTTTCACTTTCAACATTGCCTCCTTCTCAGATTCCTAGGAGAGGCTGGCCAAGAGTCCTTGGAATAGGGGGAACCCATGGCACCTGCTTCAGCACCACGGACAGCAGGCAGCCTGCCGCCGCCCTCCCCCGGTTGTAGTCACACTACTGCAGAGGATGAGGCAGGAGGGCACCGGGACACCTTCCAGCCCCGGGCCATATGCATCCCTGATCTGGCCTCCCTCTCCCAGGGGTGAAATTCCAGAGCATCAGTCTTTGTTCTCAAGACCTCAGACCTGAATCCCTTTGGTTTCAGATCTGGCTGTTTGCAAAGCAAGAGCCCTTTTGGCCCATGGTGTTCTGGAAAATTGTCCCCATCTTTTCCTCTGGTCCCCATGTGCTGACATACCCTGAGGAATTTTTCCTCTCTGCTGAGTGGACAGATGTCCTGGGTGATGAAATGTCTTGAAATCAGATTCTAGGCTGCTGAAGAAAGACAATTTAGAGAAACACTCAGAGCAGTAGACTTCTAAACAGAGTTAGGTCACTCTGGACAAAACACCCAGTGTACCTTGAATTGCAGCAGACTGGCCGCTGACCCTGTTTGCAGAGAGAACAGACAAGTGTCCAAGAGAGTCCCTTCACAGTTGGTCCCAGGGAAGGAGCCCCCAGCCCAGCCCATCCGAGGGAGGCTGGAAGAGGTCTCAGGCTGGACCCTCTCTCCCTTCCAGTCCTTCTTCCACACAGTCCTGGAGAACAGCCCCCACTGTGACACCATGGTAGACAACAACCTGCGTATCACCAACTGGAACCGCAAACTGGGCTGCAAGTGCCAGTACAAGCACATCGTGGACTGGTGCGGCTGCTCCCCCAATGACTTCAAGCCGCAGGACTTCCATCGCTTCCAGGTGAGCCCACAGCGCCCTGCCAGCCCCCTGAAGCACACCTTCCCAGCAAACCTCTGCAGGCATCCAGGGCCAGACCTGTCAGCCCTGCAGTATCCAACCTGGCTGTGGATAATAATAATAACAACGTCAACAATAGCCAACATCTCTTGATCACTTACTCCATGCCAGGACCATTCTAACCACTTTGCCTATATTGACTCCATAACCCCATGACAAATTTATGTGATAGATAGACAGACAGCAAGATAGATGGATACAGATATTATTATTCCATTTTAGAGATAGGGAAACTGAGGCATAGAAAGGTCAAAAAACTTGTTCAAGGTCACACAGCCTAGTGTATCTGTTTCGAAAGGCCATACTCATATCCGTTTCTCTATACTGCCTTTCAGTCAGAATCCCCTGAAATATTTGCTAAAAACATATTTCTGGATACAAACTTGAGTATGTCTAGGTGGAGTTTCTCAACTTCAGCACTCTCAACGCTGTGGCCGGGTCATTCTGTGTTGTGCGTCTGTCCTGTGCCCTGTAGGATAGTTAGCAGCATCCCTGGCTTCAACCCACTAGACCCTGTAGCCATCTGCAGTCCTGACAACTAGAAATGACTTCAATGTTGCCAAATGTCCACTGGGGGCAAACTCACGCCCGGTTGAGAACTGCTGACCTCCAGGAGGTCCAGGAATTTGTATTTTTAATAGATTGCCCTTTGGGGAGTTCTCACGGGCAGCCAGGTTTGGAAATCGCCACACTCTGGATGCATCGCACTTAAAGGAGTAACAAGAGGTAGAGATGTCACTGTCCCCACAGCATCTCTGTGTGGCCCAGCAGCTTACAGTTTTGGAAGCAGAAGCAGGAGGGTGATAAATGCTCCATCTGCTTCCCCTGAGCCCCAAGGGTGCCTGGGCCCCCAGACCTCTCCAGGAGGACAGCCTCTCTCCTTTCTACGTCAGCACCCCTCCTGCCCCCTCCAGGCCAGCACCCTGAGCTTCTTCCTCTTCTCTCCCTTGCCGCAAGCCCCAGCTGCCAAGAGCACAAACAGAATGCTGCGGAATGGCTAAACAAATCATTCTGAGGTCCCTAGGGCCACCCCGTGGAGGTGGGATGCTGTTCCCCAAATGGCTAATGTAGACGGAGGGCAGGGACAACAACGCCAGGCTGATGACCGAGTCCGAGGTGCCCCTGCTGCCTCACTGTGGCACGTAACTGAAACATCTAGTGGCAGGCACGGGCTGCCCGCATGGAACTTCCAGCCTCTTAGCCGGGCTTCTCAGAGTGTGGGTGTGGACCAGCAGCATCAGCATCACCAGGTGCTTGTTAGAAATGCAGAATCTCTACGGCTCCAGACCTGCTGAGTCAGAATCTGGTGACTGGAGGTTATTTATGCTTGAGAAGTGCAGAGGTAGGGGATCTGTCTGTCCCTGTCCCGGGCTGTGTGCCAGGCCATCTGTGGGCGTTGGCCTCACTGGGGTAGGCATCCTCTCCATCGTGCAGGTGGGGAAATCAAGGCTCAGAGGGGCGAACTTACTTGTCCATGGACACACAGTTAGTGAAGTGGTAGGCTAGAAGTCCCACCCAGGTGTTTCCAGTTCCAGACCTGGGCTTCTTGCAGCAGACCCCTCTGCCATCTGGTTTCACGCCCACACAGGCACAGAACACAGAGCAGCTTTCATCTCCTCGTTCGTATTCCTTCAAGGTTCCCACCTAATGTCTTTCGCATCCGTAAGCGGGTGCTGCAATAAGTATTTTTTTAGGCCTGTTCTTGGTGGCAGATTGAGGGCTGCCCAGGGACCTCCTCAAACCTATGTTAATTTAGGCATGAACTTGGGTGACATTTTAGCTCCACGGTCCGTGCAGAAAGGATCTGCTGAGCAGAAAGAGGGGTGCAGGGGGAATATTTGACCTATTCAAAAGGGAAAAAAAATAATTCCCGCTTTTGTAGAGCAAGTAGTCCTTGCCCTGATTGGAAAGAACCTTCATCACTTAGAGCAGGCAGCCGTGTTGGTTCTTGGGAGCGCTGCCCCACGCAGGCTGCCCCTGGGCAGCAGCCTTTGTATTCCAGCTCCAGCATCCTGGGGACATCGTGGTCTCTGATAAAGACCGGCTGACACAGAGACCGCATCCTGTGCTCGCAGCTCTTTATTTCACAGTAAACAAAGATCAAGAATATCCCCCAACATCTAGACTCGAGAAACTGCTGCCTGTAAGGCACTCGGAGTTCTCGTTCAAAGAACTCTGAGGAAGAGAATGATAAATATAGAAACATGCCCTTTTAGAAGATCCAGCTATGATCAAAGAATCACAGGCAGAGAAGGGAGACTGCCCTGCCTTGAGTCTGGTCCTCAGGCCCCAGAAAACACAGACTCAGAAGCCCCTGGGAGCAGGTTTAAGGAGGTAGTGGGGATAGTCACATCATAATAGCTGGGTGCCAGACTCTGTGCTAAGTACCCATATTGTTAGACCCATTGTAAGGATGAGGGAGCTGAGGCCCTGGGTGACTTGTCCAAAGACAGATGCAGCTAGAAAGTAGCAGAGTGAGGGTTTGAACCCCGGGTGGACTAGCTCTTTTCAATGCCACTGTAAGGGTCACTGAGCTGACCCCTCCCCCACAGAGAGGGGGCTCCCAAGGGTTCATGAAGGACAGAGGGGATGGGATGGTCAGAACGAGGCCAAGGGTTTTTGTTATGAGGGTTTCCGGTTTACTCAATTAACAGTTTGACCCTAGGAGGATGCAGCAGAAGGAGCTTGGGTTTTAGAGTCATGGGATCCGGGTTCGAATCTTACAACTGTGCATTTGTAGAAATCACTCCCCTTCTTGAGCTCGATTTCCTCCTCTGTGAAATGGGGATCGAAATACCTGCTTTGCGGCGCGTTGGGAGGATTAGCGGGCGTGGCGTAAACGCAATGCCCTCCAGAGAGTGTGTGGTCAGCAGTTCTTATAATCACTGTTGCTGCTGTTAATCCACGCTAGACCCACATTAAGGTCAATAGTAACACCAGACCATCAGCTCCTCAGAGCAGGGTGCTGTGGTTTAATTGTTGCCATAGCCCTAGGCCAGGGGTCAGCAAACCGCAGCCCCTGGGCCAAATCCAGCCCACCGCCTGCTTTTGTACATAGGTTTTTTGGAACACGGCCACACCCACTCATTCACTGTGTTGTCTATGGCTGCTTCCACACTACAGCAGCAGAGCTTGAGGAGTGGCAAAGCTGGAAATATCTATGATCTGGCCCTTTACTGAAAAAGTTTGTTGATCCCTGCCCCAGACCATAGGGCAAGACCTGGCAGATCACAGGTGCTCAGGATCTTATTTCTTTCATCCTTGACCCTGGATCTTAATCCTGGCTCTGCCGTTCCCTTGCTGTGTGACCTTAGATAAGTCCCTTTCTCTCTCTGGTTCCTTAACAACTCGGTTTACATAAATGGTTCTCAAACTGCATCATAATCACCTGGGAAGCGTTTTGGGGTACAGATTCCGAAATCACATCTCCAGAGATGTTGACTCAGTAGGTTTGGGGAAGGACCCCAGAATCTGAATGTTTTAAAGCTATTCAGGTTACTGTGCAGCCAGCTTAGGTGTCATTCGCACTTGTCCTCAAACCTTAGTGAATAAATGAATCACCTGGAAAGCCTGTTAAGAATACAGATTCCTAAGCCCCACTACCAGAGATTCTGATCAGTAAATCTGGGCTGTTCCTGTGAGTCTGGAGTCAGCTGCAATGCCAGGGAGGCGATAGGGAGTGGTGGGGACTGTAGTGAGCTGAAGAGCTGGTGCCCGTTTAAAGGGACAGCTGCTGTCCAGCTTTACCCAGTTGTTACCATGTAAGAACCTGTGCCTGGAGTTGCTAGATCTCTTTAAAGGGAAGCCAAAAGTTGTTTCTGTGAACTCTTCTACTTTTTAAATATGGCCAGCCAATTCAGTTTTAAAACACTGCTGGACAACTAACATATCTGTAGGCTAGATTTGCCCTCAACCTCCAGCAAAATGATTTCTGAGATCCACCCCAGCTGTAAACACCTAGGATATAATGTATTTAACAAACATTTAAATGATGCTTACTACGTGCCCATCATTGCTTTAAACACCTTACGAATATTAACTCGTTCAGTCCTGACACCCTTACTATTATCTCCATTTGACAGAAGAGGAAACTGAGAACAGAGAGGTCAGGGCTAGGATTTGGATCCAGGCAGGCTGGCTGCAGAGCCCTGTTCCTCCACCCCACCGCCACCCCCATCCCCATCCCCAACCCCACCCCCACCCCCACCCCCACCCCCACCGCCACCCCCACCCCACCCCCACCCCCATCCCCACCCCTCTTGCTGACGCCTCTCTGTTTATCCCGTGAGCACAGCAGACAGCCCGGCCCACCTTCTTTGCCCGCAAGTTCGAAGCGGTGGTGAATCAGGAAATCATCGGGCAGCTGGACTATTACCTGTACGGGAACTACCCCGCAGGGACCCCGGGCCTCCGCTCCTACTGGGAGAACGTGTACGACGAGCCGGACGGCGTCCACAGCCTGAGCGATGTGGCGCTCACCCTGTACCACTCCTTCGCCCGCCTGGGGCTGCGACGGGCCGAGACATCGCTGCACTCGGAGGGGGACAACAGCTGCCGGTGAGCCCGTGGGAGGGTGAGCCCTGGGGGTGCAGGAGGGGCGGGGTGGGGTCCAGGAGGAGGATGTGAAGGAGGGACCTTCCTCCTCGTTGGAGGCTGCAAGTCGACTCCATGCTTTCCTCCTCTCTTCCTTTGCCTACAAACCGTCTAGAACCATCCCACCATTCAGAGCATGACCAGTCTAAGGCATCATCACCTTAGCTTTTCAGACTACCAGATCTAATGTGTGCCTAATTATTCCCCTTGGGTGGACTCATTCTTTTTTTTTTTTTTTTAAAGATTTTATTTTTTCCTTTTTCTCCCCAATGCCCCCCAGTACATAGTTGTACACTCTTTGTTGTGGGTCCCTCCAGTTGTGGCATGTGGGACGCCGCCTCAGCGTGGTCTGATGAGCAGTGCCATGTCCGCGCCCAGGATTCGAACCAGCGAAACACTGGGCCGCCTGCAGCGGAGCGTGCGAACTTAACCACTCGGCCACGGGGCCAGCCCCGGTGGACTCATTCTTTATACCAATTATATGTACTTTAGAAGGAAGCTTTTTGTCACCATATTATCTGGCTCTGTTGACCTCAAATGGAATGTCACCATGAAAATACAGAACTATGTTTTTTTACTTTTTATTGTGAAAGATATCAAGTATATACAAAATAGAGAGTAGAGTGTAACCCCATGCTCCCACACCCAGCTCTAGCAATTACCACTCCCACCACCCCCAGCCCCAGCTCATGCTGTTTCCTCTTCGGCTTCACCCGCTTTCTCTCTCCTTCCAGATCAGTTCAATTGAAGCCAATCCCAGACATCATATCATTTCAGCCATAAATATTTTAATATATATCTCTGGAAAGTGAAGCCTCCTTTTTAAAACATAACCGTACTATTAGCGCACCTAAAAATACAACCAAACACATCGTTAAAACGCAGGACTATTATTTAAAACATTCAGGTGCCCCTTAGAATCAGCTCACCTACCATTAGCGGGTACCAGTGGACACTTGAGGAAAGAATGTTCTAGAATACATGGAAAGAAGAGGGGAAGGTAAGAAAGTAATTCAACATGGTCCCCTCCCCTGCCTGCCTTTCTCTCAGCCGACCAACCCTTTTCGTTTTGTCTTTTAGTCTGTTCTCTAACATTTTGCATTGAAGATAGTGACATAATTGCAACAAGAATTTGGTGTCCCTTTTTTTTTGGCTTGGCGTTATGATGTTAGCCCCTTTTCCCCGTGCTGTTCTGCAGCTTCCATAGTGATAATGACCCTTTTTCATGCCACAAATATTCCATTGAGTAAAAATCCCAGAGTTTGCTTAATCCAGCCTTTTCCTGTAGCTGTTGTCAGTAACAGAACATGGTAAATAACGTTCTGATGAATATCTTTTTGCAGAAAACCTCTTTTTTTTTTTCCTTCTCTTTTCCAATTATTTCCTTAGGATGGATTCCCGGAAGTGCTTCTAATCATTCCTTCTCTCTTATTCAAACTTCTCTGCTTCCTCCCACCTCTCCCTTTTAGCAACAAAGCAAAAAAAAAAAGAAAATTGTGTGAACATCAGTGTCTCTCCACTGAGACCTCCCCTGTATGTCCCTCCCCCCGGGGATGGAAGGAGGAGAAGAAAGGAACGATTTTGTGCCTTAGAACTCTGAAAACATGGAAAGTTTCCTGTCTGGGGCCTCGTGTGGAGCCAGCTGGGTTTCCGCAGGGCTGCAACGATTTTTCATTATCTTCTCACAGCCTCTGCCTTCTCTCTCGTCTCGCTGTGGGTTCTGATTTAGTGGAAAGGGAGACCAATGTGGGTTAGGAACCCAAGACCTGCAGTTTGAACTCAACTCTGCTTACTAGCTGTTGACCCTGGACAAGTCCTTAACCTCCCTGGTCCTCAGTTTCCTCATCTGTGAAATGGGAATAATAAGAAACCTTACAGCCTACGTTGTCGTGAGGTTTAAAGAGATAATCCTCAAAAACGACCTTATGAGTTAGGTATTATTGTTCTCGCCATCTGAACAGTGTTTTCCGTACAAGGTACTCAGTGGATGTTGATGCCGTTGTTGGTATCTTAGTTGCCCCTATTTTGAGGCTGCCAAAAGCAGTCAACGGGGAGCTTCCTGTGTTGTGAGCCGCGCGCTCCGTAACTGGGTATCTAACTTCTCATTGCTCCCTCTGTGCTTTCCTTTGCTTACTGCCCTCACTGTCCGTGCACAGGCTCCCCTTTCTCAGTCTTCGAGGGTCACCTCAGGTGCCACTTCCCCTGCGAAGCTTGTTAAGAGCTCCCCGTGATAGCCCACCCCTCCCTCTGCGGAGCAGGACTCAGCTCAGGGGCGTACCTCCAACACTCCCATTGCGGTGGCCGCAGTGCCGCGAATCAAGGTCATCGGTGCAGGTCTGTTCCCCCTGCTAGTCCGGGGACAGAACCCTTGTGCATGGAACCACAGGATGTATCCTGAGTAGGTAGCACAGTGCCAGATGCTTGGGAGACAAATATTGTCCAAGCATAGGGCTAACCCCAGGCTTCATAGACTTTATTAGGTAAATGATCCGGGAAATTCCAAAAGATGCCCCCAATTTATTTAGGGTTGTTGACATTTTCTCTTGGTATTTGTTTGGGGATTAAGCGAGCCATCAGTTGCCTGGGGCCTGGATTTCTTTGGCCTCTATCTCATTTTTTATTGAATAGAACCCATTGTGCCTTGCTGCGGGCAGAGCCGCCGTATTTATGAATATAGGCCTGCAAATCAATCAGGACAAAGGACCCTTATCCCAAAAGGCAGAAGGGAGTGAATTCCTTCCTCTGGGGTATCTGGGGAAACAGCAAGTGAAAAACTTTAATTCAAGAGTCTCATTTTCTCTGGGTGTTTCATGCAAATTGTGTCTTTCCAGTCCCTAGGAGGACCTTTCATAAAAATAATGTTTATTGATTTTTTTTCTCATTATAAAATAACACACATTCATTGCAGAAATTTTCGAAATGCCAGATTGAGAGAACAAGAAAATAAAGTTTGATTGTGAGGCGCCATCCAGAAATAAGTGTGTGAGGATTTCATTGCAATTTCTCAAATCCAGATGCCCTCCGGGGCTGGGGAGGTGACAGGTGTCAGTCAGTGCTGGCCCCTGCAGGGTGGGCTGACCATGCCACCCTGGAGCCCCTGCAGCCCCTGGCGCTGAGCCGCAGCACATTCTTGCCCTGTGGGAATGCAGACTTGGAGTTGCCAAGCAAATCTGATTTTTCAAGACAAATCAGAAATCCAGATTTTAATGTGTCTCCTAATTTTTTCAATGCCCACCTTATTTAAAGAAGAAAATAAAACACCTTTGGGCCAAATGAATGCATCTGGCATCCTTTTTTTGTTGTATTGCATCTTGCATATCGTATTACATCTAATTAAAACTCACTCTCTTCTTAGTTTTAATTACTATGTACCGTATACAGTCGAGATGAGGCGCCAGAGGGCTTTGTGTTCAGTCCTGGGTTATATGTACCCCAGATGGACCTTAGAAGCAAGGGATTCAAGAGAAAATCCTTCTAGAATGTTCACTCAGTCTACAAGTATTGATTGAGCATCTGCTACGTGCCAGGCTCTGTTAGGCACTGGGCACTCAGCCATGACCCAGACAGACCAGGCCGCCGAGCTCAAGGCCCTCCCATTCAGATAGCACCTAAGCACACGTACACAAGAACAAAAGATCAACAGGGATAAATGCTCTGCTGAGAAAGAAGGTAGTCATGTGGTAGCCATGAGCTGGTGCCTTCTGATTCAGCAGTCAAGGAAGATCTCTCTGAGGTGGTAACATTTAAGCAAAATGGTAAGACACAGACGGCCATGTAATTATAAGAGAAGAAGAGCCTTCCCAGTAGAGAGAGTGTCCTGTGCAAAGGCCCTGAGGTGGAAATGAGCTTAGCATGTTCAAGAATCCAAAATAAGATCCATGCGGCTAGAAAGTGGTGGGTTGGGGCAGAGGGAAACCAAATGAAGCTAGGGAGAGAGGCAGGACTTTGTAGACCAGGTGGAGAGTTTGGGTTTCCTCGCAAGCATGAAGTGAAGCTACTTGTGGCATTTAAGCAGGGGACAAAGGATATGGCTACTGTGACAGCAGTAGGTTACAGCAGACGAAATAGGAGGGAGTTGAGTGAGGAAGCTCCTGCCAGGGCCCAGGTATAAGGCGTGTTGGTGGCTTGGACAGGATGCTGGCAGTGCCCAGGAGAGTCAAGGGTGGATTCAGGATTTCTGGACAGAAGATGACGGAGAGCAAGCAATCAAAGATTAACTCTTAGATTTCTAGAGCGCTTGACCATCGCTCATTTCTTGACCCGTTAGCAGCACCCCGTACAATTGGCCGCTCCCTTCTGGAAACACTTTCTTCTTTCAACTCCCGTGACAACACGCTCTCCTTTTTTTTCCACCTTCACCAGCCCCACCCACCTTGCAGAACAAACGCTGACAGTGTACTACTCCCCTAGTGCAATAATGCCATGTGACAAACAAGCCCCAAATCAGCATCTTGAAATGATAAGCTTTACGTAGCACACGAGTCTCTGGGTCAGAGGGGCGGTTTTCCTGGTCTCAGCGGGCATTCTCTCCTGCGTCTGCCGCCAGCTGCACGTCCGGGGGGCTCCGTTGTTCTTGGCTGGCAGTTGTTACCGGATCTGGGGTGGCTCTGCTCCGCTCCAAGTGTCTTATCCTCCAGCAGGCTGGCCCAGGCCTGCTCTCGTGGTGATGACACAAAAGCAAAGGGGCGAGTCAAAACGTGCAAGCCTTCTTGAGGCACGACACCCCTTCTCCCACATTCTGATGGCCAAACAGGTTTGGGGCGGGAAACAGAGTCTGCCTCATTGGTGCAAGGAAACCTGTAAAGTCACGTGGAAAAGAGCAAGGGGACAGGAGAGGTGAAGAACTGGCAATTAACCCAATTAACGCAGGTGACCACAGGACTCTTCCACGACTCTCTCGATGCTGTCCGCAGTCACCATTATCCACAAGCCAGTATTTAAGTGTAAATTAACTGACATTAAAAACTCGGTTCCTCAGTCACACCAGCCACGTTTCAAATGCTCAGGAGCCCCAAGTGGCCAGTGGGTGCTGTAATGGACAAGCACAGATATACAACGTTTCCATCATTGCAGAAAGTTCTGTAGCACGGGCCAGGAGGAGGGTTTTCCGCTCCCCGAGTCCAGCCCCAAAGCGGATTGGTATGAGCCATGAATGCCCAGCAAGCAGTCAAACACAGTGCACGTTTTTTCCTCAGAGCCCGGGGGCATCCCGATAACAAGGCAGTGATTTCAAGACACGCGGAAGCAGAGGAAGACGCCTTCCTCGCCTTTATAATTGGACATAAAGACTTAAACTCCAGATCGGGACAAGAGGGAAGGAAGGCTGAGCGGGGACAGTGATTTGTGGAACGCTGCCATTAAGGAGCCGCCGGCCCCTCTAAGTGCTGTGCAATTTACACATTGCAGAAGCAGAAGCTGTTTTTTTCACAAGGAGGAAGGACAAAGAGCCCATCCATGGCACCTCCCTCCTCCGCTCGGTGCCCCCTCCCCTCCTCGGGCATCTCTGCATAGCTTCCCTGCCCCTTTCCGCCTGCCCGCCCTTGTGGATCAAAGACATACATCTTAAACAACGAGCTACCTGTTTGTGCTCCTCTGTAGGTATCTTGGATTGGCAATAATTTTTAGGGATAATACGCAATGCTGTTGGTGAGGAGAACAGTGAGAGCGTAAATCAGTATAACCTTCCTGATGAAGCTGGGCAGCAGACGTAAAGAGCCCCGTGGAGATTAAAGAGAGAGAGAGGTTCCGAAAAACATTTTTGCTCGAGGATCAACATCCTAAGCAATCTAAACTAACATCTAAACAATGCGGCATTGTTTAGAATGGCAGAAAAAAAAGAAAAAAAATACAAGGCAGATGAACACTCAGTAATGGCGTACTTGCTCTATAAAATGTGGTATTATATACAATGGAATAATGGGTATGCACACACACATAAAAAGCATGTTTTCAGAGACTTTTCAAAGACGTGACAGTGCTCAGGAAATGCTATGAGGCAAAAATGAGATAAAGCCAGTATGTGTGTTATCCAACAATGTAAGATTTATGCAAATACATACATAGAAAATAAGTCTGGAAGGAGACGCGTGAGTATGACATCGGGGTCGCTTCCCAGTTCCTAGTGCCAGAGGATCAGTAAATGTCCACGAATTGACGTTATCTATGGGAAGAAGCAGCAGAAGTAGTACTTTTTGTTTTCTTCATTGTACTTCGCTGCAGTCAGCATGTTTTTCATTTATAATCAGCAAAAAAGTCGTTAATAGTTACTGAGATCGTAGCTACACAGGGAGTAGCTTTCAGGATGATGCAAAGGAATATGGTAAGCATTGTATAAAATGGGGACTCTTTTAGGAACAGGACCAGCGTGATGTGTGGGGGCTCCATTGCGAGCCTGTTCACCTTCGGCGCTAAGCAGTGAGCTCGTGTGAGACTGTGCCTGTTTTTCAGGTACTACCCAATGGGCCACCCAGCATCTGTCCACCTCTACTTCCTTGCTGACCGCTTCCAGGGCTTTCTGATCAAGCATCACGCTACCAATCTGGCTGTGAGCAAACTTGAGACCTTGGAGACATGGGTGATGCCAAAGAAAGTCTTCAAGATCGCAAGCCCGCCCAGCGACTTTGGGAGGCTTCAGTTTTCTGAGGTAAGAGGCCCAACACTGTCACAATTTGTCACCCTTTACAGCCCTCATGTTGGGTTCTATGCCACAGTCTGACACTGGCAGTTGGAGATGGAAGAGGAGGGGAATTGAAGATCCCAGAAGGCGAGCTCACCCTGTGCCTGAAGAGGGTTCTCCAGCCCTGAACAGTGGAACCAGCCTCTTAAACAGGGCAGGAGGAGAAGAATAGAGGGGTGGTCACTATTTGTGGACCAAACTAACCTGGAGCCTTCATCTACTTTTTATAGTAGAATTTCTATTCCTCTTAATTTTTCATCCTAGCCAGTGACTCCTAAACCTATGTTAGTAATAGACCGGTAACAAACCGGTTTCCTAATGAAGTAGTGGCATTAGTCCCATTTTACATATTGGAGAACTGAGCTGTAAGAGATCTGATGATTATCTGGATCGTAGCTAAGAAGAAGAGCTCAAAATTGAGCTCAGGTCTCTTTGGCCACAAATCCCATGCCTCATTGTGCTTTTGTCTTGCCAGTTCTTTTGAGAGTTTAGCTCAAAATAAGCACCAGATCAGTCAGTGAATGGATGAGTGAATGGGTAGGTAGATGGATACATGGACACATGAATGGATGGATACGTGGATGCATGGATGGGTGGACGGACGGATGGACAGACAGGTGGATGGATGTATACATGGATGGATGGATGGATGGATGGATGGACAGACACATGGATACATGGATGGATGCATGGATGGATGCATGGATGGGTGGACGGACAGGTGGATGGGTCAGTGGATGGACAGATGGACTGATGCATGGATGCACAGATCCATGAAATGCAGTTTTCCTCCCTCCGGTACAATCAGCTTTTAGTTATTTTTCTCCCCAGGCTGATGGATTTACCCAGCACCACCCTTGTAACATCAACCCTGCCTCTGGATCTGTCAGACCCTACATGATCTGTCCTCTGTCTGCTTCTCCAGCCTCATCCAGTACCACTCTCCTCCCCACTCATACTTCCTGCATCTTTGTCACACGCGTCAAGCCTGTTCTTGCCTCAGGCTTGGCACATGCTAATCCTCCTGCCTAGAATGCTTTCCCCTAGTTTTTCACATAGCTCACCCTTTCTTTTTTGTTATTCTGATCTAAATCCAAATGGCGCCACTTCAGAGAAGCCTTCCCTGCCCACCACTTATGCCACAATAGCTGCATCCTCCACCCGACACGTCTTTATTTTACTGTGTTTTCTTAGCATTTGCTATCTAAAACCGTCCTGTTGATTTCTCTGATCACTTGTTGATTGTCCACAAGAGAGCTGGGACTGTATCACTGCTGTATCCCCAGCACGTGGAATAGAACGTTGCATTTGTAGATGCCAAGATTTCTGAATGAGTGCGTGCACGCGCTTCGGTAGTGACGCTGGAAGGAAGGGGAAGCGTGATCAAGCATGATGAGGGCTGCCCACACAAAACTCCAGCACCCGATTTCTGCCTTCCCCATGTCAGCAGGTAGCTAAAGAGGTGACCCATCCCTGGGGTGAAGCATTCCCGACGAGTTTGGCTCCTGGGTTAGAGATGAAGAGTCCAATTTTAGAATATGGAGTATCTTGAGGGGCTGAGGGTAGGGTGGGGGCAAGTGTCCTACCTTCGTATGTTTTCCTTGCAGGTCCTTTTCCAGCCACCTGGCCTGGCCTGGCTGACCTGTGCCCTGCTAATGAGCACTGAACAGACATGGGTGGGAGTTCCTTGTTAAGCCACCATTTTCCAATTAAGGCTCCAAATAGATTGGCTGGATTCAAGCTGCCATGGGAGCCCACTCCGTAAATAACTGGTGTCAGGGGGCAATTAGATGCTGTCCCAGTTGGATCCCGTGCTGGGGGCCCCAGCGGCCAGTTGAAGACATTAATGTCCCATTAAGGAGATGGATGCCTGGTGGCTGGGCTCTCCCTGTTTATCAGCCTGCCGCTGGGTGACTGGGCACTTCTGGCCACGACAAATGATGTCGGCCACTCCGTGGCTAGTGATTTGTGAGGGTTCCTGCTGTAGAACCGGTACCCTGGGTGTCAGAACCACTGAGATCCCTGGCAGAGTAACAGCATGTGATGCATGGAGCCCTGAATGTTGTGTTTTGGCTTTTTTGCTAAAGTCTTAGTTGTTTTTAAGGCAAATGGTGTAAAATGGAACAGGAAGGAAGGGAAGAACTACAGGGCCCCTTGGTGCACTGTTGAGACTGTCCCTGGTGCTGGCGCGTCCCAGGGCTTTGCATGGTGCCTGGCTCACAGCAGGTGGCCAGCGTCCTTGAGCAGCTCAGATAGATTTCTCCATCCCGTGGGACTCCCATGCTAGTGACTTAGAGAAAAGATGCTCGTTCCTTCAGCCGACAGTCACCGAGTGCCTGTGACGTGTGAGGTGCCGGGGGGACAGTGGTGAACCACAAACCAGACCCTTTTTTTCATGGAATGGCAGTGTAGTGGGGCAGCCAGCCAGTGAGAGAGCAAATAAACGAACAGAAAAATTTCAGCTGATGACAAGTATTATAAAGAAAATAAAAGTTTATTCATGTCATGACTGAGGACTTAGGAGGCTGATGGTGACTACTTTTGATGGCATGATTCATTCAGGAAAGCTTTTCTAAGGAGATAACTTTGGAACTGAAACCTGTAAAAGAGCCCTCCATGGGGAGATCCGGAGCATTCTGAGCAGAGAGAAGAAGCATGTGCAAAGGTCCTGAGGCTCCAGAAAGGAGCTTGGCATACTCAAGGAGCAGCAAGGCCAGTGTGGCCAGAGCACAGTGAGCAGTAGGGAAAGTGGTAGGAGGGAGATCTCAGAGGAGACAGGGGCCAGATTGAGAGGGATCTTGCAGGCCCTGGAAAGAAGTTCAGGTTATATTTTAAATGCAGTGGGAAGCCTTTGGTGGGTTTGAAGCTGGGGAGCAGTACATTAAGCTTGAACTTGAACATGTACTTAAATTTGAATGATTGATCATTTTGTGGTGAATGGTTGTGGACCTCTACAGTGAGGCCAGGTGAGAAGATGTTGAAGGCAACAGAGGATGTGACAGCAACGGGGCTCCATCTCAGGCAGCCCCACCTCCCCTTATGTTTGGAGGGGACAGCTGACTTTCTCCTCCCTCTCCTAGGGTTAGAAACAAGATGGAGTTTTCCCACTGTCAGCAGCTCCACAACTCTTCTGCCAGGTTATCTTGGTTTTAGAACCCAGACCTAAGAGAATTGTTCATCCGCATTTCTTCAGAGGATCCAAGGATGATGTTCTGGAATGTCCCCACACTCCCCTAACTGGTCAAAAATCCCTTCCTTAAGTAGGACCCCAAAGTAGTTTTGTAACCATTAATCCATTTGTTAGTATCCGTTAGAGGGTCTGTGTGTGGTGGGCCTGGGTGCGTAGGGGTGTCCATGTGCTGAGCCTGTAGTCATTCGTGATGTAGACAGATGATGGATGGATAGATAGATGATGGATGGATGCATGGATAGATGCACGGATAGAGAGAGATAGGTGGTGGAGGGATAGATAGATAGATAGATAGATAGATGATGGATGAATAGAGAGAGATGATGGATGGTTGGATAGACAGATAGACAGATAATGGATGGATTGATGGATAGATAGATAGAAGATGGATAGACAGATGATAGGTGGGATGCATGGATAGACAGGTGATGGAGAGATAGATAATGGATAGATAGAGAAGATGGATAGGTAGATGATAGATGGATGGATAGATAGATGATGAATGGATAGATAAACAGATAATGGATGGATGGATGGATAGGTAGATAGATGATGGATAGATAGATAGATGATAGGTGATGGATGGATGGATGATGGATGGATGCATGGATAGACAGATAGATAGGTGATGGAGAGATAGATAGAAAGTGGATAGATAGAGGATAGACAGATAGATAGGTGATGGAGAGAGAGATAGATAATGGATAGATAGATAGATGATAGGTGATGGAGAGATAGATAGATAATGGATAGATAGAGGATAGACAGATAGATAGGTGATGGAGAGATAGATAGATAATGGATAGATAGATAGATGATAGGTGATGGAGAGATAGATAGATAATGGATAGATACAGGATGGATGGATAGATATTGAGCACCTGCTGTGTGCTCAGCACTGTTTTAGGCACTAGAGATACCCCTGCCCTCATGGAGTTGATGGTCTTGAGCTAGGGAGAAAGACATGAAAATTAGAAGTTGTGATACTCTGCAAAAAATAAAGCTATGACGGGCAAACACAGATAGCAGCACCTCAGTGGCGCCTGTAAACAGGGAAGGCTTCTAAGTAGAGGTGACACCTCAGTCGATATCTAGGTGATGAGTAAGAGTTGGCCAGGAGGAGGGTGGGGAAAGGAAAGAAGATTGTTCCAGATAGAGAGGCAGGCGTGGACACCAGATCAGAGTCAAGAGAGAGCCCTTCTCACAGAGGCGCAGAGAGTAATCCAGGGTGGCCTGGAGAGGGGGTGAGTCGAGGGGAGGGATAAGGCTAGAGACGAAGCTGGAGTCGGACCAAAACGGACCAGACCTTGCAGGACACGGTAAGACACTGGACTTGGGAGCAATGAGGAGCCGAAAAAGATTGTATGTAAAGTAAAAGGATCGGGTTGCTTTAGAAAAATCTCTAAGACTTGAGACCTAGCTTGAATCCTGCTCCCTCATGCGTTTCTTTCTTTAATAAATAGTATTGTTTTAATTCCTACTGTGTTCCAGCTACTGCGCCAGGTACCAGGGGTCCTCAGGAGCAGCCAGTCCCTGCTAATCCACAGGGTGGCAGAAAATGCCAGGATTTCATAATTCTAGGAGGGACAGCCGCCCCTGCAGAAATGTCACAGCAATCGCTACCTCTGATCCCCTTAGGATGGCTCCTCAATCCTAACGTTTAGGCTCTGGTTCTAAAGACAGAGACTTGAAGCGAGGTGTGAGCCTATGAATGTATACAAGTGCTCTGGTAGGTGGTAGGCATCGGCACGTGTGTGTTGGATGAACGAATGAATGAATGAGTGAGTTCGTGAGTGAATGAATGGGAGGTAATATATAGAAGAGTGCATAAGAACACAGCCCCTGGGGTCAGACTTCCTGGGTCCCCAGGCTGGCTCTCCCTCTCACTGACCACAGCAAGTTATCTAACTGCTCTGAGCCTGTTTCCTCATCTGTGAAATGAGGATCATGACAAAGGTCTCCTCTTCATGGAGTCGGGAGTATTCAATGAATTGATGCATCCAAGCGCTTAGCATTAGGCCTGGTGCACTGGAACCTCTGGGTAAATATTAGCCATGGAGCTCTGTGTCCTGGGTAAAGGATGGACAGAGTAACTCGTGGCTGGAACACCAGGAGAGTAAACCCACTCCCATTTGCCCTGCGCATATGAAATCTTCTCAGGGGGTAGACATATATACCCACACCTGCGCCCCAGCCTACACATGCACCCATATCAGAGATGCTGGTCATGGGAAGGAGCTGTGCAAGCCTTACAGTGGCTCACTGTCTGTTATCAGTATGCCCACGTGCTGTGCGTTCAGAAACACTAAACCTCCTAAGGGAGCAGAAGACCCCTAATTTAAGTTGATTGGAAATAGTAACAGAGCTCAGTATCGGATCTACCCAGTTAATTCATTTTGGGGTCAAGTCATTCACTCGTTCCTTCGACCGATATTGATTGAGCGCCTACTGTATGCTAACACAGTGCTTAGGCACCCAGAACGAGCCGTGGACCAGGCCACGGGAGCATTGAGCAGCGAGAGGATGTGTCACAAGTTCTTTCTGGCTACTGGGTGGAGAATAATTGCACACGGCAAAGGTGGAAGGAGGGAAACCAAGAGTGGATTCCTGAGGGGTCGAAGCCACACCACAGCCAGCTGGCTGGCAGGAAGGATGGATGTACAGCCATGGTCCATCCCTGGGGTCCAGCTCAGAATGCTTTAGGGAGGCTGAAGCTGTCTCTTCTTACGAAAGCCATTTGAACTCATGCCAGTGAGAGGCGACGCTGAGGGCTCTCCTTCTTCCTAGCTTATGACAGGGCAGCTCCAAAGCCTGAGCTCCACTGTTGTTCCCAATGACTACACTAAATGGAGATACGTAATCTTGGAAACCAAGGACAAAAGTGGAAACCAGCTGTACCTGTTGAGCGGCGGGGTGTGTGTTTCCTTGGAATGGCCTGCAAGTGGACATTTATTCATTCATTGCGCGTGGTTGGTTTTGTTTCTAAAGCACAAACCATATACTGGGTGTAGGAGGCCCAAAGGTTTAATGAACAGGCCTTGTCATCCCCCAGGCTGGGTCTAAATCCTGGATCTTCTGCTTACTACTTGTACAATCTTGAGCAGGTGATTTAGTGGGAGCCTCAGTTTCCTCATCTGTAGAATGGGTATACGACACCCAATAACCGGGATCCTAGGCCTCTCTGGGACCCAGCGCCCTTGTTCCAGCCTAGCGATTTCAGGATTTGCCCTCCTGTTTCAGGTCGGCACCGACTGGGATGCCAAGGAGCGGCTCTTCCGCAACTTTGGAGGTCTCCTGGGGCCCATGGACGAGCCAGTAGGCATGCAGAAGTGGGGGAAAGGCCCCAACGTGACCGTGACCGTCATCTGGGTGGATCCCGTCAACATCATCGCAGCCACCTACGACATCCTGATTGAGTCCACTGCCGAATTCACCCACTACAAGCCCCCTTTGAACTTGCCCCTCAGGCCTGGGGTCTGGACGGTGAAAATTCTCCACCACTGGGTGCCGGTTGCAGAGACCAAGTTCCTCGTTGCACCTCTGACCTTCTCGAATAGACAGCCCATCAAACCGGGTGAGTACTCCCAGTGTCTCTGCGGGGGTAGAGTCCACCCCTCGGGACCTGATGGGTCCTTCGCCTGGCCAGGCAGTGCTGCTCAGGCATGGGGCATGTGGGCCACCTTTGAGAATAGTGCTCTCTGCCCTTGGTATTTTTTTTTCCTGCTCATTCACCAAAGAGAACCTTCTAATTTTCTACCTTTCTGGTTTTCTACTTGTTTTTGCACACTGAAGTGATGTCACCTCTCTGTGTATTAGATACCTCTTTATTAGATGCTCTCCCATTGGACTTCCAGAAGGCCTGTCATATTTAAGACAAGAAGGGAAATAAACCCAAGCAGATACTGAGTTTCAGCAAATCTTAACTGTTTAAAAAATAATAATTAAAATAGGAATTTCTGTTCATCAAAAATATGATACATTAGATAAAAAGAAATACCCCCTGCTATTGGAAAATACTTGCCACACATAAAAAAAAAAGTACTTGTGTTCAGAATAGATAAAGAAATCTCATGAATCAGAGCAAACCATGAGTCACAGGCCAAATCCAGCTACTTCCTGTTTTTGTAAATAAAGTTTTATTGGAACAAAGTTGAATGGAACACACCCATTCCTTTACACGTTGACTGTGGTTGCTTTGGGACTACATTGTAGGCGTTGAGTAGTTGCCATGGAGACTGCATGGCCTAAAAAGCCAAAAATATTTACTCTCTGTCCTTTGATAGAAAAAGATAGCCAATCCTTGATAGAAAAGAGAAAAGAAAGAGAGAGAACATAAATGGCCCACACACATACAGAAAGATGCTCAGCTTCATGAACAAAGAGAGAAATGCAAATTAAAAGCATTTAAAAAGAGATTTCCACTTCATCCCCGCCACGTTGGGAGGTGTGTAAAGGTTAGACAATATCGTGTGGTGATAAGGATGGAGAATGATGAACGTCCATCTAGGGCTGGTGGGAAGGTAAAGTGAGAAAACGAGTTTGGAAAATGGTTTAGCATTTCCTAGTAAAGTTTAACATACACACACCTTACCGCACAGAAATTCCTCTCCGAGGTATATGCCCGGGAGACTTGTGCAGAAATGGAGCAGAATTATTCCTAATAGCACAGTGTATTATTTCCAGATTTATGTGTTGGTAGAAGGCTGTGGGGAAATGAAAGGAATTATTAACACGACATCCAGGATGGTGGTTTCCACTGGGCATGGAGGGCGGAGAGAGGGGTGTCAGACTCCTAACATGCCTACCTTTTTTTAATTTTTCATCCAAAAGGGTTACTTTTATTTTTCTATTTCCTCCTCTTCTCCTCCTGTCACGAGGAACTTCTTCCTCCTTGCTCAACGCTCCCTCGCTCCAGGAGTAACCACTACCAAGAGTTTAGTGTGCATCCTTCTAGAAGTTTCTCAATGCTTTTACAACATAAATACACAAAATAAATCATGAACACATTGTCATTTTTCAAAAAGAGAGTGATCCATTTTGCTGTGAAACTTCCTTTTTCACTCTCTTTAGTCAGTATACATAAAAACGACCAGCTGCTTAGTTTTCCACTGGGTTAATGACCCACAATCTATCTCTCCCCCCATTGGTGGACACATAGCTTTTCTGGTTGTTGTTGTTGTTGTTACAGATAACACTGTAAAGAAGATTCTTGAACCTAAAGTTGTGTGTGCCCACGCAGACATCCATAAAATAAGATTCCTAGAAACAGGATTTCCGGGTCTCTCAGTATTTCAAATTGTTCATCTCCATATAACAGATCACAAACCCAGAAGCCAGAAATGCATTACAGCCTCCATTAGCTAAAAAGAGGTCTGGGCTGGGTGCTATTTAGTCAGTGACACAAGGAGAGGGGGCTGTAAGATAGGGAGGGAGCGCCTGGAGTGTCGAAGTGAGCTCCGTCGGCTTCTGCTACCCTCTGTGCTGAGCAGGCAGAAAGATGTAGACCTCACGTTTTCTCAAGATGGAAGTGTGCTTCTCCACTCCTCTATGAAACAGGCAAAAGACAGGCCCTACAGAACTAGCCGGGCCAGAGCCCACCCACTTAGGGCCCTTGAGTGTCACCTTAAGTAGGTTTTCATCCTTGGCATCCTTAGGGGTTCCCAAAGCCAGATGTGGCAGAGAAGAATGGAAATGGTGGTCTTCTCTCTGCTTCAGATGTACCTGTTAAACAGACAAAGGAGTGGTCCAAAATCCACCCCCACCCAAGTAAAATAGCCTGGGCCCATTCACTGGGTCTTGATTTTTCCAGTTTTTTCTCCTGGAGCTCCTAAGGATGGCAGGCTCTTCCCACCCATGCCCAGGATGAGCCAGGGGTCCCTTTACCCCTCTGGAAGCAACCCCCCTATCGTCGGTAATTGTATCTGTTAACGATGTCCCAATGACAGGGAACACGAAGGTGGAAGCGATGCAATTTGTAAAATGATTCATCAAGACTAATTTGCTACTGATGCGTCCCTAGTAATCTCAAGAAATCTGATGAGGTGGAATTGAGGAAAATTTAATTATAGAGGCGAGCATTGCGGGCTGAGGCTGTAATAGCATTTCCCACATTAACCTCATTTTTCATAAGGGTTTTCTGCATCAACCACAATATTTGGTTCCCAGTGTTCAAACGTTTGTTAGCTGCTCTTTTCACTTGGAACGTCCTGCTTTTTGTCAGTTGGGATGTCTCCCCACTCCCCAGCCTCCTGTCTCTGCAGAGATGGAGGCATCAACAGGCTCTGGTAGAGAAATCAAGAGCTGAACCAAAGAAAGCACAGACTCTTCTCCTGGCAGATGGTACAAGCGCTGCCCACCCTGTCTGCTAGCATCAGGGAAAGGTGGGCTGGGGCCAGATTTATAAATACGGTCCCAACTAACTTGAAAGAGAGGAGCTCTGCTAAATCATAGCAAGACAGGATATGTGCTCACGCATGCTAGTCTCCTTTCTCCCACCTGTTCCCCTCTGAGCCTTAGAGCCCTCAGCGTCCTGGGCCTTGGGAGCTGAAGGAATGACTTTCTTGGCTGTGTTAGTCAAGGCATGCTTTCAATTCAACTGAGTTTTCCCATTGCTTTTAGAAGGGCAGGCATACGTTCTTTCTTCCTCCTACTTCCCCTCTCAGGACCATACCAATTAGAAAATAGCCTGCTGATTATCCAGGCTCTCCTGGTGGCCACTGAGAGAGACAGCTGCCATCAAGCAAACAGGAGACATCATCTTCTGAGCCCTGCATTGTCTCAGAAAGAGGTTTCTTCTAACCCCAGCTATCTGCGGTATAGCAAAAGCTGATTTGATAAAATGCAACTCACCAGAACCACTGGCCAGTCTTTTTTAAAAATACATTCTTGGGGCTGGCCCGGTGGCATAGTGGTTAAGTTTGTGTACTCTGCTTTGGCGGCCTGGGGTTCGCGGGTTCAGATCCCCAGCGTGGACCTACACACCGCTCATCAAGCCATGTATGGAGGCATCTCGCATACAAACTAGAGAAAGATTGGCACAGATGTTAGCTCAGGGCCAATCTTCCTCACCAATATATATATATCACCAAATATATATATATATATATATATTCTTGTATTTGGCAATAAAATGAGTGGCAACTTCTTCAAAATAGAAACATCTAGTTTCTTTCCTCCAGCCTAAACGTCTGCGCCTTCTCCTTCCCCATCTTTAAGCCCCAGAAACAGTCACGGTCTGTCTCATTTGTATATTACTTTACTGTTTACAAAGCACGTGAACTTCTGTCTCAGCCTCTCACCAGCCTTGTGGGTCTAACTGGTGCAAGGATGAGTATCCCCATTTTACAGAGGGGGGAACCAAGTCTTTGAAAGACTGCCTCCCAAATTAAAAAATAAAATAAAATGAAAAACCATTGCTTTAGCTTCCAGCGGGCGGACAAGCCTGTGGTACAGTATCGTGATGACAAGTTCTGGCTTTGGACTCAGCCAGTCCTGGATTTCACCCCAGACCTGTCTCTAACAAGAGCTGCCTCTGTTTCCCCATCTGGGAAATAGGGATGATAAACCAGCCCTGTAGTTTTCTGTGTGTGCATATGCCTATGGTTTTGAGGATTGTGTACTAACACCAACATTAACGATCCCAGCTCAGCTTTTCCCAGCCCTTGGTACATGCCGGGCGCCATTTTAAGCACTTTCTATGAGTCGACACGTATCATCATTGCAAACAGAACTATGAGGAAGGTATTAGTACTCCATCTGTTTTATTGATGAGGAAACTGAGGCAGGGGCATTGAAGTCAGAAGTCACCCCCCTGGTGTGTGGGACTTGCGGACCCCTGACTACAGTCTCCGTGCTGTCGTGTGACACCCTGGTGCTCAGCAGGGCGGAGCTGTTAGGAGAGCCAGCTGGACCTCCCACCCACCCACTCTGGTCCAAGCTGCCTGCATCCCAGGACTCCTTGCTAAGGTCCCTTCACCCACCACGTCGTGGATGGAAGCCGAAATCCGTGCCTTATGCAGAGTTCATGGTGGGCACTCAGCACCCAAGAGCAGGGCTCCTCACAGGCTTTGAGGTCAACAGAACCCACCTCAGACCCCGGCTCCCACTCTCACTATCTGGGTGACTTGGGGAAGGTGCTTCATGAGGCCCCATGCTCACTGTTCCCTGTGCCTGCGATTCTCTTCCCCAAGATCTGCATGTGGCTTCTTCTTTCACATTGATCAGCACTCAGCTCAGAGGTCACCTCCTCGGAGAGGTCTCCCCTACTCACCCCATCTAAGCACCCTCATCACTCTCTGACCCAGGGGCCAGCAAGCTCTTACCATAAAGGGCTAGATAGTGAATATTTGGGGCTTTGTGGGCCACATGCAGTGTCTGTCTCAACTACTCAGCTCGCTGTGGTAACACACAAGCAGCCATAGGCAATAGGTACACCAATGGGCATAGTCACATTCCAATAAAACTTTATTTACAACAACAGGTGGTGGGCCGGATTCGGCCCAAGGTTTGCCACCCCCCTGCACTGACTCAGTAGCCTATTTATTCCCCTCATCACACTTAGCACTGAGTGAAACGATCTTATTTATTTACTGGTTTATTTGTTTATTGTCCTCAGTCTCCCCCCACTGGTGTGTGGTCTCCTTGACTGTCTGGTTCGCTCCCCCACACAGAATGGAGCCTAGCACTTCGTAAATCTTTTATCAAATAAATAAATGAATGAATGCCTTGCAGATGGTAGATATCTAGAAAATATGTGTTGAATGCATGTCTTGCACAAGGGTGTTTAAAGTGTGTATTGGATAAATGAATGTCTGGACTATTGGAAGTGCTCCATAAGGGTGTGTTGAATGAATATATGAATGAACCACGCCCTGCACAAAGTGGGCTCATAACTGTTGAAGGAATGCCCTCGCTGGCTCAGTCCCTTCATCCGTGCGATGGGATGGATTGCTGAAAGATTTCCCCCGAGATTGTGGCGTGAATTGAATGGTGATGCCAAGCACCCAGCGGTCTCAGGCCCCCCGCGGGTGCCCAGTTCTGGCCCTTCTAAGAATGTCATTGTTCCCTTTGGCTTTCAGAGGAGGCGTTGAAGCTGCACAACGGGCCCCCCCGCAGCGCCTACATGGAGCAGAGCTTCCAGAGCCTGAACCCTGTGCTCAGTCTGCCTGTCAGCCCCGCGCAGGTGGAGCAGGCTCGCAGGAACGCGGCCTCCTCCGGCGCCGTGCTGGAGCGCTGGCTGGACTCGCTGGTGGGCGGGATGTGGACCGCCATGGACATCTGTGCCACAGGCCCCACCGCCTGCCCAGTCATGCAGACCTGCAGCCAGACAGCCTGGAGCTCCTTTAGCCCCGACCCCAAGTCAGAGCTGGGGGCGGTCAAACCAGATGGCCGGCTCAGGTAGCACCGGGCACGCATGGGCCGTGGTGGATCTCAAAGGGAAAGCAGCCAGAGGGCTGGTGGGGCCTGGACCCTGGCCTCCAACCCCCGGGGGTGCCTTTTGTGAGAGGGGGCCCTCCTGGCCATAGAATGATGGAGAAGGAAGATTTGGAGGCCAAAGCAGGGTCTGCCAATGACCTGCATTTGGCAATCTGGCCACTGGGGGCGGGGATGGCTCAGTCCCGGCGCCGTGGTGGTCTTACCTCTTCTGGTTGATCCTCAAGTCCTATAGGTTCCTTGTCTTCCCCGTCCGATGACCCGACCCCCGCCCCCAGACAAGAGATTCTCAAACTTTTATTTTGAGCAGCAGAACTTGGTTTACCAAGCGCAGTCGTAAGTAAAAGTTGGAGGTGCAGATGATATCCAGGCTGCTCTGGTTGAAGCTGGGGAGTGTGAGGTTCTTTCTCAAAGCTCAGCCCACCGGGTGGTCCCTTTGCCAAGGGCATCTCCTAAGGTACCTCGTCAGAACCCAAGGGCTCTGCAAAGCCCAGTTGGAAAGCACTGCCCAGGTGGTAGGTTATCTTCAGCCCCGCCCTTCGGCTCATCTTCCTGCCTCTCTGGGCCAGGAAACGCTTGTGCCAGCCCTCAAGGACAGGGCACTGACAGTCACGCGCATGGGCCCCTCCCCCGGCAGGTCGTAGGCTCCGGAGGGCTCTGAGCCTCCCACCAGCCCTTCTCGGGTTGTCGGGTTGAGCCGTCCTCCTTAGTAACTAGATGAGCAGGAAAGCCTTTTGATGTGACATGGCCATCGTCCACCCAAAATGTGACTGCCAGATGTCCAGGGCACCCTCCCTCAAGGCAGAAATGAGAGGATGCTTATGAGCATGAGCGTCCAGTCTCCCAGCCGTTCACAGGCCAGGAGACCAAGACCATGACTTCTTTGATCATGGACAGTGGGAACTTGGGGGACCATGGCCATGCAACTCACATAGACTGTTTGGAGCAAACCTCCTGAGCTGGACAACACAGCAATACCCGTCGTCGCCTGCCTGAGCCCTTCCGTTCCGAGGTCGGGCACTCCAGACCTTTGTGAGTGCACACTCGACCTTTGTGAGATGCACACTCGGTGCTGTTGGGAGTGACCAAACTGCAGGGACCAGACTTTTCACATCCAGGAAAAAGCATTTCAGATTTGGTTTTTAAATTCATGCCCTTCCTTATCCGAGGTGCCAACGGGCCCGTCTGACCTACAGCGTCAAAATGGGAAACTGGTTCTTTACAACCTAAACGATAGTATTATTCCAATTGCTTGAGTGACCGGAAACCTGAAGGGTGTCCTTGCCATGTGCCCCTTGGAGGGCTACCCCTGCTCATCGGGCAGCCCCGCTGCCAGAGGCCCCTCTTCCTCCTCTGATCCCACCCTCCCCCAAAGGACAGGTTTCCCTTGGCAAAGTCCCACCCTGGTTGCATACTGTCCTTCCCGTGGAGAGCCAGGCCTCATGTTTCTCTCCAGTGTGGGTTCGAAGGTACTGCAGTCCACT
The DNA here is from genome assembly GCF_041296265.1 of Equus caballus. NCBI lineage: Eukaryota > Metazoa > Chordata > Mammalia > Perissodactyla > Equidae > Equus > Equus caballus. Next base: position 40,049,341 of record NC_091696.1, on the reverse strand, counting down.
CCCGATGACCTGACAGCTGTTGCCCCCTAAACCGCCCCCGCCCCTCCCAGCAAGGCAGGATGTCCTGTGGGCAATGGAGGATAGAGAGAAGGGACACTTTAGATATTTATTATTTATATGTTTTAGTCAATGACTAATTAGTAGGTGCTGTTTTGCAGCTTGTCAATTATGTTATCTTACTAACTGAAGCTGCCTTTATTCACAAAAGGCCCCCTCTCCCCAGCCCTTCCCCCCCCTCCCCATTCCCTCGTGTCTGTCTTTCTTTCTATCTCTCTCTCTGTTTCTCTCTGTCTCTGCCCTACATTCTCCTTGTCCTCAGAGAAAAGCAGATGTGACACCAACAGGAGAAAGCTGTGGCCAGCATCATCCACTGGCTTAAAGTGGGGTGCCCTTGGGAACATTGGAGCCTTGCTTTTCCTCAGGCAGGCTGTTAGCCTCATCTGGCCCTCCAGTTTGGGGTGGGGGTTGGGATTCCTGAGCCATCCCTGCTTCTTGCATTGCTGACCCTCAATGGCCAGTCTAACCATGGGCCTCCATGTGACGTGACAAGGTGACCCAGGGAAACGGGCTGCTTCCAAGCCCGTGAGGAGGAGAGACCCATTTTAGGAATAGGGTGGGTGTCCTACCTGGCCAGGAGAGCCCAGGAGAGAGCCACCGTCAGCAGTGGTCCCAGTGACTTCAGAGTGGCTTTCTCAGAAAACCCCTATGCTCTCTAAATGGATTTACAAACTCTGTGGGAGCCAAGAGGCCCGAGCCACATCCTCTCTCTCTGCCCTCAGCCTCTGCCTCTGGCCAGGATCTCCCTGAGCCTGCTGAAGCTGCCCAGGGGGCTCCCTTTTCACCCTCCTCGCCAGACCCCTAGGACTCTGTGTTTTCCACGGGGTCATCTGCAGTGGCTTTGGGGGCTCAGCCCTGGCACGTCCCCATGCACAGTGCGAGCCTACAGACTCCAAGATGGCACCCCTCCTGCACCCACTGGCACTGCTGACTTTTCTTCATCCTGGAACAAGTGGAGAAGAGGCAGAGCTGGCTTCCTCTGGGGAAGATCCCCAACCCCTTCCTGTCCCGGGCTTCACTCCCCAGTCCCTGCAAGGAACTCGGGAAGCTGAGCGGTCACACAGGGTGTTCCTTTGTGATCTCTGTTTTTGGACCAGACATTAACTTTGTGGATGTTACATTCGTTAAAAAAACAAGAGAAAGAACTCCAAACACAGCCCAGGATGATTTGAAAAAAAGGCAATGTTTCCCCAGGGAAAATAGTTTACCTCTCTCTTTTTTTTTTATCTGCCAGAGAATGATTGACTTGTTAGAGGCCGTGGGTCAGGCAGCCTGAGACCATGCTCTCTGGAAACCCTGTTACGGTCTGCAGAAGCATAGCGACTGCGGCCGAGTCACTGACCAGGTCCCAGGACCTCAGGAGGGCTCAGAGGGGACTCGGGGGTCCGTTTCAGGGGAGTAGAAGCAGTCAGTAGGCTGCGGCCCTCTGTACGATTTCCCAGCCAGCCCGGGGATATTTAGGCAGAAATGGAGCTCAGGAGGCAGACGACTTTCCCAATTGCCACTTCCTGGGCCATGCACAGAGCAGCGTGTCCCTAAGGAGGACGGGAGCAATTTCCCAGGGCCCCATGTTTTAACCAGTTGCACCCATTCCTCCCTTATGGACAAAAGTCTTTCTGGTCGGATCAGAAGTCATTCTGACTTCATTTCCCATTGTTAGTTTAATTTTTAAGATGCAAATGGAGTTTAGAGAGGATGAGCAAGACCACACAAGCGCCCCCAGGAGAGGTGGATTACAGCTACTCTGGGCACGTGCCTGGGTTGTGTGGATCATGCCTCCTTCTGGTTCCCTAGTTTACAGGTGCAAGGAGGACACTGGCTGGAACACTGATCTTATTGCCGAGTGAATGCAGAGGACAGGAGAGAAGTAGCTGCTGGGTGTGGGGCGTGAGCAAAGACCCCTTTCACAGCCAAGTTCACGGGGAACTCAGGACACACACTCCCCCTCCCAGCATCCAAGGGAGGTATACCAGAAACAGCTGTTGGCAAAGGCCGCACTCTGTGGGAGGGGTCACAAATGTCTGTGGGGTCCAGGACACTAACATATTGGTATAAGACAATAGGGAGTTGTGGGGTCTGTGGTCTGCTGGCGTGCACATGACACATCCCAAAAGAGCAGCTGCCACTCAGCTCCAGTCTGTCACTGCAGGTAAGAATGCAGGCACAGTGTAGCGGAATCTTCCAGAAACCCACATTTTTATAGGAAATTTGATTGTTTAAGTGTCAGCAATGATTTTCTTTTTGAGTATGGGCAAAGAGCCTGTGCACGGCCAGCAACCTGTGCTCTCTGCAGAGGTGGTTTACAATGAGATTAGGCGTTGCCCTCACTGGTGGAGGAGAAAAGAATGGGCAAAGAGAATAGCTCATGTTGAACTCTGAAGGGTCATTCCCAACCCAAAGAGACAGGAGAAGCTTCCGGTGAGAACAGGCTTGTTCAGCTTTCCTGGTCCCAACACAGTTGTGCTAAAGGGAACATGGAACAGAATTTGGAGACCCTGACTGCTGCCCTGTAGACATAAGGGGGTCCAAGTGCCTGGGTCCATGCCTTCCAGAATTCCATCCTGTCCAGACAGAGATGTCAAGGGGAGGATCCAGGGAGAGGGGATGGTGTGTCAAACAGCCTGACTCTCCAGATCCCAAGTTTTAGCAGCCACCTTGCCACATCTCTGGAAGCCTGTTTGGAAGCATCCTGGAGCTGTGCGCGGTCATGGGGTGTCCTCTTTGCTTCTGCCTCTGTCACCTTCCTTTGCCCATGGGTCTGGCACAGGCGCTACCTCATTGTGTCTGCTGAGAAGTTTACCTGGGTGGGAAATAAAGGGGTCCAAAATGTGCTTGAGCTGAATGTACGATCTATGCAAATTCTCCCTCTCTTTCTCTCTCTGTCTCTGTCTCTGTCTCAGAAGATTATTTTTTTTTACCTTGCAGACAAGATACTGTATTGGCCCCTCTTAAGACTGAGGCGGGCTTTCAGGCGCCACCTGTGTCTACCCCTCACATTGTCTTTGGTTTTGTCCTCACCAAGCCCCACGCGGGGAGAACGTGACCCTCCCTTGCCCCTGCACCGGGCTGCGAGTACTCCAGCTGCCACGGCCCACAGACCCCACCAGAAAGCAGGTTCTGCCTCTTGCCACCCCCATTCCTAACTCCATCTTCTCCATTCCTCGTGTTCCTCTGACTTCCTTATCCTCCTCCCCCTCCCCCATAAAAGCCTTAGGTTCCTCCTTTATGAAATGTGGCCTTAAAATTATTTTTGGTAAGCTGACCACCCTCTGCCTCCCATTTCCGCCAACATCCGAGAAGAAAGAGCATCCTGAAGCTTTGGTGGCCACCTCGTAAGCGAGGTGCTGCCCATCTGTCGTTTGCGGATGCGATAGAAATTGCTTAGAAGCGTCGTCTTCAAGAAAAATATTCTTAGATTTTACCTCTGGGTAAAATGATGGCTTGGGTGCTCATCTAAACCTCAGCCAGGTCCTGAAACACTCCGAGAGCACTTTGCAACTCTAATGGGCTGGCTTAATTACTGGCAGAGTGCTCACATCGGCTTTCCAACCCGCCCCGTCCCCCAAAGACTTGGTGACTTTCTGTACTTCATTCAAGGGTAAATAGGAGACTTTCTCAATTTATCGCTTCATTCTTCCCGCCTGGAAAGTGATAGCATTAACTATTCCCAGCGGATGGGCAGTGTTTTCAAAGGGATCTCGTGTTCCCGATTTTCAGAGCCCGCCTTTTCCCTCCCATCGCTCCAGGGCTGATGGAGGCCAAAGACAACCCCAGGGTTTTCATAGGAAATTCACTGGAATCGAGCGCAATCGTCCTTGTAGTCCTTCCATCTTTTTTTTTTTAATATTATGTCGTCAATAGCATTTGTTTGGGTATTTTTTGTTAGAGGCCTCACAATAAGTTATTACCGTCCCCCTCATTTTTTTTCAAAGACATGTTGTGATATAGTTTTTAAAAATAACTATTTTGTTATAGATCATAATATGCATAAAGCTGTACAGAAATATTTTGTAATGTATTGATTTTAAAAAAGAGAGAATCTGTAAATAAAGTTTTAAAAAAAAAAGAGAGAATTCAAACGGCACACACTGAAAGATGTAGATATTTTGCTATTTATTTAAAGGAGTATTTTAAGAGATATTGAACTATCTGAAATTGACCAGTAATAAAAATTCCAATCATCCGAATGCTTTTCCTCGCGGTAGAAAATGTGAGTCTCGGACAATTGCACTACCCGCCCATTTTTGCACCTGTTCTGTCTTTTCATTTAGCAGAAAAACAACAACGAAATTGTGCCTTAGCTGTATTTTTTTGTCTAGGGGAGTTTGTTTCTGTCTGACAAAGCAAAATTTTTTGCAGAAAACAGTGGATGTATTAAATACTGTATCATACCAAAAACACGGCAGGTGTATATAAATGCTTTCTGTCATACTGTGTTTTCAGATGCAGAATTTTAAAATAAAAAAAAAAAAAATACTGTCTTTATGGAACAGTGGCCCTGTGGCTTCTTTTCAGCAACGTCATGCGTCTTCACGCAATCTTCTATTCTCTTTCCTTCGCTGCCCTGTCCGTCCCCTAGTGTTAGAGTGACTATATAATTTGTCGTCCAAACTGCGTTACTTTTGAGAATAAATGGGCATCAAGTGGATGGATTGCTGAGACCGCAGGCATAAACTGAGCCTCTCCTGGGAAAACCCGATGTGTGGACACACGCCCTAATCAAGCCCGCTGTCATCTCTCAACTAGACTACTGCAACACCCTCCTGTAAAAGATTCCCCTGGGTGAGGAAGACGTAAATGGTTTTAAACCCTTTTTTAAATGGAGGATAGCGAGGAGGGACTGCCATTCAAAGTGGTCGACAGTTTTATACACCCTGCCGGCTGACTATGTAGCAAACCAGTTTCCCCTGCCTCCTCACCACACAGTTAGACTACATTTCCCAGACTTCCTGGCTCTTAGGGGTGGTCATGTGACCAACTTATGGCCAATGGAATGTGGGTGGAAAGGATGGAAGGCACTTCTAGACCTGGCCCAAAAAACGTTCCATGAGAGCCTCCTCTCTTTCTCCTTCCCCGTTTACTAGCTCAAGTGTTTTGAATCATCTTGATTTGGGGCATTTATTAGTTAATCTATTCTACTGCTCTTCTTGAAACCTCACATAGCTCTCAACTTAGAGGAAGGCAGAGCCACAATATAGGAGGAGCCGGGCCCTCAGATAGCCACACGGAAGGCCACCTGACTACTCGCCACTATTTGATGATGACATGAAAATAAATAACCATACATTGTCTTATGCCACTGAGAATTTATCTGTTACAGCAGCTAGCCTTACCTTAAGTAATACATCCAGAAATGGAAACTCAGATTTCTCGTGGGAAAGTCCAAATTTCAGCCCCGCTATTCCATAGGTAAAGATTCGGAGACTCGGATAGGTCAAGTGATTTGCCCAGAGCTACCAAGATAGTAGCATCATGGTAGCATCCTCATTAGAACTAGAACCAAGGTTTCCTATCCCCAGTGAGACCTTCTCAAGTAATTAGGAGGACTTGGTCTCCATCCTTCAGTTGGTCTCATGACGATGTTTATATGTGGCCCCTGAAGGCCATGGGTAGAGGGTACCCAGGTGGCTGGGTTGTGGAGATGCCTTAATTCACTCTTCAAAATCCTCAAAGGCAAAGAGTGGTACTAAGACCCAGATGGGACTTTATGGCTAGAACAAAATAGGCTGGAGAAGGTAAGTGACTGTATTTGGAAAGATGGATGGACCCCGGATCCATTTGGCAAAAGCCTTTTTCCACTCTGACCTTATAGCCAATCTCCCCCCTCCTCTGCCCAAAGAGAAGTTCTCTAAAAGAGGGGTTGATTGCAAGGGAAGGACAAATTTCTCAAATCTCCCCAGGGAGAAGGATCATATATATATATATATATATATATGTGTGTGTGTGTGTGTGTGTGTGTGTGTGTCTCGTTCACTGTGGGGTTCCCAGCACTTACAGCACGTCCAGAGTCTGGGCACTCAATGAGTCTTTAATGAATGAGGCCATCTCTCTTAATTAATTAACATCTGTGCGTGGGGTCGTTTGTCCAAGGTGCTGTCTTTACATCTAACATTTGATTGATAATATTTCGTAAACCTTGGGTTATTGTAAAGTAAACAGTAATTCTTCCCTTCAGTAATGATGTTTCTGGGCCCTTTTTCATGAAAGGGTTGGTTGTAATTTCTTTCCTACTGATTTATTTGAACTGTCACACGTCACCTTTTGTTCAGAGAATAGTAGTGGTTGGTTGAAGTTCATCAGATTACTGGTTTCAAGGGTTTTTTCTCTTTCTTTTAAAGAGAACTCTTTTTCAAACAAAATTGTACATTAAACCCCAATATATAAAAGAGACTTAGAAATTGGGGGTTGAGAGGCCTGTTCTGGTTGAAGTGGGAATGGAAATTCTGCCTTAGAGTGTCTCCCTCCCTCCCCTGCACCCCCACCCAGCTAACCCCTTTGGTGCCTCCAGGGGATGTGGAGATGGCCTTGCTTCGAAAGCCATACCTCTGGTGGAAGCATCTAGGCCTTTGGTAGGGCCGGCTTGAGGCCTTGCTGAAAGTTGGGTTCTGGGCCTGGTCTCTAAGAGACCAAACCAAGAGTAACTCACTGCTCACCTGGTCTTAGAAAGTCGGAAGGGTGGAAGCTTAAGAGTCAGGGCTAAAAGGAGGCGTGGCTGGCCTGAGGTCAAGTGTCAGAGACTCTTGACCCTGGGCATTCATATTTAGTTGGTCTGTTCCACTGTTCTGCCGGGAAACCCTGTGCTGCCCCAACCCCGATGGGAAGTACTTGCCTGAGAACCAGAGTTGTTTCACTGGCAGGTAATAGTGGCCCAACTCAAAGAAGTTTAATCAGGAAAGGAATCTATCACATGATGAAACTGCAGAAGAGAGAATTAAGATGCAAAGTACAAGAATGAGGGCAGCTGTAGGGGACTCCAGAATGGGGACTGGAGCCTCAATGCTCACGGTCCCCTTTGTCTCTATTTCTGCTCATCCCAGGTTGATTCTGTTCTCCCCTCCAGACAGCTCATCCCACGTGATAGAGAAAAAAGGCCCCAGAAGTCTCTACTTCTTGTCCTTCAAACTACACAACACAAACACATCAATGTCCCTGGTGCTCTTTGCCACAGGAGATAGTTCAAACAAGCTTGGCTCACATGCCCAACCCTGGACCTATCACTGGGGCCAGGCAAACAAGGTGCTGTAATTGGCTGAATCTGAATCACACGCCCACCCCTGGGGCCAGGGCATTGGATAAGAAACTGTGATTGGCAGCCCCATCCCAATCACGTGATCAGAGTGAAGCGGGGCATTTTCCCCCCAAGGAGAGGCTGATGGTGAAGAGACAAAAACAACAGATGTCCATCCACTTGCCACAGCCAACTCCAGGCTCAGGTGGCTTCTCGGCTTGCCAGTCCAATTCGTTTCTACTCCTCAAATGCCCAAATCGTCTCCGCCCAGCTTCCAGATATCTCCCTAAGGAGAAGGGTTCTGTGCCTATCTCAAGCAAATCATTTTGAATGAATATCTTATGGATGGAGCAGAGGACTTCACCTTCACTGAATTAGTTGTGGAGTATTTACGCTTACAAGACAACAGGATGGCTTTCTCATCTTCTCCTTGTAGCTGGGCACAGGACTCATTAAAAAGGCCATGTAACCGCCCCTTGCTAATTCCAGTGGGTGATTCTAACTCGCAGCAGAAAGCAGAGCCTGTGTACCTTCAAAGAAGGACAACATCTCTCTCCACGTTTCTGTAGCATCCTCCTCCCGGAATCCCAGGATCTTCTCCGTCCCCTCAGCAGGCACCCAGATACCACATGCTACCAAACTCATCCGCGGGGAGGTGGCCACGCCCTGCTGAGTCAGCGTGTTAAGCTTCTAAAAGTGGCGTTGATGAGGAAAGCAATGGTTAGTCCAGTGGTAGGATGCACTCATAGCCGACAGGCTCATGGGCGTCATGGCAGACTGGGTGGGACTTGGGAAATATGGAGAATGCTTTTCCAATCACACTATCAAGGCTGAACCCCTTGCCACCAATTTTCCAGTGCCTCTGGCCTCCTCCAGCTTTGGCGTCAGATAATCCTAGGTCCAAACACTGGTTTCATTATGGATCAGCTGAGTCAGGCTGGAGTCGAGTTCCCCAACCTCTCTGGGTCTCATCTTACCTGTCTGCATGTTGGGGAGAATAGTTACTTACTCATGAAGCTGTTGGGAGAATCTTAGAAAGACAGCTCATGTGAAATACATAGCCTACTGTGTGCACATAGGAGGAGCTCAATTAATCTCAGCTCCTCTTCCCTTCACACCCCAAAGGGGAAAGCTCCCTGAAGGAGGGACAATGTCTCTATTTTCAGTACATATTAAACGGCTTGACCCGTAAAGTGGTGTGCAGTGTTTGATGATTGAATGAGTAATTGAGTGAATGAATGAACTGGACTGCTGCACCTTCCATAATTTCTTCAAGGGCGTTCCACTTAGTCTGGTCTCTACAATCATTCTCTGTTTAAGACTTGATGTCTTCCTTAAGCCTCTATTCACGACCAAGTGTTATCACCTTGATTTCCGAGATTCAGGTGAGATTTTCTCACATGCCCTGAACCAAGGGCAACACAGCACTGCCCCCAATCTCTTTAGAGATTCTGGACGAGACTCAAGTTCAGCTACAGCCTTGGGTTCCACTTCCACTGAATTGGTTCATTTTACAGATCATTCCTCTATTCTGCAGGTGTTTTTTCCTCTCTTCTGCACCATATCACTCTCCCTAATAAGCACGCCAACCCGTCCCTCCCCATAATACCACTGCCAGCCTGTATGGACAGACGACTTCACCAATGCCTTCAGGTACTGGATTACGTGAAAGCGTTTTGAATGATTTGGTATTTAATATTAGATACTCTGGTTCTCAAAAGCCCCAGAAATCTCTCATCCGTCTCCTTTCTGCAGTGTCCAGATTCCAGGCACATTTCCGTCTCCCTCTCTTTATTCCCTGATCTTCTCTCTTCTGCTGACTGCTCTCCTCCACCCCCCAAAATGCTGGATTAGCTCTTGTCATCCCACTGCCTCTTCGCAGTCCAATCCCTCGGGCCTCACATTCCACACCTGAAGAAAAGTTCTCTCCTACGTTCTAGACTTCGTTCTCTCCTAAGAGGAGCTCGGTGCCAGCTATGATAACAGTTACTACAAATACTTTCCCCCCGATTATTCTGATTTAACACAATCTCTTTCTGCCAAGTGGTGTCTGAGCACATTGGCTCCATTTCCTAGATAATGCTGTTTATTTTTTTGTAAAGTCTTGGGGGCTCCCTCATCATCATAGGAATTCTTTCAGCATCTCCAGCCTCAGTCCCGTTCTCTCGTGGATGACTGCTGAGTTCATTGGGTTGGATGGTGGGCGGGTAGGTTGCAAGTGTCCGAAGATGAACTTGGATGAACTCCAGGATCAAGAATTGCTCAAAACCAAGAACACTGACATTCTAGAGTTGGGTCTAATGAAGTACAGTCCTTCCTGCCAACTTTGATTTTCCGATCTTGACTATTCATGGCCTGCACCAACGGACGCTGACATTGACCTTGTCGTGAGGGAGGCTAGGGTTTATTCATCTTATACAGGTATTGGCCCAAACTCAACTTCAAAGACTGGAGACTGAAGAGCAAGGAACATCCAGGGACACAAGAAACAGAGGACCCTGCCTAACTGCACCCTGACTCAAAGTCTGACCTTTATCTGGAAACCTAATTGCTCCATCGCTCCATGTGTTCATCAGGATTCTCCAGAGAAATAGAACCAATAGAATGTATATGTATGTATACGTATATATAGGTCCTGGTGATGCCAATGGACGAGCACAAAGCAGCTAACATGGGTTGGAGTTCTGACCTTCCCTCTTATTGGTCGTGTGACCCTGATCCAGTCACTCAACTTTGTGATACAGTTTTTCCATTTGTTAAAAAAAAAAAAAAAGAAAAGAAAAGAGGGGCCAGCCTGGTGGCACAGCGGTAAAGTTTACACGTTCCGCTTCGGCAGCCTGGGGTTCCCCGGTTCGGATCCCGGGTGCGGACATGGTACCGCTTGGCACGCCATGCTGTGGTGGGCGTCCCACATGTAAAGTAGAGGAAGATGGGCATGGATGTTCGCTCAGGCCCAGTCTTCCTCAGCAAAAAGAGGAGGATTGGCAGCAGATGTTAGCTCAGGGCTAATCTTCCTCAAAAAAAAAAAAGAAAGAAAAGAAAGAAAGCAGGGGATAATCTTATCTGCCTTACCTGTGAGTGAAAGGTTCTGGGTAAGAGTAAACCAGCAGCTCTCAACCATGACTACACAATAGAATCACCTGGAGAAGTTTTTAAAATGCTGATGCCCAAGCCACACCCCAGACCCGTTAAATCAGAATCCTTGGAGGTGGGGCCCAGGCATCAGTAATTTTTAAAGCTCCCAGGTGATTCCAATGTACAGTCAGGGCTGGGAACCACTGGATTGAATGGATGGGAGCCCCTTTCCCATATGTTGGGGATTATCATTATTACGAGATGCTTACACTACACCAGCCCATCACGTGGTAAGAAGATAATCGCCTGGCTTGAGACCACAGATTTCACACACACACATCAGCGCCCCACGTTGTTAAAATCAGAGCTACGAGGATAACAGTGAGATCCGAATGTTCTGGATCAATGCAGTGTTCCTTAAAATGTGACCCTTAGAATTGCACATCCCAAGAACTTGGAAGAATAGTGCAAATAGATCATCTAGTCTATCCCCCCGCCTCCCACAGAAGTTGTGCTTCAACCACACCTGAAAGACTGGGCTTGATGAATTCTCTGGGTTGGAGGTAGGGACTCCATCACCTACTACCGCCCAACCCCACCTCTCTTTCGGATCATCCCAGGCAGGTAAGCCAGCTTCCCCCTGGCCCTTGCTCACGCTACACAACCCCTTTGCCCACACATGAGCGACCCCTGCCCAGCTCCACATTCCAGAGCCAACTGAGAACACACACAAGCTTGGAAGTCTTTCTATATCACACAGACCCTTCCTTGCCTGTCTTTTACTGATCTCTCCTCAATGATATGTGCCAGCGAAGGGAGAGTGAGCCCAACATGCCACAGGTGTGCCCACGACTAGACTGACACCCCTTTGTGGCTGGCCCCCAGCTGTCTTGCTAGATGAAGTGTCTTCCCAGCTGGGTTATTAAGCTTGTCTGGGAATAGAATCATGTGTTCTAGACTTTCCTTCCTCGAAGTGTGCTCCATGGAGCACAGCATCAGCATCACCTGGGAGCTTGTTAGGAAAACAGCATCTCAGGCTCCACCGGAGACCTACTGAAGCAGAATCCTCACTTTAACAAAACCCCCAGGTGACCTGCATGTGTGCACATTAAAGTTTGAGAAGCACTGTTCTATACTCTTTACGTGTCGTCGATTCAAACAAATGATTACCAAGCACTGTGCAAGGAACTGTGGGAGAATCTAGGAATATAATTGCGAATGGAAACCCATCCCCATCCTTAAGGAACTCAGGGGGGAGTAGCGGGGGAGATAGACTGTGACAACTCAGCCTCCTCAGTGCTCATTTAGGGTTAAGTGCAGCACGCTGTGGGAGCACAGACAAGAGGCGAGGGTGGTTTTAAAATGTGCCCACGAGTTCATTGATACTCCTCCTTTCAAGAGGTAGAGGTAATTCCCTCCCCTTAAATGTGAGCTGGACTTAATGAATCACTTCTAACATAGGATATGATAGGAGTGGCAGGATGTGACTTCAGAACCTAGGACACTGTCATTGCCTGTTCGAGCTGCTGTAACAGAATACCTTACACTGGGTGGCTGATAAACAACAAACAGTTATTTCTCACAGTTCTAGAGGCTGGAAGTCCGAGACCAGGGTGCCAGCAGCTCAGGTTTTGGTAACGTCTCTCTTCCAGTTTGCAGGCCGCCATCTTCTCACTCTATCTTCCCATGGCAGAAAGAGAGACAGAGAGCTCTCTGGGGCTCCTTTTATAAAGGCAGTAATCCCACTCGTGAGGGCTCCACCCTCATGACCTAATCACCTCCTAAAGGCTCATCTTCCTAATGCAATCACATTAGGATTTCGCCATATGAATTTGGGGGGACACAGACATTCAGTCTGTTGCAGACATAAAAGGCATTGGAGGCTCCTCTCTGATCTCTCGGATCCCTCACTCTGGGGGAAACCGGCTGCCAAGTTGTAAGGACATCCAACAGTCTATGAAGCAGCCCACAGGGTGAGGAAGTGAGGCCTCCTCCCGACAGCCATGTGAGGGAGCCATCTTGAAAGAAGGTCCTCCTGCCCCAGTCAAGCTTTCAGATGACTGCAGCCCCAGCCAACATCATGACTACAACTCAGGAGAGACCCTGATCCGGAACCACCGACTCCTGAATTCCTGACCCACAGAAAATATGAGATCATAAGTGTTTGTTGCTATAAAGTGCTAAGTTTTGGGATAATTTGTTAAGCAGCAATAGAGAACTAATACAGGCACATCGTGAAGAAACAGGGAAGGCCTCAAAAGGAAATAATCTCTAGCTAAGACCTGAAGGATGAGTGGGAGTTAGCCAGGCAATACAGGCAGGCAAGGGGGTTCCAGAGGGGCCACAGCACGTGCAAAGGCCTCCCAGGGAGTGTGTGGTACTTTGCAGGAACTACAAGTGATTCAGACAGTGAAGGGGGAATGGTGAATGATGACCTGGAGAGGCTGGCCGTGGCAGGCTATGAAGGGCCTCGTGGGCCGTGAAGAGGAAACTCAACTTTCCTGAGGACCATGTGGGATTTTCCTCAGCACAAGAAGGATGTGTTTTAGATTCATGCTTTATAACGTTTATCCTGGTATCTTGGGAAGAACAGGTTGGAAAGGAGGCAAGATGGGAGATGAGGGGACCAGAGAGCAGACCACTGCAGCAATCCAGGGGAGAAATTATGACAACTTGGACTAAGGCAGGGCCTCTGTGAACATGACATGCCTATTACTGCTTGGAGACGTGACTGCACAGGAGACTGGAGTCTCTTCTGTGTGCACACATTCTTATTTATGCTCGGTATTGGCTGGCTGGCTGGGAGCATGGGACCTCAGGGAGGGCTGAGAGGTGGAAGGTAAGATCCTAAGAGTGACTCTATGTCACGACCCTGGCCAGCAGCCCCTGCCACCACCAGAAACCAAGCTTGTAAAGCAATGAAAATTTGGATCCTGGAGGGAACTCCAAGGGAAACTGAGTCCAAGAGGCCTCATTTGGGAGGTGAGGACAATAATGGCTCTTTCCATGCACCCTCATTCCCAAAAGATGACCCTTTCTCTGTCCAGGACAGGCGAATGTATAGAGTCAGAAAGCAGATTAGTGGTTGCCTGTGGCTGGAGGTGGGGGTTGGGGTATAAGAGGGTGACTGCTAAAGAGTATAGAGTTTCTTTTTCATGTGATAAAAATGTTCTAAAATCGACTGTGCTAATGACTATACATATCTATGAACATACTAAAAAGCATTGAACTATATGCTTTAAATGGGTGAATTCTATGGTATGTGAATTATATTTCAGTAAAGCTGTTTTTAAAAAAGATGACCTTTTCTCACCCTTAATAGAGAATATAGATGCATTGGATGGAAATGCTGCTTGACATTATATCATATATTTATTGGATTGTTATTTACCTACCTCAGCTAAACTGTTAGCTTCATGAAGACAGAAACTTTGTTTTATTCATCACTAGTTCTCCGGAGCCCAAAATAGAGCCTGACAGAGCAGGTGCTTGAAAAAGATTCTATGAATGAATGAATGAATGAACAAATGAACATCCTGGCCAAATCCTCAAGCTTACCAGCATCTGAAGCAAATCTTCTCCTTGTTCCAATGGGAGAAGTGTTCCTCCTCCTTTCAAAGATCTGTAGAGGTAATGTCGTCTTACACAAGAGTAGCTTGGAAGAAGGTGCCACAAGCAACCTGTGATATCGGCGTCCATGCAGAAGTCCGATTCCCAGAAGCCTCCGTACCCACCCATCACACCAGTACGCTCCTCTTCCATTTGACGTGATCCCCTTTAAACTAGCTGAGTCAGCACCAATTAACACTCATTAATCCAATTTTCGTGAAATTGGACAAGCAGACACCGAAGTTCACAGAGCAGAACAAATTAGTGGAAACCAGAGTAAAATACGTCTTCCCGACTTATTAGCTGCTAAGGTATAAGGGGTCCTTCCAGGTCCTTCCAATTATTATTATTATAATAATAATTTAATAAAACAGAGTCTGACATTGGAAATTGGAAAGCAGGTAGCAGTTCAAGGTCACCTTGTATGCAAGCTGCTGTCTTGCTATCATCAGAGGCTTGAGAAATGGGAGGTCGTGTGATAACAGGCCCTCTCAGGGTTTTGCGGAGCCCGAGCTCAATGAATGAATCATGGTGCCCCTTCTGGCTGGATCATTCCTGATGCCTTCCACACGCATACATCTGCTCACTCAACCTTGAGCTGTGAGCAGGGATGGACTCTTCCATCTAATAGGTGAGGGCACGAAGGCAAAAGGTATCCACTGACTCTCTTATGGACCCAGAGTTAATGAAGAAGTCCTAACTGCCTAAGCTCGTGAATTTGGAAGTCAGACCCAAGTTTGAATACTAGCTTTTCTGGTTCCTCTCTGACCTTAGGCTGATTACTTGTCTCCAAGTCTCAGTTTCCTCATCTACAAATTAAGAAGCATCCACAAATTAAATTCTTGGTTTTATACAAGGTAATGCATAGAAAGCATTTCTCACAGAGCCTGGCAAAAAGTATGTTCTCAATAAATGTTAGCTTTAAAAAAACCATTCAGGTTCTATCATACATTTTATGAAAAACTCCCATGCACCATGTTCTGCTGATAAATAACCATCTCAAACCTTTGCTTCCCTTCCTGAATTCCTCCTGAATGAACCTCAGCTCGGGCAGTAAGATCTGCATTAAATCCACGTTGCATACGTCCATTCATTCAATGCAGCTTTGATAAGCACCTGCTGTATACTGGGCCCTGAGCTAGGTGCTAGTGATACAAAAATTAAAGGTTCTATGCCTACCCTCAAGGGGCTTGTAACATAGGATGATATAGGATAAAGGAGTGAGCAGGAAGGGGTAAGAGAGTGTCAAGGAATACAATTTCCTGATGCTTTGACCTGCCCCAATGCCTCATGGATTGCAAATTCCTTAGTCTGCCCCATCCTCAACCCGTCTCCCATGGTTCCAGAAAAGCTCATATTGGTCTCATCCTGCAGACAAAAGGCTTTGTAATTGAGGAGTGGCTGAAGTACTATTTATTTAGTCCCCCAACTAATATTTATTTAGCACATACTATGAGTCAGGCCATAAACTGGACACTGGGCTTGAAACAGTAATAAAACAGACATGGTCCCATTCCTTGTGGCACTCAGAGTCTGACATGGAAGACGGCTGTTAATATAATAAGCATGTAAATAAATGTAAAATTGCAACTGGGAAGCAGTCAATGAGAGTATATTATGCAATGAGAATGTGTAATAAGAGGATTGGAACTAGTCGGGGAGGTAAGAGAAGTCTTCATGAGAAAATGATGCTGAAACTCAGATGTGATGTAAGATGAGGGATTAACTGGCATGAAAGGAGGGAAGAGCTTCTAGCGTGAAGACAACAGCATGAGCAAAGGCCCTATGATGAGGAGGGCCCTGCATACATGAGAAGCAGAAAGGACGCAGCAGCTAGACCACAGATGTGGGAGACTGTGGGAGATGATGCTAGAGTGCTGGGTAGAAACCAGGCTGCGGCAGACTCAGAAGCCTTGTTGGGATTCTTACCCTCAGAACAATGGGATGCCAGAGAAGATTTGCAAGGATTGAGGGGCCTGAAAGGAGAGCATGATGCAATGGTATTTGGGTTTTGAGGCGTGAATGAGCAAAGAAGCCTGATGGGGCAAGAGTGGAGTGAACACAGAAGAGAGCAGTTGGTGTTGAAGTTGGAGAGGAAGCTAGATCCTGCACAACCCTGTAGCCTGGGGCCAGGAGATTGAATCTTAGTCTAAGTTCAATGGGAAGACTTTGGTCTCTGCTGGGCAAAGGATGGATGGAAGAGAGCAAGAGTAGGTGTGAAGTGAACAGTTACTAAGCTATTGTGATAGTCCAGATAGGAATGATGATAGCTGGAACAGGATGCAGGGGAAGGGAAAAGAGGATGCAGTGAGAATGGAGAGAAATGGCAAGATTCAAGAGGTATTTAAGACACCGCAAGATTCCTGGACAATCCTCCTGTGACTCAGATGTCTCTGGGAATGAACACAGGCTGGGCAGTGAGGAATGAGGCAGCTGAGTTCCCTTACTAGTATTCAGGAGCTGACCTTGGAAGGAGCTGACCTTGGACCAAGATGGCTGCTCTGGCCTCGACCTGCTACCCTATGAGGCATGTTCCTTTTGATCAAGCTGGGGGATCAAGTAACGTGGCTGATTTCAATAGAATTCCTTAGACAGAAGACCTCACTCGGCTCTTATCCCACTGAGGAATCTTGAGCTGAACTTTGTAATTGTGGAGTCATTGATACAATTGGGGCAGGAGTCCAAAGGCACTAAGCCTGGCCCTGCATTCCAGGGTAGCGAAGCTTTCTCTATCATAACTACTTCTTCAGTAAGACTTGCAGATGTTTTCTGAATGGGCCACAATTCTCAGAAGCGATGGAGAGAGATTCTAGGGGGTAAGATTCTATTTCTAATTCCAAGAAGTCTGCAAGACCCTTGTGCTTTGGGGCACAAGAAAATACTGCCAGGAAACAAAATGTCTAGAAATGCTGCCATTGCTCTGAAATTAAAGTCTTGCATTCATTTCCTTTCTAAACAAATGTGGTGGATTAATGGATTAATTTCCCGTCCTGAGGACAGTGTTCCTATAAACTAGAGATTCTTAACTGGGGCAATTTTGCCCCTCAGGGGACATGTGGCAATATCTGGAGACATATTTGGTTGTCACAGCTGGAGGTGCTATAGGAATCCAGTGGTTAGAAGCCATGGATGCTGTTCAACACCCTACAATTCAAAGGACGGCCTCCCGCAACAAAGGATTATATGGCCCCAAATGGCAGTAGTGCTGAGGTTAAGAAACTTTGCAATAAAACCTTGTCTATACCCACTTGTATTGTGGCTTTTATTACATTGAATACGGGATCATGTCATTCTTGTCCTTCTTCAGGAAATGTCAGATGGAAAGATGGATGGATGGAAGGATGGATGGATGGATGGTGACTGAGAATTAGTCATTGAATTACTAAATGAACGAGTAGGTGAATAGATGGATGACTAACAGAATTGATGAGTTAATGAATAAAAAATAGCCAAGGGACATTTATATATAAAACATATAGAACTTTTGTGTTTGTCTTGTCTGTCTCTTCCTACTAGAATATAATCTCCATGAGGGCTGGGATTTTTGTCTGTTTCATGTACTTTGGTGCCTTTATAACCAAGAACCATGTCTGACACACAGGAAACCCTGACCCTGGATAAATACTTGTTAAATCCAAGACGTACCTTAATGTTCTCAGCAAACCAATGAGGAAGGTATCATTTGTGCCCTTGTGTGACAAATGAAGAGACTGAAGCCCAGAAACGTAATTTGTCCAAGGACATACAGTTGATAAGTGACAGATTCCTACTGACCCTAAAGGACACTCTTGACTATGTAGCGGCATTACCTCACTTTAGCATGAATGAGTGCAGGTTGACTCCTCTGAAGACCTCCCCTGGCTGCAGTTGAAGTTCTAAAGACAGAGCACAGCTAGTGCCCAGCTTATCTCCCCACCTCCCATTTCCTCTTCCTTCCCAGGTGAAACAATGATTGAACAGGGTTGCTGAGCTTTGGCAAAGAAGAAAAGGCGCGCATCCCCCAGGCTCATTCTCTTAGAAGCAGACCAGACTCAGAGGAATGTGCTCAAGGAGTGATGGACTTGAGTCTCTTTGTTTCAGCTTACAAACTTCAATTGGTTGCTAAGAAACTGTACAAAGGGAGGCCCATTAGAAGCCCTCAGAACCCACACACAGTTACATAATACCGGGCACTTCCTTTATGAAAATGCAAATCATGCAAGTGCAAGCCGTGCCTGTGATCTGTGCTGCATGTGATAAGGGGATTTCTGTTTGGGGCCCCAAGAAATCCTATCTCGTGGGGGATGGGCTGTGGAGGACCCAAAGGGTCGGGGGAGGAGGGTTCTTCCTTCAGTGCCACTTCCAAAGGACTTAAATATTAATTAACATGCAATCCAATCCCCACTCCACAATAACTGGATTTTACACAATCGGTATCCACACTAATTAATTCAATGCACCCAGCGTGTTATTTCCCAGCATTGCTTCTCTGGCATTTCCAATCAAGAAACAGGGACCGCGTCTATTTTATGCCCCCAATGTTGCAAAAGCATGACGTTTTCCAATCAGGTTGAGTAAGTAGCTCTCACTCCTGGCACTATTTCCTGATCTGGGCTCATCAAACCTCATTCCAACAAGGAGGCCACAAAGGGTAACTAAGCAACTGCTGAGTGATCCCAAGCCAGCTTCGGCTGGAATCTCCTGATAGGGACGAGAACGTGATTCCCGGTCAGCACAGAAAGGTGGGTTTTATGACTCACTGTTCAAAATGATGAGAGAAGAGTAGCCAGATAAAACTAACCTATAGCTACGTAACCCACGGCAATTGTAGTGCCTTACATTCAACACATTATATTCCATGCGTATTTATAGAGCACCTACTATGTGCTAAACAGTATCCAGGAGGATGAGGGTGCCACAGTGAACCAGAGACACAGCATCCCCATCCGCTTGGATTTTACGTTGTAATAAGCAGAGACGTAATAAATATGTAAACAAATCATATCAGTTAATAACGAGGGCCATGAAGGTGATAAATCACAGCGATGTGACGGAGAGGGCGTGAGCAATGGGAAGGGTCATCTCACATCTTGATTGACCCAGGACTATCCTGCTTTAAACTCGTTTAAAGGCTGGCTCGATTGTTATCGAGCCCCTTCTGTTCCTATAAGTGCTCTGAATTGGACAATAAATGACTTTGTCACCTTACTAGTGACCACAGAGTGATAGGCTATATCAGACAAGGTGGTCAAGGAAGGCCTCTCTGAGGAGATGACAATTCTGCTAAGTCCTGAATAATGACAATAAGTCATTTGGGGAAAAGGCATCCTGGGCTCAAAAGACCACAAGACCAAAGTCTGGCGGGAGGAATGAGTTTGTCTTGTTGGACGAACAGAGTGGGTGGATGGAACTAAGCATAGGGAACTATCGCAAGACGGTATTTTGGAGGGGTTGAGGCAAGAGGAATGTCCAAGACTTCCTTTCAGACCCTAAAGAACAGAAAACATTTCAAAGTCTCAAATGAGCAATTGGAAGAACCTCCGAAGATGATATAGCCCAGGAAAAAGGCTTAGAATGAGGGATTCAGCCTCCAGAATGGTGCTGGAATTACAGGGGTGAATAGAGAGCTTTTTTCTCAGGAGACTTAAATTCTCAACTTGAGCCAAACTTTTTCCTTTTGAAATCCCAAGCCCTACTAAAGTCCCCCATCTCTGGAATAGACAGAACAGTGATGTCAGAAAAGACTTCCACGGATCCCTCGCATGGCATAAAGCTCATTTGCCAGTGGAGAGTTCCAGCGTGCTGGAATGTCGGCTTTGCCCAGATGGGACTGCTCATCGCAAACCCAGCTGTCAGTTTCACCTTAGGAATGTCTGGCTTTAATCCAAACTAGTACTGACCAGTCCAGCCTTTCTCGACAACACCATCATTTCTCTCAGGGGCTGTTTTCCCCCACCATCTGGCAGGGAATTATTTTATTAGCTGAAATACAACGAGGGTTGGGCTCAGGCAGGAGAGGAGAGTGTCCGTGATGTTCTCAGGAAACAAGAAGCTGAACGCTTAGCCTGAGACAAATCCTATTAGCAACAACATGGATCTGTGGAAAGATTCTGTCAGCGACTCTGAGGACAGACAGGAATGTGACAGGAGAGACGTGCCGAAGCTGTCAGGTTAGATGATAAAAAATTGGTTCACTTTCAATTTTCTAGATGTGGGATCAGTGCCCCTATTCTCACTTGCTTTTAGACTCAATGAGAGAGTGATGCCAGCCCAGAGGTTGGCAGAGCCCTCCCAAACCAGAAGTGTTTGCTTTTTATTTTGTAATTAAAATAGAGCTGCGGTCTCAGCATGGGAGATTCTACCTCCTGGGAGGCATTTTGGAAAGGTATGGGATGGTGATGGTGTTGTCCCAACAGTGGTGGCAGGGCACGATGGATATTCAGAGGGTGAGGTCCATGCGGCGAAGAGGACAACTTCAGCCCATGCAGAATTGCCCCACTTCCTGCTTGACTTTCTAATGTGCCTCTGGACACTAAATAGATGAAAAACTTATTTGTAAACTCTATTTTCCCCATGAACAAAAGTTGTTTTTCACGGTCTTAATTTACATCGAAATTTCTATAAACTAAATTGTAAATCTCACCTTATTTAATTCAGCACTTCTTGGGCATTTCAGAAAACCCCATCACTGGTGGCAATGCCCCTCAAAGTATTTGAGTCCTCCATAAGTCACGTCTGTGGCAGTTGGCTTCTGGAGGCATCCCATTCACGATTATTCTAGATTATTCAGGAGCAAGCATCTGCCTACTTCATCACGTCTTCTGTATTCACAGTCAAGCAGTTACATACTGAAATACCTATTATTTTATATCAATTACTTCCTTTCATTCTCCTTGATAATAGAGTTAGGGCGTTATATTAAAATTTTATGAAATTATGTGTGTGAGTGAGTTACATAATCTATGAATTTTATTTCAAGACAGTAAAGGGGATGTCACAAAAGATTAGTTATAAAAAGAGAGCATTGGGTCTGACAGGGTTGAGAACCATAGAAATACAATGAAACAACATTATGAA
Source organism: Equus caballus (assembly GCF_041296265.1). NCBI lineage: Eukaryota > Metazoa > Chordata > Mammalia > Perissodactyla > Equidae > Equus > Equus caballus. Next base: position 40,028,316 of record NC_091696.1, on the reverse strand, counting down.
AGAAAATTTTGAAGACGGAAGAGATCACCCTCGTAAGCCATTTTCAGTTTTTCAATATTCCTTCCCAGTCGTCTTGCCCACACATGCCCAGTTTTGAATAGTTGCTATTACACTTCTCATAACTACATACTGTCATGTGCCACATAACGACGTTTCGGTCAACGACAAACCCCATGTATGATGGTGGCTATACCATCTGGGTCTGTGTAAGTACACTCTGATGTTCACGCAAAGATGAAATCACCTAACGATGAATTTCTCAGAACCTGTCCCCTTTAAGTGATGCATGACTATATTTATAGTTGCAGTTAAAGGGTGGCTATTTGTAGCCACGCTTTAAGGAAATCCATTTTATGGATGTGGAAACTGAGGCTCAGAGAAGTTATGCATCTTCACAGATTTTATGAGTAGCTGAGCCAAGTTTTCACTCGAACATTCCTTCTGAAATGGGCTTCTCCCAAAGCAAAGTCTGCTTTCAGAATAACTGTTCACTTTTGCTGGTGCAAATGATCTTTGGATAAGAATAACAGAGACCAGAGGAGATGGAGAAGAAAGAGGGAAAGGTGGAAAATAGAGGAGGGGAAGGTGATGGATAAGAGGGATGGAGAAGGTAAGGAGAGAAAGAGAGGAGAGAGAGAAAGAGAAGGAAGGGAACAGTGGATGGAGAGGGAGTGGATGAGTCAGGGAAGGAGCTGGCGACGGGGGAGATGAGATGCAGAGGGGAAGAGATGGAGGAGAAGGTGGCCAGGGAGGAGGAGGAAGAAGAGAAGAAGGAAGGAGGAGAGATGGGAGTGTGGAGGTGGAGGAGGAGGGCAAGACCTAGAAGAGGAATCCAGTCTCTGCTCTGCTATTGCGGGGACCGTAGGCAAGTCACTTCTCTCTGTGTCTGCTTTTCCATTTGCGTGTCTGCTTGACCAATTGCAGGAGGTTGTAGAGAGGCCAAGAGCACACCAGATGGGAGAGAACTCCGGAAAAGTTCACGGGCCTGTCACAAAAGTGGAAAGCGGCGTGTTCTAGCTTCCTCACAGAGACCTCCCTGCTGGACCCTCCAGACCCTGCGAGCCCAGTTGTGTGTGTCTGTATGTATCCTGTGTGGGCCTTCTCTGACATCTCCACCCACACAGAGGTAATTTTGGAGGAAGCGACTGAAACCCATCCATCGCCAAGCAACTCCTCTGCTATGATTTCTCCCTAGTCTACTGTCACTCTCATGCTACGCGACAGCCTTGGCCAGACCAGAGGGATGTATGAAGCATTTGTCATTGAGGCCCATTGAATTTTATGAGCGATTTTCTCCTTTGTTAGCAATTTCACATTGCATATTAGCATTTGTTTTCATATCATATTAGTATTCATCACAAAAGGCTAATCTCATTAGCACTTTTCACATTATATTAGAGAAAACAAATAATCGCCTGGTGCCCATGCGCCACAGCAACAAGGATGGCCTTTTCATCTGCTGCTCTTCTGTTTACTCCCCATCTGCCCCACCTCTCTGCAGGGCTACCTCCAAACAGGGAAAAACTCACGGATTGAGACTCTGAAGCACTCTGAGCTATTCCAGAGCTGGGATTTGCTCTTCTAGAAATTTCCATTCATTCAGTTAATATTTATTCAGCGTATACCTGTACTGGGTTTTTTGCTAAATGCTGGAGATACAGTGGGGAATAAGACTGTATGAAAAAAAAGGCAAATAAATGTTTTCCTCAGATTACAGTAATATGTAAACAAATTTAAAGGAACGTTTAAGCAAACTTTTTTAGAGCACTTGATAGCTGTTCAATTGTCAGCAAAATTGATACGCCAGTTTCACTGTTTCCTCCTTGATCTGTTCACTAAAGCAGGTCCTTTAACGATCTCTCCCAGGCAACATTCTATTAGTCTAGTGTGCCTAGTTGAACCAAACAAGAAAACAGTCCTGCATTTTCAATATATTTCATAGTTCAAGATTTTCCTTATTCTTGATTTGTTTCTCAACAAGTAAGGTATTTTCAGCATTTTAAGGTTTACACATGTAGATATTTAGAGCATGCACAGAAAATTTAAATAGTTTTTATTTCTGTTTTTTTTCCTTTGATGAGGAATATTGGCCCTGAACTAACATCTGTTGCTAATCTTCCTCTTTCTCTCCCAATCTTTCTCTATTTTATGTGGGACACCACCGCAACATGGCTTGATGAGCAATGTATAGGTGTGTGCCTGGGATCTGAACCCACGAACCCTGGGCCAACGAAGCAGAGCACACAAACTTAACCACTACACCACCAGGCCGGCCCCATATAATAGTTTTTATTTCTTAAAAAAATGAGTCTACTTTCTTATATTTTCAGATTATTCTCAAGGTAACGTTGACCCCTCCTCACTTACTAGGTTCAGATATTGAAATTATCACAATTTCTGGTAAATGCCTCATTTACCAAAGGAATGGCTATTCAAAACCTGACCTTCAGTCCTGGGTATGTCTCTTGTGGGTCCCCATAACTAGAGAGATAAAATGTAAGGATGGAAGACAGAGACTTTGTAAACAGTAAAGTTGTCTACAAATGTGCAGGGCTGTGATTACGAATTACAAGTAGTTGTCTCATGCCAGAGAAAAATATGAAGACAAGGCATCTTAAATACTTTAGTGCAAAGGAAATCTTCAGCTGTCTGGTGAAGCCTATGGACCCCATCTCAGAAAAATTAGGTTTTTAGATGCATCAAATGAAATACATAGCAATTCAAAAGAAACATTAAATTGCACTGTAATCATCACAATAATTTTAAAAATTGGGATAAACCAATATATGAGGTTCTTTAAAAAGAATTTTTTTAATGGAAAACTTCATCCAGTTGAATGCCTAGCTGCTCCAGGAATGACTTGCACACTGGGGGAGCTTTGTAAAGAAATCACTTATTCTTAACATAGATCAAGGTAAAGGGAGACCTGGTCCATAGAGGTGGTAAGGTTGATGACGATGATGATGATGATGACATAAGTGTATAGAATGACCTTTTGGGCCTCAGTTCTTCACTCCTCTCTATATCATATGTCTCTTGCCATAAAACTTTGCAATTCCTCTCACAAAAGGGAGGGTGTATTTTTCTACTCCTTGACTTTGGGCTCAACCATGTGACTTGCTTTGGCCAATGGGATATTAGCAGACATGACACAGGATGGACTTGAAATGCGCTTGTGTAGTGGGGCAGACCCTCTGTGTCTCTGCCATCACCCTGAGGAGAGCTTCCCCTGGGTAGCTACTTCCCCTTCAGCCTGGGCCCCAGAATAAACACGTGAGGATCAGAGCCACCCTATCCTAAAGTGGAGTATGATTGTATCCCTTTGAGATTTTTGTAGATGTTTGTTATGCAGCAATAGCTGACTGATGCATGATGATGAGGGCAATGATGATAATAATAAATGTATCTACTTCCGTTTATAGAGAGTTCATTTTAATAATATTGAAGTCACAGAAAGGACAAGGGCCGTGGGTTGTGAGGTCTGACTTGGTTCGAATCCAGGTTCTGCAACTTGCTGTGTGATTAGGGCATTGAAGCTATCTGTGTCCTCATCTGTAAAATAAGAATAATACTTATCTTCGAGTGTAGGCATGAAGAATAAATGAGATGATGCCTATTAGGTGTCTGGTATCAAGGAAGTACTCAATAAAACAAGAAGGAAGGAAGGAAGGAAGGAAATTGGAAGGAAGAAAGGAAAGGAGGAAGGAAGTTTGTGAAAACAGAAAATTCACCTGGAATTGAGGGCAAAGGTTCGCAGCTCACACTTCGCCTGCCCCTGAGTTCTTTCCACCCAGCCTAGACTCAGAGAAGGATGCTGTGCCATCCTCCCTGGGCCTCCCAAGGCATAAAGCATTTCCAGCAGTACCATGCCAGGTGTTCAATGCTTTCACAGGCTTCTCTTCCTTTCAAACCTGTTGCCACATGAATAGAGCTCCCGTATTGGCAAAAGACTGGCAGAAAGAATGAGGAAGGGGGGAAAAAATCCACTCTGGTGTACTCTCACTGGGAAATTATCCCCTGCCTTTGATATATTAAAATTGAAGAGCTGTAAATGCCGGTTGTCATGGTGACACTTTGCATGCCGCCCTGCGATTGGTGGTGTGAGTTCACTTTCCTCTGGGTGTTGCAGCCTAATTAACTGTTATTTTTGTCAGTGTGGAGGAAGAGCCCACACTTGGGGTTTTGGGTGGTGATTGCAGCCCCTGTGGACTGAGTTAATTTTCATAGACTACAGAGAAATGGCTGGGCCCCAAGCATATTTAGAGTCTCAGGAAAGTTGCCAGCGTTTAAGTAAGAGTCAGGGCAAGGATTAGAGCCCCCCTCCCCCACTTCTCTCGTTGGCAATTTCAATTTCTCTAACAATCGCAAAACTTATTTGGTTTGGAGAGGGGATAATAGGCAGTTGTTAACCGACACCAAGAATCAACCCATTGTTCCTGGTTCCAGCTGACTTTGCCTCCCCCACCAGACACGCATGCACTTGTGTGCCTGTACGCACTGGAATGTTTCATTTTGCACCGTCATCCCATATAGGATGGTATTGCACATTAACAGTCTGCAAGCGAGGCTAGCAGGGACATGCGAAAGCCATTTGATCTATTTCTCTATCTCCATATCCAACGATGTAATTATGCCAGCCAACTTGGGGGATCCAGCCAATTCTCTAAAGACCTCCAGGAAGGGAATTCCATGTCGCCACAAGCCTGAAAACCAGAAAGTTGTCTTGCTGCAATTTAAAGCAATTTGTTTCCAATTTTGATTCTTAGATGAGCTGAAGTCAACCTGTTATAATATGAATTGCTCAACTCATATCCTCTCTCTTTTTTTTTTGCTTCCTGCCATGTGTTTTTAAAAATTGAAGACTCCCTTCTCTTCAGAGGAAAGCAAATTTTGCCCTACTGTAACATGGGTTCCATTCTTAGGAGAAATTAAGCTCTTCCTGAGGGGCCAGTGGTGGGGAGCAGTTGATAATATGGCATCTGTGTTGCCGGCTAAAAACGTAGAAGACATGGGTGGAAACTTGAAGTTAACCTGGGAAGAGGAAAACAGGAGAAGAAACACTGGATTGGTGCCCTAGATGCATTGAATGTAACCCCACAAAGCTGTCTTAGGAAGTATAGTAGGCATTTTAAAATTCTTTTTGACCACTCTTCTCCTTTGCATGACTTCCTTTGTTGGGAGATTTCTCCACTTTATGGCAGAAGCTTACAACTCTCTTTCCAGCAGCTCTTGCAATGAAGGCACAGCCATATGGCAAAGACTCCGCCAACCAGGCATTCCCGTGCAAGACTTTGAAATGGACGCTAGTTGCCACAAGGAATCCACTCTGGAGAAAGGGGCAGCAGGAATGCTTAGCTCCCAGGGGCAAGAAGGGAAGAGATGCTTGCAATAGCAGCCCATGCCCAGTGCCAGCAGTTGGACCAGGATGTCTGGGCCAGGGTAGCCACAGTGGGAACTCCACTTGCACAAGGCTACAGTGTCATTTCAGCGATGCTCCTGAATCCATGGCCTCTAAGCCAGGGTCTCTGGAGATTCTGTGAGTGTGCATGAATAAATAATAATGAATAATAAAGTGTCCTTTAATAAAATCTGTGTGCATGCTTGTGTGTGTGCATACACGCATGTGCACATGCACACATGTGTGTGTTTGATATAGCTTATTGGGGGTTAGAAGTAGAATGAGGCTGCCCCAAGGAATTCTTTGGAGAGAGAATATACATCAGTTCCCTCATGAAACAGGTCCTAGCTCTCATCCAAGAGACCACGTTTGGGATTATTTTTGACACTCTAACAAACAGAGTGTTACTCAGCCATCGTGATCTCAAACTAATAGTTAAATCAAATTTGGAAAAGCCTCACTTCTTGGACATGAGGGTTTTCTCAATCCAGGGAACTTGAGCTTGACGCTGAGTTGGGCTCAATCATATGCTCCTTGCTGTAGAACTGATGACTTGGCTGACGAGCCCGAACCTTCCCCAGGCATGTTGCATATCTGTCTGGATCTATCAACTCTAACACAGGGCAGCTCTTGCTGATGTGAGTGACGTACAAGGATGGAGCTCACTCAGATGAGGATGTCTTGCCAGCTTTCCTTGTCACTCATAAGTTGCATGTGTGTAGACATCGTCCAGCTTCAGAGGAGGGCGGCTCAAGTGCGTCAGACATCACATGAGCAGAGATGGAACACATCCCTTTTTGCTTTCTTCTAACTGAGATCAAAGATGCAGATAAGGCTTCAGAGATGTCTTGGGAGAAAGGAGACCTTGGGTGTTCTTAAAGCATCAGTGACATTGGACGAGGCCATGGCCCATAGTGGTAATAGGCTCAGTGGTGGCCTGACAAAGAGAAGAGGTAATAACATCCTTGCCTCGTTAAACTAACCAGTGATTTCTGTGCTGTCACCTAAGAGGCCTAACTGAGGCAGGAGGACTTGGTTGCCTGTGTTTTATTGGAATACATACTCATTTATTTACATTTTGTCTTTAACTGCTTTTGCACTGCAATGGCAGAGTTGAGTAGCTGCCACACAGACTGTTTGGCTCACAAAGCCTAAAATATAAACTCTCTGGCCCTTTACAGAATTTGCTGATCCTTGGCCTAGGGCATGGGCACTCAAAGTGTGGTCCGGGGAATAGCAGCATCCAGGAGCTTATTAGAAATGCAAATAGGATGCACAGACCTACTGAATCAGAATCTCTGGGGGTGGGGCCATGAATTTGTGTTCTAAGAAGCCCTCCAAGTAATTCTCATGCACACTTACCTTTCAGAAGCACTGTTCTAGAAACTTGTCCTGCATATTGCACAGAAATCTGTCAACTTGAAGAAGATGTGGTGTTTCTAGTTCTATCCCTGAAACTACCCAAAGCAAACTTAACGCTTCCTTCTCCCAATGGCCCTCAAGAGATCTGAAGGGTCTCCTCATTCTCCAAGCTCTTTTCTCTCTCCTTGATAAAGAGATTCACTTCCTACAAAGGTTCTCCATCCATCTCTGCATCCTTTTCATCCTGGCCACCTAAGAGGCTTCAGTTCATCAATGCTGCTCTCACTGTGTTGCCTGAACTCGAAACCATAAGATATTTTTGCAGAACTAACATAAATGCACTCTCATGTGGAGAGCAAATAGCAGAGTGCTTAAGTACTGGGACCATGGAATCCGACAGATGGATTTATACCCTGGCCTTGCCCTATTCGAGCCATGACCTTGGCCAAGTTACTTAGTCTCTCCAGCCTGTGAAGTGAGCAACATGATTATAGCATCCACCTCATGGGGCCATTAGGAGAGTTAAATGAGATAATGCACAAATAGCTGGCTCTTGGTAAATGTCAAAAGAATGATATTACCAACCAGTGTCCCATCACAAACTTTTTACCTGTTTAGTTAGAGCTGTGTCTAAGCCAAAAGGGGAGCAGTAACTGGCCAGCTGCCTTTGTAGACAAGCCTTTGTCTGTGGTCCTACCGTCATGCAGGACATCACCAGCTCTCCATGTGTCTCCAAAGTCCTTAGCTTCCTTTCCATGATTTAAGATTTTCCAGTTGTAATTTTATTCTGTTGCCTTTCCCTGGTTGTCATTCAGCACCTTCAGTTCCATTTGACAGTTCAACAATTATTGGGTACCTGCTGTATGCCAGGATTGCACTAAGCATGTGGGAGATAGAGGTAAACAAAAGGACTTTATTCATGAGAATATCTCAGTGTAGAGCAGGGTTTAGCAGAAGAACCCTTGCTTCCAGACAAGGTCTTATGCAGAAATGCATTGAAAAGACACACGAAAGTGGGGACCCTCTGGTTGAAGCCAGGAGGGGGTCTGAGCTCTCCTGCCTGAGATTCCTCCTGAATCCCACTCCCCAAATCCCTCTAAAGGATCCTAAGGAATCCTCCCAGAGCTCCAGGTACTTGTAAAAGAAAATTGGGAGACCACTGGCCCATGTGGTATGGAATGTGGGAATCAGACAGAGCTGGGCTGTTAAATCATTTCTTCTTATGGGTTCTGTCTCTCTCTCAAGAAGCTGAAGGGAAACCTTTCTGGTTCTTCTCTAATTCTGTGTTTCCATTTCTGAGCAAACCTCTCTAGCTTTCCCTCCTATCTTCTGTTCCCTTCTGTGTCTCTCCTCAAATCACTCTGTCTCCTAAACCCTCAGCATCCAGAGGAGCTGGGAGGCAGGAGGCTTCACAAGCTTAGTGGGCAACTGTTGGTTTTGTCTGGTCAGCCTCTCTTTCCTCTTCTGGTCACAACACCCCAACTGTCCCAAGAGAACCCACCACTTTTCTTCTGCGCTCAGAGCACATCGTGCTGGTAGTGATGACTTCATCCATAACGCCACCAGGAAGCATGTGACTCAGCCTGGCCAATCACAGCACCACACCCTCAGGTCTCAGTGATTGGTTGAATTTTGGACAGGTGACCCAATCAGAGCTGAGGCTATTAAGAGAAGAGCAAAAGCTTTTCTGCTGGGCATGAGCGGTGAGGGTATAAGCCTGGTTCTCCCAGAGCATGGTGTAGCGGGTATACCTACACCGTGTGTAGGTCTAAGGGAGATCCTTCACCAGGGTTGCACTTGGTCAAGATTTTGCATTCATCCTTGAAAAGATAACCCCCCACAACATTAGCTCTATGTTGTTTAGTAGGGAAGAAGGTGGTCTCTGAAGTCAAGCAGATCTGGTCTCCACTCCTGCCTCTGCCAATCACAGCCTACTTGGGCAAGTCACTTAGCTCTCGGAGCCTCAGTTTCCTCATCAGTAATTTGGGGGTCCCAGCACTTTTGTCATTGATTGTTATGAGAATTTAATGATGTCATGAAGGTAATGTGCTTTATCACAGTACCTGGTCTCTAGTATACATTCTAAAATGTCATTATTAGCTCAAAAAAGAAAAACCCAGAGTAGATAGCCAGGCTCTAGAAGACCATGCATTTTCCATGGGCTTCAGACGAATGCTACAGCAGGTGGGGGAATGGGAAATCGGTTTATGCTAGCACCTAGAAAGAAAAGGGATGGGGAGGGGGCAGTGATGACAGGAATATAGAACTTTAAGAAATGGCTTAGTCTTCAAAGAGCTGCGCTCCTTAACAGTAGCCATTTTATGCTTGACTGTCAGCTTTGACGAGCTGGAAGTGGCCAATCTCGGCAGACGGGCAGATAGTGTGGCTATCACATTATCATGCTGTAAATTAACATTTCAACATGAAACTGGTATTGAAATGCAGCTCAAATCAATTCCACTACGCCCTCTTCAGTCTTGCCTGGCAATTATTGCCCTCTGATTCTCAGGGAGCAACCAAAGAACCTAACTGGCCTCGACTCCATTTTTGTTGTCAGTAGGAGAAAAAGAAGAGGATTCTGCTCATGCCCAAGTAATAACTTGAAACGATGGTGTTATTCGTGCCAGTGGCTGGCTCTTTGTTGGTGTCATTGTTCTTTCACTCTTGGTCATTGTTATTGCCTTCTGTTGTAGACTCATGCCGTGTTTGAAATCGCACCCACTTTCATTTCTCCTCTGCTTTGAAGGGAACAGCTATGCACAGCCCACCAGTGGAGAGACTTTCTTCCTCTATCATTTTAGGCTACATTACAACAGAAGTTGCATGACTCCCAAAGATGCTTTGACTTTAAAGTTCTTGTGATCTATTTGTGTAACACACATGTTAAATTAGAAATTCATTTGTCACTCCCAGATAATATTGTTCAGAATGGCGCTTCCTGCGTGAATCATTATCTTAGGCCTGGAGTTTTTCTACTAATGAATATGCATGAGCCCAGAGAGGGGGAAGCGAAATTTGCACAACCTGTTTCCTGGAGGAGTCTCAGATGGTTCGGCTCAGTGTTCTGAGTCTGAGCTTCCAGAGCCAAACCCAGCATCTGCCTCACCACCCACAGCTCGTCCAGTCTTCTCTGAACACCTGCTCTCTGTCGACAGTGAGTGCCCAGTGACAGCGGGGAGCCCACGCGGTCAGGGAAATACTGGTGCTTGTTCATTCGTGAGCCATGAACTTAGCAGAGGGTTAGAAGGCAATGGAAATGGAAGTGGCCTCACGGGGTCCTTCAGAAATTCCAGCTGGAGAATTGAGAAACCAAGAGAGATGCCTGCTGGCTCTGCCTCCAGGAGGCAAGAATCCAAAATAGGAATCTAAAGAGTGATTAATTTCAACGAGAGACGAGTGCTGGATGGTGACTGCAGTTGTGGTGAGCGAAGGAGGCTCTTCCCAAACGAACTGTTGAACATCATGTAAAGGAAAGACGGGAATGCGCCACTGTGAACTGAGCTGCCCCGGGGTCCCGTAGCAGCTTGGCCACATCTGCAGGATGTCGTGACATTAGTTCTTTTCTCAAGATCTAGGTTTCGGTCTCCAAGACAGCACTTATTTCCTGCCACAAAGGATGGTTCTTCAGAATACCTCATCCCAGTTGGATGGATTTTATGTCCGACCAAAGTTTCTAGATGCTGAAGCTCTCTCTCGTATCCTCTGCAGTGATCGAAAGAGGTGATGTTTACGGATTCGCTACTCTGTTCTGGGTACCGCACCAGATATGATTACAATCATTCTTGAGATGTATGACTGTCCTCTCTCCTCAGCCAGAGCATCCCTTGCTTTGGGAAGGATTGGGGTAGCTATGGCATAGACACAAAGAGAAAGGAGCAACGTCCAGCTTTTGACTTCCACAATAGGCTCTTACTGCCCATCAGGAGACAATAGTGTCTCTCTCGAGACATATTAGGGCACTCCAGAGAACTAGAACTTATATATATGTCCTATAATAAGAGATATAGCTACATATATAGATATATGTCCTATTGGTTTTGTTTCTCTGGATAACTCTATACATATATAGAGAGAGAGGGAGAGAGCTTTATTATAGGAATTGGCTCATGTGACTATGGAGGCCCAGAAGTCCACCACCAGCCACCTGCCATCTGGAGACCCAGGAAAGCTGGTGGTGTAATTCCATCTGAGTCCAAAGGCCTGAGGACCAGGGGAGCTGATGGTGTAAGTTCTAGTCCAAATCTGAAGCCAATCCCCCAGCCGATGTCTGAGGGTAGAAGAAGATGGATGCGCCAGCTCAAGCAGAGAGAACAAATTCCCCTTCCCTCTGCCTTTCTATTCAGGCCCTCAACAGATTGGATAAGACCCACCCACATTGGCGAGGGTGATCTCTGCTCAGTGTACCGATTCCGAGGCTAATCTCTTCCAGGAACACTCTCCCAGACACACCCAGACACAATGCTTCAGCAGCTATCTGGGCCTCCCTTACCTACCCGGTCAACTTGACCATAAAATTAACTGTCACAGTGGTCACTCTGCAGTGGACACCAGCACAGGACACCTAAGGTCAAGACAGGACCCAGAATCCCACAGTGAAGGCAGGGAGGACAGAGGAGAGCAGTGGACAGAGACCATTTCACCTTGGCTTTGAAACACCTGAACTGCTTTATGAGCCCAGACACCACCTTCAAAAGGTGGAGGAGAAAGAGTCCCGGAGAGAGGCGTTCAACTGCCCTGAGAGGGCTTGGAATGTTGACCGATTCTTTTGCCAAGGCCAAGTTAACGTGAAAAAACCATGCAAAATCAGTATCTCTCACGCTCTTGACCCAGGCATCAGCCCACACCCAGGCCAGGAGTCGGTATCTGAGCACCAGGAAATCGATTATGAAAATGGAGGAGGATGCACAGACCTTTCGCTCATGTGAAGTCGAGAGAGGAAACTCCACATCTCCTGCGTGTGGGGGCTGGTCCAGGGTTTTAGAGGTTCCCAGAGCAGCACACTCCTGCCAGGCAAGGCCAGAAGTGTGGTCTGTCGATGCAAAGCTGCTGGTTTTTACAACAGCATGTAATGCTGGACTGGGGAAGGTGACAGTTACTGTGCACGGCATGCAACTGTCTTACTGGAGTTACCGGCCTGGAATGTTCTCTTTTGCTTTTTCATTCTTCCACAGCCAGCCCTGGAGTGGCCTTTGGTCTAACGGACGAATGACAAGGACAGAGATCGTTAGACTCGAACGTGGGAAAAGGCCCATGAGAAATCTTCCAGGAGGCTCTGTGCAGCACAGAGAAGGAGCAACTCCATCTGCCAAAAGGAAATGAGAGCGCTTGGTGGCAGAAGGGGCGTTCCAAAGGACACATGTGCTACATCCTGGCTACCCAATGTGTGGTCCGTGGACCCACAGCATTGGCATCACCTGGGAGCTTGTTGGAAATGCAGAATCTCAGATCCTATCCTACATCTACTGATTTCAATTCTGCATTTTAACAAGACCCAGGTGATTTATATTGAAGTTAAAGGTTGGACAAAATAACAAGGCTGGCACTCTACTATGAAGTAAGAGCCTGGGGACCCTTGGGCCCCCACAACCCCTCTGTGATCCAGCAGGAAGCAGCTACAAGCCCACTGGCCCACCCTACTCTGGGCTCCCAGAGCCTGGGCTGTGTCACAACTTTTCCAGGACATAATCCACTAAGAGTCCCCGAGGCACGAATGCACCAACTGTGAAAATCAGATTTTCCTTTAAATCAAGCCTTACAGAGTGTTTAAAATAGACTTAGAAATGCCAGGAGTCCACCTGCTAAGGAAGATGAAACAACCCCGAGCCAAAGAAGAATTTGTCAGAGGGAGAAAGAGATCCCAACACTATGCCCAAGACCAAGAGATGGAGAGAGAGTGAGAGCCAGGTGTGGGGGGAGGGCGAGAGAGGCAGCCACGGGGAGGGAGGAACAGAGAGGGAGAAGTGGGGACAGAGAGGGGTTGGAGGGGGCAGGGTGGTTAGAATCAGAACAGAAACACAGAGGAGAAGAAAACCATCAAGAGATCTTGTTAGACCCACTCTGCTCACTGGTGCCACCTGGAGCCCATCAAATAAGGACATGGGGAGATGCTTCTCTGGTCCAGAACCCAAGGCCCATTTGACTCACTTTCAAAGAGGCTTTCCCCTCATTTCCAGCCACGGCCACCACCCCAACCCAGCAGGCACCTTCCCAAATGCACCCTCAGGTTATCCTGTGACTTCTGTGCACGCTGCTGCCGCCTGGCATGCCCTTCCAGCCTTACCCCGGGCAACTCCCATGCATTCTTCAAGCCCCAATTCCAACACCTGTCATTGTCCCAACCAGCTTCAGACAGAATGACCTGCTCTGTCCTTGACGCATCATAGCAACTCCTCTGATCAGCTCCTCAATGGGACCACTTATCTCCAGTACTGCTTCTTATTTATTTGTATGTCTCCTCTATCAGACATGAGTGACTCCTTGAGGACGAGGGGTGATATCTTAATCAATTCTATAGCTCTGGCACCTGGTGTATGCTTTGTCACAGAGTTAGCCCTCAATAAGTGTTGGTAGAGTAGTTTTATTCTTTCTGAGAGATATTGAAAGAAAATAGCATCACAGGCTCAAGTTAGTGCAATCTTCCTTAGAGAAAATTAGTAGAGGCCACAGTCTAGGCTCCGTAAGACCAATATGCGATTAAAAACAATACGCACTACCAGTCTCCATTTCCATGCCAGTGGCAGACATCATTAATCAATCAGGGCACTCTTTCCCACTGAGCCAAAATGCGACCTCAGAATCTTTCTCAACACCATTTTAACCCAGTCAGACATTGCCAATCAATTGGAGTTAGCTTATTGATTTCCATCATCCGGATACTCAGAAGAACTCGTAAAATTGATTCTGTTGGGTAAAAATAATATTTTTATGTGCTATGAGCATTTATGAACACATGCATATATCCATGTTTATAATAATTACTGATAACTGCCAAAAGGAAATTATTGATTTTTGTGCAAAGTGCTATCTATACATTATCTCAATTAATCCTCAAACAACCCCATGAGTCTGGTACCATTATTACTCCCAATTTACAGATGAGAAAACTGAGCTTCAGAAAGATTACATGACCACCCAACAGTAGTAAATAGAGTGAAAATTTAAAGTCTTGTTTGTCTGACGTCAAGATCAATGTTTTTAACAATGATCCTATAGAGGATAAAAATCTTCAGTAGGAAAAACAATTAGTAAATTCCATGGCTTCCTATTTACACTTTTTTCCTATGTGGTTGTTATCATTGTTGTTGTTCATCATTTCTTCATTTTCTCATCAACTTTTTTTTTGGTGAGGAAGATTGGCCCTGAGCTAATATCTGTCGCCAATCTTCCTCTTTTTGCTTGAGGAAGATTGTCACTGAGCTAACATCTGTGCTCATCTTCCTCTATTTTATGTGGGATGCTGCCACAGTGTGGCTTGACAAGCAGTGCTAGGTCCATGCCCAGGATCCAAACCTGTGAACCCCGGGCTGCCAAAGTGGAGCATGTGAACTTAACCACTTTGCCACCGGGCCGGCCCCGTCACCAACTTTTTAAAGTCACATCAGAGAGCCCGATTCAGTCATCCCTTCCGTGTGTCTACAACTTTGAAACCAGGTATAGGATTTTGCCCATTTTATAAATTTGTCGTCATCATCACAGTTATCACTTACTGAGAGCTTGCCATGTGCCCGGTGCTGTGCTAAACATACGTGGATTACCTCACCTCATCCTGAGTAGAACCCCGTGTAAAAGGCTGAGTAACCACTTATCAGATGCAGAAACTGAGGTTTCAGAGGATTTGTAACCTGCTCAACACCGCACAGCTGGTAAGAGCCGGAGTTTGAACTCAGGCCATGTGACTCCACCTCCTGCATCCCCGACCCCCACCTGGTGCCTCCATTTGGTCCTGATACAGCTCTCACCCTGACACATAGCCATAAACACGCAGGAAAAAAACCAAACATATCATATTCCATAATGCATACAAACCAGTTTATTTTTACTTCCTGGTAAAATTGTTCCCCAGCACTGACTTACTTAGCAAAATGGTGGGTTTTTCTATCCCATCTTTTTACTTTAGTTAAACTAATTGCCGTTCTTTGTCTATAATTTTCGAATTCCCATTTTCCACTTCAAATCTTCCATGCAAGTCAGTGTTGACAAGGGGAAGAGACCTTAATAGCTACTGTAAGTGGGCCTCTTCCATCTGGCGTTCTCTCTCCACCTGCCTGGTGGGCGGGGCCATCGCAGCCTGATCATTAAGTTCCACGGTTCCGTGCCATTCAGCTTCAGAACACTCTGCTCTTCTCCTCAACAGGAAAACTACATTTTGGTCTTTCCAGGGAGCTTCGGCTGGCTGAGGGCAAGAAGCTGGAGGCTGGAGTGGCTGAGCAGAGGCGGAAATCTTGGGTGGGGAATGGAAACCCAGCCTCTGTGAGAATTTGCAGAGAGAAGAGAGCACGAGGGCTTCTGGAGCGCCGCTTTATGCTAAATGCATCATTTATGAGGTTACCAAATAAAGCAACCATGACCTCTCTTTTCCTCCTGTCTGCTGGAGTGGCAGCCAATCACTTCTTAGCCCTTCTGCTGATCTTGTGCAAAGAGGCAATGTAGCAGACCAGCTAGGTCCAAACCCAGCTTTGCTCTTTCCTAGCTGTGTGACCTTAGAAAGGTAGGCCAGCCTCTCTGGGCTTCACGTTCCTCATCTGTGAAATAGGGATAAAGAACTGATAACAGTGCAAAGAGCTTAAACCAGTTTCTGCCACATTGAAAGCTCCATGTGAGTGTTAGTTATAAATATGAGACATATTTATACCCCTGGCTGATGGAACATGTCAGAACTGTAGATACCGAAGGACGGATGAGAATTGCAGCTTCCAGGGAAAGAAACAGAAGTCTCCCTTCCACCGTGGCAGCTTCTGAGCAGGAGGAGTCTAAGGGTCCTTCATCCTCCTCCCAAGGACATATCTTCCTCCTGCCCTTAACTGGTCCTCACCTCTTACTTCAAATGACAAAGGTGGGTAATAAGAGTGTGTCCAGTCACATTACAGTATTAGCTTCCATTTTCTAATGGCCTGTGATGTTCCAGACACTAGGATAGGCAATTCGTGCATCCCTTCCCCCTCCCGGCAAGCGGGCGGGGTGCATATTAGCATCTCTGCTGGCTGGGGAGGTGCAAGCACGTTAAGGACCACGCCCAGAGGTGCAGGGGCAAACGGCAGCACTTGGATTCAAACCCAGTTCTGTCTGATTTCAACTCCTGAGCTTCCCTTTATGGATTTCCCTGAATGGGGAGCCTGAGACATGAGCATGGATGCAGGTAATAGGTTTGGGAGGTGACTCAGGAGCCAGGAGTAAGAGAGAGGAGAAAGTGAGATGGGGAAGGAGGGAAAGACAGCAAGAATGTGCCACGGGGCCGTTACCACGGTGGGCAGGCAGGGCACAGTCCTGTGAAGACCCTCCGCGGACCCATGGAGTCTGTGCCTCACCTTCATCCCGGGAAGCTGGGATCTGGCCATTTCTCCACCGACCCCCATTGCTTGAGGACGGATGCCCCAGACACCACCTCCCGCACACAGCCGGGAAACTTCTGCCCACAACTGAGCCGCCTCGATCAGAGACAGCCTGGGCGGGGCTAGAAGAGCAAGGAGGTACCTGCAGTTTGTACCTGAAGTGAGACACCTGGAGCGTGGATGCAGCTGTCCACCTCTGAAACCAGGTGTGCCAAAGGAGCCGGGCTCTGGGCACAGAGAGTGTCTGTGAACGGTGCCTGCTCACACAGCGTCGGTGGATTCCCGGGTGGCCTGTACTGAAGTTTGCACCTTCTGAGGGGACGGTGCTGCTGTAGACTGAATGTTTATGTCCGCTCAAAGCTCATAGGTTGAAACCTAGCGCCTGATATGATGGTGTTAGGAGGCGGGGCCTTTGGGAGGTGATGAGGTCATGAGGGTGGGGCCCCCATGAATGGGATTAGTGCCTTTATAAAAGGGACCCCAGAGGGCTCCCTCCCCCCTTTGCCATGTGAGGACACAGCAAGAAGACAGCTGTCTGTTGACCAGGAAGCAGATGCTCCCCAGACACCGAATCTGCAGGTAGCTTGACCTTGGACTTCCAGCCTCCAGAACGATGAGAAATAAATTTCTGTCCTTTATGAGCCGCCTGGTTTGTGGTGTTCTGTTAAAACAGCCCAAATAGCCTAAGATGTGTGCATATGTTTCCTCTGCTTCTCACAATGACCTGGGAGGAAAACAGGCCAGACGTTATCCCCTAAAATGTCCAGTTGAGGAAATGGAGGCATCTAGATGGTAACACGTCTTCTCTCTTGCATTAAACTGCCCGGCTCCTCATTCTACGCTGCCACCCACTAGATCTGTAAGTTCAGGCAAATTATTTCAAGATTCTGCTTTTCCATTTTCTCATCTGTCCATTGTTCTAACAACAAATATCTATTAAGCATTCGTATGTGTCAGGCTGCATGCTAAGGGCTGGAATACAGTAGTGAACAAGACAGACCTCCCCCTCCAGAAAAACCCCTCTCACTGGCCGGACTTTCCGCTGGATGAAGATAGACAAGACACAGAAGAAATATGGAAAAAGTTTGGTATGTAAGAGACTGAATTAGAGCATGAACAGAGATACGGGGCAGAGGGCGATCTGTGTCAGGGTAATTAGGTGAAGCCCCCTGAGAAGGAGGCATTTCAATAAAGATCTGACTGACGAGCAGGAGGGAGGAAGCCCGGGGCTGTCTGACAGAAGGGCTTTTCAGCCAGAGGAAACAGCAAATGCAAAGGCCCTGGGGTGGGATGCTGCCGGGCATGTTCCAGGAATATCAGGAATGCCGGGTGGCTGAAGTGGATTGAGCAGGAGGTGTGAGCAGGGGATGAAATCAGACAGAGAGAGTGGGGAGTGGCCCAGTGGGGACTCTGGATCGCACCGTGAGTGGGATGTGAAGCTGTAGGAGGGTTTTGAGCCGAGAAGTGATGCGATGCGACTTATCTTTTTATAACGTCATTCTGGCTGCTGTGTTAAGAATAGACTGCGAGGGGGCAGGGGCAGAAGCGAGAAGAGCAGTCACGAGGCTGTGCAGCCCTTGGGGTGATGCCTAACGGGGGTTTGGGCTGCGGTGCAATCCACGGACGTGGTGAGAAGTGATGGATTTCGTAAAGAGTGCAAAGCACTTTCCAGACCTTAGACACATTATCTCGTTCAATTTTGACAAAGGCTGGCGTAACAGGGGAATTGTCATCTCCCATTTTTACAAATGAAGAACGGAAAGCCGAGTGGCAGCCCAAGGTCACACAGCTAATACGTGGTCAGATCCAGCTGAGGACTCAGGCCTCCTGAATACTCATCCAGTGATCACCTTCCAGACAATAGATCATATTGTCTGCGAGGACCCCACTTCTTGAGAACAGTACTTCCTAGACATTCTCTACCACAAGACCCCCATTTCTGAAACCAATCAGAAGTGGAGAAGGAAAATGTTCCTGGCATTTAGGAGACCAAGAGAAGAGACAGAGGGAAGCAGAAAGGATAGCCATGGAAAATTCCAGAGCTTTGCAGGTAGGGATCAATTCCTTAGGATATTTTTTTCCCCTTTCCTTGAGGTTGTAAGTGGAAACTTAATTAGAAGTGTGGCTCGATTCAACCAGGGGCATGGAGGACGTGACACTTTAAAAATATCGCAGCGTTGGCCTTGGCAATGATTCTGAGAAAATGTCTTCCCGAGACTTCAGGCGTCTCCACGCAGGGGGCTGCCCGAGGAGACTTCGTCAAGAAGGAATCACGCCACCAGCTATGTTACAACGTGGAATGCTGGGAGAACTTCCATGCCCAGCCCTTACCTCCTGTGCATCGAGCTGTGTACCCGCATCTTCGCTTGGATGGAGAAGCAGCTTTTCAAACCTGCAAGTGCAAAACAGCCCCCCAGTTCTCACCACCCCATCCTGTTCCTCCTGATGTCTTTCCAACTCGGTTAACACCACTGCCACCCACTCAGTGCTCGAGCAAAAAACCCAGGAGCCATCCTTAATTTCTCTCTCTCTCCCTTACCCCTAAAATCCAATGTATCTCTTAGGTGCCATCTGCTCTGCCTTCGAAAGCTGTCTCTAATCTGTCCCTTTCTCTCCACCGCCACTGATAAAACTCTAGATGTCATCATCTCGTGCATGAGTCACTGCTGTGGCCTCCTTTCCCTGCCCCTCTGCCATCCACGGGGTAGCCAGCAGGAGCTTTTTAGAAGAGGTGGGCCCCTTGTTTCAATGGTTTCCCAGGATTCTTAGAATAAAAGACAAACTCTTTATGTGGCGTGTGAGATCTGGCTTGATGTGGCTGCTGACTTCTCCTCTAATCTCTGTTTAGACAGAAATTACCCCCCCTCCTCACATCTGGCCAGCCACCCGGCCTCTTTTCTGATCCTGGAATGCATGAAGCCCTTTCCCTCCTCTGGGCTTTGCAAATGCTGTTCCCTCTGTCTAAAATGCTCTTCCATCAGCATTCTCAAGACTAGTTCTTTCTCATCCTTAAACTTGCAACTTAAATATACTCTCCCCCTTGGAGAGGTTTTCATGACCCTGGCTCAGAGTTTCTCAGCCTTGGCACTATTGACATTTGGGGCCAGATCATTCTCTGTTGTGGGGGGCTGTCCTGTGCCTTGTAGGATGTTTAGCAGCATCCTTGGCCTCTATCTGCTAGATGCCAGTAGCCCTTCCCTCCAAGTTGTGACCAGCAGCAATGTCTCAAGACATTGCCAAATGTCCCCTAGAGAGAGGTTGGAGCAAGTCACGTTCAGTTAAGAACTATTCCCCCTCTAAAGTTTCTCCTGACAGCTGGGTTTTATCACTTAGCCCCTTTGGCTTCTTTCGTCTGCCTAGCATTCTCTGCAGTTAATTTTTGAATTATTATGTGTCGTCATGTTGCCCTCAAGTATGGAATCTCCATGAGCACAAGAATTTGACCATCTTATTCCTGGTCTGAATCCCCAGAACCTAGGAGAATGCCTGGTCTGGGGGTGATGTTCAATAGATATTCACTGAATGAATGAGTAATAGTTGATGTTCATGAAATGCTTACTGGGAGCCAAGCTCTGTGCTAAGTACTGTTCGTGTGTTAGCTTATTGAATGCAGCTAAAGAGGTGGGTATCCCCATTTTCAGGTATGGAAAAGTGAGATTCAGAGAGAGTAAGTCATGAAGCTAGTAAGGGGCAGGACCAGGGTACAAACTGCTGAGTGTACTTAACTGCTGGGCTGTGTATTGCCTCCGTATCTTCATTGACGAAAATATCAACCACACAATCTTCTAAACTGGAAGCTTTGAATTGTTCTTGACTTTTCGTCCTTCTTTTCTATGTCCTATCAGTCCTTCCATCCCATTAATTATATCTCATAAACGTGACCTAAACTCAGCCCCTCCTCTCCACCCTGTTGTCATTGAATTCATCAAGGTCCTCATCAATTCACGGCTGGCACTAGGCCTCCTAAATCCATGCCAGCCTCTACCACCATTTATCACTTCAATATGGCACCCGCGTTCGTGTCTCCCTCAGCTCGGGTCACGCTCTGGGTTTGAAAATGCCTGTTGGTTTCCTGGTCCCTACAAGATAAAGTCTAAACTATTTAATGTGACCTTGGGTATGTGTTGACCTCTCTGAACTTCAGTTCCCCATCTATAAGAATGAGAATATGAAAATAACTTTTACAGAGATGTTTGTAGGATTCAAGGGGGCAAGGCATGTGATAGCTTATAGCGGATGCTCAATGGTGTTGATGTCCCTTCCTGCCCTTTCTTCACCATGTAAACCTATTTCTCCAACTTCAGCTCCTGGCGATCTCCCACCCGTCCTCCTCTACCTAGTGAATTCCTGCTTATCCTTCAAGTTGTCGTTCAAATGGCTCTGACACTGTCAAGAGCCATTTGAACACTCCCACCCCAAGCCCCTTTCTCTGGCAGAGTTGATGACCCCTGATAGGCCTCTGCTCCAGAATTCAACATGTTGTGGCCTTAAATATTGGGTTGTCATTATTTGTTTATATATCTTCCTTTTTCATTACACTAAGGGCAGGGATTTACACATTTCTGGGTGCCTAGCACCAGGCAAACGGTCTAGAACATAGAATGTGCTCAATAAATGACTATTCTAGATGTAGGGAGGTTGCAACATAATTCTAGAAGCACCCAGACCTGGGTTTCAATGCCAACTTGGCTCCTAATTCGGTGGACAACCTGAGGCAATTTATGTTTCCTTTCTTTTAAAAAATAGAGATTGTTAGATCTTCCTCAAAGGATATAATTAGATAATTAATGTAAAGTATTTAGCATAGGCCTGGCATATGGTTGTCATTCAAGAAATGACATGCTATTATTATTACCTAAATTTATTGGTTATTACTATGCTCGAGTAAATTAGAGCCTTCTTTGGGGATTAAAGAAGCTACAATGTTGACACTTGGAACAATTTGGAAATGGCATGAAGCGCTGTAAAAATGGTCCTAACTAAGGCCCACAACAACAGTTATGCATTGGTGGGAAAGGGGCCTGGAGAGGTCAGGAAAGACTTTCTGGAAGAAGTGGCATGAATGTCTCCAAAGATGGCTACCACCAATTCCCTCCCTCCTTGTATGGACATGCCGCTCCACCTGTTGAGAGCTAGAATCCATTTCTCCCCCCAGTGACATCTAGGCTGGCCTGGTGACTTACTGATAGAATGAAAGTGGAAGTGGTACTGTATCAGTTCTGGAACTAGCCCTTATGAGGCCTGGCACCCTCCACTTTTGCTCTTAGAAGCAGCCACCACGATGTAAAGATGCTCAGGCTAGGTTTTGAAAGAGGAGATATCCCGTGGAAGGAGAGAGGTCTTGTGTAGGAGCACTGAGGTCCCAGAAATTGGAAGGAAGCTCCTCCAACCTTCGATCCCAGCCAAGAAGACAGCCAAGTAAGATGTCAACCAGTGCCACATGGAGCAGGAGAATCACCCTGCAGAACCTGCCCGAATTCCGAACACACAGAGACAGGAAAAATAATAAATCATTGTTGCTTTAAGCCACTAACTTTGGGCATTATTTGTTGAGAAGCAATAGATAAAAGAAACAGTGGGAACTGTGAATATAGGACTTTGAATATAGGGGCGAGCACAGTGAGGAAGTCCTTCCAAGTAAGGAAAGCCAGGTAATGAATGAATTCATCTCAGCGACTGCCCCAGGCACGTCTTCCAGCCTCTCAACCCCTCTCCCCAACACACGACACTCCAGCCACGATGAACTTCTCTCAGACTCTCTTCCAACTCCCAGCCTCTGCACCTGCTTTCCCCACTGCCTCACTCTTTCTGGTCCTCTTTCAGCCACTTTTAGGTCTCCCAGGTTGCTTCTTTGGGAAAGCCTTCCTTTGCCATGCCCACTATTCCAGGATATATCACAGCGCTGCCCTGATTTGTCTAACGACCTTATTTCTCCACGGTGATGATTAATTAATTAATGGAGGGAAGGAAAAGCACTTACTGTGGAATGCAAACTAATTAATGGAGAAGGAATCATGGAATTAGAAAATTACCATTTGCAACCATCGTGGTAATAACTGATTCAGGCAAAAATCATCAAGAGAAGTTAAAATGAGTGGGTGAAAGTCTGATGAGGTACAGGATACCTACATAGCCTCAGAGCATATGCCTTAAAATTATTTATTGATCACAAAAGGGTAAAAGTAATTTTATAATGGAAAAGCCTGGCATACATCACTTTAATCAAGAGATCAAAGTTAACACCAGTAGAGATGGACAAGCCAATGTCATACACCTGCCGAATGATCACTGAGAAGGGAACAGCCTCACTTGTGTGATGTAATGTAATGTAATCTGGCAGAAGGTATAAGCTGAGTCTAATCGGGAGACATCGATAAACAAAAATTTACCGACATCCTTACACTTTTCAAAATATGCCAATATCCTGAAAGACTGAGCAAACATTCCAGATTAAAACAGACTGCAGAAAGAGGAAAATGAAATGCAATGCACGATGAATCCTGAGCCTAAAAAAAAAAAAAGATGCTATAAAGGGTATTATAGGAACATTTGGCAAAATTTTAATAAAGTCTATAGATTTGATAATTATATTGTACAGATGTTGAATTTTTCTGATTTTGATCATTGTATTGTGGTTATTTAAGAGATGGTTCTTGGCAAACACACTCTGAAGCATTTTGTGGTAAATGACGCATGATATATGAAACTTATCTCATATTGTTAAAAAAAGAATATGCATATACAAATAGAAAATAACAAAGCAAATGTGGAAAATTATTAACAGTTGGTGAACATGGGTGAAGACTATACAAAATTTGCACCAGTCTTGCAACTTGTCATAAGTTTGAAATTATTTTGGAATGAAAAGTTGGAAAAGTAAAATAAAATAGCAGATATTTGGTAATTAAAATACAATGTGATACAACTACACACCCACTAGGTTGGCTAAAATCAAACAGATGGACAACACCAAGTGTTGGTAAGGATGTGGGGCAACTGGAACTCGCTTACATTATTGGAGGGAGTGTAAATTGTTATGACCACTTCAGAAAACTATTTGACAGTGTCTGCTAAGGTTGAACAGATCCATTTCCTATGACTCAGCAATTTCATGCTGAAATACAGGCCTATAAAAATGCATATATATGCAAATTCTGCAAAAGACGTGCATTTGAGTGTACGATCAACAGCATGGCTATACCTCATAGCCCAAAAATAGAAACAACCTAAATGTTCACCGAAAGTAAAATGGATAAACAGATTGTAGCATAGTCCCACAAGGGAACACTACACAGCAATGAAAAATGAATTCTTTCTATCCAGTAAAACAGGGAATGAATCTCACAAAAATATTAAGCAAAATGAATCAGACCAGAAAAGTGCATCCTGTATGACTCCATTTATAGAAAATCCAAAAACAGGCAAAAACGAACCTGCAGTTGTTAGAAGCCAAAAGAGTGGTTGCCCCTTGGGGGAAAGGCATGAGAGGCAGAAGGGAACAGAAAAGAGCTTCTGGAGTTCTGCTAATGCTTTGTTTGTTGATCGGGGTGCTGCCTACTTAGATGTCTCATGTTTTGAAAACTCATTGAGCATTGCCTTCATTATTCTGGCACTTCTGTATGTATGTCACCCTTCAATAAAATGTTTACATTAACAAAGAGAAAAATAGTTATAATAATGCCTAAGAGGATGTCCCGGGCACTGTTCTAAGTGTTTTACATGGACTCACATTGACAGGTCATGAAATAGGTGCTATCAGGTAGCTGCTATTGCCACATACCCTTCATTTTTGCAAATGGAGAAACTGAGTCCCAGAGCAGTTAAGCAACTTGCCGAGGGTCACACAGCCAGGAAGTGGCTGATCAGAACTCAAATCTAGGCAGTCCAGCTGCCTACGGAGTCTGCAGTCCTTTGCGCTGTGTTCCAGGGTGTCTTAATGAAGAGCCCTTTGGTGTAGAGAGGATCGTCTTCATGCCTTCATCAAAGGGACTCCTGAATACACCCAGGACGTCAGGAACTATGCAAATGAGCTTAAAGAATCACAGCCTCTGCTAATAAAGACGAATCTGGTGCCAAATTGAAATGTGATAATGAGGCTGATCTTAATGCCACTTCTCAGTCCTTATTTGCAAAATTAGGATCTAAGAGGTGGGGGAGGAGAGTGGAAAAAAACCCACCCTCCCCATAAAAGGCAGGGTGGATACCCATGAGATAAGATGGTTGAAGCAGTGCTAATGATCCAATTAGAAAATGGAATGCAGCCCTGTGATCCTTGTTCCAATTACCACAGACTCGGAGCCCTGCAGAATATTCACTGCTGCAGGAGAAAGTGTGGGGGGAAATTGATGGTTTGGTTTGGTTTTCTCCTACCTGTGGCGGATAGCTTTTTGAATTATTAATCTGCGTTTTCGTTGCTGTATGTTTGGTCCTCAATCCCAAAGAGAGCTCAGGAATTTTTGCAGGCTGCAGAGGCTTTTCAATCAGCGCATTCTGTCAAAGTTTCACATGGAGACAGAGATGAGCCGGATTCAGCAGATTCGGGGTGGGGTGGGGAGGGGTGGCGTGGAGACCGGCAGAGGGAGTCAGGGATTCTCTCCAGAGATGGGAAAGGGGGTTGCAGATGGAGAATGAGGGTCCTTCAAAGAGTGGGGACTTTGGTCCCGTGCAGGAGCAGCATCCAGGAAAATTAGAACTCAGAAGGATAAGCTATGAAGAACTCCCCCTTGGGAAGCTGAACCCGGGGCTCAGGGACCCTCAGCCCAACCAAAACGTCTTGGGCTCTAAGCTTGAAATAGAAGCAGAAGGTCCACAGACCATGTGCGTCTCTCAGCAGTGTGTCTCCTAAAAATATTCAACTCAACGAATACTAAATGAACTCTAGGGGTCAGGAAGTTCAATATTGACTGAAATTATTATTATTATTATTATTATTTTTTACCAACCTCACTGTAATACCAATATTGCAGTTTGAGGGTTTGCAATGCAGTTGAGTTAAAATAAGGAAAATAAAGAGTGATATTTCTTTCACACCTGAGTCTGAGGATTTAGACGCCTATCTCCTATCTACGAAATGGCTGGAAGCTACCTCGTATGGACTCTGAAGAGCCTTTTGCATGGAGAAAAATCACTTGCATGAAAAGAACATTATCCCCTTTGCTTTTCCCATGTCTGCTTAATAATTCCCAAAGCCCCGCTCTGCTGTGACAAGCAAGGCTGGCTGGATTTGACGACACATTCCCTTTTCTTGACCTTGGGGTCCAATCGCTCATGAATTCCTGATGTTAGCATTTCTGCCGGGCAGGGCTGTTTTAAGATGGCTTCGAATTTTAACAAAACGGAAATAATATTCCACCAAGAGCATCTCCCTCCTGTGAGTAAAGACATGATTGAAACTTGTGTGGCGATGGCTATTATCATCATATGTTGTAAACCAGGTGTGTCAATCCAGGATGCTGAAATTTACCTAGAAGCCGACTGTTACTCCTACCAGGGGCAGCACAGAAGCGTTCAAGGACAGAATTGAGTAAAATATGAGAATTATCATGGAAGCTGGAGCCATTAGCCCAGATGTGTAGAAGGCTTGTGGCGATGATAATTACACATCATTAGTGCATTTGCAGAATGAGACCCCTTCTTCCAGCAGGAGAGGAAAATCCGCCCAGTGTAGGTAAACACACAGCACCATGGTCGCCATCCATCACCATCTGGGCTTGGGGAAAAGTATGTCCTTCTCCAGCAACTTTTCCTCCAGGCGTGAGGATGCTGGAACCTTCAGTGAAGGGTAATTGCTAACAGAGAAAAGGGCTGTTGTCTGGATACCAGAGAGGGCTGCATAAGCCGAGTGTCAAAACTGGGTAGCAGAAGAGGATGTCTTGATTAAAAATGAGGGGTGTCAGGGCTGGCCCCGTGGCCGAGTGGTTAAGTTCGCGCGCTCCGCTGCAGGCGGCCCAGTGCTTCGTTGGTTCGAATCCTGGGCGCGGACATGGCACTGCTCATCAGACCACGCTGAGGCAGCGTCCCACATGCCACAACTAGAAGAACCCACAACGAAGAATACACAACTATGTACCGGGGGGGCTTTGGGGAGAAAAAGGAAAAAATAAAATCTTAAAAAAAAAAAAATGAGGGGTGTCAGCGGGTGTATGTGAGCATCATTTGCAAATCCTCTCTCACCTGAAGCCTTTGTGCTGAGTGAGAGAAGTGAAGGGACTTGGAGCCGCAAGGCGGAGTTCCTCCAGCATTTTGGGTGGATATATTTGTGTGAATGATCTAAGCAGCCCCAGTCTACGAAGAGACAACATTTGGAGTATTGAAACGGTAGCGTCAACCACGTGGGGATTGAACTCATTGAGCAGCGCTAGTTGCTGAAAAGGGCTGTAGGACTGTGTTGATAGTGGGGTGGTTAAGTTTGGGCGCTCTGGGCAGGCAAGGTTGGAGTCCCAGATCCCTCATTTATTGACTGCGTGACCTTGGGTAATGACTTCACTTCCCGGAACCTCCATTCCTTCATCTATAAAATGATAACCTCTCTTAGAAGATTATTTTGAGGATTCGATGAGGTATTCATGTCAAAACACATGGCATTGTGCCTGACATAAGCCTGACATGCTCACAAATGTTAGCGATTATTCTTACTGATGAGTGTGTAGCAGAATGTGAAATAATGAGAAATATATATTTGGTCTCTGCTCCTGGTTCCTGACACAGAACTCCTAAATCCCTTGGAATTTTCTTTTGTTCTAGTGGGGTAACTCTTGGTGGGATCCTGGACAACTTCAGGATGGAGACCGGTCACCAGAAAGACCAAGGTTTCAGTCCCATCCCCCATCCTCCAGAGAGACTGAGTTAATGACGTGTCCTGCCTATATGATGAAGCCTCTGTAAAAATCCCCAAACAGTGGGGTTTGGAGAGCTTCCAGGTTGGTAAACACATCCATGTGTTGGGAGGGTGGCACATCCCTACCATAGAAACAGAAGCTCCTGAACTCAGGACCTTTCCAGAGCTCACCCTACATACCTCTTCATCTGTATCCTTTATCATATTCTTTATAATAAACCGGTAAACATAAGTAAAGTGTTTCTCTGAGTTCCATGAGCCATTGTATAAAGGAGGGCATTGTGGGAGCCTCCAATTTATAGCCCATTGGGCAGAAGTACAGATGACAAGCTGGAACTTGCAATTGACATCTAAAGTGGGGCACGGGTTGGGCAGTCTTGTGGATCTGAACCTTTTACCTGTAGGATCTGCTCCAACTCTGGGTAGTTGGTGTCAGAAATGAATTGTAGGACACCCAGTTGGTGTCTGGAGAATTGGTTGGTGTGGGGGAAATCCCCACACACTTGATGTCAGACGTGTTCTGTGAGTAGAGAAATAGTTTTCCATGAGGATGCCTTCCAGCCAGTTTGTGCCTCTGTCGATATGAAAAACACCAAGACAAATGGAAAGGTGTGGATATGGGAAGGCAAATATAAATGTACCCTGAGTTCCCCGAAGCCTCGTCAGCCTGAGGGACAAATGAGGTCGTGAACAGTAATAATTCATATTTCCTTGGCTCTGGACCTGCCTTAACATTTCACATGGTCCCTCATGAAAACAGCTCTTTTGGCTTCTCCCTATAGCTCTCCGTGACAGAAGGTTCAGAAACAAGTTAATGGGGCCCGGTGAAGGGCAGACATTTCAACAGAAGCCAAGGTTTATTGACCTTACTCTCTGCAGGGCAGTATGCTAAGCCCCTTGGCATGCAGTGCCACACTGAACCCTCAAAATGACCATGGGAGGCTAGTAGTAATTGTCCTCATCTTGTAAATGTGCAAACGAAACCCAAAAAGTTTAAGTAACTGGCCCAACATCACTGAGTTAGGAAGTGGGACCAAGAATGTCTGTCTCTAAGGCTAGCAGTCTTTCTAACTATGTTGTTCTCCCAAGGTACCCTGTGTATAACCCCCTTCTCAATTGCCCCTTACAACTCTATCCTCACCGTTAAAATCAGCTCGTTCAAATAGATGCTTGATGGGCCCATAAGACATGCTCAGATGCCTTGGATCCAAGTGGGAGCCAAAATTAGGCTCAAACTGAACCACCGCATCTCCTTGACATAAATCAGGGCATTCATGATCAATGGAGAGATTGCAAATGAGCCGAGAGTCCAATGGCTTGCCCCAAATCCAAAAGATGCCATTAAAAATAAAAGTTAATAGACTCAGAGCAGTCTACTGGGTAGAGAAGCCATTAATATAAGGTAAATAATGATAGTGAGGTGGGTGAGAACAAGCTCATAAATTCTCACTTGCTTATTAAGGGAGGTATCTTTTGGTCTCACATTTATAATGTGTATGACTGCATATAGATGAATTATAAATGTGTGTTTTCCTTAAATGCCAAACACTGGCTGCTACTCCTCCTTGATGCAGAAAAATGAAGTCATAAAGGAATGAATTAAGATTCTGTTTACCTTCCTTATTATCAAAGAGAATACTTCGTAGCTGGAGGGGGACTTCAAGATCGCCTATCTGTTCCAACTCCCTCCTTTTGCATATGAGAAAGCTTCCAGTTTGGGCCACACCAGGATTTCAGATGATTTGAAATTCAAATACACTAGTGGAACACAAGCACATTTTAATTTACTCCTTATCACCGACAGCTCTAATCAAGGTATGACTTTTCTGTTGAAAGCCAACAACTGATTAGTCCTAATGACGAATGGACACAGAATCCTAATTCATATTGACTCCAGCTTCAGATCTCTTCTTCTATTTCAACCCTAAACTTGCATAATTATTATCCATATTACAAAGCAGCATTGATTGTTTTTCGTCTTCAGCTGGAACACCAATTGGCCTATCTTTTAAGAAAAGATTTTTTTTTTAAGTCATCTGAAACCATTAGGATTGTACATGGTGACCCTGGATAAACAGGGTAAATGTGGTCTAGGATGATGAAAGAAACCATAGATGAGTTCGGGGGAATCTCAAAGCAGAAGAGCCACTGCCTCGTTTCCCAGGAGTCTGTAAGATTGTTAGAGAAGCTTTTTGTCCAACATGGTGCCCAAGCCATAGAGTAGGAGAGGCCAAGGAGACTATCTGGGTGGATAGGAGTGAGGGCAGCCTGATCATATCAGTAGGGTGTGGGCAAGGCAGTTGGGAGCTCTCAACCTCCTAAGAAGGGCCCAGAAGTGGCTATAAGGACCTCATGGTTGAGGGTTGGGGGTGTGGACGCATTGACCTGAAAACCAAAGGCTATTGTAGAACCATGGTCAGCAGCAGTAGGAGCAGAGGATACACAGCTACACTAGGTGGAGATGACCATTGGTGTTACTTCTCCCCACGGTCTGGCATGTCCCAATACTAAGCCTTCACTTCACACCAGGAACTTCAAGCGTGTCTGGGGAGAAGGCTAGAAAGGAATACAAGGGAGAGAGAAACTTGAGTCAACACAGTAGTATCCAAGAGAGACTGAATCTTTAGCCAGAAGTGACTTCATTTCCTCTAATTCAATTTTCCAGTGCCTAGTGGAAGTCGATGCTTAAGAGTGAAATTAAATTCAGTTATAGGAAAATAAAGTTCCATTTTCACCTATCTGAGTTTTGTGACCTAGGAAATACCCGCTGCATAAATAAGCTCTTAATACAGTGTCTGGCTTAATAACTCTTGGCTACTGCAGCTACTGTTACTATTGTTGTGGTTGTTGTATCATTATTTTTATACTGTAAGGCTCCTGGAAGCAGATACAGTATCTTCTGTTTCTGTATTTCCATTAATCACAAAATAGTTCTCTCAGTACACATTTGCTGACTAAATGACTCAAAACCTAAATTTATCCCAGCGTGCATTCATTGCTGTCTTTTACGGAAACTAGTGTCCAGGTGGAAGCTCCATTGGCCTGGGTTCCTAAGTAACTGATCAGAGAATTCCAACAACCGGTGTTAGACATACAGCATGAGTAAGAAACACATTTCTGTTGTGCTAGGCCACTGGGGGGTTGCTTGTCACCACAGCACCACCCAGCCCATCCTGACTGATACAAACTAAAACGTGAAATGTATTTAAGAGTAAGTATCTAGTCTATGAAATGCCCTTTCACATCCGATATGAATTTATTCTCATTATCCGTATTTTATAGTCAATGAGTCTGAAACTCAGTGACATTAAATGATTTGTCTAAGGCCATATAGTCAGTAAAGGTCAGGATCATCTGAGTCCAGAATTCTATAATTTCCCATTACACCAAACTGCCCCTTCTTGTACCTATTTCTCAATTACACATTCTACTTTGAATTTCATGGAGATAGCTACTTGATTTATATTCCTTTTCAAGCAGTCTTAAAGGAAGTCAGGTTTGGGGTCAGGTACAAGGAAAGACAGATGGCAGTTGGGAGAAATCCAGAGTGGAAAGGAAAAATCACTACTTTAAATTTTGGGGTCTCTTTCACCAGGAGGAGCAATCAGTGCAATGTGGCAGTGACTCTGATGGAGAAATGAACAGTGTCCTGTTTTCCTGTAGGCTGAGATAGAATAAAAAAGGATGATAGAAACACTGGCAAGGCTGTGGAGCAACTGGAACTCCCAGGCATTGCTGGTGGGAGTGTAAAACGCTTCAATCACCGTGGAAAACAATTTGGCACTTTCTAATAAAATTAAATACAGCCCTCCTCTGTGACCCTGCGGTTTCAGTCCTAGGATGGTACTCAACAGAAACGAGTCCATATGTCCACAAAAAGATTGGTACATGCATGTTCACGGGAGCTTAATTCATAATAGTCCCAGTTGGAAACAAAGCAAAGATCTATGAATAGGAAAATATATAATTGAGGTATATTTGTATGTAATACTAGTCATCAACAAAAAAGAATGAAATGTGGAAAAACATAACGTGGATGATTTTCAAAACTGTATGTTGAACACAAGAAACTAGACATGAGAGAAGGCACTGCGTGATTCAATTTATTTGAATAGCAAAGACTGACAGAGCTGACCTATAGTGATGGAGGTCAGACAGCGGTTACCGCCAAGGGTGGGGGTGCTGACTGGGAAAGGTCACGAGGGATTTTTCTGAGATGCTAAAAATGTTCTAGAACTTGATCTGGATGCGCATCCCCTATGCATAAATCCACTGAGCTGGATGCTTAAGGTTGGTGCATTTTACTGTATATAAGCTAAGACTCAAAATATACAAAAATAAATAAAATTAAGAGAGGATGATAAAAGTTGTATCTGCCTCTTAAGAGGGCGAGCAGGGCTCTGGGGTCCTAGAGGTTTGGGCGCCCTCACTCAGGAGCAGAGGCGAGTTCTGGAGTTAGCACAGAGAAGAAGTGGTCCACCCTTGGATCACACGTCTGCAAGACTGGGAATGGGGATTCTGCAAGGAAAGGAAGCCTCGGTGGGGACTGTACGTGAGTGTAAGGAATGACTTGAGAGTTCTGGGGTGGCTTTCTGTGGCTGAGTCTGTGGTCCATGGAGACGATGCTCCGAGGGGCATCTCTGAGTCGCCCAGAACAAATGGTGCAGGGCCAGCCCTCTGCAGCACCGTGGCACAGCCGAAAAGGACCATTAACAATGACATCCCTGGGAAACTCAGAACCAAGTACTACTTCTCTTTTCTAAATACCTCAAAAGTCCCAAGATACTTGTATAACCCCAAGAGGGGACAAGGGTCCCCTAAGAATGACTGATATGGAATTTCTCATCAAATCTTGTGGGCTAAGGCTGAGAGCCAGAGTCAGTTTTAGTAACTTATTCCTAAGTGTTATGGGAACGCTAAAGTCCCTTTTTTCAAAGTCAGCCACCCTGAAGTTCGCTGTGAATGCCAGAGAGAGGACAGCAAATTTCACTTCCTGGTAACCAGAACACTCAGCTTCCCAGACAGGGAACTGTACAGCGCTGGGCAAGTCACCTCTCCTCCCTGAGACTCAGCGTTCTCATCTGTAAAATGGGTATAGTAACTCCTACTCCCTCACAGAGCTGTGGAGAGGATTAAATGAGAACATATGTGTCGTATAGACAAAACCCCGTATAGATCAACTGCTTGTTTGACTCAATTTGCTTTCCAGCGGTTGGTTGAGGCTGTGTATACAGAGACTGCATTAAGTGTGAAGACAGGTCCATTTCCAGAAATAAACTCGCCAGGGCCCCCAGTTGGGAGTCTGAATTCACTCACTGACACTGCGGCTATTGAGATGAAGTGAGGTGGAAATCGAGGGCAATGACCCAGCAAATTCTGGAGCTGGGAAGGAGAAGATCAAGACGCACAAGAGAAAAGACATCGACAGGCCCGGGGCCGATGTCAGAGAGTGGTGGTCTTAAAGGCAGAATCGCCGTGCTGCCTGAAACGAAATTTTCTTGCATCTTCTTCCCCACAAAGTACACATACACACACGCGCGCACACACACACATTGGATTTCAGACTTGGAGACCGAATGGGCCATCATAATATCAAGCTTTGAATCATTTCCCCTTAGCACCCAGATTTCTTCCTTTCTCACTGCCCGATTCCAGCCCTGCCCAGAAACATTCACCCCCTTTCAAAGCTCTCTGTGTGTCAGATTTCCTCAGATAACAAAGGGAGATCAGGAGGCCTCCTTAGCAAACTGGCACGGTAGAAAGCCCTAGAAGGAAAGTTCAGTGAGTGGATCTCATCCCGGGCTGCCCCTGACCTGCTGTGTGACATTGGTTAAGTCATTTCATCTCTCCCAACCTCGGGTTTTCCTTCCGTTTAATCAGGGTTTGAAAAAATTCATCATTCCAGTTCAGATAATTTGTGATTGTTCAATTTTAGAAATTAGGAATGAAGCAGTGGCAACTTGGCAGGTGAAACAGTTACTTAAAAGTCGAAATTACAGAATATTCTTTTTTTTTTTTTTAAAGATTGGCACCTGAGCTAACAACTGTTGCCAATCTTTTTTTTTTTTTTTCTTTTCTGCTTTATCTTCCCATACCCCGCCGTACATAGTTGTATATTTTTAGTTGCAGGTCCTTCTAGCTGTGGGATGTGGGATGCCGCCTCAACGTGGCTTGACGAGCAGTGCCATGTCCGTGCCCAGGATCCTAACCCTGGTCCACCGCAGCGGAGCACACGAACTTAACCACTCTGCCATGGAGCTGGCCCCTACAGAATATTCTTAATTCACCCTTCAACTAACAGCTTTCAGGCTACAGATCAAAATTACAATGGTGAAGCAACATGCACGTCTTCTCCTCAAGGCAGCTACAGTCCAGAGGGGAGCGGCAGAATGCAGGCTAGACTCAGGTCAGCACACTGGTCTCATGAGAGAACGCACCGTGAAAGCACGCGGGGAGAGCATTTCTAAGGACTGGAGAACAGGGAATCTTGTCGAAGGACAGGATGCTTCAAAGGAGACCTGTTTTAAGTTTTCCTCATTGCAAATATAGATGAATGAAAAGAAAATGAAAACACCCACCCATAATCCCACTGCTCTGCAACAACCCCCAACACACACGCATAAACACACACACACCAACACATACTGATGTCTATCCTGCCAGTCTTTTTTCTGCATGATACACTCATGTGTAAACCCTTTTTAAAAAGCTGGATCACGCAATATATGCTATTTTTTTAATCTGCTCATTTTTCACTTAATATATTGTGAGTATCTTCCTAAGAAATTAAATCATCTTAATAATCTTCATACTATCCTATTAAATGCATGTACCGTAATTTGCTTAATGAAGACTCTAAATTTGAACATTTAGGTTGTTTACAATTTTCCTTGCTATTATAAACAACTTAGCGAGGAATATGTTTGCAGCTAATTTTTTGTACATCTCCCCCTTGATTTTCTCAGAATGAATTCCCAACAGTGAAATCATTGAGTGAAAATCATGTATCTTTTTAAGGCCTTAGATACACAGGGCCAGATTTTCTCCCAGAAGGTTTTGCTAATTTTCAATTCCACCAGCGCTACACGATTATGCCAATTTCTCCCACATTCTCTCTGTCAGGAGGTATTATTATTTATTTATATATATCAGTCACATTTATTTTGGCCTTTCAAAATCACTTGTTTGTGTAATAAAGCTAAATTGTTTTATTAATTCTTATTTATTTTCTTAATTAATTCATATTATTCCTTTCTTTCTTTATTAATTTGAAACATCTCTTTATATATTAAGGCTATTGTCATTCTGGCCCATCAGGTATGTTACAAATATTTTCGCAGTTTTTCATTCACGTAGGATTTTCAAAACTGGTTTTCTTGCAGAAAAATCAGTCTGGTTATTTTAAGTTTCTGTCTTTGGTTTCACATAAGAAAGTCCTTTGTCACCATTAGATTTAAAAAATAGCCTCTTAATTGTTTATGCTAACACTTTATAGTTTGGTTTTAAAATATTTAAATCTTGATTCAAATCAGTTGCCTCCGTGAGACAATGGAGATGATAAAGGGCAGCTTTCAATTTTTACTTTTAGATGTTTTGTGACACTGGTCTTAGCATTTTGGACAATGAGCAAGCACTACTTTTGTAACTGAAACAACTATGAAAAAGGTGCTCTCTATGGAACGCGATAGATAGGAAGGTACCTTCTGTTGGTTTTCTAAATAGTTCCCCAGATGGCCCGTCACCGGTTATTTAACCCTACTCTGAGATTTGGAGGCCACGAAGGAGTCAACCAGGTGAGAGAGAGGGGAGGGGCAGTCTAGGAGGGAAGAGCCTGTTCAGAGGGAAGAAAACCGCCAGTGTGCTCAGGGAAATCCAGCCAATCCGTGAGCCCGGAGTAGAAGGTGCAGCGACTCCTCTCATTGCTGGAGGGGACTTTGGGGGAATACATTTAAAAACTCAGAATTCAGAGATTAACATTATCATTACTTGTGACTATGGTTCCCACCTTCTAGAATTCGTAACTATTAACTGTTTGCTGTATTTGCTTTATCTTCTTTGAATAAAATAAGTAAAACAGTACAGAGGAAGTTAAAGTGTCCTTTGATTGTCGTTACCCATTCTGCCCTCTCTTCCTGTGTTCTAGTGTTTGGTAAATTCCCACTTACATTCCAATAAATTGTAAACACAAATGTGTGTGTGTGCGCTAAGAGTAGGTTTGGCCTCGAGTAAAAGAAACCCCAAAATAAAGGGAGGAGGGGTTTTAAAAGATAAATATTTCTTTCTTTCTTATCTAAAGGTCTTGGTAGATAGTCTAGACCTGATGTGGCTTCTTTATCATTTCAAGAACCCAGCTTCCTGCATTCTTGTAGCTCCTCCATGCATGGAGTCCATTTCAAAATTTACTTCCTGGTCCCAGATGGCTGCTCTAGCTCCTACCATCACATCCACATTCCAACCAACAGAAAAGATAGAAGGAGTAGAGAAGAAATATGAGCAGGAGGGGAGGAAGGCATTGTTGGTTGTGTTGAATTGTGTCCCCCAAAAAGATATGTTGAAGCGCTAACCCCCAGTATCTGTCAATGTGACCTTCTTTGGAAATCGGCTTTTTGCAAATGTCATCAAGTTAAGATGAGGTCATATTGAATTAGTGTGGGTGTTAATTCAATATGACTAGTGTCCTCATAAGAAGAGGAGAGACACAGACTGGACACACAGGGAAGAATGTCATGTGAAGACACAGGCAGATATTGGAGTGATGTGTCAACAAGCCAAGGAAAGCCAAGGATTGCCAGAAACACCGGAAGCTGGGAGCGAGGCCTGGAACAGCTCCTCCTGCAGAGCCGCAGCGAGAGAGCACAGCCTGCTGATGGTACTTCCAGCCTCCAGAGCCATGAGAGAATAAGTTTCTGTTATTTAAAGCCACTCAGCTTAGGGGTTGGCCCGGTGGCATAGTGGTTAAGTTCTCATGCTCTGCTTCAATGGCCTAGGGTTCATAGGTTTGGATCCTGGGCATGGACCTACACACCACTCATCAAGCCATGCTGTGGCAGCATCCCACATACAAAATAAATAGAGGAAGACTGGCACAGATGTTAGCTCAGGGACAATCTTCCTCACCAAAATAAATAAATAAAGCCACTCAGTTTATGACACTTCATTATGGCTGCCCTAGAAAACCAGTACAGAAAGCCAAGGGGAGGAGAAGATGAGAAAGGACAGTGGAAGAGTAAAAAGGCTCTTATCAGCTATGCTTCAGGAAGGTTCCTGGACACTGCCAGGTAATAGAGCTCGTATCCCATTGATATCACCTAGTTAGACGTGGTCACACCTCCTTGCAAGGAAATCTTTTTTTTTTTTTTTCAAGATTTTGTTTTTCCTTTTTCTCCCCAAAGCCTCCCAGTACATAGTTGTATATTCTTCGTTGTGGGTCCTTCTAGTTGTGGCATGTGGGACGCTGCCTCAGCGTGGTCTGATGAGCAGTGCCATGTCCACGCCCAGGATTCGAACAAACGAAACACTGGGCCGCCTGCAGCGGAGTGTGCGAACTTAACCACTCGGCCACGGGGCCAGCCCCCTTGCAAGGAAATCTTTATTCTGGTTTCCTGGTGCCCAACTCGAATTTTTATTACCATGGAGGAGAAACAGAAGAATAGTGGTTTTTAAAATTTTACATAAATGGCATCCACTATGGTTTTCCTTTTGCAATTTTTTTTACTCATTTGTCTGAGGGATTTATTCATTTAGAAACATGTAGTTCTAAGTCATTATATTTAAAAGTGATATACTAGTCTACTGTGCATATTTTCCACCATTTACCCTCAGAATGATGGTAACATCTTTTCACTTTTTTTCTCTTACAAGCGGAGCTGTGATAAATGCTGTACTCTCTCCTTGAGCATGTGTGGGAGAATTTCCCTAAAACGTGTACCTACAGGTGGAATTTCTAAGTGATATATCTCCAGATTGTTTTCCCAAGTGGTTGTGCCAATGTGTTCCCTCCCCTGCAGTGTATCCCATTTTACTGCCAACCCCTGGTATTATTGGACTTTTAAATTTTTTCCAAAATTATAGGTGAAATAATAAAATGTACCCATTTTTAAGCATACAGTTAAATAAGTCTTGACAAATGAATATTCCCATGGAAACACTGCCACAATCAAGACTTAGAACATTTCTATCAGACGAGATAATTCCTTCATACGTTGTACAACAGTCTTAAGCCAACAGATTTGAAAATTTAGATGAAATGAGAATTTCTCTTTAAAAACAACTTAGCAAACCTGACACAAGGAACATCAGAAAATGTGAATACCCCTGTAGCTAATGAGCACATTGAATCTGCGTTATGATCCATCCCCTCCCCAACCCCGCCCCCCACACAAAATGGCTCCAGGCTCAGAGGGTTTTACCAGTGAATTCTTTTGAACATTTAGGGAAGAAATACCAACCTAACAAAATTCTCAAATTAATGTATCAATGCAATACAATCTCATTTTAAAATCCCAGTAGGATTTTTTGTTGTGGAAAGTAACGACACGATTCTAAAATGTATATGGAAATACAAAGTATCGATAGAGTAAAGACAATCTTGCATGAGAACAAAGTTGGAGGGAAGCCGTCAGGAGGGTTAGTGATGTTCTGTACC
This sequence comes from Equus caballus, assembly GCF_041296265.1. Classification (NCBI taxonomy): domain Eukaryota; kingdom Metazoa; phylum Chordata; class Mammalia; order Perissodactyla; family Equidae; genus Equus; species Equus caballus. Next base: position 39,990,526 of record NC_091696.1, on the reverse strand, counting down.
TCAATTAGGCGGTGGTCTCATGGGAGTAATCACTTTGTAAAAATTCAATGAGCTGTTCCTTTAAGATTTATGCATGTTGCTGTATGTGTTTTATGTTAATAAAAATGTTTACAAAACAAAACAGCCTCCACAACAAAAACTCTCTACTTGCCAGTAGCAAAGTTCCCTGGAAAAGTCACTATTAGGGGCCAGCCCGGTAGTGCAGCAGTTAAGTGCGCACGTTCTGCTTTGGTGGCCCAGGGTTCGCCAGTTTGGATCCCGAGTGTGGACATGGCACCGCTTGGCAAGCCATGCTGTGGTAGGCGTCCCACATATAAAGTAGAAGATGATGGGCACGGATGTTAGCTCAGGGCCAGTCTTCCTCAGCAAAGAGGAGGATTGGCGGCAGTTAGCTCAGGGCTAATCTTCCTCAAAAAAAAGAAAGAAAAGTCCCTATTATTTGTACCTGGCACTTTGGTGGGGTATTTTACAGTGGTTACAAATAGTAGAGCCAGAGTCAGCCAGACTCAGCCTCAAATTTGGCTCCGCTGCTGAGATTGATATAATGACTGTGGAAAATGAATTGGGAGTATCTAACTGTGAACACATGTACAGCTTGCGACACAGCAATTAAGCTGCTAGGCATATACTCAATATAAATGACATATATGTAAATAGTGAAAAGTGTGAAACAACCCAAGTTCTAAGGACAGACCATCTTCAGGCAAGTTGCTTTATCTCTTGGAGTTTTGATTTCCATATTTGTAAACTAGACATATTAACACCTAGAGCCAGCTCACAGAATCACGTGCAGGCAAGGAAAGCACTTACGACTAGCATCCAGCAGATGTTCAGTAAATGGTAACTATTTTTATTTGACTTTTGAATAAAGGTGCTGTCATTCATAACCTAATAAACTATAAAATGCCTCCTGCATCACTCCCACAGCATTAGACTTCTTCCCCACATCAACACTTGCGTTATGTTTACCAAGTGATAGAGTGGAAAACGTTACTTCATTTGAGAAATCTCAACGGGCTCTGCGCCAAGCTTCCTGGTGGACTCAGCGGAGAGGGAGGAGCGTTTCAAAGCATCACAGCCCTCCTTGGGGCCGGAGCTCCCTCTCCCACCCCGTTCTGAGATCACGGTACCCGGGTCAGTTCAGCGAGGGCTTCGAGTCACACCCAGTGGTCCTCTCCTCACATTCTCCACCAGGATGGCCAGCCAACAAAGAACCGCCTCTGCTACATTCACTCCATCTGGAATCCTCCAGGAAAACAGACATGGATTGTGTATACTGCAGAATCAGCCTTTGTATTTCATTGCGTGTCTGTGGAGGCGGCGGTGAACCAGATGTGGTTTTCGGCAGACATGACTTCAAAAGCCGTAAACACACTTATCAGTAAATTGCAGAACGTGAGACAGCCGGCAACAGTCAAGGTCACTGACAGGTGACATGGCAAATAAAGGGAGATTAAAAGCCATGCCTTGTCTGACACGGGCCCATTTGACACTTACCGACAGCGGGATACGGAACATTGCCTACTCTTGATGGGAAGTCATTGAACATAGTGTAATTTCCTGGAAAGTGAGTCCCGGTCATTTTTCTCTAGGGGGAAAAAAAAGGAAAACAAATAAAACAAAATACAGGTAGCTCTCTGCCAATGGTCTAGATGTTTTCATTTATCTAATACTAACTTTATTAAGAGTTGGCCATTGGCTGGATTTTCTATTAAGCATTCTCTTTTTCGAGCCTCAGTTCAACGGGATCCATCCTCATTTTAATAATTATTTTCCCTTTCCAGTAGGGGAAACTGAGACCGTGAGGATTTATGGTAACCTTCCCAAGCTAGTCAGTGGCCAGCCAGGCCTGGAGCCCAGAGATTATGTTATAATGCTTATGCACAATGACAGAGATTTACTCCGGGTGAAGGAGGGAGTACATTAGGATGACATCCAGATGGCAGGGCTTTCTGGCAGTACAACAACTGGCATGCAGAGTGGATCTTACCTATTTTTTGGAAACCGTCCTCCCTGCAGCCGAGAAGCGTGCGCTGTAAAGAATTGTTAGAAATGGTCATTTGCGTGTGGGGTGGCAGCGCCAACATCCCTTTTCTCCATCTCTGTAGCATACAGAGGATTTTCCTGAATCAAGCTTTCTTCTAGCCCAAATAACATTTTATCTGTGCCAAGGAAACGCGCTGTTTAACAAAGCCCATTCATGAGGCATCCTTTGGCTTTGCATCCACAAATCTATCTATTATGAAGCGTAGATTTGAAAAACCAGTTTGAAAAATCAGGTTTAAATCACAGGACTCATCCAATAAGAAGAAGCCAAATCAAGATGACATGATTCTCCAAATATTTGATGTCCTAAAAAAGTTTGACCCAGATGTAAGCTGGGGTCACCCCTTCCTTTGGGTTTTTTTTTTTTTTTTTTTTTTGAGGAAGATTAGCCCTGAGCTAACTGCCGCCAATCCTCCTCTTTTTGCTGAGGAAGATTGGCCCTGAGCTAACATCCGTGCCCATCTTCCTCCACTTTATATGTGGGATGCCTACCACAGCATGGCTTTTGTCAAGCGGTGCCATGTCCGCACCCAGGATCCGAACCGGTGAACCCCGGGCCGCCAAAGCAGAACATGCGCACTTAATGGCTGCACCACTGGGCCGGCCCCTCCTTTGGGTTTTAAGTAAATTTGGCCTGGGCCCCTCTCCCAAGTCCTATGAATCTAACATCCTCCAAAGACTTTTGTGAATTCTTCAGGGTTTGTGTTCCTCTTGGTTACGTCTGCCTCCGAGTTTCTGCTCTCCTGCTGCTCTCCCCCCCGCTCACATTTTCTCCCTCAAGCTTGTTCTCTTGCCTCCACACTGTGTAGACCCAGAAGGTAACTCAGCCTCTTTTTCTGATGTTCCTCAATATATTTGTCATTGTCAACACTTTGAGGTGACCGAGAAGGGTTTCATCACAGCAATGCCAATACCTTAAAATTGTGTATTACATCTTTCTAGTCTACTTGATGACTTACTCTCAGCCTCTATTTCGTAATTCCAGAACTGGCAGAATAAGTTCCACTCCAGCCACTGTGGCCCCTCATGGTTCCTGAGTCATGCCAAGTTCACCCCTGCCTCAGGGCCTTTGCACTTGCTGGATGACTGTCTCTCAAATTCCCTCAGGACTGCCCCATCCCTCCCATCATAGCTGCCCAATGTCACCTAATCAGACACACCTTTCTGATCATCCCACGTAAAGATCACCTTTGTCTCCCTTTTCCCCCTTAATTCATCTCCATAGCTCTTATCAATACCTGCCATGTTACAAATTTGTTTGCTTGCATTTTTTTTTCTCCCATTCCAGAACTCCTGCCCCGTAAGGGTGACGATTTTGCCCGTTTTCGCTCTCCGCTGTATCTGCAGCCTCCACAAGGGAGGAGCACACAGTGGGGATCAATGCAATGTGTTGATGGGGCAAAAGAGTCAATAAAGACATTTTCCATTTCGTTCAATTTCTCTTTCCAGGCGCCGCGTCAACATGACCACCTCAGAGTACAATCAAGTGAGGCTGGTGATCTTTTGCCACTGCAGAGAAAGCAAAGCCTGGGCGGCGTCACACTGGAGGAGAGCTTGCGATCTGGGCTGGATCCAAACAGGCCTGAGAAGGGAGGTGGGCACCGTCCTGCAGAGGGAGGGGCCCGGGACGCCGAGCCTAGGCAATCAGAGCAGAAGATGCGATGTGAAGGCATGAGTGTCCTGCCCTGTGAGGAAGACCAAGGCCAGTAAGATTCCCTGAGTCCCGTACTCCTCTTGGCAAACGGTACAGGTGGTGGCAGAGAGCGTGGCCTCTAGAACGGGTCTGCAGCATTTAAAACCTCGGTCCACACGATCTTAGCTGTATGACCTTGGATGAGTTATTTATCTGATCCAGAGAGACATCTCTTCCCCAAATTGGAAAGAACTTTATTGTTTTATCAATGATCTGCTTTGTTTTTAAAAAAATCAGAAAATTCCAAAAAGGATATTGAACCAAGGAAAAATACCTCATAATCACACCACCCGAAGATCAACCATTCGTGTATAAAAGATCGTGTTTATCCTTCTAGACTGGCCTGTGCTGTGGGGTGGTCCCTACGTGGCTGGTCTGAATTGAGTTGTCCTGTAAATAAAAAAGACACACCAGATTACAAAGATTTATTCAAAAACTGTAAAATATCTCATGAATAGTTTCAGATTGGTTACAGGTCGGAAAAGATCATATTTTGGACATTTTGGGATAAATAAAATATGGTATTCAAATTAACTTCATCTGTTTTCTTTACTTTTTTAATGCGGCTGTTAGAAAATCTTAAATTACATATGGGACTTGCATTATATTTCTACCGGACGGCACAGTTCTGGATGCTCTCTTTCCTCTTACGTACATAGATATGTAAACATATATTTTTTGTATTAAAATAGGAGTATATTACACGTATTGTTATATAAACCTGCTATTTTTATGTAAACCATTCACCAGGAACATTCTTGCCTGTCCGTCATCTGAGATTCTCACCGTCCTTTTTAATGGCTCCAGAGTGTAATACTGAATAGATGTGTCAGAATTTATTTAACCTGTAATCAAACTATTTTGGGGTATTTTCTTTTTCTTTTCTTCTCTTTTTTTTCTTTTTCTCCTTTTTATTGGTATATAGGGCCCTGTGACAAGTCGCACTACAAGAAACCATGTGTTCTGTTATTTCCCTAGGATAAATTCCTAAAATGTATTTAGGGTTCATAGAAAATAAGTGACAGGCTCCTGGAGCCAGCAACTTTATGAAGTGGGGACTCTCTCAGGAGGGGCAGCAAAGCGATTTGAAAGGCTTTTGACCAATCTCTTCGAGATTCAGATGCGCGTAGCCCCAGGAGATGAGGGACAGTGTGATGGATGTTTGGATCCAGGCTCTGGAGAAAAACAAGCCAGATTCTGATCCCAGGTCTCTGTCATTTCTAACTGTGTGACTTCTGACCACTTTGAGCCTCAGTCTCCATGGCTAAGAAATGGGAGCACCCACTGCACCTCCCTTACAAGATTACTCTTAGGATTGAACAAAATGCCGATATCACTGTTCCACACAGTGCCTGGCTCTCGGTAAACCCTCAGGAAATGCAATTATTACCATTTTTGAGATCTTGTTTGGATATGCCGATCAAAACGCACACACACACATACGGAGATTTCTGCATTTTTATCATACTCTCTCCTCTCACCACTACTTTTTTTCAAAAAGAGATCTATTTGCTAAAATAAATTGAAATGGGTAAAGAATACGAGGCACAATTTATACTAGATATATCTGCAATTACGAACTCTGAATTAAACATAGCCCTTCATGAATAATGAAGCAGAAATGGGCCAAAGGAAAAATGAGATAAGATCTTAAATCCATGTATTTTTAATTGCTTCATTATCTAAAATTTGCTATGAATAGCAGTGGATACAGTTTGCTGTTTAAAGCACGAAAAGAAATAAGAATTTTCAGCCAAATCACAAAAGGCTATCAAAAATTAATTTTGTGTGCTGTGATCATTGAAAATGTAAGTGATTTTGAGGGAGAGTGACATTAAAAAATGCCATTTATATGCTAATAATAAATGAGTCGCATTTTTTTTCTCATTTTGATGCAAAATAAATTTTATTTTCATTTTAATGAACTGTGATGAATTACAAGCTCTTTCTTTTTATCTTTAGGTGAAAGTTTGGGACAGATAACAGAAGGTTGGCAGATGACAGGCAAGAGGTCTCAGAGGGAGTGAGGACGGGATGGGTCCTGTCGGCTGGTACTGACCTCCTAGACTAGATGGCAACCTTTGCAGTGGAGGTGGTTTTCTCTAGTTCCCAGAAATTTCCAAAAGTCAGATTAACCTCAGAGGTGGCAACTATCCATTGGTGCCATATTAGAAAAAGGTATCTATGACCTATATTGAATTGGTCATCCTTTTTTCTCACGTGGAACGACATTCACACCTAGAATTTAAAAGAAGAATGCAGTCAGTTATGTGATTCTTGGCATGTCTATCACTCCGTGAAGGATATTTTTGAATAGCAATGTTTATTCTTTATCGAAGTCTTACTCTCTGTCAGACATTTTGCTAAGCGTTTACGTCCATTCTTATATCTAATCTTCATGACAGCGCCAATAAATTAGTATTACTATAATCCCCATTTTACAGGTGAGAAACTTGAAACCCAAAGAGGATAAGCAATTTCCCCCAAGATTTCACAGATTGTAAATTGTGGAGTTGAAATCTGTCTGTGAGTTAAGTGCCATACATTTACTTATGTATAATGTCGACACCTTTTCAAAAAGAGGAAATAGAAGGATGTCCAAACAAATGAATTGTGAATGGTGGAATTTCAGGCATCAGTGAGAAAAATGCTTGGGGGAAGACAGAAAGAGGAACACTGGGGTGCCCTAAAATGTCACTGTTCCTTCTGCCTCCAGGATGCAGGTAGCTGCTGAACACCTTGCCCGGGTCCCGGCTAGATTTAAAGCCCAGTTAGTTATTTTATCAGATCTGAAAGGGTGGAACGCTCAAGACTTGCACACATGAGTCTCAGGACTTTGGTGAAAACTCCCCAGAGCTCTGCTGGGCTGAGAGGCCATTCCTCTTTACTGTGGGCCTGACATCATTCTCTGATGTGTGACTTTGAAGTGAGGAGCCAAGTTTCCAAATTCATTTCTGTGTTCCCCTCAGCTCTTAAGATTAGACCCTGGGTCGCCTTTGCCTGATGCTCTGATGTTAATTCTCTTTAACTGGGGTCTCTTTCAACGGGACCTTGTGAGTTATGGAGCAGTAATTCACTCCTTCAAATCTAGTGGCCCCAAGGCCACAGGCCAGCTCCCATTAAACAGAAAAATCTGAATTATTATACTGTAATTCACCTCTTGGAAGTGTCTTAATTCAATTACACTGTGTCCCTGAATGACTGTTCAGAGAAACAGAAAAAGAGTTCTGGATCTTTTTTGTTACAATCCAAAGTTAATCTTCAGTGCCAAAGAATGCTTCCTCTCAAGTCACTAGAGGGAAAATTAAACAGGAAGATGAAAGAAAAGAGCCTGTTATCAATGGTAATGCTGCACGATAGGACAATCAATGGTGCTTTATCCAGTGGGAACGTGGCAGAGACCACAGCGATCACGTATCTTCTCTGTGAGCAAATCCTCTTGACTTATATCTTCCCGCCTCTCTCGTTTTTGAATCGTTCTCCTAGTACGTTTGAGTTAAAACTAGTGCTCAATCCTGTTATCATCTACTGCTTATGACAATAGAAGACGTGGTCTAATAATGTAGATGGCGAAAGCTTGGTGACATGACTGGTGTCAACGGAAGTGAATATAACCCAAGTTTGGCAAAACCCGAAGACCTTGGGGTTCCCTGTGGGTTGGTGTGGGTTCTCCCAGAAGCAGACCCTGTGACAAGGATTCCTATGAGCAGAGTTGATTGGAGAGGCGAACACAGTAAAGTAGTGAGATTGGGAAGGACAAGAAGCCGATCCAGGGTATCGAGCAAGTTACATCCATGGGCAACCAAGGCTCAATCCTGCTGGGGAGCCCTGGAGAAGGGTGTAGACAGGCACATAAGAGAGGGAGGGAACCGGGGTATTGACCGTCCATCTTCCTTCAGTTACGGGTTGAGAGCTGCTCGGGAAAATGACAAACTAGCCAACTCGGCCCCTGCTGTCCTCTTGCGTTTCAGGAGTCTAGAATTCTCATTTGACCATCCAATCGACTTTGCTCCACTCCGCCCACATGGATACGGTCAAGAACTACCACATGCCTTTCTGAAGTTCAGAAACACTCATCCTCAGCTCCCGACCGCATCTCTGGTCAATAGAGGGTACAGATAAAAGCTCAGGTGAACCCAGGCTTCACTCCTGTCACGTCATCATGAGCGGTTTCTTCTCGGAGACTTGGGTTTCTTAGCTGCAAAATGGAGGCAGCATCTCCCAGGGTGCTGTAAGAAACAAAGAGGCCACCCTGAGCAGGTCCTTCCCTTCGTACGATGCCTGGAACGCAGATGGCCATTATGATGCTGAAGTGGTCGATGAGGCTTTGCATTGGGGGTTGGAAAACCATTTCTTCTGAATGGGCCACACTGTGGAGTCGCCAGCCCCTCCTCCCTAACCTGGCCCATTTCTAACTTTCTGGACCTCGTATTCAGAAAGCAGATGGCTCCCAAGAATCCAAATAAAGATCACCATCTGATAACACAAACCACATCTGGGCCACATACATGGTTTTAGAGAAATCTTGCAGGGTATATTAAAACTAATAAATGACTTTAAAATTTCACATTTCTATTGAAACGTCAAAAGATCTTGCCACACTGGGCCCTATTGCCATTCTGCACCATTGGCTGGACATGAGGAACAGATGCTTGTTCTAGCCTGGGCGAGCCCCCTCCAACTTGCCCCAGTTCCCACCACTTACGTTTTCATGACCCGCTTCACCTCTTCCCATTTCCCGCCTGGCCTCTGTAGGCATTTTTGAGTTTACCACTTCTTTTCTAGTTTTTCTGACCAAAAACAGGTGCTCTAGACAGACCCTTGCATAACAACAAAATTCTATCCCAAAGGATTTATCGTTACACTTATTTGAATGAGGAAAAGACTATTGAAATGTGATTCCTATAATCAGCTATGGATACAGGATGCAAAAAAGGGTGGATGTTGCTGCTGCTTAGAACATATCGATGGAACCACTCCTGTCTAGAATAGGAAATTGTGCTCCACCCGCAAGAATTAGAGAAACAGGCTGGGCAACTAAAGGAACAGATAGACACAAACCTACCGACCTGGAGCGTGCAGCCCACAGGGATGAGATAAGGGGGCTCCCGGGTTTGAGTCTAATAGCCTTGTAATCGCCTGACGGCCATCTGCCTCTCGTGAACAGGGCGTCTTTTGTACCTGGGGTGGTTACAGACATGGAAATGAGGGCCTGTGGGCGGTGATTATTTAACGAGGAAAAGCGTTGAGCCTGCGATGGAAAATCATTTCTGCTGACGCATAAAGGAAGGGGATAGGCATTCTGAGAGGCCTGGAGGGAAGAAGGCCATCCCTGAGCTTCTGGCCCATCTGCTCCTTTCTAGAAATTTGCTGACCTCATTAACAGATTCCAGCCACGGGCCTGTTCTATTTTTCACAGGGTTTTCCAACCTCGGCGTTATTGACATTTGGGGCTGGATCCCGCCTTGTTGTCGGGGGCTGTCCCGTGCATTGTAGAATTGTAGCAGACTCCTCAGCCTCTCTCTCCATCTGTGTGCTGTCTACCAGTAGCACCCCTCCCCCGATGTGAAACCACAAATATCTCCAGACATTGTCAGTGTCCCCTGGGAGGGAAAGTCGCTTCTAGTAGGGAACCACTGGTTTCAGCCTGTGCAGTCTTTAATTCTTTTTTCAAATTAGTGGGCTATCTTTAAAAATTAAGGAATGTCACTTTAAATCCTAATTTCCCGTCTCTCTAAGAAAAGTTGGCGGAAGGGTTGGCAACACTGGGTTCTGTCCCTTCCCTCTCTGTCTTGGCCTCTGTTACCCATCTCCTGTGCTCCTGCCCCCTCCTCCCCCATCAGTTCCTCCTGTCTGCTCACTCCCCTCCACTCACACTAGTTCCTCTCCAGGTGTGCTCCTGCCTCAGGGCCTTTGTACCTGCTGTTCCCTCTACCTAGAAAGTTTTGCCCGCATATTAGCATGGATTGCTCCTCACTTCCTTCAGGTCTTCACTCAAGCATCACCTTCTAGGTAGGCGTCTTTGCTGGTCACTCTACCTAAAATTTCAACACCTCTCCCCTGCCACATTTCCTATTCTTCTCCTCGATTTTATTTTTTTCTGCTTAGCACTTAATAGGCTATGTAAGCATCTTGTCTTTGCTTAAAATTTTAATATTTTGTTCATCATGGATATCTTTGCGTTAATTTTTTTTTAAAAAAAACATGGCTTTAAGATATAATTTATGTTGATTACTTAATGTTTTGGCACACTCCCCTAAGTTTTGCAACCAAAATCAGAGCCTCAGTTGTCTCAGCCTAGTCCTAGCACTATTATGTACGTTTACTTATTCACCTTGCTATTGTTTATCTTCCTCCAGCACAACGTAAGCCCCAGAGGGCGAGGGTTTGTATCTACTTCATGCACTGCATTTGTATCTACTTCATGCACTGATGGACAGCATGTGTGCAACACACAACTAACCAATGATTGACTGAACTCCTGCCAGGCAATACTTAACTAGAGCTGAGACTCAGCAGCCTGATTTTATTCCAGTTTGTTGATGCCTTCACTTCACAAACACAAATAGGCCCCAAGGTATGGCAGGCACTGTGCTAGGTCCCAGGAAGGAAGTGGTGCCTGAGTTCCATCAGTCCTGAAGCTCAGAGTTGGATGCAGCCCGATTACAGTACAGAGAAATGAGTGCTGTGATAGAAGGAAGCAGAAGGGCTGCCCAGAAGAGAGGCTCCTGACCTCGCCTAACGTGGGTGCGTGAGTTTGCTAGGCTGCCATAAGAAAATACAGTAGATTGGGTGGTTTAAATGACAGAAATTTATTTTCTCCCAGTTCCAGAGTCTGGAAGTCCAAGATCAAGGTGTCGGCAGGGTTGGCTCCTTCTGAGGCCTCTCTCCTTGCCACACAGACGGCCGCCTTCTTGCTGTGTGTTCACATGGTCATCTCCGTGTGTGCACGTGTGTCCGGTGTCTCTCCCTATGTCCTAATCTCCTCTTCTTATAACGACACTAGTCACATTGGATGAAAGCCCAGCCCAGTGAGCTACTATAATTTAATTATCTCTGTAAAGACCCTATTTCCAAATACAGTCACATTCTGAGGTACTAGGGGTCCGGACTTTAACATATGAGTTTAGGGGGGCACACAATTCAGCCCCTAACAGTGAGCACAGATATCATGGAAGGCTTCTATAAGAAATGCTCATATTCCAGTTTCATGGAACCAAAACTTTCCCCGTAAATCAAAGGAGACACATTCCATATTCAAACACTTATTCCACAAATATGCACTGAGCATCCATTAGCTGCAAATCCCTCTTCTAAACCTAGGAATACAGCAGCAAGGAAGACAGAGGCAAGCATAAAATAATCAATTCTAAAATTGCTATTTACATGCTATTGTGATACAGGTTCTGAAGAGTGTAAGGAGTGTCAAAAGAGTTGGAAAGGAGGGAACCCAACACAGACTGGGAATAGGAGGAACTTCCCTCAAGAGGTGACATTTGAGCCCTTAGCTGACTAAACAAATAATAGAAGAGAGAGTGGGCATTCAAGGCAGAGAATACAGGATGTGCAAAGGCCCTGAGGTGAGAAGGAATAAGGAGCTAATAGGATGCCAAGGGAGCGGAACTGCAGAGTGCAAGCTGAGAGTAAGACATGATGGAGATGGAAAGATAGGCAAAGGGTAGGTCACACAGGACCCATGAGTGTGTCCGGCATCCTGAACTTTATCCACGGGAGCGAGAAGGGAAAGCATCTACTCTCAGCCTGGACACTGCGCACCAAAACTACATCTTACTGTCTACTTGAACATGACTTTGTTCTATTCCTCTGACATCTTTAGCATGGTTTTCTTTCTCCAGGAGTCTCCTGCCTGGGCAAATGATCTGGTATTCATTACAAGAACTTGAGGACGACCCATCAACTCTTTAATGGAAAACATTAAAAGTCTACACTCTAAATAATCCTTTGCCTCAAAATCCATACCTTGGGTGTCCACCAATCCTGAACTCTTGCGTGATGATGCTTACCCAATCCTAACCAGGCCCCCACTTCGAAAGACCACATCTTAAAGCAAACTTTCATTCCCATTAAATTATGACTGCCTTCTACCTGCTGAGACAATGGCAATCCATCGCTTTGTGAGGTGGAGTTCTTCCTTACCGCTGTAAGCAATATACTCAGCTTTGTCTGATTAACAGGGTGAGTCGGTGACATTAGGCTGAAGCTTCAGACTGGAGCCACAGAGGGAATTTGAACAGGAAAGTGACACACATGTAATAAATCTGACATAAAGTCCAGAGAACATCTAGAAATGGAACGCTACTTGCAAATAGCATCTGGGTTTTCTTGGCCACCTTCAAGCTATCTAGACAATTGGGAAAGAGTCTAGACAATTGAGAAAAAGCAGACAAGCCACTGAAACCACACGCAGGAGGCCGTGGTCAAGGGAAGCCAATCCGGGAACAATGCCACTACACCCATTGTCATGCTCTTCTCCAGAAGAATCCAGGCTCTGATTCTTTAAAGGTGTTTTTAAGTTGCTATCTTAATGTGTACACTGGAAATCGCACAAATTTTAGTTTTCTTCAATCAAGTGAAATTGCACCATAATTTTGTTTAGTCATTAAAGTGTTCTGTAGCAAATCTTGTCAACAAGAGCCATTTAAAGGACTTTGATCAGTCTTAGTCAATCTCAAACAAGGTAGAAGGACAATATTTGCAGCAAGACAAGTGGGACGTGAGATGCCCAAGACAGGCAGACTGAGCAGTCTGCATCCGATGCCCTGAGAGCTATTTTCGCTCCACTTGTTTTTTCTGCTCTTCAGACTTGCCAGTTTTCACATCCATCACCATGTGCAACTCAGCTTACATAGAACAAAGTCATTTCAGAGAGTCTGAAGGCGTATCTGGATGTGTATGGGCGGGGACAGAAAGGCAGAATCTGTGATTGGATGGTGTCACCCACATGGCAGGCAGACTTTCTCTTTGGATTTAACTTTAAAAAGAAAAATCATCTCCTATATGTCTTTGTCTCCCAGAAGACGCTATAGTCCATGCAAATTCCATAAGAGTGAGAAATTCCTGAGATGGGGGCATATAGCCCAAAATGCACTGTTGGTAAGTAGAACATTAAGGTGTCACCCAGGCTGAACAACCAGCCCAGCCCTCTCTCTGGAATTTTACAATTTCATACATCCATTCATGTCTGTATCTGTTAAGATGCTTTGCCAGCAATGACAGAAATCTCAACTCAGACTGATTTAAAATGATAAGGAAATCATTTATCCAATCGTCACTTAGATGTCCCTCTAGCATCTTCAAATGAACTTGTCTAAATAAAGCCTCATGAGAGAGTCTGCATCCTCAGAGTGGTCAAGAGCGTGGATCCTGGGGCCAGCCAGCCTGGGTTTGAAATCCTGGCTCTGCCATTTACTAGTTACATGATCCTGGAAAAAGTCACTTCACCCTCTGTGCCTCAGACCTCCATCTATAAAATGGGGATAATGACGGTCCCTCCTTCACAGGGTTGCTGGGAGGATGATATGAGTGGATGATTGTAATCCGCTTAGAACGGTGCTTGGCACATAGTGAGCGCCAATGTGTTTGAGTCTTATTTATCCCCTGAGAGCCACACCCAAACCCGGGCCTCCTCCTGGGTTTCTCATCTCAGAAAATGGCACCGCACTCCATCCAGGCACTAAGACCAGCCTGAGCTACATGCCCAGGGCTCTGTACTTCTTTCTTATAACATTTATGACAAATCCAGTAGAAAATGGTTATTTGATCATTATTAGTTCAATATCTGTCTCCCTTTCCCACTCAACTCTAAGCTCTAAGAAGGTTAAGATATTGCGTGTGTTGTCCATCAGTGACTAGCACACGGTACTGAACGAATGAAATGGTTGGAGGCCTCCTTAACTGTTAACCATTAGGAACTTTTAAGAAGTTATGAAAATTGAAATCAATGATGGTACATGGAAAAAAATCATTCATTGCTTTGCTTGATGACACAGTTGGGGAAGGTGGACCAAGAAGGGTTGTGTGGCTGTGGTTAAGATTCCCTTTGTCTAGTCTGCTTGACTTTTTCTTTAGGATGGTGGGGAAGCAATGCCTACAAATGTCACTTGGAGCTATCTTATAAGTGGAGCTGGGACAGAGTTTGGAGGGCAAGGGGAAAGGGCACAGTTTCCAGAAGAAGCAGCCTTCCTAGAAGGCGTTGCTTCCACATTTCTGAATCTTCAACTTTCTTAAGCTCGGGGCTGTATTTCCAGCTACCTTCTCGGTGTCCAACCAGGTGTCCTTCCGACTCTCAAACCAAACAAGTCAAAATGGAATTCATCCATTTCTCTCCACATCTCCTCTTCCTGTGCTTGTCACATTAACATCCACCAAATCACCTAACATTAATCAAAGAGGTCATCCCTCATTCTACCCTCTCTCTCAGCCTCTTTTTGCCCCAACTCTTGCCCCATTGATATTAGATTGGAAATGAGATCAAGAATTTTTCATAAAACACCTAGAGGGGAGGTATGGAGAATTTGCTACAGAGCTCTGCCCAGGAGAGGGCCCCATATGTGAATTCCCTTCTCTGCCAAACAGCACACCCTGTGCTCGTGGGCAGGGATCCAGTCAGCCAAGACAGTCTGCATTTATCATAAAAGTGGGCACAGCAGAGAAGATGTCCTGGCCCAATTAAGCTCCTTTCCATTTGCTTACGGAAATTAAAAGACATTCCAGTTCTAGACTGTATTTCCTTTATCTCCTTGCAGGCAGCCTACAGAACAAAGACATCATCACTGAATTTTCTCTGTCTAGCCTATCTTCCTCAGCATCACAGAGAGATCCCTGACTTGTGAAAAAGATGATCCACATCTGCTTCATCCGTGCACACGCCGTGAGGACGGCGAGGGCCAGTCTGCCTGTGTGGAGGACCAAATTCTCCGTGACTCAGGGAGCCCCTTATGTTGTGCTCAGCACATGATCATGGGAGAAAGACCAGCCTCTTTGCCATGGCCCGCAACTTGAAGTCCCTACCTGCTTCTTCAGCCTCCCCTCTCCTTCTTTGGTCCTATCACACTCTGCTCTGGCCACACTGCCCTTTATTTTTTCACTTTCCCCAACATGCTACACTAACTGCCTCTCTACCTTCATACAATTTTTCCTCTACCTGGAATGTCCGCCCGGACACTCACCCCGCAGACCTCAGCAAGGACATCACTTCATCCCGAGCCTTCACCGACCTTCCCTGTAAGATCAGCTCCCTTATGAAATGCTCTCAAGGACTTGCGTGCCTCCAGTGTCCGTATAGATTTATCTGTGTGATTCTACCTGCCTCTCCCACTAGATTGTAGGTTTCTGAGGACAGGGGTTTTGTCGACACATTCCCAGAGGCTAACACAGCATCTGACAAACAGGAGACAGCCCCGAAATTTTTGTTTGTTTAATTAATTAATTACTACCTGTCTGTTGACTAACACGCAGTCGCTGGACACACATAGATGAATCAGATACACACAATCTATTCTCAAGAACCCACAGACCAGTAAAGGAGCTGACCAGAGCATAGACAGCTACAAAAGGGTGCCATTACAATGGACAGGTAAGAAGAGGGGAATTTCCTTTTTTTTTTCCTAGACGGAATCAGAAAAAGAAGAAACGGCGTATGCCACAACTAGAAGGACCTGCAACTAAGATATACAACTGAATACCAGAGGGGATTTGCAGAGATAAAGCAGAAAATAAAAAAGAAGAAATGGTAGATGAGCTGAACCTTGAAGGCTGGACTAGATTTCGACCCGCAGGGAAGAGAGAGTGACAACCGGGGCAAAGGAAAAATAAGAAAATTTGCAGGGGTGAGAATACACAGAGGGCTCAAAATCAAGGTGAGATTTTAATGTGCTAGGGACAGGAACCTCGACCGGCTGAGCATAGAGCCTCATCACCCCCAGAATGTTCCCAGAAGGATTAGAAAATGAAGGTTTGCAAATAAGCATCAGAACACGATTTTATCAATGACTGGGCCATGTGACCTCAGTGCAGAGTTCTGATAAAGCTGCCTTGGAGCTCACTGCTGGGCTGGGAGCCCCCTCTTCCCACCTACGCCTGATCTGGCACCCGGATTTTCACCACCTTCTACATGGCTGAAAGATGCCCTCACCCTCAGTGACCTTCACACTCAGGTCTTTTGTGACCAAATTGCAATAAACAGCTTGGTCTGACTTTTTGGGGTCTGAGCTTTTAATGACAGTGTCCCTACCCCCCCCCCCCCGCCCCAATTAGGAAACAATATCTCCTGCTCTGATGGATGCAACCAGCATTCCATTTCCTCAAAGAACCCTGAGGCGGAGAGGATAATGCAGGGCCGGTAGGCGTAGGGGGAGAGGAAGGGAAGATACTGTTCCCTAGATCGGGGAAATAATGGGAAAAAGAGGTATTCTTTCTTCAGCCAGATGCAGCATTCCCTCTTGACTTGATTATCTCTTATTCAAACCTCAAAAGTAAGCACAGACTGGGGCCAGCCAGGTGGCATGGTGGTTAAGTTCACACTCCGCTTCAATGGCCCAGAGTTCTCAGGTTCCCATCCTCGGCATGGACATGGCACCATTCATCAAGCCATGCTGTGGCAGCATCCCACATACAAAATAGGGGAAGATTGGCACGGATGTTAGCTCAGGGCCACTCTTCCTCACCAAGAAAAACAAAAAACTTAAAGTAAGCACAGACTTATCCATCACCTCCAAAATTTCCCCCTGCCTCTTTTTTTTTTTATTTATTTATTAAAATTATATTTTCTTTTGTGGCAAGTCCTACCCTTTCAGCAAATTTTTAAGTATACAATAGAGTCTTCTTAAGTATAGGCCCTATGTTTCACAATAGATCTCCAGAACTGTCATACCTCAGTAAAGTGGTTTAAAAAAAAAAAAAAAGTATGCACAAGACAGCTGTAATTGGAAATCGCTCAATGTGTCTCTCTGAGTATCTCCTACTCAAAGACTCCCTCTTCCCAGGGTTGAGACCCTGAGGCCAAGCTTTTGTTTACTGTGTCCCCGTCTTCTGCCCTAATAGTGTTTTAAGCAACTTTGAAGCGAGGGGTTGAGTCTTATTTATCTGTATATCCTCTCCCACGCACACACGAAACTATTCCCGTCAAATTATTATTTTGCACAGTATAGAGAAGTTCTATTTCTGCTCCCTAAAGCAGAGTGATCTCGGGCAAGTTACTTCAGCTGAGCTTTCACTGTCTGCCCTCCATAGAGGGGTGATAATGGTACCAGCTCCTGGGCCGTGGTGAGGAGGAGATGCCACCGTGTGTGTAAAGTGTTTGTGGTAAGAGAGCGGTAAGGATAAGGTATCATTATTAGGGCTCAGTCAGGGTGTTTATCAAACGGAATAATTAATGGACTTCCCTTCTGTAGGCTCTGCCTGGCAGTAAGTGGATTGTGCATAAGTGTGGAAGCCAGGATGGGGAAGGAGGGAGGGGAAGGCAGATGGAGCCCCCAGGTTTCCTTTGCACAGGCCTATTAAGAAGAAATATTGTCAACTTGAGTTTGGGGTTTGGAATAAGAACACTGAGCAGAAAGATAAAGGGAGACGTGTCAGTCTTTGAAATCTAGGGCATTAGCTCATTTCCTTTCTGAAGTTAAATAGGTCAGCTGAGTGAACTGTGTGCTCAAAGATACCCTGTGTGCATTTCTGAGCGTGAGTGTGTGTGAGAGGAAGAGAGGGAGGGAGAGACCCAGCTGGGGACCTTTGAAGGAAGGGTTCCCCTGCGCCCAGGTCCTTGTTACAGGAGTCTCCCTGTGGGATTCCACTCTAGTCACGTCTTCTCATGCGGGAACTACAATCACCAGGCACACGAATCTTCCGTGATTGCTTTTGTGTTTGGTTTTTTTCAGCAGAGCATCTGTGTTAAAGAATAGAGTCAAAGAGATCTGGCTTCAAACCCCGTCCTGCCACTCACTCTGGGTCATGTTGGACAATTTATCTTAATCTCTTTGAATCTCAAGATCTTCTTCGACAAGACGGAGTCAATACTCCCTACATCGGTAGGTTTTGTGAGTATTAAGTAACATCACGTGGAGAGAATGATATGCACATAGACAGTGCTAAAAATAAGAAGGCAGCCACAGTGGCAGTAGTAATAGTAGCAGTCATAGCAGTAGCAGCAGCAAGATCAGTAGCTGTTATAGTAGTGGCAGTAGTAACAATAGTATTGGTGGTAGTAGCAATAGTAGTAGTGGTGGTAGTAATAGCAGCAGCAGAAGCAGCAGTAGTAGGAAGAATATTAAAGTAGTAACAGCAGTAGTAGTGGTGGTGATAGTCATAGTGCCCATAATAGTAAGAGCTGTAGTTGCAGCAATAGTAGTAGTAATAATAGTAGTAGGAGTAGTGGTATTAATTGTAGTGGTAGGAGTAAGAGCAGCAGCAATAGTAAGAGTAGCACAGTAGTAATAGCAGTAGTAATAGTAATGGTGATAGTCATAGTGCTCATAATAGTAAAATAGTTGTGGTGGTAGTGGCAATAGCAGTGGTAGCAACAATAGTAGTAGTAGCAGCAGAGAGTAGTGGTAGTATTAATAGCAACAGTGGTGGTGATAGTAATAGCAGCAGCAGTAGTAGTAAGACTAGTAAAATAGTAATAACAGTAGCAATAGTAGCAATGGTGGTAGTAGTCGTAGTACTCATACTAGTAAAGTAGTAGTCATAGTAGTAGGCAGCGGTGGTGGTGGTGGTGACAGTGGCAGCAATAGCAACAACAGTAGTAGTAGTAGTGGTAGTAGTAATGGTGGTGGTAGTAGTAGTACTAACAGTACTATTTTCTACTCTCTTCTAGCTTTATTCTCTCACTTGTAAGCTTCTAGTATCTGAGACCATCTTAGGAGGGCTCGACAACCGTCTCAGCAATTTAGCCCATAATAGGGACTTAGTAGAATTAAAACGTATGGTCCTAAAGTCACTCCTTACAAGTGAGCATCACGTTAAGGAAACAAAGGAACGTGGCAGCACTGTACTTTGGTACCTGAGTGTATCTTAAAAAGAAGTTGGGGTTGGTTACCAAAAGAAATTCTTCGGTGGGCTGGTAACTTATTTGCAAGTCTGCCTTAAGCACTGTATCGTCTTATCATCTTCTAAAGAGAGGCAATGACTTTGGCAAAGGTGTTAGAGCAGCTCAAACCCTGGAAAGACAGAAGTGCTGAGTTCTTGAGCTGGAAATCCTCCCTGGCAGACAGGCGCTCACTCTAGTCAAGCGTATCCACCCTTACAAGACGATAACACACTTTGAAAAACTGCCCGCCGTTCAACTGTGATCCCAAATCATTTTCTTTTCCCATTGATTCCTTGTTCAAACTTCTCGGGGAAACTGGTTTGAAAGAAGGTGAGTGTTTTAGAAGGGGGGGTTTGTATTTCCCGCATGTCTGGGCTAGGCTGTTTGAAGACGAAAAAGAGCATCGGGAGGTTTTAAGCTGTTTCCTCTCCACTAAAAAGACTTTCAGTATGAAAACCACACGTGACCTCAGACCTAAACCTATTTATAAGTCTGTCTCTCCCATATGTCACTGTGAGAATAAGGCCAGACAGACAGGTTCCGGGGGCACCGCTGTTTAAATGGAGATCACAATGGTGATTTCTGGGTGTGTGTAACCCTTGCCACCGGCAATCCTGCAGAGCTGACTTTATTCCCTATGGACGCTGGTGGCAGAGTGTGAGCGGATCTGGAGTCTGCAGGAAGCCTTGGGTCTAAAGCCAGCGTTTTTTTCTCCAACTGGAATTCAAGAAGAGGTTGCTGGAAAGAGGGAGAGAGACAGAGTGCTTTTGTAATGCCTTAGCCAAGACCAAGTTCTGGGCTTCTGCCTGGGTCCCAGGAGCGCTGCCTGTTTGTGTCAATCAGAAGTCGTTTCACCACATGGAAAGATCCAAAATATTTATCTCCCGTGCATTCTTTCTTGGGAAGCTTCTAAATGGATGTACTCCAGCAAGAGGAAGGAGTAAAGAAAGAAACAAGCAGAATCTGAGGAATCCAATATGGCAGACCAGCAAAAGTAAGTCCCAAACAAGATAGAGCCATAAACTTAAGGAGCAAACCATCCAATAAGAGAGATCAGGGAGACGTCGTAGGGGAAAATGGATAGAACATACTATCAAATTAATAAACAGACACCTTAGTCAATTGAAGGAGGCCAAAAGGGGAAGCTCTCACACCCAACAATAGCAGAGCCCAACAGGAAGAAGAGAGACTTCCTCTTCTTGATTGGCAGGAAGCTCAGCCAATGAGAGACTGTCACAGCTCAGCCAATGAAAAGCCACTACACCTTGAACCCGGTTCACAATAGCCCTCCCAACTTCCTCTTCCTCTCTATAAAAGAGTTTCTCCTCCCTTGCTGCTGGAGGACTTGCACGTGGCTGCCGTGATTGCCGACCTTCAACTGCAATTCTTTGCTTATTCTGACTAAGCCATTTTTACTGGAGAAATAACTGGCTATTTAAGGTCAACAATATGGAATGTTTGGGACTGAACGTTTGGAAAATTGTTTACTGGTGGTTGACTGAGTAGTTAGAGAATTCAGAGAAAATATAGAGGAAACTAGACATAGTTCAGCCATGAACAATATTGATGTAGTCACAATTATGTAAATGTTATTATTGATTGATTTAAGGATTTTCATATAATCAAACTGAGACATAGTAAGTTGAGACAATGAAAGGTGGGAAGAGAAACTGGGGAAGTTGATTAAAGAGAGTTAAGCCTTCAACCACTGTAAGCAGAAGCCAGCGGGGAATTTCTGAAACTCATGACTGCAGGAATAGAGGTGAAAGCATATTAGAAAGACATATGGGGGCCGCCCGGTAGCCAGGTGGTTAACTTCGCGCGTGCGCGTGCGCGCTCCCGCTTCTGCGGCCCAGGGTTTCGCTGGTTCGGATCCTGGGTTTGGACATGGCACCACTCGTCAGGCCACGTTGAGGCGGCATCCTACATGCCACAACTAGAAGGACCTGCAACTAGGATATACAACTATGCACTGGGGGGCTTTGGGGAGAAAAAGAAGAAAAAGATTGGCAACAGATGTTAGCTCAGGTGCCAATCTTTCAGAAAAAAAAAAAAAAGGCATATGGAAGGAAATACCCATATAAATTGCTGAGGAAGTATGAACAGTTATTTCTGGGGAGCTAGACTTGATCCTTTTCTATATGGGCTTTTGAAGATTTTTTTATCTTTTTTTTTTTTTTTTTTTGAGGAAGATTTGCCCTGAGCTAACATCTGCTGCCAATCCTCCTCTTTTTGCTGAGGAAGACTGGCCCTGAGCTAACATCCGTGCCCATCTTCCTCTACTTTCTATGTGGGATGCCTACCACAGCATGGTGTGCCAAGTGGTGCCACATCCGTACCCGGGATCGGAACCAGCGAACCCCGGGCCGCTGAAGCGGAACGTGCACACTTAACTGCTGTGCCACTGGGCCGGCCCCAGATTTTTTGATTCTTAACTATGTACTTGTATTACTTTAATAAATATGAAAAATTTCAATGTAATGTTTGTTGTCAAAATCAGAAAATACAGAAAAATGTAAGAAGAGAATGCAAAGCACTAACAACCTTACAAGCCTGAGATAACCACTATTCACATTTTTCTGAATTTCCTTATAATCTTATTACATGCATTTTTAAAGAACTGATGGTTACACAATATTATGGGGTTTTGCTGTGTTTTTTTTTTTTACTTATAAAGATCTTTATTTTTCAAGAAGTTCCCCAGATAGGTCCTTTTAAAGGAGAGTACTGGGGAATGTTAAGTTTCTTTTTTTTTTATTGAGGTCACATTGGTTTATAACATTATGTAAATTTCAGGTGTATATCATTATATCTTGGCTTCTGATTAGACTGCATTGTGTTCACCACCGAAAGTCTAGTTTCCATTTGTCACTATATACGTGTGTTCCTTTACCCATTTTGCCCATCCCCATTCCCTTATTTTACATGTTTCATCTAATATTATATCATGAGAATGTTTTCAAGTCGTTAAAATTGTTTAAAACATTATTTTAACATCTGCATTATAGTCCATTAAGTAGATTTACAATAATTTACCCAATCAGTCCTTTATTATTACACATTTAGGTTCTGCCCAATTTTTCACTTTAATTTTTTAAAAGTGCCCCAGAGAACATTTTTGTACATAAACCTTTCTCCTCATCTCTGATTATTTCCTTAGAAGTGAAATTACTGGATCAACAATGAGAAAAACAGAAATACTTAATGAGCAAAAAGCAGTGAAATTGTTATATGAACTTTAAAAACCCCTGCATAATTGTTATAGATTTTTTAAACACTACATTTAAAACATCTTCCTTAAAATGTTCACACCCGGGGGCAAGTTGCATCTGCCAACTTTTAGGCAAAATGACTCGACTGAATTTGGAAGGGAATGCTTATTTAGACAATGACTTCTGCACCGAGAGATCACCGAGCGTGGTTAGCATCCTTGAATGATTTGCCCTGGAGCTTCGTCGGCTTCTTTTCTCATAGATTATTCCTCAGAGAACATCACCGACTTGTCCAGATTTGGTGGCAGAGCTGAGACTGGAACCCTGGCTTTCTTCCTGATTCCCCGTCTCATACACACCATAGGATCACTTGATTTGAATACATGAGTCAATACTTAACTCTTTTACCATCTTGACTGGTCATCGACCTTTAAAGATGAGCCGATAAAATAGACATTTCACAGTTCACCAAAGAGTTTTTGGAGCCCTTGAATAACAAGTCCCTGAATTTCTGAAAGGAGAAATGAGTCATTGATGGAACCAGAATCTATGATTTCATCAGATCCAAGGAAAAGAAAGAACTCAATCCTTATTTGAATTAGAGAATGGAAGGTCAATTCAAGTTATTTGAGGCTTGAATATAAAAGAGAGAAAACTATATGTTTCTTAGATGTTTCCTGTTTACATAAACATCTCAGATCCTTAGCTTCTTTTTAATTACACCAATATTGTATGTAGGTGTTATTATTTCTCCTCAAGTCTCCCTTCTCTCTTGCCATGGGTCACTGTCATTGGATTGATGTTGGGGCCATTAACACGGCTAATATTGGGCAAGGGAATGTGGGCAAATGTGACGGTGTATGAACTGAGAGCCTAGGACTGAAAAGGCATCCTATGTTTCTGATCACCTCTCTTGCATTCCTGTCATCGTCATGAGACGGCATACACAGAGTAGGACTAAACTCAATTTGCATCCTGAAGCAGAGCCGTCCCAGCCAACCCACAGACCAATGAGCAAAAAAATAAACAAACCCATATAATAAAATAGTATATAATTAATAAATATTGTTGTAAACCAATGAGATTCTGAGGTTGTTTGTTATACAGCATTGATACAGCAATAACTGGCTATTATGTATATAGCTTACGTTTTTGGATTTTCCCACACTCTATGTGTTAGCACCATTCTTGAGAACAGCTTGTTCATGCTACACAAAGAAGTAATAGTGACTTCCTAAATTAAAAACCGCATTATAATTAACAGAGTAGTTTTTAACATGCTGCTTCATTTTAATTCTCATAACAGAAAATGAAGTCCAGAGAGGTAATGTGACTCAAATAAGGTCTCATACAGACTAAGAGGTAGGGCTAGGGCTTGAACTCAAGTCAAAGCAATTAAGAAAACACCCCCCACGCATACAGAATGACAACCAACAGTGATATAAATGGTCCAATGAAATTAAGTTGCTAAAATGTTAACAAGTACCCTCCAGGAGGTTATTGCCAGTTGGAATGGAAAACAAGGAGAATGGGTGTTGTGGTTAGAGAAAAGGATTTTCATTAGTAGCCATTTCTTACATTCCTCCACATTCAGGCAGCAATCTGACATGTCAATGTTATTTGAAAAGCAAACTTTGCATTTCCTAGGGAAATTCTCCCCCGGTGACATCCCAGATACAGCTCTGCGGCCACATAATATGTCGCAGTAAACAACTCAATATATATTTCAAACGTTAATTGCCTTCCCAGACCTTGGAATTTCTCACTGAGCTCACTCACAAGTTTTATTGAGGGCATAAAATTTACTGTGTTGACATACCCTTTAAAGTGCTGAATTCATCAAGGCCGAACCAAGCCTGGATGACAGTATGGAGAGTGAGTCAAATTTTTTTATTGAAAGTTTTGTTCCACGCTTCTCTTATATCACAACCCAAATGAAGCCACTGGGGGAAAAAATGCCCACATTTTTTGAAAGAAATGTGATCATCGTTTTCAGGGTACAATCTCGCAGAACTCAAATGAAGCCACGTTATCTATTCTGAAGACATCTGGGCCTCAGCAACCAGACAAAGTGATGAGAGTCTGTTTGAAATGTCTTGGTGTGGGAACCCGGAGGCAGAGTTCCCTTGAGAGTCTCAGACAAAGCGATGAGCTTAAAGATTTTGCTCTGGGACCTTCTGATTTGTTTAAAGAGAAGTTTATTGTTACATGATTCCCTAAACTGATAATTGGTCAAAATTTTGCCTCTGAGCAGCCTTGCTTGCAACTCACATGTTGACAGGCCTGGTGGAGAGTATCTTTAAATATAAAAGATTCCAAAAGATAGAGGAAAGCCTAGTCTTCTATGAAGGGCTTAGCAGAGTGAATAGGGAGATGGAAAAGGAAATAGGATGCTTCTAGAATACGTACAAATGGCCCAACAAAGTTAGACTGTATGATGTTAACAACAAATACCATTCAAGGTGTGGGGGACTGGAATCAACCACCCCAAGATATGTCTCTTTGGCATGAGGATTATGTGGGGCTGGTTACTTTTAAAAACTGCAGACAGGAAAGCAACTGAAAAGTGGAATTTACTTACCCTTTGTTAAGAGATGTTTACATTGTAAAGGAAATCTCCATCTGTAAAGGTGTCTCCCTCTCTGTACGAGGAAGAAGGGGGGACGACCTTATCTCTAGAAACTCTTATCAATGCAGAAGGCAAGGACTTAAATCTGCATAATAATCTTATTCCTGTTTACTGTGCTTGTCTGGTAACCTCCTGAAACTGACTCCCCCACGCCCAACATCCTCCTTTGTCTTTAGCTGAAGATGATATTTAAGGTAGGGGCTTCCACCATTTTGGCGAGTTGCTCAGCTTCTCTGAGCCTCTCCCTTGTATACATATTATAAAGCTTTGTTTAATTTTCTCCTGTTATTCTGTCTTATGCGAATTTAATTCATTCTCTGGCCAGAAGAACCCACAGTGGGTAGACGAAATGTCTTCCTCCCCTACAAAGGGATTATAAAAACATAGATGAAAAAATAGAGTGACAGAGAGGTACCCAGCTCCTAGGGGCAGTAATCAGAAGTCACACATCAGTTTCACTCACCCACTTACTTAAATGTTCATTAAGAACTCTGAAGCCAGACTGCCAGGGTTGAAATCCAGCTCCTCCACTGACATGTGGCATCACTTTGGGCAATTTAACTCTTTTCTGTCTCAGTTTTATGTCTACAAAATTATGATATAATAATGCTTTTCTCACAAGGTTGTTATAAAGATAAAGGGAGTTAGTGAATGTGCAGCAGTCTCAATTCTCAGCATGTTAATTGTGATAATAAGGTACTGGGAGTAAGGAAAGAAAGAAAATATTCAAGTTTCCTTGTGAAGCTTACATTCTAGTAATGTAAATAATCCACTAAGTAGACAATTACAATCCAGTGTGAAAATGCCCAAATGGCCATAAGAGGAGTTCCTCGGGATTTCTATTTAGTCTAATGAAGAATATTTGCCTGGACACAATGGTATCTGCCTCACTCATCAGTAGAGAGAGGCAACGGCATACTGACCCATAGGTGACCACAGCTGTTGGCTCGGCTAGTTATCTGTTGCTGCATAACAAATCCCCGAAAAGTTAGCGGCTTAAAATGACAAATATTTACCCCCTCATGGTTTCTGTTGCTCAGGAACCTGGATGTAGGTTGGCTGAGTGCCTCTGGCTCAAGCATGCTTCTGTGGTTGCTGTTAAGCTGTCAGCCAGGAGACTACAACTTCACCTGAAGACTCGACTTGGGGGATCCACGTCCAAGGTCACTCAGGTGGATATTGGCAGGCCACAGCCCTTGGTCTTTGCCATGTGGATCTCTGCGTGAGCTGCCAAATGAGATGGAAGCTGGCCTCACCCAGAGTAAGTGACCTAAGAGAAAGAAAGAGGGAAACCAAGGTAGATGCCATAGAGATTTTATTACCTAACCTTGGAAGTGACCTTCCATCACTTCTGCCATGTTCTGTTTGTTAGAAGTGAGTCAGTGAGTCCAGCCAACACTCAAAGGGTGGGGATTACACAAGGGCGTGAATACCAGCATGTAGGAATCACTGGGGGCCCCCTTACAGGCTGTCTACCACACTCTGTTGGATCATTTCAGGCTATTTGGAAGGTTTTGGCAAAAGAAAAGGTAGGAAGGAAGTTAGAAATTCTCCTGACCAGCGTTCTTATCACAAACCACCAAGGTAAAACCAAAAAGAGGAAAAGAAGTCAATCAATCCATTAGTCAAGTGTCCACTCAAATGCCACCTTTTCAAAGGAGCCTCCTTTGCCACCTAATTAGTGTTGTCTCCTGTTGCTCATTCTTTTGGGTTCTGAGCCCAATTCCAATGTGTGTTTGCAGGGGGGGGGTCTCCCCATACCATCAAGCAATGGTCTGACACCAGCTGTGTGTCCCACCATTCAACTCAATTCTAACACTATCTACCTAGAAATAGCATCAGATCCCATAGGTTAAGGGATCAGTCCCACAAAACTGCCCCCAACCCCTGCCCTTCAAATCACAAGCCCAGGTTGTCATCTGTGCTTCTGACCAACTGGCTATAAATCAGAGGTTCCCACGACCCCCTCCATGGGTTTGATTAATTCGCTAGAGTGGCTCATAGAACTCAGGAAGTCTGTTTACTCACTAAATTACTGGTTTATTACAAAAATATTAAAGGATATGAATCAAGAGCCAGCTGAGGAAATACATAAGGAGAGGTATGGGGAAAGGGTAGGGAGTTTCCACGTTCTCTCCAAGTCTCCCCAGATCGCCACGTGTTGACCAACCCAGAAGCTCTTGATCCCCATCCTTTTGGGTTTTCATGGAGGCTTCATTACATAGGCACAATGGATTAACTCATTGGTTGTTGGTGATTGATTCAACCTCCAGCCCCTCTCCCCTCCCTGGAGGTTGGGTGGCGGGATGGAAAGTTCCCACCCTCCAATCACATGCTTGGCTCCCCTGGCAACCAGCTCCCATTCTTAGGTGCTTTTCCAAAAGTAACCTCATTAACATAACAAAAGACACCTTTGCTGCCTCTCACCACTTAGGAAATTCCAAGAATTTTAGGAGCTATGTACCAGAAATGGAACAAAGACTAATTATATCTTTCTTATTATCAATCACAATATCACACTCATTATCCCATTATTTTGTTTGATTTTCATCATTCTATGACACATTCTTATTTCTTCGCTTTTTTATTATCTTTTCCCAGCTACTATATTACAACTTCCTTGAAGACAGGGACCTTGTCTATCTTGAACGTTCAGTACACAGTAAATATTTATCAGAGGACTGCCGGGCCCTCTATACAAACAAGAGGTACATCTGACCTCAAAATTCTTGAAATCTGGTTAGATAGACCAGGGTAACATAACAGAAAACAGGACCAAGTGTTTGTCGTGAGTTTGTCTTTAATTGCAATCCAGTTAGAAGACTGAAGAAGCCACTGGAGGTGGAAGAATCAGAGAATTCTTTTTTTTTTTTTTTGAGGAAGATTAGCCCTGAGCTAACATCTGCTGCCAAGCCTCCTCTTTTTACTGAAGAAGCCTGGCCCTGAGCTAACATCGGTGCCCACCTTCCTCTACTTTATATGTGGGATGCCTACCACAGCATGACACGCCAAGCGGTGCCATGTCCGCACCCAGGATCCGAACTGGCAAACCCCAGGTCGCCGAGAATCAGAACGTGCACACTTAACCGCTGTGCCACCGGCCGGTCCCGAGAATTCTTAATGGAGAAGGAAAAGTTGAGCAGGGGCTTGAATGGTGGTTGGATTTGGTAAGGCAGAGAGATACCTATTCAAGGGAATAGAAAGGATGGAAGAGGTCGTTGGAGAGGTAAAGTAGGGTCAGATTCCAAAGCTTGGAAATCTAAGCAGGGGACCTGCAGAGAGCTGACAGTCAATCCCAACTCATTGCCAGTGACCTGGCCGGCTGATACACCGAGGCTGATGTGATGCACTGACCAAATGGATGAGCAAAGTCATTGACATTGCCAGACTTTTCCCAGCAGTATCCAGAAATGTCCCCCAATGAGAAACACATCACCCATGTCCCTTGAGAATAATCCCCAGCCAACTTGTCCCTTAGCCTGAGTTAACATCCTGGAAGATAACCTAATTCCTTTTACTCTGATTTTGTGTTCACCCAGAAACCTGTTGATGAGTGATTTGACAGCCCAGACATCTCCACACTGACTCACAAAGACTTGGGCTGACAGCCCATTCCTGAACCAGTCCCTCTGGCCAGGGAGATGGAGTTCTCCATTTAGCCAGGCCCAGGACATGTGGCTGCCATGTTGCCACAGAGTGAGGTCAGTCACCACCACAGCAAAGCCACATGATCTAGAAAGTGAAGAAGGATGATGCCCCAAATGAAAATCGGGGTGTCTTTGCCCAAAGAAGTTGAAGGATCCTGGGAAGGCAAGAGAGCAGATGTTCACTACACATACTATCCTGAACTGTCCTGAGCACACCACACTGGGTTTCTGAGGACAGATCATGGTATCACGGTCCCTTACGAGGGACTTCACGCAAATTAAACGTGGAAGAACAGAGCTTCTTTAAATTAGGATCCAGTGAGGGAACTCCAGGACCTGTGAGCACCAATCAGATACCCCATAAAGAAAGATAAATAAGTGTTATTGACTGCATATCTCTAAGGAATAGGATCAGGGATGTGGTAGGCACTCAATAGATGTTTGCTACAAATGGCAGAAATCAAAGATGGAGAGGCAACTTATAGATTTTAAAAGATTTAAGAACTTTCATATACAAATGTGCATATTTTCCTCTGGGGTAGAAAACTACAAATGGGATGGCTGGATCATATGTAGGTGTATGAATTAGTTCGCTATGGATGCTGCAACAAATTACCACAAACTCAGTGGCCTAAATCAACCCAAAGTTATCGTCTTACAGTTCTGGAGGGCAGAAGTCTGAAACATGTTTTACTGGGCTAAAAGCAAAGCGTCCGTAGGCCTGTGTTCTTTCTGGAGATTCCTTCTCCGGCTTTTTCCAGCTTCTAGAAGCCACCTGCATTCCTTGACTCATATGTGTATCATACATACACATATGTATTATTGGGGCCCAGGGCAGGCTGGCCCCAAATATGCCCCAATGGCATAGTGAACATTTTGAATCGAAATTACTTGAGAAGCAGCCAATGCAAAAAGGGCATTTTGACCCTCCTCTCTCCGTTCCCCCTGAAAGCAGGAAATAAATCTGCCTTATGAAAGGTACCCTCCCTGTACGAGGAGATATCGAGACATCCTTATCACCAGAGCTGGGGAATTCAGGGCCAAGAAAGCTGTATAAACAAACCTTGTTACTTTTTTACTAATTTATTACCCCAAACCCAAACTCTGCTTAAATTCCATAGTAATTTAAGCACTCAAACCTAACTTTCTTTGTCCCTTCAAATCCTCACGAATTTATTGTTTCTTTGTGTAAAAAATATATATAAACTGCCTGCTTTGTTCACCCTCTAAGCGTCTTTTTTGTGATCTCCAGTGTGCACATATTAAATTTGTTTTTCTCCTGTTAATCTGGTCTATGTCAATTTTTCTTAGTCCAGTCGTAAGAACTCAAGAGGGGTAGAGGGGGAATTTCTTCTTCCCCAACAGTATCAAGAGTTTCACAGTATGATATAGACCCTTACTGTGTACAGTGAAATGCACTCTATTTTCAGTTCTGTTGTTTTGTATTCTGTTTATCTTCCAAAAAGAAAAAATACTGGTTATGACCCTTTAAACTGATTTCATGACCCACTTATAGGTCATAACCTATGGGTTGGAAAATACTGATCTAGTCAACTTTATTTTACCAAGGATTAAAGAAATGTCCAGACATTTCAGTCCCACCCTGGGCCCACGGCATCACTCAGCCTACCAGTGAGTGTTTCAGGCTGATACAGCTCTCCAACCTCCAAAATGGACCGAGATTCCAGGCAATGCAGGGGAAATCCGCATCCCACCCTTTTCCCAGCTTTTGATACATACGTATACACATAATAAATATAAATACACACATATTTACATGGAAGTCCTGAGAATAGGAAATATCTGAGACCCCTTCCAACTTTGTGATTTGGTGATGCTAAGACAGTAGTTTTTAACCAGGTAGAAATAAATATGGAATAATTAAGGGGAAAAGTTTAATTCCAATGGATCAAGTCACACTCAAATTGATTCTACATTGAAAGCATTCTCTCTCCCTCTTTCTCTCCCCTCCTCTCTCTTCTTAATAACAAGCAGCAGGTCGAGAGGGGCTGTGTCTATTTCTCAGGGACAGGCATTAGGTCTAACCCCCGGGGGACCTGCCTTTGCCAGCTCCTCAGAAATTTAACACTCAGGCACAACACAGACAGGACAGCCAAATCCTGCCCTGGGCCAGAGTGGGAGTTGTTGGAAAAAGAGTTTTTAGATTTAATCAGCTGATCTATTTTTTATAATCTATTATTAAAGAAATGGGAGGGGGTGGGTAAAAGGACCTTTTCTAAGAAGAGAAATATTTCCTGGTTTAAAATTTAAAAAAGCCTGAATCACAGAGTCCTTTCACAAAGCACTCTCTGCATAATATTTCTTTCCCCCCACTCCCTAAAGTTACTCACCTGAGGTAATGGTGAGTAATAACAGCTGACATTTACTGAGTGCTTGCTACAGGCAAAGCTCTGTGGGAAGTCCTTTAGATGGTCATTTCATCGTCTTAAGCACTTTAGGAGACAGGTGGTATTATTACCGTCCCCATTTTGTATATGGAGATACTGAAGCTCAAAGAGGTTAAATGACTTGCCTTAAATAACATGGCTCCAGAGCAGCAATGGGGGAGGTTAAACCCAACGGAGTTGCCAGATGTAGCATATAAAAGTACGGGACGCCTCTGGCCTGGGACATACTTACATTAAAAAATTATTTGTTGTTTATATGAAATTCCAGTTTAACTGAGAGTCTTGTTTTTAGCTGGCAACCCTAAACTCAAGTGGTTTGAATCCAGAACTCTTATTATACACCACTCTGCCTGTGGTTCTCAGAGGGTGGTCCCGGGACCAACACTGTCCCCATCATCAGGGAAATGGCTAGAAATGCAAGCTCTCAGGATCCACCCCAGACATACGGAGTCAGAAACTGTGGGTAGAGCCCCAGAATGTGGGTTTTAACAGGTTCCCAAGGTGATTCCAACGCATGCTCAAGTTTGAGGACCACTGCAGAATGCTATACCACCCACCACAACAGTCTGAGGCAGCTAGAGACACAGTCAAGCTTAAAATCGGGCCTCCTAGCTGAATCTCAGGGTTTCCCACAACTCCATCTCTCTCTTTTCTCTTTTCTTCTTTATCTAGTCAAGTCCTATATACATCAACTCCCAATCCTCAGGGCAAACTTTGACCATATACTTTGTGAATCGCATACGGGCATCTGGCGCTTTCTCATAGACTTTCATTCATTCATTCATTCATTCATTCGCGTAGGCGCTCAATCATTCAACAAAACTTTATCAAGTGCCCATTACAGGCAGGGACTGTGGTGGGTGGGCGCTGAGCACAGTCCTTTTCATGTTAAAGTTGCTTATTTAAACGCATATGTTTCCTGCATTCGCTTAAGAGCTCCCGGAAGGCTAGGGGACGGGGAGGAGACCCCTTCCCGTTTAGTGTCTGAGTCCCTAGTTCCTAGCCAAGGGTCACAAGAAGTTTAATAGAATTGAATGGGAAAAGAGGTGAGAAGAATGCACGCACTCCTCTCATTTTTAATTCAGTCTTGCAGGCCTGAGAATGCTGCCGTCCTCCTTTTCCCAAGGGAAAACATGAAAACCGCCCCCTTCTTCTCCTGGCTGTGTCTGACAACTTGGAGTTCCTCCGCCCCGAGGTCGAGGGCGTTTCTCTGTCTGTGGTCGAGAGGAAAGGGAGGTTACTCAGGTTTCAGTGCCAGGAGCTCACCAGCTTCTCTATCACTCCAGACATCCATCTTCACTTCCCGTCTCCTGAGAAGGGGCTGAGAATTGGGGTGATTAAGAGATATAATTGAAAATGGCATTTTTACACCTACAAGACACACGCGCGCGTGCACACATGATGAGTTTAGTCTCGCAATTAGCCAACGGCCAATCCCAAGCTTCTGGTCGGGAAAAAGACTCATTCTAGGAAAAGATGTCAAAAGCCCTCTTACAGAGAAAATGCATCTGTCAGGGCTCAGGGCTGTCAGCGGAGCTGGCAAAGCCCCTAAAAGGAGTCGTCCACACCTGGGGTTGGAGCCAGCACGGTTTTTTAATAGACTGGAGGGACAGGCCTGAAGAACAACTGCAGCGTGAAAATGGCCTCCAGCCTGGAACATTCTTCACAGCTGCCCTTCCGCTCTGATTCCTGCTGGTCCTTCAGGTCTCAGTTTAAATGTCACTCCCCAAAACCAGGTCAGATCCCAGGCTTAGCCCTCATACATCTCCTTCCTAAAAGTCGTCAGGGTCAGAACGAAATCGTTGTTGGTACAATTCGCTGTTGCTTGCCTCCCGACTAGAATATAAACACCATCAGGACAGAGAGCCTGTCCTATTTATTCATCGCTGCATCCCCTGCCTGTCGCACAGTGCATGACCCAGAGGAGGTGCTCTGTAAACATACATGGAAAGAAAATGGAACAAATCCCAGCTCAGCCACCCGCTACGTGTGTGACCTCGAGCAGGTTCCTCCATTTCCCTCTTTAAGCCTCTGTTTTCTCATCTACATGATGGAGATAAAAATTAATGCCTGCCTCTCAGGTGGCTGATGGACAGAATGAGATGCGTGTGTAAAAGGTGAGCACAGGACCTTGGCGCAAAGTAGATGCTCAGTAAAGGTCAGTGGCTGCCACTATCAGCTATGTTTGTCACTCAAGGGCGAAAAGCAAGGTTCCGTAGCACCCAGAACATTATGTGGGACATAGAAGTTGCTCAATAAATCTACGTTAAATAAATATAGTGCATTTTACATGCGTCATCCCAGGCAGTCCTAATCGTAAATGCTACGTCGTTAATATTCTCATCTTCATCCTCAGTTACAGAAAAAACAAGCAGAGGCTTAGGGAGGTGGAAACCCGCCCAAACCACTTGGTGATTTGTCAAGTGGCGGATTCAGAATTTGAGCCCACTTTTCTGAGCATAACATTAGACTGCCACTCAGGGTCTCTGTCCTTTCTAAGCCTCAGTTTGCTTATCCGAAAAATTAAACAGAAAACAAACCAAGCGAAACTCTAGCCTGGTTGGTCGCAGAGGTACCCCACCCCTCCACGAGAACAGTGAGGGAAATTCTTCCAAACCTATTTGCCCTGAAGACATGCATTGGGAAAACTGTTTCAGTTTTAAGTGCTCATTTTCAGTGCAAGACAGTGTAACTGGGCTCCGTGAGACCTCCTTCCACGCTCTAAGACCAAACCGACACCAATGGGCTGAAACAGGAGGGAAAAAGGAAGTCTGGTAGGCTCTATATTTTTAGCTGCAGCCGCTTCTTGATGGAGACAACACAACCGCTTTCCCAGCCTACTTCTTTGAGCAACTTAACTATCTCTCGGTGCTTTAATTTCCTACCACCTTGTGCCTAAGTACTTGACTTTCCTTTCACAGATGTTAGGTCTGTTCTCTGCACCTGTCAGTGGGACATGATGCTCTCACCCTCCCCCCGAGGTCCTTCTGCTTCATTTCCTCCCTTTTCTCTTCTGCGTGCCCCAAACAGAGCAAATTTGCAGCATCAATGTTTCCCATCCAGAACAGCAATTAAATCTCTTTAGTCCATATTTTGAATCAACACATATTGGGGAATGCCATCATGGCAACCGGCTTAATGGGTCCCAGAGTTTGTGTGTCTGTTTCCATTCGTGATTGACATTCATACACTGCTCTCAGAATTAGTAGCCATCAGTCAAGCAGAAAGTTATTATCAGGTGGCACTGAACAGACCCCAACTCTGAGTGGAATGGAGGTTTTTCAATGATGGATGTCTGAGTAATTTCACTAATCGCTAGATTCAGCCTAGCCGAGATTGTTTTTTTTTTTTTCCTCATACATAAGCAAACAGAAATCTGAAAAGTTATGAGTGTGGGGCGAGCAAATTAATCTTTGGGTAGAAATTTAACCTGTGGAAGTTATCTAAATCCTCTGCCTTTCTTTTGGACTCTCTGTTTGTTTCTGTTTCTTTCAGCCTGTGTCATGTAGAGTTCCATGCCAGGAATTCAGACTTAAGCTGACAATGAAAGGAAAATCGTTCTGAAGAAGAAGGAAGCCACCCCTTTATCCTATTTGGCAATTTCTAAAATTATCATCCTTATTCTAATGTCCTAGAAAATGCTTTTCTCACATTATAATAAGCCTCTTGGCCTCTGTCCATTTTTACCATGTATATTTGCAGCCAAGAGGTAAGGTTTCCCCTTCGATCAGAGAAAGCTGTCATTTAGGGAAGGCGATGATTGAAGTTTAAATATTAGAAAATGCTCAACCCAGCATGCACTGGGGAAGCATTGTCCATAGACAATGATGGCTTTGTTCATTATTTTACAAATACATCAGCCCTTCTCTCAAGAGATTATGAACAGAAAGAAGCTAAAATGGCTTGTCCAAAGAGGCTGGGAAAACCAGCAGAGAAATATTCTCGGGGTTACATATAAAAAGAAGGAGCACAATTTAACCACAGAAGACCTGGCCCATGATCAGAATTCAAGACTTATGTTTCTTAAAATATAAGAGGAGAAGCATATTGAATTGGGGTCTAACACAGTTCAATGATACTGAACGTGAGTTTTGGTACCAGGCAAAGCTGGGTGGAGTCCAAGCTCTGCCTTTTACTGGCTTTGTTGGAGCAAATTATTTAACTTCTTTTGGCCTTGGTTTTCCCATCTGGGAAATGGGGATAATCATTGTACCCATTCATAAGGTTATTATGAGGGCTTATTGAGATGATGCATGTAAAGTGCGTTAGCCAGAACCAAGCCCATAGAGAGCTCCAACATATGTCACTGTTATTACTAACATTAATGTACAGGATGGTTCCACACGCCATTATTACTGTTTTCATTGTATTAATTGCTATTAATGACATATATTAGTCCCTGGAGTCAGGATTTTTTTCCAGCTTTATGAAATATGTCATATAACGTTGCATATATTTAAGATGTACAACATGATGATTTGATACACATATATATTGCAAAGTATTTACCACAATAAGGTCAGTTAGCACATCCTTCACCTCACATAGTTACCATCTGTTGTTGCTGTTATGGTAAGAACACCTAAGACCTACGCTCGCAGCAACCTTCAAATATACAATACGGTATTACTAACTAAAGTCACCAAGCTGTACATTCGATTCCCAGAAACTATTCATCCTATAACTGGAAGTTTGTACCCTCTGACCAACATCTCCTCATTTCCCCCACCCTCTGGCCCTTAGCAACCACTAATCTACTCTCTGTTCCTATGAGTTCGGTTTTTTTAGATTCCACATGTAAGTATATCATACAGTATTTGTCTTTCTCTGTCAGGCTCATGTCACTCAGCACAATGCCCTCAAGGTCCATCCATGTTGTTGCAAATGGCAGGATTTCCTTCTTTTTTATGGCTGAATAATATTCCATTATGTGTGTATATGTACCACATTTTCTTTGTCTATTCATCTGTCAATAGACAGGTTGTTTCCACGTCTTGGTCATTGTAAATAACGCTTCACTGAACATGGGTGCAGCTGTGTCTACAAGATAGATTTCCTTTCCTTCTGATAAATACCCAGAAGTGAGATTGCTGGATCCTTTGCTAGTTTTATTTCTAATTTTTTGAGGAACCTCCATACTGTTTTCCATGGTGACTGCATCAATTTACATTCCCACCAACAGTGCACAAGGGTTCCCTTTTCTCCACAACCTCACCAACAATTGCTATCTCTTGTCTTTTTGATGATGGCCATTCTAACAGGTGAGGTGATAGCTCATTGTGGCTTCGATTTGCGTTTTCCTGACAATTAGTGACCTTGAGCACCTTTGCATGTACTTGCTGGCTTTGTATGTCTTCTTTGGAAAAATGTCTTTTCAGGCCCTTTGCCCGTTTTTCAATTGTAATTTTTGGGCTTTTTTGATATGGAGTTGCATGAGTTCCATATATAGTGCATATTAACCCCTTATCAGAAACATCATTTGCAAATATTTTCTCCCTGGAATGAGGATTTTAAAGCTTCAGAGCTTGATTAGAATATTGCCAGAACAGCCAGGGCAGCGTAGTCATGAGAAAGAGCCTTTTTCACAGAACACTAAGCATAATTCTGTGAAATAGATGTGAGATTGCAGGGGACTTTGAAAAGTATTTGTTTCCACATAATTTTTTTTTTTTTTTTTGCTGAGGAAGATTTGCCCTGTGCTAACATCTGTGCCAATCTTCCTCTCTTTTGTATGTGGGACACTGCCACAGCATGGCCACCGATGAGTGGTGTAGGTCCACACCTGGGAACTGAACCCGGGAGTGCACTGAACTTAACCACTAGGCCATGGGGCTGGCCCCTCTACATAAAAGTTTTTTAAATAGCATGTTGTTATTACAAAAAGACTGCCTTTTCCTTGTCTACAAAAATTTAAAGAATGCTGAATGGGGTGCTCCACCCAGACCCACTAGGATCCCTTTTCCCATCTCTGCACACCTCTTCCTCAACTTTGGTTGGGGCTTACCTCGGGGGACCACCCTCAGGCTACTGGAGCGACTTTATCCAGAGTGCCTGGGAGTTTCCATTCCCCCAAGATGGCCTTTGGCCAAAGAC
The DNA here is from genome assembly GCF_041296265.1 of Equus caballus. Taxonomy (NCBI): domain Eukaryota; kingdom Metazoa; phylum Chordata; class Mammalia; order Perissodactyla; family Equidae; genus Equus; species Equus caballus. Next base: position 39,953,755 of record NC_091696.1, on the reverse strand, counting down.
CGCCAGGTGAGGGAGTTTGAAAGCTGAGCTTCCTTGCTTTAGGTTAGAACAAATCTGCGGTGTAATTTACACCCTAGAGTTTCTCTAGGATCAGGCTGGAGTTGCCTTCTGTGGGACTGGGCTGGAAATGCATCCTTGCTTAGCTTCCTCCCTTCTTTTGTCCTGCTCCCCCTTCCCTTACCAGTCTCTCCTTGCAGCACTCCCCTAAGAAATCTATGCACACAAATCCTCATCTCAGAATCTGCTCCTGGAGAGCCAGACCTAACATAACCACTATTAATAACAGTGTCTATCCTTCCAGGATGTGTGCGTGTGTGCTGGGATATTTTATGATCTCCAAACATGACGATTGTGAAATTGCACAGTACATATAATTGTTTTTAAATTTTGTTATCATTAATCTCTTTTCATATCTACAAAAATGCTTCAGCAACACATTTCTGACAACCACCTGGCATCCCATTGTATGGTTGTACTGTAATTTAACCAGTGCCATTCAAAAGTGTTTGCTGTTTATTGCTATGGTAACAAGGCTAGGTTGAACATTGTTGGGGCCCAGGGTAGTCTGCCCCAAAACATCCCACAATGGCATATTGATTATTTTGAATTAAAGTTACTTACTTGACTTAGTAAAATGTTGACCCTCCTCTCTCTGTTCCCCTTGAAGACAGGAAATAAATTGCCCATGTGAAAGGTACCCTCCCTTCACCAGGAGACAGAGACATCCTTATCACCAGAGCTGGGGAATTTGGGTCCAAGAAGCCTGCATTAAAAAAACCTTGTTATTTTTACTAATTTACTACCTCAAGCCTAAACTTCACTCAAATTCCTCACCTAAGGGCTGGCCCCGTGGCCGAGTGGTTGGGTTCGCGCGCTCTGCTGCGGGCCACCCAGTGTTTCGTTGGTTCGAATCCTGGGCGCGGACGTGGCATTGCTCACCAAACCACGCTGAGGCGGTGTCCCACATGCCACAACTAGAAGGACCCACAACTAAGAATATACAACTATGTACCGGGGGGCTTTGGGGAGAAAAAGGAAAAAATAATAATAATAATAAAGATCAGTTTAAAAAAAAAATTCCTCACCTAATTACGTACCCTGAACCCAAGTTTCTTTGTCCTGCCAGATGCTCACACATTTATTGTTTCTTTGTGTAAAAAAATATATATAAACTGCCTGCTTTGTTCACTCTCTGAGCATCATTTTTTTACCATCTCCCACAGGTACGTATTAAGTTGGTTTTTATCCTGTTAATCTGGTCTGGTGTCCATTTTATTATTAATCCAGCCATAAGAACTCAAGAGGGGAAGGGGTGAGAATTCCCCTCTACCTGACAACATCTTTGCAGGCAAATTTTTGTGTGAGTCCATTTTTTTTACTCTACCTGAAAACCCTGTTCCTGGGTCAAATGGTAGCCCATTGTCAAGGGTTAGGATTCTTATTTCCAAATGCCCCCTCAAAAAGATTGGACCAAGGCGCACCCCTGCCAGCACCCCTTGGTCTCCATCCCTGACCGCTTCCTCCATCTATAAGACTAAAGAAAGAGTGGTAGGCACAAGCCTCTGAGGAAGTCTGCAGCTTGGATGATGCTAACAGGAACTTTAGTCTTCAAACTGGCTCGATGGCTCTCTCCTCGGCATTAATGGATCTGAGACAAATCCACATTGTAATTTTCATCTCATGTGACGTAAGGTGATTTTTCCTGGAGAACTCACAGTTCCTGACTTCAAAACTGTCTACAAAGCCACAGTAATCAAAATTGTGTGTTACTGGCGTAAGGATAGACATAGAGCCTAATGGAATAGAATAGAGAGCCCAGAAAAAAACCTTTGTGTATACAGTAAAATGACAAGGGTGCCAATTGCATTCAATGAGGAAAGATGGTCTTTTCAACGAATGGTGCTGGGAAAACTGGATATCCACATGCAAAAGAATAAAGTTGGACCCTTATTTTACACTATATACAAAAATTAACTCAAAATTGATCAAAGACCTAAATGTAAGAGCTAAAACTATAAAACTCTAGAAGAAAACATAGGGGAAAATCTTATGACACTGAATTTGCTAACAATTTCATGGATATGACACCAACAGCACAGGCAACAAAAGAAAAAAATTTGTGAACTGAACTTCATAAAATTAAAAACTTTCGTGCATCAGAGGACACTATCAAGAGAGCAAAAGGCAACCCACAGAATGAAAGAAAATACTTGCAAATCATATATCTGATAAAGGAATAATATCCAGAACATGCGGGAAAAAAAAAACCTCCTACAACTCAACAACAAAAAAACAAACAATCCAATTCAAAATGGGCAAAGACTTGAGCAGACATTTCTCCAAAGAAGATATATGAATAACCAAGAAGCACGTGAAGAGATACACAACATCATCAGTCGTTAAGGAAATTCAAATCTAAAGACAGTGAGATACCATTTCACACCTATTAGAATGACTGTTATCAAAAACCCAAAAATAACAAGGATGTGGAGAAATTGGAACTCTGGTGCATTGCTGGAGAGAATGTAAAATGGTGCAGCCACTGTGGAAAATAGTTTAGTGGATACTCAAAAAGTCAAACGTAGAATTACCATATGATCTAGTAATTCTGCTTCTAGGTATGTATCCAAAAATTGAAAGCAGAGACTCAAAGAAATATCTCTTCACCAATATTCATAGCAGCATTGTTTGTAGAAGCGAAAAGATAGAAACAACCCAAATACTTAACAACAGATGAATGGATAAGCAAAATGTGATCTATACATACAATGAAATATTATTCATCATAAAAAGGAATGAAATTCTGATACATGCTATAACGTGGACAAATCTTGAAAACATTCTGCTAAATGAAATAAGCCAGACACAAAAGGACAAATACTGTATGATTCCACTTATGAGGTACCTAGAACAGGCAAATTCACAGAGACAGGAAGTAGAACAGAGGTTATCAGGGCGTGGGAGAGAGAGAATGGAGAGATAGCATTTAACGGGTAGAGAGTTTCTGTCTAGGATGATGAAAATTTCCAGGAATGGATAATGGTTAGGCAATGGCACATCATTGTGAATGTGTTTAACGCCACTGAATTGCACACTTCAGAATAGTCAAGATGGTAAATTTTATGTTATGTATATCTTACCACATTTTAAAAATTGCAAAAGAAATGACTTCTCTTACTGACTGGGAAAGAAAAGATAAACTTCCTCTCTTGTATTCAATACGTCCTTCAGAGCTGACAATAGTCAAGAAGGCTTTCTTTAAGAAGCAACATAGCCCAACAGTTAAGAGGGTTAACAGCTGAGGTTCAAATTCCGTCTCTGCTCCTTCCATGCTTTGTGTCTTTGGGCACCTAGCTGAGCGCTAACCAACTCACCTGAAGTTGTCTCTAAAACGGTGAGAATAATTGTTCCTACCTCATGAGGCTTTATGGGTATGGAATAAAATAAAGCTTTGACATGCTTAGCACAGTGTCTGGCACATAATCAAAAAATGCAAAAATAAAATATAACTCTGGTTATTGTCGTTATTGGGCATTATTGTCATTACCATCTTAAAGTACTTAGGACACTTTGATTTTCTTGATTACTTATTTTAATTGCTTTTCATATCATTAAGGAACAGCCTGGAGGAAATTAATCATGGGGCATTTTCAACTCTGAAATGGAAAAACCTGATCCTTGTTCCCTAAAGACAATACTTGCTAATTATGCCAATTATGGTGTTCCTGGCACTTTCTGATCTCCCTCCAATGAATGGGCTTGGGTGCCATCAATGTGACCCTCTTCCCTCTCATTATCAACTAGGTAAATTTAGAGAGGACAGTCCTTTAAAGCAGAGAGGACCCAGCAAAGGCTGGTCCCTGGTAGGGCAAATCCATCTCAAACAGCAGAGAAAGCTGAACCGCTCAAGTCCAGATGTCCAGTCCTCCAGAATCGTGATGGCTGCAAAGTCGCGCCAGCTGAGTGGGCTCCTTGCTCATGGGATCCACTCCAGGAGCTGCTAAGTAATGATGTATTTCTGGTGCACTGACTCCCAGCACGGCCCCTTCTTTCAGCTAATTGTGCAGCAGGTTGACTTTGAAGGACTTTGATGGCAGGCTCAGCATTTTCCTTCTGATGAGTTAGCTGCTTCTTGGTCATGGCCAAGAGGGTTGACTTGCTCATGGCTTCTGCATCAAAGTTCAACTTGGGAGACCAGAGACCCTCATTCTAATTTGACCCTGCCTTTGACTCCTTGTGTGACCTTGGGCAAGTCACTTAAGCACAAATTGACAGTTTCCTCAGAGGTCAAAGTTCTGTTCTGCTGGGTGGAGCTCAGACACACATGAGCATTTAGAAAAGCATACAGTGTATACCTCCAAGCTGAAGTATTGTGATCTTTCTCCCGTGAGGAAAGATTATTGATGCAGCTAAAGATCCATGAGACTATTAGAGTTGGAAGTTTCCTCAGAGATTCTAACAGCCCGTTTTACAGATGGGGAAACTGAGGCTCAGAGAGGCTGAGCGAGTTTTCCAAATAAGGGACAAAGCTAGGCTTAGACACCAGCTTTCATGACCTCAAGTCAGGGCTCCACGAGACCCTACATGAGGTGTGCCCCCTCCCCTCCATTACCTTTCTGACCTTTTGGGTCCCACACTGACCCTTGTTCACTTTGTTCCAGGCGTGTTGTTACTCCTTGGTGTCACTCTAACATATTTAGGGCATTGCACTGACCGTCCTACCTGCTATTAAAAACATGAGCATTTGGAGAGCAATAAAAATCCCTCAGAAGTCAAAGATAAAACAGCACCAAGAAATTCTCTGGTGAAAGGGTTGGAAGTTTAAACTGACAAAAATTTCCAGAACAGAGTGAAAACACAAAGGAACGCAAAATAGGAAAGAAGAAATTTTTTTAAAAATAGAAAACCTACATTTGGATAACAAGAGTTTTAGAAAGAAAAAAACAGAAAAAAAATGGAGGAGAAGAAATTATCCATTAAATAATTTAAGGAAATTCTCCAGAAGCGAGGAGCATGTGTTTCCAGCTTCAAAACGCCCGCACCATGACCTCGGCACATGGCCACGGAATTTCAGAAAGCTAGTTCAAAGAAATTTTACAAGGTCGAGAGAAAAGGTAGGTCCTATGCAAAGAGTAAGAATAGAGCGGCTTCAGAATTCCCAGTAGCAACTCAAAAAGCTGGAAGATGGCAGAGTGATGTCTTTAAAATTTTGAGGAAAGTGATTTCCAACCTGGGATTCTATACTCGACATTTAAATACATCTCCAAAAGGAAATAATAATAACAATAATTGATAATAACTCGTTTCTCAGGAACCTAGTGATGTTGATTGCTTGACACTTGAAGGCACAACCCTAGAAATTACAGGCTAAGTGGAAATCTCTCAGTTCTAGATTTCCTGCCAGCAAAGCCTTGGTATGCAAAAACCTGCAAGCCATGTGTGCCAGGTTTAGGCATGGTATCAATACCCAAGATGCTCTGGAATGGGTGGCTTGGGCCCTTCCTCTGAGCATCCCTGGTTGTTGAACGTGAATCCCAGACTCTGGAGCACGAGGACACGAGGTAAAATTGAGCCCTGACAGGTACATTTTCCATCTTGTATTTTCGCTTTGGTTCCTAAGACATTAATCGCAGACGGTTGTGAAGCTTCTTAACCAAAGTATGTTGAAAACAAAACTGGGAAAAAAGACCATTACAAAATAATAATGGCAGTCTTGTTAGGTAGTAGTAACATACGTAATTTATTTTCTTCCTTTTTTCCTTTATGTTTTTTAATTTAGGAATACTTTTTTAAAAAAAAAATCCTAATATGCTTCCTTTCTTTTATTTTTGACTTTTTTCTTACTGAAACTAACATTTACTTACATTATTTCTGATAACCCTAAGTTGTACTTTCTGTATGCAGAATCTACACCCTGTGTAAAACACTGTTGCCAGGGAGACACTTGTCTTTAAATTGATCAGCAAACAACTTATGGGGGTTTGGCCTTAAAAACACAAACTTACAAAGTGACTCTAAGGTCTCAACTTAAGAGAAAATGTTCCCAAAAGTCTCACTTAGAGAAACACTTGTTCTGCGACACCAGGATGAAAGTTAGGGGAGAAATCTTTAAAATTCGGGGATTTCCCTGTCGCTTTCCTCTCTGCTGGCCGCCATCTTGTATGAACGGCTGGGGTCCTGCAACAGCCTTGGGAAACTTCATTCTCCCTTCCTATTCAGCAGCACAGCAATAAAATTAATGGATTGAGCCTTTTCTCCCTAGTAAGTGCTGCAGATATAAATGTCTCAGCCATTTGTCTTTTCAGTGGGGGTTAGGAAAAAAAACACTCCGACTGTAGCATTGTGTTTGTCGCATTTTGGTTAACATTATCATTTAAATTTCATCTCACACGTTACTAGATTAAGGGAGAGGGCCTGTTGGAATTGGTTACACTTTGCTTTTTTATTCACGAGACTTTTTAGAGTCTCAAGTCAATTCCAACTGACTTTCTCAAATGTGTTGGGGGGGGGGCGGAATACATTGTGATAAATAGCAATTGCAATTGGAAATACCAGGAAGGAAAAAAGACATTTGGTGTGCTTCAACAGGGAGCCATTCAGTTTGTGGAATACGCCTGTCCCTTGTTTTCTTTTCTTTTCCTTCCACTGGATGGAATTTTAATCCTTGGACTGCTCATTAACATTTCCAAAGTGGGCAAAGGGAAAAGCTTATCTCATAAGCTTGCAATCTTATCAGAATAAAACGCCTCTTAGACTAGCCTGCGCATTTACCCCTTCCCTGAGACTCTGCCTCTGCCACCTGTTACTGTATGAGTCATGATGTATTGGGTATCATTTGAATCCCAGCCCTCCGCCTGTGTGAATTTGGGCAAGTCACTTAAGGTCTTTCTAGGTCTCTGTTCCCTCAGCTGTAAAATGCATATCATATTGAGACTTCCTTTGGGGGGTTGTTAGGAACAGGATTTTTTGAACTTTTATGATCATAATCCATAATAAGATATACATTTTACATCAAAGCCCAGAACACACATATCTATACACATATGCATACGTGAGTGCATATATATGCACAGATGTGAAATTAAAATTTCACTGAATAGGAGTTACCTGTATCGAATGTGATGCATTCACATAATTTTTATTCTATCTTGGTTTATTTCATGTTTAAAAAAATTATTTTTGCAACACACTGAATTGATGCTGTGACTAACAGATCACAGCCTGAAGTTTGGGAAATACTCATTTAGAGCAGGTGTTGGCAAACTCTAGCCTGATGGCCCCTCTGGGCCCAATGCCCATTTTCTGTAAATAAATCTTCACTGGAACACAGCCACACTCGTTCATTTACATATTTTCTATGACTGCTTTCTTACTACAATGGCAGAGTTGCGTAGTTGCAACAGACACCCTCAGGTCTGCAAAGCTAAAATATTTGCTATCTGGCTCTTTAAGAAAAAGTTTGCCACCCCCCTGGTTTAGAGGATTAAACGTAATCCCTCCAGTGTAAAAAGTTTAACACCTCCTGGTGTATCAGAAGGATTGGATAAATCTCTTTTTTATTATTATCGTAGTTGTTTTTGCTATTACTACTAACACATCAACTAAAGCCAACCAGCCAGCAGCTTCTGACAACCAGATGGAAGTTTTCTCATCAAATAAATATGATAAAAAGGTAGGGGGGATCTAAATAACAAACAAGGAACAGAGACTTTGTAATCTAAGCACCAACTTTCAAGCTGAGAGTCATTTAATCTCTTTTTTTCCGAGCTTGACGTGCTGTATATATCAGCCCAGTCACTTCCCCAAATTGGCAATAGCAGCCTCCTCGGGGCCAGGCAGACCTCAGACAGAGAGGTTAGACCACATTTAAGCTTTTAAACCCCTAGATCTGTCCACTGAAGGTGCCCTGCTCTTCTCTTCCTGTAGTCATTAGAGAATAAATCTCTGATAAGCAAAGTAAATTAGATGCTGTGACATTCTGCTAATTGAGTCATCTCCTCTGCTTGGCTGGGCTGGGCTGTTAATTACCAGCTAATCTTATCAATATGGCGGCTGACTGGCAGACAGTGGCTCACCTAGAAAAGGGTAAAGACCCCAGTTTGCCCCCAAAGTCTCTCTTGGGGCAAAGTGGATATCCAACCTGCCAGTCCCGCATGAAACCATCTGACCGCTGAGGCAATATGGGTTTAGAAGAGGGGCAAGACTATCGTTCAAGAACCACGTAGGCGAAGCAAGAAAATGTCAAGGCTCCAACTACATGATAAATCCAAGAAAAAAAGGGCCAAGATTACAGATCATGCATTATTAAAGCTGCATTCTCCCCTCTCTCTATCTCGATCCAATTTTATTTCCGTGAAGCAGTGGGGCTTAAAGAGAGATAAAAGACTTTAAAAAATATAAATTAAGTCCTGTTTATTTCACCACCCTGAGCCCAGCGTGCGGGGTGCTGTCTGAATGCGTTGCCCAGAAAGGCTGAATGGGTTGGCTTTCAACTGGATGAATGTCTATGATTTGCTGACAGCTGGCAGAAGGGGTCTCGTAGCCAATCAAATCAAAGCCAGGAAGGAAACCATTAGGTTCTGCTTTCGAATCTCCGCCCCTACTTCTTTTCAGAATTACTCTGATAGCTATTTGTTAATCTTCCAAAGAGCGTAAATGAGTGTGGGGGCAAATTAGAGTGATGGAGCATTGGCTCCTTCTGCTTGAATTCACCGACAGCCTTCTCCAAGGCTCATGTTACACCAATTTTATGACAGAATCTGGCTGTAAGGATTTTAGTAAAGGAAAATGAGCCCATCAGAGTGGCAAAAATTAAACTGATTGACGGCACCCAGGACTGGCAAGGATGTAAGAAAAGAGGCAGTCTCGATGGCTGTTGGTGGGAAAGGAAAATGGTAGAGCCTTTCTTCTGAGGGGTTTTGGAGGGTAGGTGAGGGGGTTGTGACTTGGCAGTAGGTACTAAAATATTAAATGCACCTTCCTCGTGACTCAGCAATTCTTATCCCTAGGGCACTAGTAATAATAGAAAATTCTCACATGATGATTAGGACATAGCAAGGCACTATTCTAAACACTTTGTATATCTATCAGCTACCTCTTAAGGGTCTATGCTCTCATCACTGCACTCTCCTGCCTCTCAGACTCTACCCTGAAACGATAGACATAGTACCCAACACTGAGTGCTTGCTATGTGTAGGCACAGTGTTAAGGGGTGGGTTTCCTCACAAACGCTTACAACTCAGTAAGGACCATCAATGTCCCCATTTTGCAGATGAGGAAGAGGAGGTATAGAGAGAATAATTAACTGGCACAAGAGAACACAACAAGTACCTGAACTAGAACTCAAACCTATGCTGTGGGGTGGCAGAGAGACAGCTCTCAACCCCTGCCCGGTTCCACCTCTCACGGAAGTGCCACAAAGATGTGCACGCAAGGCTGTCCATCGCCAAACAGCTTAGGATGCTATCATGTGGGGAGCCACCTGAAAAACCATCAAAGGCAGCTCATGCATGGCCATGCTGGGAAGGCTTTGCAGCTATGAGAGAGAACAATATAGGTCTTTATGTTCTGACATGGAACGATCTTCAAGAAATATCGTTAAGGGGCCGGCCCGGTGGTGCAGCAGTTAAGTTCACACATTCTGCTTCAAGGCAGCCCGGGGTTCGCCGGTTCGGATCCCAGGTGCAGACATGGCACTGCATGGCACGTCATGCTGTGGTAGGCGTCCCACATATAAAGTAGAGGAAGATGGGCACGGATGTTAGCTCAGGGCCAGCCTTCCTCAGCAAAAAGAGGAGGATTGGCAGTAGTTAGCTCAGGGCTAATCTTCCTCAAAAACAAACAAACAAAATATTGTTAAGTGAAAAGGGCAAGTTTTATGTATAGTGTGATCGCATTTACTTGTTTTAAAAAGACTGTTTTTTTAGAACAGATTTAGGTTCATAAAAAAATTGAGCAGAAGCGACAGAGAAACCCCCTCACTCCCACCTATGCACAGCCTCACTCATCATCAACATCCCCCACCAGAGTGGGACTTTCGTTACAACGGATGAACCTACGTTGACACATCATTATCACTCAAGTCCATAGTTCATATCAGAGTTCACTCTTTGTGTTGCACATTCTGTGGGTCTGGACAAATATATGATAACATGTATCCATCATTACGGTGCCGAGTAGTGTCACTGACCTAAAAATCCTCTGTGCTCTGTCTATTCATCTGCCCCTCCCTCTAACCCCTGGCAACTACTCATCTTTCCAGTGTCTCCATTCTTGCCCTTTTCAGAATGTTGGAATATTAGAATCATACAGTATGTAACCTTTTCAGACTGGATTCTTTCGCTTAGTCATATGCATTCAAGTTTCTTCTATGTCCTTTCATGAGTCGATAGCTCACTTCTTTTTACCACTGAATAATATTCCATTGTCTGGATGGACCACAATTTATCTGTCTATTCACTTACCAAAGGACATCTTGGTTGCTTCCCAGTTTTGGCAATTATGAATAAAGCTGCTATAAACATCCGTGTGCAGGCTTTCGTGGGGTCCATTTACTTTTTAAAATAGTGTGTTTTGTGCACACATGCGTATGTGTTTGAATCTCGAAAGTATCACACCAACCATTAATGGTGCACCTCCAGAGAAAGAACTGGAATCTAGCGCAAAGAGAATGTGAAGAATAAGCTTTGCCTTTTACTCTTTATAGCTGTGTGCCATTTTGTTTTTGCATTGAACATGTATTCAGGAAATTACTTGTGTAATTAAATTAAAAATTAAAACTGGAAAAGCTGAAATAAAATAAAAAAGAGTAATATTCATGCAAAGCCACAAGAGGGGAACTTTATATTTTCCTATTCCACAGCAAATGCCCCATAAATATTTGATCGACTGATCTGAGCCAAGGATGTGCAGTGGCTCCTCATTATTTGCAGATTCTGTATTTGTAAATTTGCCTACTCCCTAAAATGTATTTGTAACCCCAAAATAAAGACTTGCGGTGTTTTTACAGTCGTTATGAATATGCATGTGAGGAAACTGAGGCTCAGAAACGTGAGAGTAAACCTGCCCAAGCTCACACAGGCTGGAAAGTGGAGCCAAGTCTGACTCGCTCCAAAGTCCGTCCAGTGAACACGACGCAGTACTGCCTCCCTGGAAGAAACGCAGAGAAGTCTGGTGCATGTGACAGAACAACATCCTTGAAATGAAAGGCTATGCGCTTATGGCTTAGGTGTCGAAATAGAGTCTGAGTGAAAGCAGAAAGAGAAAAAAGACAAGGACTCGATGAGCACACTGATAAATGGGCACCCTATGGAAGGCTGGGGAGGAATAAGGATTAACAGAGGGATCTCCGTGCTCAGGTGAAGCAGCGTCCATTTGGGCTGGAGGAAGATCGCGCACTGTCAGGGCTGCATCCTTAGCGCTCCTCGCTTCCTCTTCCTTTGCAGGCGGCCAGCTTCTGACTGCCAGCGCTGAGCCTCTCCTCGAGGGCTTCCAGCGGTGCTCAGCCTGAGCATGCGCCTCACGAGCAGCCCTCAGTCAATGGACGGCAGGCGTTGGAACACCGCGTTCTGGCGGTGTGACTCTGAGGCGTTCTTTCTACATGAACCGCTCTAGACATTTCGATCTGAGCTTAGAGAGAGTGAAGTTGGCCGCTAACAGCTTGGAGGGCCTAACCCAACACAAATGCACAGACCAGATCTGGGAGGGAGTCCAGAAGGCCCTCCCTGGGGTGACCTGGGCTTCTCCCACTCTTTGATCCACTTGTGGCTGTTTTCCTCCTCCTGCTGTTTGGTCCCTACATCCTCAATCTGTTAACCTCCTTCGTAAGCAAACGGCTAAAGTCTATTAAACTACAGATGGTCATATCGCAGGGGGATGAACAGATGGGGCTAAAGCCGGGTGACCATCAGACATACTTAAGACTAGCTAGGGAAAGATTCTGGGAGCCAAGGAACGCTGCTCCTCTACCGGGCCCCCAAGACAACACCCGCACTCGGCATGAAGCAGTGGTGGTAGTGGTGGGGGGGGGGGGGTTAGTTACCAGCCCACCAACCCCATAAGACATTAACCACAACCCTGCTCAGAACAAGCCTGACACGTTCTCTTTAGCTTATAGGAATCCACAAAGAGAGGAAGGAGGAGACGGCTAAGACATCTAGTCAAAGCCAGTTAAAGACAACATGGCAGTCTGCCTGGACCTGACATAAACCCTGCTGCTTATTATATGCCCATTGTAATATATTACTATGTTATAGAACACACCCACTGACGCCATGACAGTTTACAATTGCCATGGCAATGACAGGATATAACCACATAAGGAAAGAAAAGAAGTGGCACCCTTGTCCCCCCAAAAAGCGTACCCAGTTCCCCAAATTCCTGTGAATATTCCTCCCCTTCATTATCTTGACCCCTTATAACAGCTGCTTAATCGCCCCAAGAGCTAAGAAGTTGATCTGTGAACTTAGGTCCCACTTCTCCATTCTCCGGCCATTGAATAAAGCTTGTGCTGTTGAACGCTCAGTGATGGTTTTGTTTCAAATCCGCGACACCGAACAGGAAAGAATGTTCCAAGGAAGGGATGGATTGTGGGCCCTTGGAACCCCTCTGAATGTGGCTCAGAGTCCCATCAGAGTGAGGTGAAATTGGTAACAGCATGTCTCTAAGTGGCTCCTGGGGGGTTCCCCAAGGGACCCAGTCCTGGTTGCCCCTGGGCGAAATTGGCTCCACAACATAACGTGCATCCTGTAGATTCCTTGCTTCACTCCACCTCCCTTCCTGGGGCTTCCTGGGATTTCTTCCCAAGGAATCTACTTGCCCCGAATCCTTGTCTCAGGTTCTGCTTCTGGGGAAAAAGCTCACAACCAAAGCTGTCAGTCATGTGTGACAGTATAATGTATCGAGGTACTAATTACAGTTTTGTTCTCATTCTAATAAACAAGTTGGCCTTGTAAGCTAACATAGAGAATGGTTTTTATCTTTCTCTCCATTCTCCTTTAAGCCTCTTGTCATTTTCAATTAGCATGTGCAGAAGGTAGCAGAGTAGAAAATAGAAAGACGCCAGGTCCGACCTGGTTCTGCTTCTCTCCAGACTTCCTGTTCTTTAGCCACTGTTTGTTGAGATTTTTACTTGTCGCCAAATGCAACCCCTACTGATATGTGCTCCAAGATGCTTTATAAGAGCAATAGATGATGCTTCAGTGGTATTTCCGCCAAAAATGCACAACCTGTATCTAATCAAGAGGAAACGTCAGACAAACCCAAATTGCGAATTATTCTACAAAATCGCTGGCTTGCTCTTCAAAAAGGTCAAGGTCAGGAAACACAAAGAAAGACCCAGGAACTGTTCCAGATTAATGGAGATTAAAGAGACAGGACATATAAATAGAATTTGTGATCCTCGATTAGATCCTGGACTGGAGGCCAAAAATAGAGCTTGATGTTTGATGAAATTTGAATGTAAACTGTGAAATAGATAAGAGTAGTGTACGAATGTTCTCAACCTTGATCCCTGAACTGTGGCTATGTAAAAGGATGACCTTGTTCTTAGGAAGTACACACTGATGTATTTAGAAGTCAAAAGGCACTCTCAAATGCTTCTGAAACACACACACACATATGTGTGTACACATATATATTCAGAGAGAGAGAGAATGATAAAGCAAATGAAGCAAAAGGTAAACAATAGATGAACTGGACAAAGGCTATAATCAAAGTTCTTTATGCTATTCTTGCAACTTCTTTAAATTTGAAATTATAGCAAAATAAAAAATTTGGTACAATGAACACTTAAATACTGTTGGGTGAAACCTCCGCTTCCCTCTGCTCTTTCTCCCTCTACAAAACTAACAACAGCTGAGGAAGAAAACAGAAACACTGGATTGAGGCTACCGAGAGGATATGGATGGAAGAAAAATTGTTAAGGTGAGAAATGCAAACTTTTTTCTTTGATCGATAACCCCCTTTCCCCCAAATGATGTGATTTTTAAGGAGTCGCCCAAGATAGGTCAAGAATGATCGTGTTTAAAAAATAATAACTACTGGGGGTGGGGGGGGGGTGGGAGTGGCCTGGTGGCATAGTGGTCAAGTTCACACACTGCTTCGGCAGCCCAGGTTTCACAGTTTCGGATCCTGGGTGCAGACCTACACACTGCTCATCAAGCCACAGCGTCCCACATACAAAATAGAGGAAAACTGGAGAAGATGTTAGCTCAGGGCCAATCTTCCTCACCAAAATAATAATAATAATAATAACTACTGGGGGCTGGCCCTGTGGCCTTGTGGTTAAGTTCAGCATGCCTGGATTCAGTTCCCGGGCACAAACCTACACCACTCGTTGGTGGCCATGCTGTGGCGGCAACCCACACACAAAATAGAGGACAAGTGGCACAGATATTAGCCCAGGGTGAATCTTCTTCAGCAAAAGAAATTAATAATAATAATTACTATATGGAGCACTGTTCTGTTTCATACGTATTAACTCATCTAATTTCATTTTAATCCATTCAATCATTTAGTATATAATCCTTAATTATCATAGATATATTTATAATGTAATTAATCTAATCATTTAATATATATCAATAAACGTTAATCTATTAATAATATTTAATCATTTATATGCATTAAAATTTAATGTCTTGTACTTCGTAATATTTAGTCATTTAATTTACTAAAGTGAGGCCTCAGGGTTTGTTTCGTTTTGCTTTTATTTTGGTAAAGCCAATAGTGAATGACACTAAAAGCTAACCTTTACTGAGCCCATAGCATGAGCCAAGAACGGTTTTAAACGTTTGACATGCACTGTCTCGTGATTGAATTAATTCCTACTGCAGCCCAGGAACCCAGTCCCGTAATTATCCTTTATTTCACGCTTAAGGAGGTTGAGAAACTTGTTCAGGTTCACAGAGATCTACGCAACGGATGAAGCTAGATTCAAATCCAGACTGGTGCGGCTTTTGAGCCAGCAAAGAGTGGATTTTGAAAATACAGATGTGTGTGTTGTGCAGCCGTGAGACAGCTAGACTAAGGTTAAGTCCAGTCAGGCGTGTGGTCAGCCACAAGACCCAGCCAAGAACAAAAATCAATCAGAAGAGGTAAAATCAGGCCCCGTTTTTCTAAGAAATTCATGGGCTGGAAGCTTCCTCAGTTCAGAATTCCCAATTACAGCCCCACATCATCAATGTCAGCATCTCCAAAGGGCAGTTTGTTTAAATTCTGTTGTACTCGGCTCCTTATTCTCGTGATGTGTGTATTTAAAATCAGCTTCAAAAACACTTTAATCTTTGTGATTTTTAGGGACTTCCCAGGGCTTACAGCGAGCGATGTCAGTTGTCCTTTCTGTTGAACGTGTGTCTAAGTTGGTTGAGTCTCAGCAAACCCCAGAGGTTCCTGAGGCCTTTGGATAAAATGTGGCTAAAGATGAAAGCATAGTTTGTGAACAGCTCTTTCTCAAAAGGAGCTCAAACACACTGAGGTTTGATGCTGAGAAAGCACAGTTAATGCATTTAGAAGGGGTCTTTCATTTTCAGGTAGCGTGTGCTTTCTATCCTCTCTGCTGGAATTTGCCTTTATTATTTATTCTTTGGCTCCACTCTTGCAAAGAAGTTTTGGGTCTTTTTTTTTTTTTAATCTAATCTCGCGTCATACTTTCCCCTCCCCTCCACTGTTCTCTCCTCTCTCTCCTGCCTCCCCCTCACTCCACTGCCAATGAAAAAAAACAAAGAACTATTGAACCTCAAAGAGATTTCCATCCCATGAAACTTTCCACCCTTTCTGATGTCAAAGCTAAGAGGAACTGGGGAATGATAAGAGCTAACAGTCAAAAACGAGCAAAATACCCAAGAGGTGAAAGGGATTTTCCATTTTTATGAGTTTCAGCTTCTCTGACGTCCTTTGTGCGTCTGGCTTATGCTCTCTTGGCATAGATTTTCACAGCAGCTGCCCACAGAGCAGGGCCAAGACTACGGTGAGCCGAGGGGGCACCTCGGGCACAAAATTGAAGGAGACACTTACTCTTGGGGCCGTGCAAGTGCCCTAGGCACCCCACTTACCTCCTTCTAGCCCCAGCCCCGCCATATAGTCCCCTACCTCCATCTTGAGCGCCTTCCCAATCTTGCTCCTCATTAGCCTTCTCGATAGCCAGAGTGATCATTGTAGAGGTTAAAGCTGATCATGCCACTCCCCTGATGAAACCCTCTGATGGCCCCCCCAGTGCCCTCAGGAGAAAAGCTAGAGAGCCCTTCATCTCTGCCCGACTCGCCCTCTCCCGCCCATCTGTCTCCCCTCCCATGGCTCTGAACAGCTCCGAGCTCCTGCATCCTGATGTGCTGTCCAATCTGGGCCTCACAGCTGCCACCTCCTATTGCCTGGACTGTCTTCTCTGCCTGTTTTTCCAAGCTAACTCCGACTCATTGTGCTGATCTCATTGGAAGAATATCAGAGCAGTAGATTAGGAGAGGGGTCGAATTACAGTCATCACCTGGCTTTGAGTCCAGCTCTGCCACTTATTGGCGGGACCTTGAGCAAGCCTGACATCTCTGGGCTTGAATTTCCTCATCTGTACTTTGGTGATGAGAAGTCCACTTCATGAATTGACAATCGAAATGAGGATTAAAAAGGATGATCCGTGTAACATTCTAAGATTAGTGCCTGGTGCATGGCTCGCACTATATGAGTGAGAGATCATTATGCCACCCTCACCAGAATGAGCCCCCAGGTCTGAATGAGAAGCCCCTCCCAGGCGCTTTTATAGCATCTGCTCTTAATTCTTTCCTATGTTACCATTATCATGTGCTTAAGTCTGTCTGTCCCTCTGGTCTGGGCACAAAGGCAAGGACTGGGTCTGTCTCGTTCACTGCTGTTCTGCTACCATACTGCCAAGCATATAGTAAGTGCTCAATAAAGATGTGTTGAATGTGTGGGCCAATAACACAAGTGACACGGCCCCTGGAAAATACCATCCCAGCTCTGGAACGAGCAATGGAAGATTCAGAAGAACCCACAATTGCTCTGCAAACAGAGTTCACTGCTGAATTTGAAAGCCTCAAATTGTACCAAATATTACTTCAACCAGATATGAGTGGATCAATGTGCCAGGCATTGTGCTGTGCAACAGGAAATACAAAGATGAGCAAGTCTTCACCTTCAGTGAGGTGGTAGGACAGATGCTTAAAACTCAAAGTCACCATCTTTTCAGGCTAAAAGGAAAGACTTTGCTGATCGGAAATGCATAGCTTCAAGAGCAGTTTCTTAGATCAGACATATCTGGGTTCAAATCCCACAGAAAACTGTGTGACCTGAAGCAAGTTACTTAATTTCTCTGAGCTTCCAGGCCTTTCATCTGGAAAATGACCTACTCGCAGGGTTGCTTACGTGGTGGGATGAGGACATCACGTAGTTCACCTTAGCACAGCGTCTGGCGAATAGGAAGCATGCGGTACATTTGCAATGTTATTTATTATTGCCATTTTCATCCCCTCGTTGGACTAGTTCCATGCACGCTCCCCCCCGACACACTTTTTTTTTTTTACCTAATCTCTTCTATGAGGTTTCTTTCTTTTTTTTACTGCTTCAACTTAAAGATGGAAAAGTGCACATTTGAGACTCAGAGCTACTTGGCAGCATGAGGCAAAGCTAATTTCTTGTAACCAGAAGAGCACTGGAACACTTTCATTTCAAACCAGGTGCCAATACTGAGCAGCAAGTCAGCCCAGATGTGGGGTTTTACAATTCTCCTTTTGCTATTTTTGGATGGATTCTAAGACTCCGAGTCTTACAATGACCTGCAGCTCTGTGATAATCCCACGGGAATGACGTTGTCTTTTGTGGTGAATTTTGAGGAAGTTAAAGACAGTCATTTCTCGCTCTCAGAAAGTTCTTTCTTCTGTCTTGGTATATAGTATTACTCACCTACGGCATAAAAAAGGGTACAAAAGGTCTATTAATAGGTTTCGTCCCATGCCACCTCTCATAGATTGTTAGTGGGTGCCCGGATCATCATCTTAAGAAGGATTCTGAAGCAGCTTTGGGGTTCAGTGGGAAAGAGCACATTGATTGATTAGTAATGTCTGCCCCGGGTGTGTGGGTGGGGAGAGCCAGCACTGAGCATCCCAGGATTAAAAGCACTTTTTCCAGAAACCTAGAAAATTCTGTCTCCTCTCCATATTTGCCACGCTACTTATTTCTGTCCGTCTTACCTTCCTGTCTGATTCCTTTTGAGCACAGCAGTTCAAAAACAAAGTTCTTATCAGTTGAAATTGATTTCTTTCCATTTGAAAAGAAGAATATTTCAAGGATGATTCAAAGAAGAAAATTCTCTTAGTAAAACTTAAGTAGAGGCCGTACATTGGGCAGAGAAATCAATAGGCACCTCTCCTATCAGAGCATCCTTTTTCGAAACCAAAGTGCTTAAGCAACCAAATTCATAATTAGAAGGAGAATAATAGTAATAATAACAGCAAAATTTGTTGAACAAGTACTATGTGCTAGGCATTGTGCTATCTCTATAATTCTTTAATGTTTAAAAAATATACACAGACGGTCCCCGACTTAAAGATGGTTTGACTTAATGATTTTTCGACTTTATGATGGTGCGACAGCAATATACATTCAGTAGAAACTGTGCTTCAGATTTTGAATTTTGATCTTTTCCTGGGCTAGTGACATACAGTACGATACTCTCTCGTGATGCTGGCCAGCAGCAGCGAGCCACGGGTCCCAGTCAGCGACAAAATCACAAGGGTAAACACCCAATACTTGACAGTGTACTGTGTTTAAGCAAGTGTAAGGTAGGCTAGACCAAAATATGATCACAGGTAGAGTGGGTGCATTAAATGCATTTTCAACCTACGGTATTTTCAACTTACGATGAGTTTATCGCAATGTAACCTCCATCATAAATCAAGGAGCATCTGTACTCCAATGCTAAAATCTTGATAAATGTTGAACTGGAGATGGGTGTAAGCAAACTATATTATATTACTGTTGTGTACATTCGAAACTTTCCATAATAGAAAGTTTTAAAGACACAATGCCAGATATTCTGGTTTAATTGGTCTGTGAAAATCTGGGCATCGGTAGCCTTAAAAACCTTCCCCAGATGATTTTACTGTGCAGTCGGGGATGAGAACCACTGGGCAAAGTGCTCTGCAGAATTTATCTCATTCAGCCCTCACAACCAATCTAAGACACGTGTGTGATCATCCATCCTCATCTACTGATGAAATTGAAGTGAAATGACAAGCCCTGAGTCCCACAGCTGCTAAATGCCTGAGCCACGATCCAACTTAGATCGACTGAACTCTGAGCCTGGGTCCTCAACCTCCTGTGCTGGGTGAAGCATAACTTTGTTTCAGCTTTAGCGAAGTATAATTGACAAATAAAAATTATATGCATTTAAGGTATACAACATGACGTTCTGATGTATGCACACATTGTGAAATCATTAACACAACCAAGCCAATGAACATAGTCATCACCTCACACAGTTACCATTTTTTTAATGAGAACAATTAAGGTCTTCTGTCTTAGCATATTTCAAGTACACAACGCAGTATTATTAACTGCAGTCACCACGCTGTACATAAGATCCCCAGAGCTTACTCATCCTGCGTAATTGGAACTCTGGACCCTTTGACCAACACGTCATTTTCCCCACCCCCACCCCCAGCCCCGGGCAACCACCATTCTACTCTCTGCTTCTATCAGTTTGACTTTTTCAGATTTCAAACGCAAGTGAGATCAACCAGTATTTGCTTTTCTGTGTCTGGCTTATTTCACTTAGTACAACATCTTCCAGATTCCTCCATGTTGCTGTAAATGGCAGAATTTCCTTCTTTTTTAAGGTTGAATAATATTCCATTGTGTGTGTGTGTGTGTGTGTGTATACACATACATATATATACACATATGCATATATACACACACAAGATTTTAATCTTGTTTAAAAAGAAGAAACAAAAATACCTTAAATTTACACATTTAAAAAGATACATATATCACATCTTCTTTGTCCATTCATCAGTTGGCAGACACTTAAGTTGTTTCCATATCTTGGCTACTGTGAATAATGCTGCAATGAAAATGGGAGTGCAGAGGTCTCTTCAAGATCCTGATTTCGTTTCCTTTGAAGATTTACCCAGAAGTGAGATTCCTGCATCAAACGATAGTTCTATTTTTAGTTTTCTGAGGACACTCCATCCTGTTTTCCATAATGCCTGTAACTTTTTTCGTGTGGTAAAACATACATAGCGTAAAATGTACTGTTTTAACCATTTTTAAGTTTTGTGGGATTAAGTACAGCCACATTGCTGTGCAACACTCACCACCGTCCATCTTCAGGACTTTTTATTGTCCCAAACTGAAACTTTGTATCTGTTGAACAATAATTCCCCATTCCTCGCTCCCAGCCCCTGGCAACCATCATTCCACTTCTGTCTCTATGAATTTGACTCCTCTAGGAATCCCAAACGAGTGGAATCATACGGTAGTTTGTGTATGTCTTATTTTGCTTGGCATAATGTCTTCAATATTTATCCATGTTATAGCATGTCAGAATTTCATTCCTTTTTAAGGCTGAGAAACAAGCATAACTTTTTAAATAAAGAAAAGTCTCATGACACTAGGGGTGTGGTGATAAAGAAAACAATTTCTGCTGTCAGCCAGTGATAGTACAGACAGACAACAATGTGTTGAGGGTCCCAGAAGATGCACACACCGGTACTATGGAAGCTTCCAGTAGAAGAGATCACAGAGTTGCATCATGTCATCCATGTGAGCCCAGGTTCCCGACTGTCTGGAGTAAAATCCCAACTCCACTGCCTTTTAGTTAGGATCACTGGGCAAGTTATTTTTCCTCTCTCGGGCTCAGTTTTTCCCTCTGTAAAATGGTGGTAATAATAGTCTCCGCCTCTGAGTTATAATCAGACCTAAATGAGTCAATCCGTGTAAAGCACTTAGAACAATGCCTGGCACATTGTAAGTGGTCAATAAATGATATCAATCAATCAATCGACAACAGAATAACTTCTGTCTGGGGCAATTTTCGGAGAATTTCCTTAGGTAGGGTGGCCAGATCAAATACAGGGTGCCTAGTTGAATTTAAATTTCAGATAAACAACAAATCATTTTTTAGTGTAAGTATGTCCCAAACATCGGTTGATCCTAGTCAAATATTTAGAGAAGGAAGGTTCGATACCTCAGTACACTCAAGTCAAATTGATGAGTATAATGAGATTGGCTGGTTGCTCCTAACTGCGCTGGAGAAAGTGGGGAAGAAAAGGGCAAGTTCAGGACTTCAAAGTCTCAGACAAGCTCTGCATAAATGACCTGGAAGCATCTGTGTGCGCCCTGAAAGAAACTCTCATCTGCGTATCTCTGTTAGGGCTGAGATTGCTGAAAACCACCTTGAGGATCACTGAGCTACGATGTAAACTGAACTCGCAACCTCATGGGGCATGCGCTGTACAAGCAAGAGCATCGACTGGGAACAGAATCCTGAAAATTGGAATGGGGACCTATGAGCAGATCCCAGTGAATCTGGGGACATGAGACCCCTAAATCTAGCTGAGTCTTCTTTGCCAGTGGAAGCAGCTCTTCTTCCTTGTCCCACCCACTGCCCCTTCAGCCCCGCTGGTCTGAGGAGGTTAACTCCGCTTTGCTCGAGGAAGAAGCTGTAACCATCTCCCCTGGGGTAGCTGCCTTGCAAGACATGGCTGATTCTCCTAAAGACCACCTCCACCACCCCCTTTGCTTCTAGATCTAAAACTACACTCAAATCCCACCAGGCCGCAAAGGCTGAGGTCCAAAGTGTGACCCATGAGGAGGGGCAATACACTCCAAAAGAACTACATGACTTTTCTAATTTATAGACAAAAGTCTGGAGGGTATGTGGAAATGGATATTAACGGCGTCAGATCATAGTGGAAAGAATATAAAGTTGGATCATGCCAAACGTCTTGATATGAGCCCACTCAGTAGAGATTATGGACTTAATGTCGCCCCTTGGGGGGTTAGAAATGGCTCTGATGGGTTGGTTGGTTGGTTGGCCAAAGCATGGAGGAAAAGGTGGTCTACGCCAAATGAAGCTGAAATGCCGGGACCGCTTTGGTACACTGCAGAGCAAGATAGAGGAAGGTATTCAAAGGTTCCGGGAGATTGCAATGTTAGAGTGGGTTTATCATGTAAGACTTGTCCACCCGCCTGGGAGGTCACCACAAGGGTGAGAAATAAATTTGTGAGGGGACCCCCAGCATCCTTGAAGAAGCCTGTGGTCGCTCTTCTCTGCATGTCAGAAATTACAGCGGGAACTGCTGCTACTAAGCCAGAATCCCTAAATGCAATGGAGAGAATTGGATCCTGGGGTGTCAGGGGCCAAGTGGCAGCACTTAGCCACCAAAGGCAAGGCAGGTGAGGTTACAGTAATGGACAGTGGCGTCGAAGCAGTAATCAGAAAACAGAGAGTCATGGTTCCTCAGTCAATTCCCAGACTCGAGCCACTTAACAGACCCAGAAGCCTTTGAACGAAAGGGAGGCTGGGTCCCCGTAAGGGAGGATCACACACACTGCCAAAAAAGTCTACTGTTAGTCTTTTTCCCAGCCTTCCACAAAGGGACCTACAGCCGTTTACCAGGGTGACTATGCTTCAGAGAAAAGGAAATAAGCAGACCCTTTGGTACTACTGGATGCTAGCTCTGAACTGACACTAATTCTGGGGGACCGAGACCTCACTGTGGTCCACCAGTCAGAGTAAGAGCTTAAGGAGGTCAGGCAACTAGTCAGGAGTTTTAGCTCGGGTCCATTTCCCAGTGGGCCCAGTGGGTCCCTGAACCCACCCTGTGGTTATCTCCCCAGTTCTGGAATGCGTGATTGGAATAGACATACTCAACAACTGGAAGAATCCCCAAAAACGTTTGCTGTTTATTTGAAGCTCAAATTGAACCGGGCATCCTGGACTTCTGTTTGTTAAATCTGGCAACATCTGAAGGAAATTCCAGGTGGGAAAAAGCACCGTATGAGCAAAGGCTTAGAGGACTGAAGAGTGAAGTTTTGTTAGAAAGACTGTATCCCTAAGCTGCACCTGGTCAGTGGAAACCAAGAGCCAAAGGGCATGAAACTCAGTGGGGTGGGGGATTTGGGAAGGCTCTGGAAATTTCACTTTTTTTTTTTTTGAGTAAGATCAGCCCTGAGCTAACATCTGCTGCCAATCTTCCTCTTTTTGCTGAGGAAGACTGGCCCTGAGCTAACATCCATGCCCACCTTCCTCCACTTTACATGTGGGACGCCTACCACAGCGTGGCGTGCCAAGTAATGCCATCTCCGCACCCGGGATCCAAATCAGTGAACCCCAAGCCACTGAAGCGAAACATGCAAATTTAACCACTGCACCACCAGGCTGGCCCCTGGAAATTTCACTTTTTAAACAGAGCCAGTTTGTCCCTAGCCAAACCAATCCCCCCCAACCAAACCAAACCCTTGCGATCCTTCCTCAGTTGATTTCTAGAAAGTTCTCTGTCTTAGGTCTGGTGGTTATAAAAACAAATTGTCTGGAAGTGATGATTTAAACTGCACATTGGTGGAGTAGAAGATTCACATGAAAGGAATTACATTTTTCTCTGAGCGGATGCAACAGCCACGTCTGTGAATTTGCAGCTTGGACTAAGTGCCCGAGGGCGGGAAGAGTTTCAAATGCTACCGTAGTTTGAATTGGTTGGTTAAAGAGAGGGCTAATCACAGGGTCATTTGGTGCTGTAGACGAGAAGACTAAAAATGTACATCACATCTGTTCCAGCAATTCCACTTCCAGCAATTTATCCTAAAGCAAAAATCAGCTCACTGCTTAAAGATGCGTGTCCAAGGATCTTACGGCAAGAATGATTATACGGGGAAAACTAGAAATCGCCTATGTGCTTATTGAAAGGAAACTGAGTAGAGTT
This sequence comes from Equus caballus, assembly GCF_041296265.1. Taxonomy (NCBI): domain Eukaryota; kingdom Metazoa; phylum Chordata; class Mammalia; order Perissodactyla; family Equidae; genus Equus; species Equus caballus. The sequence goes on along the minus strand of NC_091696.1, from coordinate 39,929,822 downwards.
GAAAAATGCATACAGTGAAATGTTAGGCAGTCATTAAAAAGGATCATGTAGGGGCCAGCCCCAGTGGCCTGGCGGTTAAGTTCAGTGCACTCCGCTTCAGCAGCCTGGGTTCTGTTCCCGGGTGTGGACCTACACCATTCGTCTGTCAGTGGCCATGCTGTGGTGGTAGCTCACATACAAAGAGAGGAAGATTGGCAGCAGATGTTAGTTCAGGGTGAATCTTCCTCAGCAAAAAAAATGATAAAATAAAATAATAAAAAAATAAAAAGCACCATGTGGGGTATCTTTTATTGTGGTCATAATAGTTTACCACATTGTGAAATTTCAGTTGTACATTAATATTTGTCAGACACCATATATATGTGCCCCTCCACCCCTTGTGCCCACCCTCCACCCTGCTTTCCCTTGGTAACCACTAAATTGTTCTCTTTGTCCGTAAGTTTGTCTATATTCCGCATATGAGTGAAATCATATGGTGTTTGTCTTTCTCTGTCTGGCTTGTTTCACTTAACATAACACCCTCAAGGGCCATCCATGTGGTTGCAAATGGAACAATTTTGTCTTCTTTTCTGGCTGAGTAGTATTCCATTGTATATACACACCACATCTTCTTTATGCAGTCATCAGTCAATGGGCACTTGGGTTGCTTCCATGTCTTAGCTACTGGGAATAATGCTGCAATGAACATAGGGATGCAGAAGTCTCTTTGAATTGTTGATTTCAAGTTCTTTGGATAAATACCCAGTAGTGGAATAGCTGGGTCAGGTCTGTTTTTATTTTTAATTTTTTGAGGCATCTCCACACTGTTTCCCATAGTGGCTGTACCATTTTGCATTCCCACCAGCAGTGGATGAGGGTTCCCTTTTCTCATGTGGGTTTTATTTAACATAGAAAAAAATGTTCGCAATCTATTGTTGAATGAAAATAAAATCATAAAACTAGACCTAGTATGATCCTCTTATTGTTTATAAAGAAAAAGTACCCACTCAGAGCAGAAGCAAGGCAATGGGGAAGACATTCACAGACGTGGTTTCCACGGTGGTTGTGTGAGTGGCCACTGAATGGAGCTTTGGTCTTGTTCTGCTTCTGCTTATTTGTATTTCTCAAGTTCTTCTATGATAATACGGCTTTCTTAAGTAACCTAATCATTTTAAGGAAAATAAGAAGAAGCTTCAGAGCTTCGTGTGAAGTGTGAAGATACAGACTCTGCTCTTGCACAGAGTTCCACCCCGGGAGCCCTCGGGGTTGCTCAAGAGGCATCATGAAAGCTGCAAAGTGACTCCCCAGAAGTAGTCGTTCTTATTACAGCCGCATATTTTCCTCGCCTTGTCATATCTCTAACATCTTAATCCTACATCTAGAATACACTCAGTGTTTACTGGGGAACTGTTGCAACACCCCCTATGGACTGTCTTGCTCTTTATTTGTCCTCTTCTTGCTCCTCTGTCCCTCAGCGCCCCCAAGGTTATGGTTACGGCTTTGGAATACCTCATCACACCTCCCATGTAGCTCATTTACAGTGTTGCTTTCCTGCTAATTTTCTTAAATCACCCAATTTGCGTTACTCTTCTCTCCCTCCCTCTCTGTCACTTTTCAAGTCATTTCCCGGCCCGTCACTCTTTGCACACTGACCGAGAGAGCTCAGGGGGCCAGCATTGTCTGTGTCGGGCTCCCTCATTCCTTCTGAACCCTCAACCTGGTGGTCTCCATCCTTGCTGTGTCCTAGAATCACCTGGAAGAGCTTCTTAAAAACATAGCGCCAGGGCCCTGCTCCCAGAGATCCTGATGTGTTTGGTCTATAGTGGAGAGTGTTTTAAGCTCTTCCCCTGGGTGATTCTAAGTGATGCACAGCCAGTGTTGAGAAGCCCTGCCTTAGCCCCCATAACATAAAGTCTGGGGTGAAACTGCTTCTGCAGAGGGCCCCCAGGCCTATGCTTTCTGCTAAATGGACATGATGAGCGAGCCCACCACCCTGAGTTAACCCTTAGAATTGTAAATATGGCTCTTAGAAAGGCTCTTGTCCAAATTGGGAAGCTAAGTCAGCCATGAAATTCCCACTTGACTTGTTCCTGAATTGCCTGACGTGTATTTTCCCTCCTAAATGCACAGAGGAGCCCCTCGTATGTCTCTCTCCTGCCATCACTCAGAAGCATATCAGGGAAGCCCACAAGAATCCATCTTGCTCCCTGAGAATGCTCACCAACTTCCGTAAGGGTAATTCTGGCATTCTTCCTCTCTTCTGCTTCAGGACCTCACCATCCGCTGCCTGGATGAGTACGACAGCTTCCCATCCGTCTCCCTCCCATCCTTGCCCCGTGCAATCCATTTCCTCTGCCACTGCTGTAGGATCCTTCTAGACTCTCCTTTCCCTGACCATGCCATTCCCCTGCATGAAAACCTTCAATAGCTCCTAACTGCCTGACTTACAACATTATCAAAAAGAATAATCATTATGAAACTAATTTTAATGATTATATATTTGTTGAGTTCTTATTATGTGCCAGGCAATATGCTAAGCATGTTACATGCGAAGTCTCATTTTTCAAAGCCATTTATTATGAAAGTTTTCAAACACACGAAAGAGGAGAAAGAGTAGCATAGGCTCTCTCTCTCTTTTCCATAATTGCAAAAATCCAAACAGCTCTGAAATCCAGAAGTTTGTCGTACATTTGGTGCTAAAACTCATTTGGTGGCAAACCTGACCCGACTAAGCATGAAATTTTGTCTTCATTTAATCCGCTAGGCGTGAATATTCAAACGTACCATTGCAGACATCCTAACATTATGGGGTTTTATTATGGGGTGTTGGCCAGACTCCCATTAAAGGTGGGATGGAGCACACAGGGTGTGCACCTGAGTGCCTTTCTAAAATCTGGAAACATCTGAATTCAAAAACAGGATTTTTGAATGAGGAATTGTATACCTGTATCATGAGCACCTACGTGCATGCCTGCAACTTAGATTCAGAAACTATTAGGATCTTGACAGCTTTGCCCTTCTGTCAATCTGTAGCTATAGATGATATAGACATAAATATAGATGATATGGATATAGATTTAGATGACATAGATAAACTTTAGATATAGATGATGCCGATATAGGTATAGATGACATAGATATGGATGTAGATATAGATATAAATATAGATATAGATAGATACTGTTGTGGTCCCCCCAAAAAATATAGCCACAAAAATTCTCTGGAACCTGTGAATGTTACCTTTTCTGGAAAAGAGGTCTTTGCAGATTTAATTCAGGATCTTGGATGACGAGATCATCCTGGTGGGTCCTAAATCCAATGACAAGGGTCCTTATAAGAGACACACAGATAGAAGAAAGGAGGCGATGTGAAAATGGAAGCAGAGATTAGGATGATGTGGCCACAAGCCAAGGAAAACAAGGAGCGTCAGAAGTGGAAGAGGCAGGAAGCATTCTCCCCCGAGCGCCCAGAGGGAGCGTGGCCCTGCCCACGTCTTGATTTCAGACTTCTAACCTCCAGTGTTGTGAGGGAATGAATTGCTGTTTTAATCCACCCAGCTGGTGGTGATGTTTTGAGGCAGTCCCGGGAAACCAACACAGATTTAAATATAGATATAGATATTGACGGAGCTGTAGACATAGGATGAACCATTTAAAAGCACTTATCGCCCTCACGACGCTCCAGCCCTAAGTCCTTGGGCGCCTGGATCTCATGGGACCCTCCCGGAGCCCTGCGACATATATATGCACATATATATGTATTCTTTTACCAAGTTATACAACCATCTCCATTAATCAGTTTTAAAACATTTCCTCACCCCAATATGACCCCTCATGCACATCTACCATTACTTCCTATCCCCACCCCAGGCTACTACTACTCTATTTGTTGTCTTTGTAGCTTTGCCTTTTCTGGATGTTTCATTGAAATAGATCATATAATATGTGGTCTCTGGTGTCCGGCTTCTTTTCCCGAGCATAATATTGTTGAGGTCATCATGTTGTAGAGTGTATCGGTGGATGGTTTCTTTTTATTGCTGAATAGTATTCCATTGTAAGCCAAATCACATTTCGTCTACCCATTTGCCAGCTGGTGGACATCTAGCTTGCTTCCAATTTTTATCGAGCCCGTCAAATTTTAATCTAGGGCCAGTGGGTGGACTTCCCAGCTTCTGTCAGCTCCTTGACATGGCATGCAAAACGTGTATGTAATTTTTTTTCTTTTTCTGCCCAGGGTGATATGACAGAAAGTGGTGTGAGATATTTTATTGTGCCCGCTACAGAGGCCAGGAAATGGAGGCACGTAGAAAGTACGCCCAGTTCTGTTTCTTTCCATTCCTGCAGTCAGATTCGAAGCGAGGAGATTGTGCCTGACCTGCCACAGAATGTACCAGCAAGCATTCCAGAAGGAGAACTTAGGGAAGTTAGGAACTCAGCAGGAAGAAGGCAGAGAGAGCAGGCAGCAGCCCCACCCCTGTGAAAGGCAGGATTCTCGGAGGGAAGCATTTAGGAAACAAGGAGACTTCCCAGCCGTGCTCCAGCCCACATGGAGAGCTTTGCTGACTGTGGGAGCTGCACCTGTCCCACCTTCTGATGCTTTGTCCTTCCTGCTTGATGTCCACGGAGTCAGCCAGGGTCAGCCAATGAGATGACAGGGCTGGGATGGCTGCCTCCTCAGCGGGGACGCCTGTGTTTGTCTGAGCAAGATGGCACAGGCAGACGGCACTACTGGGTCAGCTGCACCGAGGTGGGAGCTGGCTGGGGAACTAACGAGCTTGCAAATTGGAGAGGAATTAGACTATCAGATGGCGGAGGCAGGACACAACACAGCCCCCTGCCAGAGTCTTTGCCATAACTCAGGGAAAGCGTAGCATTTTCCCCAGGAAGAGGTCATCTGAAGAGCAAATCAAATCAGGAGGCTCATTTAGAGGGGAATTTATGGCTCTATTTGCAAACGCCCCGCAAGGCTGACGCAGGAGCTGAGAAAAGAGGACAAGTTGCATCGTCTGCCTTTCAACCTACAAAGAGGGGCTCCATGGGGAAGAGACCCTTCTGGCACCTTCGAGGGGAAGTCCGCGGAAAGCTTGCAAGGAGGAGCTGTCTGAGAGGTGCCTGGGGCGTCCTGTTGGGAGCAGAAAGAAGAAGCAGGTTGTCCCCAGTCACCCCCCGAATTTAACTAGAGAAATGAGTTTGTTTATACAAGGAAGTCTGAACAATTTCGCTCCGTGGAAGAAGTTCTGCTGTCAAAAAAAAAATTTTGGAAACCCCTGTGGCGCATCTTTCAGCTAAGCAACGGCAGTCGGCAACAAGATTCACTCAGTGGGGATAAGTGAGCACTCATTATGTAGCAGGTACCGTGCCAGGTGCTGGAGACAAAGTGTGACCGAAGCAAGAATGGTCCTCGACCTCTGGGCATCTACAGTCTCCTGGGGCAGAGAAACTTTACGAGAATGAATTCACAAATAAATAAATCGTTATAAGTGATAAGTTCAATATAGAAAAGGGTACTGTAAGACAGAATTGCATCAGGGAGGGGACCAGGTGACCAGAGGAGGCTTCTCAGAAGAAGTGACATTTAAATTGAAACCAGCAGTGGAGTGGGAATTAGTTGGAGAAAGATGACGGATTTGTGGGGAGGCCCAGACGTTTCCTAAAACTTTACAGTTTCTCTGAACAACCTCACCTCGTGGAGAGGGAGTAAGGTAGCCCTTAGGAAATAAACATCGCACGTTATTTGATTATTTTATTCAACTTTTTTTTTTACATTAAAACATTATTTTTTACAACTTTTCTACTAATTGGGCTGAGTTCCCATAATTCCCAGTGCCAGCACCCTGGATGCCATCAAATGCAGTGGAGGACTCGAAGGCAACGACCCTGAGCATGACATTTGGGTAGAGTGGCTTCCAGAAACCTTTGGTCAGTCACTCATTCATTCATTCATTGGTTCAACAACATTTGCTGTTTATTTATGATGGGCCAGGAGCTGAGGTGAAGAGGGAGATGTGAACCCAGCTCCTGTACAGCTTAAAACAAAGGACGGATAGACAGGTAGACAGGCAGCGTGAGAAGGACACGCCTAGAGGACCCTGCTGAGGGACATGTCATGGATAATATGTGGCGAGTGCTTGAGAGTGTGGATGGCAGGGCCAGGCTACCTGGGCCTGAAGCCCAGCTCTGCCGCTTACCAGCTGTTTTACCTTAGGCGAGTGTCTTAACCTCTCTGTGCAGCCCTTTCCTCACTTCTAAAATAGGACCAGGTTAGATTGTTATGAGGCTTGAATTATTAATATTTGCCATATCTTATACACAGTAAGGGACAGAAAACTGTTTGATAAGCAAATTGTAGCAAGATGGAAATAAACGCATTTTACTTTTAAAAAAATTTACATGTAGAAAACACAAAGAACAATATATGTCTATATAATCATGTATTCACCAAAGTCGAGAAAAGTTAAAATTTTATCAGATTTGTGTAAGTGTGTGTGTGTGTGTGTGTAACCTGTGTCCTCTTACCTAGGAGCCTTCCCCTGTCCATTATCATGAATTTGGTACTTACATATCCTTCTAGTCAGTTTTCCAATGTTTTTATGATTTATTACTTCTATGTACCTACAAACTATATTTAGTATATTTAATATTTATGAAAATAGGATATCATGCATACCATTTTGGAATTTGCTTCCCCCCCCCCACATTACATTCCCATATCCACGCCTGTTGGTACACTGCTAGTTCATTCATTTTAACAGCTGTCTAGTATTCCACAGTGTGAGTGTACAATAATTTATTTATTCACTCCTCTTCTAATGGATGTTCAAGTTGCTCCCGGTTTTTTAGCATCACAAACACCGCTGCAATAACCGCCTTTGAACTTGTTCCTCACGAATGTGTACAAGAGTTTCTAAACTTACACCTGGACGTATACCTGGAATTGTCATCGCCAGGGTTAGCTGCATCTTCCGCCTGACCCCATGCTGCCAAATTGCTCTCTGCAGTGGTCGCACCAACACCCACTCTCACGGGGAGTGTGTATTAAAGGGTTAAACATGGAGCCTTTCAGCCTGGAATAACTGTGTCCTCAGACTCTTCCAGGGACACGTGGATCTTTGCATCCATCGTGGTTTCTGTCCTTGTCACATCTTTGCGAGACAGAGCGGGGAGGTTCCAGTTAGAGGAGAGGAGCAAGGTGCATGGGAGCTTAGCGGCTTGCCCACAGATGCCAGGGTCTTTGAGCGGGAATCAGAGTATCCTGCCTTCCTATAGGACATGCTGACCTTTAGAACAGTGGCATCTCAGCGATGTTCCTTAGAGTACCAGGGTTACGTGTTGTCATCAAGGTCAAGGGGAGGGGTCATGGAAAAGAAGGCGAAAAGGGAAGGTGACCAGAAAGACGTCTAGGCCTCTGCTTCCCACCTCAGACAAGGCAGTTCTGCTGTAGCCCGTCTGTGTGCTCAGAAAGACTTTATTTGGAGAAAAAAGGAGAAAGTGTCCACTGCTTAAAAGGGGGAGGGGAGGTCTAAATCTATTAAAGAAATTGAATCAATAATTAATAACCTTCCAAATCAGAAAGCACCAAGCCCAGGTGAGTTCACTGATCAATTCTACTAAACATTTAAGGAAGAAATTATACCAATTCTCTATAATCTCTATAATCTCAGAAGACAGAAGCAGAGGGAACATATCCTAACTCATTCTATGAGGCCAGTATTACCCTACTACCAAAACTAGACAAATACATTATAAGAAAAGAATACTACAGACCAATAGCTCTCATGAACCTAGGCCAACATCTCTTATGCAAAAATCCTCAACAGAATATTAGCAAATCAAATCCAACAATGCATAAAAAGAATTATACACCATGACCAAGTGGGATTTATCCCAGGTATGCAAGACTGGTTCAACATCTGAAAATCAGTTATGTAACACAGTCAAATTAATGTAATCTATCACACCAACAGGCTAAAAAAGAAAAATCACATGATCACGTCAATAGATGCAGAAAAAGCATTTGGCAAAATCCAACACGGATTCGTGATAAAAACTCTCAGTAAATTAGGAACAGAGGGGAATTTCCTCAACTTGATAAAGAATATCTACAGAAACCTACAGCTAACATCACACTTAATGGTGAGAAACTTGAAGCTTTCCCGCTAAGATTAGGAACAAGGCAAGGATGTCCCCTCTCACCACTGCTTTTCAACATTAGACTGGAAGTTCTAGCTAATGTGATAAGACAAGAAAAGGAATTAGAAGATACACGATTGAGAAGGAAGAAATAAAACTTTGTTCACAGATGATATGATTGTCTATGTAGAAAATCCAAAAGAATCTCCAAAAATAAAAAACCCTCCTGAAACTACTAAGAGATTGTAGTAAGGTTGCAGGATACAATGTTAATATACAAAAGTCAACCACTTTCTTATATACCACGAATGAGCAAGTGGCATTTGAAATTAAAAACACAATACCATTGACAATTAACACTCCCCAAAATGAAATACTTAGGTATATAAATCTAACAAAAATACGTGCAAGATCTATATGAGGAAAACTACAAAACTCTCATGAAAGAAATCAAAGAAGAACTAAATCAATGGAGAGACAGTCCATGTTCATGGGTAGGTAGACCCAATATTGCCAAGGTATTAGTTCTTCCCAACTTGATCTATAGATTTAATGCAATCCTAGTCACAGTCCCAGGGAGTTATTTTGCAGGTATTGACAAACTGGTTCTAACGTTTATAAGGAGAGACAAAAGACCCAGAATAGCCAACACAATATTGAAGGAGAAGAAGAAAGTTGGAGGACTGCCAGTGACCAACTTTAAGGCTCACTATAAAGCTGCAGTAATTAAGACATCCCACCCAAGGGGTGGGTATTTCCTTCTCCCCATGGAAGGCTAGAGCTGACTGGAGTTGGGCGTTTGCATTTCTGCAGGTCAGTTAGGCTCAGATAAAACCCCTGAAGGTTAGGTTTTGGTTAATAGTTTCTCCTGAGGGCAAGCTTTTTTAAGAACAGAATGCTCTGGCATATTTCAAAATGCTTCCTTTCCCCCTCCCCACTGTCGGAAGCACAGGAGATTTCTCTCCAACATTTACTGTGAGAAACTGGTCAAGCTCCTGGAGGTAAGTCACACAAAACTGTGGGGGCCTTGCTATGAACTTGGGGAAGACACAAACATTCAGTCTATAGCAAGGTGTGTAATGGTGTCTCATTGTTATTTTAATTTGCATTCCCCTAATGGCACATGATGCTGAGCATCTTTTCTTACACTTTTTTATTTTTTTGAGGAAAATTAGCCCTGAGCTAACATCTGTGGCCCATCCTCCTCTTTTTGCTGAGGAAGACTGGCCCTGAGCTAACATTCATGCCCATCTTCCTCTACTTTATATGTGGGACGCCTGCCATGGCATGGCTTGACAAGCGGTGTGCAGGTCCGCACCCAGGATCCGAACCAGCGAACCCCACGCCGCCGAAGCAGAGAGTGAGAACTTAACCGTTGCACCACCAAGCTGGCCCCTCGTGTGCTTATTTTTAATCTGTATATCTGCGTTGGTGACGTGTCTGTTCAAGTCTTTTGTCTATTTTTAAATTGGGTGGTTTGTTTTCTTATAGTTGAGTTTTAAGGGTTCTTCGTATATTTTGGACACCAGACATTTATCAAATATGAATTTTGCGATTATTTTCTCCTAGTCCGTGGCTTATTATACGTTCTTTTTAGATTGAAGCTAAGTTTACAAAAAGTGAGTCGATTTAAAAGAGCAACATTATGAAAATATAGGAAATCCCTATAAGAAATTGAGTACAGCTGGTAGTTGAATATAGCAGAGATCTTGGAGGCGGTAAACAAATAATAAAATTCAGGAAACACTTCTTTAGGCTAAAGCGATTCTGTCTCTGTCTCTGTCTCACTGTCTGTCTGTCTGTCTGTCTCTCTCTCTCTCTCTCTCACACACACACACACACCTCTTATACACACAGAATGAGTCAAATTCCACCTCATGGGAATGCTCCTGTCTCAGCAGGTAACATTTCAGACACTGGTTTACATAGCTCAGGTAGATTATTACTCTAGCAGCTTGCACATCTGGCGAGTTTATTATTCTAAGCCTCTAAGAAACAATTTTCCCCAAGGTACAGATGCAACACACACACACACACATCATAACATGAGTTTTAAACCCGGTGGCGACAGAAAGAAAGGAAACCGGTGGCTTCACTCCAAAATGCAACGCTTTAGTTTAACCGAACTCTCACGTATTCACAAAGTGCTTTCTGCAGGTGTCTAAGCTCCTGGGTTTTCACACCATCTTCCCCCTGCGAATTCACAGAGGCAAAAAAAGCACGTTTCCCAACATCTTGCAGAAATCCTTGGGTTTTCTGAATCACAGCAGAATAAATGGCATGAGCTAAAGCTGGAAGCAGAGAGGAGATGGGTGCGTCCGATGACCTGGGAGAAGGTGGGTGGCTGGGCTGTCATGGGGGTTAGCAGGGAGAGAGATGAGGCCGGGGAGGTGGGCAAGGATCCGATGCGGAGCCTTGAATGCCACCTTAAGAAATTTGAAAGCAAAGAGAAAGTCATCAAAGGAGTGGTGCCAGGGGGTAACATGATGACATTTGACTTTTGGATTAAAAACAGAAGTACCACATGTTCTCGAGGATGACAGTTTCGGCGCTGGAAGACTGGGCCACTTGAGTTTCTTATTGCTTATTGGGGCACTGGAAATGAGGGAGAGGCTTCGCAGGCTGGTGAGGCAAAATAAGACCCTAGTAACAGAGTATGGGCTAGTCGAAGACTTTATTTCTTATCTGTCCCTTTTCCTTACAAACACAACTCCCACCTCTCTTTCCTGTGTGTGGGGTGTATGTGTAGATTATTGTACCACCCCGGCCACTTTACAGCACCTTCAGTGGAAGCACAGCCCTGCCAACACCTTGGTTTCAGACTTCCAGCCTCCAGAAATGAGAGGAAATAAATTTCTGATGATCAAGCTGCCCAGTGTGCTACTTTGTTACAGCCACTCTAGCAAATCAATGCTGTGGGCAACAAAACACCCTACTATTTCTGGTATCTGGGACTTTGTCACCAATAAGAATCAGGGAGGGGGTGTCCTGGTGGCAAAGTGGTTAAGTTCACGCACTCTCCTTTGGCGGCCCAGGGTTTGTTGGTTCAGATCCCGGGCACGGACCTACAAACTGCTCATCAAGCCATGCTGAGGCGGCGTCCCACACAGCAGACCCAGAAGGACCTACAGCTAGAATCTACAACAATGTACTGGGGCTTTGGGGAGAAAAAGAAAAAAGGAGGAAGATTGGAAATAGATGTTAGCTCAGGGCCAATGTTCCTCACCCAAAAGCATACCTTTAAAAAATATTTAAGTATATTTTTTAAAAAAAAGAATCAGGGGTATCTTCATATCACGCTCCAGGTGTTACAGGTATTTTTGAAACATCATTTGCGCTCACCAGTACTTTGAAATCATAGTTCTTATTAAACCCACTGCTAAATCACGTTTTTTAACATGTTAATAAAGGAGCACATATGTTATGATATCACAATTTTTTAAATACTTTGAGAATTGCATTTAGAAACAATTGGCTTTCTTCATAACCCTACGTATTTTATGTTACGTACTCAGAAACATTTTTCCGAGAAGGGGTTCATAGGACTGCTGAAGGGGTCCCTAGTGCAAAACAGGTTAAGAACCCCTGCTTTAAGCAGAGGGGAGACAGTATAAAAATATACCCCTACCCCTCTGATCCCCTCCCCCATCCAGGACAGAGTTCTGGGATGAGGGGGCGGGCAGGGAATTGCGTTTCCAGTTAGAAAGTGTTATGTGACTAACAGTACTGTGCAAATTTGTCACGATACATGACAAACCAAGAGTAAAGACCTTTCCCCACTCCACCCCTACGCACCAAATGTAAGCCCCTAATGGCAGAGGTTTTGTTTGTTTCACTTCTACGTTCCCAGGTGGGTTAGTCTGGGTTCTCTAGAGAAACACAGCCAATAGGATACATGAGAGAGAGAGAGATTTATTATAAGGAGCTGGCTCATGAGGTTATGGAGGCTGAGAAGTCCTAAGATCTGCAGTTGGGAGGGTAGAGATCCAGGACAGTTTGTTGTGTAGGTTCCAGTCTGAGGCCAAAGGCAAGAGAAAACTGATGTTCCAGCTCAAAGGCAATCAGGCAGGAGGAGTTCCGTCTTACTCCCGGGAAGGTCAAGCCTTGTTGTTCTATTCATGCCTTCAACTGATTAGACGAGGCCCACCCACACGCGGGAGAGCAATCTGCTTTACGCAGTCTGCAGATTCAAACGCTAATCTCATTTGGAAACACCCTCACAGACACACCCAGAATAATGTCTGGCCAAATGTCTGGGCACCCTGTGGCCCAGTCAAGTTGACACAGAAAATAAACTATCACACCACAGTCAGTCTAAGCTGTCCTTAGCCCATCATTGGTGCTCAATAAATATTTGTGGGATGAATGAATGAACACATAAAGAAAAGTCATGCTAGAAATATCCAAATGGGGCCAGCAGGGAAGTGGAGAAACAGCCGGGGGATCTAACTTGTCCTCCTTGGGTGCCACATCTGGTCTCTGAGGATAACAGGGAAAAGGAGCAAGACCTCTGTTGGCTGCTGTGCCCACGGTGAGCTTTTCCAGGCGCCCTGGGAAGCCGCAGGGACTGCTTAAGGCTACGCCTGTCAGCTCACAAGCCTCCTAAACGGTGGCAAAGGAACTGAGCTGGGAAGCAAACTCTGCACAAAGCTGGCGGCCGACAGGTCACTGGGCAAACAGAAGGCCCTCCCAGGAGATCTGGCACTCAAGGCAGATTCTAGAGGCTTCAGGATGCCTGGGACCACGTGACAAGAATCTGGCTTATGCCAGGAGACTTTAACCCAGCCCCCTGCTCTGCACGCCCCCTCTCTCTCACAGGTAGACGCCGCCTCACCAAGTCTCCAGGGCCGTGGGGGGCACCAAGGACGGCTCTCAGGTGACGACTCATGGAGTCAAGCGCCCTCTGCAATGGCCAATCCTTTCACATTGCTGTCTCCTCCCCGCCCCGCCCCCACCGCCTGCTGCTAAACTGCTGCTCCAGGCACATCTGAGGGGTGGCAGGGAACGACCCAGACTCCAAACCCCAAGGGGCACCATGGAGGAAACCCACTTTCAAAGGACTGGAGGAGAGGAAAGAGGACTTGAAGTCTGCAGGTCACGCAGGGGACGAAGGAGCAGCCCTGGCAAAAACTCCCAGGAAGGGTCACCAGAGCCAACAGCTGCAAGATAACCAGAGGGCGGTTCGGCCTGGGACCAAAAATCCAAATGTGATCCATCCATCGATGAATGAGTGGCTTCCCTCTTCGGGGGACCCTGTTTTCCATTTGACTGCTTTCCTACAGGCGCCACTTTGCTCAGACACACACACACACACACACACACACACACACACACACACACCTGAAACTATTAACAATCAACTCCTCTCTGGAGATTTACGCAGCAGCTAAAGCACAGCAGGGGTTGTGCAAGAACAGAGGCGAGAAGAAGAGCAGGGGCCGACCCAGCCACTCCCTGGGTTACCTCTGGCCAGCCAGCGGTTGCCATAGCAAAACTTGTTCTCAAAGTGATAAAGCAAGAGAGAACCGGGCGTCGATCAGCTGTTTTCTGTAGCAGCGTGTGGGAGCCAAGATAAAGAACAGGACAATGTGGACAGTGCCACGAGCAAGGTGACAGCAGATCTATTTTGGGAGGGGACTCTTAGTCGGGGGATAAACTGCAACAGGAATTTTCACGGTCTTGGGGTTTCCTGGCAGTTTGTTTATAGATGTTATTTAAATGAGCCATTTGCGCACTGCGATGGGCTGAATTGTGCCCCACCCCCCCCTCAAAATTCATATGTTGAAGTCCTCAGCCCCGGTACCTCTGAAGGTGGCTGCATCTGGAAATAGGGTCTTCAAAGAAGTGATTAAGGTCAAATGGGGTCGTTAGGGTAGGCGCTAATCCAATATGAGAGGTGTCCTTATAAGAAGAGGTTAGGACACAGACATACGCAAAGGGAAGACCATGTGAGGACACAGGGAGAAGATGGCCATCCCATCGACAAGCCGAGGAGAGAGGCCTCAGGAGAAACCCCCGCTGCTGACACCTTGATCTTGGACTTCTAGCCTCCAGAACTGTGAGAGAATGAAGTTCCGTTGTTTAAGCTGCCCAGTCCTTGGTCCCTCGTCTGGGAGTTCTACAGCTTATGTGGGCACCCGTGACAAAGAGCATGAACACACCCTCCAGCCTGTGGAACTGTCCGTTCAGAGGAGTCCCGGGCCAATGGACTCTACTCCTGCCTGGGAGCGTCCAGCCAATCTTGTCATTTCTAAATTTTAGCGTCTGGGGGTAAAATCTCAATTGTCCCATCCTAGTTTCAACTTTGAAACTGAATGGGAATCTAATGAAAACGTGTCTTGTCTTGAGATCTGCATGCGCATCCTGAAAGCCTTTTCCGTGTGCCACCCCCAGAGATGCCTCACATGCTGGGGATGGAAGGTCTGAGGAAATGGAGAGGGGTCTGGTGGAAGCAGCCTCTGTGCGTGTCCACACTGAGCAGTAACGGCTTTGACTGTATGACATGTCCCCTCTCTCAGAAATCCTGGAGACGTTGAGGGGCCGTTGAGGGGCCGTTGAGATTGTTTGCATTCTGCAGACGAGGAAGCTAAGGCACTGGACAATGGAGTAACTTAAGACATTGCTTTCCAGGCCTGATGGCAGGCAGACTCTGGTGCTTGCATAAATCTTTGGTGTAAAGGGGTGAGGGGGGTGTGCACACATTAAAATAGTCATCTAACTGATGTCCCCGTCTTGTCTTGGCCCCCTCCCTTCCACACTGCACCCAGAGTTCTCTATAGGCTATGTCGGATCTTATCACTCTCATATTAAAACCTTCCGGTGACTCCCCATGACTCTTGCGGTATGTCTGAAATGCCGAGCCTGACTTAGAAGTCTAAAATATCTGACCCATCCCTCTACTCTGGCCCCATCTCCCTCCAGCAGGTCTGAGCTTCTCTCTCTCCCCTCGCCTTTCCTCCAGAAATATTATTCTCCTGTCTCCGCACTTCCCGTGGCCAACTCTTTCCCTTATATCAGTCTCAGCTTCGGCCAAACCTTTACCTGGAAGTCCTCCCCAATCCCATCAGCTGGCTTCAGAGCCCCTCTGTGGACCTCCACCACAGCCCCTGCTTCCCTGCTTCTCAGAGTGGATGAGCACAGAGCACCGCACATAGTAGATGCTCATGGAACACTGGCTTAAATGAGTGTTGAATAGAAGTCAGAACACACGGACACCTGGGGCAGGAGAACAAGGCACCGTCCTTCTCTTATGTTTGGGCATTTTCATGGGCATGACCCAGAAAGAGAAATGTTTAAAAAAAAAAATACGCCTTGACCTTAAGTCAAGCAGAGGTTGACCATAAGTCAACTGTCAGGCAGAGGAATGAGAACTCTGGACTCCAGTGGAGTAATTACTTCCCTCCACGGCCTCTAGATAAGAGATAGGACTTTGACATCATCCCTTTCTGCTCTGAGTTTTCATGATCTGTCAAAGAAATTCAGAGAAGGAGGGTTGTTTGGACGAAAAAAGCTCAACTTTAACTGAGTCACTCCCGGGAAATTGTTTTTGCAAACCATGATAACCTGCTCACAGGTGAAAACTGAGTGTTACCACTCACATCCTATTGTCCAAAACTTAGACATGTGGCCACAAATGGCTGCAAGGAGGACTGGGAAATGTGTCCTTATTCTAGGCGACCGTACGCTCTGTGAAAAATCATTTTGCTTTGGAAGACAGGGCAACAGGCTGTGGAGGGACAACTGGTAGTCACTTGCTCAGCATCTCCAGGTATCCATGGCAACTCCTCCTACCAACCCATGGACTCTATGTCAGAGTCCACAGCACTCTCCGGCATGAGTGACAGCAGCAAGAAGTCACCACACTTCATTCCAAGATTTCTAGGACCCCCAGGGGCATGGCATGAGCCATCGGATGAGAACATTGGGAAACTGCAGACCTTTCTTCAAAGCCCCACTGCCCCTTTGCCTCATCTCTCCTCGCCCATTTCTCTTATACCACATGATTTGTAACTTGACCAGCATCCAGTCTAATGAAAAGACCACACACTTTGGTCCAGAAGGCCTGGGTTTGAATCTTGGATAAGCCACTTACGAGCTGTATGGCCTTAAATAACCCAATAAGTGGAGTTGATTAAAAGAGCCCCCATTCCAGGGCTCAGCCACATGGCTCACAGAGAATCAACATGCTAAGCCACCCAGCATAAGCAACAGGCTGTAAATAACACTGGATTCAAGGACCGTGCCAGATGGAAGGGTCCTCTGTACACCCTGCTGTATCATTTTTCTGCGTGTTGCCGTTATCATTTTTGCTAAGAACAAGAGCAGTAGCCGTCATTTGTCAAATGCCTCCCTTGTGCCAGGCACCGTGCTTGTCAATCCTCACAGTAGACCCACAATGGACCCTTTCCCAGGTAAGGAAACAGAGCTCAGAGCGGGAAGCGGTCTGCCCCAAGTCACCCCGAGCCATTGGCATTCAGATCCAGCTCTAAAACAGTATTTCTTATTTATTCATTTGCTCCTTTCTATATTTCTTTATGTGAAAAATCCTCCCAAAATCATGAGTGGAAATGGTGCATTATCACACCACTTTCTTCTTGCAAAGTCTGTAATGTAAGAGTCAGTGAAAGGTGCCCCCCAGCCTTGCCGAGCCCTCCCCCAGAGATAACCACTGCTAGCAGGCTGTTCCTCGTGCATTATGCTTTGAATTATCATTCCCACTCTCTTTCAAACAAGTCGTTTCAAACAGAAGGAGCCAAAGCTGCTGCGTTAAAACCTGCAGGGAGAAATGGCTTCCAGGCTGTATATGCTGGCTTCTGTGGGTATCTTTCTCTCATTCATTTGTTCGTTCATTCATTCATTCATTCGACAAGTATTGACCAAGCATCTCATACTTGTCAAGAACTAGTTAGGCACTTGGAATACACGAATGAGTCAGATTCAGGCTCTCTCTTGGAGGGGTCACCAAGCATAGAGAGGAAACTCGTCACCCATTATAACACAAAATGGCAAGAGGTATAACATACGTCGGGATGAAGGTCAAAAAAGAGGAGAAGCCCAGGGAAAAAGGTGCTTGAGTTCAGAAGTAGAGGATGCATTGACTACACAGAGAAGGAGGAATGCCATCCCCAGCGGAGGCCAAGAGGAGGGAATCCAGGGCCCTCTGTGTGGTTAGAGCATCATGGGAGGAGGTGGGAGGTTCCTCAGGCCTTGACTAACATTCTTGACTATTTGAGTGCACGTGACATTCCAAACTGCTACGAAGCCTCTTATTCTAGAAGGAAGATAGATGTTCAACTTGTGGAAATGCAATGAAAAAGAGAGGTGCCTATCCTTTAAAATCCATCATTGGGAATATTATTTGGCAAGAAAAAGAAAAGAGGTGCTGGCACAACATGGATGAATCTTGGAAACGTTATGCTAGGTGAAAGAAGCCAGACAGAAAAAGATCATATATTGTTTGATTCCATTTATATGAAAGGCTCAGATTTGCTATAGGCAAATCTATAGAGATGGAACGTGGGTTAATGGTTGCCTAGATGTAGGGGTGCTGGGAGGAAATGGGGAGTGACTATTAAGGGGCATGGGGTTTTTTAGGGGGAGGAAAATGAAGAAAATGTTTTAGAATTGATTGTGATGATGGTTGCACATCTCTGTGAATACACTAAAAACCATTGAATTATATGCTTTAAATAGATGGATTGTATGGTATGTGAATTATGCCTCAATAAAGCTCTTTAAAAAAAAAAAAAAAGCTTAACAGAGAGGAAGAAAACAAATAACCCCACCATTAGAAAATAATATACTTCTGGGAAACTGCCAGAAAGAAGTATGTGTTCAGGATCAGCTTTGGTTGTTGTTGTTGCTTTCCCATGACCTCACTTTGGACATAGGAAAAAAAATCTGCTTTTGAACTTGGGTTACCTTGAGAGTCGGTTGGTCAGCCGACAACCCAGGTCTAGTTTTTTCTCTCCCTTGTTTAGCCCAGAGGTTACCTGGAGGACAGTGACCCTCAAAGTCTGGTCCTCAAACCACCTCCGTCAGAATCACCTGGAGTGCAGGTTAGAAATGCAGATTCCTGGGCACCATCCAGGCCTGTGAACCAACATCTCAAGACGCAAATCCCAGGGCTCCGGACTTTAACTCTGATACGCACCGACGTGTGAGGACTTCTGCGCTGGACTATGATTCTTAGCTTGTAATTTCCTCCATTGCATGATGTTGCCCCAACTGATTTCTGAGTCTGAGCTGATCCTAAACAGACCCAGACCACTGAGGCCGTGGAACCACATCCAGACATCCCCGGTGTGGAAGAACCTTTGCAAAGGCATGTGAAAATCAATGCAAACCATGCGCATGACTGTAGCGAATGAGGTGGGAGAGGGTGACTGAGTCTGCAGGGGCTGGGAGGGCTTCACAGAGCGCGCTAAGGACAGAAGGAAGTGCACGGCCAGCCTGGATTTCAGGCTGGGGACTGGCTCGATTTACAGTGCCAGTCCCAAATCTCATCAGCTGGATGACTTCAAACTTAACTCCTCTAATCTCAGCGATGCGCTGGATCCCCAAAGAACATGTCATTCTGCCCTCTCCCACCATCTGGATCTTTCCACTCTGCCACGCATCCTTCCGAGCTCCGTGACTTTGGCCTCATCACCTGTCTTCTCTGAGACTCTATCTCTTCATGTGTAAAATGATGGGCTTGATCTTTGCTGTCTAGAGATCGTCTCTTCACTCTGACATTATGTGATTTCAAGATCAAATGACTTCTGGGAAAAATTGGGAAGGTTTCTACCATGGTTTTGACCCCCAGGATTAAAACAGGAAAGAATATGACCAGCATTTTTAAGATCCATTTTATTGAGGTATAATTTATGTATGATAAAATACATTTTGGTGATTTTTGATAAATACAACCTTTGTCCCCACCACAATAATCAAGATATGAAGCATTTCTATTTCCCCAAAAAGTTCCCTGTGCTCCTTTCTGGACAACTGCTACTCAGTGTTTTCTTTCTTTCTTTCTTTCTTTTTTAGTGAGGAAGATTAGCCCTGAGCTAACATCTGCTGCCAATCCTCCTCTTTTTGCTGAGGAAGGCTGGCCCTGAGCTAACATCTGTGCCCATCTTCCTGTACTTTATATGTGGGACGCCTACCACAGCATGGAGTGCCAAGTGGTGCCATGTCTGCACCCGGGATCCAGGCCTGCGAACCCCAGGCCACCAAAGCAGAGCACATGAACTTAACCACTACGTCGCTGGGCTGGTCCCATGCCTCCTCAGTGTTTCCTATGACTATAGATTGTATTTGTCTTTTCTAGAATCTCATGTACTAGAATCATCCCACACAAACTCCTTTGTGTGTGAAACCTGGAGATCCATCTGTGTTGTGGCTTGTGTAGATAAGGCCTTTTTTTGCCAGCTTTGTTTTCACCGGCCTGAGAAACAGAGGGCAAGCATCATTTGCTAGGAAGCCCCCTACCTCCCCCAACCAGGCCAAGCCTATCATTTGCTCCCACACACCGTGTGCCCCATGACTGTAGCCCTCGCCACTAACAAAGGTCTTCCCAAAGCTGCCAAAGGGGCCCCCTGGGAAATCCGAGGTTTGTGGGTGTTCCCACTCCCCAGGATGCCACTGCACCGTTTATAAGGTCCTGGGCCCTGGTTTCAATCTGATGGTCAGTTTATCATTAAGTTTCAGCGGCTCCTTACAGAGGGACTCGCGTGCTTGTGTTCACATTCCAGGTCCCAGTTTTGGGGATTTGCGTAGCAGCTGAGCTTAGTCTGCTAGATGGAAGGCCCCTTTCTCACACCCATTCTCCAGCCAGAAGGTTCCGTGCAGACAGTCTCTACTAAATAAGTGACTTTTTATCTCCTGGTTTCCTGTACCTTATCAATAAGGAGATGTTGAAGCTTATGGGGCAGACGTACGTGGATAGACTATAGCTGGAGACTGGTCTTTACGACCTTAGACCTGCCCCTCCAGGAGGTGTGTTTCAGCTCTTAGCTTGAGCATTCAGAAGGGCTCCCATTCACATCAGTTGTCATTTTACGTGTGTGTGTGCGCAGCTGTTTGGTTACTGTCTCCTTCCCCCGCTGCACTGAAAGCTTCAGGACCTGGTCTGTCCTGGCTCCCCACTCTATCCTGAATGCTGAGCGTATGCCTAATGCACAGAAGATAACCAACATGTATGTGTTGACCGAACCACTGAAAGGAAAGAAAGAAGTTAAAAAGCAGCAGATGAAAGGAAGGAAGAAAGGGAAGGGAGGAGGGAAGGAAGAGCAGATCACATCGTGGGGGCTCCTCCCGTAACACTGTAACAAGGTGAAAGCTGATGAAATCGAGCAGCAAGCCTTCCTTTACTTACACTGTTGTGGGTTGAATTGTGCCCCCCAAAATGATCTAGTCAAGTCCTAAAGCCAGTACCTATGAATATGACCTTATATAGAAATAGGGTCTTTGCAAATATAATCAAGTTAAGATGAGGTCACCCTGGAGTAGGGTGGACTCTATCTCCAATATGGCTGGTGTCATGATAGGAAGAGGAGAGACATGGAGGCACACAGGGAGAAGGTCATGTGACCACCGAGGAGAGACTGGGGAGATGCATCTGCAAACCAAGGACAGCCAAGGATTGCCAGCTGCATCAGAAGCTGGGAAGAGGCAGGAAGAATAGCCCCTGGAACTTTCTGAGAGAGCAGGGCCCCCTGGCACCTTGGTTTTGGCCTTCTACCTTCCAGAACTACAAAAGAATAAATTCGTTATTTTAAGCCATCCAAGTTTGCGGAAATTTGTTATAGCAGCCCCAGTGAGCTAGTACCTACGTCCATCCTATGGGATCGTACTTGCCTGTTTCCTGGTCTATTTCCCCTGCAAAAGGCAGGGGCTGCATCTTGTCCATCTCAGTCACCACAGTTCTAGGACAGTGTGGTGCACGACAGAGAGTTGTTGCCTGGTCCCCTTTCATTGAGTGCACAAGAGGGAAAGGGGCAGTGGTGGCTCTGTGACACCTTCTGAGCCTCTCTAACATCAAGCGTTGCATCTTTTCCACAGGAAACCAGCTCAGCAGCACCACCCCTGCCCACGGCCGGGTGGTATTCCTCCTCCCCAGAAAATGGACTGGAGAAGCGACCCTAAGTAATTGTGTCCCAGAGAGGATTGTGAGTTTGAAAAACAAATTCACTTCTTTTCTGCTACTCGCCCCTCCCCACCCCAAATACCCCTTTGCTACAGAAAGCCTCCCCACCAACCTACTCCGCTGTCCAATAAAATTCTTCATGTCGGCAAAGAGCAGAATAGCTCATCAAGGACCAGGTTTGCAGGTGACTGAGCCGTACTGGGAATCGCAGTGCATTTTTAGAAAATAAACTCCAATTAGCAATCTCATTTGCTTGTTTCATTTCCTGGCAGTTCAATTTTCAGTTGTGCTGCTGCTGCTGCTGCTGCTGCTTCCACTATCTCTGTGGGGACGTCAAACCTGGAGACCCTGGGGATATGTGTGGGTTCTTTGTTCTCAACTTTGCAGACAGGACTCACATTCTGGAGAGGGGAGATCTGAGCACCAAGGACACGTGATTGACACACTGATTACCTCTGAGGTATCAGGAACGAGGCTATCCCCTATATAATACTTGTGCTACGGGGGATATTGGTCCCATTTTACAGATGAGGAAACTGAGGCTTGAAGAGTTTAGGGGTTTTCCATCTCGGAGTATCTCACCATCTTCCCCCCAGTTGCCCAATCCAGAAGGCTGGGAGTCATTCTTAACTCTCATACAATCACTTGCTGATTCTCTTCCTTTGGTCTACAAATTAGGTCTCAAACCCACGTGTTTCTCTCCATTCCCACTGCCATTGCCCCGGTCTAGGTCACTATCACTCAGCAAGCAAACCATGTTCCCAGCACCTGGGAGGCATGAAGAAACAAACCTGATGCAGAGCCCAGACCTCAAGAAGCCTTCAATCTGGCAATTTCCTGCCTACACAACTGCTACACCCTCCAATTTGTTCTCTCTCCCCTCTCCTCCCACACAAACCGCTCTCCACAGTGCAGTGGAATTCTGCAAAATAAAAGTTTAATCATGTCATTTCCTTCTTCCAATGGTCTGAGGGGTTCGTATCGCTTTGAGGATTAAGGGCTATCCTCCTTAATATGGTCTGCAAACGCCTTTCATGGCCTGGCCCTCTTTCTCTCTCCAGTCCCGACTCTCACCATTCCCCTCTCCACCACACACTCCATACTGCATTTTCCTCCATTTCCTTAGTTTATTTTAGAGTCTAAGTCACCCCACTGTCTAGCTTCCTGGCTTCGACCTGTGGGGGTTTCCTTTCCTGGTACACGGGTCTCCTTCTCTGTCTCTCATTCCTTCTTCACTTTCAGCCCAGGCATGGCTTCTACTGGGAAGCCTTCCCTGACCTTCCACGCTGCCCAGACTGCGTTAGGGGCTTCTGCTGTGTGACCTCATAGCATTGGGTCTTCCTGCATCCTGGCATGGGTCACACTTTGTTAGTGCTGTCTTTGTCACTAGATTGCACCCTTCAAAAACAGGGCTAGTATCTGCCCTGCCCATCATTGTACCCACAGCACCAAAGGCGTCTCTCAGCATTTGTTTATGGAATGACTGAAAGTTGAAGAAGCAACAGGCTCAGTTTCACAGCTGGTAAGTGGCAGGAATGGGATTTGAACTCCAAACCCCGCACACTTAACCACCATAGCCCACTGTGAGGGACGTGGGGGACACGGGTAAAGTGAGTTTGGGGAAGAACATACCATTGCTTTTCATAAATCTCCCTAATCAATGGCAGAGATTGAGGCTAAGGAGACAGGGAAGAGGATGACACACAGTTATGGTGTTAGCGCTCCCTCACCCTAGGTCTTGGGAACAATCAGCTTTATCCCTGGTGATCAAGAGAATGGCCAAGACAGGAGATCCAATGAGGATGGATTTTAGACATTGCCTTTTCTTTCAGCCCCATTAGAATGATCAAATCGAGGCTCAGGGGAGGGAGGGATGCTCTCCTCAAACTTATGGGAAGTAAGAGGCAAATTTGGGCCTAGAACCCCAGGTTTCTTAATACCAGATCCCAAGGTTATATTTCTGAGCATAATTAAAGCTGGGGGAGGTCAAAGTGCTTAGTCACCATGGAGTAGTTCAAAAGCCAAAACTCCTACCTTTGTTCCCACGCGTCAGAGCTGTGGCCGGGGAGGAGGGATCCTGCTTCTTCATTCATGCAAAATTCCTTTCCAAGAAAGATGGATGTTGACACAACCAGGGTAAGCACAGGAAGCGTTGCGGGTCATTTCAGGAAAACCAACTGATTTTTATCTTAGTCATCTCTCCGCAGAGAAGAGAAGGAGGAAGAGAACGGAAACCTGACCTACTTGTGGGGTTACTTACGTCCACCTCCACTGGAGGAAGTGGGGAGGTAGGGGCCCTGGGCAAACTGAGTCAGCCCCATCAGCTTACTGTGTGCCAGGTAGGCCAAGCCTAGTCACTTCATATTACATACCTCATCCTTTTAAATTCTCATAACAACCCGATGGGACAAATGCCCATAGTTGCACAACTAGTGGGTATTGAGCTGGGACTTGAGTCGGACTTCAAGGCTGGGGGTCATAAATAATATGCTCTGTTGACTCTCGACCACTCAGCAAACACTGCCTGGTTTAGAACCACACCATCTGCCCTACCCGGGGGAAGCCCCAGACAAAATAAGAATGACCTCCAACAGATTCCTCAAAAAACTAAAAATAGAACTACCATACGATCCAGCCATCCCACTACTGGGTATTTATCCAAAGAGCCTGAAGTCAGCAATCCCCAAAGTCCTGTGCACCCCAATGTTTATTGCAGCACTGTTTACAATAGCCAAGACGTGGAAGCAACCTAAGTGCCCATCAACAGACGAATGGATAAAGAAGATGTGGTACATATATACAATGGAATACTAGTCAGCTGCAAAACAGAACAAAATCATTCCATTTGCAATAACATGGATGGACCTTGAGAGAATTATGTTAAGTGAAATAAGCCAGCGAGAGAAAGATAATCTGTGTATGACTCCACTCATATGAGGAATTTAAAACTATGGACCAAGAACAGTTTAGTGGATACCAGGGGAAAGGTGGGGTGGGGGGTGGGCACAAAGGGTGAAGTGGTGCACCTACAACATGACTGACAAACATTAATGTACAATTGAAATTTCACAAGATTGTAACCTATCAATAACTCAATAAAAAAAAAAAAAGAAAAGAATGACCTCCAACATCCCTCAGAGAACCCCAAGAGCTGGAAATGCCCAAGATCACAAGTACTGAAACAAGGCTTGACCTTACACATTCTAGAAAGTTCTCATCCATTGAAGACAATGAAAACAACTACTAGGTATCTACCATGGGCCAAGCACTGTGCTCTCCGTGGATAACCTCAAATTGTACGCGGCCAACCCTTGGAGTCTATTATTATGACCATCTTCATTTTATCTAAAGCACATCAAAGAGGTCTGAAAACATGTAAAAAGTTGGAGAGATGGTTAGGGTTGAGGCTCAAGCCTAGGTCTGCCCATATCCAAAGCCCCTTGCTCTTAACCATGACGGGATGCCACATTGCCACTGCACTGCCATCAGCCAAATGGTAGCACTGGGGGGAAATACGGTGGATTTGAGGTCCAGGGTCCTGACTTCTGTGTCTCGACTTCATCTGCCAGAAAGCCTCTGCCTTCCATGGTGATTTGGAGGTAAAATCAGGCAACCTCAGAACATGTTGGAAATTTGCACCATGCAAATGTAGGCTCTCTTGCTCTGCTTTGAATTATTATTACTCTCATTGTCCTTGGAGAGAAATGAAGGAGGGCGAAGCAATCCGTTGCTAAGCCCCCAGCTGGAGAAAGACATAACTTGGAGTGGAATTCACGGGGGGAGTGCACTCCCCCTCCTCAGACTGAGACCTCTCACTTTAATTCGCATCAAGGCAGATTCCTGAGACACAACCCTGCAGCCACTAACAGCATTTGCTGACTCTTGCCCTGGAGTGAACTCACCGCTGCTCGAATCTTCTTGAGCCCTTCACCCCTCGGTCTCTTCTCTCTCACCCGTCCCCAGAATGCTTGGTAGGATTACAATTGTAGAGACAGTAAAATTCAACCACTGTTTCCATGACATCTAAAGACCATGAGCTCTTCTCTCCCAGCAGCATTTCCCTGCCCAGAGAGTCCAGAGGAGGAGGTCGAGCTGCTTAGAGGTCCCCATGGCAGCTGCAAACCAAGCTCAGGCGCCAGACAGTGAAGCTGTGGTCCCTCAAGTTGACTGTGTCGGCCTGCCTCAGTTTCCTCATCTATAAAACGGGGACAGTAATGGTGGCCTCCTCGTAGGATGGTGGTGGGGACTGAAAGAGCTGATGCATTTAAAGCCCTTCCACAGATACCAGCATGATGGAAACATGCTATAAGCGGCAGCATGGGGTTGGTACAGCCCGCATTCAGATGGCGCAGTGGTTAAAGATCTGGGCCCAGGGGCTGGACAGGCCTGGGTTCAAATCCCAGCGGTCTATTTGTAGCTGTGTGACACTGGGCACGTTTTTAACCTCTCTGAGTTTGTTTCCTCTTCTACGAAATGTGGGGGAACTGGGGTAGGGGGAGATGATAATACCCACCCCAAAGGGTAGTTGTGAGGGAATACGTCAGGCACATGGTAAGTGTATTCGTCAGCTTGGGCGGCCATAACAAAATAGCCTAGACTGGGTGGCTTGCACAACAGACATTTACCTTCTCACAGTTCTGAGGCTAGAAGCCCGTGCTCAAGGTGCTGGCAAATTCGGTTTCTGGTCAGACCTCTCTTCCCAGCTTGCAGACGGTTTTCTCCTCCCTGCGTCCCGCAGGCCCTGTCCTCTGTGCACACAGGGAGAGCTCGCTCTGGTGTCCCTTCCACTTCTTACAGGACACGAACCCTATTGGACTAGAGTCCCTCATTGAACCTTAATCATCTCCCTGATAGTCACAGTGGAGGCTAGGACTGCAACATAAGAATTTTAGTGGGACACAATTCAGTCCACAACCGCATTAAACAATGTTAACCCTTTTGAGCAGTCCCTCAACCGAGGGAGGTAGCTGGAACTGAAGTCTGGAAGTAGTGAGCTGGGTCCGTGTTTCTCCCTGCCCTCTGCCGTTCAGACCACTGCCCCGTTTCCCCTCCGACCACTGAGGAGCAACTACAGCCACCCCTTCGTGACAGGTCGCTTTTTCACCAAGGCACAGATGCTTCTAAGCACTCAGATCTTCCATGTTGCTGTCACGGCTGATGTGGAATCCGTTTTCTCCTTTCATGACTCTTTTCTAAATTTTTTACCTCCCTTGGACCAAGGTGAG
Organism: Equus caballus; assembly: GCF_041296265.1. Taxonomy (NCBI): domain Eukaryota; kingdom Metazoa; phylum Chordata; class Mammalia; order Perissodactyla; family Equidae; genus Equus; species Equus caballus. The sequence continues at coordinate 39,903,357 of NC_091696.1, read as the reverse complement.
ATGACACCACTCATTCACAGAACCACCTGAAAATCGATCTCTCTCGTCCTAGCAGCCGGTGGCTTTGCCAGGAACCAAATATTTTGCCATTGGTGGGCAGAGTGACTGAGGATGCCTGTCTAACACCAGGGAATTGGGGGACCCCAGAGATCCAGGGATTGTGTTAGGCTTCCGTTTATAGTTTTATTCACACAGTAGCAGCTGATATTTGTTGAGCACTTACTATGTAGTATCTACTAATCCGTGTCTGAGAGCTTGACATGGACCATTTCCTTCAATTCTCATGGTGGCTGCACAGCAGTGGCTCTCAATGAGGGGAGAGAGGAGGGATTGTACCTCCCAGGAGACATTTGGCAATGTCTGGGGTCATTTTCGGTTGTCAAAACTGGGGTTGGGGGTGGGGAGATTGTGTTACTAGCATCGAGTGGGTAGAGACCAGGGATGCTGCTCAATACCCTACAATGCACAGGACAGCCCCACAGCAAAGAATGATCTGGCCCAAATGCCAAGAGTGCCAAGGTGGAGAAACCCTGCTCTGCGAGATAGCTACTCTTATTATCCCCATTTTACAGATAAGGACACTGAATGCCAGAGGAATTAGCAATCAGCTCCAAATCACAGAGCAGGCAGGGTCTGAACACAAGTCTGATGGATTTTAGAGCCTCTCTCTTCCCCAGAGACTGATAAACAATCATGCTTATGCATCAAACATAATATTCTGTTTTCATTGGAGCCACTGGTGCCTCTGAGATCCAGAACCAGGTGTGAATGTCCACACTTCATCATAGACAGGCTGGTTCAAATAACTATGCAATGTGCTCACAGTAGGAACCAGCTCACACTTGATTCCAAACCATCCTTGAGCTCTCAGAACAGCTACTCTTCACAAGAGAAGAAAGGAAACCCTGATTCATGAATTTGCCAACTGTTTTCCCCCCAGCTGCAGCTAATATAGGTATTTCCAGCTATAGATTATATTGAATCTTTGGGACCGAAATAAGAAAATCAGCTTCAGGTGCCGGGCTAAAAAGAGAGTGAGTGTTAGGAGAAGAAGAATGATTCACTCTACCTCTCTATCTTCACCCTCACACTTCAGATCAAAAAGTAATTGCCAATTGTTGTCATGTTCAGAGAGAGGTAACTGTGTAGGTCAAGCTTTCTGATTTCTTATTCAGGGAAATTTTCCATTCCCAAAACTCTCATCTAAAAGCCCCCAAATCTAAGAAAGCTGTGCTGCCAAAAGGGGCTCAGAAAACACAAATGATTTTCTTTAAGACTCCTTTGTTCATCAGAAAGCAAGCAACTCGATCAGACTAATTATCTCCCAACAAAGACATGAGGTTTCCTTTCAGTGTCTGCTTGCTTCTTGCTATCAAAGAAGCATTTTTTAAAAAATGTGTCCCGGACAAGGAAGATCAAAAGAGAGGCACGTGGCCGGGGTGAATAATATTTTTTCCCATTATTTCCAGTTGAATTTGCTTAAATCTCTCATATTTTACTACTTGTCATTATTTGAGATCTTCACCTTGAGTTATGGCCGGCGAGGGAATAGGAGGTGCTCTGGAGACTGCGCTGGGCAGCAGAGGATGAAAAAAGACAAAGAGAGGCCCGGGGTGACTGATGGATAAAGAGAACAAGACAGAGGTGACTGTTTTATCTCAATAATGTTATCAATACACACGTCTGTATTAGAGGCGTGGAGGGGCTGCACGTGTGAACTGGAACGGGATTATTCCAAAGGAAAATCAATGTTTGGATTAAAATGAGTTTATGAAGTTCTGTCAAGAGAGCTTCTTTTACCTCCTGCCTCAGGATTACTCTATGAGGCCCCCGCATGTACAATCTACCTTGCCTCCTTTTTCCTAGCACTCTTGAGCATGGTGGATTAGCCGTGGGAAAGGGAGAAGGGCCCTTTTAGAGAGGGTGATGCAGAAATGAAAATAACCACAGTGAAAGCCAACACTGATTGAGCTCTATGTGCCGGGCACTCTTCTAAGCCCTTCATATGGATCTGTTCATTTCCTTCTCACAATAACCTTAGAAGGTGGGCATCCTTACTATCCTCATTTCATAGGTGGAGAAACTGAGGTTGTTGGTGGGGGTGCTGTGGTTAAAAGCTGGGGCGTGTCTAAAAGTGTGGGCTGCCTGGGTTCAGATTCTGATTCTGCTTTCACCAGCTCTGTGATCTGGGCCAAGCAGAGGTCAAGTTACCTTTCTGAGCCTCGTCTCCTCATCAGTAACATAGGAGTAACAATGATGATGATGATGATGATGGGGGTGATGATGATGATGATGATGGTGGTGGTGGTGATGATAATGGTGACAATGGTGATGATGATGATACCTAGCTTAATGTCACTGTTATTTTGAGAAGGAAATGAGATAATCCAAGTAAAGGGCTTAGCACCCTGCATGGTACAGAATACCTGTTAGTAAATGTGAGCTGTCCTTATGATTCGTATTTTGAAACTAATGATCAATTTACTACTTTAATACTCATGGAGACGTAGGCTCGGTCTGGCACCTGGAAAGATCTTTATGTTTAAGCAAATCCAGCTTCCAAGGCCAGCTCAGCTCCGTGTGGCTCTGGACAACTCAGCTGATCTCTCGAGCCCCAGATCACAGTGTGTGAGGAAGAGCCTAGTCTAGTGCCAGCCACGTATTAGGTAATTTGTGACCATTGCGTTAATGAACAAAAGGCATCTTTTTTTAATCTCAAGAATCTGCAAGACGCTCCTTCCATTTCTCTGTCAGTCTCCGTCCTCCCTCAGACTCTGCCAACCCTCAACAAGCTCTGGTAGGGGGCCTGGAGTTTGTTTGGGAGCCCTGTGTCTGTCCTTTGCCACAAGCCCCCAGTTGCCTGTTGACCTCTTATGCCAGTCCTCCCAACTAACCCCTACTGTGTTGGCTGCAGTCCTGGCTCCTGCCTCAGTTTCCCTGTCATACTGCATTCCCCCATTGGGATCAGGGTCTGCCCCTGTAGAGTTGAGTCTCTGACCCAAAGCTTAGTCTTGGCAGCCCTCTAACCTTGGGATGCTGGACACTGTCCCCTCTTCCATGTCCCCCAGCCATTAGCCAAAGTCCTATGTCAAGTCCAGGACCCAATGTCACCACCCACTAAATGCTTTCAAGTAAGACAGACATGAGTCTAAATCCTGGCTGTGGCTGACCAAGTCGCTTCATCTCTCTAAGCCTCAGTTTCCTTCCCCGTAAAATGGAAACAATAAACCCCATAATTAACAGGATTGTTGAGAAGATTAAATACAAGTATATGTAAAGCTTTGGGGCAAGATCTGGTTCATGGTGAATTGTCAATAAAGTTAGTAACTTGCTGTGGACACTTGTCATAACTCAACGCTCACACCCCACTCAGATCAGGCCCCTTGAATATTATCTCCAGCAGGATAGAGCCCAAGTATATCAGGTTCGTTCCCCAGGCTGAGTCCCTTACACTCCTAACACACTCAGTCTCGACCCAGAGCTTCTTGCAAAACCTAGTGAATTTCCACATTGTACATCTCAGCATCACCCAGCCTCTTGGGAGTTTCTCTAGGCTGATTCTGTAATTTAAAAACTGCTTGAAACATTCCAGATACCAAACTGTTGCTTAATATTAGGAAGACAAGCAGGTCTGGGGTGGAGATGCCCTCACACTGGGTCAACACCACATCTAATGAGCAGAGCATCCTGGCTTCTCTTAGTTCCCTAGGGAGACTCTGAACTCCTCAGAACTCTTTGGGTTACAAGTGACAGAAACCCAACTCAATCAAGCTTAAGCAAAAAAGGGAATTTATTGGCTTACAAAAGTTCCAGAAAGTAGTCTGGCTTTAAGCAAAACTTGATCTACAGTCCAAGAGATGGCATCAAGAATCTGCCTCCATCTCTTAACTCTGCTCTTTCAGGTAGGTGTCATTCTTAGGCAAGCTGTCCTCTTTCCACAGCAAAGATGAGAGCTTCAGGTAGTACTCCTACCAGCTTAGCATCCCAGCGGGAAGAGAACCCCTTTTCCCAATGGTTCCAATCTAAGGTCCCAAAATGGAGTCTCATGGCTCTGATTGGGCCACAGGGCCATCCCTTACCCAATCAGTGTGTCCAGGGAGACAATATGTGTTGATTGATCAGATGGGCATCGCCTGTCCACCCCTGGAGCTGTGGGGAGAGTCAGCTTCCCTCAAAACACCTGGGCTGAGTGCGGAAAGGGTGATTCCCCAAGGCATAAGTGGGGCATCTGATTAGAAGAAAAGAGAATGGATGCTGAGGATGCCGAGCAAAGACAAAGATGCCCAGCACTGGCTGAGAGTTATAACAACCTCGCTAGGAACATTCCAAGCCCAGAGTCTAGATTGATTCAGCCCTACTCAAGGAGTGCTCCCATGGATCAACCAGAGATGGAGCCTATGACTTCAGACTTCCCTTGGCATTATTCTCCTCACCAGCAGAGTTCCCTTCCTCTTTCAGCTGTCAGTCTTACACCTCCCAACACACACCTCGCTGGTGCTAATCCCCCAACCTGCTGTTGACACCTTGTGACTTAATTCCCACAGATGGGTGTCTGCGTTGAAGAGCAGGCATGATTGTCACTGAAATAACAGGATGCTAAAACCTTTACAAATTGATATGCCAGACAAGAGGGAGGCAAAAATGAATGCTAAGTTTCCTTGCATAATACTCTGTGGGATGTGTTTTTCCCCCTAAGAATATTTTAGCATTAATTAAGATAAACAATGATATATGCTGAAAGACAATTGAATCTGTTCTCGGTTAAAAATGGCCTCGTCGTGTAAAAATAGTACCCAAATTATAGCATATAAAGATGCAGGGAGAAAAATACTGTAAACGTATAACACGATTAAAATAGAAATGCAAACCGGTAATGATGAGGCCTCTAACAAATCTGGGGGGAGAAGGGGAAGATGGGAAGAAGCGAGACGTGTCATCATGCTTAATTACTCACCTTCCTCCGGGATCCTGTTCACTGTGCTTCTCTTTAATAATAACTACCATTTATCATGGCGTAGTTAACATACGTTTTCAAGGAAAGTGTTGTTATTACCATTTTATAGGTGAGGGATCTGAGCTTTAGAGAGTTAAGCCAACGTCACACAGGTAGAACCAGGCTTTGAACCAAGTTAGCTTAACTTCCCAAACCCACACTTCCCACCTTGCTACCCTATTCCCATGGTCTCTTCTCTGGGGGTCACCCATGGTATCCAACCAGCTCATCTCTTCAAGGTAGAACGAGAATAAAGATAAAAGCGAGCTCACACATTTAACATTTACGATGTGTCAGGCACTGGTCTCAGCTTTTCATATGTATGGCTTACTTAATCCTCATGACAATATTGGGAGATTATTATTAATTATTATTATCCCCATTTTATAGATGGGGAGAGTTCAATAGTTTGTCTAAGGTCAGACAGTGATGGAAGCTGATATTCCAGCCCAGCGATCTGGCTTCCGAGGCCACGCTCCTAACTGCTGTGCTGTCCTGGTCTTCTCTTTCCTTTGGGGAGCCATTTGGGACCTCTGACGTCACTCCTCCAGCCCCACTTTCCCCAGAGTTCCTGCAGGAATGACGACCTACAGTATCTATCCGGGTCTTGTATTTTAGGAGGGGATATTTTCATGTCTTTGTCTAATAGCTACCCCATAAGTCTGAAAATTCCTTGAGAGTCAGAAGTTTCCAGAATTCCTCTCATTTCCCTCCTAATGTTCCTGGTTAATGCCTTGCACGTGATAGGGGTTCAGCGGTATTTGAAGAGGAGGCTGATGGAGGCCAGTTAATTTTGCTCCCTTCCACGGCTGCCATCTGCACGGTGAGAGCCAAGAGGTCATTATCCTCGAGCAGGTCTTTGTGCTGTGAGGAACTGGGCAAAGATGATGGATGGCTTGGAGGAGTAATTCAAAGCTGTGTTCGGTTTTCTTCTTAAGTACAAATTTATTCACTCCTCCATTGTCTCAGCTATTCCCTCACTCATTTATTCAGCCTTTCATTCGCTCATTCTTTCATTTATTCGCACATTCACCCAACAGTTACCGAGCAGCTGCCTGTGCCAGATGCTCTGATTGGCCCTTGGGGATAAAATGGCGCCCACAACCTCATCTCTACTCATCCAGATGGACTGAGGAAGGAGGGGAGAGTGGCTCCCACCTAGCCAGGGCATCAGGAAAGCAGCGCCATTCGCTATTAACTTCTGCAGCCTCCAAGCCCTGCAGACTCATAGCAGCAGCGGGAAATTGACGGCCCCGCTTGTGTCTCAGACTTTGCTCATGGTTGAAAGGTGAATTCTCGGCACATTCGATGCCAGGTCCATAGCCCTTGCTGCAAAGTTTTGGTTGTCAAGGTGGCAGGTTGAAAATCTCTCTCCTCTCCATCCTTTTTGGACCTTCTGAATCAAATCTACATGTGCTTTTCTTTCTAACAGAGGATAATGTGAGCTTCCTCTCGGCCACCCTTGGCTTCTCCCAGCAAAGTTCTTTTTGTCTCCACAATGACAACAACTTGATTGGATTTTGGAAATTATATTATTTCCCTTTAAACCATTTGTCAGATGCCTACTGTGTGTCGGTAGATTTATGTGTTATCTCTAAGATGAGTGCTATTATTGCCTGCTTAAAAGTGGGGAAATCCATGAGGCTTGTAAAAACAATTTGAACGATTTAAATAAATATAAGGAAACTCGATAACCAGAAACGTTTCTGTTATTTGTCTTGAGTTTCCTTATACGTATCTGTTCTGTTTGAGTTGGTGGTAATATTTTCACATCTCTCTCTCTCTCTCTCTCTATATATATATATATATGATTTTGTATATATAAAATTTCACATAAGCAGAATCACAAGTGCTTTTTTTATTGTGCACACTTTTTTTACGTGGGTAAATCTGCACATATACACTCCTCTCTACATGGATAACGTGTGTTACTTTTTATAATTAGCGACGCAATGTATGCCTTAATGTTTGTAAAACATCAAGGACTAGAGAAATGCGTTAAGTAGGACAGGAAATTTCTCCTGTAATCTTACCCACCCTGCAAGCAACCAGCACCCATTTGCTAGAGTTCCTGGCTTCAGGGTAGAGTTTTCCTTCATCATTAGGACAAACTAGGCAACCAGAGATGACTATTTTCAAGCTAGAATAAACATTTTTTTTTTTACTCTCCTCCCCTTCCATCTCTTTTCTCTCCCCAGATAAACAATGTTACGAATCAAGGCGTATCTTTTCTTTCCTTTCTCCATGTTCATGTAAATATATGCAAACACACAAATATGTATGCTAATAATGGGAGCGGTCATCATTTGTTTTATGAAAGGGGGTCTTGTGACATACATTTTATACATCTTGCTTGAGTTATGAGCTGGAAGATACACGTGGAATTCCCTCCAAATGAACTGACACAGATTTAAAGGATTCATCTTAACGGCTGCATAATAGTCCAGGGGATGGGACCTCCTCTGTATTCTCTTTTCCGAAGCTCTTTACCACTAGAGAGCATCAGGCACAGAACTTCTGGGTCTCCCCCTCCCCCAGGCTGGTCTGGAGCGCGAAACACTAGGTACCTCTGTTTCTTTTCTATTCCCCTCAAGCCTCTTGACATTCAAAAGCCAGGAAAGGACTCCCCTGTTCTTCCTTTTGCTGTCAGACTCTTTCTCCCTGCAGAGCAAACCTAGAATGGCTTGGCTGAGGGAGGCAAAAAATAAAGGCAACAGGAGTGGGAAAGTGAATGAGGCAAAAAACACGTCAACATTCCAAAAACATTCTTCGGCTACACAGTTATGATACTTTTATGGCACTTTACAGTTTGAAAAGTGCTTCCCACGTGCTGTTCGAAATGCACACTCACCCAGCTGCTCCTTCTTCCCTTCCCTGGTCCCTCAAGACTCAATTTAGCTGTCACTTGACCAGGCAGCCTTCGCGGATCTGCCAGGCAGCCCTGAGTGCTCCTTCCACCGTCTCCCCTTGTCCTGTTCAAGAAAGTGTTTTGGAAAACAAGTGAATAAAATTCATATTATTGGGGGGGGGTACCATTTTTGTTATGAAAATTTTCAAATCTTTACAAAAAGAGAGAAAATATGTAAGAAATATCCATATACGCCTCCCTGAACAACACTCTAAGGACAACTCTGACCCCACTCGAACTTACTTTAAAAAATAAAAACCTCTTATAAATTCTAGCTAACCGTAGGAACTCGCAGCATGCCACTCACCAGAACTCACATGAGTGTCTTGTAAAACCCTGCTATTGAACAGCCATGTCAGAGAAAAATCAGAGCTGGACAGTCGTTAAAGCACCAAAAACAGATTTCCTTCAGGACTATGGCAACAGAGGAAAAGAAGCTTCTGTATAGAACCGGGTTCAATTCCGAATACGGCATGGACAAGTGGGGATTGAGAGCCAAGGCACAGGGTGGGAAGTCAGTGGATGGAAAATTACTCAGAGGAAATGTCAGAGGTCAAGGAGGATTCTGGCTACAGCTACTTGACAGGACTCTTGCTGAAGGCTGGCCAGGGTCATCAGACATCACCTGGGGGCTGGTGAGGGAGGAGGAATTTGACCAGATATAGGCGGTGGCGGTTCAGTTTAACTCATTTAGCAGGATTCTTGCCAAAGTAGGACAATGAAAATATGCCTACGGAAGCCCAAAGGTCGGAGCTTAGTTGAGAGGACGGCTCCAAGGAGCCTGACTAAAGTTTGGTCAGGGAGAGAGTCTTTGTCACCCTTCAAGCCACGTTTCGGGAGGTGAAGTAGTGTGGGTACCACTGCATCCACCCATTCCCTCTTCTTGCAACACTCCCCACTTTTCATTTGGGATCCATCCTCGCCTTACTTTTAACCCAAGTGATTCAAGTGGGGCTTCACCTCCTGTAGAGGTGGGGGAGCATTTGACCTAGTCCCAAATTAGGAGCATCACATGACTTTTCCAAAGCCAGTGAAACACAGGGAGACTTTTGCTGAGAATGCTGTGACAGAGCCTGGCTCTCTGTTCCACTGAAGTTGAAGCTTGGAGGATATAAGCTGAGCTTTTCTGGCAGCCATTTTGCCACCAGGAGAAGGGATCCCGCTGAAGACGTAGTCAACAGAGAAGAAAGCAGAACTGAGAGATGGCAAGAAACTCAGTCCTGATGGAACCATTGGAGTCCCTAGGTCCAGCAGTATCTAAAACTGGATCAATTGCATAAGCCAACAAATATCCTTTTTGGCTTGAGCCAGTTTCAGCTGGATCTCTCATCTCTCAGTTCTACAGTTGGAACTAGACCTGGACCTAGACGCAGACCTAGAACTGGATCTAGAACTAGACCTAGAACTTGACCTAAACCTAGAATCAGAGCCTAGACCTAGAACTGAAACTAGATCCAGACCTAGAACTTGACCTAACCCTAGAATCAGAGCCTAGACCTAGAACTGAAACTAGATCCAGACCTAGAACTTGACCTAAACCTAGAATCAGAGCCTAGACCTAGAACTGAAACTAGATCCAGACCTAAGACTAGACCCAGACCTGGAACCGTTCTGTTTGCCCATTGGTCAAAACCGGACAGAGGCCACGGCAAACTGGACAGAGGTCATCTTAAGAACCAGCTTACTGACCCCATCATGCCTTGTGCGATCACTCTGGCTCTCACCTCATGGCATTGCTAAATCTTTACAAGGAAACCCTCTGGAACTCATTTCCTGTAGAGTAGTTAGAGAGTGGTATTAGTTAGGGCTTATCACAGCTCACCATTACTAAGGATATTCTGCTCTAATACAGCTTTTCTTTATAAAATAAAATAAAACTTTTCGTTAAAAAGTCAAATATAGTGTTCAACGAGCTTTATTAACTAAAGATCATATGCAATTGAAGGCGTGATTCTAAGAAATACGACCTATCACTATTTGGTAACTTTCTGACTGGTCCTTAAGTCTTATCAATCCTCTTTATTCTAAACCAGCTCATATTAATTACCTGTCAAAACTACATCTTAATGTTTAATATATATTAATGCATTTTATAAATGCTAATGCGTCATAAAAATGTAAAATTGAAATATCCACCTGACCCCTCTCTTGGCCCAGCTGAACATGGAGTTCCACGCTTCCAGGAATGCCCTCCTCGAATCTCCTTTGCTTCTCTAATCAGATGGGAGCTGGGCTCCTTACGATGCCTTTAAATCGCCACCCAACCAGGTAGACAACAGTGAGATTACACTTAAAAGTGTGGAACCACAAAATCCACACTTTTCAGAATGCAACTACTACAAACCACGTTGAAACCAACATCATAAGGTTTTAAAACAGACACAAAGCAGTTTCTCCATCCAGCTCGCATCAAAGGAGTACCCAGATGGGTATCACGAAAGATGGAAATTGATCACTCCAGCTAGCTAAGTTCTACAGGGTCAGAAGGAAGAGAGCCCTGGGTTGTTCACTGGATGGAGAGGTATTACTCTGGGAACAGAAGGTGGGATAGGAAGTAACGTGGGTCCCCCGTCCTCCCAATGAAGTGATGTGTGTATTGTTTCCCAAATAAAGGATAAGTTTGCCCGGCGCTGCTCAGTGGAATGGCCTGCCCCTCTATCTCACAAGTATATGGGGCAAGACGTTACTTGGAAGTCACGGCCTATGCTCTCTCCTCCATGTAGTTCCTGCTACTCCTAACTAACTCTTTCTTCCCCCACGGTAGCAGCAACTAGATTTTCTGACATTTATTTATTTAAGGAAGGGGTTGCAGAAAAGGAGAGGGAAGCCTTTAAACTTCCAATGTCTCATATTGTGAATTGCAAAACTTGGACCCTTGAGCTTCCAAAGCTCACGTCTACAGGGAATCAGAGCCCAGACAAATCGTCGCCGGGCAGAGGAAAGTCCCCACCTCCCTGACTGACAGCATTTCTTGGATCTGGGGAGAGGAAAGAGCCAAGGGCAGTGAGAGGGAGGAGAGTCGGCTGGGTCGGGGATGCGGGGGCCACACACACCTATTGACAGCCCTCAGAGAGTGGTGGAGGCCCCCTGGCACCCCTCAAGTGTCTCCTGGAACAAGAACTCTTGTTACTAATCCCAGGAGCTGCCTGGGAGCCCAGCTGGCCCCCCAGACGATGAGTCTCTGCCATCCCTATTGAGAGTTAAGTCAGGAAACTAAGACGCGAGGAAACAATACAAATCGGGGCCACTTTTCTATAAAGGAATGGTTCTCAAACTTTAGATGCATCTGAAGACTTGTCAAAGTACAGATTGAGAGGCACCACTCCCAGAGTTTATGACTCAGTGGGTCTGGGGTGGGGCCCAAGAATTTGCGTTTCTAACAAGTTCCAGGGGATGTTGCTGCTGTTCCTTCCAGGGACCCCACTTTGAGAACCACTCCTTTAATAGAATGTTAAAAGACACATCTGTGAGGCCACCCTCCTGCATGGGTTTCTGCAATTCCCCACAAAAGCAGATATTTCCATATCCAACTTCCATGTAAGAAAATTGGAGTTCAGAGAGGTGAAGTAACTTGATCGAGGTCACACAGCACAACAGGGGTGGGGGAAGAACTAAAATCCATGTCTTCTGGGTGTCCATCCAGTTCTCCCTCCATTCCACAGCCTGGCTGGGGTTGGACCTCAGATCTCTGCTGTCAGATGGAGTGGGCTGCATGTGCCCAGGTTCCAGGAGAAGCCCTGACCCAGCCAGCTGGAACCCCGGGGGCTGGTAGTGGCGGCCAGCCCCAAGCACACGGGAATTACGGATGCTGGGCAGAGGCTGTGCTCCACACGAGCGCATACTGCTCTTCCAGGGGATGGCAGACCCCCGCTGCTCCCGTTATGTGAGTTATGTGTTATAGCTCTCAAGGGACGGCTTTATCTCGGCTTTACTCACTTCTGGAGCACCCGTTTTGCCCACTTAGTGCTTTCAGCTTTATATATCATTATCCGTGCTCTGTTCTCCTATCACAGACAGTTTAGTCCTTTTTGCTTTAATTTCTCTCCTGGTGTTCTTGCCAGGGGACAAAAGGGAAAGGAAATGGTCCTCTGGAAGAGAGAGAAAAGGGACCAGATGCAAACTCCTAGTGTGGGCGGGGGGCATCCCCCTTTTCATCTCCTTTTCTGCACAAGGCGGTGTGGTGAGGGGGCAGGAGCAAGGGCTCCACGGTTCTGAGCCCGGCTATCAATTTCCTGGCTGACGACAACAACATTAATAGTATAAAAGCCACCACTAATTGAGCACGCCGCCAAGGACCTCGTGATTCCATTCAGATCCACTTCCTGCTCTAGATACTGTCGTCTCCCCATTTCACAGATAAGGACGTTGGAGCTCAGAGCCATGAAGTGACTTGCCAGCAACCATTTGGCAGAACTGAGAGGACTCGAACCCCAGACTGTTCCTCTTTCACATCCCAGACTCTTAAGCTCTCCCTAGACACACTCTCATCTTTGGGGGAAATGCTGACTTACCTGCAGTTCCATTGTTTCAGGAACCTGGTCTAGCATCTGCCATCTCCATGGCCTCCTAGTCACATTTATCTTCTGTCCCTCAGTGTGGAAGAAGGCCAGTCCCTCACATCTGCTCGCAGAGGATTATACTCAGAGCTTGCAGGGGCCTCAGCAGTCAGAGGTCCCCTGGTCTTCCTAAAGTGGTCCCCAGACCCAGGAGGCTCCATAGAGACATCTCTGGAGCCACAATGGAGCAGAGAGGAAGCCAAGCACAGGCAGGACCCTAGCCAGCTCCCGTCTTCTTCCAAACACAACTGCTTCAGTGAAAAAGCTCCACATTTATCTGTTGGATATGCCAAGCTTCGATATAAGCGTTCAAGAAAATTAAAAGAAAAGTTGGAAACCCTTGATTTTGTTCAGCCTTCCTAATTTACAGATGGGAAATAGGGAACTCACTCGTCTCTATAGCAGGGACGATTTGGGGATCTTGGGGTGACTTACAAACAGCAGAAACTCAATGTCTGGCCAAGAGAATCTTGGGCAGTCCTATTGAGATGTGTCATCTGCTTGGCATAAGTGGTAGAAAATGTCCTGGTCCATTTATGACTCAAAGGAGGAGTTCTTTACAGAGGGCTTCAGAAGTGAGATCACCCACTTCTCACTCCTCTATCCAGTGCCAACACATCACCCTGAATTCTGACATCCATGTGACAAGGCGACAGTGACCCGGGAAGCTTACTTGAGAGTCAATGGCACGGCTGAGTCTGATGTTCAATTCTCTGACTAAGCTTTTTCATTTTCCATCTAGACCAGATGAGATGTCCCGAATGTCCAGACCACACACCAAAAATCCTAACCATACTTCCTTTACCCGTCCCAATCCCTAACATTGTGGACGGAGGACCAGGGGCCGGGGAGGACCAAGGCAGAGGGCATCTTTTATTTCTGTCTGATGCCCCTTTCCCACTCCATGTGGGGTAGGCAGAGCTGCCAATCAAATGATACCATCTCCATCAACAGGGCAGGCGACCCAAGGAGGTCAATCAGATTCCCCATCCTGGTATTCGAATCTTGAGAGCTAACACAGAGGGATGGAGCCTGGTTAGGACCCTGTGGTCACTCTTTGACAGCATTCCAGAAGGAGAATCACAAATCCCTGATGCCAAGATCCCCGGAGGGGCCCTGACCCCTGATGGCCCTGAGGACTGTTTATTCATCAGCTCTCCAGTGTCCTTCTCACAAATGCCCTTTGGCTATTGTTTATGTCAGAGTTGGTTTCTCCGGCTTGCCATGGTAAGAGTGAATCAAACCCAACTTAAGCCAACCTGTCTCCAGATAGAGCTTGCTCAGCTCCATTAATTGGGTATCAAAGATGCAGTTATGCACAGGGAAAGCTGTCTGATTCTAGAAGATGTCAGCTATTAGAAAAGGAAGCAAATCTTGAGAGGTTCTCCATGGCCCTCAGAGTTCACCATTAATGAATCTCAACTTCAAGCCCGTGTGTATCACTTCTCTACGGAAGCATAACACACCACTCTGAAACTCAGTGGGTCAAAACAGTAAGAATCTATTATTGCGCATGAGACTATGGGTCAGCTGATTGAGTCTTCTTAACTCAGCTGGGGTCCATGGTCTCGTCAGCTGTGGGTCAGGTAGATGGTTTTGCTGTAAGCTGTGCTCTTGCCCACATTTTTGGGGATTGGCTGGCCATAAGAGAGGGCATCTTGGCTCTTCTCCACGAGGTCCCTCGTCCTCCAGTAAACTAGCCCAGGCTTGTTCACGTGGCAGAACCGGGCTCCAAAGGAGACAGCTGGACCGTGAGGCCTAGGCTTGGAGGGCTCTCTCCTATAGCATTCTATTAGACAAAGAAAGTCCCAAGGCCAACCCTGATTCAAGGGGTGTGGACACAGGCTCCATGTCTTGATAGCTGCAAAGTCATATTGTAATGAGCCGGGGTGGTGGGGGGAGCTTGGAGAATTGGGGCCATTTTTCTACCATCTACCATACCGTATAAAAGTAGTAATATGACTTAACAAAACCATGGTGTGGAGAGGTTCAACTACTTGTCCAAAGTCACAAATTGTTTCAGAACAGGGTTTCTCATCCTTGGCATCACTGACATTTTGGACAGCATCGTTCTCTGTTGTGGGGGCTGTCCTGTGCATTGTAGGATGTTTAGCAGCATCCCTGGCCTCTACTCTCTAGATGCTGGTGTCGCCCCCCCCCCAAGTTATGACAAGCAAAACATCTCCAGACGTTGTCCACTGTCACCTGGGGGGAAAATCCTTGTCCCCCTAGTTGAAAAGCACTGGCTCTAAAGCCAAGACTAGGATTTCCACACTCCCCACTGCCCAGAGAAAACAATTCTCAACAGACTTCAAACCAAGAAGGGGCTCTGATTCTCACTGCAGTCTGGGGGTGACAAAAGCAGCCACCCCCTATTTCTTCTCTACCTGTCTTTACTCTGTCTTGGGTCTCCATGGATCCGGAGCCCAGCTGCCTGAGAAGCTTCAGACATGGAACCACTGGGCCACCCCCCGCCCCCGAGCCCCCACTCACACTGCCAATAGGACCCGGTTCCTATAACAGGAAACATTCACCCTACAAGATATGAGCAGGCCCGTGTTCAATCTCAGTTAACTTTTACAGCACTTTCTCCCATTTGCCGGCCACTGCGGCCGAATGCGAAAGCACTGGCTGTTTCCTTCGCCGGGTATTTTTCATCCTGTGTCAATTAGCACGGTGAAGGGAATCTAATAATGATGTATGGGCTGTGCTGGGGCGGCTGGCGCTGATGGCTGTGCAAGGAGAGTGGATTGCAGGGAGGAGCCCAGGCTGTGCTCTGCTCTGGACGCCGCTGGACACGATTCTCCAGGGCTCCTGGCAGACTGAGTGATTCCTTTCTAGGTGCAGTTTAACCCAAGGAAAGAAAAAAAACCAAGAGAAACTTCTGTATACAAACATGTCCAGGCTGAAGGGGACTTAGGTCTCATTCTGTCCAACCTCCTCCTCATACATCTCAACTTGACCCCAGAGAGGTCAATTGGCTTGTCCAGGGTCAGCCAGCCAGTCAATACCAAATCCAACCCTAGAAGTCAGATTTTCTGATGCCCAGTCCAATAGTCTTCTTACACGTTTTTTTCTTTGAAACGTGTACCTTTTTTTTTCTAACCTCTATTTTCCAAACCTCTGTATTCTTCATTGAAACTTAAACTCAACAGGTATGGAATGCCCTTTATGCACAAAGCTCTGGGTTAGGGCATTCAGTCTCTTCCTGCAGGCATCTCACAATGTAATAGGGACAGGAGGTTGGGAGAGGAGAAGACGGACATAAACAGAACTAACACACAAGTCAGGACTTGCTCAGTCCATGAGAGTTAGGGAGGTACGATGGGGGTACAGAGGAGAGATTTGCTCCATGTCAGAATGCCGGCGTGGCTTTCGCCCTCTGCAGGTGTCGCTGAAGACGAAATCAATCCATCTCCAGCCTTAGATCAGAGTGATGGGGACGCGGGGGCCCAGGGCCTGGCACATAGACCATTTATTTCTGCAGCTGGCACCACAGGCGGGATATTCTGATCCGTTCAGAGCCAGCGCCATCTGGTGGTCATACCTGAGGGAGCCAGAGAGCGTCACCGGATGAAATTTTTCCAGAGCTTCTGCAGATGGTTTCCGTCTAAAAAGTGGGTTGCCTGTATAAAACGACCCCATTTTAATAAAATTGAAAATCTAGGCAGAGCTGTAGATAAATGTATAATGATATATCCTGAAGGAAGTTCACCAAAACGTTAAAAGCCATATATCTGAGTGGTTCATTTCATCTATGTATTTTGTTCTATATACTCCTTATCATTTGATTTTATTTTAAACAATAAATATAGATTCTTTTCAACCAATGAAAATGATAAAATTATATTCATTTTGGAGGGGAAAATATCAATGCAGAGCCTGAGGGTGGCTCGACCCAGAATAAATCATCGGGTTACTCCTCCGTGCTGAGTAACCTTTTAACAGGAGTAAAACCAGGTCAAATGGAACTCAAAGAGTAGCCTGGAAGAGGGAAAGCAGGGAAGAGATGTCACACGAGGACAAGAAGAAAGCTGGACCAGTAAACTAAATATACTTAGGTAACTCCAAGAAATTTACAAACTGCTTCAACGATCCTTTAACTTGCAAGATGCCCAACCAGCTTCATGCCGTGGAGGCATCTCGCAAAACTCTGTTCTTATCTCTGTTTGAGCTCTGCCTAAGCTATATTATAATTTATCTCTTGTGACCATAATGAATGACGCTAAAACTGATTGAACATTGGGTTGACATCAGGCGCTGTGCAAAGAACTCTGCATACGTTACCACATTTAATCCTCACAACAACCCCATGGGGTAGATACTATGATGATCCTCATCAAAGAGATGACATAACTGAAGCCCAGAGAGCTGACATCTCCCCTGCTAACTCGTGAGACCCGGGACACCAGACATTATATTGCATTTGGCTTTGTAACCCAGGACCGTATGGCAGTGCCCAGGTGGGTGAATGGATGAATAGATGGATGGTGTGTTGGGAAAAGTACAAAACTAAGAAGAAGAAGAAGAAGAAGAAGAAAACCTCCAATGAAATGAACCTTTGTTGAGCACCTACAACGTACCAGACAGGCTAGTAAGAGCTGACAGTAGAAAGATGTGTAAGACCAAACCCCAAGGTGCTCCATTCACTGAAGTAGAGATCCTAGAGGAGGGTCACCTCTGTGTGGAAGGATCCAAATTCTATGATGATGATGATGATGATGGTGATGATGTCAAAACATCAAGAGGAAACACTTAATTTAACATAACTTAAGGAGAGCCTGTTACTAATTACAAGAGTGTGGGAAAGTAAAGGGTAGGCATTCTCAAACGTCAGCGTGCATCAGAATCATCCAGAGCGCTGCTTCAAATGCAGGCTCCCAGGCCCCACTTCTAATTTCCAGTTCATAAGGATGGGGATGCGGCCCCCAAATTTGCATTTCTAGTAGGTTCCTGGATGATGCTGACACAGCTGGTGCAGGGCAACTGCCATGAGGGTGAGAGCAGTAACCTGGGGCCAGCAGCGGTGGAGGGGCTGTTACTGTCCCAAATCATCAGGGACAAGGAGACAGAAGAAAAGAGGGAGTGGCGCAGAGAAGACCACTTTGAAAGGAGAGGCTGAGGCTGCCTTTCAGGAAGGGGGATGGAGAAGGAACACTGCAACCTCCCCCCTTCCTCCTCCTCCTCCTCTTTCTTCCTCCTTCCTCCCTCCTCCTAACTGGTCTAACTCAGCCAGAGTTGATGAGTTTCAAATGGCTCAATCTCCCAGACAGCACAAGAAGGAGACGGGTGGAGAGTGGATCCAGAGGGACAGATGGAAGATATTTCGTACACATGTGTTGAGCTTAAAGGATCAGTGAGAGATCCAAGAGGAGGCGTCGAGCAGGAAACCGAGGGCAGGCTGGGGCTCCGAGAGGAAATCTCAGCGACCAGGAATGCAGCCTGTCACATCTATGCTGCTGGGGGCCCAACCAAGAGGCCCAGAGATTCGGCAGTGCATCCAACAAGAGGAGAGCCCCCAAGTTGTGCTCGCAGAATTTGAGAGGCCTCGCCAAAGAGGCACTTGGGGAGGTCAGGATAAGCAGAGAGAAGAACTGAGATGAGGATGAGGCTGGGAGAGAAAATTCAAGCGCAGAAGCGGGGCAGGGTGGGTGGGTGGGGTTGAAGGATAACTTGATACAGCCCCAGAAGCATCGACGTTAAGAGGAAGCCAGACACTGCTACATCAAAAAACAAATGTAGCTCAACACGGCACCAGCCCCTATGGAAGTTCCATCCACACAGTCAGGCAGTCTGACTCACCCACTCGACAGACAACCGCCTCCGGAGCTGAGGACCCTCTTCTTGTGCCTTTGATTTCACAACTCCCCCTCCCGCTCCAGTTCAGTTCCATAAAGCACCATCAAGAATCTGCTATTTGCCAGCCGCTAATTGTGAATTGCTGTGCAGCGTGATGTTTTTCAATCTAAGAGACTTTGGAGAACATTCTGAGAACCCCTGAGAAAACTGCAATCATCAGGGAGACCCCTCCCCTTCCATATTAGTTTTTCATAAGCTTTCTGGTGCCTCCAATTTCACCATTAAAGATTCATTCCTTTGGCTTAAGGCTTTAATCCTCTATTAAATGTAAATCTCACTGGCAAGCCGATAGTGTTTGGGGAATGAGGTCATACATTAAGCCTTATCTATCACTGACACCTCAATGAGAGTGAGTTGACAGTCTTTTCAAGAGCCAGGTTTAATAGGTGAGAAGAGAGATAAATGCAAAGGTACTGGGGAACTTAGCAGCAGAGGGGGAGACACACAGGGAGATAGGATCAGAACTAACGTTTATTGAGGCATTATGCTAATAAGAAAAAGAAAAATAGCTACCTTTTACTGACTGCTTAAATGTGTCAGGTTCCAGGCTGCGCTTTCTACATACAGGGGGGAAAATTTACCATGAGATCTGTTAGCGTTTTGTTCTCGGTGCTGAAGGATGCTCAAAAGATCAAGAGGGATTTTCTTTGCTTCATCTTAAAAACAAGTAACCAAGCTTTGGTGTTCTGGGACTCTGCTCCTATATGTCTCATCGGTTAGGGTGCCTTTATCTAACAAAATACCCACATAAAAGTGGCTAAAACAATGGGCAAAATATCTCACCTCGTATAATAAGAAGTCTGGAGGTGGGAGGCTCCAGATGAGTGACCTCAGCTGTCTCCTTCCTTCAGCTCTGTCATGCTCAGCAGTTGCCTTGGTCCTTGAGGTTGTCCCTTAATGGTCACAAGACAGCATCTGCCGTTTCCATCATCACGACATTGGGACAAAGAAAAAGGGGTTTCCCCCTCTGTGTCTCTTCTATAATTGGGGACTCAGTCCCCTCCCAATTCACTGCTCTGACATCTTTTAGGATACGACCATCATGCTCTTGGTCCATGATGGCGCCCTCTACATTTCAGGCAGCAGGATGGCAAAGGGGAAGAAGAGGGAGGGGCAACTGGCAGACATGAACTGCCTCTTAAAGAAGGTTCCCAGAAGCTTCCACCCACCCTGTCCACCTAGATCCTTTTGGCTAGAACTCAGCTACATGGCTACCCCCAGCTGCAAGGCAGACTGGTAAATGTCAGCCTTATTCCGGGCACCTACTTGTACAGCTAAAACTTCCATTCGTGGGAAAGAAGGAGAAACCTAATATTGGAGATAACTAGCATCTTAGTCAAAGGGTCAAAAATATAAATTATTATAAGACATGAGAAGGCAACCCTCACGATAGTTTTGTCTAGAAGGCGGAAGCTCATTGATGGGGAGGGAAAATAGGCTGGTGGGGGGATTGGTGGTGAGGAGGCAGATGAAGCATTGGCTTCTCCATAATGGGAGGGGTAGGGAGGTTTGGGGTTTTCACAGGTGACAGAACTAGTGTCCTCTTTGAACACAGATCCCTGGGGGTACCAGGGAGTTTGGACAAGGTGCCAAGACTTTGATAGCACTGGCAAAACACTCTGTGGTCGAATCTCTGGCTAAAAGAAAATATACTGAAAATGAGAAGCATCCCCAGGTCCTTGGAGAGGACAGAGGCTGGGAGACAAAGCAGGGTAAGTGCAGTGGCATCATGGAGCAGGAGGAGCGTCAGTACCTCTGGTGGCTCCCAAGGACTGAGGTCCAAGCACCTCCCTCATTTTTCAGTCACAACATAAGTTCCCTAGATTTTGTACATCTTTGGGAATTGGCAGGGAATTCTCCCACATACGCCTGTGATTGAATGTCTCAACACTCTAGCTAGTGGGGCTCTACAGCCAGATTCAACCTGATTTAAAACAAAGTATTTTGGCATTTGTTGTATTTGAATGCTGTGGAACAAATTCATAGCCACTCACTTACATTACTGTCACAGTCCCAGCAATCTTTTTGAGGTTGGTGTTATTTCCCCTGCACTACAGATGAAGAAACTGACGTTCCAAGGGGTTATATCACTTATGCAAGACCAAATGGTTTGGCTGGGTCACAATTCACACCCAGATCTGTCTGACTCCACAGCCAACACCAGTGACCTGGTACATGTTGAAAGTGAAGGAAGAATAAACTTGTGAAGGGAAAAGTTACCAACTGCCCAATATTGCCAATAGTCAGTCAGGATCCTGTCTAGAGATAGGTAAGTATAGAAGGTACAAGATTTGCAATTGCAAGTAACAGCAATAAAACTAGAGTAAGCAGAGTAACAATGATTCAAAACATGTGTTGGTTTATGGCTCTGGGAAGTCCACATGTCATCTGGCTTCATTTATGACTGTCTTTTCCCAAATCTTAAGTCTCCTTTCCACTGTGTTGGTTCCATCCTTAGGTGTGTCACCTCCATGTGGCAACAAGATGGTGGTCAGCAACTCCAGGCTTATATTATACTAGATCGGCAGCCCTAGAAAAAACGAGAACATCTCTTCTCCAATAATTCCATCGAAAGTGCCAAGATTGTTCTCTTTGGCCTGGATGAAGTCACGTGCCCATCCCTGAGCCAGTCACGGAAGGCAGGAGGATGGAAGACGATGATCTGAGTCATGTCACCACCTCTGCAGTGAAAGTAGAAGGTGACTCTCCAAGGGGAAATCAGGATGATTTTACTGGAGAGGAGGGAATGGATGTGGACTGCAGCAGCAACAGATATTCACTGCAGAGAACAGAGCAAAGTAACCCCCAAATGTACACTCATACATGTGCATGTGCACACACGTGCACATGCACACATACACTCCCTCCCTCATGAGCTGCGAAGATCAGCAAATCAGGCTCCACCCAGTTCTGGAGCAAGTGAGGTGAAGTGATATGAGTGCCGAGAGCCACTTCCTAGAATTCACTCCTAAAAGTCCCTCTTCGGGGCCGCCTTCCTCAGTAGAGAAAGGTGACCCCCAGGCAGCAGTAATAGAAACCTGTTGAACGCCCTGCTGACTTCCTCCTTAGCATTTGGCCAAAGGCAGACTCTCTAAGAAATAGAGCATGGGGACATCCATTCTCTTTCCCAACCCAAGAGTTATCAAACTGGTGGTCTGGGCATCTTCCAAAGGCATGATCATGAAGGGATAATAGAAATGTGCTTGGATGGGGATGCAGTCATGCTTGACTGTGTGGCAGAAGAGATATCCTTGTTCCAAACCATCTGCCACCTTGGAAATGACAGTAACAAGACTTAAGCTGCCAGATTGCTTATATAACCTGCATATGCACGTAAGCAGAAACAGAGATGCTATGTAAATCAGTCAAATAGCATCATGCAAGCACGTGACACATCCATGTCATTTTCCCAAATAAATGGATTTTACATGGTTGCATCAAAGTACAGACACTCTGTCTCCCCAGAGAAAGTCTGAACTCTACCCAGCTGTCACTCTGCCTTAGGACAATCAGGGGATGCCTCACATGTTCTGAGCCCCCCACACCTCTCTCCCTGTAGGGACTCTCTGAATATTCTATCTGTGCTTCTCCCAGATCCGTAGTGCCTCTGACACTCAGAACCCAAAAGCCAGATTTTCATCAAGCTAGAATTTTCAGACTCCGAGTTCTCGGGAGAGGTGGACAACATTGACCAAACTGACAAGTGTGAATAACGTCATTCGCTGGCCTAAAGCAAAATGTAAAGTCCATCTCTGGCAAGCGTTTAGGACCTTTGAATGAGGAAGTGTATGCTAACCTCGCTCTTGGCTTCATCTTCTCTTTCCTGCTTTCAATTGATCCTTGTTTCACCTTCCTCATCTGCTTATCTTTGTTATGGCATGGTCAGTATTTCTGCAAGCCTATTTACATTCTTTCTAGCATGAGGTGGCATGCAAATAAACAAATTCTCCTGTAGTCCTTTTCCATTGATAGTGTCACCATATCCTCAGAAGCCCAAGCTAGAAAGATAGCGTCATCCATCTCTCCTCCCTCTCTTCAGCCCCATCCTATTAACCATTATTACTATTCTCGTACCTAGATGTTTATCAGACCGTTCCCAAACTCTCCATCCCTGCTGCTACTCCACCAAAAACCTTTCTAAAGGTTCTCCATTTCCAGCCTTGCCCTCTTTCGATCCATCTTCAATATCGATGCTGCTGTGACCCACCCAAAATTCAGATCCATCACGTTCTCCTCTGCTGTCAGTTCTCCCATGGCCCCTATCACCCACAACAGTGTTTTCACACTCTTCCAATAAGCTCTGAGGGGCATCCTAAGTAATTTGTGGCCAAAAACAACTCAAGTACCAGTGTCTGTGGGCGGTTTCCCTTTTTGTGTATAAATATCAACAGATTGGAGAGGGATGGGCCAGGCGTCGTCAGTGCGAGTGCTCACAGCTTCCCCTCCCCGCTTCCAAAGGGTATTAGTTTCCTGCAGCTCCCATAACAAAGGACCACAGGCTGGGTGGTTTAAACAACAGACATTTATTTTCTCACAGTTTTAGAGGCTAGAAGACCCAGATCAAGGTGTCAGCAGGGCTGGTTTCTTCTGAGGCCTCTCTCTTTGGCTTGTAGACGGCCGTCTTCTCTCTCTGTCTTTCCTACTGTCTTCCCTCAGTGCATGTCTATTTCCAAATTTCCTCTTCTTATAAGGACACCAGTTATGTGAGATGAGGGCCCACCGTAATGACTGCATTTATCTTAATTACCTCTTTAAAGACCCTATCTTCAAATATGGCCTCATGTTGAAGTCCTAGGGGTTAGGACATCAACATATGAATTTTAGGGGAGGGAGGACACAATTCCTCCCCTCGCACAAAGAGTATCCTATGATTGCAAATGCAATCCTTGTTCGTCCATCTCATATTCCCCCAGAATTAGGAATGATTCCTCTTTGCTGGAGGGAGACCCAGATCATCTTGTCTAGCACAGGATTACAGAGTAAAGGAGAGGGAGAGAGAGAAAAGCTGCCCAGGGCTGTGTTGGGAGAGGGATGGTATGGGTATGTTATGGGGTACTACAAGAACAGGAGAAGGGAATGGGAAATGAAGGAGGAGCTTCATGAAGGTGCTCTGAACTAGGTTTTTGAATCTCCTTCATTGCTTTTGAGAAATATGAACAAAGTCATTTGATTCCCATTTGGGTGCCACGTTAAAAAATCAGCAAGGCAAGAAGAGGGCATATAATGAAAATAACTCTGAATCTCTTAGGGAGCCCATTAAATACAATATACACTGAGTTTGGTGTATGGCCAACCCTGTCAGCCTTCCTTCCAGCGACAGCTGTGTCGTGTCACTCACTGGTTTTTAGGTGGACCCTTTATCTGTCTTTAGCACCCAGGTTGTATGAAAAACACACGTCTTTAAATACTAGAATCCCACTTGGCTCAGAGAGGAGCTCACCTTATGAGAGTAACCTGGGAACGTGATTCTGGTGACGGGACATGAACGTCAGTGCTCTCGTTTCGTGCTCATTTGTGCCAGGGGATGGAGGGTGGGATTGGCTGGACCATTCACATTGTGCCCACTCTCTCCCTTGCCTGCCCCTATCTTCACTTTTGCATGTTCTTTGCTAAGCATGAAGAGTTGAATTGGATTAAGTCAAAATGCCGGGATGATTTGACTCCACAGTAAAGGGTTTGAGCTAGTTGGACGTTACACCTGTTGCTGGACTATAGTTCTTTGACCCCAGCTCTTCTTCAAGCTCCAAACCTGCTGGGTCCAGGCTTCATAAGGAGTGTGCAAACCTCATCTTTTTCACATACTTGCTGGATAGAGAAAGGGGTGCAGATACAGCCAGTGAGCTGGTAATTGTGCTCAAGTCTAGGCACAACCAAGGAAATCATTTACACAGTGGGATGCCATCTGTGTGTGTCCAGCTATGGGGAAAACAAGTTGACCTATGGGACAAACCACAAATTTTTCAGACAACAAACAGGCCCCACCATGCTCTGTCTACCTTCAGCCACTACCCACCATGGACATTCTGCTCCAGAAACACTAAGCCACTTTGTATTACACACATACATACACTTTTTAAATTTCTTTTCTCCATTTATTTGGTAAACACAGTCTTCCCTCCCTCTGTATGAACTAATATTACTACCAAGGTGTACCTCCCAGGGATCCTTCTTCTTTGGGTTAGATTGGGACCTCACCTCATCCTACCACAAATATCTGCTTATGGGTTGACCTGCTCTGATGTTTGAGTTACTTGAGCCTGAGGGTTGCATCTTATTCATTCATCTTTGCATCCCTAACACAGAAGCTGGTGCATGACAAATGCTGGAATCTGGCTAATTGCCCAAACTTTCCTCCCTCTAGGATTTTAACTAGTTGGTACCAAACACTGAGGCCACGTGACAATCTAAGTAGAGTGTCATCCTCATCCTTGGCTGGGCAGGAGCCATTAACCTCAAGATGTAGGGTTTCTGGTTAACTGTGTTGGTGACTATGGCTTAGGCTTAGAGCCAAACCCAGCCTTCCTCCCACGCCTACATCTAAACCCTGAAAAGCGAGGAGGAAGGAAGTGCCGAGGAAATGAGCTTTTGTCATCATCATCATCAGTAGAAGAGCTGATGCCGATAAATGAAGAAACTGGCCAATGTTTGACTTTTTCTAGGAAGACCACAAGTTGGGTTCTTTTTATGACAAGACCCCATAATGATAACAAAATGTACTGCAAAGAAACAGGCTTCAGCAAAAATAAAGTGCAGGTGTTTCCTGAGACTCGTGGACGAGATTGCATGAGGGGGTCGGAGAGCAGCTTTGGTGGTTCACGTTATCTACCCAATGTTTTTCTAGCAAACACAAACCATTTCCATGGCTGGTGGAAGTCACTCTGGCAGCTGCCCTGCTCCACTCCACCTGAAGGCAAAGCTTCAGAAACCATAAAGGGGTGGATGGGTACAGCAAGGGTGCCACCATCTGCCTGAGGGCTTATAGACAACGTCAGAACCTGGTATAAAGAGGAGAGCAGTGCAAGCCCATTTTGTGGGTCCATCAGAAAACTTAACAATATCTGTTAAAAATGTCTTAAATGAATCTCCTCCCAAAGTCTATAAGGAGACGTTTCTGCGAAAAAGAAATATAAAGGACTCTCACATATAAGAAAAGATGCTAGCTTTCTCACCAAAGAGAAACACCACTTAAAACTATGATAAGATACTATTTTCACCTTATCAGAGTGGTGAGAATTATATAGATGATCATATCCTGTCGAAGGGAAAAAAGCTCTTTCATATATTATTGATGGAAGAATAAATTGGTATCATCTCTATGATGATGAATTTGTCAATATTGACCAAAATTACAAAAGCCCATAACCTTTGACCCAACAAATTTGCTTCTAGAAATTTATTTTATAGCTAAACCTGCATAGGAGCAAAATAATGTACGTCCATGGTTATCCATTGCAGAATTGTTAAAAAGACAAGAAAATGGAAGGAACCTACATTTACATCAAAGGGGGGGTCTACTTAAACAATTTATGGCGTATCCATACGGTGGACTATTACATAGCAGTGGAAAAGAATTAAGCTTAATTTTATGTACTGAGGTGGAAGCTTTTCAGCATATATTATAGTGGTGGGGACAAAAGAAAATTGCAGAAGAAAACCTACAGTAGATACCATTATGTAAAAATGTACGTGTGTATTTATGTAAATGCAGAGGGAGAGGTCTGGTTACCAAGAGTGCAACAGTATTTCTTGACGGCAAGTTATTCAAATGAATATGTTTATTACATGAGTGCTCCCTCTGGGTATTGATTTTAGCAAATTGCCCTTAGCAAATATTCCTATCATCACAGACGTTTTTAGAGCTGGAAGAGTCCTTAGAAATTATCAGACCCAACCCCCCTTACTCTACAGATGGGTAAAGTGAGGTCCAGGTTGTTTAACGCCAAAGACTGGACGGGAATCCAGGTCTTTCCCAAAATGAATAGGGCACACACCAAAAAATTCCCAGTCTTTGTGTAAAACTTACCTTTGTTATGATTGCTCTGTTTTCTTAGATGACTTCCGAGCTGCTCCAACCTCACCTCCACCCCACCTCAGCCCCAGGGAAACATTTCCCTGGGCTAAAAACAGAAGTGAGAGAAGGAAGTTCATTTCACAAAGGTGAAGGCTGCTGGGAAATCAAGTATGGTCTTTCTAATAGTGGAGGGTGCTACACCATCAGTTTAATTCCTATTCATTTGTGGTGCTTATTAGAGTGTCTGAAAATATAAGCTGAGTAATTGGAGCATTAGAATTGATTAATTGAAGTAGGCTTTTGGTGTAAATACACCTGGAGAGGTTTTTCAAGGTGGGATTCTCTGCTAGAGATCTGGAGGAACTCAGACCTCTGAACTTGGGGATAAGGATGGTGTAGCAGTTTTAAAGCATGGCTGCAAGTTTTTTGACACTCCTGCCATCAGAGGTGGGGTCCATGTCCCCGCCCCCTTAAATCTGAGTGGGCTTATCGTGGCCTCAACTTATAAAGTATGGCAGAGGGATGCTATGTGACTTCCAAGGCTATGTCATCAAAAGCCAGGCAGCTTCCGCTTGGAAGCCTCTACTTGCTCTTGGAGCCCTGAGCCACCATGAAAGAAGTCTGAACATCCGAGGTTACCATGTTGAAAGGAGGCCCAAGCCACTGGGAGGGACCACATGTAGGTACTCCAGTCAACAGCTGCAGCCAAGCCCAAATGGCAGATCTGTGAGTAAAGAAGCTTCCAGGGGCCGGCCCGGTGGCACAGTGGTTAAGTTCCCACGTTTCGCTTCTCAGCAGCCTGGGGTTCACCGGTTCGGATCCCAGGTGCAGATATGGCACCACTTGGCAAGCCATGCTGTGATAGGTATCCCACGTATAAAGCAGAGGAAGGTGGGCATGGATGTTAGCTCAGGGCCAGTCTTCCTCAGGCAAAAGAGGAGGATCGGCAGTAATTAGCTCAGGGCTAATCTTCCTCAAAAGAAAAACCAAAGAAGCTTCCAGATGATTCCAGGTTTCAGCCATTTGAGTCATTTCCAGCTCTTCAAATCTCCCCAGCTGAGACCTCAGACAAGGTAGCCCCAGTATTTCCTGTCCCAAGTCCTGACCCACAGAATCCCTGAATGTAATAAAATAGTTTTTGTTCTAAGCCACTAAATTTGGAGTGGTTTGTTATAGATAAAGATATATCAACAGGGAGCTGGAGCAGGTGGATCCTATGACAGCAAAATTGCCCAATCCCCGTGGCCCCAAGAAAAGAGCTCCTCCAGAAATTAGTTCTGATCCCCATGTGAGATGATTTCTTATCTCCTCAGCTGAGCTCTAATTTGCTTGTCCCTTTACTCTAGGAACAATAACTCATTACTGTCCCCGCCGACCTGTCTGTGTCCACCTCTAGAGTAGGAATCCTCAGCTGCAGGGCTCTCTCTTCTTCTTTTTTAGAGCCCCATACCCCAGTACCGGGTCTGGAACCCACGAGGAGCTCAAGACATGTTTGTTGGATGGATGGCTGCAAGAACGCCCTTCTTTGGGGGAATCATCAGAAAATAATCGTAGAGGTTATCTAACCCATCCCTCTTACTTTACCAGGCCAAGAGAAACAGAGGGACAGACCCAAGGAGACACAGCTAGTTAATGAACCAGGACCACAGTATCCTGCCCTCGTTCTGCTCACTGCCCTTGAGATGCAGCAAGGCAAAGTGGGAGGCAGGGAAGCAGGGTGGTCAGGAACGTGGGCTCCAGAGACGGGCAGCCCTGGTCCAAGATCTCAGCTGGCCACCCTCATTGGTGTGTGGTGGTGTCTTTTCCAGAAGCAATGAAAGAGATTTGACAGCTCACCTCCTGCCAGCCCAACTCTCCATGAAGAATAAACAAGCTCTTCTGGGCTTCCAAGCTCTGAGTCCTTCCTTTCAGCATCTAAATCCCTGCTGTAGAGAGAAAGCAGTGGACTAAGCTTTTTTTGTGTTGAATGGCCTTTAAAATTTGTCAGAGTTTGGAGACACGGAGAGAGAACTACAGGGACAGGGAAAGGAGAAAGGGAATCTGACTCCAGGGGATTGGTCCTACAGAGGCCAGTAGACCAGGGCAGTGGTTCTCAACTGGGGGACTTTGCCATGTCTAGATATGCTTTTGGTATCACAGCTTGGGGTGGCTACTGGCATCCAGTAGACAGAGGCCAGGCATGCTGCCAAACAGCCTACAATGCACAAATCGCCCCCCACCACCAAGAACTATCCAGTCCAAAATGTCAATATCACCAAGGTTGACAAACCATGAGCTAGAGAAAGGATGGCCGTGAGGGGCAGCCTGCAAGCTCCTCGGAGCAGTGGCCAGACTAAAGGACCCATCCCATTGCCAGGGCTCAGGGATGGCTCATAGGGAGGCCTGCTCAACCTTGTGATGGGTCTTCACTCTGCCTGTGCTTCAAGACCGCTGGTCTCCAAATGAGGATGTTCCCTAGTAATGCCCAGCAATGCAGGAGCAAGCTCCAGCAGACAGGAATGGGGACAGGCCAGGATGCATCAGTGCACTCTGAACTGAGGACATGGACCTCTCTATCACAGCAGAAAACAAAGGTATTTAAGCAGAGTTCTCCGGGCAGAGTTTGTGGCAAGAGAGGTGGTAGAAGACAGAAGTAACAGGATGGGACCGAGCCGGTGTCTCAAAAAGCATTAAAGCAGATGTGACTCCAACCGCCCGCTAATGATTGTGATTATTTGGCTGCCTATGAGACGGTTTAAGGAATGATTTGTGAATTTAAATTTTAATTAAGGCAGAAGCCCTTGGGGGCCTCTGGAGTTCAAGCATAAAAAAAGAAAATCTACTGCTGGAAGGAGAGGGCTCGGAGGCCCCACGGCCCAGAGGAAGTGCACATCCTACATGTCTGCTGGTCTAGCAGCCTGCAAGGGAGCCCAAGTTTGAGGTCACTAATCAACACTGGGATCCAGGGTCAGGGCTGGACAACTCAACGGAACTGTGCACTTTGGTGTTCTAGAAGTTCTTTAGGTAAAATGATAAAAATGAAGCAAGCATCCAAGTTTTCCACCTCTTTCTTGGGTTCTAACCTTTAAAGTGTGCTACCCACCACCCACTTCACTAGCCTGAGACCCAGCATCAGATTCTGGGATGTAGTCTGTCCACCATCATTAATACCCCCAAGTGACTTTGAGCTCCATTATTCATACTGAGTCTTGGTTTCTCCATGTGAGACTGATATTGCCACCCCTGGTTACCTCCTAGAGCCGTTTGGAGCCTCCATCCTAAGGCAGATGAGAGCACTTTGAAATAGGAAAGCTCACCCCACTCACAAGATTGTCCCCGAGGTCTAGAAAAAGCTGCCTTTCACTTCTCATGGGCACTACAGCAAAGAAAACATACCCAACCCGAGACAACGGTACAGCCCTGGCCTTCCAAAGAGCAGACAACATTCTCTCTCAGGCTTAACTCCACTGGATCCTAGAGACATGGGTTCAAGTCTTAAGTCTACCACAGACATCTTTTGAAATTATTTTTCTACTGTGGTACATAACCCGTGACACTAAATTTACCATCTTCACCATTTGTAAGTGTGCAGTTCAGTAGCGTCAAGTATATCCACGTTGTTGTGCAACAGATTTGCAGAACCTTTTCATCTTGCAAAACTGAAACCTCGGTGCATTTGAACCTCAACTCAGCCTCCTGGTAACTGTGAGATTTTAACTCTCTCTGAGCTATGTTTGGTTTACTCAGTTGGAACATAAGGATTTTTTTTTTAATTACTTTTCAGGATTGTTGTATCACATATAACGTGTTTCCCTGCTGCGTAATAGGTGTTCAGTAAATAACTATTATTTCTGTGTTGCTCTCCTTGTCTGACAAACAAGGCCTTCCTGAAGGTGATAGTGTAGCCCAAGGACTGCCTGAAGTAGGAGAAGGAGGAAGGGGTGGGAGAAAATGGGGAGACGACTGGGTTTTGTATTCACAAATACTCCTTGTCCAGAAAAGAACCATTTATCAAAGTACCAGAGTCTCATGTACTGTCAAAACACAAGCGCTAATTACATTTGAAGAACAATGGACTAGGAGAGCAAAAAAGACAAGGCCTATTCAATTAATGTGGGGGGGGGGGGGTCTCCAGCATACAATATTTTGGACATCAGATTGGAATGGTTTAATCAGCCATTGTTACAGACTCTGGACTGTCTGTTATTCTAAAAGCCATTAGTCATCTGTAGCTTTAAAGCACGTCATTTAGATTTTCTCATTCAACAATCATGTTTGGAGCACCTGCGATGTGTCAAGCACTGTGCTCAACACTGGAGAGACAGCACAGTCTAGTGGAAGACAGACAGGTTGGCCCACTTACGGGCGTCTCCAAATTATTCTGTCCACAACAGAGCTCTAGGTCTACCCAATCCCGTGCTCCTCGCCCAGCTTCCACATTTCAGTAAAAGGCCTCTACGCTGTCCAGTTGTTCATGTCAAAAACCATGGAGTCATCTTTGAGTTCTCTCTTTCTATTAGATTCTACCTTCATTATGTTAACAAGTCCTGTTGGTTCTAACAGCAAAACAGCTCTTGACTCCATCCACTCCTCTGCAGGCACCCGGCGATTACCCCAGGCCAAGACACCCGCTCATGCTTGGGTTATTGCAAGAGCTTCTCTTAAGAAGAAAAACTGTTTTTTCCGAGTCAGTGCTTCCTTCCCATTGCAATCCACATGACATCTGGAGTGATCTTTTAAAATCGTGAATCACGTCATGCCATTCCTCTGCTTAAAACTCTTCAAAGTCTTCCTGATGCACTGAGATTGGAATCCAGAATCCCCCATCTGGCCTACAGGCTTGCACATGCTATGTCCCCGCTCACTCCCATCACCTCATTCCACACTACACTCCTGATTGCTAGCTAAGCTCTAGGCCCATCAAGCCCTTTCTTGCCTCTAAGACTTTGGCCTTTCTGTTCCCTTTGCACTGGCTCTTTCTCCATCTCTTCACAAGCCTAATTCCTTCTCATCTTTGAGGCCTCAGTTGAAGTATTACTTCCTCAAAGAGGTTTTTCCTGACTTCACTAAGTGACTTCTCCCAGTTACTCTCCGGTTCATCACCTTATTTATTTCTTGCATAGTACTCACTCCATTGACAACCATCTGGTGCATTTATTGGTTCATGGGATGTCAGATTCCCTCCAGTCAATGGCTATCCTGATGGACGGGGCTTTATCCATGTCCTTCACAGTTGTACTCCCAATGCCTTGACAGTGCCTGGCACACGGAAAATGCTCAGCAACTATTAATTGACTAGACGAATAAAGGTAATAATGTGCAGGGCAGAATGAGAGCTCAGGAGGGGACAGAAATAATTCTCCAGAGAGGACAGAGCTTTCAGTGAAGATATGCTGTGAGCCAGGCTCAAAACGTTGACTGGGAATTTTCTAGATTAACAAAGGTAGAAAAACAGGAGCAGATTGAGGGGTAAAAGATTGATAGATTGGGGGTAAAATGCATCACAGCCACAAGGAACCACTGAACCTGCATGAAAGCACAGAGTCCCTCCGAGAGAGTGAAACTTCCAGCTAATTCCAAACACAGTCACCACCTCACTAACAGGGTGATGGAGGAATGATAGCCAGGATAATCAATCCCAGATCACAACCAAAGCAAAATAGCAGTCAACTCTCCAATATCTGGGAGTGGGTGATCCATGCTTACAACATAACAGAGTCCTGGTTCTGCTCAATGGGGCTCAAGTAACAGGAGGTGATGAGTAAAATTTACTGGTCCCAGGTGTTGGGAGGCAAGGAGTTCATTAAGCTGCTGAGATTTATTGAATAATAGGGTCTCACCTCAGCCCTCTCCATGTGGAGCAACTGTGATCCAGGCTTGGTTCCCCTGGGACCTGCAATCAGTCCTTACTTAGCTCTTGCCTACCTAGCAAATCCCTGTGGAGATATATGTCTAGAGTCTATGGCTAATCTGAAAGCTGGCTGGTCAGTCTTAGATAACTAAGTATTGAACACAGAGTTGGTTGCAGGTTGGAGAGCAGCAAGAACTGGCAACAAACAAGTCTATACAGGCAACAAACAGAAGTAGGGCATTTTATCCTTGTATCTGTGGGAGGACTTCAGGCAAGGGAGTGACCTAGATATGACGTGAGCAAGGTTGCTCTGGCCACAGTGCAGCGCTCAGATTGGAAGACAAAGTCCAGAGGAAGGAGACCTGAGAAATAAGCTGTGGGGAGAAAGGCCGGACTTCTGAGAACTATTTGGGAAGCAGAAATGTTAAGGATTTGGGTGATCCTTGGGTGTGATAAGTAAAGAGGAGGGAAGAATCTGGGGTGACACTGAGATAGTCAGCTTATATTTCTGGGTGAACTTAGCCACTAATCAAGATAGGTAACATCATTGAAAGAATAAGTGGATTCAGAAAATTTCAGAGACTGTCTCAGTTTTCACGTGTCTTCTTGGACTTCATCACTGCAAGGATTTCTGCACCTTGTAGGGGTGGACTGCATTATTTCCATAACCATTTGTACCCTGCTCTGTCTTCCCACTGGTAGACTATAATCTTTACCCTATTGTCGTCAGGCTTGGCAGCCAAGTGGCTTGTCTTGACCAATAGAATGTGAGCAGATGTGACACACACCGCATGGAAGCAGGAGCTGTAAACATACTCCGGGGGTTTGGTTCTGCCCAACGTGAGCTTCTGTCACCCACCATGAGAACAGCAAGCCCCTGAGGGTGACTTTGCTTGAGAAGATGTGCGAGTGAGGCCAGGCCAGCCCAGCCCAGGAGAGCTATGGGCAACCTACAGCTCTGATGTAATACGAGCGAGGAACTTACACTTCTGAGATTGGGGGGTTGTTGGTTGCGGCAGGAAAAGCTGACTGTGACATGTACAGAGTCTCGGTGATCTCCAGCAAGTGAGTGACCCTCTCTGGCTCCTAATTCCCGCATTGATAAAGTTGCACTAGGTGATTCCAAACTCCTTCCTAGTTCAAAATTTTTTTTTAAGACTGTGTCACTGCTCTAGATTATAACATTGAGGTTTTGAGCATTATTTTCCCCCTTTCCAACAATATAGGTTAATCAGGCAACTTCAACTTAGCAGACTCCAGACTGGCAGTCAATGATGCCAAACCAGCACAAGACCAGAGTGAAAAGGCCTGGGATGGTTTAAGCTGCTGCAGCAGAAACTTCTATTCTAAAGACCATGAGATTAAAAAAAAAAATCCATAGAGCACAAACCTGCCTCATTCAGCTGCTTCGGTTATTTATATGAGCATTTCCTGATTCAAATTGCATACTCAAATCAAATTTCCCTGGTTTATGCCTTCTTCAGCAATTACTTAAAGGCAGTTTACCTCTCTCTGGAGGAACATAGCAGAAAGGCCTATAGACAAAATCTCATTGACTCGGGGAGAGAGAAACGAACTCCAGGCCTGGTGCTGCAGAAGTCACTTTGTGCACGGAAGTGAACGCTGATAGGCCTCTGGCAGTTTTTCAGCCTCACTGATGGGAGGGTGTTCTTTAAGGAGGATGGTGAGGCCCATGGAAATTGAAGCAGAGGGGTAGGCTGTCAGGGTGGGGAGGAAGGGACCACCTTCTCTTCATAGAGTTTTTTTGGTGGGGATCAGCAGGCTGACTAAGACTGCTCCCAGGCCAACGGGATTGAGAGAACTCAAAGGGGACAGGGAGACCGTGATCATTTCTGCACCAGAAAGTTTCTGGGTCCTTGAAAACTCACCTATCGCAAAACTATGCAATGGGCAAAGTTTATCTTCATCATACGGTCAACTTGCCTTTAACTCACTTTTCATCATTTGGAATTCCTTCATTCTCCACCAAGGAAGCATCCTTTGTTCATTCGTTTACTCCAGGGAGGGCTCTCATTGGTTGGGCTTGGGCCACGTGTTCATCCTCAAGCCAATCACTATGGCCCAGACAATACAGTGTTCTGATTGGTCAGGTCTAGGTCATGTGCCCATTAATTTCCCTCATCGCTAATTCTATCTTACGTTTCCTTCTTCATTCAGTTGTTCAGCTAGGTGGATCTTATCTCTATTTGCCTGCCTGAAATCCACTGCCTTTTCTTTTACTAACAGCACTGTGGATTTATTGAGGGGGATACTTCCCCACTGTTCCCTTACATATTGTAGCAGTGAAGGTGCCCTCTGCTCCATTGCCTCCACTGAGTTAGACACGTGACACAGACCTGACCAATCAGAACGCTGCATTGTCCAGACCATAGAAACTGGCTTGAGGCTGGACATGTGCCCAAGCACAACCAACGAGAGTCCTCCCTGGAACTTTTGCCAGAATTATCAGAAAAAAAGGAAGGGAAATTCTACCAACTTACTGTGAAGAAATGAACAAAGACAGGAAGTATTAATATAGATAAAATATCTCTAGTTACAAGAAATACAGTGAAAAGAAGAGGCTGTGATGTTAGCCTGGAATGTACCTCTTAGCAGCCTGGAAAACCTTGGGCAATGAACATATCTCCTCATCTGAGAAATGAAGATGGTAATGACTACTCTTGTGCCTAATAGTCGGTGAAGATGCCACATCGTCTCTCCTATCCAAGTGGCTGGAATAAGGACCTTTGAGATGGTGGAGTTGCAAGATGGAAGCACCCCAGACCCCTGAGTTTACAGAGGCAGGCATACGGCAACAGAGGAAACAGATGCTATTTCTGCCTGCCAGCATCTATTTCCAGGCCACTTCAGTGGTTTGTGGGAACAAAACTGTTTAAAACTGGGAGCCAGTCCTGACACCCTGGTGGTTAAAGTTCGGTGCTCTTGCCGCTTCGGCAGCCAAGGTTTGGTTCCTGGTCATGGAACCACACCACCCATCTGTCAGTAGCCATGCTGTTGGTAGTGGCTCACACAGAAGAACTAGAAGGACTTACAACTCGGATATACAACCACACACTGTGGCTTTAGGGATGGGGGAAAAAAAAGAAGAGAAGAAGAAGTTTGGCAACAGATGCTAGCTCAGGGTGAATCTTTCCCTGCAAAAAAAAAAAAAAAAAATTGAAATTGAAACTGTTCCTGTATTCTACAGTAAGTATGTGGGGATTATGAAATAATCAGTGTGATCAGGAAAAGATATGGAAAGCATCCAACCATAAAAAAGGGCAAATCTGGACAAATCATCCAATTTTAATGGCATTCTGAAAAGGAGGTAAGCAGAGGTGAGTCATATTAAGAATCTACAAAAACTAGAAAGAAAAGCTAGATGAGCTAACTGGGTTGGTAATATCCTCTGCAATGGAGGAAATATAGGCATAGTGATTGAAATCACGAGATTTGGGATTAGTTTAATGCAACAAGGATTAAATGCAAAGATTTAAGGCAACAGGGTTTGAATTCCATTTCTGCTACTTGACTACTTGAGCAAGTCGCTTTATCTCTCAGCCTGAATTTTATCATCTGAAATATGAGGCCTAAAAGAGTCCCCATCTCATGGTGTGTTGTAAGGATGAAGTTAAATGATCCATGGAAAGTGCTTAGTACACAGTAAGAGCTCAATAAATTATCATAATGATATTATTGGCATTGTAAAATAAAGAGGGCTATCTGAAGGAGAGGAAGGAATTAAAGGAGCAAGATGAAGTTATGGTAGTTGGGGTGGGAGCCAAGGGCCACTAGCAATGAGCAAAGGAGCAGAAGGAAAAGGACAGTTAGAAGGTGATGCTCACGCAAGAAGAGAGGCAGGAAGCCCTCACTGCAGAAGTGAGACTCTGTCTGAAATCCACAGATGAGGCAAGGGGCATGAGAACCTACAGAGGATATAACAGAGGGGAAAAAACAAAGAAAATGAAAATGGGCTTTATGCCAGAGGTGTGTGAATCCTAGATAGGGGAGAAATCCGGGAGGAAGTCAAGATAGAGGAAGAGAGGAGAGGAGGAATTGAAACACAGGACATCCAGGGAGGAAAGCTACAACTTCAAAGGAAGCCTTGAGATGCAAACACAGAAATGCAGGAGAAGCACAACTTCAAGTAGAAATGGGTAGTAGGAATAGCTTAAAAACACAGAATGGGAGAAATTATGATGATGGCGTGGGTCCCTGAACTGCAAAAAGAGCTCTAGAAGCCAAAATTTTTGGCATTATCTTTGGTACAAACTCATTTGGCAGCAAAACTGGACCTGAGCTGACATGAGGGTAGCTGTGTCCTTTATTTATCCCACATCCCACCTAGCATGAACATTCACATGTTTAACTGCAGTAATGAGCTGATCATGAAGTGCTGCCACAGACCCCACTGGGGGCGGGATGTTGTGGAATGTATGGCATATGTACTACCTTACCTTTCTCATTTCCATGGTCTTCTGAATTCCAAAAGACACAGGGCTCCAAGGGTTGCAGATCAGGGTTTGTGGGCCTGACCTGGAAGACACAAGACTGGATATGAAGAGAGAAACTTGCATCTAATAATGAAGCTGACAAAAACTACCATTTCCTGAGCGTTTACAACATACTCAACACTGTATATTCAATATCTCACTTAATCCCCACAATACGTCAGACCCCATGTTACCCTCTGTCTGTTGACATCGCAAAGAAGGCTTGGAGAAGGGAAGCAATTGTCACCAATTTACACATAGCTGGCGAAAGGCAGAATTCAGGATCTGAACCCAGCTGTGTGACCTCAGAGTTTGCACACTGGGCTCTGCTCCTCCCCCATTCACTGTAGGAAAAGAAGGGAAATAAGTGTTTCTTAGGCCCTCATCATAAGAGAGCCATTCCCAGAAATGATCTTGCATAATTTTCATAACTCAATAAAGTCATATCATTATTCCCCATCTAAGGTGCTAAGCAACTTCCAAAGTCTCACCATTAACTTATCAGATACCAAATCCATTCTCTCTCCATGAATTGCAACAATATCACAAAATGGGCTTGCAAGAGTCTTGCTCAAAGGAACAGACAGAAGAAAGCTGGGGAAGCACTGCTTCCAGAGCAAAGATTCTCCAGCACGAGTAGTCTTGGTGCCAGCGGATGGTTTTGGAGTGTGGATGGCTTTGTTCCCCCCAAAATCTCCATCAGTAACTCCCCAACCCCTTGATATGGACAACTGACGTTTTCTCATTCTTAAGTAAAACACGGTAGAAATGTACCTCCAGTCCAAACCTCCCTTCCAGCTGAACACCTAAATCCATCCTTTATAGAAATTCTGAAATTACATAACAGAAATCCAAATGCTCAAAAGTATACCAGAATACTGGGAGAAAAATCTCCCAGGAGGATAAAACATATAATCAAAAGGAATGAGGAGATAAAACAGATGATGGTAAATAATGAAAATTCAACAAGGAATTGATACGTGAGTTCTGTGAAAATTCTATCAACTGCGATGATGGGAAAGAATCTGAGAACACTCTCCACAGTTTTACAAAACTTTGTAAGGCTCGAATGAACAACAGGTGATCCAAAGTGCAAAGATTTGGGTCTCTGTGTGGCCTCTATCATGTTATAGTTAGATCTTGAATAATTAATTCAATTTCTCTGAATTTGATCAAATGATCTCTGTTCCTTGCAACCAAACAACTCTTCGCTAAACTTATATATTTGTATGTGTGTCTGTATATGGGACATACAAAAAGAAACGCTGTCAACTTTTATACTTTGTTAATGTTTCCAATCAGGCAATAAGTAGAACATTTTGAACATGATTTTGAGCATGTTGATCTGTCTGAACACTCCAAAACAGTGTGTTTGCTTCATGCTCTAAATATAGAAATATCTACTTCCTTCTGGACATGTTTGCTGAGACAAAATATTTTGTCTGTAAAGATATGCCACTTTCTGGTGCAGCCACTATGGAAAACAGTATGGAGATTTCTCAAAAAATTAAAAATAGAAACACCATATGACCCAGCTATCCCACTACCAGGTATTTATCCAAAGAACTTGGAATCAACAATTCAAAGAGATCTATGCACCCTTATATTCTTTGCAGCCTTATTCACAATAGCCAAGACACAGAAGCAACCCAAGTCCCCATCACAGGATGAATGGATAAAGAAGATGGGATATACATATATACAATGGAATGCTATTCAGCCATGAAAAAGACAAAATCGGGCTATTTATGACAACATGGATGGACTCTGAGGGTATTAAGCTAAGTGAAATAAACCAGACAGAGAAAGACAAACACTGTATGATTTCACTCATATGTGGAAGATAAATAAACACACGGACAAAGAGAACAGATTAGTGGTTACTGGAAGGGAGGAGGATGAGGAGAGGGCAAAAGAGGGAAAGGGACACATATGTATGGTAACAGATAAAAACTAGACTATTGGTGGTGAACACGCATTCTGTACAGTAACTGATGTATAATAATGTACACCTGAAATTTACAGTGTTAAAGCCAATATGACCTCAATAAAATTTTTTTTAAAAGACACACCCATTCCAACATTTTGAATGTTTCCTTTGGTTTCAATGGTTCGGCAACAGTGTCTTTAGAGAGCTTGACGTGGGTATCAGTCAGGATAAGCTAGTGGAGGCTGTGATCACAAATATGCCCAAATCTCACTCACTTAAAACAACAAAAGTTTATTTCTTGCTCAAAATTCATCCCATAGTTCGCCGGGGGAAGCTCTGCTGATCTCAATTAATTCAGGGCAGGCTGATAGAGCAGCTACCATCTCGAATAGCTCCAGCAGCCATGCCAGTGAGGGAGAAAGATCGCTGGAGGGTTGCGGGCTAATGGCTGTCTACCGGAAGTGGCGAACATCACTTCCGCTCACAGCTCGCTGGTCAGAAAGACTTAGCAGGTTGCGCTCAATCGCAAGAGACCAGGAAAAGTATTCCAACCGTGTATGCAATAGAGGGAAGAACCATAAATCTGTGCCGGTCAGCGGCAATGACCATCACTTTCTGAACAAGTGTGACCTGATGATGCAGTCACCAGTCTTGTCTCAGGCAGGTGAGCAATTCAAAAGCGTGGTCTGAAAAAACGAACACCAACAATGACAACAAAACTTACAACTAGAATATACAAGTATGTACTGGGGCTCTGGGGAGGAGAAAAGCCAAAAAACAATGACAACAAAAATCCACGCTACAGTGTTTCCAAAGTGTTTTTTCTAACTTCACTGTACTTTGAGATATAATTTGTAACTTACATTCAGGGTAATATGCCAAAATAAATTGCATGGTATTGTTCCTCACTTTTTCCTAGCAAGGAAGAACACCATGTAACTTGTTTTTGCAAAGTAATTTTTAGGTAAAGATGAAAGATGGAGAATTTTTTTTAAATTTGCATCTTGATATAACACTTTTTTTTTTTAAGTTTGCATAGGAAAAAAAAGTGTGGTCTGAGAATGGAACTTACTTCCAATACTGTAGGATTAAAAGAGTGGGCTGGGAAAGGAGGAAAGACTCAGGAAAGAGTAGAGTTGAAAGACGTCCCTCAAGTTACAAAGGGCAGGGATGAACTTGGGAATAGATTTATTTTACATCTAATTCTTAAGTCCAAACTGAGAATTGAAAGAAGCAACACCTTCTATATTTTATAGTTATTAATTGACCTATATAGTCAATGCCCCTCTGGCTCTGAGCCCCCATCCCTGCGAACTAGCAGGAAGTTTAGCCTCTGTTACTCAAGGCTGATACGGAGGAACTAGTTCTATGTTGCAGTGAGCATAGAGAGTGGGGAGCCAAACCTCAGCCCACTCGGGTACCACCAGGCTATCATCTGCTTCAGTCTCCATGGCGCCTTCAGTTATAGGGGATCTGTGGTTTACAGACCACGGTTGGGGACTGAGGATCCTTGTCAGGCTAAGGGCACCCAGTCTCCCTGGGAGCTTCACCAGCCTTCCCTTGAGGTCTTGCTACCTCCCAGGAACCGTCTGAGAAAGCAAGCCTCAGTCCCCACTGCTCCCTGAACCTGGAGATCCTTCTCCCACCCAGTCTCAGGGAATCTCTCTTCCCCACCTCTGTGCTCCTCCAATGCCTCCCTCCCCCGGACACCTAGCATCAATGGGTTTAATTTCTACAAAAATAGGAAACTCCGTTGCCTTTAGACTGCTTCTGCTTGTGACTGACAAAAACTCCAAAAAATGAGATGACAGAGCAAGCCATGAGTATATGGGGAGGAAAGCATTTCAGGGGGAGCAAATAAAAGGAAAAAGACCCTGAGGTGGGTGTAGAGGCCATGCGGCTTGCATGAAGTGAGTGAAAGAGAGAACAGTAGAAGATAAGACTAAATTAGTGACTGGGTCCAAATTATGCAAAAAAAGAAAATTCTCGATCATAATCACTACCACTTATACAGTGCTTACTAACTACATGCTAGGACAACTCTAACTCCTCAGGACACTTCTACAGGGTGGCACTGTTATTATCTCCATTTCACAGATGGAGAAATTGAGAGTCAGAATGAAATAATCAATTGCCTGAAAAAGTGTCAAAATCAGGACTTAAATTCAGGCAGCTGCCTCTAGAATCTGAATGCTTAAACACTACATCATACTACCTGTCACAGAAAGAGTCACAAAAGGAGCAAGAGTCAAGAGAACGAGAAGAGTAGCCACAGGCTGGGAGAAAATATTTGTAAAAGACATATCTGATAAAAGACTGTTATTCAAAATATACAAACAATTCTTAAAACTCAACAATAAGAAAACAACATGCATAAAAAACAGGCTGAAGACCTGAACAGACATCTCATCAAAAAAAATATACAGATGGCAAATAGCATTTGAAAAGATGTTCAGCATCCTATGTCTTTAGGGAATTGCAGATTAAAACAATGAGGTATCACTTTACACCTATGAGAATGGCCAAAATCCAGAACAATGACAACACCAAATGCTGGCAAGGATGTGGAGCAACAGGAGCTCTCATTGCTGGTGAGGATGCAAAAGGGGATGGCCGCCTGGAAGAAGGCATTTTCTTACAAAACTAAACATACTCTTACCATATGACCCAGCAACCACACTCCTTGGTGTTTACTCAAAGGAGCTGGACACTTATGTCCACACAAAAATCTGCACACAGATGTTTATACAGCAGCTTTATTCACCATTGACAAAAATTGGAAGCAACCAAGATGTCCTTCAGTAGGTGAGTGGGTAAATAAACAGTGCTACATTCAGACGATGGAGTGTTATTCAGCACTAACAAGAAATGAGCTATCAAGCCGTGAAAGGACATGGAAGAACCTTAAATGTATATTACTAGTGACAGAAGCCAGTCTGTAAAGGCTGTATACCGTGTGATTCCAACTATATGACATTCCGGAAAACGCAAAATTAGAGAGTGCCAGGAGTTGGGAGAGGGGGAGCAAGGATGACTGGGTGGAGCACAGAGGATTTTTAGGGCAGTGCAACTACTCTGCACGATACTATAATGGCAGATATGACATTATACATTTGTCAAAACCCGTAGAATGTACAACACCAAGAGTGAACTCTGATGAAAACTATATACTTTGGGTGATAATGGTCCTCCAGTGTAAGTTCATCAATTGTAACAACTGTACCATTCTGGTGCAGGATTTTGATAGTAGAGGAGGCAGTGGGGGGCCAGGGGCTATATGGGAAATCTCTGTACCTTCTATTCAATTTTGCTGTGAACCTAAAATTGCTCTAAAAAATAGTCTATTTAAAATAATAATTAAAGGGACAGAGGACCTAGCTCCCTGGAGTCAGGAGAAAAGAGTAAAATGTAGGGAGCTGGATGCATATTTATTTAAAAAAAAAACTTCTACAAAAGGATCCATGCATTTGATTTATTTATCAAATATTCATTGGGTAGCCATACCATACACTATGATAGACGATGGTGATAAATCAATAAAGAAAAGAGACAAGGTTCCTACTTGCGTGAACTTACATCTCACTCCCTCCAAGTATGTCTCATATTCAAATCTTTCAGAAAGAGCATCTAATTAGGCTAATTAGTCATAATCCTATATAGAGGCAGGATTCTCACACGAGGCCACCTCATTGGCTGCTTTTGGCTCCAGTGCCAGTCCCTGCCCAGCCACCTGTGGTCAGGTAGAGGGTTCATGTGACACCAAACATGGCACCTCGAAGAGAGCTGTGGATGGAGAGACCCTTAGAGTCTTTGAGGCACCATTCCAGGAAAACTGTAGTCTCAAAACTCAGTCTCGGTTACCCGACTCAGATTCTTATTTGACAGGAGCTCAAGGAGAAGGATTAAATTTGAGGGGGGAAAAACACAGACAAAGAAACACATAGTTATACAGAATTGGAAAAACCAAGCCCGCAATTAGATTCGAGTTCTTTACATCCAAGACAAGGCTCTGTTGATGGCGGTTACGGGAGACGTGTTCCGGCCCAGTCTCCAGCTTTCAGTACCATCTGCTCCCTTTGTGTGAAGGATTGTGATTTTGTACAAGTAAAACGTATAAACAGACTTCTAAAAGGTTGCATTAATAAAGGAAACTAAAAGGCGGAAGAAAAATTCATCTGATTGCCTGGATCTGATTTATTAGGCGTCAATGAACAAACAAGACTCTTGGATGCAGAGTGGAGAGCAATGCTTTGAAACCGCTGCCCTGCCCCCGTGCTTCTGGAAGGACTATTTTGCTGGACGGTAGGATTGCTTGGCTAGTGTTTCTGGCTAAAGGATAGTACTCTTGTTACTCTTTGGCTAGTAAAATTCAGTTTGGTTGGACCAGCTAAGACCCAAAACAATTTCTGTAGCTAATGATTCCCCAGCTTAACTGGAATTCTTCCTTTCCATCTGTTGCCGCTTGATTATTTTATTATCGTCCATGATGTCATTATTTTTGCTGTGGTTCATCTGGCATGAACTAACCCCGTTCCCTCCACCATGTGTGGCTTATACAACATCACTGGAAAACCAGCTTGGAGCGCTTAATTGACGGATGTTACCGAGGATGAGTCACTAAATCTGCTTTTTAGCAGCTGTTCCCGGTGCATCTTCTCCTTGTGCCCCCTCCCCCCCTTTCTAACAGTCAGGCAGGGTCTTCTAAGTCTTGAGCACAAGAGAGAAAGATCCAGAGGTCAAATGACCCTTCTAGTAAAGTCATCATGAGCTGTGAGAC
Organism: Equus caballus; assembly: GCF_041296265.1. Lineage (NCBI taxonomy): Eukaryota > Metazoa > Chordata > Mammalia > Perissodactyla > Equidae > Equus > Equus caballus. The sequence goes on along the minus strand of NC_091696.1, from coordinate 39,860,000 downwards.
ATGAGAAGTGATACTAGTCTATCTCTTGATGGCTTGAGCCCAGATGGGAGAAGAGAAACTGATACCTGTCTGAGAGGCTCTGGGCACAAGCAGATCTGTTTTAAGGGCCTCATGATCAAGTACCATGCAAGGCTGGGCAGAGGGATGTTCTCCCCACTGCAGCCGAGGGACACAATAGCAGCACACTGCAGGGACTGGGCTACACTTGTGAAAGAACCCGAGGTGTCCAGTGCACCCAGCAGAGTGGCAGAGAATCAGACTTGTCTTGCAAGACCTCAACAGCACTACAGCGGAGCGCTGATGCCCTCAAATAATCTGTGGGAGGTACATTTCAAGAAAAGACTTGGATGGAAGAACCTGAGGGGGATTGTTTCTCATACACATGAGACATCCCTGGAGGACTCCTGGAAACAATAAGGGTCCAGCAAGGGAAGCAAAAGCTATGAGTCTGTGTCACTTGGACATTCATCTTAAAGTGACTTTATTTGTACCAACAAGCTGGTGAGGCCTGGGACATTTGGCTTACCTAAAGCAATTTGGGTTACTCCTAGTGAATAATCAACGTCGGTTAAAAAGACTAGAGTTCTGGAAATAGAAGAGAAAACGTGCTTCACCATGTCACTCACTATTCTGCCAAGAGCCAGCCCTACTGAGGCGACTTGAGTTATCATAACCCTATGTCTAAATTTTAATTATAACAAAAATTGTCGCCTGTCCAGGAAGGAGGTGTGAAAAACCAATCAGAAACATTTGCCAACTCGGTGCTGAAAAGTTATCTGCTCCAAGAATAGACTCTGGCTCAATCTTGGAAGGAGAAGGCGGGAAAGTTTCACTCCAAGACCTCACACCAGGCTGACTGGGCAAAGCTGAGCAGACTCTGAATCACTCAACCTGCTTCTAGCACCCACCAGCTATTCCCAGCCAGGGTCCTTTGACTCTTGGGTTTAACGGAGCAAATCCTGTGGCTGATAATCTTGATATGGGCCACTACTGGACCCCTCCAAGTGCCAGCACTGTCCTGGAGTAGGTGAAGGGTCTCTCTTCAGGACTAGGGGGAAGGACGAGCATGCATCATTTTTGACAACCCAAATGCAATATACAAAGGTTTGACACTAATAAAACTAAATTCCTCAGGATGAGAAAATCAGCCAGATGCCAACTCGTAGGTGGGAAGCATAAGTTCTTACCACCCGAGAAGCATTAAATTAAGGTTGAGAGGCTGAACTCGGAAAGCCAGCCAAGGCATCATCCCAGGAGGCTGAATTTGGAAATCAATTAGGAGGAAGGAGAGGATGGGAGCCCCGCCACATCTTAGCTGCAGGAGAGAGAGACTGCAGCTTGACTGGCGGTGCTATATTGGTATCAGGTAGCATATGTGTGTCTCCACCTGTGTTTTAACTTCATGGAGAGGAATCGCTAGAGAGGAAAGAGAGATCCAGGTGACGCAGAAAAAAAACAAAAATTGTCCACAAGGAAACTCCAGAGGAATTAGGGAATTCCAAATGGCCTTTGGCTGGCAGCAAAAAGACTGCTCTTGTTCAGGAGGGGCTGTGGCTGTATATGGATTTAGCTGCATTCTTAGGACCCTTCCTCAGGGTCCAATTGCTGGTACTTTGGGGTCGGATGACATCAAGGGGCATTGCTTGTAGAGCAGAGAGCAAATGATTATGCCATTTGGAGAGCAGCTTCAGAGTCTCTTTGGATATCTGCTCTTAACAGCTGAGTCAACAGGTCTTAAATAGTCAGAATAACTTGGAATACAGGAATTCTCCTGGACCCTGAGAAACTGGAGAGGCATTAAGGCTGTGCTGAACAGTGCAGGGGGTCCAAAGACCCCGGTCCCTTCTAAGCAAAGCCTCAGGCCAGTCCTACACATGGTCGCCATGCTCCATGTCACATGAACTGAAGCCTTGGTCACACCTGATTGGACCGGGAATTAGTGCCTGGGGCAAATTTAGCCCTCTGTAGGATGGAACAGGGAGACGAGGAGCAGCTGAGGTGGCCCTGGGGGGCTGCTGCATTCTGGAGAGTGGTTAATCAGTACGGGCTGCTGTGGGGCACCCCCCAGGCCTCCCCTTCAGGATGGAGGTTCTCACCCTGCAGCTGCTGGGAGTGCTGGTAGCTAATGGATCACAGCTGACTTGCTGTCTGGGAATGGCCCTCAGTGGAAGAGAGCCACCTTGCGCAAGGTCATGGCCCCCCACCCCAAGGGCAACCCACATCCAATGAATGGGTCAATGTCAGGGCATACAGACCTGACCTGCTTGCCTGAAAGGAACAACCATGAACGCCCATCTGAGCACCAAAGCGCCCCTGGGATCTTCTGAAGCCATTGTGAAGACTGTATCGCACTTCTGCGTCTCGTCTGCCCAGTCCTACCGTCTTCACTCCTCATAGTGCTAATCCTAAAAGCCCTCCCCAGAATTCTGGCAGGCAAGTCTCCATCTGAGAGCCTGTTTCCAAGGAACCAGCCCTAAGATGCCGTCCAATCTGATCTTCTGTCTTAGGAAGGTTGACTTGAAATAGAGATAGAGATAGGGAGATAGATAGATAGATAGATAGATAGCTAGATGGATGGATGGATGGATGGATGGACGGACAGACGGACGGACGGACAGACAGGTAGATAGATAGATAGACAGATAGATGGATGGATAGGGAGAGAGAAGAGAGGAAATGGGGTAGAAGCAGGAAGCACACAGAGGATGCAGGAAGCACAAGGCCATGTGGCAGCAGAAACACAAGGCAATAGAAGCTGTGAAGATGCAGAAGCCAAGAGATGGGGGAAAAGGGAGGTTAGTGGAGCGAGTCGGAGACGCTCCATCATAAAAATAGCACGACTCGATAAGGGTGCATTCTCGACTCCCAAGAGGGTGACTCTTGGAGCTTTTTGTTTCCCTTTAAAAAAATGTGTTTAATTATGGTAAGATACCCATACATAAAATTTACCCTCCTACCTATTTTTAAGTGTACATACAATTCTATCAGGACTTCTGGTTTCCTGACTTCATGAGGCACAACATCTGGGAGGAGTCTCTGTTTCTGAAAGGCCCCAACCCTGTGCACAGGAGGTAAGAGCAGAGACTCCCGAAGATGAACAGACCCAAGGGCACATCCTCAGTCTCCAGCTTTCTATTAACGGGCCTTTGGGCGGGTTATAGGACCTGATGAGCCTCGGTGTTTCCATCTGTGTAATGGGGTGGGGCGGGCAGGATGGCCCAGTCTCTGGGAAACACAGCCGGGCAGCTCGGGCTCCGGCAGGTACAGAGATGGGATCCTGGGCAGGTTCCTTCCCCTCCCTGAGCCTCAGTTGGCTCACATGTAAAATGAGAAATTATGTGCCTTCCTCACAAATTACGCAAGGATCGAAGGACGTGGACCTTGCAGCATTCTTCACACTGTAAGTCCTTAACAATTGGGGGCTACCTTATTGCTGAGTGCTTTCCCTCTGGTTGAAATAGCCGGAGTTGAATCAGGAAATTTGCACGGGTTTTTTAAAGGCTTTCTCTAGCAGGAAGGAGTAAGCCAAGACATACATCCCTAGGAAGCACGAAGGAATCTCCCTGCCACTTTCAGAAAAGACACTGCCCTGCACGTGTTAAAAAGCCGCTGTGGTTCAGATCGAGGTCTCTGCTCCCACTGCTCCTCCACTTCAGCTGTGGTGGCTGGAGGCCAAGCCCAGATTTAGATGGAAGCTTCCGCCTTAGCTTCCCGGTGGGGACTCCTCGTGGCCCCAGATTTTGGAGCAATAAATAAGGCTCACAGGCAATGACCTGGTGGGGATGGCCGTCTGGCAGAGTGGCGGGGTGGTGGGAACAAATGTGCCTCTGCGGGGGTCCAAGGCTGTATTTCTGCCCGGGTCATTGTAACTGACAGAGCCACAAATACTAGAAGAGTCCCTCTCCCCCCCACCACACCCCAATTGTCTTTCCCCTAACTTTTCCTCCTCCTTCACTGGCCCTCAGTACATAAACGTGGAGAAACATGTCATCAGCACGCCACTGTCACCCTGTGTCACTGTATGTGATGGCACACCCAGCAGTCAGCCTGTCCTGAGTCTGCCACGCTCTTTTCTCTCTCGGCCTCTTTTCCACTCTGTTTCTCTGTCTCTCTGTGTCACACTCACTCTCTCTCCCCATCTCTATTGTCCTCTCCCTGTCTCTATTTCTCTTGCTCTGTTTCCCTCTGTTGTCTTTCTCGCTGGTGCTTTCCTGTTCCTCCTTCTCTCTGTCCCTCTTGAACTCTGTGTATCCCTGTTTTCCTCTGTCTTTCACTGCCAGCTCTGCCGCTCAGTTCTCTCTACAGCTCTGTGTCTCTTTCTTGTTGTTTCTTGGTCTCTCTCTCTATTTGCCTGTCTCTGTCTCACTCTCAGATCAGGAAAGTTGACAAATGCACACTGGTCTGGCAAATCCCCACACCTCGGGGTCTCACCCCACACCCAGGACTGACTCAGCCACCTGGTAACCGGGCCCAAAAAGTGCTGAACGAGGGAAAGACAACTTGTAGATCTGGGCTGCTGCAAGGCTCAGACCCCCAGGCCGGTCGTTCCCAGGACGGGCCACCTTCCCTCTGCCATCATTGTCAGGATGGATGGCGCAAGAGTTTGACAGGCCATCAAGCCCTCCGACGCTTGAATGCCTTGGGTCTGTCCAGCAGCCCTGTTAGCAGAGGCGGAGACAGCCCCACTGCATTGGGGTCCTGCTGGGAACTCACAGCTCGCTTTTCCCCAGGAGCTGGGCTGCTGCTTCTCAACAGGCAGAGAGAGATGTAGGAAGAGGGAGCTCGATTTACACCCAGACCTAGAAGGCAGGAGTCGAGGGTGCTCTCACCCATCCGCTGTGTGACCTGATGCAAGCCTCTTGCCTTCTCTGACTCTCAGTCTCTTGCCTGTAAAATGTGGCTCTTTAGCAAATGTTTCAAACCAGGCTCTGGGACAGTCATGCTCAGTCAAGGCCCAGCTCCACCCAGGACGGACAATTAACCAGAACGCCTCTGTACTGATACATGAGTTGTTAAAATATTGAAATAATTCTCCTGCTGGTTGGAGTTACTTCCCTGAGCTCCCAAGACCACTCCTACCACTCTGCTCCCCTTCCTCTTAATCCCTACGAATTAGAAACTAAAATATTCACAGCTGGCACAGCCAGGGGTCTCCTCAACCTTTCATTCTGATTGGATGTCGCCTGTGCTTTCCGGGTTGTTAAAAAATAATAATTTTCTGTTGTTTAAGGCACTCAGTCTATGGTATTTCGTTATGGCAGCTGAGCTAACACAGAGGGGTCATGTGACTAATTCTGACCAATGGGCTGTAAGCGTATCATTTCCAGGTTGATGTACTTAACTGCTGATGTAAGGCCCTTCAAGACTCTCCTGTCCTCTTGTGGGAGACATGAGCCGCCCTGAGCCTGACTCTCATTGAAAATCTCACATGAGCCAGAAATAAACCTTTGTTGCTTTAAATAACTGAAATCGATGGTCGTTTATTCCAGGAGCATCACTTAGCCTGAAAACTCAGCATTTGATGATGACAACGACACATAAATATTTCATTTCTTGTATGATATGTGGTTTGGTTTTAAAGAGTTTTGTTTTGGGGATTTTTTTTGGTGTTTTTCTTTGTGGGAGGTCACATTTACTCAGTTCTTACTAGGTACCAGACACTATGGTTGTCCTATATGATCTCAGTCAATCCTCTACGGGAAATCCTTCCTTCATTTATTCATTCATTCGATATTGATGGAGTGCCCGCCAGGAGCCGGGTGAAGTAGATGGACATGGTTGGCCCTAACCTCATGGAGCTTAGTCTAGCACAGGGTAGGGTTTGGGGCAGACGTAAGCAAATAATCTAAGAAGAACGTGTACCCAGGCAAACTGTGATTGGGTCTCTGAGAGAAGGAACACAGTTCCGTGAACGTGTATCCCAAGGAATCTGACCTAGACTGAGGGCGGGAGTGTCGTGTTGGGGAAAGCATCCCCAGACTTTTTCTGAATTTTGAAGAATGGAGTAGGATGAGCCTAGGCTAAGAGCATCATTATTCCATCTTACCGTTGAGAAAACCAATTTCCCTACAGTGACAGTTTGTAAGTGGACCAACTAGGACTTAAACCAAGCTCTGCCTAACTTCAAGGCCAGGTCCTCTAACCGCTGGGTTATGGATGAATCTTTCTGTCCAGAACAAAATGAGAAGTTCAGTATTCAAGACAATTATTCAGATTTCCAAGCATTGCTTTTGCCAGAGGATCCTTCAGTCTTCATATTTTAAGTAAAACTGGAATCGCTGGGTTTGAGGTGTTGCCTAAATCAGCCAGCTATGCAAAGATATAGACATATTTTAAATGTTTGAGTAAATATATTCGGGGTGGAGTCTAATATGCCACTTCCCAAGTCACTTAGAAAAGAAATTGAGAAAAGGTAACAAAGTAAAGGCAGCATCAGCTAATCCAGCAATAAAAACAGCAATTAGAATCAATTTTTGAGGCACAATCGAAAAGCACCCCCCACCCCCCACCCCCACATCTCTTCAAAACAGATGATAAGTTAATTCTCAGCTCTGTGCAATTCATATTGTCTGTTCTCCAAAGGAATTCTGCAGCACAGCATATCAGTATAGATAATTATACCACGCTTATAAAGCATTTTGTAAGTAAAAATTGCTGTTGGAGGAACAGGACTGTTGCTAGCAAAAATAAGGAGGCGGAAGTTGTAGGATGGAAGAAAAGGAAGAGAACTAGAAATCAAGATTTCCCCCCACCCCAACCCCAGCCTTTCTAGAGTCTAATGGAGCTAACATACACTCTCGTTTAAAAAAACACCCACAAAACCAAAAACCTTAGGGCATAACTGCTTATCAGCTGGGGGTCTTTGGTTGCAAGCAACAGAAACTGACATAAGCAGAAAAGAAATTTATTAAAAGGATTTCATCAGGGGCCAGCCCCATGGCATAGTGTTTAGTCTGGTGTGCTCTGCTTTGGCAGCCCAGGTTCGCAGGTTCAGATCCCAGGTGTGGACCTACTCTACTCATCAAGCCATGCTGTGGTGGTGACCCACATACAAAATAGAGGAAGATTGGCACACACATTAGCTCAAGGTGAATCTTCCTGAAGCAAGAAAAGAGGAAGATGGGCAACAGATGTTAACTCAGGGCCAATCTTCCTCACCAAAAAAAAAAAATATGGAGTTCATCACTGGGAAAACTGAAGAACTAGGACTGAAACAGACAGATGCTCCTGGTAGAAGAAATCGTTCATTATTTTTACCTAACTGCCCTCTCCCAACTAGATTGAATTGGTGCCTGTGGAATCTTACGACTGCAACCCCCTGCTCAGAATTCCATATCTTAGGTGACACGCCTGCTTGTCTGCTCCAGAATGTTGAGAGAAAGCATCTGCAGAAGGGGTTTCTGAAGTCAGAGGGCAGAGCTTGTAGATTTCTGCCCCACAAGGACCACATCATAGTGGAGAGATGGTAATTCTCCAAAAGGCAGATTGGGTTTTGTTAGGAAAGAGGAGTAGAAAACAGGCAGCCAAAAAGAAAGGAAGGAAGGGAGAGAGGGAGAGAGGGAGGGAGGGAGAGAGAGAGAGAGAGAAAGGGAAAGAGAGAAGGAGAGAGAGAGAGAGAGGGTGAGAGAGAAGGAGAGGAGGAAGGAAAGGAGGAAGGAAGGAAGAAAGACCCACTTCCAGTTGCTGCTACTTTTACAGATGGGGACTCAGAGACATTTAGACTTCAACCCCAGGTCCACCTGGCTCTAAATATAGGGGGCTTCCCACTGTTCCACACTGACATCCACCCAATGTGCTAGCTCTTGACCTCTGTATCTCTTTCTCCAACACTCAAGTGTAGACACAGGACAACTGTTTCATGGACCAAGTACCTAATGTGAGGATGGCATGAGGAGGACGTGAGGAGCAGCCTTCCCAATGCTGAGTCCAGATTACCCGTGCTCCCTCTCGACCTAACCCTTTTGGTCAAGGAAGCCCATATCCAAACCCCCCCCCCCCCATGCTAAACTAATCCTTCTGGCTCCTCCTTCTCCTACCAACCCATCTCACGAATCGCAGCTTGTCCTCTCCGCTGTGCGGCATGACCTTTTACATACCCAGAGCACAGAAGCATCTGACTCGGGTACCAGGAAGCAGGCACCTCTTACCCCAAAGAGGGGAGTGTGGCTGGGTCCTGCCTTTCAGAAGGGCAAATGGCAATCTTGAATTAAGAGTGTCAAATGTTGACACTCTTTCACCCCACAATCCCAATTCCAGAAATCTGTTCTAAGGAAACAATGAATTATAGCAATGCTCAAAGCAGCATTGTTGGTGAAACTAAAATCCAAAAACACCTTAAATGTTGAGGGATGTAAGGAAGTGGTTGGTAACTGTAGCTAGCTCTCATGGACACTTTATTCCAGACATTGCGCTAACCCCACTTTTGGTGACCAGGAGAATGCACCTCACATACCTCCAGCTAAAGGGAGCATAACTGACCAGGAGCCCAAGTGCTGCTGCTGGAAAGCTATGTCTGCATTTGCATGGAGGCCCTGCATCCCACGGGATGCTTCCACCCAATGTCTGAGAGCAGCAGGATACCAAGAGAGGCCCATCCTGGGAGACATGAGACTCCAACTACAGCCAACATTGGCTCAAGAACTCCCTGACGGCCTTGCAAACCTTCCTTAGACTGCGCGACATTAGGACACATCCACCCAACCTCTCCTCTCCTTCCCTTGAGGTCATACTTGCATTGCGGCCTGAAGGATCCCCTAGCCTTCTCTGGCTCCTTCACCTTTTTCTTTCTCAAGCATTTCCACCAATAAAATCCTTGATCCTGTCTTGGTTTCTGCTTCTCAGAGGACTGGAACTAACACAAGTGAGGCCAGAAGTGGACTGAGAACACAGGCAATAAGATGGGGACTTGAGACTGGCTCATCGACTGTGCAGAGGATGAAGGAAATACCCTCCTGGTTGGCAAGTAAGCAGGGATAGTCTCCGTCACAAGGTGGGTGCTAAAAATTTCACTGATGGTGACCTGGGAAAATGTCCCAGTGGAAGGAAACTCTGTAGCAAGCGTAGTCATATAGGCAATTGGAAAATATGGGGCTGGCAATGCCTACGAAGTCAGCAGAGTTGGCTGGTTAATGGCAAGGTGCACTGATGCCCCACAGAGAAATAATGAGAGCTTGAAGGCTGTTCACAAACAGTTAATGGCAAAGTGTGAGACCCAGAGAGACCCCGTGGTAGCTGACAAAAAGGCCTTTGTCTACTTAAGGGAAGAGTAAACACAGCTGAGCAGCAGACTGACAACCTAATTGTTAGAGAGTCGCAGAGCTCCAGAGATGTTTGAGTGCTCGGCCAAGGAAGCTCTGTTACGTGAAGGTTAGGGGCCTGGTGGGGAAAAGCTGGGATCCTGAAACATGGCATGGAGACATCTAGATGGATGTCCCTGAGAACATGGAGGACACGGATTCTGCAAAGCCCCCTGGACTCTCTGGATTGCAGAAGTGGCCCGCCCTTCTAGTAAGAGCTCCCTGTGCTGAAAGATGCTGTAGAAGCTTCTCCCTGAAGATCCCAGGATAAACTGGCTGGAGACAGACAGGGCTTGATAAGAGAGGAAATAAATTATATACCTAAAGAATTATCCAGCATGTACAGCCACATTGCTTCCCTCAGGCTGCCCCCAGCCAACATCTAAGCATGTCAGGGATGCTAAGATAGGCCTGTTTGCTAGGAGACGTGGGACTCCTATGGTTAATAAGGACATATAGATAGATATGGAGATAGAAAAATAGATACAATGTGAGTTCACTTTCCTATAAAATAAAATCTACACTTACATGCACACAAAAAAAAGGACTGGACTCCAAGAGAAATGAGTGCCTATCCACCAAAAGACATTTTCAAGAATGTTTGTTCTTTATTCATAATAGCTAAACACTGGAAACAACCCAAATGTTCATCAATGGACAAATGAATTGTGGTGTAAGATAGAACCAAATATCACATAGCAATAGCAAAGAATATAGCTATGCACTATAACAAGACAGATGAATCTCACATATATAACGAATAAAAGAAGTTAGGCCTGCAGGAGGTGTTCCATATGACTCCATTTATGTTAAGTTCAAAATCATGGGATCTATTGTGAGAGGAGCCAGAATAATGGTACCCTGGGACCGGGGAGGCAGGAAGGTGAGTATTGACTGGAAAAGCACAAGAGAAGCTGGGAGGTTGCTGGAAACATTATTTATCTTGATCTAGGAGGTGGTTACGGTCGTGTATAAGTAAACATTCACTCCAAGTGGGATACTTAAAATTGTACTTTATCACATGATTGTTATGATTCAACAAACAGTTTCAAATACAATAAAAAGGAGAAAGAGTATACCAAATGTTCACACAGGCTATCTCTGGTTGATGGAATTGAGGAGAATTAAAAATTCCTTCCTCACAAGTTTCTGCATTTTCTAAATTTTCTCCAGTGAGTAAATTTGTCAGGAAGCAAAAACAATCAAAGTTGTTCTTAAGAAGGGAAACATACCAGGCGGTGATGGGAAAACGTCACGCTGATGTCAGACACCAGGCACTTTGCGTACAAAACTGGTATCGTGAACTGTCTGGGCCACAGAAACATTACTCTTTGTCCTGGTTTTGCCCAATTCATCACAATCCTAAAGCAATAACAGCATTGACAGTATAGTTGCCTATACTCTGCCTATAGGAACGTTCTCTAGAAATTAAAACTTGAGTCTGTAATTTGGAACCCAAAAGCCATGGTACTTTAAGTAGTTAGTCCCACTGTACATTGTTCTTTAAAAAGTACCAACAATACGTCACATCAAACCACAATTATAGACCTGTAAATGTAAAGCCATTATTATGTCTGGGCAAATACCTCAATTCCACTTGCATTTTAATAGTTGTTTTCGATATTGAAGTTGCTAATGCTTTCGTCGCCCCTTAATGACTATTCTTAGCAAACAAATTTTGTGCCTTACAATTAGTGATTTTCTTCCTAATTACGGCTTTTTTCAATTTTCACGAGATGACAAAAAATTCATGTTTTGCCCAAGAGCGAGCTTATTAGTTAATGAAAATTTGTTTAATAGCAGCCTTTTAGATACCCTGTCAAAATCAAAATCGGCATTCAGAGAAGAGAGAGGTTGCCTTCGTATTAACATTTAAAATTAATTTCTGGGTAGGGGCTGGGGACGAGATGTGGGAGGCGTAATTGCTTCCGAAAATATTAGAACAGATATTTTTTCTGGAGTCCGTGGAATTTAAAATCGTTAAATTCTTTCTCTCTCTCTTCCTAATGTGTACCTGTTTTCTTTGCCTGTGATATATACACCTATCCCCTGGCATTTTCACTGTAGGACAGGAAAGGACTCATCTCTGGAGTCAGGGTCCAGCAATTTCGATATTGCTATATAGTCAACTATCAAGTTACCTAATTCTCCACCTACGGTTAGATTATTTCATTTCACTTCCACCACCCCTCCACCACCACCCCCCTCCAACGCCCGCCAGGTGTATTTGGTATGTAACAATGCTTTTGGTAGCAAGGACACCCTGACCTCCTATGTTCTTTGGTTTCTGAACCATAAATACGGCACACTGGGAACGGACCAGAATCTAATATCGTCCCCCAAACAAGCATCCTATTCTCCCTGGCAGTTGCAGGCTGGTTCACTTGGCTGGGTTTGTTAATAATATGGAGGCAAAGCGAACTTTATCAAAAAGTAGTGACTCATTTTTCTCATCCAGTAAAATCCATAAAAGATTCAGGCACGACCCAAACAATTTACATCTTAAATATTCATGCCCTCGTCCCAGCTCTGAAATGACATTTAAATTGCGTCTGGGGAATTTGTTGTAAGCTAACTGCCAGGGCCCACTTCAGAGGGCTTCAAAGACTAGGAGAGAGAGAAATATGGAGACCTGTTTTCCATTTCAGAGATTTACGAGGGAGCAAATGAAACTCGCTCCTGCTCTCAGACGCACCCCCCACCCCACCCCACCCCACCCCAGGAAAGGAAACATTGTCCGAATCAAGTAAATAAGGCCCTCTGTGTCAGCAAAGGCTGTGGTGGATGAAATGAATGTTCAAGTGATCCTGAAGTTTTCCAGAGAGGTTCCTTTACAACAGGAGTTCTCAACCTCACCAACCATTGACGTTGGGGCTGGATAATTTTATTGTGAGGGGCTATTTGTGCATTGCAGGATGTATAGCAGCATCCCTGGCCTCTACCCACTAGAAGCCAGTAGCATCCCCCAAGATGTGACAACCGAAAGTGTCTCCAGACATTTCCAAATGTTCCAGTGGGGAGGGAGGGGGCCGATAAAATCTCTCGTGGTTGAGAACCTCTTTAACCATTTTAAAGACTAAGAAGTCTTTTGTCCCTGCTTCAGCCTAAACTCGATGAGTTAACTTTTTTCTTTTGGACATTTTTTTTTCCTTCCAGCACTTTTTTAAATTGAGATATAATTGACATATAACATTTTGCAGGTTTAAGGTAAACAGCATGTTGACTTACTTTATGTATTGCAATATCATGTCACATAGTTATTATTTCTTTTTCGGGGGAGAACACTTTAAGATCTAGTCTCTTAGCAACTCTGACGTCTGTAATGCAGTATTGTTCACTGTAATGACTATGCTGTGCATTAGATCTCGGGAACGTATTGATCCACCAGTTGCAAGTTTGTACCCTTAAGCAACACCTCCCCAGTTCCCATACCCCCCAGCTTCTGGAGATCACCATTCTACTCTGTTCTTATGAGTTCAGCTTTTTTAGATGGCACATACAACTGAGATGATACAGTATTTTTCTTTCTCGGTCTGACTTATCTCACTTAGCCTAATGCCCTCAGGGTTCATCCATGTTGTCACAAATGGCAGGATTTCCTTTTTTCTCGTGGCTGAACAATAGTCCATTGTATATATGTACCTTTTGGACTTTTTATTGAAGTATAACATGCATACAGAAAACTGCATGAATCTTAAGAGTAGAGCTCAATGAATTGTCATAAATGAAATACACTTGTGCTACCAGAGCACAAGCCAAGGAACCAACCATCACCAGGTCCCCAGAAGCGCCCCCTTGAGCCTCCACCCATCGCTGCCGTCCACCTGCACACACAGGGAAACCACCACTCTCCTATCTCCTTCCAGCACAGGTGAGTTTTGATTGAGCTACCTTTCACAAGGGCTTACAGCACTTTCCTAGGGTTGTTGAGTCATTCAACGACAAAAATTTACTGCTTAGCTAGTTGGCGCCGGGCGCTATCTTAAACATCAGGGATAACAGCAGTTCTGGCTCTCATGGAGCTTCCGTTCCAGGGGAAGACAGACACTAGATAGGCAAAAATCTTAAAATAATCAAAATCCTCTCAGACAGTAACAAATGCGAGGAGACAGATTTTACAAAGAGTTCAAGAGTGGGGCAAGAAGGGAGCACTAAAGATTTAGGGACCAAAGAAGGTTTTTCTGAGGAGCTAATATGAATGATGACAAGGAGGCAAGTATGTGAAGAATGAGGAGAAGAATATTTTAAGTAGAGGAAACCATAAGAAAAAGACTTTGAAGGAGGAATGAGCAGGATGTGTGTAAGGAGTGGCTGGAGCATGATGAGCAAGGACAGCATCAGCAAGAGATGAGGTTGAACTTGGAAAGGTAAGGAGGGGCTGCATCATGGAGGTCTTGCAGGCTAGAGCAAGGAGGTTTAAGTTTATTCAACCTGGCATGGAAAGAGGTCATAGGGACGAGTAGGGAAGTGAAACGGTGTCGTTTATTTGCTGATACAAAGGAACACAAAAGAATTACACTAGTCCAACTCAGGATGGCCCTCAAATGAGCTGGAAAGCAGCTGAGAGTTACCATGGATAAGTATCCATCCATCTCACCAGACTGCCCTCCTTCACTGTGGTGCGTACTGCTTCCCAACCTTTCTTCTCTTCCTTCTCCCGCCTACTCTCCTGACTCGTAGACAATGCCTTCCCTCCTCCCCATCAACACTTACTCATTCTGTGTCCCATTTGTTAGGTGGATGGTTGAAGAATATAATAAAATAATTGATGCTGAGGTGTTAATAGCTGCTAGCATGGAGCTATTTTTTAGAGTTGTACATAACTTTAAATTTCCATAGCGATGCATGTTCACATTGCTACAAATCAAAGAGAAGGAAAGACAACATACCTATAGCCGTATCAAGGCAGAAATAATCACTTATAGCACTTGAATGTATATCTCTCATGACCCTATTATTATTTGGAAGGGTACAGGAAGAGGAATTATCCCCAAAAAAGTATGATAGATAGTATTGTAGCCTGCTTGATAATATTTTGTGGCTCAAACATCCATCCACAGCCTCCTTTTTTCATGGGTACCGTACGTCATTGTATGGCAGGACAATGCTTACATTTAAGCAAAGACTTTCATCACCATAACCTGAGGAACAAAGTGACTAGAATATCAAGCACGACCTATGGACAAGGTTGAGAAAGAGAAAAAGAACAAGAAGTTTTTAAATTCTCTTTAAATCACACTATATGATTGAAAAAAAGAAAAAAGTAGAAAATACCAAAAATTATGAGCTCTTTTCTAGAAGTCACTCAATAGGCTGATCTACTGGCCTGTAAGGGGGTACCTTGTTCTGCATGGAGAAGTTAAGGACCCTTCTTGAATCACCTCCTTGCTCTAAAAGAACGTCTTTCATCCGCATCTTGGAAAGTCAATGAATAAATTCATTACTTTCCAATCATTTAATGAGCACCTACAATTTGCCAGGCACTGCTCAAGTCACCTTGGGTACGTCAATGAAGAAAAGAGAAAAATGTTTCTTCTTTCACAGAGTTCACATTTTTGGAGTGGAGACAACCAACACATACAATAAGTAAATTTATGGCTTGTTAGGTGACGCATGCCATGGAAGAAAGAAAAGGTAGAACAGGGTGAGGGGGATCAAGAATGCTAAGAATGTGGAGTGGAGGCAGGTCATGATGTGGAAAGAGGAAGGAATTGAAGGAGGTGAGTAAGTGAAGAGGAAAACAGGAAGTCTTCCAGTCGGAGGGAACCACTGATGCAAAGATCCTGAGATGGGAGAGGGCTTGACATTGCCTGCAGCAGAGTGAGTGAAGGGAGAGTAATAGGAGATGAAGCCAGGGAGGTGGTGGGGACAGATCACGGAGGGCCTTGTGGGCCATTTTAAGGACTTTGGCTCTTACAGTTGTGGAGCAAAGGAATGACATGATCTCACATTTGAACAGTCACTGGCTGTGTTAGGAACAGACTGGGGAGAGGGTAGAAGCAAGAAAATCAGCTAGGAGTTTATTGCTGTAATCCAAGTGAAAGATGATATGGCTGAGGTCAATGGAGGTGGAGAAATGGTGCAACTTTACGTACGTTTTGAAGGAAGAGCTCAACAGGATTTCCTTCATGATTGGGCATGGGAGGTAAAGGAAAGAGAGATTTTTGATCATTTGGAAAGATGGGGAAGGCTAGAGTAGGTTTGAGCTAGGAGAGAGGTCAGAGGTTTGGTTTTGAACATGTTGAGTTTGAAGTGTCTATTGGATTTCCAAGTAAAGTTTAGATATATAATTCTGGAATTAGGGAGAGAGGTCCAACTAGAGAAATAAGTTAGAGTTGTCAGCCTAAAGATGACACCCAAAGCCATGAGACTAGATGACATCATCCGGTAGACAATATAAAGAATGGAAGAGGACTAAGAACAGAGGTGGCTTTCCCCCAGTGAAGGGCTTTGGAACCAGCCAAGGATACTGAGACAGAGAAGTGAATAAAGTAAGAGGAAACCAGGGGAGCATAGTAACCTAGAAGTCAAGAGAGAAGGGTGACATCAACGATGTCAAGTATGGCTGATGGGTCAAGTGACCGTTGGCTCTAGCAACACGAAGGTCAATATGGAGGTCATTGGTGATTTCACAAAGGCGTTTTCAGTGGAGTGCTGGAGACTAAAGCCTGATTAGAGTAAGATTTTTTTAAATGAAAGAAGAAGAACTGAAAATAGGGAATATATAAAGGTCTTGAGTTTTGATGCAAAGAGAAGAAAAGAAAGAAAGTGGTAGCTGGTAGAGAAAGTGGGGTCAAGAAAAAAGCAAATTTGTGTGTTTTTTTTAAAATTTTAGAACAGCTTTAGATTAAGAATTATTGTGAAGATAGTACTGAGTTTCCAGATACCCCACACCTGGTTTCCCTATTATTAATATTTCACATCAGTATGATATAGTTGTCACAATTCATGAACCAATATTGATACATTACCATTAACTAAAGTCTATAGTTTATTCAGATTTCCTCAATTTTTCCCTAATGTCCCTTTTTTATTCCAGAATCCCATCTAAGATACTGCATTACATTTAGTGGTCATGTCCCTTAGGATCCTCTCAACTGTGACAGTTTCTCAGACTTCCCTTGTTTTTTTATGACCTTGACAGTTTTGAGGATTATTGGTTGGGTATTTTGCAGAATGTCTCTCAACTTGGATTCGTCTGCTGCTTTTCTCATGATTAGACTGAGGTAGGATGCTTTTGGAAGGAAGACCAAAGAGGTAAAGTGTCATTCTCATCACATCATATCGAGATACGTACTATCAATGTGTTTATCACATTTCTCTATTATGAAGTTACTTTTTTCCTCCCTTTCCATACTGTGCTCCTTGGAAGAAAATCACTTTGTGCAGCCTACGTTTAAGGAATGGGAGTTATTCTCCATCTCCTTAAGGGCAGAGTATTTACATAAATTATTTGGAATTCTTCATGGGAGATTTGTCTCTTCTCCTTCATTTATTTACTTATTCAGTTATTAATTTATATCATTATGGACTCGTGGATATTCATCTCATAATTTGAGTTATAACCCAATACTACTTTATTTCCTTGCTCAAATTCTTCCAGATTTGGCCACTGGGAGCTCTTTCAGTTGGCTCCTGTATCCCTTTGACATATTCCCATCATTGTGAGGTAGTTTCTTTCTTTCTATTTCTCTTTTTTAGCACTTTACTACATTCTGGCACAAGATGCTCCCGGCTCATCTTGTATACTTCCTGCCCAGCCGCTAGAATCAGTCATTTCTCTAACGTGCTTAGCTCAAAAGGGTGTTTTTTATGATGGAAGAAATAATAGTATGTTTACATAATGGTAAGAATTATCCAGAAAGGAGGGAAAATAATGATGTAGGAGGAGAGGGAAGAATTAACAGAGTGATGTACTTAAATAGTCAAAGGGAGATGGGATGTAGTGCATTAGTGGAGGGAATGTGTGTAGATGGGAGCACAAAGAGTTCATCTATGGGCATATGTGGGAAGTCAGAGTGCATGAGCACAGATGCAGGAACACAGGGAGATGAGATTGTGGCAGTCAGTGTGAGCTCACTTCTGATTGCTTCATTTTTCCTAATGAGGTTAGAAGAATGGGCATCAGTTAAGAGTGAGAATGGAGAGGAGATAGTGTTTGAGAAGAAAGAAGGGGTATAAAATAGTTGTTTAAGAAAGTGGGAGGGGCCGGCCCTGTGGCGCAGCGGTTAAGTTCACATGTTCCGCTCCAGTGGCCCGGGGTTCATCGGTTCGGATCCCGGGTGTGGACATGGCACCACTTGGCAAGCCATGCTGTGGCAGGCATCCCACATATAAACTAGAGGAAGATGGGCACGGATGTTAGCTCAGGGCCAGTCTTCCTCAGCAAAAACAGGGGGATTGGCAGCAGATGTTAGCTCAGGGCTAATCTTCCTCAAAAAAAAAAAAAAAAAAAAGAAAGTGGGAAATGCTATGGAAAACGGTATGGAGATTCCTCAAAAACTGAAAAGTAAAACTACCACACAGCCCAGAAATCCCACTGCTGAGTATTTATCCAAAAGAATTGAAATCAAGATTTCAAAAGATACTAGCCTTCCAATGTTCCTTGCAATGCTATTCACAATAGCCAAGATGTGGAAACAACCTGCAGGTCCATCTTTGGATGAATGGATAAAGAAAATATGGTGTATGCATACAGTAGAATATTATTCAGCCTTTAAAAAAAGAATGAAGTCCTTCAATATGCAATAACATAGATGAACTTTGAGGACATTATGCTGAGTGAAATAAGCCAATCACAGAAGGACAAATCCTGCATGATTCCACTTATATGAGGTATCTAAAATAGTCAAACTCATGAAGTCAGAAGGTAGAATGGTGGTTACCAGGGACTGGGGGGAGGGGGAAATGGGGAGTTGCTAATTAATAGGCATAAAGTCTCAATTATGCAGGATAAATAAGTTCTAGAAATCTGCTGTACAATATTATGCCTATAGTTAATAATACTATATTGTTCACTTAAAATTTTGGTAAGAGGGTAGATCTCATGTTAAATGTTCTTACCACAATAAAATAAAATTTTTAAAAATAGAAAATGGGAGAGCGATGGACTAAGAAAGCACAATGTGGTTGCCCGGCAGTGTTATGGACCTAGTTAAGGTTCCTGGCAAGGTCGATGCAGTTTTGTGTATTACTCCAGCCATGTTCAGTTTCTCACGGGCAGGTCTAGAGTAGGTAGAAAGTTGAATTTCACCAGGGTTATGACTTTGTCAACCACGCAATGCAAAAACGGGACTGAGGAGAGCAATTAGGCAAGAAAAAGTATCCAAATTGGGAAGGAAGAAGTAAAACTCTCGCTGTTTGCAGATGGCATGATTCTACATATTAAAAACCCTGAAGAACCCACCAGAAAACTATTAGAAACAATAAAAAACTAGAGCAAAGTTGCAGGGTACAAAATCAACTTCCCAAATCAGTTGCATTTCTATACACTAATAATGAACTAGTGGAAAGAGAAGTCAAGAATACAATCCCACTCACAATCGCAACAAAAAGAATAAAGTATCTAGGAATCAATTTAACCAAGGAAGTGAAAGACCTATACACTGAAAACTGTAAAACATTATTGAAAGAAATTGAAGACGATATAAAGAAATAGAATGATATGCCATGCTCACGGATTGGAAGAATAAACATAGTTAAAATGTTCATGTTACCTAAAGCCATCTACAGATTCAATGCAATCCCAATCAGAATCCCAAAGACATTCTCCATGGAAATAGAGCAAAGAATCTTAAAATTCATATGGAACAACAAAAGAGCCAAAACAGCCAAAGCAATCCTGAGAAAAAAGAACAAAGCTGGAGGCATCACAATCCCTGACTTCAAAACATACAAAATATACTACAAAGCTATAGTAATCAAGACAGCGGGGTAGTGGCACAAAAGCAGGCACACAGATCAATGGAACAGAACTGAGAGCCCAGAAATAAAACCACACGTCCAGGCACAGCTAATCTTCAACAAAGGAGCCAAGAACATACAATGGAGAAAGGAAAGTCTCTTCAATAAATGGTGCTGGGAAAACTCTATAGCCACACGCAAAAGAATGAAAATAGACCATTATCTTATACCATATACAAAAAATTAACTCAAAATAGATTAAGGATTTGAATGTAAAACCTGAAACCATAAAACTCCTAGAAGAAAACATAGGCAGTACACTCTTTGACATTGGTCTTAGCAGTATCTTTTCAAATACTGTGTCTACTCAGGCAAGGGAAACAAAAGAAAAAATAAACAAATGGGGCTACATCAGGCTAAAATGCTTCTACAAACCATGAACAAAATGAAAAGACAACCCACCAACTGGGGGAAATGTTTGGAAATCATATATCTGACAAGGGGTTAATTTCCAAAATATATAAAGAACTCATACAACTCAACAACAAAAAAACAAACAACCTGATCAAAAAATGGGCAGAAGCTATGACATTTTTCCAAAGAACATATACAGATGGCCAACAGGCACATGAATAGATGGTCAACATCACTCATTATTAGAGAAATGCAAATCAAAACTACAATGAGATATCACCTTATACCCATCAGAATGGCTATAATTAACAAGACAAAAAATAGCAAATATTGGAGAGGATGTGGAGAAATGGGAACCCTCATATACTGCTGGTGGGAATGCAAACTCATGCAGCCACTGTGGAAAACAGTATGGAGATTTCTCAAAAAATTAAAAATAGAAATCCCATATGATCCAGCTATCCCGCTACTGGGTATTTATCCAAAGAACATGAAATCAACAATAGGAAGAGATTTATGCACCCCTATGTTCACTGCAGCATTATTCACAATAGCCAAGATGTGGAAGCAACCCAACTCCCCATCAACTGATGAATGGATAAAGAAGATGTGGTATATATATACAACAGAATACTACTCAGCCATAAAAAAAAAAAAAATCGTCCCATTTGCAACAACATGGATGGACCTTGAGGGCATTAGGTTAATTGAAATAAGCCAAACAGAGAAAGACAAACACCATATGATTTCACTCATATGTGGAAGATAAACACATGGATAAGGAGAACAGATTAGTGGTTACCAGAAGGGAAAGGATGGGAGGGAGGGCAAAAGGGGTAAAGGGGCACTTAGATATCGTGATGGATTAAAACTAGGCTATTGGAGGTAAGCAAGATGCAGCCTATACAGAAACTGTTATATAATAATATACACCTGAAATTACACATTTATAAACAAATACGACCTCAATAAAATAATTTAAAAATAAAAAGAAAGGGACTGAGGAGTTGAGATTGTGTGCAAGGGGGTGATTATAATTCTTGACAATGGCTTTGAGTTGGGAAAGGTGGGGGAGAGAGGACAAGAAGAAGGTGGAGAAAGGACATCAGTGGTTTAGAGCTCCACATTAGTGATCTTAGGTAGAGAGAGGTTAAGAACAAGCCTTTATCTCCTAACTCTACCATTTCAGAGCTGTGTGACCTTGGGCAAGCTATTAAACTTGCCTATGGCCTCACTTGTTAAAGACATGAGACAGCCTGCCTCCCAGAATGTTGTGGTAAGGACCAAATAAGATGATGCTGGTAAGATGCTTAGAACAGTGGTTCTCCAAGTGTGGTCCTTGGACTACCAGGATCAGCATCACCCAGGAATGTCAGAAAGGCAAATCCTCGGGCCTTCCCCCCGACACCTACGGAATCAGAAACTCTGGGACGGGGCCCAGAAATTTCTATTTGAACAAGCTCTCCAAGTAATTTTGATGCAAGCTGAAGTTTGAGTATCATTAGACTAATGCCACTGATTCATAACAATAAGACATTATTTTAATTATCATCATGATCATTATTAGTATTGTGAAATAACTTTCTAGAGCAGGAGTGGATTGAAAAAATAATTTCAATTGATAATTATCAATAAGTTTCCAGGTAATAATCTAAGTACTTTACATGCATTATTTCACCTAATTCTGTCAACAACGTCTGAGATAGATTTTATTATTATTTCCAATTTACAGAGGATGAAATTGAGGCTCATATGAATTAGTTTGCTGAAGGTCACAGAAGCAGTAAATGGCAAGATTTGGATCCAAACTCAGGATTCCCAGGAGCCCAGAAAACCAAAATCACTCTTTGGAGCTAAACTTTTAGTCTTTTCAACCAAGAGTAAAGAGAAAATTGTTGTTACCAACGATATAAATGCTGTAATAAGAATTTTGTGAATTTTGAAAAATGTTTAAGTAGCATTATAAGTTTGATAACCCAAAGTGTACTAACCGAGCAGCAATAGAGAAAAGCATTTTCAATCAACAGATGTCAACAGTGGTATTTAAACATCCCTATTATGTAATAATAAATGGAGCCACTTTTTCAGTAAAGGGACAACTTATCCCCCAAAAAGATACTTTCATTTACAAATACATGTATAAAGAAAACATACTTACTCTCTAGAGCATAAAAAATAGTTGGCATTAAAATTTTGCAAGGAAAATAACTACAGTAAATGACATTGGTGAATTTCAATTCAGATTTTTGATCATATTAGTCATCCTAGTATAGAAATAACAAGTAGCTTCAGCTTTGTTTTACATCTAGATTGTTTTATTTTCCATTTATTTCCATAGTTTGGTATAAGAGTTATATTTTTATTCCCTTCTGATAAGTTAAAGCCATTTCTGAAAAGTTAAGGTTTTTTCTCTCCATGCAACTTTCTTCCTTTTCAATAGTGAAATTTATCTCACTGAAAAAAATAGTAATAAGACCTCCAATAAATCAGTCAATAACTGAACACCAAGGTACCTCTACAGTGTCTCATCTGGGATCACAAAATCACAGAATTTTTTTAAGAAAAAGAATAACTATTCAAATTTAATATATATGAAAAGCTTCCCAACCTGCCTAATTAATTAAAGAAATAAAATTTAAAAACAAGACATATCATTTTTCACTTAACTAAAATGAAATATCAAAATAGGATGGGTATATTTGTAGAAAAGATTTCCTTGGTTGGCAATTAGGCAATATCTATCAAAATCCCTTGTCACGGTAATTTCGATTCTAGACCAAAGTCACAGAATCTTAGAGCTGAAAGAGACTTTGTTATAAATATCCAGACCAGCGCCATCATTTTCTAAATGAAGAAACTGAGGCACAGAGAGCTACCCAAGATCACGCAGCCAGACACTGGTACATTCCCTTTGTCTTTCTCAATATTTTCCCTGGACTATGGTGCAGGAGCTCCTGATCCTGAATTTCAAACATCCCACATTCAGGAAGAGTCCAAGATTCCTAATGCCTAAAGTTTTACGTAACATATTCAGCAACTTTCTTCATTATCCCAGAACCATTGAAGGAAGCTCTGATCCACTGATTGAGCACATTGTTTTGAACAACAGTGTAATGACAAAATTGAATGTGTCTTGTTTAAAATTCTTGATGTGCCTTTTTCACTTAAAAAAATAATTGAAGAAAAATATTTAAAAAGAAAAAAACTTTAAAAGGAAATAAAAAAGAAAAAAATAATTGAAGTATATAACAACAACCTAAAAATGCACCCGGTTCTGTACTGTTCTCTAAAGTATAAGCTTCTGGAGTCCCGAAACCTTATCTTGGTTTCCATCTTCAGTACTAAGGACAGCGCTCATCAGCCAGCAAGTGCTCGCTGAACTCAATCATTGAAGAGGCAGGAATTCAAAATATCATAGGAAAAAAGAATTCATGGGAGAGTCTCCATATATGAAAAGTATTAGTTAAAAACAGAATATAAGACAGCATAATCCACCTTAAAGTTAATGTGAAGTCGCTCTAACCCCTGGGCTCTGGAAGGTCACAACCTGACTTTCAACATCTGTTCCCTGAGCCATATTGCTCAGCCCACTCACTCACTTCGAGTACGCAAGCAGCTTTACCTCCCTTTGAGGATGTTCTTGGGCTCAGTACAGCTGCCCGCTGAATAAAAATTTTCCTGTCCTGGGGGTCAGCCCGTGGCTGAGTGGTTAAGTGCCCATGCTCCACTTCGGAGGCCCAGAGTTTCAGTGGTTCGATCCTGGGTGCAGACATGGTACTGCTCATCAAGCCATGTTGAGGTGGTGTCCCACACAGCACAACCAGAGGGACCTACAACTAGAATATATACAACTATGCATGGGCTGGGGGTGGGGGGCGGTGCTTTGGGAAGAAAAACAGGAAGAAAGAAAAAAAGATTGGCAACAGATGTTAGTTCAGGTGCCCAAAAAAAGGGCTGCAGTTAAAAAAAAATTTTTTTTTTTTTGAAACTGATGTCAAAGAGTGTACTGCCTATATTCTCTTCTAGAAGACATTGCTTCAGGTCTAATCTTTAGGTCTTTGATCCATTTTGAGTTTATTTTTGTGAATGGTGAAAAAGAATGGTCAATTTTCATTCTTTTACATGTGGCTGTCCAGTTTTCCCAGCACCGTTTGTTGAAGAGACTTTCTCTTCTCCATTGTAGGCCCTCAACTCCTTTGTCGAAGATTAGCTGTCCATGGAATCTTTTCGGACACCGTAACTCCTCAGATGAGGGAAACAATAGAAAGAATAAACAAATGGGACTTCATCAGACTAAAGAGCTTCTTCAAGGCAAAGGAAAACAGGATTGAAACAAAAAAACAACCCACTAGTTGGGAAAAAATATTTACAAGTTATTTATCCAACAAAGGGTTAATCTCCATAATATATGAAGAACTCACACAACTCAACAACAAAAAATCAAACAACTCGATCAAAAAATGGGCAGGGGACATGAACAGACATTTCTCCAAAGAAGATATACGGATGGCCAATAGACACATGAAAAGATGCTCATCATCACTAATCATCAGGGAAATGCAAATCAAAACTACACTAAGATATCACCTTACACCTGTTAGAATGGCAAAAATAACCAAAACAAAAAGTGACATGACAAATGTTGGAGAGGTTGTGGAGAAAAAAGAACCCTAATACACTGTTGGTGGGAAAGCAAACTGGTGTAGCCACTATGGAAAACAGTATGAAGAGTTCTCAAAAAATTAAAAATAGAAATACCTTATGACCCAGCCATCCCACTACTGGGTATCTATCCAAAGAACTTGAAATCAGCAATTCCAAAAGTCCCATGCACCCCTGTGTTCATCGCAGCATTATTTACAATAGCCAAGACGTGGAGGCAACCTAAGTGCCCATCAACTGATGATTGGATAAAGAAGATATGGTATATATATATATATATACAATGGAATACTACTCAGCCATAAAAAGGATAAAATCGTCCCATTCACAACAACATGGATCGACCTTGAAGGTATTATGTTAAGTGAAATAAGCCAGATAGAGAAAGACGAACTCTGTATGACTCCACTCATATGAGGAATTTAAACATATAGGCAAAGAGAACTGATTGGTGGTTACCAGGGGAAAAGAGGGGGTAGGGGGAGGGCACAAAGGGTGAAGGGGTGCACCTAAAACATGACTAACAATAATGTACAACTGAAATTTCACAAGGTTGTAAACTATCATAATCTTAATAAAAAGTTTAAAAAAATAAAAATAAAAAAATAAAATAATTAAAAAATAATTTTTTTTTCCGTGTCCTTAAGTCAGAAAGGTAGCTTTATCAGGAAAAATCCATTATCCTGATGTGGGAAGTACCACCGTGAATCTGCCTTGCTGTCGCCTAGGTTTGAGGAGAAAGAAAATGGAAATAGGTGTCTTGTTTAGATACTTTAGGGGACGGCCATACCCCAGTGGTCAAATCTTCCTTCTCAAGGCAGGAAAGAACCCAGTCTCTGTTTCTAGGAGAATCTAAGAGCATAAGTGATCATAATGCACTACGTTGTTCAAAAAGGCACAACCATCACCCCTTTATTTCTTACCCAGTGGACCTCTCTTTCTTATGACATGCCTATGGACAAAAAACTGTCTCAGCCTCATCCAAATCCTACAAACACCATCTAAGAGAAGTTAATTAGGCAATAGGCAGTCTAGTGGAAATTCCCTTCTGTTGGGCCCCAGGTCTGCCTTTTACCAGCTTCGTGACCTTTAGCAAATCACCTCACTTCTTTAAGCTTTCACTTCCTCAGTGGCGAAATGAGAGCAAGACCAGTACCCACCTTATAGGACTGCAGTGAGCTCTCAATGAGATCCCATGTGCAAATGCTCTGTAAGTTGTCATTTTTATTGCCACGACTCTAGTCAGTCAAATATGACCATTATCCTCACTGCCTTTGGTCATCTGCATACTGATATGTTTAATCACATTTTCCCTCTTACACTGAGAACCTCCCTCTCGCTAGTACCTCACTAACTCCACAGTTACAGCCTTTTCTGAGCACTCCAGTTAATAATAATGATGACGTCAGGTAACATTTACTGAGGGCTTACTTTGTGCATGGGTAGCACTTGCCAACCATGTTACATGTGCTGTCTTAAGTCCTCATACGACCCTGCGATGTAGGTTCCATTATGGACTCAATTTTTGTAGATGTAAAAGCTGAGCCTCAGAGAAGGAAGTGGCTGGCCGGAGATCACCCCACTAAGTGAATGAAGCTGTGATTCATATCCAGGTAGTCTGTCTCTAGAGGTTTTTTTCCCACCCAATGTTCTAGAATTTTCTCTCTCCCTTCAGAAATCCCTATGTATCACATCTGGGTTTCACTGTTCTTTAAATTTCCATGTGATTTAATAGTAAATCTTGAACTAGACAAATTTGTCCTCGAAAGAAGAGTCACCACCCATGTCGTTGCATCCAGCAGAACACCTTGTCTGGTGTCATATACCCAGTAGGTCCTTGCTAGTTGAATACCTGTAACCACTTCCCTCCTTCTTTCTAGCAGTCATCAGTTAACAAAACTATCATCATTTAAGATGATCTCATTTCCCACCCCTCTCCCTCTTGTTCACTCTGGTCCAGCCTCACTGGCCTCATCGCTCTTCCTCAAACACACCAGGCACACATCCACCTCAAGAACTTTGCACTTGCTGGTTTTGCTTGCTGGAATCTTCCTTCCACAGATGGATCACTCTCTCACCTCTTCAAGTCTTTGCTCAAAAGTCCCCTTCTCCAAGAGACCTTCCCTGACCCCCTGTTTAAAATTGAAAGTTCCTCGGTTCCTCAAGAAATTAAAACAGAACTACCATATGATCCAGCAATCCCACTTCTGGGTGTATATTCAAAGGAAGCAAAACCATTATTTTGAAGAGATAGCTGTACTCCCGTGTTAGCTGCGTATTCACAATAGCCAAAGTATAGAAACAATCTAAGCATCTGTCAGTGGATAAATGGATAAAGAAAACATGGTATACACACACAATGGAATATTACTCAGCCTTAAAAAAAGAAGGCAGTCCTACCCTTTGCAACAAGGTGGACAAACCTGGAGGGCATTGTGTTAAGTGAAATAAGCCAGACAGAGAAAGACAGATACTGCCTGGTATCATTTATATATGATATAAAGGTCAAAAAAGGTCAGATTCATAGAAACAGAGAGTAGAAAAGTGGTTGCCAGGGTCTAGGGGGTAGGAGAAATAAAGAGAGGCTGGTAACAGGGTACAAACTTTCAGTTATAAGAGGAATACGGTCTGAGGAGCCAATGTATACTACAGTGACTATAGTTGATAACACTGTGTCGTGTATCTGAAATTTGCTAAGAGAGTACAAAAATGTTCTCATCAAAAAAAAAAGGTAAATATGTGAGGTGGTGGGTGGTGTTAAATAGCTCGATGGGGAGAATCCTTTCACAACGTGCGTGTATATCAAATCTTCACATTGTACACTTTAAATATTTTACAATTTCACTTGTCAATTTTACTTCAATAAAAAATGTTAAAATTAAACAAAATCATAACCTCCTCCATCCCCTCTCTGCTTTCCTTATGTGCCTCCCTTGCTTAATTTTCTCCATTGACCACCTTCCAATGTACTATATACCTTCCTTTTTTATTTGGCTTAATGTCTTTCTCCCCACTACAACATAAAGTAGTTAAAAAATCAGGACTGGGACCCCGATTCCAACGCTCTTTCTGGCACACCATATTAAATGCCTGTTCCTGATTCCCCCAAGGCAGAGACGTTTGCCCATTTTGTTCACTGATCTCTCCCCGGCACCCAGAATATGACCTGGACTGGAACAGGCGTTCAGTAAATATGTCTTGCTTGGCCTTGCCTCTTCCCACAGCAGAAATTCTGGAAAGAAAAACACAGTTTCTCTTCCGCTTTCTGGGTCCTCCAAGCAGCTGGAAGAAACAGCTCTTTTCTTCCAGCAGCCCAGAAGTTACTGTGAAGTCAGTCTTCCCCACCAGGCAAAGCCAGGCTTTCAGTTGTGCGTATGGGCCAGGAATAATGTCTAACAAGGCAGTTGAGGCCAAGTGGCCTCCATTGAGGAAGATAAAAACCAGTGGGAAAAGCCAGCCGAGCTCAACCTGAATTACACAATTTGTTACTGCAAAGTCTGAGTCTGTTTCTCCCAACGAAAACCACTCTGGAAAATGAGCAGACCTGTGGCCTGAGGAGTATTATCCCAACAGGAGTGAGTCCCATTCAGCAATGAGTTCTCCCAGCTTTACCACCTGTTGAACAGGACAAAAGACCAAAGGCTGCAGACCACGCTGGACTCTACCTTGCACTGGGGCTTTCTAGGTTGAAAGTCCTGTGCTCTATTTTTTTTTTCAACCATCCGTTAAAGAGCTTTTCATGTCCAGCATGGTGCCTGTTTCACCTTGGAGTTGTCTAAGGCTTTAGAAAACTCTCCCGGCCATTAATGTCCCCAAGGTTCATGGAGGGTGAATACAGGCTAACTCAAAAGGACATCTTAGTCCTCATGAGAAAGAAGGGTCTGATATCCAGTGACCTACTCTAATTGGAGTCTCCGGGGACCCTCCTTCGCTCTGTACCCTGGCAGAATGAGGGTGCAGCATTTAATACGGTGTGGAAGAAGGGAACTGGAGTGGCGGTCCCAGCTCTGGCTTTCTTACTTCTCCATCATTAGACCTTTGGCAAGTTAATTAACCTCTCTGGACCTCAGTTTCACTGAGCACTTATTACTGTGGTGAGAAGAGAGAAGAAAAATCAGTTGAAGGCAGAGCCAGAATTCAAATCCAGCTCTTGAGGCCCCCGAAGCCTGTATCTTAGCCCCTACATTACATCGCTTCCCTCCTTCATCTCTACAACCCCGTTCTCCCTTCGCCTCTAAAATTTTAGTTTCTCTTCTCTTGGACAAGGGAATTTTTTTTTTCAAGTTATGTGAGTGGTTTCCACAAAACAACACATTTTCTTCTTTGATACCATCTGAAATAATCACAGTAGTTACTGAGCATCCTGCTTCTGATAAAAAAGGCAAGTGTAAACATTATGCCTTTGCAAGACTCAATTTACACAAATTACATATTAGATGAAGCAGGCCCAAGAAGGCATTATGTCTGGAGAAGAGTAAGACGATGTAAGCGTCAGAAAACAGCCCAAGCACAGCTCGGAATGCTTTCACAAGAGGATGTAGCAGCAAGAGGGTGGGGACTGTAGGCTGTGAAACAGTCTCCTCTTTTACAATGTCGCTATTTTCTGGTTTAATTAGAATCAGATAGTGTGCAATATAATCATCACCTGATAACATAATTCCGTCAAACATGGAAGAGTAATATTCAAGTGACTGAAGCATGAACATAATTCACCTCAAGCAAGAGAGCGAAATTGTATGAGCAAAATGCCGCCAGATTCACTAATTAATTTGCTATATTATGCATGACAGGAAACAGCAGAGAACAGAAGAAAAAAGCCTGATTTTTCTGAGTTAGAGAGGTAGCAATGGACGTGCTTCCCCATAATTTATTTCTGCAATGGGTTCATTATTTGATCAAGGATTGGCTAAAAGGGAATTCCACAGGGCAGAACGAGAACACAGCAATGAGCTGGTGGAGCCGGTGTACTTATCCAGTTAGCAGATGTCAGAATCATTCTGCTTCACCACTAGCTATCTTCATTTAGAGAGCTTTTCTCCACTGAAGCACTCATCTGTACCCTGCTTCTCTACAAACCCAAGAAATGGGCAAATTAGCAGGTGTGTCCCTTGGTCAATTCATCGGTACAAGTTGATAGTCTTCAACTCTATTGTGTTTCCTTGTCTCCCACAAATTACTGGATTTCTAATGAAGGCAAACAAAATAATAACAAATTCTTATTGTCTTACCTTGAAGGGACAGACTCTCACAAGGTTGAAAACTTCATTATATCCTTCAACTTATATATTGATAACAATTTGGATTGAGATCAATACTGTATGCCTGCAAAGCATTTATTTACAACCTTTTCACATGGTGATTAAGATTTTAAACTCAGGGTTCAAATAAACTTGGGCTCACATCTTGGCTCTGCCTCTGCATAATCTTGGTAAGGTCAGTTCTCCCTGAGCTTCATTTTTCTCATCAGTACCCTGAAGGTGTAATAATTATATCCACCATATTAATGAGATAATACTCATCAAGGGTTTTGTGGAATAACTTGCCACCTTGTCATTCTGCCATATTGCTGCTTCTGCGGCTCGAGACCCAGGTGAGAGTGCAATGAGCTGGGCACTGCTGGCCTCTACTGGAGACCCCACTGGCAGTATCACTCTCCAGGAATGGATTAAGCCCCTCCCCTTTTTTACTATAGCTCAGCAGAGACCATTCTGAGAATTTGCAGAAGATTTGAGTGTACTGGAAAGAAAACACAACACCAAGAATAACTCCCACTAGTAAGATCTTATACTTTAATCTATCCACATCAATAATGACATTAAATGTAAATGGTCTAAACACATACATTAAGAGACAGAGATTGACAGATTGGATTCAAAAAAAGCAACACCCAACTTCATATAGTCTCTATAGAATACATGCTGTCTACAAGGAACCCACTTTAAATATAAAGACATAGATAGGTTAAAAGTAGAAGAAATAAAAAATATATACCAAGAAAACGCTATTCAGAACTATATATTAATTATGTGTATGTACTTAATAGAAGATCTTCAAAACGCATGAGGCAAAAATCAATGGAACTGAAAGGAGAAATAGACAAATCCACAAGCGCACTTGGAGACTTTACAAGTTCTCTCTCAGTAATGGAAAGAACAGTAGACAGATAATCAGTAAGGGTGTACAAGACTATCAGTCAAGTTGATCTAATTGACATTTATAGAACATTCTGTTCAACAACAACAGGATACACATTCTCTTCAAGTACACATGGACCATTCAACAAGATATTCTGGGCCATAAAACAAACTTTATTGAATTGAAATGACACAAAGTATGTTCTGTGAGCATGATGGAATTAAACTAGAAATCAATAGCACAAAGATATTTGGAAAATTTCCAAGTAATTGGAAATTAAACAACACAGTTCTAAATAATCCGTGAATCAAGAAGTAAAGTATAATGGAAATTAAGAAATATTTGAAGTTTAATAAAAAAGAAAAGTTGACATATCAAAATTTGTGGGGCATAGATAAAACAGTGTTTAGAGGAAAATCTACACTATTAAATGCTTATGTCAGAAAATAAGAGAAGTCTCAAATTGTGGCCCAAGCTTGCACCCTAAGAAACTAGAAAATAATAAAAATAAACCCAAGGCAAGCAGAAGGAAGGAAATACTAAAGATAAGTGCAGATCAATAAAACTGAAAACAGAAAAGCAGTAGGGAAAAATCAATAAAACCCAAAGTTGGTACTTTAGAAAGATGAATAAATTTAATAAACCCTTAGCCATACTGACCAAGAAACAGAAAAGACGTAACTTATCAATATCAAGAATTGAAGGAGTGACAGCACCATAGATACTGCAGACATTAAGATGATAAAAAGGGAATATTATGAACAATTTTATGCCAATAAGTTCAACCACTTAGATAAATTGGACAAATTCCTTGAAAAGCACAAGCTACCAAAGTTCACTCAAGAAGAAACAGAAGATCAACATACAAAAATTAATTGTATTCTATATGCTAGCAATGAACAATCAGAACTGAAATTAAGACAGTTCCATTCACAGTAGCTTCAAAAAGAATAAAATACTTAGGAATAAATTTAACAAAAGAAGTGCGAGACTTGTACCACTGAAAACTACAAAACATTGCTGACAAAAGTTTTAAAGTGTATAAATAGAGAGAAATTTCATGTTTGTGGATCAGAAAACTCAATCTTATTAAGATCCAGTTCTCTCCAAATTGGTCTACAGACCCAACACCTTTCCTATCAAAATCCCAGAAGACTTTTTTCAGAAAACTGATACTAAAATGTACATGAAAAAGCAAAGGCTCTAGAATAGCCAAAACAACTTTGAGAAAGAGTAAACTTGGACGATTTACACTTACTTCCCAATTTCAAAACTTACAAGCATTTTACAATAGCTCCAAAAGCCATGAAACATTTAGGGAAAAAGTGCAAGATCTGTATGATGAAAACTATAAATACTGATGAAGGAAATCTAGGGTAACCTGAATAAATGGAAACATATACTGAGTTCATGGACTGAAAGACTCAATATTGTTAAGCTGTCAATTCTTCCCAAGTATAAATTCAATGCAATTCCAATAAAACTCCCAGTAGGATATTTTTGTAGAAATCGACAACCTGATTCTAAAATTTATATAGAAAGGCATAAGAACTAGAATAGCAAGAATAATTTTTAAAGAGATGGACAAAGTTGGAGAACTCATGCTACCTGATTTCAAGACTTACTATAAAGCTACAGTAATCAAGACTGTGTGGTATTGGTGAAGAGATAAACATATAGATCAATAGAACAGAATAGAGAGTCAAGAAATAGACCCACACAAATATGGCCAACTTATTTTTTCACAAAGATGCAAAAGCAATTCAATGGTGCTGGAATAATTATTGGACATCCGTGTGTAAAATAATGAACCTTGATCCATTTGCCACATCATCTACAATAATCAGCTCAAAATGGATCATAGACCTAAAGATAAAATCTAAAATTCTAAAACTTCTAGAAGAAAACATGGCAGAAAATCTCTGCAATCTTGGGTTAAGCAAAGGTATTTTAGATATGATACCAAAAGCATAACCCATGATGAAAAAAGTTGATAAATTTGACTTGGTCAAAATTTAACACTTACCTTCAATGGACACTGACGAGAGAATGTAAAGGCAAGCCACAAACTGAGAGAGAATACATGCAAAATATAGATCTGATATCTGGACTTATATCCAGGATATGTAAAGAATGCTTAAAACGCAATAATAAGAAACAAGCAACTCAGTAAAAAGTGGGCAAAAGATTTGAACAGACACTTCACCAAAGAAAATATGTGAATGGCAAATTAGCACCCAAACAGAAGTTCAGTATCATTAGTCATTAACTGAAACCACAATGAGACACCACTACCCACCTGTTAGACAGGCTTTCTTTTTTTGAACTGACAGAACCATATGTCGGCAAGGATATGAAGCAAGCAGAACACTCATACATTGCAAGTGGGAATGCAAAATGGTACAGCCACTTTGGAAAGCATTTTGGAAGTGTCTTATAAAGTTCAATATACACTTATCATATGATTCAGCAGCCCCACTCCTAGGCATTTACCAAATGAAATGGAAATAAATGTTTACACAAAATCCTGTATGCAAACATTCTCGCAACGTTTTCATAGTCACCTATACTTGGAAACAACCTAAATATCCTTCGGCTGGTGAAAGGATAAGCAGACTGTGCTAACCTATCCAGTGGACTAGGACTCAGCAGCAAAAGGAAGGAAGTACTGATGCACACAACAACGGTATGAATCTCAAATGCTACGTGAAGGAAGGCCACGTGCTGTATGATTCCATTTAAATGACGTTCTGGAAAAGGCAAAACTGTAGAGACAGATGACAGATGGGTGGTTTCCAGAAGCATGGGACAGGGGAGGGGCTGACCACAGAGACCCACGGGACAATATGGGGTGTGTTTAAAATGTTCTATATCTCGATTGTGGTGATTGTCTGTATGCGTTATCAAAATTGATAAAAGAACAAAGTCGGAGGATCAACACTTTCTGATTTCAAAGCTGACTACCATTTACAATAGCACCCAAAGACATGAAATATTAATGTAGCTGAAAAGGTTGAATTTTACTGTAGGTGAATTGTATCTCACTACAAAGGATAAATTTTACTGTATGTAAACTATACCTCAATATTTTTTAAACGTAATGTTCATTTCTCATCTTATAAAGCTGGATCTAGAACCATGTCTGGCCCATAACAGATGCTTAATAAATATTTGTTGAATGGCTACAGCTATTATTGTCAGAATTGACTTTTACTCATTGTGGTGGCTATTATTTTTGTCTGCCCAGCATCTCACACCCTACCCCCCTTCTAGTAATGTGCCCCATCTTTCTGATCACAACTGGCCTATAACAAACACATGATACCAATTTGGACAATCAGAGTGTTTCCTCAGAATTTTTTCCTACTAAAACTAGTGATAAAAGTACCTTTTTCCTTTCTGGTCATAGATTGCATGCCAAATCAGCCTGAAGCAATGACTCCTTCTAGCAGAAAAGCTGAGGCAGAGCCTGAAGCTTGCATGAGAAGGTGAAGAAGAAATGAAAGAGAGCAAGAGAGAATCGATGGTGGATGGTGTTGAGTCCTTGGACCCTGTTGTCCTGAGGCCGCATCCACCCCTGCCTTTTCTCAGCCTTGGTTACATGAGTCAGCAAATATCCCCCTTTTTTAAAACAAAACTAGTTTCTATCACTTGCTGCCAAAGATTTTGAAAACCAGTAGTAACAATAACAGTAATAATAATGGCCAACATTTATTAAATGCTTATCTTCTGGCAGGCACATTTTACATCTTTATTTCATTCGATCCTCACCACAACCCTATGAGTTAGGTACTCCTTGTACCCAAATTTCATAGACAAGAAAACTGAGGATATGTAGAGAGGTCAAGTAATTTGTCCTTCATCTCAAATAGCTGGAGTTAGTACAGTGAGTGTCCATATGGCATAGATACCATTTATTTTCTATACTTTAAGCTACTTAAGGGGAAAATGCTGAACTCTAAAATTGGCTTACAGCCAATGACCAATCAGATCAGAATTGCTGGGTTAGGACCCGAGTGTCAGTATTTTGTCAAAGCTCTCCAGCTCAAAGGTTGAGATTTTTCTTTACCACCAAAGACACCTCTTGCATCTCCCTCCCTCCACCATCATGGAGAGCATAGAAATGTGCTTGATCCTCTACAAAATTAAATTGGGATCCAGAATTAAATTGAGATTTCCGTAATTAAATTGGGATTTCAGTTAAAACCCTTCCAAAGCATAAAAATAAGACTCCTGTACAGGGGTTTTAGGGAAAAAAGAATAAAATAGAGGTTTCCTCTGTTGACTTTTATAATGCTGTTTATTTGGGCTACAAAGGGGAGTTGTCAGAACAGGATAACCCTAAAATTTATTTAGCCCCCCAGTGATGCAAGACTTTTGCCAATACATCCAGCTATCAAAACAGGAGAGACACAGGAAGAATATTATCCAAGACTCAGAGGCACCAAAATTACTCTATGTTTGGGTTTTAACACCTGAATCCTGGCTCTTACATAATAGCAATAATAATGTTTGTCACACAGACCATGCAGCTTTCTGCCATGTTTTAATCCCATTTTCTGGGAGTGTCTAAAAGGACAAAGAGTTTTTCTTTGGGGAAGACTTGCAGAAAGATCCAGTTTGGGGTCTGTCACTGCATTTCCGCATCAGTCTGTCCTTGGGTTGTAAGGAACTAGTTCATCACTCTATTATTCTTCCCTTCTCCTGCAAGGAGAGTTGCTACTGACGTTCTCCGTGTGGTCTTTCAGACAGAAATAAAGCTGTCCCTCTTCCAGCAAAGAGTTTTTTATTGCATCCTCTTGATGAGAATGAGCTATGCTGGAGTCCAGCCCACGAGACAGAAAGGATGGCAGGGTCAAAAACATTAGCTTGCACCTGCTGGAAGAGTTTGGATTCATCCTGTCAGGTAGACACAACTTTCCACTACCCTTCCAGCTGTGTGACCTCAGGATGAATTCTAGCCCTACTGAGGAAGCTGCCCCACTCTCAGGCCCTTTCTGTAAAGGTCCTTTTTTCATTTGTTAAATTTGTCTGCACTGCTGGGTGGGGAGTATGGTGCATGTTAGCCAGCTGGTCTTGGGGTTAAAAAGATGAGATTCAAACCAAGCAGGCTTGGGTTCTGTATTAGTCAGTTCAGGCTGCCATAGCAAAATATCATAACATGGGTGACTTCAACAACAGAAATTCATTTTTTTCTCACATTTCTGGAGGCAAGAAGTCAAAGATGAAGGTGCCAGAAAATTTGATTTCTGGTGAGACTTCTCTTCCTGGCTTATAGACAGCCGCCTTGTCGCTGTGTCCTCACATGCCAGAGAGAAAGATGTCTCGAGTCTCTTCCTTTTCTTATAAGGACACCAGTCCTGGCAGATTAGGGCCTCACTCTCAGGACCTCACTTAACCTTAATTACCTCCCTATCTCCAAATACAATCAAGTCACATTAGGGGTTACGGCTTCAACATACGAATTTATCAGGGACACAATTCAGTTCCTAACACGTTCCATCCCAGCTCCATCATTGACTACCTCTGTGACACTGGGGAAATAACTCAACCTCTCTGGGCCTCATTTTCCTCATCTCATCCAATGTAGATAATAGTATCTAGTTCTTAGAGTGATTTTGATGATCAAATGAGATGATGATTGCAAATGGAATAGCACAGCACCTACCACAGAGTAAGCACAAAAACCACTATTTTTATATAGTTCGGTAACTGAAGTTCAAGCCACGCTGCATTCTGTAAAGCAGTCAAGTGAATGAGGTTGCATTCTGAGGGCCACCTGTTTCCTCCCTGCCCTGGTCGCACTACAGAACCCCCTGAGATCCCAATCTTTCTTCTCTGGGCTGAAACTGCGGTCGCTGTCCCCTCCATCCATCCTCCTCTGTCAGGGCTCGTATTCCCACTGAGGCATCATGGACTCTGGAGTCAGTGAGACCTGAGTTCAAATCCTGGTCCCTCCACTCACTCAACGTATAACACTACACAAGGCATTCATCCTCTTTGTCTTAGTGAGCTTGAGCTGCCAAAACAAAACACCACAGACTAGATGGCTTAAACAACACATGTTTATTTCTCATAGTTCCAGAGACCAGGAAGTCCAAGATCAAGGTGCCAGTCCATTCGGGGCCTGCTGAGAACTCTCTCCTGGCTGAGAAACAGCTGCCTTCTCGCTGTGTCCTCGATGGTCTTATAAGGATACTAATCTCATAAGGATGAGAGTCCCACCTTCGAGACCTCATCTAAACCTAATTACATCCCAAAGGCCCTACCTCCACCTACCATCACATGTGAGTTAGGACTTCAACATATGAACATAAGGGAGATACAAACCTTCAGTCTATAACACTCTGTGAGTCTGTATTCATCAGGATTCTTTCCATGCAAGTGACAGACAACCCAGATCAAAACTGGGTTAAGCGCAGAGGGGATTTTGTTGATTCACAAACTGGAAAGTCCAGGGATGTTCTGGCTTGAAGTGTGTCCAGATCAGAGGCTCAGATGATGACAGCTGGAACCATTCTTTTTTACACCTCTCTTTCCTCAGTGTTGGTTTTATTCTCAGGTAAGCTGGGAGGCCCTTATCTCCTCTAGACTCACATTCTACAGCTGGAGCCACCCAAGCCAAGAATAAAGACAGCAGCTTCCTAAATCTCCAACAAAGTCCCATGTCTGGCTCTCACTAGCCTCATACATCCATCCCTGAGCCAATCACAGGGACCAGAGGGGCCAGATATTCAGATCGGTCAGTTCTTAGGCACAAGGAGCCAAGAGAGAGTCAACTCTGCTTGAGGTGCATGCTAGTAATAAAAGAAGGGGGAAATGTTGGATAAAAAAAGACAGCAGATGCCCGCTACAAAGCTGCAATTTCTTAGTGTGCAAAATGGGAAAATGGTACTGAACTTTCAGGACTGCTGCGACAATAGAATTCAATAATATGTGTTAATATAATGCTGCAGAGCACTAACAGCACCAGCTGGGACTAAATAAATTATTTGTTGCACACACACACACTCCTATATTCAATGTGCTAGTTCCGTAAGGACATGCCCTTGACATTCTCGCTTCCCCTACTGTGCCATCACACATTTCTGCAACCCACAGTAGAAAGGATCAGTAGGAAGCATTGTTCGGGCATACTGGCCCTCTGAGGCAAGATGTTAATTAGTGAGACCACAGCAAGGATGAATAACTCTTCCAAAGGGACATCTCCAGAGTCCCCCCAGAAGGAGAGACCAATACCCCCTAAATGCTTTGGATGAGGAACCACGAGGGGCTCAGGAATCCCCCCACTGAAATGCAAATGGACGTAGGAAGGGCTTTATCTTCAACACCAGCTAATAGCTCAGTTATCACTTAGCGTGGCAGCTGGAATTATCTGAAATGAGCCTCCACAGGGACCCAGGAGGGAGGAAGGAAAGGAAGGCATAGAAAGTGATAGCAGAGAGAGGAGAGGGTGCCTAAATTCTGCTTTTGATTTTTCCTGGGGCAAGGTTTTCACACACTCCCCTCTCCAATCTGGGCTGATGAGTCACTTCAAAGGATAGTAGGAGCTGCTGTTCAGAGAGCGTTGCCTCCGTGCCAAGCTCTACGCTAGGCAATCGGGGGCATGGTTTTATTTAAACCCAGCTCCCACTGTGCCCTAGTTATGTGGCCTTGGGCAAGTTACAGAGCTCAGGGAGAACCCATTTCTTTTTTTCAGCCAAAACATCTAACAACAAGGGGCTAAAATGCATTGAGTATTTACCGTACACCAGGCGTATTTCTGCACGGATTAACTCATTTAAGCTTTATAATCTCCCTCTGAACTCAGCAAACAGTAAGTGCTCAACAACATTAGCTGTTATTGCTATTTCTCTATGCTAATAGGAAGATGTTAATATAATGGGAAAACGTTTTTATCATCAATACCATCATTATTAGAAGAGTCAACAAAGGCATTTTCATTTGGGAAGATAAAAACAGTAAAGTGAGCTATCATGTGCCATTTACATGTGTATCAATTAGAGGTGTTTAAAAACAAACAACAGAAACTCACCCTAACACACTCAAGCAAGAACTAATTTTTTTATTTTTTAAAGATTGGCACCAGAGCTAACATCCGTTGCCAATCTTTTTTTTTCTTCTTCTTCTTCTTCTCCCCAAAGTCCCCCATCCGTAGTTGTATATTCTAGCTGTAGGTCCTTCTGGTTGTACTACGTGGGATGGTGCCTCAGCGTAGCTTGATGAGCGGTGCCATGTCCGCTGCCAGGATCCAAACTGGTAAAACCCCAGGCTGCCAAAGCGCAGAGCACAGGAACTTAACCACTCAGCCATGGGGCCGGCCCCCAAACTAATATTTATGGAAAGCGTACTTGGAAGGTCACAGAAATGAAAGGGAAATGTAGATATAGATATAGCCGTAGGTATAGATATAGCTAAAGATATAATATACAGATAGAGATATATAGATGAATGTGTTAATTAAGCAGATGAGAGGAACCCCATCACAATATATATGTATATGATATCATCACAATGCATACTTTAAATGTCTTACAATTTTATTTGTCAATTATATCTCCATAAAGCTGAAAAAAAACTTTAATGAAAGGAAGGGGAGCAGAAACTCATCGCCAGGCTTGAAAGTAAAGCTTCAACCACCTCCTACTCCTGTGTGTCTCGGCTCAAGACCCAGATTCCCAGAAGAGCGAGCTAGGATTGACCAACGAGAGTCAGGCACCCAGCCCTACAGCCAGGGGGTGAAGTTTGGTGATTGACAGCCCCATCAGAGCCATGTAACACAGGCAAGGGGTAGTTCCCCAGAGGAAGTGACACCCAGCAAACAGACACACCGACGACAAGTATAACCACTCTCACAG
Organism: Equus caballus; assembly: GCF_041296265.1. Lineage (NCBI taxonomy): Eukaryota > Metazoa > Chordata > Mammalia > Perissodactyla > Equidae > Equus > Equus caballus. The sequence continues at coordinate 39,820,732 of NC_091696.1, read as the reverse complement.
AACCAGGACTCCTTCTAAGAACATAGAACCTTGCTGGAGGGGAGGTCCTCATCTAAGACAGGCACAGATGGCTCAAATCACAGTGACAATGTTACGCTCAGTCAAGAGTATGAAGAGTCTCAGACCCTCCTTGAAATTCAAGGCCAGCGCTGGATAAGGACCTTCAAGGTATTTAAGCAGCTTCCCAAGGTGCAGCGCCCAGAAGAAAATGCTCACTGGATTTATGGGGCACATTATTGATAAACCCAGCGACCATGTGTCATAATTCAGTATGCAGGCGGAGAAGCAAATGGCACTAGAGGTTTTGTATTAAATAGACAGACCCTGAGCCTGATTTATGTATCGAGTGCCAGTTGCTCCCAGGGGCACCCAGGACAATAGGTCTGAAACTACTTCTGTCTTTGCTTCTTGACTCCTTCCTCTGTGTCTGAAATGATTCACTAGGCAGTATGACCTTTGCAATGTCGTCATTGCTTGTTACATCTGCCCTAGGAGGTGGACTTTGAGATTTACCAGGAATGAAACCACATCCATGACTATTGCCTTTGAAATGGGACAGTCCCTGCTGGACACTGTTAAAATACTTCAGAAGGTAGCATTTCCCCTGTTTTTCCACAAGGGCTGCTTTCAAGATATAACCACCTGTTTATGTATGTGTTTATGCTTCTAACACTTATTGAAGACCATTAAGAAACAGACTCTCTGCTCTGCATTATGGTTACAAAAATATGTAAGATGTAGCTCCACTCTCAACTTTCTTACAGTCTAATGGAGATTGAGCATGTTAGCAAATGTACTAAAATAGGAGCAACGAGACCTAGCGCATCTGGACCATTTTTCTATCTATTCAAACTCGAGTATATCTCTTTGATACTCAGGTTGCTCACCTGAAAGATGCAGAGAATAGTAAATCCATACCTGTCCCAAAGGCCATTAGAAAGCACAAACAATCATTGAATTGTGCCATTCATTGTACTCGAAAAATTCAGTATGATTCTCACATTTGTTTTCATTATCATACATTTCTTGGGCATCAGTTATTCACAGGCTCATGCTAAAGACTTAAGATTGAATCCACTAAAGCATATAGCACTTTAGACTTCAGATAAAAGACATTCTTATTCGTATTCGTATTCGCATTTTGTATTCATCTGCTAGGATTGTCATAACAGAATACCACAGACTGAGTGGCTTGGACAACAGAAACTTATTCTCTCACAGTTCTGGAGGCTGGAAGTCCAAGATCAAGGTGCCAGCAGGATAGGTTTCCAATGAGACCTCTCTCCTTGGCCTGCAGACGGCACCATCTTGCTGCGTCCTCCGAAGGCCTTTTCTCTGTCTGCAGGCACTCTTGGTCTCTCTTCCTCTCATTAAAACGATGCCAGTCTGTTGGATTACAGCCCCGCCTTTATGGTCTCATTCAATCCTAACTACCTCTTTAAAGGCCCTATCTCCAAATACAGTCACAAAGGGGGTTGGGGCTTCAACCTACGAATTTGGGGGAGGGGCAGAATTCAGTCCATCACACCATTCAAATTGACTAAAGCAAGAAGAACATCACTTATGATACAACAGGGAGTTGAGAGAGGAAGGGGGCTTCAGGTTTGGCTGATGCAGCAGCTCAACGTGGACATCAGGGACCCAGAATTTCTCTGCTCGGTGTCCCCCTGCCGCACTCCACAGTGTGGGCTTCAGCCCCAGCTTGGTTCCCCTTCACTGACATGACTGCCCGCAGAAAAGTAGGTAGCGGCCCCTTTAATTCAAGTACAATGAAGGAGGAAAACTGGACTTTCTTTCCCTGAAGCCCTCAGCAAGCCCCTCCTAGCACCCCATTGGCCCAGATTGGCCTGGGCCCGCCCATCCCTGCACCAGTCACTGACGAGGGGGATGGACTTACCAGGACTGGCTTGGATAAACTACCTGGAGTGAAACGGATGCGTGGAGTCACCTGTGGTGCCCGCTGTGCTTTCTGTCCTTAAGAAGTCTATAGTCTAAAGATGAAAAGAAAAGGCAAAGGTGTCTTCAAAAAGGGGATGCTGGGAGGGGAGGCCTTTCCTTGTAATTTTTCATCTTTCTTGGTGCGTACAGCTGCTCTTTACCTACCTGGTCAGAAGAGGCAAAGTTTGGAAGTGGACTTCAAATGAAGGAAAGGAGACTGTTTCATGGGGAAATAGTGCAGCTGTGTGACAAACTTTCCACCCCCTCACTGGGGAGGGAAAGGAAGTGCTTTCTGAGCACTTCTGTGTGCCAGTCGCTGTGCTCTGTGCGTGTTATGAGTTTGTGATCTCATTTTATCCTCACAAGGTACCTAGAATACTGGTAGGATGAACCTTTTTCCCACTGTAAAGGAAACAGAAGCCCAGAGATTCCAGAAACACGTTCAAGGTCACACAGCTAATGGTGGAGTCAGAACCAGAATCCAGGTGTGTCTAGTGCCACATCTGTACTATTTCCAGGACATCATGATGATCCCTAAAGACAGTTGGAGACCTTCCCCTCTTTTATAACAGCTACAATAATAACAATAAGTACAATTTATTGAGCACTCACTATGTGCCAGGCATTGTACAGAATATTTAAAACAGGATAGCAACCGAAAATATAATGGTTGCCCCCCCCTCCAAAAAAATGAATGCATAGAGCTTCGTGGAGAAAAGCAAAACTCATATAAAAACCATTAAAAAACCTGACTAAATTTAGACAAACACCATGTTCATGAATAGGACAACTAAACGCTGCAAGGATATTAATTTCCCTCCAACATTAATCTGTGGTTTTAATGCAGTTCTAAGCAAAATTCCAGCAGAATTTTTGGGAATTTGAAAAACTAATTCTAAAATGTATGTAGAAATTTAAAAGGCATGAATATCTAAGGTAATTTTGAAAAATGGAGTTGAGGAAGGACTCATTTTACTAAATATTAAGACATATTACTAAGTCACAGTGATTTTTTTTTAAAACTGTGGTATAAATAGATCAGTGAAGCAGCATAGAAATTCCAGAAACAGAAACACTCCTACATATATAGGAGATTTGGTGTCATATTCTAATTAAGAAAGGATGAATTGTTTGGTAGGTTTGTTGGGAAAATTGGTTCACTGTATGGAAAAAATAAAATTAGATTCGCTCCATCACACCTAGATGTGAAAGACAAATTATAAAAGTAATCAAAGAAAATGCAGGCAATATCTTTGTGACTTTAGAATTGGGCAGGTTCTTAAGATCTAGAAGGAGCCAGTTGTCAGAGGGAAACATGAAGTGCCTAATTACATTAAAATCGAGATTTCTGCTCAGAAAAGGACTTATCTACACGTTTAACACACCTGTAGACTGTGAGAAGATAGCTGCAACATCTAGAGTTGGGCTGGCATTGCTATCTAGAGAAACTCTTACAAAATGGCAAGAAAATTTCGGGAAACCCAATAGAAACATGGACAAAGTCTATGAAAAGAAAATTAATAGAAGAGGAAAGACTAATGGCTAATAAGTATATGAAGAGACACTCAACCTCATTAGTAATCAGAGAAAAGCAAATTAAACCAACAATGATATAGCACTTCACACCCATCAGACTGGCAAAAATTACAAAGTCAGAGAAGATCAGGTGGTAGAGAGAAGTGTAAACGGGGCAGCCATTCCAAGCAGCAATCTCTCAGCGCTTGGTGCAATTAGCTGTTCTGCTACCCAACCATCCAGCCAGGACGTGTGCCCCAGAGAAACCCTCCCACAAAACCGTAGGACGCGTGCATAAGGATGTTCACCATAGTTTTGTTTGTGACAGCAAAGACTTTGATGTCCCCATTCATTCATCACTAGGGGAATGGATTAGCATATGTGGACACCTAGGCCATAGTCAGAATTTAATTAATGAGATTTACATAGAACAACACGAAGAGATGTCAAAAATATGGTGTTGGGTGGGGAAAAATGAGGTTTGGGGCCCCAAACCATTTATGTAAATTAATCAAAAACACACAAAAGCAACTCTATATATTTTTTCAATTATGTACATATATCTAAATTAACATATGAAAGGAGAACTGGGACAGCATATATTTCGTATAGTACAATGAGTACCTATGGTGTTGGAGGAGAGTTAAAGGAGAACCAGGGAAAGAGGGGAAAATACACTACAAAGAAATAAAAACATGAGGCTCTTGCTCTGACCAATGAATACGAATAAATCTACTCTGTGCCCCTGAAATACCAATTTTGCTCACCAAAATGGTGGGGAAATTGCTTTATGTGTATTATCTCATTTAATCCTCATACAAATGCTGTAAGTATCATAGTTCATCCCATTTTTGTTTTGAAACCTAAGTCTCAGAGAAGGTAAGGAACTTTCCCAAGGCCACAGAGCAAGTAAGTGGTAGAAGAAGGATTGGAAATAGGGCTGTGCATCTCCAGATCCTCAATCTTAGAGTCACGCTCTACCACCGGTGTTCAAAGAAGGCTACTAAAGTTCGATGTGGTAGAAGACAAAAAGCGCAAGTATAGTAAATTACCTCACTCACATCTGCGTTTTCTTAGAATCAAAGATGATCAGATACAGGCTTATTTTTAGTGGACTAGCAACACCTGACCCAGCAAAACAACTTGAGCTCAACAATTTCACAGCTTCTAAGGGAAAACAAAGCCTAAACAAAAACTGTTTCTCGCCGCCCATCTTTTTGCATGATGCAGCAACTTACACCATAGACCATCTTTTCCCAAATAAGTTGCATCAGGTTTTCAGTGCCAAGTGTAGCTATGCAAGAGTCAAAATGTATATAAACTCAATTCAACATTTTGCTTCACCTTAACGAAAACCCCAAGAGGAAATGTGCCTTCTAAAATTATATTAGAGCAGAAAATGCTCTCTTGGAACTTCCTGAGAAGCAGGTATTGGTGGCCTTAGATAATGCCTGGCACGTTGTCTGTGCTTGATAAATGTTGAGTGGAGGAGTAAAATGGGTGGAGGATGGGTGGATGGACGGACGGATGGATGGGTGGATAGATAGGAGGGTGGGTGAGTGAGTGGTAAAATATGTATTCTTGGCTCCACGGCTGGGATTTTAAACTATGCTATCACCTAGATGTTTCTATGAGTACATCAGGGTGATTATACTATTTCATCCTCTCCCCCAAAAGTGCCCTTGAAAATTTGAGTGCTATTTTAAGCTGCTATTTTCTCTTAACTATCAAAAAACTTATTAATCTGCCAATGACTGCTCCAAAAGTACAAGCAGCCTGGAGGATGACAGCAGTGTGACTTAGTTCAAAAACTATTCTGGGGACCATGAAGACTTTGGAAATTGCTTCTTGTTCTTTCTTCCCTTGCATTTTTGCCTAGTCACTGTGTTGGGAGGTAAGATGAAGAGAAAAGTCATCATTAGCTTAACGGAATGGCAGTGCTTTCCAGTAGAGAGAGCTATATCAGACCCTGGGCTCAGCTCTCGTGTTCTCAAATGCCCTGGAAAATGTGTTTCCTTGAGGTGCCCTGTAGAGACAGTTCCATCTCACACAGTCCTGGCTTCTGCCTCTGCATGCCTAACTCGCTGCCTCTCTCCACACATTGAGCTCATTTGCCTTCCTTTACAGTGCTCCTTACGCTGGGCAAAGGCACCAGAATTCTATATCAAAGGCATCCGTGACGTAGACAGGGACTCAAGAGACCAGAGTCTAAGAGTGAAAAATCACAATTCAGATTCCTAAAACAATCATTTCAGTTTCCATAAAAGATTTCCCCACTGGAGTCATTTTCACTTGAGCTTTGTCCAGCGCCATTAAGCAATGTTCTGCCTGCTTGCGAGTTATAAGGAACTCCAGTACACGTTCAGGAACACAGATGCAGCTTTCTTTCACAAAAACGTCTATGCCATTTTCTGCATGGTAACCAGCATAATACACCCCTCATTAACCCATCTATACCGGAATGTATGAAAGCATGAAAGACCCCTCTCTTTAGCTTATACAATCTCTGTCTCAATTCTCAATGGAAGGAGGAAACTTCAGGATCATAGGATTATATTTTATGAATGCTAGTTCTGGTTCGGGGACATTCCTTGACCATCCTAAGCCTATATTTGCTCGTGTGTAAAACGGAGAGAAAATACTCACCTTACAAAGTTGTTGTAAAGATTCCTTCATTCAGTAAAGAGTTTCTGAAGACCCACTCCATGCACAGCTCTAGAGTGAGGCTTGGGACCAAAGAGAACCCAGAGAGCATGAGGTCAGGAAATTCACTGGTGAGGAAGATGCACAGACCAATCATTACAATACAGTAAGTGCGGGTGCAGGAAGTAAGAAAACTGGATTCAGAGTCATTCAGGTCTGAGTTGAAATCTTACTTCCATCACTTCCTCACTGCTGGGAAATTACCCTTTCTCAACCTCAGCTTATCCATGATGATAATAATGCCTTTCTCCTCATTTTATAAGGATTAAATTAGATACTACTTGATAAGACACTTAGCACAGTGTCTAGACAACAAAAAGTATTAAACAGATGATGACATTAAGTGTTATGGGAAACACTAGACGGTATGAGTGCCCATAAGCCAAGTACAGTGTCTGATCTGCACAAGGCACACTATAAATGTTAGTCCGTATCCCTGTTTACATCATCTCTTCTCCCACAAGCAAGATCATTACCTAATTGGAGCAAGCCAAAGAAAGAGCTAGAAATGGACCCAAGATCTTAGAGATGCAAAGCTGGGAGGAGATAACAATAGCTGGCTACCTGGAAATCTCATTCTGGACTCTCCCTAGGGCAGAGAGAAGTACAAATGCATTCATAAGGAACGGCTGATCTGTCAGAGCAAGATGGGGGGACAGGGCATAGGTAAATACCACATCCTCGAGCGTGGATATGGGGCAACCAGTACTAATTTTAGCAGTGAGAATTCTTGGGAAGACAGGGGATATGCTGGGCCAAGACTGTCTTGAGCCTCACGAGCTATGGACTGAGGCAGATGATCCAGCCTGAAGACAGTCCATTATACAATGGTGACCACTGACAACAGGAGAGAAGAGGGCTGATATCATACTATTATTAAAGACATGGCTAATGCTGGTACTGAGCATGCTTTCCTACACATGAGACTTTACAGAAAGTTGGAAAACACAAGTGTTTAGGACTCTTTGGGAGGCAAGTGGAAGAAACCCAACTCAAACTGATTTAAGCAAAAAATTAAATTTTGTCAGCTTGCCTAATTGATTAGTAAGACTTTAGGCTTGGCTAGATCTGAGCATTCAAGTGAAATCATGAAGAATGTGTCTTCCTCCATTTCTTGGTTGTTTTTCTCTGTTTCGTCTTCCCTTCAAGAGTATTCTTCCCATAGAGAGGAAAGATAACCAAAAGCAGGTTTATTCCAATCAAAAAATTTCTGTTTCCAGATAGTTGTAGTAAAATTTCTAGGGTTCTCACTGGCTCTGATTGGCCCACCTTGAGCGATGATGTTTTGGTTGGCCAGGTATGGGTCATACGCCCACCCCTAGGACTAAAAATAGATCAGGCCCACTGAGCCACCTGCCCTCGAAGGAAAATAGGATCATAGAGGGATCATGAATCTGTAGGTTAAAAACTCCAGATGTCAACTACCCCTTCCTGTTGTTCTTAAGCATCCATAGAACATCTCAGAACATATTCAGAAGTTAACCAATCTCAGATGATTTCAGCAGGGGTGAAAAGAGAAGCAGACTCAGAAATGCCATTATGGCAGTTAATTACGCGAAATTTATCACCATGACGGATCACGCAGCATTTAACCTCAAGTACACCAAGCCTCCAAGTTTTTTTTGACAAATGTGAGGCCAGGTTTACAGAAACTAGCAGATATGACTGTGACTTACAAAATGAAAAAAGTAAACAAGAAACACAATTTGATATGATTTAATAAAAGATTTGTTTCCACCACTTCTCCCGGGAACCTCAGCACATTTTCTTTCCACTGACAGTTATTATCTCTACCTTTATTGAACAAAGACACCAGAACACAGCTGCTCAGGATCAGTAAAGAAAATCATTCTTTTATTAATAAGACTGTTATTAGGAGGGGGAAAAAATCCACATTTTGGGGTTTGCACTGAAGTTACAGGCCATTTCAAAGAAATATGGCTGGCTAGTGCCAACGTTATTTCAGGCAATTTCATGATCAAATGTCCTATTAGGTTGTTTAAAATTTTTATAGAGACTGTAAATCAGAACTATTTTCTATTTGCCCTAAATATTTAGGTGCTACAGGGAAAGCAGATCAAATTGAAGGGTATTGTGCACATTTTTTACTAGGATTTCCCAGCGATATAAGTTATCCCACTTGCCGCATGGACTTCTGCAGTAAACATGTTTGGGAAAACAACCTTCAATGCTCCTCCAGCACTCTCATTAAAGGGATGATTTGGGTTACAACCAAGTTGTATTGCAATGCCAAGTTCTTCCCATCTTCAAATTGGGGAGCACATGCCAAGATTCAAAGGCTACTACTCAAAGTTTTCCCAGAGATCCTATAGGAATAAGTTTTGGGCCAATTTATTCCACTGTTTCAGCCCTGAATAATACCATGGAACGAGAATCAGAAGAATACGATTGGAACAGACAAAGATCTGTAGACACGCTGGAAGGAATCCTTCTCTCCTTTTAGAAACAGAGGGTCAATATCTATCAAACTTTAAGATGCATATCTTTTGATCTAGCAACTTCTGTTCAGAGATTTAACCTACTGAATACTCAGGCATGTGCATCAGGATAGGACGTTCCAGGATATTGAATGCAGACTTGGTTATAGTAGCAAAAGATTGGAAACAATCCAAATGTGTTTCAGTGTGGCTCTGATTAAATAAATTATGGCACAGCCTCACAATGGAAAACAATGCAGCTGTTAAACAGAATGCAGTGGGTCTAGCTCAGCTAAAATGGAACCACCTCTAAGATGTGCTGTTAAACAGATAAAGAAAAGGAAGGTGCAGAGGGACAAGTACGGTAGGATGTCATTTTGTATTTTTTTAAATGCATGCAAATATTTGGTTGTGCATACACAGAATAGCTGTGGAATGAAACCCAGGATTTGTCACTGTGGAAGGAAACAGGAACCAGTCTTATTTTCACTCTCATATCTTTTGGTACTATTTTTTTGATGTTTTTACCATGTGTGCATACCTGGTTTTTTAAGTAAAATTTTAAACAAAAATAAATATGGTGCTTTGCAGTAAATCTAACAAGAAATAGAAAGGATTTCTTGAAAAAAAAATAAAACTGTTCAGACATACACGAGAGCTCTGAAAAAGTGGATAAGTACATCATTTCCCTGGACGATGTGATCGATTGAATTATTGTTTCCAACTCTTCACTCTCTCCCTTAACAGTATCCTTGTACCTTTGCAATGATCCCCCCTGTGGGTGGTGTGTTCTTCCTGACCTATTGATGTCAGTCTTGGTCATGTGACCTGCTGTGGCCAGTAGTGTTCATGAATGTGATGTAAGCAGGGCCTTTAAATGTGCCTCTGTGGTGTGGCTTGATCTCTTGCACTTCTGCCATCCACCCTGGAAAGATCAAACCCTGGCAGCCATTGGTCTCAGAATGAGGAAAGATACAGAGCAGACCTGGACCAAGCCACAGCCTGGAATCAAGCCAAGCTAACCCAACAGAGCCCAGCAGAACCACAGCCTACGTGTAGACCTGGGGGTGAGGAAAATAGTTTTTGTTGTAAGCAAAGATTTGGGGGGATGTATGTTATGCAGCCTTATAGCAGCCATCTCTGACAGATACAGATGGAAAGACTAAATTATTTCCTTTACCTCTTTCCTCCCTCCTTCAGGCAATTGTTCCCAATTAACCTCCTCACAGTAGACCATGATTTCTTCAAAGACAGGAACTGTGCGTTATTCATCCCTGTGTCCCTAGACATCTACACAATGCCTGGCACAGAATTTAAGAACTCAAAAACTCCTTCTCTGACCACCCAACAGTTAATCTCTAACCCATCATGCAGTTTATTGACTCCAGACCATTAATCGGGATCTGTAATTACTCCACTATTTGGTTGTCTTGGCTCCCTTGCTAGAATATAAACTCCCCAGGGGAAATGAATCAATGCGTGGGGGAAAAAATGAAGATAAGCCTTTCTTACTCTGGTTTGCATAAGCATTCAGACAGCTGTTTTACCACACTCTCCAAATTTCTTAGCCTGCCCTACAAGGCCTTTCAAAACCTGGCCCCACACTGTTTCCAGTCCTCTCACCCATTGCTCCCGTTAGGCACTACCATGGAATTTTTCACTGCTTCCCATCCACCGCCCACGTTTCCTTTTTCTGCAACGTTATCTATGATGTTGCCTCTGACCCTGAGTGTTCTCTACCATCCCTGCTTATCTAAATCCCGACCATCTGTGTTATTTTGGATTAGGTTCAGCTATGAATAACTGTAAAACCCAAAACAGCAGTGGCCTAAACAAGAAAAGAGTTTATTATCTCATTTGCTTAATAAATTTAAAGGTAGTCAGAATAAAAATGGAAGTTTCTATGGTTTCAGAGGGACAAGATCCTCCTAGCTTATTGTTCTGTCATGGGTCCCTTGCATTCCTAAACTCACTTCATGGTCCAGGATGGCTCCTGGAGCTCCAGCTATTACAGTCTCATTCCAGTCATTAGGAAGGAAGAAAGCTGGAAGCAGAGCATGCCTCCTCCCTATAACGAAACTCTCCAAGAGTCACACACACCATTTTTGCTTACATGTCATTCAACAAAACTTAGTTATATGGATATACCTAGCTGCATGGGAAATTGTATTAGCTTTGCTATGTCACAGACCACCACCTCATAACATGGTAGCTTAAAACAATAAGCATTTATCCATTGATGGGCACTTGGGTTGCTTCCACATCTTGGCTATTGTGAATAATGCTGCAATGAACATAGCGGTACATATATCTTTTTGAATTATTAATTTCAAGTTCTTTGAGTAAATACCCAGTAGTGGGATAGCTAGATCATATGGTAGTCCTATTATTAATCTTTTGAGGAATCTCCATTATGTTTTCCATAGTGGCTACACAGTTTGCATTCCCACCAGCAGTGTATGAGTGTTCCCTTTTCTTCACACCCTCTCCAACATTTGTCATTTTTTGTCTTGGTAATTATAGCCATTCTAACAAGTATAAGGTGATATCCTAGTGTAGTTTTGATTTGCATTTCCTTGATGATTAGTGATGTTGAACATCTTTTCATGGGCCTGTTGGCCATCTGTATATCTTCTTTGGAAAAATGTCTGTTCACATCTTCTGCCCATGTTTTAATCAGGTTGTTCATTTTTTTGTTGTTGAGTTGTATGAGGTCTTTATATATTTTGAAAATTAATGCTTTGTCAGATATATGATTTGCAAGTATTTTCTTCCAGTTGGTGGGTTGTCTTTTCATTTTGTTCACGGTTTCCTTTGCCTTGCAGAAGCTTTTTAGTCTAATGTAATCCCATTCGTTTATTTTTTCTTTTGTTTCCCTTGCCTGAGTAGACATGGTTTTTAAAAAGATATTGCTAAGACTGATGTCAAAGAGCATACTGCCTATGTTTTCTTCTAGGAGTTTTATGGTTTCACATCTTACATTCAACTCTTTAATCAATTTTCAATGAATTTTTGTGTATGGTGTAAGATAATGGTCTACTTTCATTCTTTTACATGTGGCTGTCCAATTTTCCCAACACCGTTTATTGAAGACACTTTCCTTTCTCCATTTTATGTTCTTGGCTCCCTTGTCAAAAATTGCTTGTCCATAGATGTGTGGGTTTATTTCTGGGCTCTCAATTCTGTTCCATTGATCTGTGTGTCTGTTTTTGTGCCAGTACCATGTTGTTTTGATTACTACAGCTTTGTATTCAGGGAGAGTGATACCTCCAACTTTGTTCTTTTTCTCAGGATTGCTTTGGCAATTCAGGGTCTTTTGTTGTTCCATATAAATTTTAGGATTCTTTGTTCTATTTCCGTGAGAATGTCATTGGGATTCTGATTGGGATTGCACTGACTCTGTAGACTGCCCTAGGTAATATGGACATTTTAACTACAGGATAAAGAAGATGTGGTATATATTTATGATGGAATACTACTCAGCCATAAAAAAGACAAAATTGTGCCATTTGCAACAACATGGATGGACCCAGAGGATATTATGCTAAGCGAAATGTCAGAGAAAGACAAATACCATACAATTTCATTCACATTTGGAAGATAAACAAACAAACACATAGATAAGGAGAACAGATTGGTGGTTACTGGAGAGGAAGGGGTGGGGGGAGGGCAAAAAGGGTAAAGGGGCACATATGTATGGTGACAGATGAAAACTAGACTGTTGGTAGTGAACACAATTCAGTCTATACAGAAACTGAAATATAATAATGTACATCTGAAATTTATACAATGTTATAAGCCAATATGACCTCAATAAAACAATTTGTTAAAAGTAAAATCAATAAGCATTTATTTAGCACATGGTTCTATGGGTTGGCCATTTGGGCTGAGTTCAGCTGGGTAGTTTTTGTAGTCTTGGCTGAGCCTACTGTGTACCTGCAGTCAGCTGCCTGCTTGGCTGGGTGCTGGCTGGTCTAGGATGACCTCAGCTAGGACAGTTTGTCTCTGCTCCAGGTGGGCTCCTATCCTCCAGAGGGCTAGCTCTGGCTTGTCCACATGGTGGTTGGGCAGGAGTCCAAGATTTTGAGTGGAAGCGTGCAAGGCCTCTGGGGGTCTAGGCTCAGAATTGGCACAATGTCACTTCCATCACGTTGTATTGGCCAAAGCAAGTCACAAGTCTGGCCTGGATTCAAGTTGGGGGTGGGAGGTGGGGGTGGGGAATAGACTCCACCACCAAATAGGAGGGGTTACAAAGTCACTTTGGAGAAGGATGTGTGTACAGGAAGGGGAATAATTGGGGCCATTGTTGCAAGCAATATTAAAAAAAAACTTTACTTTGTATGGGGGAGGCCCCAGCTAAAAATTAGGGATTCTACTACTATGGAAGTAGAGGGGCGTGGATATTGGGGAACAGCCTGCGTTCTCTATGACGCCAGTTCCAAAGCCCCATTCCAAAGGCACTTCCTCCTCCTGGAAGCCTTCCTTGAAGCACTGAGCTGGAATTCGGACCACCAAAGACTTTCAGCTGTGTTTTATGGCCCTCGGGTCACTACTCACGGAGGGATGCTGGCCCTTCAGTGTCTGTGCAGGGTGATAGGCGGTGAGCCCTTAGCCATCCTCCGAAGACACCGTGAGCTTGGACACCATCTTTACTAAGATACTAACATCTCTGTTGAAATAAGTGCCTTTATTATTTGAAAGTAATAGATTTCTTATTTAAATGGCATGGAACAATTAAATTCTTACCCTTGTTTTCAGCAAACCCACAAGAGGTACAGAGAATCCATGTGACACAAGGGTAATAGGTCAAATACTAAAATCTGGAAGGAATCCCTTAGCACCCAGAACTTAAATAGATATACACACTCGTCATCAGACAGGGTGTTGGAACCAGTCCATGGATACTTTGGCATTTTCTTTTTCCCTTTGTCATTTCTTTTCCTCTTGGTATGACTGGAATATAAATCAGTAGCCTAGAGTCCTTCTGGTTAACGAGGTTCTTATTTGGGAGGTGGCAGCCTAGAAGGCTATTAAAAAGAGAAAGAAAAGCTTGCTCTATAAACATTTCCTGCCAGCTGCTAAGAGTGCCAGGGTGACAGCACAGAACAGGACCATTAAGGGAAGAAAATCTGTAAAGAGTAAGAATTCTTGGTCCACCTATCTGGCAGATGATCCATGAAGAGAAGTCCAACGTGCAAAAAGAAAACCTCCGAGGGAGGAAGGAAAAGGAGGAGAGCCTTCCACTGATCTGAAGGGGCCACCGCTGTCCAAAGCCTGGCAGGGGGTGAAGTCCCTGCAGCTGTTTCCAAAATCACCGAGACTTGAAAAGCTGGAGGAGCGTGGCCTCAGGCCTCAGCATCCTCCATCAACTCCTACAAGAAGAATAATAAGAGCTTGCGTTTGTTGGGTTCTCGCTGTGTGCCAGCACCATGTTAAGCATCTTACAAGCGTTAATTATCTCAACCAACCTTTACCACAATGCCATTAGGCTGGAACTATTGTCGTCCCCATTTTAGCAATGGGCCTGGTGATGTTCATGATTTACCCAAGGTCATTCGGGTTAATAAATGGAAGAGTTAGAGTTTGAAACCAGTTTCTCCGATGGCATCGGCCATACTCTTGGACCTCGGCACCATCCTGCCCTTTTACACCATGATGGAGTGAAAGAGGAAGTGTGCCAGACCCTGTCATAGAATTATCTACCCCAAGATGACCTAGAGGAGAAGACTGTTGATAGAGACGGTCTTTTTCATTGAAGAGCTCCTGAACTTTGGGAAAAGCCACCTGAGAATCTGCAAATAAGAATTAAGCAACAACGACAACGAAAATAAATGGAGTAATTATATTGTGCCAGGCACTGTGCTATTATACGTATTATCTCACTTAATCCTCTAACATAAGAATTAGTGCCCTCCTTTAGACATGGGAAAACAGAGGCACAGAGAAGTTAAGTCATATGGTCAGCATCTCTCAGCCAAGGAGGAGCTGAGCTAGATTTCAAACACGGGTCCAAAGCTAACCAGCAAGCTCGTTTCCAGTCTCAAGGTGCCTCTCTTTAATAAGTAGATGATTTAGTCATTCTCTGCTTCATTTATCTTTCAAATATAAGTTAATATTCACTGTGTTTGGATAATTTTTTAATATCTGAGATTGGTGGGAGGGGGACTAGAAGGAAAACCTTGCTATTTCTGTTTGACCAAAGGAGAACAGTTGCTGAGATGAAGACGGAGTAAGGAAGGCAGAGAGGAAAGGGAGAGTAGGAGTAGAGAAGGTCTCAGTCTAGGTAGTCAGGTCTAACATCTTTGATAGGGAGGTCATCTCGGGGATGTTGATTGGTGAGTGGTCTGGGTGGGAGGTGGGACAGGGTTGGCAAAGGAGAATGCAAGGAAGAAGAGACAAGAATGGAGCTGAGAAGGGTGGTGCCATGATCACTTGTGGATAGCTGGGGCATGCAGGTCTCCAAAGCAGCAGGATGGTATGAAGATTGAGACCTGGGACAGCGGAGTCAGGCTGCCTGGGTTCACACCCCAGCTCCTTTCCATGCTAGCTCTAGTTATCTTAAAGTCCTTCTCCCCTCTAACCTTTGCTTTCCTGATCAGTAAAAGAGGGACAATTATTGTTCCCTCTCACGTTGTGAGGATTAAAGGAGAAAATGAAAGCGAATGCTTGGTGAGATGCTCGACTCCACACTCAATACACAGTGATTCCTGCTCTAATGCACTCCCAGGGCTCTGCAACACCTGAGACTGAAACAGGGAAGGGCGAAGTCCATGGTAGTGATAGGGATAAGAAGAAGGACAATCATAACTTACTCTTGTATGTATTAGTTATCTGTTGCTGTGTAACAAATGACCCCAGTACTTAGCAGCTTAAAACAATAAACATTTATGAACTCACACTTTTTGTGGATCAAGATTCTGGTTTTGGCTTACCTGGGTGCCTCTGGCTCAAGTTCTCTCGTGAGATTGCAGTTAAGCTGTTGGACACCGTGGTCTCATCTAAAGGTTCAACTGGGGGGATCTCCTTCCAAGCTCATTTATGTGGTTGTTTGCAGTCCTTGACCCCCTCTTCACATGAACTTCTCCACAGCACTGATTCATGATGTGGTATCTGCCTTCCCACAGAGCAAAGAACCCAAGAAAGACTGAGAACAAGCATGCAACACAGAAATAATAGGTTTTTTTAATTATTGGGACAGACCGACACTTCTGCCATATTCAATTCATTAGAAGTCAGTCCAGCCCACTCTAAAGGGAGGGTATTACACAAGGGTATGAATGCCAGCAGGTGAGGACAACTGGAGGCCACTGTATATGGGATGCCTGCCACATCACATATTCAAGAAGGTCACAAGAACCTTGCAGTCATCCAGTCACCTACTCTCTTAACATACACCTGCTTTCTCACTGAAAGTCATATGTAAATTAATCTCCATCATTCTCAAGAAAATGGCATCAAGGTAGAGCTGTGGTTTTCAAGCTTTTGGCAGCATAAACATTTCCCCAAATAAAATCTTCTTCAATAGGTGAATGGATAAACATGTTGTTTCATATTCATAAAATGGAATACTACTCAGCAAAAATTTTAAAACGGAAAGGAACTACTGACACACAGAACAATACAGAAGAACAGCCAAAGCATTATTTTGAGTGAAAGAATCCTAACACAGGAGTACACACTGTAAGACTGCATTTACAGGAAACTCTAGGAAAGAAAAATGTAATGTATTGTGATAGAAGTAGATGAGTGGTTGCCTGGGACCAGGGGTTGGGGTTAAGGATTAACCGGGAAGAGGAGCAAGAAAATCTTTGGGTGATAGAAATGTTCTATAAGCTCATTGCTGAATCTCATTGAACTGTACACTTAAAATGAGTGCATTTCAGTGATTGTAAATGATGTCGCAATAGAATTGAAAAATGCTAACTACTCTGATCACAATAAAGTTGTGTGTCTGTCCCATTATAAACCAACCAATAAGATGGCTGTGGATAGATCAACGATGATGATGTATATCAAACCACAGGGTATGATCAATCCAATTCTGGGCACCTGCTCTTCAAATAAAGTATGGGGGAGAGACTGGGAGTGGTCCTTCTGTGTGGCGCAGTGTAAAACCCTGTAGACACACACCCATTTTATGTGCAGTAAAAATCTACCTTAGTCCTCAGGGTTTCTAGCGTAACTTGTGACTCTGCAAAGGAAAGGCTGGTTTTATAAAGAAATACTTTGCGCCTTCCTTCCTTCTTTCCTTCCTTCTTTTTCTCTCTCTTTCTGCTCTTTCTCACTCCTTTCTCCCTTTATTCATTCCTCTCTCCTCTCTCTCTTTCCTTCCTTTCTCTTTCCATACATCAAATAAGACTCTAGTTACTGTTCTGCAGCTTTACTCCCACTTTGTATCTCTTGGACACCATTCTATATAGATCCGTCTGATTCTTTTTCATGGCTGCATTGTATTCTGTTGTATGGCTGTTCTAATATGCATTTAGCTAGTACTCTACTAGTAGAAATTTATATCATTTCCAGTTTAAGGCATTTTTTTCCTTCCAAACTGTTTTACTGTCAGGATTATTTGGGACAAGAAGAAATGTCTCTCACTGGTAAAGAGATGCCACTTCCAGTTAGGAAAGGCCAGCCTCTGTGCCAGTCCATGCAATATCCATGACGTTACTCATCCTGGATGTGGTCATGCTGTGGCCATCATTAACTCTTCCTTCTCTAGGATCTGTGGTGAGAGAAGTACCCTATCTGGCTCCCCTCAGATCAACTTCTAACACCCACATACAACCCGGAGAAGCGAGAACCCAGTGAACTTCTTGAACATCCTCTGAAGGCTGTGAAAAGATATATTGCACTTGAGCTGTTATTAACACCTGATAGCTCATTAAAACCAGACTAATTATCAACAAGCAGCAGGTTCCTTTCACACTCTAAATGTACCAGCTCCATTGGAAAATTATGGCTAAATTATACTTAATAAAATTTTGTCACATGAATGAAGAAAAGCGGGACCCCTTATGGATTGTTTTGAGGATTACAGAAAATGACCTGTGGCCAAAGCATCATGATTTGGTTGGAGCAGCTGACTTGTTTTCTGCTCCACAGGTAGTCAAATGAGGTGAGACAGCATCCTGGAATGCATGAGGGGAGGAGCTGATCCACTTTATTTCACAGGCCAACCCTTCCAGAGAAGGCTGAATGGCAGTTCCAAAGCATAGAGAGGACCTAACGATATTCCAACTTCCTTCTCCCAGCATCACAAAGGAATATTATAATAGAACATTCTCCAATCAGGAAGGACTAAAACATCTGTGTGATTATCCAAAACAAAATAAAGAGAAAACATGATAATTCACGAAATTATGAAACCTAAGTCACGCTTTGATTTCTTCTGCAGCCACATAAACATCACAAACTTTTCAACAATTTGAAACAGAAAAACTTCTCTCGATAATGGACAAGTTAAATTAATCATGGCATAATCATGAAATGGAATGCTCTGAACCTATTAAAAAGTGTAATCAACATATATTTAAGGCCATTTAAAGATGTTTTAATAATTAAATGAATAAAGTCAGTAATAAAATAGATTATGTAGTATAATCCCATTTTTCGCGTACTTTGAAGGTATTAAAAGGTATAATCAACATATATTTAAGGCCACTGAAAGAAGTTTTGATAATTAAATGAATAAAGTCAGTAATTAAACAGAAGATGCAGTATAATGGCATGTTTTCATAAAGTATAAAATTATAAGAAAAACAGTGTGGAAGCACATAGAATAGAGCAAAATGTGAACAGGTTTTTATGCATGGTGAGCTTATGGGTGATTTTGTAAATTTTAATTGGCATATCTGTGTTTTTTAATTTTTATGCAATGAATATATATTGATTGTTGGATTAAAACTAAATTAAATCTGTTGGCTGTGGTTGGCGTTTATTTAAACAGAGGCCTAGAGAGAAGAATTCAGTCATAGCCCAAAGCAGGCCCACAGAAGGTCAGAAACTGAAAATTCAGGCCGTGGCAATTGCCAAAGGACCCACAAAAACTTGGGTAGGAATCAGAAATTTTTGAAAATGGTAGAGTTTTTAAAGCTCCACTCTACTGTGATTCATAATAATTCCCCCAAAAACTCTATTATACCTAATTTTAAATATGTCAGTGAAATATGTCACTTCTAGACATCTAAAAACATCTTGATGCCTGATACCCAGTAGAAAACACAGTCCGTGTTTGCCCACATTTTCCAGGTTAGGTGTCATTTCAGCAGCCTTGCAAAGAACTTTCCTTAGTGTGTTAGCTCTTGGCTAGCTCTCTAATGGGACAAATTGACCCCAAAGACTCTGGTTCTATGTACGGAAAGGAGCGGGTCTGGAAGTCAGGAGAGGTGACCCAGCTCTGCTCTTAGGGCTGTGTGACCTTGGGCAAGTCCTTCCCTATGGTCTCAGCTGGCTGATCTACTGGACCCAAGCAATAAGATTCTCCCCTCCGGGAATTTGAAACTTGGAAACCAAGTCTGGAAGTGAGACACGTTAATGGCAGAACTCCAGAGGTAGACCGCGACTTCCACCTGCTGCTGAGCTCCCCAGAGCGACGCTGGCATTTCCCTTCCTAGGCAAACTCCTCCTTCATTCCCCAGTTTCCTCCGCTATCCCAACAATCAATGATTGCTTTCCCTTGTGTTAGCCAGAGTCCCTTTCTGTTGCTTAGAACCAGCACAGACTTTGCGACTGTGGTTCAGATGGAAGGAGGTCCTTCCTGCCCAATGCGAAGGGAATTGGTCAGTCAGGCAAAGGAGTCTGCCCCACAGGGAAAAGCTGCCACAGAGAGCAGCTGTCTTCCTTGCGCTAAAAGGCAGGGACCCGGCTGGGCAAGCTGTCACATTCAATAAGGATTCTCAGTCAGCCCAGCTGTGCTCTCTGAGTATCCAGGCGTGAATCCCCCCAGGGTGAGAGAGCAGAAAGGAGTGACAATGAACATGATGTGTCGTCTGCGCCTGCCAGCTTCCCACACCTGGCTGACTGTGTGCCCACCTGAAGCCACACCTGGCTGACCATGTGCCAGCCGTACCCAGGGTACTGACCTCTTTCCCCTGTGACTTCGGGCAGCTGCAGTTGGAATCTCCCTAATACAGTGGTTCTCAACTTAGAGCAGTTTTGCTCCCCAGGGGACATTTGGCAATGTCTTTGGACATCTTTGGCTATCACAACTAGGAATGGGGTATTGCTGGCATCTAGTGGGTAGACACCAGAAGTATTCACTTCCTATTGCTGCTGTAACAAATGGTCACAAACTTAGTGGTTTGAAATAGCATAAATTTGTTATCTACCCGTTCCACAGGTCCTAAGAGTGACGTGAGTCCACAGGGCGGCTTTCCTTCCGGAGGCTCTAGAGAAGAATGTGTTTACTTGCATTTTTCAGCTTCTAAAGGCTGCCTACATTCTTTGGCTCGTGACCTTTCCTCCATCTGCAAAGCCAGCAGCCATCGCATCTTCTCTTCCCTCTCTGTTTCCATAGTCATATCACCTTCTTTCTTAGAAGAACCGTTGTGATTACATCGGGCCCACCCAGATGGTCCAGGATAATCTCCCCATCTCACACATCCTTAATTTAACTCACATCTGCAAGGGTGCTGTTTTGCTTGGTGTGTTTGTTGCCATGTAAGGTAACATATCCACAGATCCCAGGAATTAGGACATGGATATCTTGGGGAGGGGGCGTTATTCTCTCCCCCACGCCAGGGATGCTGCTAGACACATCCTACAGCCCCCACAGCAAAGAATCAATCAGTTTAAAATGTCAACAGTGCAGAGGTTGAAAACCACGCGTGCTCTGATCCCGTTGCCGGGAGGTCTCCCACGCTCCTTACCTTAATACCACTTCTTAACATGACTGACAGCTACAGACCCACCACTCCTTGACCCCATCAATCTAAGACACTCCTTACATTTTAAAATAGTTGTGAAGTTTGTTCAGCCCAAGCAAATCACAGAAATCCTGTTTCCCTAAAAAATTTTGAAGCAGTAGAAAAAGATAATCATTTCTTAGCCTTGACATAATTCCTAAGACTTAGAGGTTTTTGGCTTTAAATGTTTGGAAGTCACTCAGGGCAAAAGGATTGAACTCCCCAAAATTAGGGACAGAAAATGAGAAGCAACAGCAGAAAACAGTGATCACCAACCCAATCTCTGTTGCCTGCCACTTTCAGTTTTCTGCTTCCTAGAAGCAAAAGTCTTTGGGAAGGGGAAAGTGAATTAGCATTGGTTTTACATGCACCAGAAGCCCAGCACTGGGCTGTGTGCCTCACATATGTAACCCTGCCAGGTTGGTGTCATCATTCTCATTTTAACAGGAGCAGACTAAGTCTGTGAGAAACTAAAACTTTGACCTGGGTTAGAAAGCCATTAAACAAGGATTGAAATTCGGATCTGCATTGCTTCAAAGCTTATAGACTTTGGGACAAGATGTCTGATGTTCCTTCTGCATTAAGAGCATCTTCTGCAACCTTAGTAAAGGGAACAAGGACATGCAAAAGGTAAAATAAAGGAGGAGTCAGCAAACTTTTTCTGGAAAGAGTCAGTTAGTACATATTTTAGGCTTTGCGGACCATATGGTCTCTGTTACACCTGCTCACCTCTGCCTTGTAGGGCAAAAGCGGCCACAGACGATACTTAAGTGAATAGATATGGCTGTGCTCCAATAAAACATTATTTACAAAAGCAGGCAGTGACCAGATTTGGCCCTGAAGCCATACACTGCTGGTGAGAGTACAAATGAGTACAGTCTTTCTGGAAAGCAGTTCGGCAATACGACCCAACAATGCTATGTCCAGGATGAGAGGGCAAAGATAAAGATATCAAGATGTTCTTTACAGCATTGTTTACAATGGTGAAACAAGGAAAATAGTCTAACTTTCCATCAATAGGAGTCATTGAAACCCTACTCTACGCAAATCATGGCCATCGCCATTACTTGTAACAGTATAGATTTACAGTTAGTGACATAGAAAGAAATCCAAGACACATTTGAAAATCAGGTCATAAAATATTAGGTATATAGTAATCTTATTTTTATTTAAAAAATATGTGTACATAGGCGTGATGGTTAATTTTGTGTGTCAACTTGACTGTGCTAAGAGGTGCCCAGATAGTTGGTAAAGCATTATTTCTGGGTATGTCTGTGAGGGTGTTTCCAGAAGAGACAGGCATTTGAATCAGCAGATTGAGTAAAGAAGATGTCCCTCACCAACGAGGTGGGCATCATCCAATCTTTTGAAGGCCTGAATAGAACAAGACGAAGGGTGAATCACTCTGTCTTCTTGAGCTGGGACACTCATCTTCTCCTGTCCTCGGACATCAGCACTGCTGGTTCTTGGGCATTCAGACTCAGACCAGAACTTACACCATCGGTCCCCCTGGTTCTCTGGCCTTCGGACTCAAATGGAATCACACAATTGGCTTTCTGAGTTCTCCAGCTGGCATACGCAGATCGTAGGACTTCTCAGCCTCCGTAACTATGTGAGCCAATTATATTAAATCTCCTCTTATACAATCCTGTTGGTTCTGTTTCTCTGGAGAACCCTGGCTAATATAATAGACTTTTTAAAAAATCTTTAATGATAAATACCAAATGTTTATAGTGGTTATGTCTGGGTGGTGTGATTTTTTTTTAAAGATTTTATTTTTTTCCTTTTTCTCCCCAAAGCCCCCCAGTACATAGCTGTATATTCTTAGTTGTAGGTCCTTCTAGCTGTGGCATGTGGGACGCTGCCTCAGTATGGCTTGATGAGCAGTGCCATGTCTGCACCCAGGATTCGAACCAACGAAACACTGGGCCGCCTGCAGTGGAGCGCGTGAACACAACCACTCGGCCACGGGGCCAGCCCCCGGGTGGTGTGATTTTAACTGTTTTTTATTGGCTTCTGTATTCATCTTTGTAGTTCCAATGCTGCCCAGTTTCACACCAGCACATAATAGGTGCTCAGGAATTATTTGCTGAAAGGTGAAAAGTATTACCAGTGTGTGTTTAAGCTACAGCATCAGGGGTTTCATTTGAATATAAGGAAAGCATTTCTACCGTGATGGGTGGTAAACACAGGAAAATAATAACTAAAGCAGCATCTGGAATCACCTTTCTTGAAGATATTTTTCAAAGAATGGGGTCATCTTATGATCTTGGAATGAGGAAAGTTTCCCTGTAGTATGTCACAAGTCCAGGAGCCATAAAAAATATATATTTGTTTACATAAAAGTTTTTTAAAAAAGTCTGCAGACCCAAAAGTACTACAAGCAAAGCCAGAACACAAATGACAAACTAGGAAATGTTTGTGAAGCTTAGCATAGAAAAGGGCTAATTTTCCTAATGTATGAAATCAATAAGAAAAAGAGCAGACCAATAGAAAAATGGGCAAGAGATAAGGAGAATTCGTAAGAAAAGAAATACAAGTGATTCTTGTATGAAAAAATGCTCCAAGATAT
The DNA here is from genome assembly GCF_041296265.1 of Equus caballus. Classification (NCBI taxonomy): domain Eukaryota; kingdom Metazoa; phylum Chordata; class Mammalia; order Perissodactyla; family Equidae; genus Equus; species Equus caballus. The sequence continues at coordinate 39,797,663 of NC_091696.1, read as the reverse complement.
TCCTAATAAGACAAATGCAAATTAAAACTATGCTGAGATATCAATTTTCACCTATTAGACTGGCAAAATCCAAAAGAACATGGCAATCCACTGTGGTTGATGCAACTATGGGGAAATAAACATCTCAGACATTGCTGGCGATGGGGTGTAAATTGGGACGGCCTTCATCTGTATCTATATCTATATGAAAGTCTGTCATTTGGCCCAACTATTCCATTTTAGGCATTTATCCCACAAAAGCAAACAACAGAGGTATCAGATTATTGACTGCAGCTTGTTTATATAGTAAAAGAGTGGAAACAGCCCAAACATCCATCAGTAGGAGATAGCTTAAATAAACTATAGTCTACTACATAGTGTACTTTGCAGAACAAAGAATAAGAAAGCTCTCTGCGTACTGGGACAGGAGATCTCTAAGACGTATTTTTAAGAGAAAGGGGAGAAAAGCAAACAACAGAAAAGTGGGCATGTTTTATGTTAAAAAAAAAAAAAAAAAAGGAGGGAGAGGGGCCGGCCCAGTGGTGCAGCTGTTAAGTTCGCATGTTCTGCTTCGGCAGCCCAGGATTTGCAGATTCAGATCCTGGGTGCAGACATGGCCTCGCTTGGCATGCCATGTTGTGGCAGGCATCCCACATATGAAGTAGAGGAAGATGGGCATGGATGCTAGCTGAGGGCCAGTCTTCTTCAGCAAAAAGAGGAGGCGTGGCAGTAGTTAGCTCAGGGCTAACCTTCTCCCTCACCCCCCAAAAAAGAAGGAAAGAATATATGTGTGTATATATGTATGTAAACACACACACACATTTTGCTCATGTATGCATATTTCTAGAATGGTCCATTTGTTGCCTCGAGGACAGGGAAGGTGGTAAATGGAAAAGTGAGAGACCTTTTATTGCTTATCCTTTTGTATGTTTTGAAGTTCAAACCATGTGAAAGTATTACCTATTCAAAAAATTAATGGCTGCGCCTTCCTACTTCAGAGCTTTCTATATGCTGTTCCTATACAGTCAGAGGTGCTCTGCCCCTTAGAGACACACACACACACACACACACACACACACACACTCGTCCTCCTGGAAACAGCTTGTTTTTCTTTAAGAACTCCATTCAGATGTCACTTCCTCCAGGAAGTCTTCCTTGATGACCCCCACCTCCTTCCTGGAAAGTGAGCTACCTCGGTTATACTCATTCTTGGTACCTTGTGGCATTTATCACAGTCCATGTCCGTCACTAATTATTTAATTCCTGTCTCCCGCACTGGAGGTGGCACAAGGGACTAGCCCAGCAGCGGATCCCCAGCACCGAGCTGAGCATGTGCTGCTAAGACGTGCTCATAGGAGGCTTTCTTCCTTTGGAAGGGAGGTGTTATGGACTGCCTGTGTGTGTCCCCTCAAAATCTATACGTGGAAATCCTAACTCCTCGCGATGGTATTAGGAGGCGGGGCCTTTGGGGGTGACCAGGTCATGAGGGCGGAGCCTCACGGATGGGGTTAGCGTTCTTACAAAAGAGACCCCAGGAGCTAGCTAGCTCTCTTTCCATCATGGGAGGACAAGGAGAAAACGGCCGTCTGCAACCTGAAAGAGGCCTCACCAGAAGCCGGCCGTGTGGGCCCCCTGATCTTGAACTTCCAGCCTCCAGAACTATGAGAAATAAATGTTTGTTGTTTAAACCACTCAGCCTGGGGTATTTTTTATAGCAGCCTGAGCTGACTAAGGCAGGAAGGAAGAAAAAAGAAAGGCAGAATAACAACAACCGTTATTATGCACCTACTGTGAGCCGGACAGCAGTCTGAGCGCTTCATGTATATTAACACATTTAGTCCTCACAACAAATGGGCACCGTTATTACCAGCATCTCACAGTTGAGGAAACAGAGACTAAGCCACTTCCCCACAGTCAGAGGCACAGCCAGGACTCAAACACAGGCAGCTGGGTTCCAGAGCCTGTGGCCGAGCCCCTGGAGGGAAGGAAGGGGAGAGAGAAAGAGAAAGGAAGGAAGAGGGAAGAAGGTTCCCAGAGCAGCCGCGTGGAGCATCTTACTGCCTCCTCCGGTTCAGGGTCTCGCCAGGCCAGCAAGCTGTCTGGTCTTTGGGAAGTTATAAGAATGCCCTTAATGAGGATTCTATAATACATAGGAAACACTTACTGACAATATTGGACCTCAACAAAGAGACAGCAGGCTTGAAGTGTGACAGCTGTCTTGTCTAGAGGAGCAGGTAACACGTATTGTAGATAAACATACTGTCTGATGTGGGTTAACGGGCTTCGCTGAATGAATGATGACAGAATAATTACAGCAACCAGCAAGAGCACCAGGGAGGCTGGGATTCTAATTGAGGATAATTCCAGTGCCAGGCAAGATCCGAAGTTTTGACTATAGGACTATGCAAACTTCCTGAGATGGGTGCTTTATTATTTTTTATTATTTTAAGTCAATAACATCCACCACGACTCATCTGAGTTCTCTGCGAGTCAACAGGAAGTTATCTGCAGGATGGGAAATACTGATAAGAGGAACAGAAAGAAACGGGAAGTGAGGAAGCACAGGAGTTCTGACTTCCGCCATTTCTTCTCAAATAGGTTTTGACCTTAATCCTGAGGGTTCAGACTGGATCCTAGAAAGCGTAAGAAAATGGGGATTATATTTGGGTAATCACAACAGCAATAAAAATAGCTGCTATTTATTGAACCGTCACCTCCAGCCAGGCTCGGTAATAAGCACTCTTTATGCCTTCGTCCTTAAATTCCCAAAGTAATTTTGTGGAGTGGGAACAAACGCGTTCGCCTATTTGTGTGTAAGACAACTGAGGCTCAGAGAAGAAAAGTGACTTGTCCAACACAACTCAGCTTGGAAATTGCAGAAAGAGACTCTAAACTAGAGTTAAGAAGATAAAAATAACGACAAACAAACACATAGCAACGGAGAATGGATTGGTGGTTACCCTGGGGGAAGGGGGAGGGCAAAAGGGGTGATGAGGCTCACATGTGAGGGGATGGATTACAATTAGTTTTTGGGTGGTGAACATGATGTAATCTACACAGAATTCGAAATATATTATGATGTACATCCGAAAGCTATAGCATGTTATAACCCAATGGTACTGCAATTAAAAATAAATAAATAAATAAATAAAAAGAAAGCATGGGCCGGCCCGGTGGCGCAGCAGTTAAATTCGCACGTTCCACTTCTCGGCGACCTGGGGTTCACCGGTTCGGATCCCAAGCGTGGACATGGCACCGCTTGGCAAAAGCCATGCTGTGGTAGGCACCACAGGTATAAAGTAGAGGAAGATGGGCATGGATATTAGCTCAGGGCCAGGCTTCCCCAGCAAAAAGAGTAGGATTGGCAGTAGTTAGCTCAGGGCTAATCTTCCTCACGAAAAAAAAAAAAGAAAAGAAAAGAAAGTAAAGCTTTAGAATAAAGCCCAGAAAAGAGTCACTTCTGAGTGAGGAAGTGGATTAAAGAACACATCAGAGGGATAGACTAGGTGTAATTTGTTGATGAGCATGAACTCCATTCAATTCAATAAGGATCTACTGGATACCTGTCAGAAACACAGCACAGTACAAGGCCGCTGTTGTAAATTGTTTTTTCCAAAGATGGCCATGACAATAGGTGCCATGCCACATGTTCTTACAAAGTGACCTTGATATTCTTCTTCTTGAATGACGGAGTGTCTGATCCCTCTTCCTTGGACCTTAGCAACTGCCTTGATCAATAGACTAGAGCAGAAAAGATGCTATTTGACTTCCAGGGAGAGAGCATAAGAATTATATGCACTTCCTCCTTGCTGTCCTGGGATGCTCACTCTTGGACCCCAGCCCCAGGTTGTGAGGAAGCCCAACTAGCTCATGTGGAGGGACCACATCTAGAGGCCGCATGTAGATGTTTTAGATAACTGGCTAGCTGAGGTCCCAGCTAACAGTCAGCATGAAACACAGACATGTGACAAACGATGCCTCCAGATGGCTCCAACCCCTGGCCATCAAGTCACCCTCCACTTTTGAGTTTTCCCAGCTGAGTCCCCAGCCATGACAAAGCAGAAGTAAATTATCCTCTCTGGACCCAGTCTGAATTATGGACCCATCAGATCCACAAGCATAATAAAATTGTTGTTTATGCCACTAAATATTGGTGTGATGTCCTACGTGGAAACAGTAATTGGAAGAGCCTCCATAGAGTAATTTTTTAACAGTATATGAAACAGGACCTGCCCTTTTGTCTAATTTGAAAACCGAGACTCTTATGTCAGAATTTTAATCAGAAGACAATGTGCCTCATAATAACCAAAAGGTGGAAATAATTCAAATGTCCATCAACCAATGAATGGATAACCAAAATGTGGTATAGCCATTCAATGGAATATTATTTGGCAATAAAAAAGAATGAAGTACTGACACATGCTACAACATGGATGAACCGGGAAAACATTGTCTAACGAAAGAAGCGAGACACAAAAGGCCACACATTGTATAATTCCATTTATATGAAACATCCAGAGCGGGCAAATTCGTAGAGATAGAAGGTAGATTAGTGGTTGCCAGAGGATGGGGGCAGGGACAAATGAGGTGTGGCCGCTTAATGGGTAAGGGGTATCTTTTTGGGGTGATGAAAATATGCTAGAATTAGATAATGGTGAGAGTCGAAAAATCTTGTGAATATACTAAAGCTACTGAATCATACACTTTTAAATGGTGAATTTTATAGGGTGTGAATTATATTTCAATTTTTAAAAAAGCAATGTGCCATAGCAGGGGCTTCTTTGAGAGTGTAAACTCATAAGCATTGGGATCGAGTAGATCGGGGTTGTTCTAATTGTGTGGACTTGGGCAAGTTCCTGATCCTTCCAGGGCTCAGATTACCCATCTGTAAAATGGGAGTAAGTCATCTCACTTTGCAGAGCTGCTGTCGGATTAATGACTGCCTCTGTCTGAGGTTGCACCAGAAACCCACTCGAGCACCATAAACCAAACTAAAAGTCTTATTAAAGGAATCAGGGACATCTCACAGAGTCCCAGAACTTGAAGAACTCGGCCTCATAAGAAACTTGAGCCAGGAATTTAAAAGCTATCAAAAATCAAGGCTGAGATTCTCTCTGGCATATGTGTAATGAATAGGGAAATTTCTTTAAAATTATTGATTCGTAGAAAATCGAGATTTTGCATCCCATTTTAAAGGTAATCCATTAGAGTCACTTAGCTATTTGTAAAATGACATTTTTGTAAAGGAGAATTAATTTGGATACCAAATAGAGACAAGCTCGGTACCCTTGCTGGTAGAGTTGAAAGGTAGTTAAGGATCACAAGCTTGGAACACAAAATCAACCTCCTGGGACAAATTTAGTTTATGACTTTAGGAGGACAAATGGACTTTTCAAAAAAAAACATTCAAATAAATATAGCTTCCTATAACATTTTTTTAAACCTCAAGGTTAAAATAAGTTAACAGTCCTAGGGACTCAGACTTTTTAATCATAGAAGAAAGTGCTTTCCTATTTTGCAAATAAAGTTAGAAAGAAATTGAACTCTATGCTGACAAGAAACAAAATTATATAGATCTTTACTCAATTCCTTATGGTAGCTGCCTTAATATTCAATGCTCTTCTTTATTAATCTGAAGGGGTGATGCTCAGCTCTAGCTATACATTAGAATCACCGAATACCTTTTTAAAAATATCAGCGCCCAGACCCCACTCAAAAAGTCTGATTTAACCAGTATGAACTAGAGACTGGCATGTCTGAGGGACAGCAAGGAGACCAGCATGGCAGGTACAGAGTGAGTGATGGCAAGAGGGATGGGAGATGAGGTCATTGAAGTAAAGGGATCAGGTCATGTAGGCTCTTATACACCAATGTGAGGATGTTAGATTTTACTCTCAAAAAATGGGGAGGTTGAGCCAGCCTGGTGGCACAGCAGTTAAGTTCACATGTTCGCCTTCGGCGGCCCAGGGTTCGCCGGTTCAGATCCTGGGTGCAGGGCTACGCACCGCTTGTCCAGCCATGCTGTGGCAGGTGTCCCACATATAAAGTAGAGGAAGATGGGCATGGATGTTAGCTCAGGGCCAGTCTTCCTCAGCAAAAAAGAGGAGGATTGGCAGCAGATGTTAGCTCAGGGGTAATCTTCCTCAAAAGAAAAAAGTGGGGAGCCTTTGAGGTAGGGGAGGGGAAGCGCTTGGTTACAAGCAACATAAACCCAGCTCAAGTCAGCCCAAGCAAAACTGGGAAATTACTGGCTCCTCTAAATGTGTGGATGGAGCTAATCTAAGGATCAACGTTATTCTCTCTCCTTCTCTCCCCTCACGTGCTTGCTTTGATGAAACAAGCTGCCATATTGTCAACTACCCTATGGAGAGAGCCATCTAGCAAGCAGCTGAGGGCAGCCTCTGGCCAACAGCCAGCTGAGAAATGAGGCCCTCGGCCCAACAACTCTCGAGGAACTGAATTCCGCCAACGTTCACACGCGCTTGGAAGCAAATCTTCCCCGAGTCCTTCCTTGGGACAGCTGTAGCCCAGCTAACACCGCGATTGCAGCCTGTGAGAGACCCTGAGCCAGAGGACCCAACTAAGCTGCACCCAGACTCTTGACCCACAGACACCGTGCTGCTCTAAGCTGCTAAGTTTGGGGGCAATTTGTTAAGCAGTAATAGAAAACTAATATAGTGACTTTGATCTGGATAGGGATGGCAAGGATGAAGAGAAATCGGTGAATTTCAAGTATATTTTGGAGGTTGAAGTAACGGCTCTTAGACTTAGTTGAATAACGAGGAACCAGTAGGAACACTAAAATTCTGTCTCCAGACACGGTGTAGATGGTGGCGCCATTGGCTGAGACAGAGAGGACTAGAAGACAAACAAGTTTGAAGGAGAGAAAGAAGAGTCCTCTTGTAAACAGCGTAGTTTGAGGTGCCTTGGGGTGTCAGGTAGGCAGTCAGCTATGCAAGCCTGGAGTTCAGAGGAGAAGGGACGCCGCTCTGCCTCACTAAGCCTCAGTTTCCTTTTCTGTCCATTGGAAAGGCCTTCCAATCTCACATGCCCTCTGCTCTCAGGAAAGCTTTCTAGAACTACCTTGAGCCCAACCGCTAGCCAGGGACAGCCGGTATGGACACCTGATCTAAACTGAGCCAATTCCCAGAATTTGGGAGTTGAAACTCAGAGACACTAGACATCTCTGTTTCCCCTTATATCAGAGCAATCTGGAACCACGACTCAAATGAGCATCTTTAGCCACATGCACCCAAAACATTGCCGAGAGAGAATGCAGTAGGTGTGCCAAAAGAGAAGCAGAGATGGTAAACATATCACCCCAGAGAAAAAGAAATGGGGAGAGGCTGCCTTGGCCCCTGCGTGCCCAATCTGAGCTCCAGCGGCACTTTGTGCCTGTGAGTCTCATTAGATATCCACATTTTCCTACAATAAATCCTCCTTTGCTTGGTAAGCTATTTTGATGGGTTTCTGTTACTTGCTGCCAAGAGATCCCCTGATAAGACAGCAGTAAAAATAGTTATGTATTGGCACCCACAAATCAGGATCGCCATGATGACTCCAAATAAGATGCTGTATTTGGAAGTGCCCTGTGAATTGTAAAGTACGATGCAAAAAACAGCTATTGTCATTGCTTTGGTTATACCTAATCCTACTCTTTTAAAATATCTTTAGATTCAGTGAGCAGCTGTAGTGTCCAAACTTCAAACATCAGAGAAGCCACAGGAGAGGAGACAGAGAGCTCGCACTTGGCTGTCCAATACAATAGCCACTGGCCGTATGTCGCTATTTAAATTAAATAAAATTGAAAATTCCCAGCTGCGCTAGCCACATTCGAAGGGTTCAGTAGTCACATGTGGCCCTGTGGCTCCCAATTGGACAGTAAATATATAGAAACACTCTCATCATCACAGAATGGACGATTTTATCGGGGCAGGGAATTCTCGCAGAGAAACTAAGGATGTGTTGTTCGAAAGCAATTCCGGAAGCTGATTTCAAAAGCATAGGATCATGTCCCCACTCAAATCCCAAATTTGTAAATAATCCTTTTTAAAAGTCTATCATTTTTTAGCTTACCTAGTTTTATTCATATTTACATTGTCAACCTGTACCACCGGTTTGAGTAAAAACCCCACACACGTCCTGCCCAGTGTGTGAAATCACTTCTTTTGTTTTGACCTCATTCTATTTTTTTTTTTTTTTTTTTTTTTTGCCAACTTAAACAAACATCATCTCAGTCTAGGTTTGTAGCCACACAAGATTTACCGGGCTCTGCTAGGTGGCATCTGAGATGGGGAACGCAGCCAAACTGCACTTCTTTCTGAAATTGGATTCATCTTTTCAGCAAAAGTAAGCTTTCCTCCTTGTCCATTCAAAGAGGGGAAATTAAGGCTCACAATGAGGAATTTCATCACTGTATGACAGAGACCAAGCAACAGAAATGACAACGTAAGAAACTGATAACCCGCCCACACAGAGGTGTCAGGCTCCCATACAGCCCCATTTCAGGGACGAGCACTCAGCTCTAACAAGCATCGGATCCTTTTCAGAAGATGGTACGAATATTAGAAGCTACCTTGTACCGAGCACTTACTACGTCAGAGCGATTGTGTTAAATGCCTTCCGTGCGTTATCTCGATCTTCACAGAATCGTTATTTCCATTCGAGAGATGAAGAAACTGATCTCAAAAATGTTCGTCATTTGTCCAAATTTGCACAGTAAACGGTAGAGCCAAGAATCCCACCAAGAGTCTTTGATTCCAGAACCAGCATGAAAAATCACTAAACCAAACTAACGTACTCCTAACCTGTAACAATGATAAATAAACCACCGACCATAAAGTCAGGGACTCTGGTGTATACACATTTATATAATTCCTTATACTGAAGTCCCATCAAAGTCTAATAACCAAACAAATTATCAGCCATTGGCAGTGTTTCCCCTTCACTGAAACCCAAGCAGTAGGACAGATGCACGAGAAAAATGTTCCAGTTAAGCCTCCTTTTATTACAGCAGGTGGTCGCGATTTTCTTTTTTCTTCCCTGTTTCCTTTTTTCCATCCTGAGGGGAATCATCTGTGTTTGGTTTAAAGGTTCAAAAACAACACCCATGACTTTGAACAACAGGTTAAAAGAGTTGTCCACAGCCGAAATGAACAAAGGAACCAATTATAGAAAAACATTCAAACGAAAATTCCTTCCAGCAATTTCCTTGGGAAAAGTCAGTGCTGTGACTTAATCAGTGCACGCAAAGCCTTCATTTTTAACGTCTTACCTCCATGTGTGTGTTTTACATGGTTTTCAGATTGCTCTCATACTCAGTATTTCTTGGCATTTCAATGCCTCCGTTTCCTTCTCTATAAAAAGGAGGGATTAAGGGCTTATCCTACTACCTGGGACATAGTAAGAGCTAGGTATGTGGCACTTTAATGATAGTGCTGTTCTTAATCATATTATCATTCATTCATTCAACAAACACCGAAATGGAACAAAGCAAAATGAAATCCACTTTTCCATCCATCTGTGGTTCTAAAGACCCAGTGGAGGATCCAGAATTTCTATATGGGGGGGGGGGGCAGTAACCCAGCTGGAGTAGAAGACGAAACTCTTGTCTAGAAGCGGTTATGGGGAGGGGCAGCTGATGGACTGAAGGAACTAACACCATCCTTCTGCAGCTGGTGCTCAATCCTCTCAGACAAGGCAAGTACTGTTACCACCATTTGGCGGATGAGAAATTTGGAGCTGGCAGAGCTTAAGCGACTTCCCAAAATTATGAGACTAAGGTATGGAAAATCAGATCCCCTAGAAGGTACTGAGCTGTTCTGGGGCAACACTTTGCCCATCTTGTTTAACATCTGTCTCCAGGGCCTAGACACAGTGCCTCGCACATTGTGGGTACTTGTCCTAGATCAGGTTCCCAAGAAGCCAAGCCTCAAACAGGGATTCCTCTGCCCTGATTTAGTAAGGGAGTGCTGTCAGGAGAAAGGGCGTGAGGGAATTGAGACAGGAGAGCAGAAGAGCGTGGACGAAGACATGCATTACTTGGAAGCCCAGCCTCATTCTGATCCCACAGAGAACTTGGAGCAGGATTGACATCATAGAATTATCCAAAACTTGCATCAAGGGGCCAGGCTTTTGGGGTGCCCTCTACAATGGGAGTGGGCTGGCTTCAGAAGGGGGCAAGGCATAACCTCCCAGGCATTTCCAAGCACCGTGGGCTGAGTGCAATTCCCTAGAGAAGGAGGGGCAGCCAACACTCGCAGCAGCTGGGGGATGGGTGCCTGGGCCTCTTAATGGGATCCAGGTGGAGACAGTGCTCAATCAATATTTATTGGATGAATGACTCATAATTAGAACACAGTCCTACTCTCTACACGTGCTTTCTCTATACACAAGACAGCACTTTCACCCTCCAAAATTTCACAACCCTTGTCAGGAACCTTCCCCTGCACAACTCAACAGAATTGTACACAATTCAGATGGCAAGGATCACATCTAACTGGGTTTAATTATCACTTTGGGGGAGGAAGGACATAGCTGTTGAGGTTTTGAGCAATGAAATAAATACCTTCACCCATCGGCCAAGGCCACTACAAATTAGCGGTTGCATTGGGGTTTTGTCTGACAGTTGGATAAAGCCAATTCACATCAAGGGACCAGAGACATAACATAGAAAGTTCACTAGAATGCTATCTCCCAGAGAGGATATTTGCTTCTCACATTCTCGTACCACCCCTGGGCTGAGAACTCAGACTGGGGACTAATATACCTTTCACACCACGTCGGTATAAAACCAAGGTGCTGCCAAGGTTGAGAAGCTCCATCTAGGAGGAGAGAGCCAAAGGGGGACCCTCCAACATTCACCTTGTCTTTAGAGCAGGGCTCTTGAATTTTCATGTGCATTTGGATCGTCTCGTCAAAATGCAGATCCTGGCTCAGTAGGGCCTGAGTAGGGCCTGGGACTCTGCATTGCTCACAAGCTCCCAGGATATGCTGATGCTGCTAGTCTAGGGACCACGCTTCGGGTAGCAAGGGTCTCAGTGAAGGCTCTGGCAGCTCTGACACACCCTCGCACGAGCACCTGTATGGCAGGCCCCTCACCCGTCGCCCTCACGGGGACCCACATGCAGGACACCTGCTTCTTCCAGTTAATCTGCACAGAGCATCTGGGCCGGCCCACAGTTGCAAGTCACCCCACTTCTGCCCACTTACCTGGCAGAAGGTATTCCCAGGGGCACAGATGGAAACACATCTTCACTCAGGGCCACTCATGATGCTCCCCCAGCCCCCAGTGAGTCCATCTGAGGCCCCCTGGCCCAGCTTCCCCTCACGCCTTTGTGTCCAGAGCCCAACCCTTGCTCAGAGCGTCCTCTCGGAATGAACTCACTGAGCCTTCCCCGGCTTTCCTCCGCACCTGAGGCAATTATTACTTGTCATAAACAAGAACTGCCAGCTGTGAGTAGCATTCAGCTCCCTGTTCTTAAAATGCCTGATAATCGTTTCTCTCCAAGAAGACTCCTCCAGCCCCATGGTTCTGCCCAGCCAATCACAGTGTGGTCCCGGGCCCATGTTTTGATAAGATAATCTGTCACTGTCAGTCAGAGAGGCCAGGCTCTTCCTGCAGGGACGGAGAGAGAGAGAAAGGGAAGGCACCTCAGCCCTCCTTGGAAGTGCAGCTGACCGCCCGTCTCCCCGTCTCCCCCGGGAGGCTGTGCCCAGAGAGGGCTTGACAAATGACAACAGACAGAAGGAAACCTTCTGCTTCTAAACACCTGGAGGCCCCGCCCCAGCTGCTCTCACACTCTTTTCTTGTTTGTCTCTCAAGCTCCATTCAGGGAGAATGGAGATGTCTTCTTGGAGTGAATTAAAGGGGAAGCCAAAACATGACTGATAAACATTAATGTACAACTGAAATTTCACAAGATTGTAACCTATCGATAACTCAATAAAAAAAATAAATAAAGGGGAAGCCAAGAGGGAAAAGGGGGAGGTCATTTGGAGGAACAATTAGGCCATCTGTGGAGGCCAACCTTGAAGATGGCCCCGTGACCCCCACTTCCTGGTATTCACACCCCTGGATAATGTCGCCCTCTTCCCCTTGGTACCGGAGTTGGTCTGCGTAATAAACAGAATACGGGTGTGCTCTCTCTGAATCTCTTGAATCACTCACTCCAGGAGGAGCCAGTTGGCATGTTGTGAGAACAGTCAGGTGGCCGATGGAGAGACCCAAGTGGGTAGGGACTGGGGCCTCTGGCAGCCACGTGAGGGAGCTCAGCAGCAGGTTCTCCCCTAGTGGAGCCTTGATGGGGCTGCAGCCCCGGCCAACAGCTTGACTGCAACCTCGTGAGCGACCTGGAGCCAGAGGCAGCCTGCTAAGCTGCTCCTGGATTCCTGACACACACAGGCTGTGAGACCATCGATGCCTGTTGTTTCAAGCTGGTAAGTGTGGGGTGATTTGTTATGCAGCAGTAGGTAACTAATATACCGTACATCCCAAACCAAACTATGAACATAGTGTGGGCTCCTTCTATGACAAGATGTGGTACCAATCACTAGGAGAAATGCAGAGAGAATAGTAGCAGTAATAACAGCATCATAACAATAGCCGCTGACACTTATCTACACCTTACTGGGGACCAGGCTCTGTTCTAAGCACTTTGCATGCAGTAACCCACTTAATCCTATAGCTCCCTGTTATTATCATCATCCCTCTCCAGGCCGTCCAGCCATCCGGAACACGTCTGCAGTTGAACGAGGCCAAGTTTAGCAAAGTGTGGCAACAAGGGAGACCGCAGCCCATGGGGAACGGTGGTGCACCTCTGTTAGAGAGCGTTGGGAAGGGCGTATTAGAGGATCCGGGTTTGCCCTGGAGTGGGTGTCTTAATCATTTTTATCCAGGAGGCAGGAGGCACAGAGCGGGTTTAACGCTGTCCTTGACAGAGCGGCAGCAGCCACTTGTGCTGATCAGAGGGAGGGGATGTTGGGTCATTTCTGAGGTTTGCACAGGGTTCTTTACTGTTGTGCTCAGACGCGATTCGAGAGCGCTCTTACTTTTGTCGTTTCATCACAGTCAGCATGAGGTCCTCCTATGTGGTGTCCTGTGAAGTTGCTTAAGGCAGGAATACTTGTGGGATCTGCCGGTACCAGGCCAGCTACAGCTGACAGCGCTCAGGACCATGTGCTCCCTCTCCCACGCCCATTTTACAGATGGAAACTCTGAGGCCAGAATAAGCAAAGTAGTTGAACTGTCAAGGCAGAAAGGACTTTACAGCAGAGCTTCTCAGACTGTCGGCGGTTTAGGGCCGGTTTTGTTTTGGTTTTCTCTTGTTTTCTAATCTATTGTGAGCCAATACTTTCATAACATACGATACAAATGGATTCCTAGAATAATGATCATGGACTTAGATGTTGCATCAATGTCAGATTGCTAGAGAAGTTTCTAAACACGTACTTTCAATTTTGCTGTGACCTGGTCACAGACAAGTAACATTTTGAGCATCTTTAGAGGTTGTCTTATGGAGAGTTTCCCACGCTTCATGCTTTGGTGCACCTTCGTTCTTGCCATATCCGTGTAGCACTTCTACTATTATTTACCTAATGTCATCTTTAGATCGCCTCATTCTATATCACCTGACATCCATCAGGGTGGCTGCCATCAAAAGAACAAAAAATAACAAGTGTTGGCGAGGATGCAGAAAAATTGGTAACTTTGTGCACTGTTTGTGGGAATGTAAAATGGTGCAGCCACTATGGAAAACAGTACAAAGGTTCCTCAAAATATTAAAAATAGAGTTACTATATGGTCAAGCAATCCCACTACTGGGTATATACTCAAAAGAAGGCAAGGCAGGATCTCAAAGAGATATTTGCACCCCCATGTTCCTTGCAGCATTATTCACAATAGCTAAGAGGTGGAAGCAACCAAAATGTCCATCAACAGAGGAATGGATAGAGAAAGCGTTGTATATACACATAATGGAATATGACGTAGCCTTAAAAAAGAAAGAAATGTTGTCACATGCTACAAATAGATGAACCTCAAGGACATTGTGCCAAATGAAATAAGCTAGTCACAAAAGGATGAATACTATACAATTCTACTCCTATGAAGCATCTAAAGTAGTCAAAATTGTAGAAACAGAAAGTAGAAGAGCAAAGGGAATGCAAGAGGGGAAATTAGTGTTTAATGGGTCTAGAGTTTCAGTTTTGCGAGATGAAAAAGTCCTGGAGATCTCTTGCACACTGATGTAAATATGCCCACCACTGCCAAACTGTGTGCTTAAAAATGGTGACAACGGTAAGTTTAATGTTGTGTGCTTTTTATCACAATTTTTAAAAAAAGGAAAACAGTCCCTCATCCCAAGCAATAATAACCCATATCATGAGTTGAGGTGGCTGGGTTTGTATATATTTTCTTATATGCATTAAAATAAATTCATAAGTGATAGAATAAGAGAAATTTTTCCCCATGTACCACCAAAACTCGTTTTGTGTACCACCAGCGAGGCCCATGCCACACTTTGGGACACACCGGGAACTTTGGGATACATCTCCTATTTCTTCAATGCCCAGCATCTGAGGTCTGGCAAGAAGAAGGTCTCGGAGTCACTCCCACTTTCCAAGAGCTTGCCATCAGATTGAACACACACCCACTAGGAAGGGGAAAAAAAACACTTAAAAGAAACCTGTCAGCTCCTTGAAGACCATCCTACCCAAAGCTGTCTATAGACTCAATGTGAGACCACACCTGTTTTGTTCCACGTTCTACCCAAAGTACCCAGCTTGCCAACTGATATTTGTTGGAGTCTGTCAAATTGAGATAAATAGCGACTACGTACAAACCAGTGATGTACGGGGCCAGGGTCCCTAACCTGGGGTTTGCAGACGGACTTCAGAGGGCCCGTGAACTTGAATGGGAACATAGTATTTCCTCTAACCCTATTTTCTCTAACCTCCAAGTGAAATTGAACATTTGCTTCCGTTATAAATGGAGGCAATAAACTGCAGTAGAGTCACAGTTTCTGGGACTTTGTCGGCAACATAAATCACAGATTTTTCATATCTCATTACAATCTTTGCAGACATCTCGATATATTGTCTGCATGCATCACTAATTGAAATTACATAGTTATTAGACCCACCACTAAATCTTGTTATTTAATGCGTTAGTAAAAAAGCACTTATTACTAAGACACAAATTTGGTGGTTTTTTTAGATTTCAATAAGCATATTTTAGTATAATCGGTTTCCTTTGTAATTTGATGCACTTTATTCTCTGTGTTTATTTCCTGCAGTGTTCTGAGAAGGAGTTCATTGACTTCACCAGATGCCAAAGGCGTCAATGGCATACAAAAAGAAGGTTAGGACCCAGGTTGGGTTGACTCAGTTTCCCTAGTATAGCTGACAACTGTCTGGGTCTAAAGAGAGGCAGGCTGAACAAAGATCAAGCTCATTTTTGCCACCCTTTGGGAAGCAAACACCAACTGCTCATCCCAGAGAGCAGTGAATTCACCAGGTACCAGTTGTGTACAGGACTCCCCTGATAACCATCGGGTTCCATGTTCCTAAAACAGGCTGGTTGGCAAGATCAAGGTCTCAGAGAAAATTTGGTGTTGAGGAAAACCAAGTAAAGTGATCTTATATCTAAGGGTTCAAAATATGGACTCTCGAGCCAGACTCCCCGTGTTTGTATCCAAGCTCCAACAGGAAGGATCTGGGCAACCTTGGGTGAGTTATTTCACCGGGATGCATTTCAACTTCCCCACCTATAAAAGAGGAACCATGGAGTCTGATTGTGGTAGGCAGAAAAACGGCCCTTTAAAGATGTCCGTGTCCTAGGGGCCGGCCAGTGGCATAGTGGTTAAGTTCGTGCACTCCACTTCGGCAGCCTGGGGTTCACAGGTTCACAGGTTTGGATCCCGGGTGCAGACCTAGCACCACTCGTCAAGCCACACTGTGGTGGCGTCCCACATAAAATAGAGGAAGACTGGCACAGATGTTAGCTCAATGACAATCTTCCTCACAAAAAAAAAGATGTCCATGTCCTAATTCCTGGACCCTGTGAATATGTTAGGTTCTGTGGCAATGGGGAACTACAGTGACAGATGGAGTTAAGGTTGCTGGTCGCCAAGCAATTATTCCAGATTATCTGGTGGACCCAAGATAACCACAGGGGTCCGTAAGTGTGGAAGAGGGAGGAAGAAGAGCAGCAGAGATTTGAAGCTGTGATACTGCTGGCTCTGAAACAGAAGAAGGGACCACAAGCCAAGGCATGCACCTGGTCTCTAGAATCTGGAAAAGGCAAGACTCTCCCAGAGAGGCTCCATAAAGACTGCGGCCCTGCCAACAACTGATGTTTGCCACGGGAGACCCATTTTGAACTTCCAGTCTCCAGAACTGTAAGATAATAAATTTGTGTTGTTTTAAGCCATGAAGTCTGTGGGAATTTGTTATAGCAGCAATAGGAAACTATTACACTATTTAAAAGATTTCGGTGAGAATTAATAAATGAGGTGATTTATGTAAAGCCCTTGGAACAGTACCTAACACCTCATTGGTGCTATAGATTATTACTGTTAAAGAAATGTTAGACAAATAAAATGTTGGACAAATGTTAGACAATAAAAGTTATTTGTCTAAAAGTTAGACAAATCCACCACTTCCAACAAAATCAGGCTGGTCCACATCAAAGCTCTGCTCTGTTTTGTTATCCCCTAATGAATTCATGGAGCCAGGCAGTAATCACACAGTGGCTCACATCACCAAACAAGAGATAACCAGACAGCAGGTCCCTCCTGATGGACAGACACACAACCACTGACGAAGCAGTCTTGCCAAAAAGAAAAATCAGACACAAACATGATGAAACTTATAGATCTGACCAATGTACAGGGAAAACAGAAGACAGAGGAACGTGTCAAGTGACACCACAGAGATGTAATCAGCAACATCTAGACTGTGGGGAACCCTACAGCAATGCTTCTCAAACCTGAATGTGCATAAAACACTCGGGGACCTTGTTAAAATGCAGATTCTAAGCCAGTAGGTCCGGAATGGGACCTGAGACTCTGCATTTCTAAGGAGCTCCCAGGTGATGCGGATGCTGCTGGCCCATGGCCCACATTTTGAGTATCAAGGCTCTACAAGATAAATAACCCACTTTTCCAGTAATAAAAGAAGTGAAGAGGAAACCTACAGATTCAAAGATACACCAACTGTTACATAGTTTCACACTTGGATAAATTGGTGGAGGGATGGGGTTATTATCAGAGATAGGAAATGCAACAGAAGAATGAGTTTGATGGAAGTTCATTATTTTTGTTTTGAGCAGGTTGCATTTAAAATGTCTGTGGTATGGGGGGAGAAAATAAAATTCTAGAGCTGCCTAAAGCTTCCTTTATTTGCAAAGTGAAATCAAATTTATGACTTTACAAATCTGTATTCTGTAAGTAAGGCATCATGTTGCCATGATATATTTCCATTCAATGTGATCTACCTTTAAAAATAAAAAAAGATACACCGACAAATGACAATGTGTAGGATTTTCATTGGAGTCTGACTCAAAGTAGCAGCTGCCTCTTGGAAAAGAGGGGTTCTCAGGTAGGGACTTCACTCTGAATCTGAGCCCCATCAGCTGCGGGCTGGGAAGTCGTATAGTGTCCTAGAGACTAATGAACCTGGATTTGAATCTCAGCTTCTCACTTATGAGCTATGTGACCTTCGCTGAGTTACATAACCTCTCTGACCCTCAGCATCACCTATAAAATAGGAATAATAACAAGGATATCCACCTTGTAGTTTTGTGATGAGGATTAAATGAGACGCTATAAATAAAATGTTGAATCCAGTGCCTAGCATGGAGCAAGCACTTAACAGATTTTATCTGTTACTACTACTGCAGCTGCTGCCACTCTCTTCTGACCTTGGGAGAGCCACTTAATTCCTCCAACCCTCAGCAGCCTCTTCTCTAAGAAGGAATCACAACGTCCTATATCCACAGAGAGTTTGGCACCTTCCTCCCTTAATCCTTTCAGTTTCCTCCTCAAATATCCCCTTTCTAAGAACTTTTCCATGACCAGCCCCCCTTCAGATATAATATAGCTCACACTCTCTCTCCATCCTGTGACTCGACTTTATTTTTCATCCCAGGACCTATCCCCCTGGTTTATATTTATTTGCTTAATGTCTATCATCCTTGCCATAAGGTCAGTTCCAAGGAAGTTAGAGACTCTGTCATTGCCTGTCCCCAGGGCGCAGATCTGACTGGCATATAAAAGCACTCTGTGAATATTTCTTGAAAAATTAATGAAAGAAATTCAGTAACTCATGACAATAACTAAGCAGCCCTGAGTTGCCGCTCAATAGATATTAATTTCCTTCCTTCTTTCCAAGGCCAGGAAAATGAATGGCTCTAGATACTCATTTGCAGGGTGGGGGTAGTGAGAGAGGAATGCCCACAGACCCGCCTCCTTCCCGCTTCTCCTCCATCCATCATTCAATCAAAACTAGAACTGGGCTGCAGAGGCCAAGAAGTCCAGTGCATCCCTTATTCCCAGTAAGTTCTTCCTGGATCTGAAATGTTAACAGAAGCAAGGAGTCCCGGGGGCTCACTGCTTGTAGAAGAGAATTCAGGCAGAATTCAGACAGCTGCCCCATTGCCTGTAACCCCAATAAATGGTGTCTGACCAACCTAATGTGGGGATGCTGAGGGTGAGGGCTTTGCTGCTTTTGGGGTCTCAGGAGTAGAAAGTCAACGGGTTTGATGTATGGCCTCACTTACAGCATCTGAAACAGAACATCCGTTACCAGGGTGGCCGCTGTCAAATCTGCCTTCATATAACAATACAAACAGTGGCTGAGTCTTGAAAACCACTTTACAAAGCCAACGATCAAAGAGTAGAACCGTCTTTTCCAATAGCAACGACTTAAGATGATCATGTCACTCCTCTGCCGAGAACCCTCCCCTGGCTTTCCAACACGCTAAGAATAAACTGCAAACTCCTCTCCCAAGACCGCTCCAGGCCCGGCGTGGTCTGGCCTCGCCGGTCTCTCCAACATCACTTCGGGTCCTCCTCCTCCTTATTCACTCCGCTCCAGCCACACCCTTCTCTGTGTCTCTAGAACAGGACAAACGTGTTGCTGCACGGGGTGTTAGCGCTTTTTGTCTCTTCTCCCTGCGCTCGCTCCTTCTTCTTGTTCAGATCTTCGTCCCTGACGTGCCTTTCTAAAGCACCCCCAGCGTCTAGGCACCCTCCATCACATCAGCCTGCTTTAATGTCATCGTAGCATTTGGGTATCCGGGCCATCTGCAGTCATTTTGTTGGCTCCTTTATGTGCTTATTTCCTACCCTGTCTGGCTCACGGCTGTCTACCCCTAGAAGAGTCCCTGTCACATAGGCAATACATATTTGCTCAATAAATATTTGTTAAAGGAAAGAATGTATTGGGAGTGGCATTTGAGGTCAGGAATTGGCAAACTTTTTCTGTAAAGATCCAGATAGTAAATATCTGAGGCTTTGCAGGCCATATGGTCTTAGTCACAACTGTTCAATTCTGCCATTGCAGCACAAAACAGCCAGTGATGATATGTAAGCAAAAGGGGCATGGTATTATTTCAATAAAACTTTATTTATAAAATCAAGCAGTGGGCCGGATTTGGCTCACAGGCTGCAGTTTGCAAACCCCTCTTCTGCATCAAGACTGAATTCAAGTATACTCTCCACACAGTTGCGTGACATGATTCCTTGCCCCAATGCTACAGCATCCACTATGTGTTGTATAAATACTGAATAAACCATTCTATGTTGTACCCAACCCTCTGCCTACAAATAGGCTTCACCCGAGTGAACAGATCTTAAGCACCTACAGTGTGCTAGACCCTGGGCTAAGTGCTGTGACTGTAACACTGCATAAAACAGACCCAGGTCTTACAGGACGTAGTCAAGGGGCCACATGTGAAACAATGAGAATACAATGGGAAGCCTTATGATGGGGCACAAGGTGCATCAAGAAGTTGTTTGGGGTGCATTCCTTATATTAGCCCACTCTATGATTCTGGGATAATGGAAACTAAGAAGGAGGGTTGGGTCCTGGGGAATCTTAAGCAAAGTTACGAAATTCCCCCTGTTCTATGGGGTTTAGGGGATGTCCCAACAAGGTCTATCTTGAAAGATTTCCCCAAATATTTTAGAAGCTCCAAAATTACATAACCTGCAAAGCTTCCTTCCCCTTTCCCCTCTCATGACCCAGAACTGTAACCACATGTGACAAGAGAGGGATGTAGAGTGTTTTAGCCCAGAGCATGAGGCAAGTTAGCTCGTTGATCCGTTTTCATCATTTGTCCCAGGAGGGTTCTGAGACTCACATAATAAGAGCTAATAATAATTTATGCCAGGCGCCATTTTAAGCACTTTGAGAGTACTTTCTTCATTTAATCCTCACTACCATCCTACAAGAAGGGGAATGTTATAATCTCTGTTTAACAGAAGAGAAAACAGAGGCCCTGCTAGGGATTCTGAGGCCTTCTCAGGCCTTCTATGGATACAACTGCTCCATGCATTTTGCTCCCTGTTTTGGTAGAATTCTTAAGCTTGTATGCCTTTTCTCCATCCTGCGAAGCAGCAGGTTGGGTGGTGACAGCCTCCCTTCTACTTTCTCAAGGCAGAGCTAAAGCTCAAGTCTGTGATCTCTCCTTGGCCTGCAGACTCTAGCTGGCTTTCTCTGCATGCCCACTAGCCATCTGCCGGAGCTCACTCTGGACACCATGGGCAGTGCACACAGAGAGCCGACCACAGGGTGTTGAGGGGGTGTGGGTAAGGTGCACAGAGCGCTGGGGACCCATGTGCCAATTGGGGGATCCATGGATGAGGCATTCCCAGTGGCTCATGGGTGGGCTCCTGATGGGGTCCACAACACAGTTGGTGGGATCTCCATCTCTTTAATGCCCTCTGAGAGTCCTATCCTCTGCTCTACCAGCCTCTCCCTGCCCCAAGTCATGCAGCTCACAGCTCAGACCTCTGGATGGGGTGAAAGAGAATTGGGCCTCCTTGGCAATGTCGCACACAGCTGGGAAAGCCAGGCACTTACACACTCTCACTTACCCCACAGGAGAAATCACAGGCCGAGACAGTCTTGGCATGGAGCTGTGCCACCTTAGGGGAGAGGTGATGTGGACAAAGTCAAACTGTTCCTCTTGCCCTTTGCAGTGTGTCCAAACTCATATTTTTTTGCTCCAACGTTGTGCTAGAACTTTCTTTGTTGGAATCCTGGACTTCCACAAAGGCTGTCTCATCTGTGGGTGATTATTTAAGTCAGTATTCTCCAGGGGCTCCCAGACCACAGCAGAGAGGACCTGGAGTCAGTTCATGGCCCACTGCTGGGTCCACAGCCAGGACTGAGGTCTGTCTGCGTGTCTATCACCCAACGCACAGGTGGGCGAGACTCCTCCAGGTTCCCTTGGCTTACGGTGCTGAGGCCCTCAGCTCCCCGCATGAACTCTTGTCCGTGGGTGGATGACAAATTGTCCTTGTTGGGAGAAGGGAGGATACAACAAGGGACATACTCAGCCGTGTTGCTGATGTCACTCCTCTGTTACCCAATTTTCTGGGCCACGCTTCATACAAGACCTAGTCTGACCTTTTGGCATTCAAAATAGACCCCTCGGAACCACAGGTCAACGTCAAACATCCTAAATTCCCAGCAGTTTATATGCCAGGTTAAGGGAGTATGTGGGTTTTTTGTTTTGTTTTGTTTTGTTTTGTTTTTTAAAGATTTTATTTTTCCTTTTTCTCCCCAAAGCCCCCCCGGTACATAGTTGTGTATTCTTCGTTGTGGGTCCTTCTAGTTGTGGCATGTGGGACGCCGCCCCAGCGTGGTTTGATGAGCAGTGCCATGTCCGCGCCCAGGACCCGAACCAACAAAACACTGGGCCGCCTGCAGCAGAGCGTGCGAACTTAACCACTCAGCCACGGGGCCAGCCCCAGTTTTTGGGTTTTTTTGCTATACTCACCCTGTCCTTGTTTAAACAAGGGCTATAACTGGCTTCAAGGCCTGCAGGCTACATTGCTTAACACAGATGTTCTAAGTCGGGAATCAGCAAACTTCTGTAAAGTTCCAGATAGTTCATATTTGGGGCTTTATGGGCTACACGCTCTCTGTTGCAACTACTCAGCTCTGCCATTGCGGCACAGAAGCAGCCGTAGACAATATATAAATGAGTGATGTGGCTGCGCTCTGATAAAACTTTATTTAGCAAAACAAGTGATGGGCTTAGCAGTCCCTCAAGAAGTTAAACGTAGACTTGCCATATGACCCAGCAACTCCACTCCTAGGTATACACCCAAAAGAATTAAAAACAGATGTTCAAATGAGAACTCCTTCATGAATGTTCATAGCAGCCCTATTCATAATGGCTAAAAGGTGAAGACAACTCAAATGTCAATCGCCTGAAGAATGGATAAATAAAATGTGGCATATCCATACAGTGGACTAGCATTCAGCCATGAGAAGGAATGAAGCATTGATTCATGCTACAATGTGGATGAACCTCAAAAATATTACGCTCAGTGAAAACAGCGATAAAAAGTTGCATATTGTATGATTCTATTTATGTGAAGTGTCCAGAATATGAAAATCCACAGAGAAAGAAAGTAGATTGGTGGCTGATGGCGGCTGAGGATAAAGGAATGGAGATGACTGCTTAACCCTTATGGGGTTTCCTTTGGGTTGATTAAAATGTTTTGGAACAGGATGGAAGTGGTAGTTGCACAACATGGTGAATGTACTAAATGGCACTGAATTGCACGCTTTAAAATGGTTAACTTTATGTTTTGTGAATTTCCCCTCAATTAAAAAAAAGTGGGAAAAAAAAAAAAACAGGCTACAGTTTGTTAACTCTTGCTCTAAACCAACAAGCCAAGAAGGGGAAGGACAGCAGCACACCATCGCCCACACGTGGAACAGCCCGGGCCGCCCTGCAGTGCAGGAGGAAGGTGCGAGCGCGCGGTCTCACGCCTCCCTAAAACCCACAGCAGGCACCACCCTCCCTCGACCTGTGAAGACAGGAGAGCTTCTAGGAGCACTTGGTGCATAAATCGAGGCCCGGATTAGGGAGGAAGGATGCGCCATTCACGGCACACGCTGAGGCCCAAGGTGAGGTGGTCTCTCCGCAAAACCAAAAGACGTCTGATGTGTTTGGACCAAAGAGAGAGATGCCGGGGAGGGATAAGGCAGAACAGGAAACCAGAGTCTCAACGTTAGGGCGTGATAAGAAGTTTGGGTGTTATCCTGAGGGCAGTGGGAAGCTTATCAAGGATTTCCAGCAAAAGAGTTGGAAAGGCAGATCTGCTTTTTTGGAAACATGACTCTCAGCGTGTCCAGATGAGGGGTTGGGAGACAGCGATACTAGACAAAGGGAGGAGGTTACGCGAAGGGTTTGAATGCTTTACAGCACACAAGGAGAGCTTCGAGACGACCTTCGCGGAACGGAAAAGTCGGCCAGTTGGAGGTTTTCTACACTGGACAGATTTCTCTTTCAAACAGGAACAAGAACCTTTTTAATTTTTCCCAAAATTCCAAGAAGGACCTTCATAAGGGTCCAGCTGCCGGGCTTAGAATGAGTTGAGCAAAACAAAAATGATAGAGAAATAAAATACAAAATGAGGATCTATTTTCCACTTTTAAGGAGACCAATACATGGAAAGGAGCCTGCAGTTTTCCATGAATAACAGCTGCAGCAGGAAACAGTGCTAATTATTATTATTACTATTATTATCATTATTTATGTTAATAATTACATTCACTGGGACCGCTTAAAGAAGGAATGCCTTAGGGAGCAAAGACAGTCTAAGGAATTCCATCATCAAAATTTCATTTGTGGCTCACAGCCTCCTTAGCATGACTAATTAATATTCTCTCCCTAAACAAATAAGGATGGCGGAGGATGCCGAGCCACAGAAATAGTGCTTATCTCAGGAAACGATGGAGAATAAATAGAATAAAAGGACTGGGGTCTCACTTGTGATTATTATCATAATAAAATGCTTCTGGGAAAGACTTGGCAAAAGGCACCCACACCACAATGCCTGGCAGATTAACAGCTTCGAGACGATTGCAAAATTAAAGCAAATCTCAGGTTCAGTCACTGAATTTAAACATTGTGAAAATGCTCATTTTCGCTCCAGCCAGCGATCCGTGGCAGGTTTCTAGTTTGGGGTTTTTTTACGTGCCAGCATTTGACTCTATAACCGGGTTTCCTCTATATACCATTCACAATCTATTTCAAACATACACCTAAGGGCACTGGATTTCTGGTGCTGCTGAGGCAGTGGCTCATAAAAACACGGGCTTTGGCAGAAATGACCCCACACATTTGTGGACAGCTAATTTTGGACAAAGGAGCTAAGAACATACAATGGAAGAAGGAAGGTCTCCTCAGTAAATAGTGTTGGGAAAACTGGACAGCCACATGCAAAAGAATGAAAGTACACCACCATCTTACACCAGACACAAAAATTAACTCAAAATGGATTAAAGACCTGAAACTAAAAAACCCCTAGAAGAAAATATAGGCAGTACAACCTTTGACATTGGTCTTAGTAGAATCGCTTTGAATATGTCTTCTCAGGCAAGGGAGACCAAAGAAAAAATAAACAAATGGAACTAATCAAACTGAAAAGCTTCTGCATGGCAAGGGAAACCACTGACAAATTGAAAAGACAACTTACTGATTAGGAGAAAATGTTTGTAAACCATATATCTGACAAGGAGTTAATTTCCAAAATATGTAAAGAACTTAGACAACTCAATGACAAAGAAATGAACAAGCCTGTAAAAAATGGGCAGAGGATATGAACAGACATTTTTCCAAGGAACATAGACAGATGACCCAGGCACGTGAAAAGATGCTCAACATCACTACTTACTATTGGGGAAATGCAAATTAAAACCACAATGATAGATCACCTCACACCTATCAGAATGGTTATTATTAATAAGACAAGAAATAGTGTTGGAGAGGATGTGGAGAAAAGGGAACCCTCAGACACTCCTGGTAGGAATGTAAATTGGTGCAGCCACTATGGAAAACAGTATAAAGTTTCCTCAAAAATTAAAAATAGAACTTCCATATGATCCAGCTATTCCACTTCTGGGTATTTATCCAAAGAACACGAAAACACTAACTCAAACAGATATATGCACCCTAGGTTCATTACAGCATTATTTACAATAGCCAAGACTCAGAAACAACCTAAGCGCCCATCAACAGATGAATGGATAAAGAAGATATGGTACATATACAATGGAATACTACTCAGTCATAAAAAAGGCAAAATCGTACCATTTGCAACAACATGGATGGACCTTGAGGGTATTATGCTGAGCAAAATAAGTCAGATAGAGAAAGGCAAATACCATATGATCTCACTCATATGTGGAAGATAAACAAACAAACACACAGACACAGAGAACAGACTGGTGGTTACCAGAAGGGAAGGGGAGTTGGGGGAGGGTGAAAGGGGTAAAAGGGGCACATGTGTAAAGTGATGGATGGAAACTAGACTTTTGACGGAGAACCCGATCTAGTCTACACAGAAGTCAAAATATAATGATGTACACCTGCCATATATAATGTTATAAGCAAATGTTATCTCAATAAAAATAAATTTTAAAAACTGGCTGATTTCACACACACACACACACACACACACACATTAACAAAAGGGCTTTGGAGTCTGAGAGATTTGGGTTCAAACCCTCATTCTTCCAATAACTACTCATGGCCTCAAGCAAGTTACTTAATCACTCTGTGCCTCAGTTTCCTTATCTGTAAAATGGGGGTGATAACACTATCTAACCTCAAAGAATTTTAAAGGGTAGCGGCTCTAAGGCAGTGCCCAGTACCTGGAATATGTTTCATGGAGTGGCAGTCTCGGTGGCGTGACCATTGTGCTGCACCCCTCCCTCTGTTCACAGGAGAAACAACCCATTCTGAGTCAGAGCCTGCGCTGAGTCCACTGGCGTTCAATAGATACATGTTGTTTGAACGTGAATGAATACGTGATCTCGGTAACTGTTTGGTCACTCTGAATTCTCACCCAGTTTCTAGAACCATCTTAATTTTACTTGTTTAAATGGCAAGTGGATCTTCTTGTGTGTCAATTATGACAAGCCCTATTTGACAGAGAGAGATCAAATCCCTGAGAGGAAACAGAGATGGCAAACAGCCCCAGGCCATTAGCCTTGAGAGCAGGGGTCAGACCGGGGGAAGTTTCAACCATCGATTAAGTGTGGTCCAAGCAGAAATTTTTAAATTCTAAGTAGCCGAGGTGTCTTTCAGACTTGGTAAATGTTGCCAATTCTTGCTGATAATAACTGTAACAATAACTGTCACTCATCAGATGCTTACCATGGGCCAGATATTGGGCTTACTGCTTTAAATACGTTATCTTATTTAATCCTCGTGACAGCACTATCAAGTCAATCTCTATTACGCCCCATTTTATTTTGAGGAAAGTGGAACTCTGAGATGGTAAATAATTCTCCCAGTTTATGCAACTGGGAATTCAAACTTAAGGTGTCTGGTTCTAAAAACCCGAGTACTTAGCCACTATGTTATATTGCCTCCCAAGCAAATACTGACCTTTAGACGAACATCGTAAACACCTCCGTTTCCATGTGGCTGCCATAACAAACAGCCACGAATGGGGTGACTTAAACAGCAGAGATTCATTATCTCCCAGTTCTGGAGGCTGGAAGTTTGAAATCAAGGGGCCACCGGCAGGGTTGGTTCCTTCTGGGGGCGGTGAGGGAAAGTGTCCATGCCTCTCTCCTAGCTTCTGACGTCTTGCTGGCAGTCTTAGGCATTCCTTGACTTGTAGATCTCTGCCTTCATCTTCACATGGCAATGTCCCTCCATCCATGTCTGTCTCCAAAGTTTCCCTTTTTATAAAGACACCAGTTATAACGGATTAGAGGCTCACCCTACTCCAGTATGACCTCATCTTAACTAATTACATCTGCAACAGCCCGATCTCCAAATAAGACCACATTCTGACGTTCTGGGAGTGAGGACTTCAACATGAATTTTGAGGGACACAGTTCAACCCACAACATCGCCCAAACCCATTTGTCTTAACTGGTTATTCCCCCATCTCTGGCCCAGGGGCAGAGGGGAGGGGAGTAGGGTTTCTACACACTCACAAACATGCTGCAAGACGTAACTCTTCACTCCAAACCCCGCAGAGCCATTTATCCTATATTAGAAAGGACAGTTGAAAAGGGATACAGCGCAAAAGATGTCCAACCAAAGATAAACGTTTCCTCGGGGGCGATGACTTTCAGAGATTTGAGTAGTAAGTTTTTGAAAAATGGGCACATGAGGAACAAAGGTTGGGTTTGTGAGATCGTGGACAACCCTCAAGACAACAGCCAGCTTTCCCCCATGATTATAAATCGGGGGGTTTGAAATGGAACTTGTCTCGTGTGGCTTTCAAAGCCGTCGGTGGCCCAGGGGTAGTGAATCATTTCTAAAGTAAAGCACTTCCTTCGAACCCAGGAGAAACAGAAGTAGGCAGGTAAAAAATGATAACACAGAAGGCAGATTTATGAGCAGCCTGGAATCCGAACGCTTCTTTTTCACATTCCTTAGGAGGGACCAGTCCTGAAGTCCATGTGAGAATAAGAGCCTAAGACGGAACACCAAAAAATAAAATCTCTCAGCATTTCCCAAACTCATACAGGAAATCTCACGCAAGCCCCTCCCCAGTAAGTAATAGATTCCTTTGTCTGGCAATGGACACAAATAAATGAACATTTTTTCCCTCTTTCAACAGTTAACTTGCTGAGTGACTGTCAGATGCTGAGCACTGTCCCAGGTTCTGAAAATAAAGACCTCGAGGTGGGTTTACGGATTCGCTGGATCCCAGACTCTGAGCAATTAAATCATAGGTCTGCAAGGGATTTCGAGAGTCGTTTACGCAGACAGAAGGATGGTAAGGGAGACAGAGGAAGACATGCGTCTTGTATTTCTGCTGTGTGTCATCTAACGAATTCTTCACAGCAACTTTTCAAGATGGTGTCTTTGCTGCGAGCCAGTATTATTAATCTCATTCCCACCATTTTGTAGGAATCCACAGTAACTGAATTCTCCTTTGGCTCCAGCAGAATTTGCATATACACAACTAGGAACTGCCACTATGCCTCTGTGCTCCTCCCATCTATTTGAGGCCAAAGTTATTCAAGGAAGATATTTCCCCCAACTTGGAGACGCTAACAGTCCTGAGGACTGCAGATGTATAAAAAGGTTCTTCCATAACAAAGATAATAACATCAAAAAATATATTGTTACGGCAACCCCATAGGTTAGCTCCTGATTTTGGACATTTTTCTTGGGCCTGTGCTTCCCTCCTCCCCACCCCACTAACTTCTGATTTTGAAAATTCTCAAATCCAAACAAAAGTTCAAATAATAGTATAATTAATATTCAGATATCTCTAACATACGCATATTTTTTCCTGAACTATTTGAAAATAAGTTTCAGACAACAGAATACTTCACCATGGAATACTTTAGTGTGAATTTTCTTAATAATAAGAACATTCTTCAATACATCCATAATCCCATTATCACACTTAAGAACATAACAAAAATTCGTAATGTCATACAACATACCGTCCATATGCAAATTTCCCCAGGTGACAAAAAAAATCTTATATAGCTGTTTGCTAGTTTATTTTTAAAATTTGAAGATGACATAAGAATCCAGACATTCCATTTTCCTTGAAAATTCTGAAGATCCCTGATAACACTAAGCCTGGATTTTCACCTGGAAAAGATTAGCTGGAACTGAGTCTCCTTTAGATATGACCTACGCTCTTCACTTTGTCACCATCTCCACCATTCGTTACTTTCATCAGGGCTAACTGGCTCCTGTAGAAATTCCTTTGTGTCTCCTGATAAAGGGCTTTTCCTGTCACAGTGGAGCAAGCTATTACCTCTACGGGTGCTATATGCTTCCATGGTGCCTCCATGCTAAATTCCAGCCATTCTAACCCCTCTCTCCCAGCTCTGGCCTCCAAGACAAACTCCAAAAACTAGAGTTTAATAGACACCTAGTGTGGACGGAGCATCTGGAACACAACATGTCCAAAACCTGTCTTCTCCCCAAAAACTCCATTCCATCCACAGCCTGTCCAATATTGGATGATGACAGTTCCTTCTTTCCAGTTGTTAATGCCAAATGTTTCAGAGTTCTCCTTGACTCCTGCCGCCCTCACACACAACCCTCTTCCAATGCACAAAGAAATTCCGTTGGCTTTATCTTCAAACTTTATCCAGAATCTGACCACTTCCCTCCATCTCCTCCGTAACTCTTGTACGATCCACCATTGTGTCTCATCTGGATTATTACAATGCCTCCTTTTTTTTTTTTTTTAACTTTTTATTAAGATTATGATAGTTTACAACCTTGTGAAATTTCAGTTGTACATTATTGTTACTCATGTCGTAGGTGCACCACTTCACCCTTTGTGCCCTCCCCCCACCCCCTCTTTCCCCTGGTAACCCCCAATCAACTCTCTTTGTCTCCATGTTTAACTTACACCTATGAGTGGAGTCATACAGAGTTCGTCTTTCTCTGTCTGGCTTATTTCACTTAACATAATACTCTCAAGGTCCATCCATGTTGTTGTGAATGGGACGATTTTATCCTTTTTTATGGCTGAGTAGTATTCCATTGTATATATGCCACGTCTTCTTTATCCAATCATCAGTTGATAGGCACTTACGTTGCTTCCACATCTTGGCTATTGTAAATAATGTTGTAATGAACATAGGGGTGCGTGGGACTTTGGAATTGCTGATTTCAAGTACTTAGGATAGATACCCAGTAGTGGGATGGCTGGGTCATATGGTATTTCTATTTTCAATTTTTTGAGAAAGCTCCCTACTGTTTTCCATAGTGGTTGCACCAGTTTGCATTCCCACCAACAGTGTATTAGGGTTCCTTTTTCTCCACAACCTCTCCAACATTTATCACTTTTTGTTTTGGATATTTTTGCCACAATGCTTCCTTTTTAAACATTAGTCCTACAGTCAAAACCCTCCCATGGCTTCCCATTGCACACAGTTCAAAATCAAAGGCCTTAAAGTGGCCTTTAAGGCTCTATATGATTTTGTCATCCATTACCTTTCTGATCTCTTCTCTTATACCTCTCCTAGCCCCTGCTCACTCTGTTCCAGCCACACTGGCCTCCTTGTTGTTCCTCAAACAAGCCAGGTACCCCAGGGCCTTTGCACTTACCCTTCCCTCTGACTGTTTCACTCTTCCCCCAGATACCCACTTAACTCACTCCCTCACCTCCTTCAAGGCTGTGTTCCAATCTCTCCTTCTCAATGAAGCCTGTCATGACCATCCTGTTTAAAATTAGAACCCATTGTCTGCTCCAGTAGCCCTTACCCTGATTGACCTCTGTTTTGCCTAGAACAGATCATCTTCTACACTATACATGTTTATTTATTTTTTTGTTATGTTTGTGGTTTATTATCTACCCCTCCTGCTAGAATGTAAGGGCCGGGTTAGTTCATTAATGTGTCCGAGCATATAAAAGAACCCTTGAAATGGGAATGTAAAATGGTGCAGCCCCGTGGAAACACTTCGGCGATTTCTCAACAAGCTAAACATAGAATTACCCTATGACCCAGAAATTCCGCTCCCCAAAGAACTAAAACCAGATACTCAAACAAATGGTACCTGAATTTTCACAGCAGCACTATTCACAACAGCCCAAGAGGTGGAAACAACTCAAACGCCCATCAGTGGATAAGTGGTTAAACAAATTGTGGTATATACATAAAGTGGAATATTATTCAGCCATAAAAAATAATAATGTATTGATACATGTTACAGTGTGGATAGACCTTGAAAATATCATGCTAAGTGTAAGAAGCAGAGACAAACAGTCTCATATTGTATGATTCCACTTATATAAAATATCCAGAATAAGTAAATTCATAGAAACAGAAAGCAGATTGGTAGTTAACAGGGGTTGGGGGAAGTAACTGTTTAATGGGTACAAATTTTTATTTTGGGGTGATGAAATGTCTTGGAAACAGATAGAGGTGGTGGTTTTACAACACTCTGAATGTACTAAAAGCCACCAATGTGTTCCCTTTAAACGAATTCACTTTGTGTTAAATTCATTCAGTTGAACCTCTAGAAAGAAGAGCACCTCAAAAAAATTGGCCTTCCATAAATATTTGTTCAGTGAATGAATGAACAACAAACCAATGAAGGGGTATGACCCTGAAAACAGCTACCACTAAAAGGTAGTCTATGGAAAAGCATTTTAGGAAATCTGTGGCCCTTTCCTAACCACACTTAAATCTCCCTGTTGAGGGGTCAGTAGGCATC
This sequence comes from Equus caballus, assembly GCF_041296265.1. NCBI lineage: Eukaryota > Metazoa > Chordata > Mammalia > Perissodactyla > Equidae > Equus > Equus caballus. Next base: position 39,766,276 of record NC_091696.1, on the reverse strand, counting down.
GGAGCCAGGGTTGGCCTGGAGGTCTATGACCATTCTCAGCGGCCTTGGCTGAGTTTTATTACTCTGCTCATGCAGAACAGGAGCCAAAGCCTTGAGTCCTATCAGAGAAAAAAAAATCTTCCTGTCTTGGAATTTTCAGAAGCTGCTGTCTTCTTACATAGCGAGAGACATTCTGACTGCCGGGAGGGAACAAAGCCAGTGGGAGTTAGTCCCATCTGCCCACAGAGAGGCTGGAACATTATCTGTCTAAATACTTCTCCATCAGAAATTCTTATGGCTGGGGGCCTTTCCTCGCTCCCACTGTGACCTCAGCCTCAGGACCACATTACAGAGCAATACTGTGCCACGGAGAGGGGGCAGGAGGGAGCACACGGGCTGGCAGACTGGAACTAAATTAAAAATAAAGCTCCCCTTATTAAATTCATAATTATTGTGAAGCTGTGAAATCTTATTTTAAACCTCCGGCTCCTTTCTTTTGTCCAGGGTACAGGCTGCCTTCTTCTGAATCCCTATTTTGCTTTATGGACAATTTCTTTTTAGCATTCTGAGCATTTAACCTTGAAAAATAGTGTTGTTTTGCTGCTGTATTTTCTGATTGTTAGTCTCCAGGCATCTCCGTGGCATCTTTATAAATCTGAAGGAGCTGGTAAATATTTCTTGCCGACCAGCAGCTGAAATCTGAAAATACCAGCTCAGTTTTTAGCTGTCAGGCAATTAATGTAATTCAAAGGAAATGAAAGTTATGGGCAGCAGGGACTGCTTTTAATAACAGGAGGGTTCTTGGCTCAGGCTTAGAAAGGCAGGAGAGAAGAATCAATAAAGGGCGAGCAGAAAGGGCAGCAGAGGGCATGGAGTTCTCCAGAAACATTTTGTCAGCATCCTGGCAACACTGCTAATCTGTGCCAAGAGAAGCTGATCAATGCAGCCACTGATGGTCAACTTAGAGATAGAGATAGATCAACCTTCAAGGCCTATATCAGGGCAGCCACTAGCCTATAAGGCACGTTTGTCGAAAAACAGAAAAAGGCGCCCCATCCGGGCAGGTGAATTAGGAGAAAGTGTCCCCTTGGTGGGATGCAGCCCCACACCCGGGCACACAGCTTGATGATCAGAGCAGAACTGGATTTCAGCCCTCTTCCTCCAAACTCACCCCTTTAGTAGAGGCCTTTGTGCAGTGCACACACTGTACAGCTGTATGCAGCAGCTCTATCCAGGTCACTTCTCACTTCCCCATCCTTCCCAATGGTTGGTTTTCCCATTCTTTCCTGCTAAGTCAGGAATCAACTTTGTTAGCTTTGGATCCCAGAGGTAAGAGAAGCATGATTGGCTATAAAACTTAATATGAGGAGTTGGACTATGGGGAAGGGGCGGGGGAGTGGGGGGCTCACTCATAGGGTGATGCTGTTTCAGTTCTCAAACAACCCTCAACAGGCTGGCGGAGGGAAAAGTCCTTCCTTGTAGTGAGGAATAGATTAGTCATTAAAGAGAGTCATTTCCCGATCTGGAGAAGGGTAATTCTGTCAATGTCTGCCAACTTTCATATACTTCTGACAGGGTAGTCAAAGTTGCACAATGCATAGGGCACCAATCGCATCCTACTCTATGTAAATGTTGCCTTCCTTGACTCCAACGTGAATACTGCCCCCTGGAATTGTGCAATATGGCAACACTGAATCCCACGTGCCATGCCTCTAGGAGGCTCAGAGAGCACACTGGGGTACATGCTTCAACCTACCTCCCAAGAAAGAACAAGCTTTCAAAACCCAGTCTGTCAAGATAAGTATAAAATCATCAAACGCATTTTTATACACCAGCAAACATTTAGACAACAAAAAAGGTCCACTTACAATGACATTTTTAAAAATCAAATACCCAAGAATCAATCCAGAAAAAGATGTCAGACTGGTACATGGAAAATTCTAAAGTGTCACTGATGAAAATTTTTAAACACCTAAATAAATGGAGGGATAAACCATGGTATTGGAGGACTCCATACTGTAACAATGTCCATTCTCTGCAAATTGATCTAGAAATTTAACACAATTCCAGTTGAACTCCCAGTTGGTATTTTTATGGGAATTGAGAAACTGATTCTAAAATTTATATGTAAATGTAAGACTAGCCAAGAGAATCCTAAAGAAGAACAACAAAGTGGAAGGGCATATTCTACCAGGTATTAAGAGTTATTCTAAGGATAGAAATTAAGAGAGTGATGTTGGCATGAAAATAAACTAATGGAAGAGACTTGAGTACAGAAACAGACCCATGCACCTACAAACACTTGATTTATGACAAAATGGCCGGAAAGTGAGGAAATAAGCCTTTTTAATAAATGGTTCTGGGTCAATTGGATATTCACATGGAAAAAAAATAATACTTGACCCCTACCTCACACCATACATAAAAATAAATCTCAAATGGCTTCTAGATCCAAATGTAAAAAGTAAAATAACAAGCTTCTGGAAGATAACATAGGAGTGTATTCTCATTATTTTCAGGTAGGAAAAGACTTCTTGGACAGGTCACAGAAAGCACTAACCATCAAGGAAAAGATTGATAAATTGGACTTTATTAAAATTAAGAACATCTATGTTTATGTAAAGACATCATTAAGACAGTGAAAATCAGGCAAGCCTCAGAGTGGGAGAAGATAGTCGCAACACATATAACTGAAAAGGGACTCATATCCAGAGAATAAAAGAATTCCTAAAAATCAATACCAAAATAACAACACTATAGAAAAAAGGACAAAAGACTTAAGCAGGCACTTCATCGAGAAAAGATATCTAATGGCCAATAGACAGATGAAAAGATGCTCAACATCATTAGTCATTTGGTAAATGGAAAATAAAATCATTATGAGATACCACTACATACCCACTCGAATGGTTCAAATTAAAAAGTCTAACAATACTAAGTGTTGTTGACAATGTAGAGCAACTGGAATTCCTGTACACTGCAGCAGGGAGTTTAAATTCATATAAGCACTTTAGAAAACTGTTAGTAGAATCTAGTAAATTTGAATGTATGCTTACTCTTTGTCCCAGCAATTTTACTCCTGGGTATATATCCATCAGAACTGTCTAGACTTGTGAACCAAAAATCAAGTACAAAATGATCATTTAATGGTCAAAACTGGAAATAACCACAAATGTCCAACAACGTGAATAAATAAATGGTGGTATAGTCATACGATGGAATACTATACAGCAATGAAAATTAACCAACTATAGCTACCTGCAATTACATGGATGAAACTCACACTGCTTGATTCCATTTGTATTGTTTTAAAAGTGTTAAAAACTGATCTCTCAGAACTCAGCATAGAAATTACTTTTGGAGAGAAGGGGACACAATGATGCTTTTGGGGTGCTGGTTTCTCAAGTGCATTTGCACTGTCATAATACATTGAGCTGCACACTTACAGCTTGCACACTTTTCTTTAAATATGTTATGTTTCACTTAAACGTTTTAAAAACATTTTAAACCTATTTCAGAGTTCCTACCTGCAAAACCTACCCAGAAAAACCCAGATAGACTTAATTATTCTCAGATAAATTAATTAACTTTTAAACACATTAAACAACCCTGTTAAGACAATGAAAATGCAAACCACAGACTGGGATAAAGTATTTGCAAAACACATTTCTGTTAAAGGATTTACATCCAGAATATATAAAGAACTCTGAAAATCCAATAATAATAAAACAACAATATATTTTTTATGTTATGTTATTTTATTGCCTCTGGAGTCCTATGTCCTTTCATATATTTTATATTTTTTAAAATGGGCCCCATTATATATTTGTTGTTGTTGTTTCTATACACTCAAACTTGACCTATGACAATTCTAAGAGTGGTGTTTATTCTCAAAATAGGTAAGATTACAATTTTTCAAATGAGCAAAAGATATGCACAGACATTTCACCAAAGAGGTTATACAGATGTCAGATAAACATGTGAAAAGATGATCAGTATCATTAGTTATTAGGAAAATGCAAATTAAAACCTACTTAAGATACCACTGCACACCTATTAGAATGGCTAAAATTAAAAAATGACAATGCCAAGTATTAGTGCTTATGGGGAGCAACTAGGACGCTCATTCTCTGCTGATGAGAATGCAAAAGGGCACAGGCATTTTGGAAGACAACTTGACAGTATCTTATAAAGTTAAACATAGATTTACTATATGACCCAGCAATTCCATACTAGGTATTTATCAGGAAAATGAAAACTTATATTCACAAAAAGCCTATGCACAAATGTTTATAGTTTTATTCATAGTTGCCAAAAAATGGTAACAAGCCAAATTTCCTTCAGCTGGTTAATGAGGAAACAAATTGTTGTACATCTACACAATGAGCTACTACTCAGTAACAAAAGGGAATGATCGACTGATTCATGGGTGCATCTCAAAGGCAATATACTGAGCCAAAGAAGCCAGACTCAAAAGACAGCGTGATTCCGTTAAATATGATTCCATTTAAAAAATATTCTGAAAAAGGCAAAATCTAGGCACTGAAAGAGGTTTGCCGGGGACGGGGGTAGCAGGAAGAGCTGATTATAATGGGATAAGGGGCAAATTCGGGGTGGGGGGCAGTGATGAAAATGTTCTATCCTGATTGTGGTGGTGGTTACATGACTGGACGTCTTTGTCAAAACCCACTGAATTGTACACTAAAAACAGTGGATTTTGCCATACATAATTATACCTCAGTAACCCTAATCAAAAAAATAAAATAAACAAACAAATAAAATATATTGCTTTAAGCCCTGAACTGAGACTTACTCTTGCATGTGCTGGTTATCTAAGCCGATAAATTCTCTCTTCTCTGAAACCACCTGGGTTAGACTTTCTGTTGCCTGCCATTAAAAGAGTCCCAACTGTTACATGGGCCCTGTATTATCCAGCACTTAGATTCTACTGGGCTGAATGGTCTCCCCACAGTTCAGATTTCCCAGGAATCAGATAGAATTCCTAGTTAGAGATGGAAATTGTGCAATGTGTACAACTGTGCGCCCCCCACACCCTAACTCTGCCCCCAACAGTCATCAACAATCATGCATCCTTTGAGTAAATATGGATTCAGAGACCTTCCCCACACGGAAGTTCCAATTACAGGGTGACATCGCTGCTACTCCCTCCATGTAGCAGGTAGACTCTAAAATGTCCCCCAATCCTCCCCACCTCTTGGTTTTTATGTCCTTGTGTAATCTTCTCCTTTTTGGTGTGGGCAAGACCTGTGATTTACTTCTAATCAATAGGATATGGCAAAGGCAATGGGATGTTCCTTCTATAATTAGGTTACATGAGATTGTGATCTCCATCTTGTTAGCAGACTCAACTGCCATCTTGGTTTACACGCTTTGATGAAGCAAGCTATGTACTGGAGATGGCCACATGGCAAGGAACTAAAGGTGTCTTCTAGCCAACAGCCAGCTAAGAACTGAAGCCCTCAGTCCAACGACCCTCGAGGAACTGAATCCTGCCAACAACATGGGAGCTGGGAAGCAGCTCCTTCCCCAGTTAAACGTTCAGCTGAAACCCCAGCCTGGCTGACACCTTGGTTACAGCTCCTGAGAGACCCTGAGCCATGCCCAGATGATAACGGACACTTTGAGATGATAATTGTGTTGTTTTAAGCTGCTAAATTTGGGTGTAATTATTGTGCATCAATAGATAATATGCTCTCCCATGGCAAACCATTCAAACGATGCAAGTAACTGCATCTCACAGAAAGAATGCTTGGTGGCATTTTCTTAACCGTACCTGATAATGATTAAACCTCACTCTATTAATCTGCCCGTGGTCTCTAAGTTTTGCCCTAATTAACTGTGGACCAACTTCCTCAAACTAAAGCAAAGCATCTCTACACGCATTTTCTCTTCTTTCTGCTGATTTTTTGATATGCTAATAAAGCAAGCTAATCTCTGGGAGCTAAGTGGATAATTCTCAAGTTATAGATTAAAATTACTTGAGTCAACGGACTCACGAAATTCACCCTTTTATTTGGAGTTTCTGGAAAGTCGTACCAGGAATGCCATGGTAACCAACACCATTTTACTGAATCTCTCCCTTAATCTCATCTGCTAGCGTAGAAAAACTGCCATCTCTATTTTCCCTCCTTTAAAAAAAAAGAAATAAAAAGAAACAGAGATAGATGGAAAAGTAAAACTAGTTTTTGCCTAATTATACTTCTTATTACTTTACATCATAGATCGTTTCTCTTCCCATTTCTTCCCATTTAACATTTGACTAACAGCTTCTATTTCATGTAGAGAAGCATTTATTGCCCTGGTATCGTCCTCTAATTCCAGCTGGGGACACCACAGAGTAGGGATCTGAAAATCCTGGCCCACAGGTCAAATCTGGGCTACCACGTTTTTTCATTAATAAAGTTTTATTGAAACACGGCCACGTCCTTTCTTTTGCATGTTTTCTGCAGCTGCTTTCACACTACCATGGCAGGGTTGAGTAGTTGTGATAGAGACATATGGCCCACAAAGCCTAAACTGTTTACTATCACGATGACTCTTCACAAAAAGATGTTTGTTGGCCGCTGTCATAGAAGAAATTAGAGAAGCTTCAAAGAATGGCTGTATTTCTTCACTTGGCTGTGGGGCACTGCAAGGAGCATGAACAGAGATCAGGAGTCATGTGTTCTAGTTCCAGCTCCGTATCTGTGTGACCAGGCATTAGTCAGTTCCTTTCTCTGAGCCTCAGTTTACCCATTGTAATTTCAGTAAATGGACTAGATTATGTTTCTTCCAGTTTTTAGTAATATATCAACTCAAACAACTTTGAGTGTAACATTTCTGTGAACAGTCCTACTATTTTAAAGTGAAATGTAATGATTTCGTTTTTCTTCTCTTTGTTTATTGCCTACACAGCTTAAACTTGAAATTGAAATTATAAACTTAAAGTCTAAGCTCGCTTTGTCTTCGAGGAAAAGAAGAACTAATTTCCATTTGCTTAGGGTTTTGGGCCACTAACATTTAGTACAAAGAACCAGAAGAGAGGATGGGGTTTGTATAGAGTAATTTTAATCATCGTCACTATCATCGCCATCGTCGTCATCTTCATCATCATCATCATCATCACATACATTGTACCCACGATGTGCCAGGTATTGTCCCCAGGGCTTTAAATGTTTTAACTCCTGTAAATTCTTGCTAAAGTCCTATGAAACAGATATTGTTATTAACTCCATTTTATAGGTGGGGAAACTGAGGTACAGAGACTAACATCTTGCCCAAAGTCACAAGGCTGGTAAGTAGCAGAGCCAGCACGCGAACCTCAAGCAACCTGACGCCAGAGTCCTTACTATTAACCGCCATGCCGTGAAAGCAAGAACATTCCTGTCCTTGACAGAGAGCCTTGAGCAAAGGCAGGGGGAAGGGAAGAGACTCTCCATCTACCGCATCCCCACTCAGACTAGACAGATATTCCTCAGAGCTATGAGAAAGCGACGGAAGAGTTCAAAAGGATGGCCAGACCATGAGCAGCCTCCCTAAGATGCCTGTTCCTGTGCCCACACTCCCATCTGTAAGGGGCAGTTTTCAAGAAGCCCAGAGCTATGTGGCCTGTAGATTGCCTCAGTCAAGGGACCTCACCAGCTGTCCACCCAGCAATTGCCCATCTATGTTCAAAGCTTTGCTCAATCCGACTGAGGTAGATGTGGGCACGCTCCCTGGACATCTAAAGGGTGAAGGTAGGGGAAGAAGCCTCTGCACTGTATTTCTAGGGGTTGAATGAGAACAATTTGGGGACACACTCTCCCATGATGGGACAGTGGTCCATGCATACCCAGGACCTCAGCAAAAGTGAGAACTTACCAAAAAACCCCGAGGAATGCCATGAACTTGAACCCAGAATTGAGCTACAAGTCCTGGGGATTTCATCAGCAGGAATGCATTCTTGCAACAAATATTTAGTAAGCACCTACTATGTGACATGCTCTGTGCAAATATTGGGGATGTAGAGATGACTAAGACTCTTGCAGTCCCCCCAAAGAGCAGTGCTGTCTTACCCCAAGACTTCGCAGAGCCTGATGCCTCCACCCGAAATTCCTTTCCTGCACTCCTTCACCCGGCCAAACCATTCTCACAGTCACGACGTTGCTGAACACTGCCTCCTCCAGGTGGTCTCCTGACCCTCAGCTTGACACCAATTTGTGGCCACTTGCTAGCCTATGTTCTTTGGCAAGTTACATTTCCTCTCTGGCTCAGGCTTTTCAACAGTAAAATGGGAGAAATCATGGGTGAATGTAGGGTCATTCAGAGGATGAAATGAGAAAATGTGGGTAAGGTGTTGGCTCAGTGCCTGGTCCTTTCATTGCTCCCACACTGTGCTGAGATCTCCCCCTCTACACCGAGGATTGTGTCGAACTCATTTCTGTACCACAGACCCTGTCATAGGGCCTGACACTTACATGTTTGATGAACTTGGAAGGTAGAAAGGGAGGGAGGGACGCAATCCTTGACTCCAAGATTTCCCAGTGTAAAGGGAGCGAGAGATGTGTACACAAAGAACTAGGGCCCAATATGAAAAATGCTATAGAAGAAACATCGAGCAGATTCCCATGAACCAAGAAGAAAGGGCCATCGATGGCTAGTGATACTGGGAAATTACTTCACAAAGAAGGGGATGGCTGGAGAAGGAGCTGGCCAAGCGTAGAAGACAGATCAGGGCCTTCCAGACAAGGAGAGTCACACAGTTGATGATTCTCAAGTACTAGGATTAAGTTCTTATAGAGAGCGGTGAGTCGACAAAAAATAAGTAGGAGTGTTTAAAGAACATATGTCCTTAATATGGAAATGAGATAAAGGGATAAAGATAGTGTGTGGAAAAGTACGGCTATTTTACCTTTAGTAAATAACACAAAAAAGCAGCGAACACTAAAGAGTTATCGGTGGTTTTTATATGTCTTAAATTAGCAGCAATCAGTACCATAGAACTCGTTTTCCATTTGCTGCCTCAAGACTACAGGAAATTTTTCAGCCTCTCCCTCCCCTGCATCTGCAATAAGACGCTTACAAATTCGTTTTGCTTTGTTGCAAACAACATGCATGCTAAGAGGCATTTTTTCCTCTCTATAACTGTACATCCATCCAAATGGGCCTTTTCTGGTTTTATGACTTGAATCTGTTAATGTACACCCCCTCAGGGTCCCTCTTGTATGCCAGAGACACCGAGCTTGTGAAGCCCTATTCATGTGATGTCCTTAACAGTTGCTGACATTTATCAGGTGCTTAGTGTGTACCTGGCAGGGTGGTCCTGCCTCAGAACTGTTACCTCATGTCATCCTCACAGCCTCCCTGTGAGCATATCAGCAGCCCGGAATGCCTCTACGGTGCCATTTATCCTCCGTGACAGATGAGGAAGTGAGGATCAGAAATGTGAATGCACTCTAGGTCCCCCTCCTAGCAAGTGGTAGAGCCAGGATTTGAACCCAGGGCTATCTGACTCCAGGAGAAGGATCTTCAACCATAAAGCTGTGCTGCCAGCTCTGCTTGGCCCAGGAGAGTCGCTCTTTCTCCAACCCCTCCCCACTACTCGGGATTCTAGAACTGTGGCTGTCCTGGTAAGACTCTAGGCCCCAGAACCTCTCACACGCAGTTCAGAACCTCCTCCTGGAGACAGGGGTTTTGGTGCCAAAACCCTCTTAAACACAGGTCTGCTGTCCTGTGTCCTGCTGTCCAAGGCTCACAACAGAAATTTTTTTTTATTGAGGCCACGTTGGTTTATAACATTACAAAATTTCAGGTGTACATGGTTATATTTCAGCTTCTCTGTAGACTGCATCGTGTTCACTACCTAGAGTCTAGCTTCCATCCGTCACCATACATATGCGCCCCTTTACCCCTTTCATCTCCCCTCTCCTACTTCCTCTCTAGCAACCACCAATCTGTTCCTCTTATCTATGTGTTTGTTTGTTTTTCCATCCTTCGCCTATGAGTGAAATCATAGGTAATTGTCTTTCTCCCTATGACTCATTTCACTTAGCATAATACCCTCAAGGTCCATCCATGTTGTCACAAATGGCACGATTTCATCGTTTTTATGGCTGAGAAGTATTCCAGTGTATACATATGTATATATATATATACACCACATCTTTTTTATCCATTCATCCATTGATGGACACTTAGGTTGTTTCCACATCTTGACTATTGTAAATAGCACTGAAATGAACATAGGGGTGCAGGGGGGCCGGCCCCATGGCCAAGTGGTTAAGTTCACGTGCTCTGCTTCAGCAGCCTGGGGTTTCACCAGTTCAGAGCCTGGGTGTGGACCTAGCGCCGCTCATCAAGCCATGCTGAGGCGGGGTCCCACATAGAAGAACTAGAATGTAAACTATGTACTGGGGGGCTTTGGGGAGAAGAAAAGAAAAGAAAGAAAGATTTTTTTTAAAGAACACAGCGTGCATATATCTTTTGAAATTAGTGTTTTCAAGTTCTTTGGATAAAACAGAAGTAGAACAGCTGGATCATATGGTATTTCTATTTTTAATTTTTTGAGAACTTTCCATACTCTTTCCTAGAGTGGTTGCATCAGTTTTCATTACCATCAGCCACGTGTATGAAAGTTCCCTTTTCTCCACATCCTTTCCAACACTTTTTCCTTCTGATCTTTTTTCTTTTTTTGCTGAGGAAGATTTGCCCTAGCTAACATCTGCTCACAATCTTCCTCTTTTTGTTTGTGAGCCCTCATGACAACATGGCCACTGACAGATGAGTGGTGTAGGTCTGCGCCCAGGCCACTGAAGTGGAGTGTGCCAAACTTAACCACTAGGCCACCAGGACTGGCCCTTCTTATCTTTTTAATGATAGCCATTCTGACAGGTATGAAGTGATATTGTAGCTTTGATTTGCATTTCCTGATAATTAGTGGTATTGAACATCTTTTCATGTACCTGTTGGCCAACTGTGTATCTTCTTTGGAAAGATGTCTGTTCACATTCTCTGCCCATTTTTTGATTGAGTTGTTCGTTTTGTTGTTGTTGAGTTGTACAAGTTCCTTATATATTTTGGAAATTAACCCTTATTGGATGTAAGATTTGCAAATATAAGTAGACCATTATCTCACACCATACACAAAAATTAACTCAAAATGGATTAAAGACTTGAATGTAAGACCTGAAATCATAAAACTCCTAGACGAAAACAAGCCAGTACACTCTTAGACATTGATCTTAGCAGTGTCTTTTTGAATATCGTGTCTCCTGAGGCAAGGGAAACTAAAGGAAAAAAATAAACAAATGGGACTACATCAAACTATAAATCTTCTACATGGCAAAGGAAACCATCAACAAAATGAAAAAAACAACCCACCAACTGGGAGAAAATATTTGCAAATCTTTGTGGAATGTCTGCTCCTGCACCACCCTCCTCAGCTCTCTTTTCCACTGGCAACCTCCAGCTACACCCAAGGGTGAGCGTTCGTTTACCTGGAACCAAGATTCGTCTTCCTCCAAGAAAATGTTCGGTGCCCTTGTAGTTTTATAACATAGATGTTAGCACACAGTGGCCTAATAGAGACAGAGATGGCGCAATCTCTAAGTGGCATTATTTATTTGACCCACGTAATAACAGACAGCATTTCTAAGCAGTTACTTTGTCTGAACCGTGTTCCACGCTTTGTGTGCATTAGCTCATGGAACTCTCCCAACTACCATAGGCTGTAGGTACTCTTATAGCCCCATTTTACAGATGGAGAAACCAAGGCACAAGTGCTTAAATAACTTGGCTGCAATCTTGCAGCCAGCTGGAGGCAAGAAGTGAAAGGTCGCAGAGTGATAGGGAAATAAGGAGTAAAAGAGGCTAGTCTCTCCTACCAAGTTGATGTTGAATGGGATAGTCTCCACTCGAGGGTTCTTCAGAACACGAACCAGCCCTGGGGACACAGACACTCTCACTCGTTACCCGTGGGAGCACAAATGGCCATCACCCCCATGGAGGACAATCTGGCAATATCTATCAGAATCACAAACACATATACAATTTGACCCAGCAATTCCACTTCCGGAAATGTATCCTAAATGTACGTAAAATCATGCATATATAAGGTTATTCGTTGCAGCGTGTTTAGCCGACCAAAGAGCTGGAAACAACCCAACGTCCTTCTGGAGTCGACTGGTTAAATAAAGTAGGAGATGTATATATAAATAGATAATAGGGTACTCTGTGTTTGGAAATAAAGAATGAGAATGCTCTCTGTGTGCTGATACGGTATGATGGATCTCCAGGGTATACTAGTAAATAAGAAACAAGAACAAGGGGCCAGCCTGGTGGCGTGGTGGTTAAGTTCACACACTCTGCTTTGCTGGCCCAGGGTTCACAGGTTCAGATCCCATTTCCAACCTACACATCGCTCATCAAGCCATGCTGTGGTGGCATCCCACATACAAAGCAGAGGAAGACTGGCACAGATGTTAGCTCAGGGTGAATCTTCCTCAAGCAAAAAGAGGAAGATTGGCAACAGATGTTAGCTCAGGGCCAATCTTCCTCACCAAACAAACAAAAACAAAAAACCCAAGGTACAAAAATGTGTGAAATAATGTTGAAATTAGTATTTATTGATATATGCATAGGAACTCTGGACAGATACATAAAACTCTGGCAGTGTGGGTAGAGACAGACGGCAGAAAGAGTTTTCACTGTAATGTTTTTTTTTTTTTTAGTTTTTTTAACCATGTGGATGTACTATCTATATTCCAAAAACTAGGTAAAAGAAAATGTGTTCACAAAACGAAGTTGTCCTGAGTTTGGCAAATAAAGAAAGTTATCTAGATCCTGTATTAAAGGTAAATTTTGGTTTTTCAAGAGCCCTAAGCCCTCAAAATACTGCTTTTGCTAGCTTCTTGATCAGAAATTTCTACATTGGACTGGATTTTACTCCTCTGTCTCCCAATCACAACACCCACTCCTAAGTGGAAAATTTAGAGAGAGATCCTCCAAGAATTTTAGCAAAGGGAACATGGTTGCATTCTTATTTTGCATATCAGATGCTTTTAACTGGCTTTACATGCCCCTCCGAAGGCTGATGTTAGTGAAATGTAAAGGATTACGTTAATAGCAGCTACATTTTAATAATTGATGATCTGTTTGCTTAACATTCAGTTATTACTGGATTTAAGTAGTCTCTAGTGCCACATATTCTCTGCTAATAGCTCAAATAAAATTGATCAAGTGAGGTTGGGTGGTTTGTTGACTTTTTTAATCCAAACACCACAGCATTTGCCTAGTTCTTTATCTGTGGATAAGAACATTTGAGAATATGTATCTGTGGAAGTGCTTTTGGTCCACAAAACCAAAACCAACCATTATTAGGAAAATGACACTTGTATCCTTAAATAAAATAGAAAAGCCTACCACTCTTTAACCCCTAGGAGTCTCTGCTCTTAGGATTATTCACAGAACAGTTCAGTCAGAAGTGAGCAAATACAGCCCCGCTAAGAAATATGGAGAGAAGTTCCCGCAAGCCTCAAAAGGAGATGGTTTATGGATTCCGAGGTGCTGTCCAGGTGTTTTGGCCTTGAAGCGCTTCCTCCTCTTCACACACACACATTTGAAGGCCCACCCAAAATACCACTCTCATGAGTAACACCATTCAGGCCCCAGAGAAACGCTTCTCCTGCATCTTGACCTCTGTCCTCAAAATAGAAGGCGACTGCATCCCAGTGCCTTGAGGGTTTGTGTGTGGTGCTGATGTCAAGGGCAGAGGCGGGCACTGCTACAGGGCGCCGGGATGGTCTGAGTGGCAGGAGCGCTGAGGCAAGAGAAAGGACAAATTAACTCACTTGTCAAACACTCCCTTCAGATAGAGTGAATGCCATAGACCCTTGCATAGCATAGCATCATTTCCGCACTGTGCTGACCGTCTATTTCTTTCTTCTTTTTGTATGCCAATTGGTGGCTCTGGACCTGTGCAGGAACCAGTGTGGCATTTGCAACAGTTGTGTATTGTCCCTGAGGAAGATGTTGTAGCAGGAAACAACTCACATTACTCGATTTTGTATATACAGAAGTCTGGGCATAACATGGGACCCATACTATTGATTCTTGACATTGACAACTGAAGGGACATAAGGCCCACAATAAATGGACATAGGAAACTAGAATTATGAATGCTTTTAAATAAAAATATGTAATAAGATCTAAGGGCAGAAGCAGGCAGACAAGTTAGGAGGTCTCTGTAATGATCCACACGGAGCAGATGGTTACTGGAACCAGGGCGGCAGTAGCAGAGGCGGTAGGAAGCAATCAGAGTCTACATCTGTTTTGAAGGTAGAGCCTACAAGATTTGGGAATTGGAGAAAAAAGAGTCAAGAATGAATTTTGGCCTGAACAACCGGACAATAGAGTTGCCATTAACTGGGATGGCCACAAAAGCCAGAGACATCACTTTCAACAAATGGTGCTAGAACACACCGGAGAATGAAGTTTGACCCCTACCTCACACCACGCACGAAAATTCATTCAAAAAGGATCATAGACCTAAACAAGCTAACCTATGAAAACTCTTAGAAGAAAACACAGGAGTAAATCTTCATTAGGCAAAATCTCACTAGCTATGACCCCAAAAGCACAAATGATGTAAGAATAGATATGTTAGACTTCATCAAAATTGGAAATTTTGTGCTGCAAATGATACCATCAAGAAAGCGAAAAGACAACCCACAGAGTGAGAAAAATATTTGCAAACCATATATCTCATAAGAGACTTGCCTCCAGAATATATAAAGAACGCTTACAACTCAAAAACAAAAAGATAAATAACCCCATTATGAAATGAGCTTAGAATCTGAATACATGTTTTTTCATAGAAGATATACATGGGCCAATAGGCACATGAAAAGATGTTCTACATCGTCAGCCATTAGGGCAATGCAAGTCAAAACCGCAACAAGATACCACTTCATGCCCACTAGGATAACTAAAATCAAAAAAAGATAATAACAAATGTTGGTGAGGATGTAGAGAAATATAGCACTGGTGGGAATGTAAAATGGTGCAGCCACTTTGGAAAACAGTCTGTCAGTTCCTCAAAATGTTAAACACAGAAACCAATGGCCCAGCAATTCCATTCTTTTTTTTTTTTTTTTTTTGAGGAAGATTAGCTCTGAGTTAACATCTGCTGCCAATCCTCCTCTCTTTTTGCTGAGGAAGATTGGCCCTGAGCTAACATCTGTGCCCATCTTCCTCTATTTTATATGTGGGACGCCTGCCACAGCGTGGCTTGACAAGTGGTGCTAGGTCACAACCAGGATTCTAACTGGCAAACCCCGGGCTGCCGAAGTGTTGCATCCAAACTTAACTGGTACACCACCAGGCTGGTCCCAGCAATTCCACTCCTAGGCATATACCCAAGAGAAATCAAAACATATGTCCACACGAAAACCGGTAAATTAATGTTCATAATAGCCAAAAAATGGAAACAACCCAAATGTCCATCAACAAATGAATGGATAAATAAAATGTGGTCTGTCCATACAGTGGAATAGTATTTGGCAATGAAAAGGAATGAAGTAGTGATGCATGCTGCAACACGGATGAACCTTGAAAATATTATGCTAAGTGAAATAAGCCAGTCACAAAAGACCATATATTGTAGGATTTCGGTTCTAAGAAGTGTCCAGAGCAGGAGAATCTGCAGAGACAGAAAGTAGATTCGGGGTTGCCTAGGGCTGGCAGGTTGACAAGAAATGGGGAGTGACTGCTAACAGCTACGGTGTCTGGGGATGAAACTGTTCTGAAATTGATTGTGATGATGGTTGCACAACTCTGCACATATATTAAAAGCCACTGGATTGTTCACTTTAAATGGGTAAATTGCACAGTATCTGAGCTGTATCTCAACACTGTATAAAATACAAAAGACCAACATCAGTAGGAGAAACAAGGGCAGTCAAATGGTTACATGTTTCTTATAGCCTCGTGCCCCCGGAGTTTGTCCTCAGCCACCCCCTCGGCTGGCTCCCGGCCCCGTGTAAGCACCCGTGACCCTAGGAAGAGTGGAAAATTTAGCTCTAAGTCCCACCATGATTTAACAGAGAATTAACCTGAAATGCGTGTGTAAGCATTAAACTCAGCCCGGCACCTCATCTCTGGCAGATTAGAAAGAGCGGGCGAAAATGAAATATTGTTCTCTAAGCTAATATGTAATCTTCACAGACACCATCTTATTAAAGTTTGGGAAGCCATGCCTTTAGGACAAGCCCACCTATCGATTTACCGGCTGGCTGGGGTCCTGCTATTAGTTCTCTCATATTTGTTTTGCTCAGTCTGGACGCCATCATTGTCTGCTTCACCCTGCCCGCCCCCAAAGCCGGTCCCCTCTAATTCCCTAAAACCTCCCTGCGTGGATGGGGGTGGGGATGCTCTCCTGGCCGGCTCTAGGCCTATGTGTGTTCACAGGGCCACATGCTTGGATGTGATGGAAGTGGTGGCTTAGACACGTAAGCTCCTCACATACGGATGAATAATCAGAGATAAAAACTGCTTTCAAATATGATTAGGCTCTAACGGAGACAGACAGAGGCCAAAGGGAGCAGAGCTCTCAAAGAACAAGGAGCTGGGCTTCCGAGATCTGGAACAGGTGATTATGGCCACACGAGAGCCCCTGGGCCTTTCCTGGGGAAAATGTTACCGCACAGAGATGCTGGGCACCCGCTGCCATTCTTCTCTTTCCTCAGGCCACCGTCCCCACCTCCCTAAGCTTTGTGCTCATTCTTTCTGCAGGTTGTCATTTCCCTTGGGGGACAGTGCAGTGCTTCCCGCAGTGATGTCTCCGATCTTTAATCCAGGCTGCTTGTCACTGACACGCATGTGGAAATCCAGTCGGGTTTTTATCTGCCATGCTTTCTTCGAGCCAATATTAACACGTTTCTTGCCTATGTCCCCAAAATACGAGCTAAAACCCACTGAGAATCATGTGACAGCCACTCTAAGCACTGCATATATGTTAGCTTACCAAACCTTCATTATAATCATATGGTTAGTAACTACTGCTATCCCATCTTACAGATGGAAAAACTAAGCCACAGAGAAAGTAAAGAACTTGCCCAATGTCCCATAGTAAGTATGGAAGCTGAGATTTGCTCCATGATCATGGCCAACAAGTATTGCACGTTAGCTATATGCCAGGCCTGGTTCTAAGTGATCTGCGTGCATTAATACATTTAGTCCCCTCTAAAAGTTGATGAGATAGATATATTTATTGCCCTCATTACATAGATAAGGATGCTGTTTTTGAAACAAGCCAGTCTCCCATGAGAGCAGGGATTTTTGCATTGTCACCTCTGTTCTGCATCTGGAAGAATGCGTAGTAGGTCCTCAATACATACTTGTTAAATACTAGAATGGCTATTTATCCATCCCACCACCACCTCCTGCCCAGAAGCTCTCTTGAGCATTTATCTATAGTAATCTGTTTTCAGGAAGGATTTTAACGGTGTAGATCTGATTCCTAATTCTGACTCTGCTACTTACTAGCTGTGTGACTTTTGGGCAAGTCACTTAACCTCTCTGGGCCTCATTTTGCTCATTTGTAGAACAGGGTTAATAACAGCGTTGGCTCAGAGAGTTGAAGTGAAGATTCCATGAGATATGGCAGGAAAGGTGCTTAGCATGTTGCGTGGCACAGAGCGGGTTTCAATACATGCTGGCTGTTATCGTTACTTACTGTTCCTATTGTTGGGGCTATTATTCAAATACTACTGCAAAGCAAAGTGAATTTGAAATAGGTTAAAACATACGTTAAGGGAAAATAAGAGAACTAAGTTCTTGAATCTCTTTCTCAACTAGCTTCCAGGTTACCCGTTCTCCCGGCTTTCCCATCTAACCAGATGCCCTTTCTCCACCTCCTTTATTTTTCCTTCCCTTCTTCCCCTTCCTAGGTCTTCCTCTCTAAGGGATCTTATCCCTTCTTGTGATTTAAATATTATCTATAGACCAGCGACTCTCAGCTGTACATCTCCAGACTCATACCTCCTCCGCCCGCCTCAGCATCACCAAGACTCTGACAGGCACCACCCCAGACTGAGCATGTCCACAGCACCCTTGTTGGTGTTTCCCCGTAGGCCTAGTTCTCTAAAGGTCCTCCTCGTCCCCGTGGCCCCATCCACACATGCCTCAGGCAGGAGAGTTTGCAGTCGTCCTTGACTCCTGCCTTTCCCCCCAGCCAAATACAGCTCAAATCCTGTAAGCAACAACCACCAAAATATACGCTGGATCCGACCACTTCCCACCCCGCCTGGCGATGGCCCGTCTTCTCTTGCATCGGATGACTTCGAAAGCCTCCTTGCTTGTCTCCCCTGCTTCTACGCTTGCCACTCACCCCCATGCCTGCTCCCCACATGGCAGCCAGCATGATTGTGTTAAGACAGAAACCATGTCACATCTCTCCTCTGTTCCAAAGACTATAGGGGTGGGGCTGGCCCCATGGCCGAGTGGTTAAGTTCGCGCGCTTCGCTGCAGGCGGCCCAGTGTTTCGTCAGTTCGAATCCTGGGCACGGACATGGCACTGCTCATCAGACCACGCTGAGGCGGCGTCCCACATGCCACAACTAGAAGAACCCACAACGAAGAATATACAACTATGTACCAGGGGGCTTTGGGGAGAAAAAGGAAAAAATAAAATCTTTAAAAAAAAAAAAAAAAGACTATAGGGGTTTCCCGTCACAAGTCCTAGCTCCTCATCAGGATCTACAAAGCCTGATTTGATCTCCCCCATATCTCTCTGGCCTCGCCTCCTGTCACTCGCCTCCTCTCTCCAGCCACAGGAGCCTCCTTGCTGTGGTTACAGCAAGACAATCTCATTCTCACCTCGGGGACTTTGCACTGGCTGTTCCCTCTGCCTGCAACACCTTTCCCCACACTCTCCTCCTGGTGGCTTTGTCTCATCCTTCTGGTCTCTGCTCAGTTACTTTCTTGGAGAAGATGATTCTTACATGAACCAGTTATTACCCTAGGGTTAGAAACTTATGTTTTTTAATTCTATCGTTCCTTTTGACATTCCTCCTTAAAGAAGAGATTTCCTTCTTCACTGCTCTCTCTCTCTTTAGTAACACTATGAACTCATGGATTTTTATTTACCCAACGTGCTACACTCAAGTACATCCTTTTTTACTAATGCTCAAATTGCCCCTAATTTGGCCCAACCACCCTATGTAAATGAGCAGCCCCCAGCCTTCGACCCAGCCCTTCTCCAACCCAGTGCCCTGCTTTATTCTTCTTTGTGGGACACAGCATCGTCTCTGAAATAACATGATTACTTTACTTCTTTATCGTCTGTCTCTAGTCAAATAGAATGTAAGCTTCGTGAGGTCAAATATATTGTTCGTCTCATTCACTGCCGCATTCCCGGAATCCAGAAGAATGCCAGTTACACGACAGGAAGTCAGTAAATATGAACCAAAATTAAGATGAAACCAGGACCCATAACCCTAGGTCAGGGGTTGGCGAACTACATCCCACAGGCCAAATCTGGCCCACCACCTGTTTTTGTAAATAAAGTTTTATTGGGACACAACCACGTCCATTCACTCAATATTATCTGTGGCTCCTTTGTGTAACAGCAGACTTGAGTAGTTGCAATAGAGACCATCTGGCCCCCAAACCTGAAAATATTTGCCATCAGTCCCTTTCCAAAAAGAGTTTGCCAATCTCTATTCTAGCAACTTCCCTGTACCAAACAGGACTGAGATCCTTCAGAATGTCATTAACATAGGGTCCCACTGGAGCCATTCAGCTAGTGACCATTCATTCATTCATGCAACAAATATTTATTGATCACCTACTATATGCCAGGCATTGTGCTAGCTGTTTTGGGTTTACAAGGATGAACAAAATTAGGCAGGTTCCCTGCTCCTGTGGAGCTTAACTTCTAGAGGAGAAGGCAGAAATCAGTACAATAACCACATAAAAAGATAGAAAATTCCATGTGCGATGATCACTACAAAGGGGACTTCCATGGTGCTCTGAGAACATTTAACAGGGGGATTTTACCCGGACTGGGTGGGGCATGCAGTCCAGGAAGACATCCCACAGGAAAAGACCCCTAGCTCAGTCCAGAAGGATGAGAAGCTGGATGGGGAAGAGAGCAATGTGGTCCAGGCAAGGCTTTGACAGAAGGGAACACAGTGCCCTCCAGGCCCTGAAAGATGGCCAGTATGGCTGGGCTGCAATGGGAAGAGGAGTTTGTTCGAGATGAGTCCAGGGAGCCAGCCAGGGCCAGAGCACGCAGGGCCTTGCAGACACCTTAGGGCAGACACCTAATGTCCAATCAGAGAAGGTGACGCTTGAGTGGGGGCCAGAACGATGAGAATGGGCCAAGCACAGGAAGGCCACAGGGGGAGCACTGCAGAGAAAGGAAGCAGCCTGCATATTATATACGGATCCCTGAGGGGGAATGTCCCTTTCATGGAGACAACTGCTGTTACTTCTTGAAACCAGGGCTCAAGCGTAGCATCACCAAAATGGAGACAAAGAGCCCTGTATGTGGCCCCTGGCATGTGGCCATGTGAAATACATGGCATCAGCTTGAAGGATTCCTGCCAAAAATGTTTCACTTCCATCTAATCAAGCCTCGGAAGGGAACTTCCAGTTTACAGGAAATTTAGGGCACGGAGAAACAAGTTCACCACCACCAAGAGGAAACTGTAGACAAATCCAGATGCAGGACATTCTCCAAGACATCTGGCCAAGATTTTCCAAAAAGTCAGTGCTTTAAACTTCAATGTAAAAAGAATTTTAAGCAAATATCATTTTTAAAAGAGAGCCCTGAGACTTGCAACATACACTCACAGATCAGGAAAAACCACTTCGTCAGACCACATCCTCCCTTTTTCTGTCAGATGATATAATCTCTGCGTATATAGATGACTAATCCCTGCCCTTTGCCCCTCGGGCAGCCAAGATTCCAGTGGGAATGAGAAAAACAATGGTAACATCGAGATCAGACTGCCTGGAAAATGGAGACGCTGGGAGAGAGGACACGCTGGTGGCTTCACTGTCCTCCTGCCCCTCAGTGTGGGCTGGGAGGCCGAGATTGCCACCAACACTGCATTCTTTGAAATTTAGTTTGTCTTCCATGTTCTTTACTAAAGCAAACTTTTGAAGAGGGTAGTGCTTTGGGGAAGTTTATAACAGCTGTAAAGATCTGTATTAACCATCCTTTATCAGCGAGATAAAGACCAGCTGTTCCACTAATTGCCCTTAACTGCCTGGCTTGATTATTAATGAATGCCCTTGCCTTGAGTTCAAACAGCTTAATTAGCTAAAGTTAAGTGTTCCCAATAAATTTACTAACCTATGATAAGCCTTTCTTTAATAGGAAATGTGCAGTTCTTAATTAAATAGAATAATTTACAACTCCACGTCTATTATAAGTAATGGTTGCCCAGTTACCACGTTACCTAATTAGGTGATGTTCAAATACCTCCAGAGCAGAACTGAGGCTGCAGTCGAACATGCCCTTGGACACACCAACTTGTTAGCAGCCCATCAGCGATGTGCAGTGCGGAGTCGTGGGCAGATCATGGCGTTGCCATCTGGGTCGGAATCTCCTCTCTGTCGCTCACTCACAAGCCAGCTGCCTCACCTGTAAGCCAGGACCTACCTCCTGGCAGAGCCAATGGCGGGTACACTGAATAGCATTGGCAATCACTTAAACAGAGAAGAAAAAGACAAGTTAACGCCCTCTTTAAAGTCCTATGGGGTCGCATCCTTACAGGCAAAATTATTCCCAGTGGACGCTTGTCTGGATAACGTGCACAAAAAACAAATCACTCCAGCATAATTACGAGAAAAGCATCTGGGAAACCCAAAAAGGGGAACTTTCTGCAGGATATCTGGCCTGTAGACTCAAGACTGTCAAGGTCATAAAAATAAAGAGTGAAAAACTGTCACAGACCAGAAGTAACTAAGGATTCATGACAATTAAATGCAATGGGATACCCTGGATTGGATTCTGGAACAGAAAGAGGACATGAGCGGAAAAAATGGTGAAATCTGAAAAAATGGTGAAATCTGAATAAAGTCTGGAGTTTAGTTGATAGCGGCGTGCCAGCATCTGCTTCTGAGTTTTGACAAATGTACTCTGGTGATGTTGGATGCTAACAGTGGGGGAAACTGGAACGGGGGCAGGGAGGGGAGTAGGGGGTAGTATATGGGAACTCTCTGTACTATCTTTTAAATTTCTGTAAATCTAAAATTATTCCAAAATAAAAACTCCTTAAACACTTCTTGCCTATTGCATAATAGAAGCTTAAAATATGATGGTGCCAGTGAGGAATGGATAAATAAAATGTGGTATATCCATACGATGGAGTATTACATGGCTGTAAACAGGAACGAAGTGCTGATACATGCTACAACATGGATGAACCTTGAAAACATTATGCTGAGTGAAAGAAGCCAGACACAAAAGGCTGCATTGTACACAATCCCATTTACATGAAATATCCAGAATAAACAAATCCTCCAAGGCAGAAAGATTAGTGGTTGCCAGGGAAACGGGGAGGGACTGCTTCAGGGGCAGCGGGCTTTCTTTTGGGGTGATGAAAATACTTTGGAACTAGATAGAGGTGACGGTTGCATGACATTGAGAATGTACTAAATATCTAACTGTAAAATGGTTAAAATATGACTTTTATGTTACAATATCTTACCACAATAAAAAATCAAAATAAGGGGCCTGCCCTGTGGCCGAGTAGTTAAGTTCGCACGCTCTGCTTCAGTGGCCCAGTGTTTCATCTGTTCAAATCCTGGGCACGGACATGGCACTGCTCATCAAGCCATGCTGAGGTGGCGCCCCACACACCACAACTAGAAGGACCCACAACTAAGAATATACAGCTATGTACCAGGGGGCTTTGGGGAGAAAAAGGAAAAAGATAATAAAATAATAAATAAAAATTAAAAATAGGTTTGTCACATTATTAACATGATTGGTACAATTTTAAAGACCTTCCCTTGAGCTTTTCATTATAAAACCTCACTATTTGTTGCAGAAGAACCTTGAGCACATCTCAGCAGGTCCCAACGGGTATCTGTACTCTGTCTGGTGGGAAACAAACAAGACGAACAGACACCAGCTCTTGGCAGGGCCATCAAGGAATTCGAGCCCCTTCCATGGAACAGCTGGCTGTCTGTAGTGAGCAAGGAACGTGTGATATCTGGAGGTCCTTGGCTGAAAAGCTGAATTTGTTTAATAACTATGCCGTGTCTAAAGATACTTTGTCCCCAAAGTCTCTCTTCATCTTAGAATTCATGCCTGTTTGTTTTTCACATTTCTTTAAAAACTAAGGAAAACCCTACTCATCAGAATACCAAATAAGGTCAGGAAAGTGGTGACTGGATATTGCCATAGGTCCATAACTTCTGCTCTGAGTGAAACAGTAAAAATTTCCAGAACACTTCACCCCACCCCACATCCCTCCTCATAACATTGGCTTGGTCATGCTCGAAAGGGCTCAAATCTCTGATAAAACCCACTGAGATTCATCTTGGAATGGACAATGCGAGTTCTGGGGCTCCATGAGAAGCCCACCTTCAGGAGGAACACAGGAAGCAGGGGGCGAAAAGAGAGTGAAGCTCCCTCTTATGTCTGTACTGGGTTGAGTAGAGTCCCCCAAAATTTACGCCCACCCAGAACCTCAGAATGTGACCCTGTTTGGAACTAGGGTCTGCACAGATGTCATTAGTTAAGACGAGGTCGTACTGGAGGATCGCGGGCTCTACATCCAACGGCTGGTGTCCTTATAAGAGAGAGATTTGGACACAGAGACACAGGGGCAAAGGCCATGTGATAGACGATGGAGGCAGAGATTGGAGTGAAGCATTCAAGCCAAAGGAAGCCAAGGATTTCCGGCTACCACCAGAAGCTAGATGAGGCAGCGAAGCATGCTCCTCTAAAACTTGCGGAGGGAGCAGGGCCCTGCCCACACCTTGAGTTCAGACTTCTGGCCTCCAGAACTGGGAGAGAATAAATTTCTATTGATTCAGGCCATCCGTTTGTGGTAGTTGCTTATAGCAGCCCTAGCGAACTAATACAGGGTGTACATCCTATGCCACCCGGCCTGGCCTCAAGTCTAAAGAACCCAGGGTGGGCGTGGCCCCGAGCGAGTATACACCTCCAATTTTGGCAGACCTAACAATATTGTTTTAAAGGTGGTGTGGGTGAAACTCAAAAGAGGGGAATGAGTCAGCAATCGGACCAAACAGGTCATTCTTTCAACTTCATCATGGTTGAGGACTGTGGATTCAGTAATATACAGACCTAAAGGCACGCAAGCAGTGTGATTTTAATAGTTCACCTGGAAGGACACCAGCCCTAGTTAGGTTAGTTATTATTATCCCTGCCTAGTAGGTGAAACCATATTAGGCCTAGAACAATAAAATTATCTGCTCAAAATTACATCGCTATTATAAGTATCATTTGCACATTATAATAAATCACACATTTGGGCAAAGCCCTGAACGTTTTCAAAAAAACCTTTCGCATCATCTTGTGAAATTCTCATACAAACCCTGGGACAAAAATAAGACAGGAAATTTTATCCCTGTTTCTCTGATGAAGCAACTGTGGCCCAGGTCAGTTTTTTTCCTTCCCTTTTCGCTTGCTCCCCAATCCTCTCTCCCTCAACATCACCCCACCCGCCCTCTCTCTGGTAATCCCTTTTGAGAACCTAGAGTATTGGCTTTCAAATTTGTCTCCATATTCACATAGTCACATGCAAATACATGTGTTTACACACTGAATACAATACATATGCATTTGCCATTTTGTACACACTTCCTGCCTCCTGTTTTCTCATCCTACAATATGCCACGGAAATCCTTCCAAGGCATCTGGTATTACACTAATTCATCGTTTTTTAATGGCTGTACAAAATTCCATGGTGTGGATGTCCTGTAATTTACTCGATCATTAACGAGCATTCACTCGTGTCCCCTCTTTTCCTGCTACAAACAATGCCACAATAAACATCCTTTCTACAAATGTCCTCGTGTACTACAGGCTTTATTTCTGAGATGGAGTCCCAGGAGAAAGGCTGCTGGACCAAAGAGTCTATGTATTTCTTTTTAACTGTTTTTAATAGAACAGAGCAAAAGAACAGGATTGTGGTTATCTGGAGAGGAGCTTGCAGGGGCCTTCAGTGGCATTGGTGATGATCCAGTTCTTAGGCTGGAAGTGGGCTCACAAATGCTAGTTTTATCACTAGTCTTTATCATTTGATGTATGTTATTACCTATATTATTTGATGTGTGATCAAATTATAATACTTTTAAATAATCTGCATATTTTAATTAGCATAAGTGTAACCAAAAAAGCTAAAGTAATTCTCATCTTCAGCAACAACATAAGAGAGTAACCCTTTCTCTGCTTCCCCACTAGTAAGAGATGTGGTTGGTCTTTTCCAGTTTTTCCCAGCCTGAGACATATATCCCATTGCTGCCTTCGTTTATGCGTCTGACACTGGTGAGTTTGAGCACCTTTTTAATCATCCATGATTAAATGGATATAAATGACAGTTTAAATGATCTACAAACCTTTCTCATTAAGTAAAAAGGGGAAAGCTAATACTCAGCCCTTTTAATCTCATCCCTCTAAAATATAAAGCTCAGAATTTTCAAATACCACAAACAGAAAAATTAATCAACATGAGTTTTTTCCCTCTCATCTAAAGTTCCAGATGTCATGATGACACGAGCAACCTACAGGGAAATCCCCAAATGACACCAAAGGCCCCTGAAACACTAGTCACAACATTACCTTCATGTGGGAATCGATGACACTGACAGATCACGGCCACTGCCAAGGTGCAATGGACTGAATGTTTATGTGCCCCCAAAACTCATATGTGGAAATCTTAACCCCCGAAGCGGTGGCATTGGAGGAGGGGCCTTTGGGAGGTTATGAGGACAGGAAAGCAGAGCCTTCCTAAGTGGGATCAGTGCCCTCATAAATGAGACCCCGGAGAGCTCCCTTCCCCCTTCCCCCTTCAGCAATATGAGGACACGGGAGAAGAAGATGACCATCTCTGAACCTGGAAGCTGGCTCTCCCCAGACATGGAATCTGCCGGCACTTTCAACTTGGACTTCCCAACCTCCAGAAGTGTGAGAAATACATTTCTGTTGTTTACAAGCTACCCAGTCTATGGTATTCTGTCATAGCAGCCCGAACAGACGAGGACACAGGTGAGCGTGTTCTTTCCTGAATGAGAGGCTACCTGGCTGTGGGAGAGTGTGGAAACACCCAGCCTGGCGAGTCTCTCCCCATACCCTTCTCCTTGTCAGATCAACTTACAGGGGTCGGTGTTTTCATAAGAGCTCTACTCATCGCTCCGTGCCTTCCTTTTCTAACATTACAGCATGCTACAGACATCTCTCCAGGGAAATGGCTAGAGATCTAATTTGTTTTTAATAGCTACATAACACTCCATGGTATAGATGGATCAAATTTTATCCGGCCATTTGCTACCGATGGAC
The DNA here is from genome assembly GCF_041296265.1 of Equus caballus. Lineage (NCBI taxonomy): Eukaryota > Metazoa > Chordata > Mammalia > Perissodactyla > Equidae > Equus > Equus caballus. The sequence continues at coordinate 39,739,776 of NC_091696.1, read as the reverse complement.
ATTCAAGTCACTGCCAGTTGGTTTTATTTTTTCCTTGTTACAAACAACACTATAATAGATTTTCTTGTATGCGTATCTTTTGTAATTCTAGGTCAGATTCCTCTCCTCCATACATATATAAATAACTTTTTCATCAGACCTTCTTCAGCACCAGATATTATTGACTGTTGGTTCGGTTTTGTGGGGTTTTTTTAATCTGAACGGTTAATAATGAAGCAGGAATTTCATTGTAGTATTAGGCTTTTTAGAGATCACTTGTAAATTTATAGCTAGAATTTAATTTTTATAGTTTCCCATTCTTTTTGATCAACTGATTTATTTGCACCCTTTTTTTCTCCTGGAATTTAGTTATCATTACAGAGACAGAATTTAATTTCCAAAATTTCCATTTCCTTTTGAACAATTGATTTCTTGTTATTTGTAGGCAAGAAGTTGAATCTGATATGGACTCTGCCTGGGATTAATTTACAGTCTTATAGGAGCATTCTGACACATACAAATAATTACAACTAATAAAATGTAAATACCACAAGGTAAGTACAAATGTAGAACTCGTGGGATTCAGAGACAGGGAAGATCTTGGTTTAGACAGGAAGATAGGAAGGCAACTTGAAAGAAATGTCATTGGAGTTAGGCTTTGAGGCACTGGTCCAATTCTGCCATATGGAAATGGATGGAAGGAAAAGAAGTGGAGGAGAAGGGAGCAACAATGTATCTTTTCTTTTCCAATCCCTAGCCAGGAATAAAAACAAGTAACCTTGAATTGCACATATGCATAGACTATGGGTGACTGCCGGTGAAATGCATGCACGGTAGTACATTCTCAAGGAACACATCACACATGTCTTTATTATATGAGACGTCAGTCAATTCACAATGATGGAAAGTTAAGGCGGCGCGCATTTTCTCGATCTAGCGATATGGCAGCATTACATGAATGTAAACTTAGCGGCAATATTAAAAGAACAAAGGAAAAAGCTAAAACGTGTTCCAATAAATTTCCTTCCCTCAACGAATAACGGGTTTCTAGGTAAAGGAGATAATATGATGAGAAAGACAGCAAGGCTGCCACCCTACATTAGGCTTATAGCCTAACGGGGAACGGGGAAAGTTTAAAGAGCAATACAAATAAAGTCTGTCACCCACCTGCCAGCCTTGGTCTCTCATTACCCTTCTCCTGTAACAGGAAACAGGGCTCCCTGGAGAAAGAGCTGGTTCTAGGGCGGGGGCAGGGAAAATACAAGAGGAGCCTGGAGCACCTTAGGGTGGCAAAAAGTGAAAAATTGCTCAAAAAAAGGAGAGGGAGGTATGTCAAAGGGAAACAGGAGCCAATCTGAAAGAGCCTCCCATGGGCAAAGCTGGGACAATTTGAGCAACAATAAATAATGTGGCATTGGATTATAACCCAAAGCATAAAATAAATATGTATGAGTCCATACTTATGTAAATAAATGGCTGAATAAATAAATACTTTGGAGGGAAAAGCACAAATCTTCTGTACAGAAGAATTCCAAATACTATCTATAGATTCCCCCATCATCAATTCCCCTCCCTTTGAGTGTGTAGGCTGGACTTAGTAACTGGTTTCTAACAAATACGGCAAAGAGCTTCAGTACGAAAAGGGAAAATGGTAATTTTACAGTGGTGAAGCCTGCAAACACTACCTTAACTACGAGATCATCACTATCGATAAGTCACATTGGTAGCACGTACCTCTGTCTATTCCTCCCCAAAAGTTATCACTCAGTCTAAATTATGGGAATCAAACTTCAGACATTGAATGTGAATCCAAATTGAAGGACATGCAACAAAATACTTGACCAGTCATTCTCAAAACCACCAAGTTCATGAAAACCAAAGAAAGAAAGAGAATTTGCCACAGGCCAGAGGAAACTAAGGAGACATGAGGACTAAACGTGGTGTGGAGGAAACAACCTAAGTATCTGATGGATGAATGGATAAAAAAAATATATTGTGTGTATATATGCAATGGAATATTATTCAGCCATGAGAAAGAAGGAAATCCTGCCATTCGCAACAACATGGGTGGACCTTGAGGGCATTATGCTAAGTGAAATAAGTCTGACAGAGAAAGACAAATACTGTATGATTCCACTTATATGTGGAATACAAAAACATCAAACTCACTGAAACAGAGAGTAGAATAGCGGTTGCCAAGGGTGGGGAAATAGGGAGATGTTGGTCAAAGGGTAGAAACTTCCAGTTATAAGATGAGTAATTTCCGGGGATTTAAGGTACAACATGGTGGCTATAGTTTACAATACTGTGTCATATACTTGAAAGTTGCTTATGAGAGTAGATCTTTAATGTTCTCACCACAACAATAACAAAATGGTAATTATGTGAGTGACAGAAGTGCTGACTAACCTCACTGCGGTAATAGTCTTGCAATACGTAAGTGTATCAAGACATCACATTGTACAGCTGAAACTCATACAACGTTCACATCAATTATCTCTCAATAAATCTGGAAACAAGTTAAAAATGAATGCAATGTGGCGTCCTGCATGGGATCCCGGAACAGAAAAAAGGACACGCGTAAAAAGACTAGATATATCCCGATAAAATCTGAAGTTTCATTTTAAAAAACATAAAAATAAAGTTGGATAAACAGTATTAAAAAAATTTCAAAGTATAATAAGGGGACACACCAGGAGCAACTAATCAAGACACAATGATTTCCAGGCAGAATAAAAATCTGGATAGAATTCCTTCAATGAAAGACCCAAGGCATCTGCCTCTAGAACCAGGCAACCATTATCACGGTTAACTGACTTCTTTTATTATTGTTGTTATTATTATTATCATTTATCATTTTTGTCTCTCCTTTGCTATACACACATACACACTAAAATATAAGCTTCATGATAAAGGGACCAGGTCTGTATTATTCTCTGCCCTATCCCCAGTATCTAGAACAATGCCCAGCATATAGTAGATGCTCAAAAAATACATGGTGAGTGAATGAATGAGCCATAGAATTGTAAATACCATAATTTAGTCAACCATTGCCCGGTTAACAGACAGTCGTATTGTCTCCAGTTCAGGTTGGTAGTGTTCTTACTGCCTCAACTGCTATTAAGAACACTCTTACATACAACATCTCTTTGACTACTACACGTATCCTTAGCTACTGATGCTTTCGTTCCTCCAGTATGGATTCCTCAAAGTGGAACTTCTGTGTCAAAGCGTATGCCCTTTCTTTATTTTAACAGAAAATGGCTTTCCTAAAAGGTCATGAAGATCTCCTGTCACATCAGCAGTGTATAAAACTTTCTTACTTCCCTTCTCACTCTAGATAACATCAACTGTTTTAATTTTTTCCAATCTGATGAATGAATAATTGTATTTCGTTTCAAATTAAAATTAAAAATCTTGAAACACTAGTAAAGTTCCACACAGTTTCACACTTTTATTGGTGGTTTGCATGTCCTGCCTTGTGAATTACCTGTTTATCTCCTTTTGCCAATTTCTTATTGGGTTGTTTTTGTTTTGCGTTTGTGGTGTTGTTTTAAGTCAAATTGCAGTAACTATGGGTACTAGGGACACTAAGTCTTTGCCACAATTTTCAAATATGTTCTCATTATTTGTAGTTCATTCTATCTGATGCCTCAGAATTTTTATTAGTATATGCGCAAATCTGTCCATTTTCTCTTTTGAGGTTTCTGGGTTTCCCATCTTGCTGACATAAATGGATTCGAAATCCTAAGACTAACCCTCACCACTGAGAGAGCTCACTCGGCATCCCGAAGACCGCCCTTAGGGCACAAGCCCATAAATTCACTCCCAGCCATTGCAGAATCCATCGTCCCAAGGAGTCTGTCCATTTCTCTCTCCATTTGGACTTGAAGACACACCCTTTGGACACAGTTTGGTCAATGGCCAAGGATGCCAACACCTTTGACCACGAAAACCTGAAAAAGTGATCCTCACCAGTGCTACTGTTCGCAAAGAAAGAGATGGGTGCCAAGAAAGGCTGAGGGTGAACCGAAACCTCCTTGCTAAGACTGGGACCACACAAGTGCACTTTTTCCCCAACTTTTAATATCTTAAGTCTTCAAATTTATGGAAACACCAATGATACCGCAATAAAAAAAAATTTATGGAAACGTTGTAAGAATGGCACAATAAAACACCATACATCTGTCATTCATACTTGACTGGTTATTAACATTTTGTCACTTTTTTTTCTAATGACTCTGTTCATACACGTAGAAATACGTAGGCACATATCTACGTTGTGCTGAACCATTTGAGGGCACGTTGCAGATACTTCAATCCTACAGAGCTTGCCATGTATTTCCCAAGAACAAGAGCACGGTGCTATAAAATTACAGAACAATTATCACACTTCTGGAGATTTACTATCAGTGCAATACTATTATCTAATAATCAGTCCATATGCAAATTTCCCAATTGTCCCTATAATGTCCTTTAGAGCTGGATTTTTTTTTTTTTTTGGTACAAGACCCAATTGAAGATTATATGTCCCATTTAATTGTCCTTTCCTTTTATTCTCCTTTCATCTACAACAGTTCCCAAACTGTATGCTTGTTTGTTTGTCTGTTTTTATGGCATTGATATTTTTTAAAAGTCCTGGCCAGTTGTTTTGCACAGTGCCCCTCAATTTGAATTTATCAGATTGTCTCCTCGTGGTTATTTTTTTGACAAGAAGATAGCATGGGGATTGCTGTGACATCTGCAGTGCTCACACCAGGAGGCACATGATGATAAGTCTGATCACACAGCTGAGGTGGTGTGTGCACATCTCTCCACTCTGAAGGTAGATTTGTTGTGAATTAATAAATGATCTGTGGGGAGATACTTTGAGACTGGTATCATACTCTTCCCAACGATATTTCATCTAATGGTTTTAGCTTAGGTTGATGATTCTTGCACGAATTGAGTATTTCCATAGTGGTTGCAAAATGTGAGTTTCTAAGTTGATCCTTCCTTCTACATTAATGAGTTGACATTCTTCGGTAGACAAGCACTTTCTCTCCTCACTCTCTTGTCTTTCTTCTTTCTTAATATCAATGTGGACTCATAGATTTTCCATTAATTCCATATGCTATAACCCATGCACTATTAATTTTGGTGCCAAATTATCCCAGATTTACCCAGTGGGGACCCCTTCAAGCTGGCTCTTGTATCATGGTAACATGCCTCCACCATTTTTCGTTTTTTAGCCCTCCATTCTTTCTAATGAAAAAAGATGTTACAGGTATATCTTGTACCTTTCCCGCCCCAGCCCTGGAATCAGCCACTTCTCCAAGGAGCCCTGGTAACTTTTAGTGTACGATGCTATTTAGGTACCAAGATCTGAGCATTAGGCGTGCTCATCGCTCCTGGGATGTCATGCTTCAGCAGAACAAATACCCTTCTAACAAACAGGGCATGGAAAGTCAGGCCCAGAATCATCTGGGCAGCTGTGACTTCAGCAGAGTTCAACGTTAGAGTTCAACTCTAACATTCAGAGTTCAACATTAGAATCAAGTATCATTCTCTACTTACAAAAAGAGGTCTTTGTTGTTTTCAGTTGACCAGCCTCCACTCCCCATTCTTCCGATAACAGCACGCCTTTTTGCTTTCAGGAATTACCTCTCCCCTAAGTGAACACTCATGGTGGGACTGTACATCAAGGTGTCCTGAACCCCTCCCCATATGCAAGAGGTGGGCACTAAATCTCTAAATCAGACAGGTGCCCCTGGATCCAGAAAGGATGTTGAAGAAGCATGTTGAGACAAGTAAGAACATAAGAGGGTTTGGCCACACATCCAGAGTTGACAAAGCCACGTGTCCTACAAGGTGAAATTGAACACCCTTTTCCAAGGTCTGCTGGTTTCTCATTTAGTGAGAGCCTTTATCCCATGCAGCCGAAAACTTCCCAGTCTTTGCAGAAACATTCAGACACAATAGAGCCCATTTCTAACTTATTTCTCCAGCATTGGTTCTTTGCTTCATCCTTTCCACTTCATAGAATTCGGTTGTTTTGACAAATGTCTAGATGGCTGGTCATACATTTTCATCTCCTTCTAAATCCTCACAACAGATACCCTGTTTGTAAATCAGCATTTTTTTTTTCCTGAGGCAAGTTTCTAAAACTTTGCTCATCCTGTGTCAATCTCCGCAGGGTTTCTTTATTTGCCTGCCTGCTTGTGTTGTAGGGAGTAAAAGAAAAGCCTGAAATCTTTATACTCACACCTTCAAAATTATAGAATGTATTTATCTTCCATTTTCCTTTTATGAATCCTTTCTTCCCCTTCTCTTGCTATTTTTCTAATCTCCAACATAGGGGTGTTACACAAAATGGTAGATATAGATGAAAAGAAGGAAGGAAGGAAGGAAGGAGGGGAGAAAGAAAGGGAAGGAGGGAGGGAGAGAGAGGGATCAGAGGAAGGAAGATTTTCACACTCCCCAGTGCTTCATAATATAAAAACGTGAAATATTCTACCTTTCGGTGCACAGGTTTTTTGAGTCACCCAATGCTTTGACACTGAACTTGTTTGTGTCCAAAGGATTTGGTCATCCTGCAATACCCTCCCTCTGGGGGAGAGGGGGAAGCAGAGATGCAAGGGTGCTGAGCTGATGGGTGTCACCTGTCTCCTCTAAACAAATAACAGGAGATTTGGATTTCAACCTGAGCCTTGGAAGTAAAAGCAATCAACGCAGTTATTTCAGGGTTACAGGAGACATCAACCACCAGAGCCTGAGGCTTCTCTCCCAGCCCTGTCCTTATAAATCTGAACTTACAGGACAGGATGGCTGGAGGGTCAGTGTGGAGCAACGAGTTCAGCTACATCTGGAAAGAAACAAAAGAGCTTAGAGAAGAGTTTCTATAGAAGTTATAACTCATTTTTCTGAAGTTTGGAGCAATAGATAGGCTTCCAACAAGGGGGGGTAGGAAGGGTTGCTTAATCTCCTACACACCGAAGACATTTTTAGCTCATCAAACATTTATTGAGGGTCAGTGCTATCCAGGAGGGAAAAAATGAGCAAGCTTTCAAGTTTTTGCTCATAAATGAAGAGGGAAAATGGCCGTCTCTGCCCTGAACAATGTGATAGCTTCCATTTGTGTCATGCAATGTTTACAACCAATGGTGTGCTACCAACCCTTCATGGTGTGCTGCCAAGTTTGGTCCCTGCACAAACCTTATTGGGTTTTTTCCCTACAGCTGGGGTACTTACTGTTGCAGTGACTTCTGTATGATTTCTTTTGAGGTGAATGGGTCATGCAAAACTGCATAAGGTGGAGTTGAACTTGAAACAAGTAAATGCAAGAGTAGCGTGATAACAAGAGAGCGCCAAGGAAAGATAGCATATTTCTCAGATTCTTTCAGAATGTGATCTTCCCATGAGCAGCATGGGTATGGCCTGGGAATTTGCGGGAAATGCAGAATCTCCATCCCCCCACCCCCAGATATACAGAATCGGAATCTGCATTTTAACAACATCCCTGGTGATTCATGTGCACGTAAAAGTTTGAGAAGCAGTAGCTTAGAACATAGAAGAGCTTTCTCATATGAATGTATAAGAGACCTCGGTAAGGGCATGAAACAAGCCACCTGACACCCAAAGACCGACCAAATGGTTAGTAGATAAAATTGAATAGTGGCAGATAAAACATCACCTGTTCTTGTGTGCTGCCACAGTGTCTGATGGGTGAGAGAACAGGCATAAAGTTGGACAGCTGAGAATTGCAGTCCGCCCAGCACTTACACTAAATCATCCTCATTGGTTATCACCACAATCCCGCCAGGTGAGTCGTACAGGCTCTAGTGACACCCCCATTCTACAGAGCAACTGAGGTTCTCAGAGGTGAGCTGATTGACCAAAGGCACATGACTCTGGTGAGGTCCAGCTGGGACTTGAACGCTAACTGCCTGGTTCCAGGAAGGGGGTCCTTTGACAGCTGCTCCTGAACCAGTGTGATAAGGACCAGGCTGGTTGTGAGACAGAAATGAAATCGGTGTGCTGTACAGTTGTAAGAAAACAGGATTTCTCTAGTGGGGAGTTGGGAAAAGTAGATAAGCTGACACGTTGCTGGATGCTTCAGATATCAGATCCTGGGAGTCTGGCTTCACATCCATAGCCTTCCTGGGTACACGGGGATGAGAGGATGTCGACAGCCCATGCCACTGAGACCTAGAAACCATCCAGAACAACGTGCGCCCCTCAAATCTAGGACAGGTGCCTTCTTTTGGTGATAATGGCCTATTTTTCTCCTCAGCAGGGTGACCTCCTCTTTCCTTCATCTCCAAGTGAGGCTGAAAAAACCCAGATTTAGGGCTTCCTGCTGATATGAACTAACTTGAACAGAAGACCCATTGTTCAGCCTTGTTTCCTCAGCCACCTGCCTAACCTGCTGTAGTCACTTGGAGAGAAGTTCCCCACGGAGAAGCTGAAGAGCTTTGCTTAAAGTAATCAACAGAGACCCTGGGGGCTGCCGCAGACCTCAGCACACATTTCAGCAACTGTGCCTGGGTACCTTTTTATCCAGTCCTAGTCACTCCTCCTGAGGTCGTCTATAAACTCTTGATCCTGATGGGCTTCAACAGAAGGGACTATGTGGATTCTGAGAAACAGGTACGGTAGGGCAGGCTGGAAAGTTAAGGGCACTGTGTAGAAAGATCACCATTTTGTGGGCAGTGTAGCTCAGAACAGCTTGCCTGCCTCCTGGAGCCACTAACTTCATGTGGGAGGCCAGGGTAGGAGAGAACGAAGCAGAATTTCTCAATGATGCTCAATGAAACTGACTCAGTATATCACTGGTTCATTTCTGCCTACCTCCAGGATAAACAAGAAAGCAAAAGTCCCAAGAAAAGTCTTATCATCGATTAGCTGGCATCCAGCCATGGACTAGCTATGTTCAATGCATCATGATACAAAAAATAAGAAGAATAAAAACTGATAAATATAACTTGGAAGCCCTCCTGGGCCTGTAGAATTAAGGTTGGCCAATGTTTTTCTCACACATAGAAGTGGACAATTTTTCATCATTCCCCTCCTCCCACTCACCACAGGATCAATGGTTTCCTATGTTCGTGTTTCAGAAAGCAATAACATCAGCAAAGCAGACACCACTCTAGGTATTTCAAACAAAGGAATTGATGATAAGGGTTTGGGGATGAATGGAAGAGCAATTGGAACAGGAGGTCTGAGAAGCAAAAAGAAGGGGTGATAACCAGCGATCAGAAGCTGCTAACGTCCTTAGGTGTGACCCATCAGCCTACGCCTAATGTCCTGCTGGAGATGCTGCTGCAGTTACTTCTGGGTTTTTCAAAGAGGGACCACCTCCACCAGGGCTAGCACTGCACAAAAGATGCTGGGATACTGGAGTCTGGAATCACTCCACCTCTGCTGCTGCTACAATGACAGAAATTTCCCTCCTTTCCCACCTTCTGATCTCCAGCCAGTGCTCCCTACGAGGAAGCCAGGTGGCAGAGGAGCGTGGGCAATAGAGTGCGCAAATTCCAGGCCCCAGCAGGACACGCACATTGAAGAAGGGCAGGTGCTTACAACCAGCACAGCAACCAAGCTGTCCTAGGATGACAGTGCCATCTGATGGCCAGCACTGGAAACAACATGACCCACTACCTTTTTTCTTTCTCTTCAGGTAACAGGAGAGACAAGTAACCTGCACTTAGCTTTAAGCTATGAGTGGAATTCAGATCTGCTCCACATGTGTTTGTTTTGAGCCTCAGGCTGAAGGAGCAGCAGCTACCCGGGGTATGCTTGCCTAGAGTAGATCATAAGAGCCAAGAAGGCGAGCCAAGGCACGCAGGTACATCAGAGGCATCTGTGTTGCATCCTATTAGCTAATGTTCCATTGGCCACAGCAAGTCTCGGGGCCAAGCCCAGCGTTTCAGCATTCACCGGGTGGTCAGGCTGTGCTGCAGGACAGAATATAACATGAGTGTGGCCAAAGTCAAAAGGCAGATAAGGGTCATCTAGTGAAGGGACCGGTGCATGATTCGATGTTGCTGAAAATAGACCACAAACACACCAGGCTCAAGTGGTCCAGCGTTTACTTGCAGCAAGAGAGGAGACAGAGTGTGCACAAGAGCCAGCCCTATGTAATACGTCCCCCATGGCCAGCGAATCCATTCCACAGCTGACACAGCACACACCCCACTTTGTGCTGCAGCAGAGGGACCCCAGCTCTTCCCTGGATGTCTGAGATACAGAAAGCCAAAAGTGTGCATGAGGGCACAGATGATGCACTTGAGCAGAACAAAGGAGTACATATCAAGCCCGAACAGAGAAAGACACCCTTCACAAGGCGGTAAGCCCAGCAAGGCTGTGAGAGCACTTTATCTCCCAGGAAGGAGACATTCCAGGTTCAAGCCCATTCTTATATGGCTGAGCCGGGGTCCAAAGACTGCACGCAGGAGACTGCCTTTCCCGACACTCAACATTGGGTGGGGAAATATATTCCGCTATCTAGTGCCCCGCAAGGCCATTGGCAGAAGCACTGTGATCAACAATCCGATCTACCTCAGAAGGCAGGAAACAAACGATGGCTCTTTCATCTCTCTATTCCTACCATTTAGTACCAGGACCAGCAAAGAGCTGACATCAAGCAATGATTGTTGAAATTAACCAATTATTAAGGGCAAGGAGTAATGTGAGACACATACATAACACAGTGGTTAAGAACGTGGACTTTAGACTCACAAGGACCCGAGTTTGATGTAAAATGGTAGAGCCACTTTAAAAACAGTTTGGTAGTTTCTTATAAAGATAAACTTACCATTAAACCCAGCAAGTCCACTCCTAGGAATCTGCCCCAAAGAAATAGAAATATACATCCACGTGAGACTTGCACATGAACGTTCATAGCAGAATTATTCATAACAGCCAGGAAATGGAAAGAATCCAACGGTCTGCCAATTGGTAAAGGGATAAACAAAATGCCGTATACCCATACAGTGGAGCACTATTCAGTCATAAAAATGAATGAACTCCTAACGCACACAACATAGGTGTACCTCTGGCTAAACAAAATAAGCCAGAAGAAAAGACCACATCCTGCATGATTCCATTGATATGAAACATCCAGAAAAAAGTAAATTTATAGAGACAGACAGTCGATTAGCGGGTTGCCCAGAGCTAGAGATGAGGATGGAGACAATGCAAGGAGCACCAGAGATTTCGAGGGTGATGGAAATTTCTAACACCGGATGGTAGTGATGGTTGCACAACTTTTTAAATCTACTACAATTCATTGAAATGAGTGACTTTTGATAGAATTAAAGAGGATCTGGGTTCGAGTCCCGGCTCCACCACTTACTGTCCAGGTGACTTAGAATAAGTCACCCAGTGCATAACCTCTGTGCGCCTCAATTTCGCCATCTGTAAAATGGAGACAAAGCAGAGAACTGTGGGGGGCCAGTGAGACGATATTGTGCCCTCAGTACAGTCCTGACAGGCGTCTGAGGGGCTGTCACGAGCTCTCCAGCCCCCCATGCTTTTAGGGAAATCACTTCTGCCCAAGTCCATCCCAAATACAAGTTCCAACCCCCGTTTTTATTTAAGAAGCCAGTCCTCAGAAACCCTTGGGAATGTGTTGATCTCTGCCTTGTCCCCAAATCCCTGGGACAAGAATTACTCAGAAGTTTCCTGAGCCCGAAATAAAAGTATGTCAACTTCTCCTATGTCACGGCCCCAGACACTGAGGCTTTTGCAGAATGCTGTACTGAGATGAAAGAGCATCTCACCAAATACAGGCACTTCCTTGCCACTTTTTATTTTACTTTTTTTTTTAATTAAAAACAAAGCCTTGGCTTAGTGGGTCTGAGCTGCCTAGAGCTGAGGGATCCGACAGGCAAGTTGCAGGAAACATCCCGGCCTTTGCAATGAACCTTTGGGGAAAGAGCAGCCAGCGAGAAGGTGATTCACTTCGATGACAGCTTCCTGATGAGGGCTCGAGCCAGCTGCAGGGTTGGAAAATTTACGACTTCACAGAAGACTCGATAAAAGTCATAAACAAAAGGGCACGTGGGCGTGAGCGCACCGCACAGAGTCAGGAGGTCCCAGACGACAGAACACAAGGCCAGGAACTCCGATTTGGCTCCAGGTTTATCACCGATGCAGTGAAAGGTACAGACCCCGGATGCCAGGATGTTTGTTGTCCAATGGAAACGGATGGTGCCCAAGGCCTCTGGGAGCCATTTCTCAGATTCCTCGGCGGCGGATCTGCAGCCGTGCGAGTGAGGAAAGGCTGCCTTCCCTAACAAAGTCAATCTCGGTGCCTCCAAGGTCGACCCGGGAAGGGACTCCTCTGAGAGTGAGCACTGGCTGCCTCACCTCGCAGCCGCCGCGTTCCCACCCTTCAATGCACTCTCTGAACCGGATGCTCTGTCTTCCGATGCAAGAGGAAACAGCTTCAAAACAGGCCACATGCTGCTCCTTCATTCAGTCAGTTAGTAGCTTTTGCTACCGTTATTACGGGTACTAATAAAAGTGATTCTGAGCTCACTTCCCTTCCTGGGATAATACAAGCTTCAAGGCCGTGCTGTGATGGTGAGGGTTAAACGAGGGAGTTAAAAACAAGTCAATAAATAAACCTCAGCACACGCCTGGCACATAGCAATCCTCCCTGAACTGTAGCTGTATCATTTCTCACCATCTAAACACTTCCTCGTGGAAGGGTTTAACACTCCCACAGCAGTGCTGGAACAATAAAATTAATCATAATAATTATTACCATTATTAATTACACTATTAACCTGTTTTGTGCCACACACTGTTCTAGGAGCTCTGAGGCCTTTCTCTCAATTGGAGGATGTAGGACGTAGATTACATATACATATATATAATACATAGATGTAGGTGCTATATATATACTAATATATATGTATATATCCAGATAGTACACATAAGGGGATAAATGTGACATGCTATAGGGTGATCAGGAAAGTCCTCCCTGATAAAGTGAAATTTGAGCAGAGTCCTGAATAAAGTGAGGGAATGGACCATGTATATACCTGGGGAAAGAGCACTTCAGGAAATGGAAAGAGCAAGTGCAAAGGCCCTGAGGTGGGATCAAGCACAGCATATTGAGAGCTGGACAGTCACCAGTGGAGTAGAGTGAGTACAGCCGGTCAGGGGAGTAACTCCAGACAAAGTCAAATGCCAGGAGCCAGCTCCTACAGGGCCTCCTAGACCAAAGGAAAGAATTTGAATTTTATCTAATGTGACATGAGAAGCCAGTAAAGGCTTTTCAGCTGAGAAGTAACATGAACTGCTTTACTCCCTGAAAGATCACTCAGGCCACTGTGTGAAGGGTAGACTATGAAGAGGCGAGGGAGGAAGCAAGGAGAACAGTTAAGAAGCTCCTGCAGTGGTCCAGACAAGCAGATGCGGGCCTGGACTCCGGTGGTGATGGGAGATGCAGGGGAGCCATGCTCTGGAGGCAGAACCACAGGACCCACAGAGGCAGCTGGAGAATTGGATGCGGCGGGCGTGGGGGTGGGAGGAGGGAAAGAGGAGCACCATGGCTGCTGGCTCTTTTGGGGGGCACCCCGGGAGGGGAATGGTGCCATTCACTGAGCAATAAAGACACAGAGAAATATTTAGGGGGGATGGTAAAATGTCAAATATTACGACTCTGGGTAACGCTTTACACCTTATCAGTCATTCACATTGCTATGTGAGTAATGGCATCTCCTATTAATTATGGCTTTTCAGTTTACAAGAAACTTTCATCTCTATTATGTTATTATAGCATATTACATAGTATACAGTATATATATACAGTATATATAGTATATATAGTGGATATAATAATATATATGTGATATATAATATAGGTAAGTTGCTTATATATAGTATATATTACATAGTATACTATATTATATATAATACATATATTACTTAGTATATATTATATTATCATAATATAGTATTTATATTATATAGATCTATAATATATAGCATATTATATATTATACTCAATATGGTATATAGTATGTATATTATAGTGTGCATAGTGTATATATCCTATATTATATAGCATGTCATATACAGTATATATTATATGCTATAGAATATAAAAACTATATGGTACATATGATATACGTGCTATTCATTTACTATATGTACTACATAGTGTTTACACGCTATAGCGTATATTATTTACACTATATAATGTATACTATAGTATATATCATATAATTTAATATACTAGATACTATATATTATATGGTATATATATCTATATTAGGTAGTGTATATATACTATATAATGTGCTACATGTAATATAGTATAGTTGAGAGTTTCTTGTGTATTACGATGCATTATATAGTACATATAAAATAGTATATGTTACATAGTATGTTATACATATAGCATATACCATATATATGTTATTATTTACTATCTCTTTGGGCCTTAAAACTCCCCAACCTTCCCCCTAGTTTCCCTCCCCTGCCAAATTAGAAGGAACCAGAGTCTCGGAAAGGCAATGACTCTCCCCAAGTCCCAGAGGTGGCAGGGCGAGGAGGCAGAGCCCTGTCTATAGAGTTTCACTTCCCCTACACTCTGTGTGAGCTTCAGACCCTTTCACGAAGAAATTTTGATGGTAAGAAATTTTTGCTCTTATTTATAGAATGTAAATATGCTCCAGGTACACCGAGGATTTCTGAATTGTATATCATTTAACACTCCCCACTGAAACTACCCGAGTGTATATACTTTTTTCATGGCCGTCTCTCCACAGGTAAGAAAATGGAGGCTCTGATAGATCAGGGACCTGTTTATCTTGCCTTTGACAAGGCTAGTGAGGAACAAAAACTTAACCCACCACAAGGGGGTACTGGATGGGAAAATCCGAATACCAGTTACATGTGCTCAGCTACTGGAATCCAGGTGTTGCTTCCTCTAAGTCTATGGAAAGTAATGTAGAATATTTGAGTGACAGCTCCCTTCTGAACTATCTTATTTGGAAATTCTGACAGAGCTCTCCAATTTGGGCTTCATTGCATGATTGTGTTGCAGAGTTAAACCTTCTTCCTGGCTGGGGGCGCGGCGGGGAGAAAATCATGAAAACTGAAAAAAGAGGTGAGCAGCACGTGGGCAGCCAAGTTGGAGTTGAGGCCTTCAAAGACAGGAATTACATAAACAGCAGCCTAGATTCCCAAAACGTAGATTTCTCCTGTCCAGCTCATCAAAATCTCCAGATGCTTGAAGGAAAACACCCCTAAGACATTTGTTACTTATTTCTCTCTCACTGCCTGTGCAAACTCATCCTGCTAAGCTACACATTTCTCTTATCTTCTTTCTCTATGCTCCATCACACCAATTAGCTGGAGCCCATATTTCTCCATTTCTCATCTCTCAAAATTGCACATAGAGTTTCCCAAAGCATTGCCCGCTGCCTTTGGTCTGTCGAGACTCATGTGAAGTCTGAGATCCTGGCTAGAATGGGGAGGGCGATGGGAGACTGAGGAGGCAGAATGGAGCAAGAGCCTGACTCTTCCCACAGAGGCCAGGAAAAGGAGCATTTGCTCAGGTGGGTTAATAGAGTGTGGGATGCATGAATTTCAAGGACAATGTAATCCCTCTTTCTAGGAGAACACAGTTAGCCTCTTGGAATTGGCTCCAACAGTCCTCCCCTATGCAGGTGAATAGAAAGCTCTCCGCTCTTGGAGGTAAAGAGATCAGGAACCAATATTTATTGAGCACCTACTACGTACGAGGCACACTTTCCCTAATCCCTACAGCAGCGCTCAGAGAGGGTTGGTATCTTCTCCTTCTACCGATTAGAATAACAGGAGATTACAAACCCCACAACAGCAGGGATCTTGTCTGTCCTGTTTGCCCACATCATCAGTAGACGGCCCAGACAGAGTAGGTGCTCAGTAAATATTTGATGAATGAATGAGGAAACTAAGACTCACAGAAACGTAGTGTAGGGGAGTAGCAAAGAACAAGACATTAGAGTTGGAGAGACCTGAGAGCGAGCCCACTCTGCCATTGACCAGCTGTGTAACCTCTAAGCGACACCTACAAAAGGATCTAACAAGTGGTACTCGCCCCCTGGAGTTTGAGGCAGGATTAGATGAGACAATGCTGACAAAAGCAAGCCCTCAATAAGTGGTAGCCCTCTTTATTATGGTGTCACGATGGTCAAGTCTATACTTAAATTAATGTTTGATGATGATGAAGAAGAGAGAGGAGGAGGAGGAGAAAGTAGAGAAGATGAGGATGGTCCCAGGTGTATTAATGGAAAAACAGATCCTGGCTTGAAAATTTGCAGAAGATTCATGGTAAACGAAAGCTTCCCAGTGGGAGCCCACTAGCTTCTTGCTGACTTACGTCAGTCTCTGTGAGGGCCACCGTCCATCTTGAACATTCTAGGGACCTGGGACCCTATTCCATCCAAGTGGAGTTGGATGTGACGTTTTTTCCTTCCACTCTCCACTTTGGGAATGACTTTTCAAGTTGTGTGTTTAGTCTCCTTAAGGCCATTCCACACAGAACATATCCACAATGTCTGGCTTGAGTGTTTGTCAAATATAGTCGTTCTCAAAGTGTGCATCCCAGACCAGCAGCGCCAGTAACCCCCAGGAACTGGTTAGAAACGGGAATTCTTGGACCCACCCTAGACCTCCTGAACAGCAAACTCTGCGGGGGGAGCCGGGCCATCAGGGTTGGAACAAGTCCTCCAATGACTCCAATGCCCCCCACTGGACCCCAGTGGAAGTTTTGAGAATTGCCACTCTAATGAAAGGCAAAGAGGGCAGCCACAAACTCTCTGCATTTAGTCCCTGAGAGGTTCTGATTTTCAAGTAAGAAGAGTGAGACTCCCTGGAGAATGGGTGTCTTCTCCAGCAAATTGGAAGAGGATTTGACTTGAGAGGAACCAGAAAACTCTGTTGCTCAGTCAACCAAAAAATACTGAGCATCTGCTGTTCCAGGTGCTATGCTAAGTGCCCCCAAACCACGGCGAACGAGACAAGTGACTCCAGGTCTCCAGGACTGAACCGTGGGTGCCAAAGACCCGCATTGCACACGCATCAAACTGGCAAGGATGGAAAATCTGACAATACCGAATGCCAGAGAAACAGGAGCTCTCATGTCTCACTGATAAGAGCGTCAACTGGTACCACCGCTCTGCAGAGCGACTTGGTGAAATCCAGTGAAGTTGAAGATGGTACAGACTGTGTGGCCCAGCAATTCAACTCCTAGGCCGGGAGAAGCTCCACCAGTTTCCACAAGGAGAACTGTCCAGGAATATGTATCGCAGCGCCATTCATAACAGCAGAAAAGAGAAACAACCTAAATGTCCATTTACAGGAGAAGGGATACATAAATCATAACAGAGTGGAATGCTATCGTGACAAAGTAACACTAACAGTAGTAGGAACTAAGTGAAACACAATTTTGATACGTTGAAAAAACCATAATAATGAGCAAAAAAAAGCAAGTCATGAAATGCTATGTGGAGTGGGATTCTATATATAGTTTTGAAATATGCAGCACAGTGCTATATGTTGATAACAGATAATATATATGCAATGAAAGTCTAAAATATGCATGGGATAGAAAACACAGCTGGAGGATAGAGGCCACCACTGGGGACGGAGGGGGAGAGGAAAGGGCACCAGATTGAGATGAGCCAGCAGAATTAGATCATATGAGTGATGGGTAAATGGTTGTTCACTGTATTAGCGTTTATAGTTTTGTGCGTACCTAAACTATTTCATAATAAAATAACTTTACCAAAGCCATTGCAAGCAATTAATTAATAATAATAAATGTGCAAAGAAGGACTATAGGCTGTCAGAAGAGGAGACCCCTTAACCCCACCCTTAACTTGCCTTCTTAAAAGTCTTGCTGTGAGCTCCAGCCAGTCATAAATACTATTTCATTTTTGCTTGTCTATAGTCAATTTTCCTACCCAGAAAATATACCACTTGGGTTTCAAAATATGTAATTGATATTTTTTGACCAAGGCAGTCAAAATCAGCTTACAAAAGTTTGCATAGGATTTTCCAATGTTCTATATGTCTTATATATGCTTATAAGTACAGACACATAAGGGAGGAAGTGGTGAATTCTGGAAGGACCTACATAAAGAAGTCAGCAGTCACTACTTCTGAGTGGCAGAAGTATTAGAAATTTGTATTTGCTTCTTATAATGACCCCCATCATTTTCATTAATTCCTCTCCTTCTAGAATGGAACTCCTCCTTCCAGTGGGAAACCTATCATATTTCAAGTGAGACTTGCCTTGATTCCACCTCCCCGGGCCATTGGCTCACTAACCTGACCAATCAGAGCACTTCATTCATAGCCACAGGGGTTGGTCCAAGGATGCGCATGTGATATACACGACACAAATCAAGTCCTTTCCTGAGACTTTTCTACCCGACCACTGAAAAAAGACTTTTCCTTTCTAAGAGAGTCGCCCAATTGGTAGGAATTAGTCTGGGGTTAACAATGTCCAGCTTTTCCCCCATCTGGAGAAGCATAGTGGAGAAACGAATAGAGAGAGAGAGCAAGACGATATCCTGCCGGTATTGTTTGAACCCTGGATACAGCCATGCCTGATTCATCCCTGGAACATCCTTGTTAGATGAGCCTGTATATTCTCTTGAATCACCTAAACCAGTGTGAGATTGATTTCTGACGCCTACAGCTGAACAAGCTCTGACTCTTACACTTCTGTTTTGTTCTCCCCTATTCTCTACATCACTTTCCACAATGAGTATGTATCACATGGAGAACATGTTTCAGATTCAAAAAAACAAACAAACAAGAAAGGAAAAGGCCGACGAGCGCTTGTCTGCAGAGGGCTGGCTCGTGGACACTTTTCCCCTCTGGTGTAGGCTGAGCTGCCTAATTCGGGGGAGGCCGTGGTTTGCCTCCGGCTCCGTGATTCCACGGTCCTCTGAGAGCTCCAGGCCTGACTCACTGCTTCCAGACCAAGCACTTTACTCCCCCAAACCAAGAGCACGGCCAAACCCGCCGTCCCAGCACCCTCGCTGGTCCCTGCTTGAACGTGGTCATCAGTGTCAGGCTGGGTGTCTTTTTCCCGGGGCGAGAAAACGTCTTGAATGGCGTGAAGTGGGGCAGCATGGGCAGATTTGAGGAGGAGCTGAGGGAGCTTATGGAAGCGGCATTATGATAGATGCTTCTATCACTGGGGTAAGAGAAACTCATTCCGATGTTCGTGTTATACTGATCATTAAGTTTTAGGCTTAGGTGAAATAAAATTATAAAGAAAAGCCACGTTCTCCCTCCCTCACCCCAGCCCAGGATGATATCAATACATGTTTCAGCCTTGCTGTGTTCCCAGTACTGTTCTGAGCTTCTGTGTATTACGTCCTCACAGCAACCCCATGAGGGCACATCACTATTATCCCCATTTTACAGATGGGGAGACTGAGTCACAGAAAGAAAACATGACTTGCCCAAGATCCCATAGCTGGAGAGATGGGGAGCCAAGATCCCGCCTGGTCCTGCTCGGGTCCCCACGTGCACATTCTAAACCTCTCAGATATGCCAACACTGCAGCTGTGTGCAAAACCAAAAAGCAACCAGTCAGATCTTTCCGTTTGGTCAAATACGCTATAAATTAGTCAGCAAGGGGGAAAAAGCAACCCAACTCTTTTCATTTTCTTTTCTTTTAATTAAATTGACTTCCTGGCTTATGTAAACCCAGAATATCAGGAATTACTATAGGCAATGCTGTGCATCGAAGGCCGAAGTCTCAAGCTGGAGGGCCATAGATCAAATTCAGCCCTCAGATGTGTTTGCTTTGGCTGGATCAGGTTATTTTTCAAAATATTTTAGATGGGGTATGTGCTTTCTAGCTTACCATAGTCCCCACCACTCCCTAATGTCTTAGGTCTGGTCCATTTCACTCATTTACAGGAATCTGAATTAGCAGCCCCTGATATAAGGAAAGCTTGGTGACAAAGGAAAAGGAAACTTTTTTGTTAGCTTCCAAAGAGTATTTCGTTAATAATAATCATTAAAATGTGTTGATTGCTTACTCTGTGCCAGATCTCATACAAAGTTCTTTAAGTGCCTTGTCTCATTTGAATGTAGCAACAGTCCAGTGAGAGGTTAAGGGGTATGGGGACCACGAGATGCACCTGCTGGGCTCGAAATCATCACGCCCCATCAATGACAGAGTGCAGCAGGGAGAATAAGGAAGGCCTGTTCCCAGAAAACACAGGACTCCTCCGACAGCTGACTTTGGACACCCCAACCTTCTTCAGGCTGCACAGCCTGGCCACTTCCACCCATACTTTCCCCTGCTCCCCTTCACTCAGGGTCAGACTTGCATCACAGTCTGACTTCTTTCACACAAGCATTTCCTCTAAAAAAGAGTCCTTGCGTGTTGTTTCTCAGAGCAACATCTGCTTCTCGGAGGACCTGACTGACACAAGGGGCTTTCCCAAGGTCACGCAACTAGCAAGTGATGGAGCCAGGATATGAACTGTGTTCACCCAACCCCACAAGCCAGAGCTCTGAACCGCTGCCTCAGACTGTTCTTCCTGTGAGCTCTTATGTTCTCAAACTTCTGGGTCCAGAGCAGCTGGGAACCACCATCTGGACCCCAGACTGAGCCAGGGGCAAGAGAGAGAGTTCCAGACCCCAAGGCCAGGCATGATGCTCACCCCTGGATTCCTAGCAGTCACCGTGGTGACCAGGAAAGAGCATCAACTACTCAGAGCCCAAGGAGGGAAACACAGGTGAGTGGCAAGGTGACATCGGACTATGATGCTCCTTTCCCTCAGCCCTGCGGGAGAGTCAGACCCTGCCCCAGGCTGCGGGAAACACAAGGCAACACAACAGGAGAGCGAGAGCCGGACTGAGTCTGGGAGGCACCCAGCCGGCCCCACAGACACGCATCAGCCAACACCATGAGTAACCCAGGGCTCTGTAGCCCATCAAGTATTTTCATATCTACCGTCATTGCACTTGATCCTTAGATATCATCATTACACGTGCAAAGCCCTTTAACTTTGTCAAAGCGTTTGCATGTTTAATTCCACCCTTGTGAACTGAGGTGAAATTCACCTTATTAGTCATCACTGAAGAAATCCCAGCAGCAACTGCCCCAGCACAAACCATGTAGAGTTGCCCTTACGAGAAGCAGCTCGATTTCACAACAGTTTGGTGGGCGTGTTCTCACAACTTCTGTAGCGGGGTCGTATTTAACACCATCCTTTGACGTCTCTGGCCAGAGTAGGTCTCTCTTTTCCAGGCGTCACACGTGCTCTCCTCGCTCCTCAAGTGTCAGCAGCTTGACAGAGCGACTGCCTCTCTCCCCGAGTCCCCACAAGGTCCTCCAAATTGAGGCGGCCGTGTCTGTCTCAGAGTCTGTTCCAGGTCAGACCGTTCTCCGGCACACGCTCCACATTTGGTGAAGCCCATCCAGCTCCGTTCCTGTGACTTCGTCTCCCTTTATTTCATGAATTCTTGTATGTTACAAGGGAAATATTATCTGCCTGCTTGAACCAATAGAGATGCTCGGGCCCAAAAAGTTCACACCACTGGCCCCAAGAGATACCCTAACCCTACCGGGGGTCTTTCCTGCCAGGCCGTTCTCACAACTGCCAAAATAAACGTTCTAACACCAAGCCTGATCTGGCAACCTTCTGGTTAAAATCCTCGATGATGCCCTGTAACCTATGCCAGTTCTTGACCTTTCCTTTTCCCAATAGGACACACAGGACAGGTCGCATTCACGTGAGTGACACTCTCTTGGGGGGTACGGTGGGAGAGGGAGGGTTGTTAATTCCCAGCATTCCAATCCCATCTCTTTCTCTCCTGCTAAAGGAGCACATTTATATGCAAGCACAAGAGAGGGACATCATCGTGGACCTACGCATCCATTGATTCTGTTCTTCCTGACAAACTGTTGGGAAGCTTCTTTCCAGGAACCGTTATCACTTTCCCCAAGGGAACCAGTGAACTGAGGTTGCGACTTTGCCCCAGAACCTAGTAGGTGCTCAGTAAATGTGGGTTGAATAAATAAAGGCTTGAACAGCAGAAAAAGGGAGATGATGGAGTATAGTGGGCCACTAGACTGTGGCCTAGAGATGGTAGGGACTTCCTGGGTTTATGAAGGGCCCAATGATGTCCAGAGAAGAGCTTGCAGGACCCGAGGCCATCAAGGCTTAGGACAGTATTTCCCAAACTGCAGTCGCTCAGGAACCACCGTCTCTAGTCTTGCCATGTCTGAGTGTCACCTATACTATTATCTACTCATGGATTTATGCTAAGGAAACTCTCACTTCTAAAAAATTAAACACATTTATTGAAAATGAAAGTTTTGTAACATTCCTGTAAATGGGAAACTGATATCCCTTGTCATAAATTGTAGGTAACAATACAAAATAAAAACAATGAAGACCTCCCAAAAAATCAAATTCTAACTAGCATTCTCTGCTGAAAGCTCGATGCCGTGAGGCCTACTCTCCCTTTATTAAGATGCAAGGTAGAGGGCAGAAGTGTTAGAGCCACCCTGGTATCAAACGGAAATATTCTCCACGCTGGAATCGGGTTAAAAGAGAAGTAAAATGGGATTGACAGTTGCAGCTCAAAATGCGCCCCAGACAAGCCTTCTTCTGTCCTCAGCATTGATACCACTTAATCCAAGTCACCGTCCTCTCCTCCCAGCTCTTGGCTACTCAAAGTCTGGTCTGGGACCAGCAGCCTCCGCTCACCCCGGAGCTTGTCAGACATGCAGGCTCCAGGGACGGGCAGGAGGCTGTGTTGAACACGCCCTGCAGGCAACTCTAACGCAAGCTGGAGTTGGAGAACCCCTGCCCTGATGACGACAAGCCCCCATCAGGTCTCCCCAGTTCCATTCTGCCCCCACCCCACACTCACCAACACTCCCTCTCCACACAACAGCCCAAGTGATCTTTCTAAAAGCGTAAATCGTATCATTTCATTTCCCTGCTTAAACCCTCCAAAGACTTCCACTGGGCTTAGAATAAAATCCAAAATTCTTTTTCCTACAAAGGTCAGAGGCTAGCCTCTACCTCCCCCTCTGAAACGTATCTCTTACTACTCTCCTTCCTGGTGCTATGCTTCAGACACGCTGACCTTCTTTAAGTCTTTCAACTGTCCCCAAGAACACTCCTGCCTCAGGACCTTCGCACATACTGTTCTCACTGCCTGGAAAACTACTTTGCCATAATTCCCATAGTTCACTCCCTCACTTCATTCAAGCCGTAATGAAATGTCACCTCCTCGGAGAGGCCCTTACCACTCGCATCAAAAGGCCCTCCTTCTTAGGGGGACCAACTTATCCCAGTTTGCCCAGGACTGTCCCAGTTTTAAAGCTGAAAAGCTCATGTGCTGGGATACCCCACACCCAGTCCACAGAAAATGCGGACATCTCCATCATTCCCCACCACATAACACTGCTTTGTTCTTCTCCATCATATTACATGTTCATATCTTTGCTTTTTTATTTTATTTCCCCTTCACTGGAATAAGAGTCCCGCGAGGGGATCCCATTGATTTGTTGGAGTTCTTTGAAAAATAAAGACATTAGCCCTTTCCCTTCATACATTAAAGGCTTAATTCTTTGCATTTTCTGATCCCCACATTCACCTGTGTCCCTTTCATATTTCCTTACTCCTTTTACATGTTCATATCCCATTTTGCATTTCTCTTTTCAGTTGGTTTTTGATTTTTTTTCACAGTTCATTATTGAATACATACTTAGAGAAAGGCTTTAAAGTCTTCCCATCTCACTCAGAGTACAAGACACATGTCTTAAAATCATCTACAAGGCCCTCCATGATCTGCCTCCCCGCTAATCCCCATACTACCTCTCTGACCTCAGTTCCTACCATTCCGCCCCTGCATCTCTCTGTTCAGACATTCTGGCTTCTCTGCTGATCTTCAGACACACTAGCCGCACTCCAACCTCAGGATCTTTGCACATGCTTTTTTCCCCTGCCTGGAAGGCTCTTTCCCCAGGAATCTGCATGACTCCTCCCCTTACTTCCTTCAGGTCTTTACTCAAATGTCATCTTGATGAGTCCTTCCCTGGCCACCTTATCGAAAATTTCAGTCCCTGTGGTAGACAGAATAATGCTCCCCTGCAAAGATGTCGGCATCCTACTCCCTGGGACCAGTGAATATGTTCCCTTACACAGCAAAAGGGACCTCACAGCTATGATTAAATTAAGGATCTGGAGATGGGGAGATTACCTCGGATTATCTGGGTGGCCCAGTCAAATCACAAGGGTCCTCATAAGCAGGAGGCAGAGGGGTCAGAGTCAGAGAAGGAGATGTGACTAGGAAGCAGAGGTTGAAGTGATGCAGGGCCAGGAATCAAGGAATGTGAGCAGCCTTTAGAAGCTGGACGAGGCAAGGAAACATTCTCCCCTGGAACCTGCAGAGGGAACGCAGCCCCGCAGACCCACTTCAGACTGCCAGCCTCCAAAACTGTAAGATCTTGAAGACCAATTGTTTTAAGCCGCTACATTTGTAGTAATTTGTTACCGCAGTCGTAAGAGGCTAACACAGTCCCCATACTTCCCATGCTTCTCCTTCTATCTTTCTTCTTGGCGTTCGTCACTAAGTTCCTATAATTTTATGTATTTCTCTGTTTTATTTTTGCCTCCCCCAGTAGAATATAAACTCCACAAGGACAGGTGTTGTCTGTTTTGTTCACTGTTGGATCCGCAGGACCCGGACCAGTACCTGGCACACATCAGCAATTTAAGAAGCCTTTGCTGAACGAAAGCACCCAGGAATGAGACTGAAGGAAACCTTTGTTCTCCCTCAGGTAGAAACGCCGGGTCAGCTGAGGTTGCTGGAAGCTCATTACATTCAAAGGGCCACCCTGGGTAGAACAAGGTCTTGGAGAAGATACAGCCACTGGACGAAGATGCATCTGGTATTCTAGAGAACTCCCAGGGCCGCTCCATCCTCACCCTTCGAACAGGGGAGCTTGACACACCCCTTGACTCAAGGGGCAGGCAGTACAATGCCGTCGTCAAAAGCCTGGCCTCCAGTCCCGGACTCCCTGGGTCCACAGTCTAGCTCAGTGCTATCCAATGGAATCACACTGCAAACCAGTCACGTTGTTTGAAATTTTCTAGTAGCCGCATTTAAAAAGTTTTGTTCAAAGGTGAAATTAATTTTTAATAATGTTTTATTTGCCTTGACATATCCAAGACATTATAATTTCGACATGTAATCAATATAAAAATTATTAATGAGATATTTTACATTCTTTTTTCTATGTACTAAGTCTTCCGACGTTCATGTGTATTTTACAACAGTATCAATTCTGACATTAAATTTTCAACAGCTGAAGTGAAATGGAATCTCGCTAAAACAATCAAGTTGTTTTCACAGAAAAAAAATACTTTACACTGCTTCGGTTTTTAAGTTAAATGTAAATTAGTTAAAGTTAAATGAAACTTAAAATTCGTTCCCCTCTTGGCATCAGGCACATGCTCAGTGCTCAGTAGCCACACGTGGCCAGTGGCCACCGTCTTGGACGGCATGACCCCAACCTGTAGGCGGTGTGACCTGGTGCACGTTTTTTAAGCTCTCCAAACCTCCTTCCATCATCTACAGAACAGACGATGATAATAGTAGCTATTTCTGTGGGTTAAATGAAGTCATGGGTGAAAAGAAATTGGTACACAGTACACGCTTTATAAATTGTAGCTATTATAATTCTGGGGCAATTTCTTGTCTTTCCAAGGGAGAAGCCCTGGTTCAAAAGACAGAGACAACTGGCATTCATGGAACACCTACTGTGTGCCAGCCCTGAACTTCCGAGGTTCTTTCTCAAACTTCACAACAAGCCTTCGTGGTGGGAGTTGTCCACTCCCCCTGGCCCACCCCCGTGAACTGCCTCTCCCAGGCTGATGGAAGAAGCCAGTCTCCCTGCTCGGGGTGGGAGGATGGCTGTCTAACAGAAACCCTTTGGGAAACAGAGCTATGCATTTCTGTTACCTTCAAAGAGGTCTGCCCGGAGGCTGTCTGCTGGCCTGCCTGCCTTTTTCCCTCCGCCCTCCCTCCCTCTCATCGTCCCACTCTCTTCCTGCCTTCCTTCCTCTCTCTTCCCCCTCTCTCCCTTATCCTCTCTTTGCCTCCTTTGCCAGAAGATCCTGGAGCTGCTTCTCCAGTCTGTTTAGATCGCGCCAAAGCCTTGTCTCAGAGATTTTTCAACACATTGTTTTTCTCCCCGCGGGGAACAGGTGATGGCAGATGGCTGCTCAAACCCGTTCTTAAAGGGGGGTGGGGGGCACCTCCCACGGCCCCTCCTAGTCTAGACTCGAGCTTCCCGAGACGCGAATAATTAGAGAGACCCAGCCGTGGAACTCCCAGAAAAATCCAGCTGATTTCTTCAGCATCCAAGATGTTTTTGCAGAAGGTGAGGACAGAGCTCCTGCCTCACTCAAAGACCATGGCGGAGAAAGCTCGGACCTTGGAGTCTGAAAGGCGGGGTCCCCCCTCTCAACTTGGCGGCCTTGGACAAGTTGTTGAATCGCTGAGTCCAGTTTCTTCATCTGTAAAATGGATATAAGGGTCCCCTCCTGAGAGGTCTCCGGAGGGGTTAATGAAAGCATCACTGCCACCATGCCTGGCATACAGTAAGTGCTCAATAAGTGGGGACTATTATTCCTCGGCTCTCAGCTCCTTGAGGGCAAGAACCGTGGCTATGACCATCTCATTCACAGCTCCATCCCCAGGACCAGGGCAGCATAGTGGATGCTGCACAAGAATTGGATAGATACAAATATATATATATTTGTTAATATAATGATGCCGAGCCCCTCCAGACCAATGGAAACTTGTATGTTGCTTCCTAAGAGCCAGGATCAGGATGAGGGTGAGCAAACGAGGCAGTCCCCTTGGGTGCAAAATTTAAGGGGCCACCAAAAATCCCAGTCATCAAGACAAATAATATTTTGGTCCAACATTCTAAAAAATGAGTGTACCACTATGGAAAACAGTATGGAGATTTCTCAAAAAATTAAAAATAGAAATACCTTATGACCCAGCCATCCCACTACTGGGTATCTATCCAAAGAACCTGAAATCAGCAATTCCAAAAGTCCTATGCACCGCTATGTTCATTGCAGCATTATTTACAATAGCCAAGATGTGGAAGCAACCTAAATGCCCATCAACTGATGATTGGATAAAGAAGATATGGTATATATATACAATGGAATACTACTCAGCCATAAAAAAAGACAAAATCGTCCCATTCACAACAACATGGATGGACATTGAGAGTATTATGTTAAGTGAAATAAGCCAGACAGAGAAAGACGAACTCTGTATGACTCCTCTCATAGGTAGAAGTTAAACATAGAGACAAAGAGAATTGATTGGTGGTTACCAGGGGAAAGAGGGGGTGGGGGGAGGGCACAAAGGGTGAATTGGTGTACCTACAACATGACTAACAATAATGTACAACTGAAATTTCACAAGGTTGTAAACTATCATAATCTTAATAAAAAGTTAAAAAAAAAATGAATGCAAAAATATCCATGATGAACAAGAAAAGTCAAAGTTTTAAATAAAGATAGGCCCAGTATTACCCATTTTTCCTTTTGCCTCCAGCTCCACATGGCACTTCGAGGCATGGTGTAAGTACTTTTCAAGGATTAACCCATTCGATCCTTGTGATAACCCTGGGAGGGAAGTACGTTAAATATGAACCCATTCCATCTTTGTGATAACCCTGGGAGGGAACTCCTGTTTCCACCCTTGATTTTCAGAGGAGGAAAAGGAAGCTCAGAAAAGTAAAACAATTTGCCCCAGGTTGTTCAGCTCCTAAGTGGCAGGGCTGGGACTCGAACCCAGGCATTCTGAATCGAGAGACGAGTTCCTAACCACCATCCTGTGCCTGTCTACGACACAGCTCTGCCCAGTGGTGCTGTATCATTAAACCATGTGCTCTGGCCGAAGCTTTGTTGGTCGAGTGGGGCCCTTGTCCTGTCACTCGAATCCCAAACATGCGCCACCCCCTGGGCTGGGTTCTGCAGACACAGCAATAACTACAGCACAGTGCCTGTCCTTCCAAGGACTCGTGGGTGCAGGGCTCATGCCAACTGCTCTGAGAGGCCCGGACCAGCGCTCCGTGAGGCTGGAGGAGGTCACCTGAAATGCAGAGGCATTTCCTGCCTCCTCATCCTGTGACAACTGACGCGCCTTTGAGAGATGAGTAAGAGGTTGCCGACTGGAGAACACAGAGCAGCAATGTCCCCATCTGACCTGCATGGAAAGTCAGCTCGAAGTGATTTTCACCCAAGGCACGTAACTTGAGTGGTAAAGACTCACTGTTTGCTTTCGGTTCTTCATCTGTTATCAGATGGTCCTTCCTAGACTCTTCTCTCAAGATCCTCCACGAGCAGCATGACATGCTGGTGAAGAGCGTTGGGCCAGACACTCTGCACTTTCTAAACTGAGCAACCTTGCGCAGGGCACACAGTTCCCCTGAGCCTCATGTCTTCATCAATAAAATGGGGGTAGTGATGCCCACCCCACACTGGTGGGGATTCAATGTAATAAACGCACATAAAGTACCCACCACTGTGCCAGGCACGCAGACAGCCCTCAGTAAGAGGTGTCTACTGTCACTATTTTCAAAACTGGGTTGCATTGTCCACTGCCAAATGTAACCTTTGTTTACAGAACAGTCCAGCACCTCAGTCCTCGATGAGAAGCAATCTGAAGTGGCCTGTTTGATGCAATGAATGGAGCTGTAAGTTCGTTAAAAAACTCAAGCACAGAGACATCATTACCTGAAAAGCGGAGAAGCTCATTGATTCCCAACTGTGATGCTGTGATGCTCCACCCCCCAACCCCGCCCGCCCCGCCCCACCCCCCCCCCCCACCACCGTGTCTCAGCTTTCATTGGTCTGGAGGGTGTCAGCATCATTATTTTGTAAAGTCTTCCCAGGTGATTCCTTAGGCAGCCGGGTGAGAACTGCCGAGAGACTGGGAGGGAAGGGGTTCCCTTCGGGAAGGGGTTCTGGTGAGGGAGGGGCGTGGCTGGCAATGATGTTCACTTGAATTAATTATTCATTCACTACGTCTTCATGTTTTATGCACTTTCTATATGAAGGTTACATTCATAGTCTTAACTTTTTATGACGGAGAGTTTTAAACATACCCTAAGTAAACAAACCAGTATACTGCATCTTCATGTGCCACACCCAGGTCTCCAAACCACCAACCCGGGGCCAGGCCCGCCCTGTCCACACCACAGGCTCCACGTCCACCAGTATTTTGAAACAAATGGCAGACAAGACATTATTTTACCTGTAAGTATTTTTCAAGTGTAACTCTAAAAGAGAAGAGCTCTTTTTGAATGCAACCATGCTATCATTATCACACCTGACAAATTAATGATTCCTTATTGTCCTCAAATATCCAGTAAGTGTTCAAATTGTCTCATGAATGTCATACTTCTTGAACTTTTCTTTTCGGGATTTAAATAAGGCCTGCACCATGGCATGGAGCACGTTTGTCTTACAGGTCTCATATTTCAGCGCTGCTCACACTTCAATGTGTACGTGAATTTCCTGGGATCTTGCTAAAATGCAGATTCTAACAAAGTAGGTTTGGGGCAGGGCCTGTAATTCTCTACTTCTGACATAGTTCAAGCAGGTGATGCTGATGCTGCTGGTCCGTGGACCACACCTTAAGTAGCAAAGCTCTATCTCATAATAAAAAGAAATATTTCGGGGCCAGCCCCATGGCCGAGTGGTTAAGTTCGCGCACTCTGCTTTGGCGGCCCAGGGTTTGGCCAGTTCAAATCCTGGGCACGGACATGGCAACGCTCATCAGGCCATGCTGAGGTGGCATCCCACATGCCACAACTAGAAGGACCCACAACTAAAATACACAACTATGTACCGGGGGACTTTGGAGATAAAAAGAAAAAAATAAAATCTTTAAAATTATGAAAAATATATACATATATTTTTTAAGTAATGCTGACACCTTTGGGCAGACAGTGATTTGGGAGACAAATCATTGCTGGCTGGGAAGGGCCATCATCTTCCTAGAAAGTGCAATTGAAAATCACACCTGCTGTGGGTGTTTTAATGCCAGAGATAACACCTGAGGCTCCAGACTTGGTGCCTGACATCCTGGCCATCCAGGTGTTCATCCCAGCAGGGTGAAACCGGAGGCCACCTCGCCAAGATCCTCGGAACCTTTAGGTGCATTGATTTGTTCAGTTTCTGGCAGGCAGGCAGAAACACAAGCTGCAGAAACAAGGCAGTTACCTTTTCTCGCAGTTATAGGTTTAATTAGAAAGCCCTATGCTGCCAGATTCCCAGCACCCTCCACTGATCTGGGAGACCTATTGATTGCTTAGCTCTCCCCGCAAGACACAGCCGAGAGAAGACTTTAACTTCCTCTAATCAGACCTGCTTCCCTCAGATCCAGTTCTGACAGCGCTGTTGCCTTCTCTTGCCCACTTCCATCGCCGAATGCTCAGCCGGCCAGGGGTACAGCGGGCAGCGCCAGCACCAGCCACGGTGAGCTGGAGGTCTGTGGCCCCAGGGAACTGCTGGGCTAACAGGAGAGGCGGCATCTTCATCATCAGCACGCCTAGCATCTGTCAGGACTCCACCTTGTGCGAGTGCTGTGCCAAGTATTCCAAATACATTCTCTCCTCCGATACATTAATGTAATTTACTTTTGTGTGTTATGATTCCCTGATTACTCGATCTGTTGTTGCCTGCACCGGCCATTTGTTCTCTAGCGTATCACCTGTTCTGTTTTCTTCCAAGCCCGTGTTACAATCTGAAATCATATACATTGCTTTGCCTACTTGTTCACTGTCTCTGCCCCTGGACTGTAAACTCCCTGAGGGCTGGGGTTTTGCTTCTCTTCTTTGGTAGGATCGCCAGCACCTAGAACACAGCCCGAGCACATAGAAGGTTCTCAATAAACGTCGAGAAGGTTCATCCACGGTGGCACATATTCCAGAATTTCCTTCTTTTTCAAGGCTGAGTAGTATTCCTTTGTATGTACATACCACGTTTTCTTTATCCACACGTCTCTCAGTGGGCACTTAGGTTGTTCCCCCATCTTGGCTGTTGTGGATAATGCTGCCATGAACATGGGGTGCAGATGTCTCTTCAAAATCCTGATTTTGATTCTTTTGGATAAATATCCAAAAGTGGGATTGCAGGATCATATAGCAGTTCTATTTTGAATTTCTTGAGGAAGCCCCGCACTGTTTCCCATCTTGCATTCCCACCGACAGTGTGCAAGGGCTCCAATTTGTCCACATCCTCGTCAAGATTTGTTGTCTTCTTGTTTGTCAGGGGTGGGTCTCCTGTTAAGTGTTCTCACCACGACAAAATGGAATTTTAAATAAAGAACCATGCGCTGAATTTCGTTTATCAGCTAGACTCCTCCCAGCAGCTCTATCAGCTCACTAGTCTTATGCCCATTTTACAGAGGAGGAAACTGAGGCACAGGGAGGAAAAGCGGTTCACACAAATGTCCCACACAGGAAGCTACAGGGCAGGGATTGAACCTTAGTCTTCCTAACTCCATTGAGGGCTCTGAACCTGGGACCCATGAGCCTGTAACCTGGGAGTCAGTGAACTTGGATGGGAAAAAAAATTCCCTCTTAATTCTCCTGACATCTAACTGAAATGTTGCATTTCCTTCCACCATGAATGCAGGCGACGAACTGGAGAAGCGTCAGCAGCCCCCGTGACTTTGCCACCAACTGGAATCAAAGATATTTTCATGTCCCATTACATTTGTCATGGTTATCATGGAATATCATTTACACTCATCACTGCCTTGAAATTACAATCGTAATAACGTAGCCGACCCACCATGGGGTCTTGTTACGTGGTGTGTTAATAAAGAAGCACGCGTACTGCTGTATCACACTTAGGCTTTGTAATACTTTGATAACTGTTTTTCAATATAACTGGTTGCCTGAAATAAGCCAGACAGAGAAAGACAAATACTGCATGGTCCATTTATATGTGGAATCTAAAAAAAAATAAAAAAGGTCAAACTCATAGAAACAGAGTAGAAAAGTGGTTGCCAAAAACTTTGGGCTGGGGGTGACGGGGAGATGCTGCTGAAGGGTACAGACTCTCAGTTGTAAGATGAGTAAGGTCTGAGGGTCTGATGCACAGCATGGCGACTATGGGTGATAACCCTGTAGTGTATAATTGAAATTTTCTACGGGAGTAGAACTTAAATGTTCTCACCCAAAAAA
The DNA here is from genome assembly GCF_041296265.1 of Equus caballus. NCBI lineage: Eukaryota > Metazoa > Chordata > Mammalia > Perissodactyla > Equidae > Equus > Equus caballus. Next base: position 39,707,531 of record NC_091696.1, on the reverse strand, counting down.
AGAAAAAGGTAAATAGGTAAATATATGAGGTGATGGACGTGCTAATTAACTCGATGAGGGGAATCCTTTCAGAATGTGTACGTATATCAAATCATCACGTTGTACACTTTAAATATCCTACAATTTTGTCAATCAAACCTCAATAAAACCGAAATAGTTGTATATATTTGGTTGCCTTCACAATCCTTTGGATTCTATAGTAAAAGACATCACTCTGAGAAGGGGCCCAGGCACAGAAGAGATTAAGAACCAGGCTCTGGAGCCGCGCTCTGACCGCAGACTGACAGTGAGTGTGTACAGGCACCCTGCGCGGTGTGGCACCTCTCCTCCCTTCGAGGATAGGGACAGTGAGGCCCAGTGTGGGAAAGTAACTGGGTAGACACCCAGGGAGGTAGGGCCTGGGTCTGAGCTAGAATACAGGTTTTCTGTTCCCAGCCCAGCACCTTTGCAGCTGTACCATACTGCCACCTAGGGACACAAGGTATTTCCAACCTGCCGCAGCCCCGAAGTTTGTGGTCTGTAGCCCAGGGGATGGGCAGCTCTCGGAGGCCCTTTGTACAGTGTACGAGGGCTCTGGTTCACCATGCGGCAGAGACTTGCGTTCACTCGTTCATGCAAAACACTCATCATTCGCTCACAAACTGCCAGTAGGGATGCAAATCAGGTCAGCCACCTTGAAAAGCAACTGGGCAGAGCCAAGCAAAAATGGGGTTGTGCATCTCATTTGACTGAATGATCCTGCCACCTCTACCCGCAGTGGACACCCCAGAACAGCAGGTCTCAACCCTGGATGCACAGTCAAACTACCTGGAAGCTTCTAAAACCACTGGAGCTAACCTCCAGATCAATCAATTGAAATCTTTTAAGATTTCAGAAAATCTTACAATCTTAAATAAAGAATCTTGGTGGAGGCGGGGCACTGGTGTGATTGTAAAAGCTTGCAGGTGATGTTGCCTCTAGCCAAGCTGAGAAGCACTGGCCTCAGGAATCCCTCCGTGTGGGCATGAGGTAAGCTAACGGAAGTGCTGTTGGCATAGCAAGGAAGTAGACACAACCAAAACTTCCGTCAATGCACAAATAGCTTGAAAAAGAAAAATGATGCAATGCTACACAGAAGCTAAGAGACAATTGACTAGATCTACATGCACCAGGAAGGGTTGGTGTCAGAAATACATTGTTGGGTGAGAAGAATCAAGCTGCAAAATATACAAGACAGGCATATCTTTGGGTTTTTAAAACAATATAAAGACACATACAAATGTGTGTAAAAGGATTTTAAGGTCCTTAAGGATACATACCACGTTCATAACAGTGAGGGATGGGAATAAGGGATGGAGGCTAAAGGGACTTTTGCCTGTATTCTTTTTTTTTTTTTTTTTTTCAGATTTTATTTTTCTGGGCCTCCCGGTGGCGCAGCGGTTAAGTGTGCACATTCCGCTTTGGTGGCCCGGGGTTCTCCAGTTTGGATCCCGGGTGCAGACATGGCACTGCTTCACAAGCCATGCTATGGTAGGCGTCCCACATACAAAGTGGAGGAAGATGGGCACACATGTTAGCTCAGGGCCAATCTTCCTCAGCAAAAAGAGGAGGATTGGCAGTAGTTAGCTCAGGGCTAATCCTCCTCCTCAAAAAAAAAAAAGATTTTATTTTTCTTTTTTCTCCCCAAAGCCCCCTGGTACATAGTTGTATATTTTTAGTTGTGGGTCCTTCTGGTTGTGCTATGTGGGACGCTGCCTCAGCATGGCTTGACGAGCGGTGCCATATCCACGCCCAGGATCCAAAGCGGTAAAACCCTGGGCCGTCACAGCAGAGCGCGTGAACTTAACCACTCGGCCACGGGGCTGGCCCATGTATTCTTTTTTAAGGAAGAAAATGTATTTATATTTTACACAAGCAATTAAAATTGATTCTAAAAATTAGTATTTTAAAAAATATTCCATGCCTTCTATGGGTTGTACTAGATACAGGGGAAATGAACCCAAACAGGAGACTTCACAGAAGACACAGTCCAGAGGAGGAGAAAGACAAGGCGACTAGAATACAGTATTTGCATAGGGGAAGAGCTGTGGACGATGCAAGGAGTTCCTTCCCGTTCTGGTCAGCGATTACTGCAAAACAGACCATCCCAATGCTTAGTGGCATAAAATAGCCATTTTTTTATGCTTATGGATTCTTTGGGTCAGGAATTCAGACAGTGTAACTAGGGATGTTCCATGATGTCTGAAGCTTCAGCTGAGAAATCTGAAGGCTTGGGGGGGACTAGGTGGCCATCTGGAATCATCTTGTGGTTGATGCTGGCTGTTGGCCGGGCCCTCCACTGGGCTATTGTCCAGGACACCTACAGGCCTCTCCATGAAGTGTCTCCATATGCGCTAATTCGAGCTTCCTCACAGCCTGGGATTGGGTCCCAAGGGAAGATGGAAGTGTGTGGTGATTTTGCACTCCAGCCTCAGGAGTCACATAGCATCACTTCTGCTGTACTGTTTGGATGGAAGCAGTCACAAAGCTATGGCCAAATTCAAGCAGACAGGACATAAGTCCCACCCCTCAATGGAAGGAATGTCAAGGTCAACTTGCGAGAAGAGCATGTGGGATGAGAGACATTGTTGCCGCCATCTTTGGAAAATGCAATTGGCTGCACTAACCCATCCCTTGGGGTGGATGGAAAGGTGATGTCAGACAGGGCTTCCTGGACAAAGTGATGTCTGAGATGAGACTTAAAGGATGACTAGCACTTGCCCTGGATCATTCTGTGCAAAGGAAACAACAGCAAGGTCAAAGTCCTAGAGGAAAAAATGAGGGCGTGGCCACATGGCCTACTTAGGAAGCTGGTCTTTGAGTTGGGCTGGAGGAAGGGATGAAAGATGAGGCCAAGAAGTGGGCAGGAGCCAGATGGTGTAGGATATCTCATGCCATGTTGAGGATTTTGGCTTTGATCCTCAAGGCAATGGGAGTCACTGAAGTGTGTAGAGCAGGGGACTGTTGCTGTCACATTGTATCCTCTTGGGTGGCAAATGAAGGAGGTGCACAAGAGAGGAAGCAAAGAGGCCAGCTAGGCCTCACCATGGTCACCAGGTGAGAGGTGACAGTGGCAGTGGACATGGAGAGAAGGAGACAGAACCGAGAGATGCTTTGGAGGCAAAACTGAAGGATTTGACAACAAATTCTGTGTGGGGAGTAAGGAGTCCAAGAACATATTCCATCAAGTGGGCAGCGTCTGGCCCTTCATGTCCAGGCCCGGGGGCCTAATCTCAGGTCTGCATCCTTCCACGTTTTCCCTGGCCCAGCACCCTCTGGATCAACAAAACTCTGGCTAAAGAAGGGGCCTTCCAGCAAGAAGAAGGATGCTGAGATTCAACATACCCCATCAAAGACCAAAATGATTGTCTTGGCTCACCCTACACAAGTCCCTTGTGCCCCAAAACGCATTATCCCACAACGGCACCAGGTACAATTAGTGGGAGATCATATAGACAGCTCCTGATTGAATGTAATTTCCCTCACATGGAGCATCGTGAGTCAATTACTCTGAGTAACTCAAATTTAGCGCCTTGACACTCCACCCCCTAAGAAAGCAACTCCTTCTTTCCATATGTCTTTCTTTCTCCCCAGAGAATAAATTGTGAGTGGTTTGTTACAGGGACCAGGATCTTTCCGTTGGTGATTAAAGAAGCAGGTCTGTTTACCCCATTAGCGGTGATCACAAGTGGTCTCCACAGAAGTGGGATTGGACCAACACCCACCCAGGTATTAGTCCAAGGAGTGGAGTGTCCCACCCTAGGCCTGGGGACCCACAAATCCAGACCCCCTCAGGACAGAACTCCCAAGGACCAGCCATGTTAGACATGCTGCTTCGGCCCACAGCTCTGATGTATGAACCCTCATCCCTGATTCCCTCATGCAAGAACAAATACACAAGAAACAAAAATACAGAGTGTGAAGAGGGTGAGAAGTCCATCTTCTCACCAGGGAAAATGTCAGATGAAGAAGCAGAGAAGGATTCCCAGGAGCAAGGGGAGGGAGAAGGAGTGTTGCAAATGTAAACAGCTTTGTTGAGAAGGTGACTGTTGAGAAAGCCTGAAGGAAGTGAGGGAGGAAGCCATGAGGATGTCTGAGAAGAGCATTCCAGGCAGAGGAGAGAGCAAGTGCAAGTGTCCTGGGGCAGGAGGGGGCCTGGTATGTTGGAGCAACAATGGGCTTGGTGCAGCTGGGGAGGTGGGAGGGAGAGGAGAGAAGTAGGAGGTCAGGTCAGAGAGGTGATGGAGAGCCAGAGGGCATGGGGAAAAGACTTGGCTTTAATTCTGAAGGAGACAGGAAGTCATTGGAGGTTTAAAAGATGGCTCTAGGGCCTGGCCTGGTGGTGTAGTGGTTACGTTCATGCACACTGCTTCAGTGACCCAGGGTTCACTGGTTTGGATCCTGGACACAGACCTACACACCACTCGTCAAGCCATGCTGTGGCGGCATCCCACATAGAAGAACCAGAAGGACTTACAACTAGGATACACAGCTGTGTACTGGGGCTTTGGGGAGAAAAAAAAAAAAGAGGAAGATTCGCAACAGATGTTAGCTCAGGGCCAGTCTTCTTCACCAAAAAAAAAGCATAAAAAAAGACTTGCTGAGGAGACAGCAAGTATGAAAAAAAAAATAGATGGCTCTAGTTGCTGCTGCTGCCGCTGCTGCCAGTGATGATGCTGGTGATGGACTTTCCTGTTGGAGTTTTGGTTTCCTTTCTTGCATTTCCTCCAGCATCTAATCTCTTCCTCTGGTACCCTGGTGGCTCCTCAGGAGGCCCCCATTTTGAAGAGCTTTGGGCTCTGACCTACTCCGAATGAATTTTAAGACCTATTTCTGGAGAATACCACCACATTTATTTGGTGTCTTCCAGCCCCACTCTGCAGACCACTGCTTCCTTTGCAAATTCTACATTTGTCTCTGTTTTAAAAAGTAAAATCCTATCTCCCTCCGGTTTTCCATTGAAATAGGAATTGCTGCCACTTTCCAACTTCTAACCAAAATCTGGAACTTCTTACAGTCCCGGCTGAGCGCCGCTTCCCTTCTCCCACCTCCCCCTTCTGCTGGCAAACGGATGCCCCTGACCAGGGCCCTCTCCTTGTCACCTCCTCCCTCCTCCAGTCTTGGACCTGCATCTCAGTTTGGGGATGTCTCCTGCCACTTACTCACCCCAAAGGCCCCATGAGATCCAGCACCAGCTTGCAGTCCACCCAACAAGCTCCTCTCCTGTGCCACTAACCCGCCTCCCTTCTTCTAGAATAGGTGTGTGGGGCTGGATGAATCCTGTACTGAAAAGAACCCAGCACCAGGTGAGACACATTTGGGTCCAAATCTTGCCTCTGACCCAATTAGCTGCGCAGCCTCAGGCAAGTGTCTTCACCTCTCTGAGCCTGCCCTTTCAGACCACTATTCCACATTCGCCACTGGGTCTTGTATTTGATATTCCAATAGGCCACGCGAGACCCTCTTGGTGCCCCAGGGCAGACGACAAAAGGCCTAGACTTCACATGCCAGACGAGGAGAAATAAATGGTCTTTAACCGTCCCACTCTGCCTTGTCAAAAGAGAGTTCCTAATAGGCTCCAGTATCTGCAGGCAGGGTCCCTTAACACAAGATCTAAGTCAATTAACTGAGAAGGAGAGAATCAAAGCAATGTTGTCACTGGGATGCTTGGTCCTCAAGCCAACCTACGTAAGAGGAGTCTAAGAAAAGAAAGCACATTTGCCTTGGACCTCCTGCACGTCAACAAAGCACCTAATGCAGCCCAGGGCACATGGAAAGACTTCCACAGGAAGCCGGGAGCTGGCCAGGCAAAGGGAGGAAGGAGCATGAAGGCAAGGCGTGTGCCAGGGCCTGGAGGTCAGAGGGCACTTGCTCCTAAGAGATGGGTCCGTTCCCCAGGCTGCAGGGACCCTTTAATCATGACGAGACTCTTGAATCTTCACCCCCACCCCCGGCCTCTCCCCTGGGTGCCAGACCCAGGATGTTTACTTTGGCATCACAAACTCAAGTGGTCACAGCCAGCTCTTGATGGTTTTCTTCCCCCAGGCTGTCCTTTTTCCCCTTTTCCCACTTTCTCAGCTCAAACATCTGACCTCAGAGCCTGTGCATGTAATCACCCCACATGAATTTCCAGGGGGTTTGCTGCCAGCTGGCACCCCAACTTCAAAGAGGCCTGAGTCCTGCAGCGATAGGGCAGGCCTAAAGGACAGAGAAGGACATGGTGCACCTGGTGCAAGTCAGCAAACAAGGAGAGGAGGTGAGAGATGGGGGCAGAGCAACAGGGGGATGACCAGCCAGGGCTCTCAGATGTCATTCCTTTCAGGACGCCTCCCAAAGCCTCCCAAGGGTCTGCCAAACTCACAGAGGCCTGGTATGAAGTGTGTCAATAATTTCTTGTGGTTGTTATTGCTGTTAAAAAAAAAATGTTTTTAAACAACAAAGAATATGATACGCTGCAGGTCAGAGGCATCCCACCAAGAAAGAGCCCCTGAGGCAGAGAAAGCTGGGAGTTAGCAGAAAGCCTAACTTTGAGACCTCCTCAGACACGGGGCAGAGGCGGGGGCGGAAGAAGGGACATTTGGGGGATTTTATTCAGATCACAAGGCACAAAAAGGCCCCCAGATGACATCTGTCTACACTAAGAAGGGACGGGGCAGGGAATAATAATACTAGAAACAGGGTAATAATATTAGAAATGCTAGTAATAGAGGCATTCCTGCAGGCCCAAAGGTCTCTACAATCAGCTAGAAAGATAAAAGCAATCTTCACTTAAAAAAGGTAGTTCCAGTTATTCTCATGTGTATGTGTATGTGTGTATACATGATACATATCAGCGGGAATATGCATGTGCATGTTTATGCATATCAGTATATCTGATATATTAGTGTGTATGTATATACATGTATATGTATATATGTATACGTGTATCAGCATGTATGCTATACAGCAGTGTGTATACATGCTACATATCAGTATGTATATATGTGTGCCTGCAATGTGTATACATATATAAACATATATGTATATATATGAATATGAGCATCTATGATATATATCAGTGTGCATGTGTATACATATGTAGGTATATATGTACATGTCTACCAGCATATATATCAGTGTGCATGTATGATATATATCAGTGTGTGTATATATGTGTGCATACGATACATACCAGTACGTGCATGTGTATATGTGTGTCTGCATGATATATATCTATGTATACACATGTGTGTACACATATATGTGTGTATATATAAATATCACCATATATGATGTGTGTATATGTATACATAATATATAAAGCAGTGTGTATATGATATATATCAGTGTATATGTGTGTACATATGTATGTATATGTGATATATATCAGTGTGTCTATATGCGGACTGTATACATGTATATGTATATCAAGCATGCTGACATGTCAGTGCATATATGTGTGTATATGATATATATCAGTGTATGTAGATATGTATGGGTATGTACACATGTATATGTATATCAGCGTATATATCAGTAAAAATCGTCTCCAACTTGTTTCCTTAGAAACATTTTTTTTGCTGAAACCTGGAATAGATACAAATCATCAAATTCAAAACTCCGAGGTTTAGAAGGTCTCCACAGGCCTGGAGGATCCCTTCAAGTTTAGGCCTTAACCAGACTCTGCGGCAGGGTGGACGCCCCCCCCCCCCCCCCCCCCCCCCGCCCCCCACCATGACCGCAGGGCTCAGCGGCGTTTTCAGTTCCTGAGAAGGGAGGGGTGGGGCTGAGGGAAAGGGAAGAGGCGCAGAACGGGTGCCAGCACCTAAGCCTCTCCACAGACCTGTGAGGGACGCAGTTCATTATCCCATCTTGCAGTGGGGCAAACCAGCCCAGAAGGCAAAGGGGTGTGCCCCATAATGGCTGTTGGAAAAAAACGATGGTTCTAAGTTCAGGTACCAGCTCAGTGAGGACCGGGACTGTCTGCGTCCGTCTTGTTCACTGAAGCATCCCCAGAGCCCCGTGCAGGTGCTCAAAAATATTTGCTGGCTGGACGGCTGGACAGATGGGTGGAGGGATTGGGTATACCACCACTTCCGTCTTCCAAACCTCAGACCCAGTCTCTTTTTGCCTCAAGGCCAGCGACACGCCCACCTTCCTTCCCGCTCCCTCCCGCACCCTCCGCTCCTCAAGCTAACAAACGCTCTTCCGCAGCGTCTGGCCAAGACCTCTCTTCAGTCTCGTCTTGAGCTCTGGACCGACACTCCAGGACATTTGTGGTCATATGCTGCCGCCTACAGGGAGTGCTGTGGTACTGCAGAGAGGAGCCCTCATTTGACGTGGATCCCAGAGTCACCCCCTATTCTCACATTATGCAGAAGAGAAGCTGAAGTGTGAGGAAGAGGCACCTGGCAAGGACTAGGCAAAGCCCACGGCACACTGGGGGCTGGTTTAGGCTTAGCGTCTTCTCTCAAAGGGGGAAAACACTGGGCTACTTCGGGGACACTGAGCCCAGAGATGTTAGGTAAGCATTGGAGACGTGTCAGGTGGAGCGAGAGCACAGGGAGGGAACAACAGACAGGAGGGCCTGTCTAGGAGTCACTTATTTCACTTCAGAGCAACCTTGCACAGTGTGGGTCCAGTCTATGTTATTGCTCAAACAGGAATAGGGGATCTGTCAAGGCAATTGGGAAACTCCCGAATAAACAGGCCTTGGAAAACAGGAACCAGGATGGCTCAGAAGATCCCAGCCAGAGGAACCCAGGAACAATCTCGGGGGTTCCAACCCTGCTCCAGAGGTGTCTCTGCTTCCGAAGCAAATCTCTGCCCTGGAGAGTCTGACAGGGCCAGCCTGGATTACACGGCCACCTTGTCGGGGGGTGCTCCCATGACTGGCAGGCCCAGAACTGCAAAGTGTCAGACAAAAGTCATCACCCCAGCAAGACATGCTGAACAACCCAAAGCAACAGCTGTCCCCATTTCCCAGGGGAGGCAACTGAGTCTCAGAGGAGTTTGGACATGGCTGGTGTACAGGTCAGGTTCTTGCAGGTTGCAAGGAAGGGAAACAACCTCGAGTTCATTAGGAGATTAGGAAGACCAAAGTTTTAGCCACCCAACCAGGGCTCCCAGAGGCTGGAAGAGTTTCGGGTTACAGCAGTAACTCCAGCCGCCCCACAGCAGCTCTGTAACTCAGTGGGAGCACTCTCAGGCGCCCCACTCAGGGGGCCTCCTCGCTCGGTACCCTGGGTACCGCCATCGCGGTGACTCAGCGTCTCTGGGTCTTGGCTTCTTCCTCTGCTACCCGAACTCCATGCTCTATCCGTTTCTGCTGACTCATAATTTCTGTGAATTCATGCCTCCTACTCACCCATGGCCAATGTTGACTCAAGGCTTCTACTTAGAATTCTCCTTCTGTGTGTCTCTCTGCTTCCGCCCCCAATACTGACACTAATCCTTTCGCCATGTCTCAAATTCTGCAAAGGAATTCTGCAAAAGAACAATTCGGATCAGTTGGTGCCCAGTCTCCCTGTGGGTTGAATTTCTCACCGGGCCACCTCACAGTCCTCTAGCCAGCCTGGACATTGTCTCCTGTCCAATAAGCATATCCTGGGTCCTAAGGTGCAAGTGGGGTAACTCAGAGTAGACTCCCTCCGAAGGGGCGGTGGGTGTGCAGGAATGCAGGCTCCTCCACAAGCCAGCTTGAGCGTGACAGGACCAGGGTTTGAGCTCAGGTTCTCTGGCTCCAAGTCTTTCCCATCTGAGTACACAGGCTGTCCTGTCCCGTGGGATCAAGAAATGATAAGAAGTAACACTGATTAAACACTACATGCCAAGCACCATTCTACCTTTACAGTGATTATCTTGATTCACCCTGACCAAGAGCCCTCTTTAATTGTGCCCATTTCACAGGAAGGAAAACTCATCTAGAACGATTAACTAACAGACTCAAAGTTATACTCCTGATAAGTGGCAAAAATATGATCTGAACCTAGACCTGTTTGAGTTTGTGAAGGAAGGAGAGAAGGAAGACAGAGAGATGCTAGGCTATGAACTGCCTAGATTTGCACCTTCATGAGGAAGCCGCTGAGCAAATGTGGCTCCTGAGCAGTTGATCCATGGCTAGTCCAAGGTGATGTGTACCTGTAAAATACACACCAGGTTTCAAGAATCTGGTACCAAAAACGAACGTGAAGCATCTCATTAAGAATATTTTACATTGATGACATCTTTAAATGATACTATTTTGCATATTTTGATTTAAATAAAATATTGGTAAAATTAATTTTACCTCTTTTTACTTTTTAAAAACAGTTTTGCTGATATATAACTCACATCCATACAATTCACTCATTTAAAGTGTACAACTCATTCGTTTTTAGTATATTCGCAAAGCTGTGCAACCATCACCACAAATCATTTTAGAACATTTTCACCAATCTGAAAAGAAACCCTGTGTCCATTAGCAGTCACCCAGCATTTCCTTCTCCCCACAGCCCCTGATAACCACTACTCCACTTTCTGTGTCTATGGATTTGCCTGTCCTGGACATTTCATAGAAGTGGAAGCATACAATATGGGGTCTTTTGAGTCTTGCCCCTTTCATTTAGCATGTTCTCAAAGTTCATCCATTTTATGGCATGTGTCAGTACTTCATTTCTTTTTATTGCCAAATAATATTCCATGGTACGGACAGACCACATTTTCTTTCTCCATTCATCAGTGGGTAAACTTTTGAGTTGCTTCCCTTTTGGCTATGATGAGTAACGCTGCTATGAACATTCGTGTGCAAGATTTTGTGGAGACATATGTTTTCATTTCTCTTGGTCTTTTTAGTTTTCTAAATAGAGTTACCAGAAAATTTTAAACTACATACATAGCTGGCATTTTATTTCTATTGGAGAGCACGAGCTTAGATCAATCACCTTGGTTCCAATAATGTTAAAATACACAGACACCATGAACGCTCTGCCACAAAAGACCTGCCTTGTGCTAACTCTGACCTCAGCCCCTCTCCACCAAAGCCAGGTGAGTCTCAGCTTGGCAATGGGCTAGCAAAGTGCTGAGACAGTTTCCATCAGTCTGGGCTGCCAAGCAAGCCTAACAATTCCAGGGACCCAACAATAACACAGTTAATTCTGCAAGCTCAACATGAGCAGCAGCGGCACCTGAGGTGGTTAATAACGAGCAACCTTCCACTACTGAATGCTGCTTGTCTAACAAATAGGATAGATCCTGAGGGACGTTGCCTGTGAAAACTGGTCAGGCTCTCTGTTTCATCTGCACCAATTTCCCCATGAAACACCAAGAGCGGGTGGCCTGAATTTCTGGGTGGCCTGGATTCCCTGGTGCCCAGTTAAAAATAACTACAGCTATAACCATTTTGTTAATGGCTACACAATATAAAAAGAGGTAAATTGTGACATCAAAAATATAAAAGGGGAAGAGTAAAAGGGTAGAGTTTTTGTATGTGATCAAAGTTAAGTTGTTATCAGCTTAAAATAGACAGTTACAAGTACAAGAGGGTTATGTAAGCCTCATGGTAATCACAAAGAAAAAACCTACAACGGATACACAAAAGAAAAAGAGAAAGAAATCAAAGCATTCTGCTATGGTAAAATCATCACAAAGGAAGACAGCAGGAGAGGAGGAAAGGGATAATGGAACTATAAAACAACCAGAAAACAACTAACAAGATGGCAATACTAGGTCCTTACCTATCAATAATTACTTTAAATATAAATGGATTAGATTCTCCAATCAAAAGGAAGAGAGTGGCTAAATGGAGTTCTAAAAAAAGATCCAATATATGCTGCCTGCAAGAGACTCACATCAGCCTTAAATACACACGGAAGCTGAAAGTAAAGAGATGGAAAATATACTCTGTGCAAACTAAAAGAGAGCAGGGGTAGCTGTACTTATATCAGACAAAACAGACTTTAAGTAAAAACTGCAACATGAGACAAAGAAGGTCATTGTGTAATGATCAAAGGATCAATTCATCAAGAAACTGTAACAATTGTAAATATAGATGCACCCAACATCAGAGTGCCTAAATACAAGCAAATATTAACATATCTGAAGGCAGAAACAGACAGCAATGCACTAACACTAGGGGACTTCAACACTCCACTTTCAACAATGGATAGATCATCCAGACCGAAAATCAAAAGGAAATGTTGGACTTGAACTATAATTTAGACCAAATGGACCTCATAGACATCTACAGAACACTCCGTTTAAAAGCAGCAGAATACACATTCTTCTCAAGCGCACACAAAACATTCTCTAAGGTAAATCAAGCACTAGGTCACAAAACAAGTCTTAACAAATTTAGGAAGACTGAAATCAAATCAAGTATCATTTTCAACCACAATGGCATGAAACTAGAAATCAATAAAAGTGGGAAAGCTGAAAAAATCACAAGTATGCGGAAATCAAATCACACTCCTAAACATCCAGTGGGTCAAAGAAGAAACTAAAAGGAAAACCAAAAAGTATCTTGACACAAATGAAAATGGAAACACAACATCCTAAATCTTATGGGATGAAGCGAAAGCAGTTCTAATTAAATGCCTACATTAAGAAAAAAGGACAACTTCAAATAAACAACCTAAGTTTACACCTCAAGGTATTAGGAAAAAAAGAACAAACTACATCTATGGACAGCTAATCTTTGACAAAGGAGCAGAGGGCCTACAATGGAGAAAAGAAACTCTCTTCAACAAATGGTGCTGGGAAAACTGGACAGCCACATGCAAAAGATTGAAAATTGACCATTCTTTTTCACCACACACCAAAATAAACTCAAAATGGATCAAAGACCTAAAGATTAGGCCTGAAACAATAAGTCTTCTAGAAGAGAATATAGGCAGTACACTCTTTGACATCAGTTTCAAAAGAATCTTTTCAGACACTATAACTCCTCAGTTGAGGGAAACAATAGAAAGAATAAACAAATGGGACTTCATCAGACTAAAGAGCTTCTTTAAGGCAAGGGAAAACAGGATTGAAACAAAAAAACAGCTCACTAATTGGGAAAAAATATTTACAAGCCACTTATCCGACAAAGAGTTAATCTCCATAATATGCAAAGAACTCACACGGCTTAACAACAAAAAAACAAACAACCCGATCAAAAAATGGGCAGAGGACATGAACAGACATTTCTCAAAAGAAGATATGAATATGGCCAAATAATTTGATTTTTAAAAGGGCAAAGGATCTGAATAGATGTTTTTCCAAAAAAGATATACAAATGGACAACAGATACTGGAAAAGGTGCTCAACATCACTAATCATCAGTGAAATGCAAATCAAAACCACAGTGAGATATCACCTCACACCTGCTAGAATGGTTATTATCAAAAAGAGAAGAGAGAACAAATGCTGGTGAGGACGTGGAGGAAAGGGAACCTTTGTGCACTGTTGGTGGGAATGTAAATTGATACAGCCACTATGGAAGACAGTAGGGAGTTTCCTCACAAAATTAGAGGTAGAACTATCATATGATCCAGCAATCCTACTTCTGGGTATATGTCTGAAGAAAAGGAAATTGGTATCCGGAAGAGATGTCTGCACTCCCATGTTCATTGCAGCACTATTCGCAACAGCCAAGATGTGGAAACAACCTATGTGTCCGTCAACAGATGAATGGAAAAAAGGAAATGTGGTGTGTGTGTATGTATAATGGAATATTATTCAGCCATTAAAATTAAGGAACTCCTGCCATTTGCAACAGCATGGATGAGCCTGGAGAGCCTTACGGTAAAGGAACAAGCCAGCCAGAGAAAGACCAACACTGTATGGTATCACCTGTATGTGGAACCTAAATTTTTTAAAAAGTCAAACTTATAGGAAGAGAGAGTAGAACAGCAGCTGCCAGGGCCTCAGGGGCAGGGGAAATGGGGAGTGGTTGATCAAAAGGCACAAACTCTCAGTTATAAGATGACTAAGTTCTGAGGATCTATGTACAGCATGGTGACTATTGTTAATAATATTTGTATTTGTAGCCTTGAAATTTGCTGCGAGTAGATCTTAAGCATTCTCACACACAATAAGGTAACTATGTGATGTACACCTGAAATTTATGTAATGTTATAAACCAATGTTATCTCAATTAAAAAATAGAAATAAAGATAAATAAAATTTTAAAAATTAATTCAACAGTTAAAAAGGTAACTATGTGAGGGGATGGATGCGTTAATTAACTCAAATGTGGTCATCGTTTCACTATATATATATTAAATCATCATGTTGGACACATGATGGCGTACAGGAAAAAGGAAGGGACAGAGGGAGAGCCGGCTGACCTGTCCTCAAGAAGCCTACAGTCCAATGGGACAAATGGGACCAACTGGAAAGAAAATGAATTGACCGTAAGCTTTGGGCGTCCCAGACAACAAGCCTGGTTTAAGCTCCACCTTAAGGGCAGCAGAGTTCTTTGGGTTTTATTTCCTGATCGGCCCAGACAGAGCACACTAACACTCTTCTGTTTCCTCCACATTTTGTCTCTACTGAAGATGTGGCTTGTGCGACTATGTCCAAAGCTGACGGACTGAAGGGCATGGAGGGGGTGCAAATTCTTCACCTCACAGCTGGTGAACATTTAGAATGCGCCCCTGGCTTGCAAGGTCAACGTCTCCCAAACTGCCATTTAGAAGTTCCTAATCCATGAATGAGGGAGTTGAACTTCCTGTGCAGACAGACGAGGAGAGTGGAAACGGAGGACATGAGGGGAATCAACTACTCAGAGAATCCAGACACCCTCCACCAAGGGAAATCCCACTTGTAAAAATAAGAGGATTATTTGGCTGTGAAATTTGCTTAATACCTGAATAGGAAACTTATTTTGATTCCCAAGGAAAAAGGCAGACATTAAGCAATGCAAATTCCCATGCAGCCAGGAGCCAAATAAGCAGAAAATATGAATCACAACATTCTTCCCCGCACAGCAGACCCACGTTCTATTTCAGGGCAAGAAACCCACAAAGTCAAATCCTCTGGCATCTGGATTTTGCTCTAACAAGCGGACTGCCAGAATGGGCCGGGGAGGGGGCTGTCCACCTTTTCCAGTCTCTACACCAGGGCCCCTCAGAATCATCCCCGAGAACCAGCCATATCCTGCGTTCTTCTATGAACCTCTCAGATCCTTTGAGGCCTAATGGGAGAGACAGGCTCAGGACCGGGCAGTTACACAAATGCGGGGTCAGTGCCTCAGTGGGGGCGAAACACAGGGGCTGAGGGACAGAGAGGGGGTCAACTCACCCAGCTGAGTGGGGCCCAGGGCTGGGGTGGAATGAGGGAAGGCTTGAGCAAATTCTCCCTTCCATATAGCGCAAAGGTTTTCATATTTGTTCTAAGTAAAGACCCACTAGTTCAACAGACAGTTGCAAAACATGATATGCACCACTCCCCTTTAAAAGTGGAGACGACACAAGCACATGTGACGTGAGAGAGTTGGAGAAGCCCCACTGGTGTGTTTGGATTCTCACACTGATACTGACAGCTGTGACGACTTTCTGGACAGTCATCCCGTGCCAGACACTGGACTCATCCCTCCACAAGTTCACTCATCTCATCCTCATGCTGAGCCCACGAGGCCAGCGCAGTGGTTAAGACAGAGGCCAGGGTTGAATCCGCCTCCTCCGAATACTGGCTGTATGACCAAGTGACTTGACTTCTCTATGCCTCAGCTTCCTCATCTGTAAAATGGGTATAATAACAGCACCCACCTGGTGACACTGATATGAAAATTAGTTAAGTTATTATATGAACAGTGTCTGGAATGTCGCATGCACAGTGTAAGTGTGGTTCTTATCATCATGGTCACCACCATCCCTTTTCATACCGGTCATAACAGAAGCTCAAAGGTAAGGAGGCTGAGCTATGACCCCACAGTCCCGGACCACCATCAAGTTCACTGTCAAGGCCCCGCCCTACCCCATACTTGCACTCACACAGCGGCTAAGTTACACTCCACAAGGCCCTGTCCTTAGGAGGCCTCAGGAAGCGAGGACCTCACATCTTCTCTCTGCTTCGGGAGCAATTGTGCTCCTCTCCCTGGGCACCTACCCACTCGCCCACAGCACCACCTCCTTGGCTGGCGCCAGCACTCGCAGAGCTCTCCCTAGACTTCCCTTGCCTTACTGTATGCTTTCCTAAGGGGATACAGACAGGCAGCCCCCTCCCGCACCAGCCTGTGTTGTTACTTTAACAGCGAAAGAGAGAGAGCACATCCAGCAGTGGTCCCTCAGTGTAGCCACACATGTATGCATTCATTCTAAACACCTTCCCATCCCCATGGCCCCCGAATAGGCCTTTATGTTTAGTGAAGAAAGGAAACAGGAGAAAGATATCTGCTAATCTAAGACTATTTGGTTCACTTTTCCTCTGTGCCATTCTTCCCATTCCCCTCCACAAAGGAAAAGAAAAGAAATCTGGGCTGTTAGAAAGACCTTACACAACCTAATAGCATTCATTTATTCAAAAAATATTTCTTGGGCCTGGCCCAGTGGCACAGCAGTTAAGTTTGCACGTTCCACTTCGGCGGCCCGGGGTTCGCCGGTTCGGATCCCGGGTGCGGACATGACACTGCTTGGCAAGCCATGCTGTGGCAGGCGTCCCACATATAACGTAGAGGAAGACGGGCATGGATGTTAGCTCAGGGCCAGTCTTTCTCAGCAAAGAGGAGGACTGGGAGCAGATGTTAGCTCAGGGCTAATCTTCCTCAAAAAAAAAAAATTCTTGAGGACCTACTGTGTTCTAGACAGCATGCCAAGTTCAGGACTCCACCTCTGCTCACAGGATTGGGTTCTGCCTGGTTTAAAAGAATCCTTGTAATACTCACAACAACAACTTCCTATTACCTGAGGGTTTGCTACCCACGTAATTTGAATTAACACGAATAATTATAACTAATCATTTCAGTGGCCCAGAGCCCTGCTGGGCCCCAGGGGTCTCCACTATCCACACAGTGCTCTGAAGCATTTCTGGGAACCCCCAGCGGTGCCTTACACATGGTCACAGAGTCCCGCCCCAGCAGGAAGCAGCTGCTCCAGGAGGGGCTGCCTCCAACGCTCTGGGGTCCGGTCCTCCTGGTGTCACAGCTCCACAGCATCCTGGCAGAGTGGGAGAGAATGACTCCCCTTTCACGTCTTATCCTCTGTGAGAGGGCTCCCAAACAGGGCCGTGCGAGCCCCCACATTTTAGAGAAACAGACTATGTTCACATTCAGCCTCTCTGCTCAGCAGCAGGTGTGGGTGTGTCTCCAGCCACAGCTGTTCCAGACGACAAGGCCGCAGTCAGAAACACTGCTCTTCTTGGATTAACAGGGCTGCCCGACCCTTTCTTGGGCCTCCGATGGCCCCACCCAGTCCCCATTTGTCAGACATACCAAGACACGTTAAATGCCACTAAAATGGAGCCCCAGATGCACCCGTGCAGCACTTCACTTCCAAGAACACGGTCAGGTCTCACCCCTCTGTGCAGCGGGGTGGGGGATGTCCGTCATGTTTCAGGCAGCACAGCACCTCTTCGTTGTGGCTGCTGCTGAGGTAAAATTCACATCACATAAAATGGACCATTTTAAAGCATACGATTCAGCGGCATTTAGTACATTCACAATGCTGGGAAACCATCACCTCTATCTAGTTCCATAACGTCTTCCTCATCCCGAAAGGAAATCCCACACCCACTAAACAGGCATCCCCACTCCCCCTTCTTCCCAGCCCCTGGCAACAGTTAGTCTTTCTGTCTCTATGGCTTCACCTATTCTGGACGTTTCATATAAATGGGATAATACGGTATGTGACCTTTCGTGTCTAGCTCTTTCACTGAGCATCGTGTTTTAGAGGCTCGTCCACGCCGTGACACGTGTCAGTGCTTCATTCCTTTTTATGGCTGAGCAATGTTCCATTGCACGAATAGACCACACTTGGATTATTGGTTCACAGCGTGATGGACATTTGAGTTGTTCCCACATTTTGGCTCTGTTGTGAATAGCGCTGCTATGAACATTCATGTACGAGTATTTGTTTGAGTATGCGTTTTCAGTTCTTTGGGGTATACACCTCAGAGTGGATTGCTGGGCCATAGGGTAATTCAACGTTTAACTTGTTCAGCAACTGCCAAACTGTTTTCCACAGTGGCTGCACCGTTTTACGTTTCCACCAGCAATATACGAGGGTTCCAGTTTCTCCTCAGTCTCACCAACACTTATTTTCCACTTTTTGATTATAGCCATCCTATTGAATTTGAAGTGGTTTTGATTGGCATTTCCATTACAGTTAATGAGCATCTTTTCATGTGCTTGTTGGCCTTTTGTATATCTCCTTTGGAGAAACGTCTATTCAAATCCTCCGCCCATGTTTTAATTATCGTATTTGTCTTTTTATTGTTGAGTTACATCTGTCCATTATGTATTCTGGATGACAGACCCTAATCAGACATATGATTTGCAATATTTTCTCCCATTCTGTAGGTTTTTTCATTTTCTTGATAGTATCCTTTGACGCATAGAAGTTTTTAATTTTGATACAATCCAAATAATTTTATTGTGTTGCCTGGGCTTTTGGTGTCATATCCAAGAATTCACTTCCAAATCCAAAGTAATGACAATTTACCCCTGTGTTTTCTTCTAAGAGTTTTATAGTCTTATCTCCTACATTTAGGTCTTTGATCCATTTTGAATTAATTTTTGTATATGGTGTGAGGCAGTGATCCAACTTCATTTCTTTGCATGTGAATATCCAGTTGTCCCAGTACCATTTGTTAAAGAAACTATTCTTTCTCCATTAAATGGTCTTAGCACCCTTGTCAAAAATTGACCACAGATGTACGGGTTTATTTCTAGACTCTCATCCTATTCTACTGACCTATATGTTTGTCTTTATTCCTTCTGAGATTCCCATTATGCATGTTAGTATTCTTGATGGTGTAACACAGGTCTCTTAGGCTCTATTCATTTTTCTCCATTCTTTTCTCTTTCTGCTCCTCTGACTGAATAATCTCAACTGACCTATGTTTAAGTTCACCGATTCTCTCTTCTGCCTGCACAAATCTGCTACTGAATCCCTCTAGTGAGTTTTCCATTTTACTTATACTCATCAGCTCCAGAATTCCTGTGTGGCTCCTTTTTTAAATCCCTATCTCCTTACTGGTACTCTCTATATGTTGAGCATGGTTATCCTGGTTTCCTTTAGCTCTTTGAGCATATTTAAGGCAATTGATTTAAAGCCTTTGTCTATAAGTCCAATACCTGAGCTGCTTCATGGACAGTTTCTATTACTTTTTTTCCTGTGAATGGCCATAATTTCTTGTTTCTTTGCATGGCTTGTGACTTTTGTTTTTTGAATACTTCATATTTTGAATATATGGCAACTCTGCAAGTCAAATTTTCCTTCTTCTCCAGGGTTTGTTGTTGCTGCCTATTGGAGGCTACTGTTGTTTGCTTGTCTAGTGACTTTTCTAAACTATTTTTGTAAGGTCTGTAGTCTTTGCCACTGAAGTCTGGCTTCCTTTAGCTTATTGTACAGCTGGCATTTTGACAGTTACTGTAAATGCCTGGAGCCAACAAAAGAAATGAAGAATGTTTTTAAGGAAAGAAAAAATACTTTTCTAGCTTTGCGAGTTGGATCTGTGTCAGGGAGCTCCCTGAACACTTAGGCAGGCTGCTTTCACCTCTGCCGTGGCCTCACTTCCTGCTTGCCAGAGCCTGAAGGCCAGCAAGAGACGGAAGCTTAGCGTCTCCTCAGGCCTTTGCTGAGCATAGGTCTCACTTTTACCCTGTACACAGCTTTCTCAACTCCCTGACACACACGGAAGCTTTGAAAAGCCCTATTGCCACACAGCTCCCTTTCCCAGCCACTTCTTTCCCAGGCTTCTTGGTCTATTACTTGTCCCAAGTGTCGTCCCTTGCCCCAGGCTGCTGAAGCCTTTTAATGCTTTCAGCAAAAGCCACCTTAGCCCTACGAATGCCCTGAGTGAAGAAATAGGAAGACTTTCCACCTGTCTTTGAGGAAGCCACCAGATAGGGTGACACCCACAACCACAGCTCTTTGAGAATAAGTTCCGTGTCGCTCCTTCTGACACTGGCAACCATCAGCAAGTCTGGGCCACCGTCCTCATGGCCATGGAGAGTGGGGGATGGTGGGTGGGTGACTTCAAACACCACAGCACTCTCCTACCATAAAGCAGCAGTTTCTCTTTTTAACAAGTTTTCTCCTGGGTGTTGTAAGTTTTTGACTAGATTCCAGAGTTCTTCAAAAGCTGATTCTGACAGTTTTTGCCAGTTTATTAGCTGTTTTGGGGGACAGACGGAGCCCTGGATTTCTCCAGTCCACCAATTTTGGTTGCCCAGCACCTTTTGAGCACTCTTTCTGTGTCTGCAGAAATTCCTGTGAGTCCAAAGATCCCCAAGGAGGAGGCCCAGCACTTGTTTTCCCAGTCTTCCTTGGAGCTGGTAGTACACTTAGATCCCAGCAAGATTGCCCTGCATCTCAGAAATACACAAGAAATAAACGTATTAAGGAACACAAGGGTTCTCTTGTCACTCAGGATCATATGCTTTGCACTGGCTCAGCATGATCTGTAATCCTAAATATCCTATTTTATAACTGACACTGCTCAGGCCCCAAAGAATGTTCTCCTCATCTCTTGCCCTAAAATCTCTAAACGAAAGGCAACTGTATCCGAAAGTCACAGATTTGTGGGTTGCAGCCACTGCCAATGTTGCAGATACCGCTTCAGAGTATGCAAAGGACTTGAGTGTTGAAAACACTTAAGTGAAAGGACTAGTTAACTTCTTAATTTTGTTCTCAAGTAGCATGCATGCAATAGATTCTAGCATAACTAGTATTTTCCAGCAGTGCTGAGCATCCATTTTTCTTTCTCTCTTCACGTTCATACTTGTTGTAGCTGAACGATTTTGCAATTTAAACAATCCATATCACTCTCTAATTTGTATACAGGAGATCTAAACACAAGATATGTGAAGCGATATCAGCTCTTTATATTAACTAAATTGACATTGGATACTAGACTTACAAAAAGCTATGTAAAAAAATATTACATTATTTTTTTTTGAGGAAGATTAGCCCTGAGCTAACACCTGCTGCCAATCCTCCTCCTTTTTGCTGACAAAGACTGGCCCTGAGCTAACATCCATGCCCATCTTCCTCTACTTTATATGTGGGACACCTACCACAGCATGGCGTGCCAAGCGGTGCCATGTCTGCACCCGGGATCCAAACTGGCAAACCCTGGGCCACCGAAGCGGAATGTGTGCACTTAACTGTTGTGCCACTGGGCCGGCCCACATAAGACTATTAATAAAGTTGTTTTTAAAATATTAAATTTAAAATCTTCAGCTGTAAACAATTTTGATTTAAAACTTTGATATTCATTACTTACATAATTTGTATTTTGCCTTATAATTTTAAAATACTTTTGAATATTTTAGAAAGCAACTTTGAGAAATTTCAACTTTAAAAATTTTTATTTTTACATTTACTTTCATTCATATTTGCTATGAATACATATTCAAATTTTTATATTTTTGAAACTAATTAAATTTTATTTTTGTCCTTTGGATTATTACTGAGTAGTACATAAACTATGCAAAAATTTTTATTATAACAACATATTTAGTGACTTTATGGAAATGAAGGCAAAGAAATAAATTTTATGAAATATAGTTTATAAACTATGAACATCTTTACTTCTCATCCAAATATTGCTGGCCCATCAACTACCTCAGATATATGCAATAAATTCAGTTTTCCTTGATCTTTTGCCAACTTCATCATATAAAACCAGATTTGCTTGGGGTTTTGTTGTTGTTAAGAAGTTATCAAGGTAGGAGAATAGAACCTATTTTACTAAACAGTTTGTTAGCTTGATTTGTAACTTTTGAATACATAGATACAGGCATATCTTGTTTCATTGCACTTCACAGACACTGCGTTTTTCACAAGACCCTCTGCCAGCAAACAGACTCACTGAAGGCTCAGAGGATGGTTAGCATTTTTTAGCAATAAAGCATTTTTAGTTAAGGTATGTACATTGTTCTTTTAGACAATGCGTCTGCACACTTAATAGACTACTGTACAGGGTAAACATAACTTTCACATGCCCTGGGAAACCAAACACCCATGTGACTTGCTTTATTGCGATGTTTGCTCTGTTGGGGTGGTCTGGAACTGCACCCACGGCATCTCTGGGGTATGCCGGGTATATGACGCAGAGGCCTCTTTCCGAACCTTGCCTGGTACTGTCTGCTTGCAGTTAGGGTGTGTACCTTTGATCCAATACAGCAGTGCTTCTCAGCGGGGCGATTGTGCCCTGCAGGGGAATTTGGCAATGTCTGGAGACATTTTTGGTTGTCTCAACTGGCATCTAGTGTGGGCAGGCCAAGAATGTTGCTCAACATCCTACAATGCACAGGATAGCCCCCCAACCCCCACCCCCACAAAGAATTATCCAATCCAAAACGTGAATAGTGCCATGGTTATTGTAGGAAGGGTGACAGAGAAACCTCAAGCTTCCAGAGACAGCAGAGGCAAAGGACTCAGGAACGTGATAGGGACACAGCATCACAGAGGCAGTTGTGGTGTCCAGCCCCTGCTGCAGCAGAGTTCTCCAGTGACGGCCCCGAAGTGTAACGGCGATACCTTCCCCAGCTGCAAAGTCTCCCAACTAATTCTCTGGTCCTTCCAGAGATCCTGAGTTACCTTATCTCCTACAACAGATTAAACCAGTTAGCGTGGTTTGTTTTCCTCCAACTGAGAACACTGATAAAGCAGGTGGGAGCCATACCCCGGGCCCCATTTGACGATGAGATCGATCCCCAAGAGGTCCCATAGCAGATTAGTCAAAGAGTTGGAAGCAGAGCTCTGTTAGTTTGCTCGCGAGTCATCAGAATTTAGCTCAAACCTGTAAATTTAATTTTAGTTTTATTATAAATTTAACTAAATTTAACTCAAACCAGTATTTTAAGTAAAAGAGGAGAATGTTTTTCCTTGCTCACAGAACACAAACATGGGAACGGCAGGGGTGCAGCTGCATCTCCGGAACCAGATGCCCAGACTCACACACCAGGAAGACCTGATCCGTCTGCTGCTCATAGACGTTCCTCCTTGTTGCTCCAAGTGGCTTTTTCCAGATCGCAGAAATTACGACACTCAGTACCCCTAATCTCCCAGGTTCTAAATATCCTAAGGTATCTCCAAGCTGATTTGAGGCAGATGCCCCACCCAGGGACTAATTATCTGGGCCTGAGGGTTGGGTATTTAAGAACCATCACTTCTGAGCTGCTCACAGCTTATTTATTGGCCAGAATTAGTCACGTGGAAAGAGCACTTCTATCATCACGTGCCTGGCAGAGGGAGAACCTGAGTATTTTGCAAATAGCTCCACTTACCATTCCAGTACTCTGCAAGCACTATATTTAATCTTTGCAACCACCACAGGAATTACTACTACTGTCTCTATGTTAAAGATGAGGAAAGTGACACACAAGAGGCGAGGAAACTGGCCCAAAATCACACAGCAGGAGACTGAGGCCAGCATGATTCCACAGTCCATTTTCTTCACCATATTTTTTTACTGCCTCCCTTGCTCATCTTGTTTGGTCTTCCGCACTTCCACTGCCCATCAGATCACTTAAAACATAAAAAGAGGGGACCTGACAGTGATCTTGAACTGAATCCTGCCCACGTCCTACTCCACCTCCACGTTGCTGAGACCAATTGTGGGTTCCACGGACCTCTGTGGACTCGACACCACAGCACAGGAGCTGGACTGGATTAGACTTAAAAGGCCTGCTCTCCCACAACCACCAGGGTCCGAAACGACTTCGTCAAACATGCAGTCACCCCCTTTGATAAGCCAGATGCTGGAGATACAGATGCATTAACAGGGTTCCTCCTGTAGAGAGCTCAGCCCAGTGGAGATTAACAGGCTGTCCAACGAGGGCACAGACTGGATGTTTGCGCCTCCGGTACCTCAAGTGCCTGGACATAGTAAACATTAAAGACAAGAACGCATGGCAGGACACGGTAAGGGCCAGAGAACAGGCAGGCTGTGGTTTAAGGGCACCTAAGTCCTGACTTTGCCACTTCCCAGCATCTTGAACAAACGGCTTCACAGCTGGGCTTCACTTTGTTCACTTGAAAATCTGGAGCCAGGAATAGCAGCCACGATGGAGAATTGTTAAGATTAAATGAGATGATAACGCAAAGCTCTTAGTTCCAAGCCTGGCATACAGTAAACATTCAACAAGCACTAAAAACTATTCTTAGTCTTAGTAAGGCATTCGTAAGAGAAAAGATAAAAGTATAACACCACATGTTCTTCTCGAAAGATTTATGGTGGAAGCGACATTTAAGCTGGCTCTTGGGAACACCTCCAGGAAAGAGAAAAAGGCATTCCAGGTGGGGTGAGCCATGGGCACAGGCTCAGAGGTAGGGCATAAATGGGGTCAATTTAGGATTTAAGATTGGTGGGTACGGTTTGGGAAGCAGTGGATTAGACTGAAAGCCAAGTGAGAATCAGACTTTGGGTCTCCCAGAGCTTGCTTTCCTTGGGGTCAGGAACAGGAAGCAACTTCCCAGCCTGGGAGCAAGGACATCATCTCTCAGATGTTGACCTGACCAGGAAAGACTGTCACTGCCTTTGCCCAGAGAAGTGAGTGCTCTTCTATATAGCACTCCCTCAGTTACCAGGAGATAAGGCAGAACAGCCACTGAATGACGACACAGCGTGCACTGGCATGCACGCACTGATGTGACACATACGTGCTGCTCAAACATGGAGGGTGTCCTTGGCAGTGGTCCTCTGACCTTTCGAATTCCAAGTTTCTTTCAGCCTCTGATCAAAGGCTCTATGGAACGTCTCTCCAGAAAAATGCATGAGTATCAGTTTTCTATGTATTTTCAGAAAGCTCATTGTCTCCTTGATATCTGTGGATTCTAGGCTAAGAATCCAGGGTCTAGGTACGTGCTGGGGCCACTTTTAACACTATGACTCAAAGCGTTGGTGGGCCCAGATGCCATCATCTGTTCCTTCCCCCACTCTTGTCCCCGGGTCTCTGCCTGTCTGCAGCAGTAGCACCCTGAGAGGACAGGCAGGGCTCACACCACAGGAAAGGACATCTCACCTTGGAGCTAAATCATACTGCCAGGAGGAATGTAAACTTTGTCCAGACCCTTGACCCCGGGAGCTTGCCCTGGACAACCAGCCCCAGGTCATGTTAAAACTATTTACCAGGACTCAGAAACACAGACTAAGGCCATCTGTTTGCCCACTAACACAAGGAACATGTGCTGGGAAATCCATCAACTGGTGACCCAATTTTCCTACCCAGATTTTCCCCTTGACCACTTCAAAGGACACAGGATCCCCACGAAATGGTGATAGCAGATGGGGCCATTTTCTTGTCCTATCTTAGTATTTCAGGTCAGTGCCCAGTGAGACGATTCATTTAATCAACCTGTATTTACTGAGGTTTCTGTGCCAGGCATCAGGCTAGGGACCACAGGGACAACAGTAGACAAAACATGGCCCCTGTCCTCCTAGAGTTTACAATCTTGGCATGAGAAATAGGCTCTAACGATCGCTCACTTCACCTCTGCGCCTGAGGAACACAACTGTATATATGACTATCAAGTGCTCAGTAAGTGTATCTCACATAATCTCATCTTACTCACCAACCCAGAGGTAAGACTTCCATTATTCCCATCATACAGAGGGGATCAAGGCTATTAAGCAGAAATGCACACCTCAACTCTAGTCTGGTGAACTCCCAAAACTCCCAATCTTACTCATGGACTTCCAAACAGCACAGGCCCCACACCCAGACATGCCTCTCAGCTGGCTTTCTCCTAACACTTAGCAAGAGGGGTCCTTAGCTGCCACATCCCTAGGGACAGTCTTTGGCATTCCTAGCTATTTCCCACAGCCCATACTAGGCCCTCCTTTCAGGAAGTTACTGAACGCCCCAGGCCCGGGGCTGTTTCACACGTGCACTCATTTAGCAAACCCATGAGGGAGCGTCTCCCTTTTTACAGAAGAGGGAGGCTCACGGAAGTCGTCACTTGCCGGATCACCTCACTCCAGGTCAGTGATGATTCAGCATCCCCACCCTGGCTGAGGTACTGAACTGTATTTACTGACAACTGCTTGATCCATTAGGGAGTCAGAAATAGCCCTACAGGACAGTTATCAAAACATCCCAAAGAACAGTGAAACGTGTTACTTCTCTGGGGGGAAAAAAAAACCTATGCAACATCAAACAGCTCTTAGCACCTAACATCCTCTTAGGTCTACTGGACGTCTTGTAATCAGGCCTGCAACCTGGCAGCTTTTTTTTTTTTTACTTTGGCCCACATGACTACAAACAAGCAAGCAAGACCAGCTTCTAGAAGGCTGTGAATTGCTCAGTTCATCCCACGCCCATGCCAGGCAAATACAGCTGGCTAGGTGCACAGTAACGTTAACACACCTGGCCTTTCTTACAAGACTCCTTTCTCCTTGGCCAGACCCACAGACCTACAAGAATGAAGAGTCTAGCCTCTGCTGTCCAATACAGAACACCAGCCACATGTGGCTCTTGGGAGTGGCTAGTCCCAATTAAGATGTGCTTTAAGTATAAATAAATATACAATATACATGATTTCAAAGACTATTATCAAAAAGAGTAAAATTCCATTTTTTCCTATCAACTACATGTTGAAACTTTAACGTTTTGGACAAACAAAATGTTATTAAAAAATCAATCCCAACTATCTCTCTTTATCTTAATGTGGCTACTAGAATGTTTAATTACACGTGTGGCTCTTGTTACATTTGTACTGGACAGCACTACTTCTAAAAGGGGGAGAGGAGCCCTGATCTATTTCACAGAAGACACGCTGCCCTCTTTGGTGGCTGAGCTCTTCACAAGCATTTCCCAGGTGACGTGGTCCAGCAAACTAATCTCCTCCAATTCCAGGAATACACTTCTGACAGGTTTACAGTAAAACTAGTTTTTAAAAATGTTTCATTTTTTAAAAATGACATGTTACGAACACATATCGCTAAAATGTTACTGACACATCACCCAAGTTTACTTTGAAAGAGTCTTGGTGAGCTGTGGGATGTAGCTGTCTGCTTCCTACCTGCATCCTTATAAACACTTACACAAGTTAACTGCAGCCATATCATACTTTTAGGGCAGGTAACAACAGTGCATGAAATGTGTATTGTCAAGCTAAAAACAGGAAAGGCACCACTTCTTCCAGGGTCAATCTAAGACTCCAGAAAGGGACAGCTTCACCACCTGAACCCCAGCCAGATCCAACCATCCAGGACGAGACACACTCTCCTCTGGTGAGCTAAGAGGGTGACGGTGGGATTATCACAAGTCATGACCTTCTTCTTCACTTCAGTCAGGGAAACAGCATTCACCAACTAACACAAAGGCTGTGGACTGCTGCAGACACTTGCTACCGTGCTGCAAAGTTCAACACGACTGAGCGAAGCACCATAGTCCACTGAGGCATTTTATTTGCACGTACGCATTACATCCCTAGAAAAAGAATCCCAGGATTTTCCCTCCTGTGTGTTTTCGTCTTGCTTCTTCATGGTCCATGATGCCAGCTGAGGTTGTCAGTACAATGAAACTATGGAGAGTTAAAAAAAAAAAAATGCTGGTGAGTTTTTCCTAAAAATAATTCAACATAGAGCCACTCTCTGGTACAGAAAAATGCCAACACTCCTCCACACTTAAGATGCCTTCCCATAATGGACACAGACTGGAAATGCACGGGCATGGCTCCCGGAACCAAGGGACGCAAGGCCAGAGACCTCAGCTGCGTGCCCTCACATGGCCCTGCCTTCCGCTTACACTGGGAAACAATGCCCGCGAGCTTAACTGAAAACAAAGACTGGGAACTCCTTTAACTTCAAAATGTCACTGTCTGCTCTCAGGCAAGGAAACATGGAGTTTAAAGCATCGATTTAACCTTGCCTGAACTGCTGCTGCCACTGACTATATATGATCACAGGCAAGCTATTGTACTGACATTCATTCAGACAATGGGAGTCGCCTACCTCGTGGGTTACTGTGGGGATCAAAGACTTATAAGGCAGTACTGTCAACTGTGAGGCATTAAAATAAGCATGATAATTCCAGTCAGCAGTGACTCTCTCTTAACACTTTGTCTGGAATACAGTAACCAGGAAGTGGGAGTAGATTCAACCAGGTCAGCAAACACGGTTGGGGGCTTGAGATTCTAACCACAAATAGATAAACTAAAGCAGGTGATAATATAGCCTATAAGAGGACTATCACCATTTTTACAGATAAAGAAATCAAGTCTGTAACTTGCCTGAGGCCTTGCAGCTTTAAAGTAGGAAAACAAGGATTTACACTCTTTTACTAGGTTTTTTACTAGGGATAAGGATTTTCAAACTGAGCTTCCCCAGAGGCCTAAGGTTCAAAAGTGACTCAGCCATAGAGGGGATCACATGGAACATACAGTATGAACCACCTACACTGAGTGAACAACAGGCACTAAATAGGGGACACGCCTGTGTCTGTCAGCCTCAGGTCTCACACCGCTCAGAACCTGAAGCCTAACACGTGCAACGTGGCAACACACAAATAAGCTAACCCTCGAGTCAAGCTGATGAGAATGGCGACAATCACTACTGCTGTGACCCAAAAGACCTCAGCTCAAGTCTGATCGCATCACAGCAATTCTTAATGTTAACTTCTTTTAAATTATGAAAATCAACTCACCCAAACTGACGGGACGGGAGCAAGTTATTTTGCCATTTTTCTAGATCTTTCAGTTGCACGTCAAATCTGGGGCTGATCACTCCACACTGTAAAAGCATAACAGAAAACGCTGTTCACACGTCACCAGTAACAGAAAAGGTGATAACACAAAGCAGCATTCATAACCGCTTAAGAGTCATATACACCAACCAACTCAACATTTAATGGGTAACCATTCTGTGCACAATCTTTGATATGAATGCATCTGAAAACTACGCTGAATTAAGACTGCTTGCATAGAGAAAAGTAGTAAAATCCTGAAGAAGTCAGCAAGAGAGGTAGAACACGAGGCAATAAATACACGGCAGTGTCAGGTCACCAGCACAGACCCCCACGGGACAGCTGTCCCACAACAAATGACCACATTTCAAACAGCTAAGGGACCAAGTCTTAGGCAAACAAAATTGTAGTCACTTTTTTTTTTTTTACATAGTAAGGCTGAGACAAATGTGTAGGGTCTCACATCCTTCACCTAAAAGCTAAAAATGCAAAATACTACAATTTTTAAGGGACAAGCCCAACAGGCACTCAACTAAAATCTAAGAACCATGGCTCCACACCAATGAAGCACCGCCCTGCATTTCTGAAGCCTAATATCCTACAACCCCAGACAAATGTTTCCCAACTAAACTAGCAAAATGGATGGAAGGCAGAAAGAGCAGAGTTCTTACTGTTATCCCACCCGTCTGCTACTAGGACACAGCAACAGCTACCCTCCAAAAGAGCTCTCCACGAGCCAAAGCGCTACACTTCAATCCCGTCATATGCAAATCCTAAAACACAACAAATGTTCAAACCTCCTGACAGGCCACAAGAGCTTACCCGTAAATTCATACAAGGTCTACGATTAGAGCAACTGGGTTTAGAAAGCGGAAGCTGAGGGGGATCAACAGCCTCTTTAATTAAAGCTAAAAAGGAATCCCTGCTCAAACCACTGCTCTACAAATCAGTGGAACACAAAAACATCAATGCAGAAAGGCTCTTGCTGGTTTTTTTTTAAATCAAGGGAAGTTTGCACTTGCTTTTTTTTTCCCCAGGGGAAGATTTGCCCTAAGCTAAGATCTATTGCCAACCTGCTTCCTTTTTCTAGCCACCCCACCCCTCAAACACCAGTACATAGTTGTGTATAGTTGAAGTTCTGCTACATGAGCCGCCACCACAGCATAACTACTGACAGCCCAGTGGTGTGGTTCTGTGCCCAGGAACTGAACCCCAGTCGCTGAAGCGGCACACACCCAACTTCAACCACTAAGCCATCAGGGCTGGCTCAAGGTTCCCCCTATTTACACACAAGAAATGATCATGTGAGAACACCCAGGATTAGTACCCTCAAAGTGTAAACTCCAGAGGACTAACAGAGCAGCTAGACAGCTGTGTGCGCACATCCACCCAAGACAATCATCAGAAAGATGCCAAGACACACGACTGTAAACCGAAGGAAACGGTGAGGTTAGAATTTACTCAAGTCTTCAGAGCAGGCACACTTCCCTAGGCAGAGGTCTGAGCCCAGAGAAACCGAAAATGCCCCATGCCAGGAAGCGCACTCAGGTTCTGTCACATGACCCTGTCAGCTGCGCTGTCACCTGACTGTCCTCACACTGGGAGGAATGCAGAGAGAGGAATAGGGTAGATTAATTCTTTCTCCAAGCAAGCTACAATGAAAGCCCCTTCTGTGGCCTCCACTCCACGGCCCCCAGGCTTTCATTTACTCCAGCAGCAAAAATCCCTCTCATCCAGCTAGAATTTAACCAGCATACCCTCTCCCTCTCCCAAACCACGTGAATCTTAAGAGGATGTGATCAACACCAGAATTTTCTTAATTAATCTACAGTCTAACCACTACCTTATTACTTCCCAGCCCCAGAATGTCGCCACAGTATGGGTACATCCATCACTTGGGGGAAAGAAACTGAGGCAACAATGTCT
Organism: Equus caballus; assembly: GCF_041296265.1. Classification (NCBI taxonomy): domain Eukaryota; kingdom Metazoa; phylum Chordata; class Mammalia; order Perissodactyla; family Equidae; genus Equus; species Equus caballus. The sequence goes on along the minus strand of NC_091696.1, from coordinate 39,676,792 downwards.
TCTAAGGAGGAAAACTAAGTTCAGAGAAACCAAAGTTTTGCCCAAAGTCAGGCCGCCAAGTAATTGGCAGGGCCTGGATTTCAACTGCCTCTTAGCCAGAATTTTTCAAACTCGTACACCACAGAACAATGATGCCACAAATGAGCTCCATTTGGGAACTGCTCTGTTCAAATTTGTTTCTCAAGCTATTATGTATAATGAATGTTTAAGAGGAATTTGGTTCACAGCACTTCAACTTTTTAACATCAACTCAAAACCAGACTTAAAATTACTCTTGAAAACTTTTCAAATCTCTCCAAGGCTTCACATCCAGTAGTTTTCATCTCACCTTAAGTATCCACACGTGAAGCTGGCGCACTGCGTAAGGAAGCAACTTTGTAAAGTGGGAACTGTTGAACTAGGAAATAACCTCACCAATCCGGCGCCTGCCACTAACCACAATTCACCTTCCAGGCCTCTCCTCCCCCATCTGTGTTGGACTACAGGATCTCCCACTCCTTGCAAATCTGAAAGCTACAAACTTGGACACAAACAGTGGGGTAGCAGCTCAGGGACCTTAACTAGCTTAACCTGCCCCCAACCCATGCAATCAAACCACAAAGTCAAACTGGTGGAAGAGAGCCACTAGGTTATGCCGACAAGTCAACTGAAAGACACGTGTACAGCCTATGGCAGTAAAAACAGAAGGACTAATACTGTTACTTAGAGAACCCCATTCTGTTGGAAAAAACCAACATAATCACCAAGACGACAGGAAGGCCAAGCCATTCACACTGAGAGGCCAGTGGCCTGCGCCACCCCAAGTTCAGTGAGGTGGACAGCATACCTTCCCACGCCAGTACTACCAGCTGTTCATTTTACCCACCCTCCACACCTTCCTTCAGACAGCTCACACCGCACAAACACTAGGTCAACTAGCTATTCTAGAGCAAACACAACCCTGGAGAACAAATGAAGGAAAATGTGATATAAAAAGCAATGATTTTAATCAATTCTTTAAGTAATTTTTTTTAACCTAACTGGTAAAGCAAGCACTCAATTTTACAAGGGCAATTACAACACCTAACACCCTGTTCACATAACTCTGAAGGTTCTTAAATGTGGAAAATGATCCATTCTTACCTTGTTTAACCTGCCCGTGAGGTTCACAACAATCTTCCCAGCTCTGTGGTCATCGATGATTTCAAATTCGCCAATGTAACCTATAAAACATAAGTCACTGGACTAAATGGCAGCTAACGACCAGACAGACCTAAACATTTACGCTCCTCTAGAGTCCTGCTGTCTGCCTGCTAGATTCTTCCCTCATGTCATCTCAGTGATTGTTTCTCTAAGAAGCTTAGACAAAGATGTTCTGTACCACAGCTAACTTTCACAGCCTAGTAATATATAAAATTTAGGGCACAACACCCCGAACAACCCACCCTGCAATTCTAAAAAGGGGATTAACTTCCCCTTGCCCCTCACAGCTTCCCACTCCCAAAGGCTACCTTGTGCCCAAGACGTGCAACAATCCTCCTTTCCATCCCAAGGAGCTCTTAGAAGAGCTCAGGAGCCCTTTCAATGACATGCTGCAACTGCAATATTACACAAAGAAAGGCCATTTTAGCTCCCAAACACCCAGCAGGGCATGTCACAAACTCCTCCTCCGGGTTCAGCTGTGCTCACCCACTCAGCGCCTCTGGAAGGGCATCACTTGTCCAGACTATGCTGTCCACGGCCCAAGCCAACGCAGCAGTTCCCAGGTATGACTGACTCCCTCACCTTCCCAGTCCTCTCCCCGACAATTAATTTTCACAGGACCGATTCCTTACATATTTTTACATCAAAACATAAAACACAGCAACGCACTTACCATGCTTCATCATCACAGTCAGAAACCGGACGATGACTTTGGAGCACGGCCTAATGAGCACCTGGCGTTTGCCCCTCTTCTCGGCATTGTTGATGCTCTTGAGAGCATCGGCCAGGACATTCATGCGCACCATGGTGGCTGTTCGGGGAAGACAGACAGGGTTTGACCAGCAATGCCGACATCAACAGGCACCCAATTGCTCCACGGCCAACACATCCTCCTCTCTCTGCCTCTACCACGACGAAGTCTTCCTCCCTCTAAGCAGCTGGCTCCCCGGCCGCCACGGCAGGACATGTCAGCTACCAAAACCGAAACATCAGCTGCGGTCGGCCAGTTATCCAGAACGGGAGCTGAGAATCGCCGGCAATGGTCCCCAAACTTCTGCAACGCAGCAGCAGCATCTGCACTATGAACACTGCCCTTTAAACCAACTAATTCAATGTCAACCTTGTCCTAACACCCGAAAGATATACCTGACTTTCACCTAACACCCATAACTACTAAAATCAGCTGTCTGTCCTTGTGCCATCGGAGATCGTCCAACAGCAGGCATTCCACAGCGGCAAACACAAACACTGTACATGCAGACTGGACTCTATCGCCCTGGGCACGAACTGCAAGACACTCACAAAGTTTTGAAAGCTAAAGATAGACATAAAGCATGCTCCAAGTGCCAACAGCAAGGATCCAACCTGCTTCCTGAAGTTCAACCAAGTGTCCGAAGGGAAACCCCGGGGCCCAGAAGATCCAGGTTAGTTCCCAGCAAATGCCACCCCAAGCAGGATGCAGCGTCCCTGCAGAGCGGCCTCCGCCGTCCAAACTCCCGGGCGGCCGCAGAAATAGGAAGGGGCATGGCCCACTACGGCCACCGTCCCCGACGCTTCCCGCCGCCTGGAGCCAAGGCGCTGCCTCCGCCACCAAGGGGAGGGGGTCCTGACACCACCGACCGAGTCGGGGCTACCGAAAGCTCGGGTTCCGCCAGCGCTGCGGCCTGCCCCCCACAGGCCCGGCTTCCCAGAGTGGAAAGCGTGGGGCGACCGAGCATGACTCTCCCCTACGCCTGCCCAGGCCCCCGCAAGGCCAGTATCCCCGGCTCAGGCGGGCTCTGGCATCTTCGTAGAGCACCAAAGGCGAGCCTCAAGCTACAGGATGGCACCGATAGCCTACGGATGCTACTGGATACCTCAGAGAGCCATACTCACCGGCACGGAAAGATGGCGGAAAGAGGACGGGAGGGGCGAGCGCACGGAGTTATGGGAAGCGGGCGGGCTATCGCGAGACTTTCAAAGGACCGCCAAAAAAAAAGATTGCCTAGTAGAAGGAGGTGGATGAAGGGGCAGAGCCTCTTCAGGGGTGAGCAGTAGAGAGTCGATGGCATCGACCTCCCCAGGTGAGGCCGTGGGGAGGAGATAGAGGTGAGGCATTAGCCGGAGTTTCCACTGCTTGCTAGCCCTTAATCTGTCAAAATTGAAAACGACAGCAAGGGCCTAGATATATGCTAGTTTTATTGCAGTAACTGTTCACCCATTTAGAATAAATTTTGATACTTGCGTAATTTCATTCTTCTGGAAGGACCCATGGAAATCTGTAATTCCCTCTGCGAAGGGCCTTAGGAACTGGGATGGAAGATTCGCTTTTCTCCCTATACAGTTTTGTTTTATTTGAAGCATGTGTATATATTACATTTTCAAAGCAGTCAAAAACTATTTTTTAATCGGTGGTTCCTTTTTGCCGCTCCCTAAATCTTAGAAATTATTTACTGGGGCTCCGGACGTTTCTTTGGAGTTCTGGGATACACAGTTGGGAAGAAAGCCACGAATGTTTCGAAATAAATCCTCAGGATTCTGAGCCAGTGGCTTTTATCTGCTCTTCTGCACCTGGACAAGAACCAATTTGTAAGTCTCTTGTCCTCTCTGAATCTTCCCCAGATGTATAAACTGGGGGTAATAATAAAACCTGACTCTTAAAGGCATTAAAGGTTATTGCGAGGATCCGATGAGATAATGGTGGCAAAGGGCTCGCCCAACCTCTGGCACGTAATAAGTGCTCAACATATGTATTTTGGCAATGCAAAGGACGGGAAGTTGTAAGTACTGCTTGAAGCCTGGGATCTCATCATCTGGGAGGGAATGAATTCTTGCTCCGCCCTCTCTGGAGCTGAGTGAGCTGACCTAACATCTAAAATAGTATTTGCAAAAAATTCAAGTCGGATCATGCACTCTCCGAGGGCTCCCGTGACCCTCAGTGAAATCGAAATTCTTTACGAAAGCTTACAGGGTCCCCCGTGACGGGCACACCTGCCTCCTTGCACGGGCACACCAGACCTCACCCTGCACCATTCTCCCCGGCTTGCTTTTCTGTAAACACTCCAAGCATACTCCACCTCCGGGTCTTTGCATTTGCTTTTGCGTCCAACTTGAACATTCCTCCTCCAGTGAGCCAGAAGGCTTGCTCCTGGCTTTCCTCAGCTCTCTATTCAGTCACACACACACACACACAGCCTCCTCCCGTTCCCTCTAAACCCATTGCCCTGCTTAATTTTTCTCCGCAGCACTGACCACCTGAAACATTGGAAGTTTATTTATTTTCCAAATTAAGTTCCAAGCAGGCAGGGTTTTCGTCAGTTTCGTTCCCCACCGTACTCACAGCTTCTAGAGAAGTCACCTGGCGCATAATAGGCTCTGGATACATAGCTGACGAATGAATGGGCAAATCGGTTTCCCCATCTGTAAAACGGAGATGTTACTACCCGTCACTTGGAGTTACTGTGAGGATAAGTGAAATAATCCGTGTAAAAGTGATTAACACAAAACCTGGCAGAGTGAGTGCTCAGTCAAAGCTTATTAGTATATTGTCTCAGCACCCCCCCCCCCTTCTCAAATCCTGAGTGAACCTTGAGGAAAGGAAAGCTCCCAATTTGAACGTCTCAAGGGATATAGTTCTCTGGTTATAATTTACATTACAAAAGGACCACTTGCTTTTTTAATGAAAACTTCCTTGAAGAACTCATTCCCTATACACCTACGCGTTTTGTTTACTGAAAATGTGGAGTTCACCTTAACTGAGGGCCTTAGCAATAGTGGGGAGTTAAATGAATAAACCCACTTTCCTTCAAGAGCCTGACCCTAAATAGAAAAATAGCACCATCCACTCTCTTTATCCACTTCATTCATTCATTCATTCATTCAACAAACATCCAATGAGTGCCTATCATGTGCCAGAGGTTGTGCCAGGTGGTGAGAGGACAAAAATATCAGCTCCTGCCCTAAAGAGGTGCCCATCCCGGTAGGGGAGACAGACCTGTAAATAACACCACACCGGGCAGTGTGCCAGACAGGATGCCAACAGGCAGTGCTGTGGGAACGTTGAGGTGGCCTGGGAAGTTGCTAAAGCTTTCACAGAGAAAGTGCTATTTGATCTGTGTCGTGAAAGGTAACCACCACCCATTCATGACTCCCACTAAGTGCTTCCGGGAGATTAACTTGCTGACTCATCAGAACAAACGCAATTGCAATTATATAGTGCCCCTATGAGATCTGTACTCTTATCCCCATTTCACAAATGAGAAAACTAAATTCAATGTGAAATTGACTCAGTCTTAAAATTTTGCTTTAGTTTAAAAAAGTGAAAGCAAAAAAAACTGTGGTTACTTGTCTAAGCTACTAGATAAATTACTTGGGTTTGGGTCTACCGGATCCCAAAACGTTAGAAAGGGTGTGTGGGGCAGTAGCTAGTCTAGGCTTGTAACAGCTCCAAGAGATGGGAGAGCATGGAATCGTATAAAGGTGGCTAGACATCTTGGAACAGCTGGGCAGGAATTGGCAAATAGGGTAGGAGGGGAAATGGAGCAGAGGGCCATGTACAAATTGCCTCACAAGCTTGCGGTTTATGCTCTAGACAAACTGGAACCTGCTGAGAGATCTTCAAATAGGATTGATCACGGTCTGAGTTGTTCAAAATAAATGGCAACAAGGGGAAGACAGTTGCTGGCATTAAATCACCTCTCCTAAAAACTGCCAAATCCTTTCATTGTTCTTGGCACAACTAACTCCAAACGGCCTCCTCTGGGCATCCTGTGAACCCTGGAATGACAGGACCTCCGATGAAGGTGGTGTCAAGGCAAGTGTCAAAAAGGGACTTTTGCTGTGGGCAGAGCAGGCACAGGGGTAGCTGAGCTGGCCTGGGGAGGAAGCCAGCCACGTGAGACGGCCTGAGAAGCAATTACAGCTGCCCGGTGAAAGATCAGCATTTCAAAGACTAGGCAACCACGGCCAGACCTATGGTGACTTTTGACTTTTGGGTTGACATTTCCCTTTTCTGGACATCACCAACCCCCCAGGAAGCTCCAAAGAAGGATCTATACTTTTTTGGGGGGGCACGGGGGGAGGGGGCTCAGAATTTACTTTGATATTGACTCTGTTCCCAGGACCCATTAAGTATAGACAGTGAGGCCCAATGAGAAAACATCCAATTTGAGCTCTAATTTTAAAAAGTGTTTACAGTGTAGACAAGTCAGCCACCATTTACTGACTTACAAGCACCTCGTATACTGAGCTCGGAGCTAGGCACCGGGGTACACAGGTGCCCACGCAGGCAGTCTCCTCAAGCCTGCACCGAGCCCCTCCTGTTCTTCCAGCCTGGCCCTCTCACACTTCATCTTCCACCATCACTCATTCCTTATATTTCCATTTCCACCTAGCATGTTGCATGGATGTTTGCTGAATGAATAAATTTACACCTTTTATTTCATTTTGTTGTTAAAGAGTATCTTATAGGCATGTAATGATCATACAAGGCAGCACATTAATCAGATTCATAAATTCAATCACAGAAACACTATTGGCTCAGGTGTAAAGAAAGTAGGACACAAGGAGGAATTTGAGCTTTATTTTTCCCCTTTTACACAAAACAAAGTAGAAGAAATAACAGAGGATTAAAATCTCAAAAGTGGTTAACTGGTAGAACACATATACACAACAAACCCGGATAGGAGACAGGCTTATTTACACTGAGGAAACACATGTAAATTAAGGTAATTTGTAATTTTCATATGAAACAATAAAAAAAAAATCAAACATATGCTCCATAGGTGCCACTGTTTACAGCAATCTTGAAGGGGAGAAAACAACACTTATCTAGGGACAGATATTTCACGAGGTCCAGGTTTTACAGCATCAGTGCAATAAATTCACAAAACTATATAACAGCTCATTAATCAGAGTTTAAGAATTGTTCCCAAATATGTCACATTTTCGGCCCTCAGAGGTTCATTCCTACAGATTTCAACTACTCTAAATTTCTAGCTACTGAGGGAGAATGATTCTAGGATGCATTCCAAGAGTTACAAAATCTCGGTAGACCAGAGGCCAGCTATCATCGCCACAATCTGCTCTCACCAACGGCCCTTGCATTCTTCAGAGAAACAGCTACGCAAAAAGTCAGCCGCCAGCGTAGTCACCACCTCCTACGCCATATCTATGGAGACCAAAGCAGCCAGCATTACCATAAAATGAGAATCCTGAGCTTACCTTCAAAGGCTTATTCTGGTCTTGAACAATTAGTAGGATAAGATTATTTTCTACTGAAAGGAACCTTGATTAAACACAGGACGACTTCTGTCCTTTTATTGGCTGGTCTCAGAGTGAAGGTCAGAGACGTGAGTCTTAACCTATTCTGTACTTTACTTTCAGGCAGCTGAAAATCTGAAATTAAAAGTATGCTAAAAATCCTAAACATGACCTTTTGGAAGCCTGCTATTAAAAAGCCTTTAAGGATCTCCTACCTTGAAGTCTAAGTGCAAGGGGACCAGAGCTCTAAGCCTGTCACATTCCCCATTCGAGAGGAAGGATCAACGTTTCCTACAAATTGCTAAATTTTGCACAAGGGAGAAACCAACACAGACAAGGGCACGGAATTGGTCTCGTTTTATTCCATGAGGATTCTTCTCCCACGGTATACAAACAGAATGAGGAATGGATCTTAATTGGTCTCTTCATCAGGAGCGGTGGACGTGGTCTCTACTCCCGTGCCAGACAGCTCTCAGCAGACTGGAAGTAGACAGGAGAACCAGCTTCCTGCAGCCGCAGACCACTACCTGCTACCTGGCGAAAGCCACAACCAACTGGAACAATTACGCAGTCACTGTTAACTGGACTAAGGGTGAAGTTCACCACTACATTATTGTAAAGGAAGCTGCCTAAAAGTAAGAACTCAGTTAACCCTGGGTGAGAAAAATCAAAACAAGTCCTACTCACAAATGAGTTGTCCATAGAAGGCCAACTGATAGGGGTGCACCCGCTACACTTGACATGAAGACACTATGCGTACGGCCTCACTCGGCAAGTCAGAATTTCTATTAATTAAGGGCACAATGAGGGAGAGCAAAGAACTACTTCTGTAACATTTGAGTATCCAGGGAGCATAATACAAACTGTTCCCAAGGACAATGTACTCGCTATTAATCATCAGACGCATTATTCGTTTTTCTTTTCTTTCTGTTTGAGCAGCTTGTTTATCTCCCTTTTGGCCATTCCAATGTACTTCGAAATGATTCCATGTTGGTTTAGCCCAGGAAGCAACAGTACGAAAGTCACTTAAAATAAAGAAACAAACAAAATTAAGGAGGCTGTAATTAACTTCCGAAAGGTTACTACATTTTACAGAAGGTAGTTTCCTGGACTATCAGACACTCTAATGGGAGGAAGCAATAGGAAATCCAGGACTTTCATTGGTATTTATCCCCAGAAACTTCTGCCATCATACCTCCCCACTTCAGATAACACACTGCTTGTTTTGACCTCTTGCACACGACTTTCTATCTTGGTTATTATGTTCTCTGTCTTAACTTCCTATAAGACCACTCACCCCCTGAAAACAAGGACCTGGCTGTAGTCATCTTTCTATACTCCCAACAGGTCCTTGATCGCAGCCTCAAACTTGGTGAGCCCCACATATCTGCTTACTGACGAACGTCCATTAGCCCTCACTGGCCAGGATGTGCCTGGAGTTCTTCCTCAGAGACTTACCTATCAGGTAGGTGAGAAGAAGGTTGTGGACTTGCTGTCCCACCCAAGCAACCGCAGCAAGAGAAATGATCATGGTCATGAAGTACTAATAATAGAAACAACAAGGAATTATCGACTCCTGGAAACAGGCTAAGAAGCATCGCTTTAGGAGGCTGTTTCAAAGGTTTGAAAATAATTCAGTTTTTATTACTACTTTTCTTTAAAAATAGTTGGTATCTATATATTATATAAAACCCACAGAAAACTCCCTTAGATCTTCTTTACAGAATTTAGAATTACTGTAACTCTATATGTAAATTAAATAGTTTATAATATAAATTACACTACTTTCGTTTTGAGGAAGATTAGCCCTGGGCTAACATCTGCTACCAATCCTCCTCTTTTTGCTGAAGAAGACTGGCTCTGAGCTAACATGCATGCCCATCGTCCTCCACTTTATATGTGGGATGCCTACGACAGCATGGTTTGACAAGTGGTGCCATGTCTGCACCTGGGATCCAAACCGGCGAACCCCAGGCCACTAAAGTGGAACGTGCGCACTTAATCGCTGCGCACCGGGCCAGCCCCAAAATTACACTACTTTTACAATTAATAACTTCATATAGTATCCTCAGGTGAAGCTAAGAGATAACAGAACAAATGCTTTCTAAGTATATGTCTTTTATTTTTATTTCAGTAAGTGAAAAAGAAAAGAAACAGAAAAATTTCACTCAACTAAAATAAAAAATTAAATGCAAAATATAATTCTAACTTCCAGTGATTCAGTCTAACTAATACAGACAAACATTTATGAATGTTCTCAAAGAAGTTAAACCCATGGATGATGATAAATATCAAACTACAACTATTAAAACAGAAAGACTCACTAGGCCACAAGGAAGTAAAAATGGACTCAAGCTTAAAATTTTGCTTTACTTAAGTAAGTCAGAACAAAAAAAGTACCATTTTTGGCTTTTCCTCCTTCAGTGTGAAGAGGCGTCTCCACCAGCCCACAGCTCTGCGTCGAGTTTTGACTAGATTGTTGCAAATTTCATGGAATCTTTGCTGTTGCTCAGTGGTCCTAGAAAAACAATTTCCCCTTCGCTGTAAGCAAACTTCTGTATTGCTTACATAACAGAAATACACCATCCCTTCAAATTTATTTTTTTTACTTTTTTTGAGGAAGGTTAGCCTTGAGCTAACATCTGCTGCCAATCCTCCTCTTTTTGCTGAGGAAGACTGGCCCTGAGCTAACATCTGTGCCCATCTTCCTCCACTTTATATGTGGGATGCCTGCCACAGCATGGCTTGCCAAGTGGTGCGTAGGTTTGCACCTGGGATCCTAACTGGCGAACCCTGAGCCGTGGAAGCAGAACGTGCGAACTTAACCGCTGTGCCACAAGGCCGGCCTCCCTCAAATTTAAAAAGCTATCTCCCAAAGAAAGTCCAAATAAAAAACAATGATTCACCATTATCTTATAAAAGTGAAAAAGTTCTTGTACCATTGAGCTACCTTTTCTAGCACAAGAATAAGTTTTTACATAAAGACACATGCATAGGTGTACAAAGTAATGGGAATCTTTGCTTCTAAAACCACATTTGGTTAATGAAAATAAGAGAAGACTCATGACTACTATGGGCCATGCAGAAATCAGTATACATTAGTTTCTCTATTCCTACATCATTTTTCAGATCCTAATGAGTCCTGGGTTATAGCCCAGAGTCCCACTATTTTGAGGAAGACGTGACGTTTCTCCCAAACAGCTGTATTTGAGCACTCTTCATAAAATAATAACTACTAGCATTCAAAGCATAATACCCTCAACTGGGCTTCATATATTTGATGCCAGGGCAGCAACATACAGCTCAAAGCCAAATTCTTTACAAATTTTGTCCCAGTGAGGGAAAATATAATCATAAACAGCAGTTAAAAAAAAAAAAAAAAGATCCTCCAAGAAAGCCCTTTTATCTTCATAACGTTTTTTGGCTTCTGATCAAATGATTTGCCTCTGTGCTGCCTTGGCTATCCAGATACAATGGCCGCTACTATGAAGTAGGCCCTACGCAGGGCTATGTGTGACCTCCTCTCCTCTAGTCCTTGTCCCTGTAAAACTGCAGTCACAGATACAGCAGGAGAGTTTCGGCTGACCCCTGAACTTCTTGCAAACAATCAGACCTTGTATGCTACCCATGGTCAAGGCTAGGTGGTGGCTATGCAACAGTGTTCTTCCTTCCCCATAAAGATCAAAAAATAAAACTGCTCTGTCGATAAGACTGAGCCACACGCTCATTACCATGACACTATCAGTGTTTATTTGTGAAAACCTTTCCCCAAGAGTTATGAATTAGCAGATTAGAATGTCATCTGGCTAATAAAGTCAAGGTCAGAGGTTGATTCCTGTTGTTAAATTGTTACATTGCATAATTACAAACTTGCCCAGAAAACAGCATAATTCAATCCATTATAACACATGAAAAACAATTCAAAGGACATTTCCCAATACTAATCCTTTCTGCTATGGGGGAAACATCTTTGAATTAAACATGCTTAATTATCCCATAACTGAAGCAAACTTCCCCAAAATGTCTGAATTTGTTCTCAAAAGTCCATGAAGCATACATTTAAAATTCTTATTTTTACAGAATTATTTTATAATTTGCTATTATGGGGGGAAGAAAACCAAAGGCACGAGTAGACTACTCATCAAATTAAAATACACAACCAAGGGAGAATAGAAGCTAGGAGAAAAAAATCTCTTCCAGCATCTACTTGTGCTCACTATTTGGATCAAAAGTGAGAAATGCAACATTCCAGAGGGAAGTTAAAATACTTTACTATCATGGACAGCCACTTAACTAGATCTTGGGAACTCATAAGTAACCGACTGAAAGGATGGTATAAACGAAATGAACACCCCCCGTATATACAGTTTGAACCTATCCTGAAGCTCTTGCTATGCATTTAGCTGACTCCCACTGCACTGCGTCAAGATCTCAACCTTAAACACAAGATCAATCTTAAGGGTCAAAATATCTCACAGCAGCCTGAAAAGCATCTAACAGAAAAGTAGAATTCAATAAATAGTTGCTAAATAAATGGACAAAAATCTACCACTTACCGTTTTCATATTCATTCAAAAATAACGTGTGAAATTATTATACTATCTTAAATATCAATGGAAATAAGTGTAAAATGTAAGTGTACTTTTATAGAAAGCTCATTATGAGCTCTGCTATCCTTGATAGCATTACCTAAAAAAACCTCACTTCTATTAAAAAAAAGGTCTAGAAAGAAAAGAAAAGGTCAAAATAAATGCTGGACCGTAAAAGAACTATGGCAATATAAGCAGCAGAAATTCACGATTTATATCTGAATCAGCTAAGAAATCCTTCACATAAAAGCAATAAATCTCACCCTGGGTACCCGATGGTTAGACAATTCTCTGTATTTACTCAGAGCACATTAATAACCGCCACCAGGTTCAGGAACTTCTCAGAAATTAGACAGGCAGATCCTTCAGCCACCTACCATTTATTGGAGCCAAAAATTCTAGGCGCCAGAATGGGAACAAGGTAGTCAGCCAAGCACAAAAACATAACAAAACAGGAAACACCGGACAGAACAGATGGATCTAGATAGTAGATAGTCCTGTTTAAAAAAAAAAAAAAAAATTAATGAAGGTTAGAAAACCATAGCTATTATTCCCAGATGAAGAAGCTTATTCACTTAGTCCTCTGTTTCTCAAAGATGTTATTTGCCCTTCTCTTTCTTCCCTTTTTTTTTTTTTAAGGAATATTAGCCCTGAGCTAACATCTGTGCCCATCTTCCTCTACTTTACGTGGGATGCCTGCCACAGCATGGCTTGCCAAGCAGTGCATAAGTCTGCACCCGGGATCTGAACCGGCGAACCCCAGCCGCGGAAGCGGAAGTGCCAACTTAACCGCTGCGCCACTGAGCCGGCTCTTTTCATTCTAACTTTCCCACGAGTGGTTGCTCAAAACCTTGGTGACATGATGACATCATAGCTGCAATGGTTAATGTAAACACTAAGAAAAAAAAGCTCTTTGGGGTCCTCAATACTTTTTACGAGTGTGAAGGGTCCTAAGACCAAAAAGTTTGAGAGCCACTGATTTATTCAACTGCATTAGGTTACCAAGTTTACATAAGCACTACAAATTCTGAAAACTAGGCGAACTGATCTAAGAAAAGCATTCTTTACAGATTATACATTACAAAAGACATAAATGAAGGCTGTGTATGACCTGAGCCCTTCTTATTAACAAGCACAATGCAGAGTAATTTAATAGCTCACTTACAGAAACACCAAAGAAACCACACCCATGATAGCAGGTGGAAACCAGGCTCTTTCCCATCGGAGGACTTTATCAGCCATCAGCATCACTTCTCCCCATCCTTGCAGCTGCTCTTCCAGACTTGCAGTCTCTGCAGCCTGCGCAGGATCAACATTTAAAGCGATCACCGGACCACTCTCAACATCTCTGTGCATTCTGGACAGTTAAATTCTTCTAAGGCTCCAAGTGTGTGAAATAGCTCTTCACCAAATCACTATCTTAAGCAAGTTAGTTTCTAAAAAACTGCCATTTTGGTACCAAAGACGGAAATCAGTGGAGGAAAAAAACTATCATTTAATGGTCCCCTTTCAAGTGCAAGCACTGGGCTATTCTTTACGTATTACGATATAACATAATCCTTACAGAGCCCCTCAAGGTAGGGATAATTAGACCCATTTTACAATTAAAGAAAGGGAGCTCACAACAGTTAACCAACTTTCCCAAAGTCATGCACTAATAGGTGGCAGTGCCCAGAGCATAAAATTAGACCACTTTAAATTCGCTCATTTCAGGCGGTTAGAACTGATCTGCTGTGTTGTCATTCCAGTGATTTTAAACCCCTCCTTCGGAAAGCATCGCCCTAAACAGCATTCAATTTCTAAAATAGCTCTTTGCGTCATGGAATCATTTAGACGTTGGCATCATTTACACAATTAAGGAAAATTCTTTCCTCAAATTCTAAGAGGCATTTTAAGCTCAATATAGCTCCTCAATACAGAGCTTCTTACCCTTCGCAGGACATTTTAGTTAGGCTTCAAATTCCTCCACAAATCTGACAATCAGCTGAAAGCAGACTTCTAGGATGAGCTAACGTGGCAAAAAGCCCTTAAGCTGATTTTGGTAGACGGAAAAATAATTGGAACATGTCCTTATAAATGTTATTACAGGGAAATATGCAAATGACAGGGGACAGTGCAGCTTAATCTTAATAAAAATGCTGTCTGTGCCACACTAATCACACTTAGGTGATCTCAATATTTCTGACTTTATATACCATGTTTAATATAGTAAAATAAGAGATTACTATGTGCCAGAAACTCTGCTAAGTATTTTATATGCTTTTTTAATCCTCCCAACAAGCTAAAAGGAAGGTGTTGTTACTAAAATCATTTTACAGAAGAGGAAACTGAGATACACAAAGGATAAGAGATCTGAGTACAGGAAATATAAGGCCAAAGGCCTCATTCTCCTCAAAGTTAACGCTGCTCTGCTGGAGAAAGCAGTTGAGCTCCTGGCCAAGATCTGTCATTTCAATAGCTGTGTGAACTTGGGAAACTTCTTTGCACTTCGATCAATCCTCTTAAAAGGAACCGGGCCGGGGCTAACCATGCTAAGCAGTGAGAAGGGGTGTGGTCTGTGTGTGTGTAACGGTGCAGGTTCCGCGTTTCTAAAAACCAATGCAAAACGAAAATCACGCACAATCAAAAACTGCTCTGCAAAGTCACTTAATTCTTTAGCATCTGGGCTCCTGGAGAATCAAAAGTCAAAAATTGGATTCTTTCCTCCCTGTATTCATCGTGTTTGTGGCATGTGGCCTGCCCTTGCGTGGGGAAAGACAACGGAGAAAACGCACGGGTTTCTCTTGTTTTTGCCTAGATCTCGCCGTGAAATTCGCAGTGAGGTTGAACTTGCCCGCCTGCGATACAACCTCACTCATGTGCAGCTCCTCTGGACCCCTGCTTTATTTCTTAAGTCGTCCTGTGACCCCCAGACAAACGCCAGGCCCTCCCACTGTCCTTCCAGCTGGACCCCACTCCCAGGCCCCTGCGGCGAGCTCGCAGCCTCCCGGCAGTTTTAAGCTGTGTCAGCCCTAACAGAACTCGACAGCAGCCCTTTGACCCTCCAACCCTGCCCAGGTATTGGAGAAAAAAAACGAAAGGACATTCAGATTAAGATCAAAGAGGGGGAAACCCGGATGCGGCTGGGGCCTGGGCCCAAAGAGCGCTCGGCAGGCCCCTCGCGGCCCTCTGGCCCAGGCTGCACCCCAGGCTTGTCACGGCGCCCCTCTCCCACTTCCTGCTGAACCCCTATTCGCGAGGACTGGTCACGCGCCCTCCTCGCCCGGTCGCGCACCTTCCCCAGGGCACGTTAGGGGTCCACACGACTGGGGACTGCCTCGCAGAAGCTGCCCGAGAAGCCCGAGGGGCAGGCGTCGTCGCCGGGCCCGCTGCGGTGAGAGGAACGAGGCCGCAGCACCGCCCGGGTGAGCCCACCCAAGTCCGGGGGCCCCGCTCCGTGCCCTCGCAACGAGGCACCGGGACTCACCAGTAGGTTGGTGCTGCGATTATCTCCCTCCGCCATCGTCCCCGAGGTGCCGCTTCAGCGAGCGTAAGCCAACCTCCAACGCAGCCTTACCCCCGACACCCGCGCAACGACCCCAGCGCGAGGACACGCCCCGCAGGCTGCTTATATAGACTGGCTGCCTTTCCCGACAGCCCCCTCGAAGCTCGTTCCTCATTGGACAGATCAAGCGCAAGCTTAAGGGCAGCCGGACCAACCGCCGCCCAGCGCATGGCTTGAAATCGAGGTCAAAGGGGAGCGAGGCGGAGCCAGGGCGAGGGGGCGTGAACGCAGGTTGACCAATCGGCGCCCAGGGGATGTGCGACGCCCCGCCCAGGCCTTTCGGAGGCGGGTGAACTGCGGGTGCTCCGAGTCTGGTTTGGCCTCAGTAGCCCCAGGGTGGACCGTCCTCTGCTGGATCTCAGAGCAGCTGAGGAGCCTCTCTGGAATGTAGTCCTCGAAGAAATATGCCACGCAGTAACGGGCGGAGGGCAGAGATGGCCTGTGACGTCAACCTCGTTGTGATTAAGGGGGCCGGCTGGGATCCTCCTCCCGACCAGGCCCGTGCCCTCGCCCTCGCTGTGCCCGGGCGGCCCTCCCTTTCTTCTAATCCCCGCTCTGGCCACCCTAGCCAGGCCACTGGGCAGTTTAGCCTAGACTTGTGAGTCGAAGACTCGTGCCCTCTTGAGGTCTTGAGGACAAATGAAAAGAGCTATTTATGTAGATTTTCTGCAATTTTTTCCTTGCTATTCATCAGTAATAAGGCCTTAGCTTGATGGGGGGCGGGGGCGGGGGGGGGGCGGTGCTGGACACAGTTTGAGAACTTGTGAAAAATGCACCGACTTATAAAGTTGGCTTATTTACATGGAGTCTTTATGCAAACTCCTTGTGTGGCACTTCAGTTACTTAGGAAACTACGAGCTTCCTATCCCAAAAGGGACTAGTTGTGACAGAACCTTTCTTACCTTGTAAGTCATGCTAAGGAAAAATGTAAAACCCTCTCATAAGCAGTGGGATTCATAAGCAGTTTAGGAACTAGACGACCTATGGTGAGACACTTCTGCATCTTTTCTCTCCAGGATTTCAAAATGCATTAACTCAGGACAAACAAAGTCATGCCAAATGTTGACCTGGTCAGACGTCTGTTTTGGGAAAATTTATCATAGCTTTTAACTTCCAGTCTTTTATCCTTTTGCGGTCATCTATTTTATGCCATTGAATTTAAATTTACTTTAAAAGCATTCCTTAAATAACTAGCAGGTTCTTAAAAGAGTACAGGGAAGGCATAAAGAAATTTGAGAATACAGCTACAGACCACATGCAGCCCATGAGCAAGCCAGGGAACAGGAGCACTGTGAATTTCATGCAAGGGTGTGAAATTTGCCATGGATCTTTGAAAAAAGTAAAGCATCTGGATCAGGTATAAACACTTGGGGAGGGCGGGGGTCTTTGCAAGGGAAGGAGACTCTTCAATAAAGTGTCATTTTGGGGAATGTTGGGGGAAAAAAATAGGTGATGTAGGTAGGAGGCAGCCAGTTGATAAAGAGACCCCATTTTGGGAGATTTTAAAGCTATGAAGTTTGAGTTGCAGGGCCCCCCCTACCTCTTCAAAAGAAAATTAAAAGGTCCCAATCAGCAGCCACCTAATTAGTGCATATGTTAAGCACTTTTTCTGAAGGCAAAATCTTGCTTATAGGCACAGGAACATGTACTTCCAAAGCAGAGGCCAAGGAGTTATTAGGCTTTAAAAACTGACAATTCCACTTTGGGAAACCAGCTTTTGCTAGAGAACGCTGCTGGTTTTCACCCAAGTTCCCTATGTACAACTTACGAAGAAGGACTTTTCAACACCAGCTTGTGAGATTGAAGTAAGTGGAAAAAATTGAAGCAACTCAAGCAGCACAAGTTCTGCACAGAGCAGTTTTGTGACTCAAGGAAATGTGTTCCCAGACCTATTTGCCGCTTCACAGCCTAGGAGTGCTGCTATAAGCTGCATCTTTGGCTAAACTTACAACTGGCATAATTATTTTTTTTTTAAAAAAAGAAAAACCTAGCCTTAGTGTAGCTTCCTTTTGTGCTGTTTTTGTACTAGAAGGACAGGATGTGATCTTTTGAAACGTGCCAGATGACTGAACAGTTGACATAATCAAGCAGCAACAAATGCGGTCTGACTTCTAGATGTTAAAAGGAACGGGACATTTTAATTCTATTTTCCTTTAGAGCTTTCATACCCTAGGGAATATACATGTCAATAATGATCTACAGGAGTTTCCTTTTTAAATATTGACGAAATTAATTTTAATAAGTTGCACCGTAATACTAAGAACTTTCCCACTGAGGTACAATTCCCACTGCTGTTCAAAAATAGAACTTTGAGGGTAAAAAATTTACTTTTTTGAAAATTAAGCTTTAAAAAATTTTTTGGAGATATTAATGCTTAAAAAAAACCTCTACTCATATTCTAAAATTAAGTTTTCTGGAACCTACTTCAACCAATAAATCCAGAGCTTAAATGCTATGTCTTTTAAGACTTTATTTTTTGAAAAACAGGTATTTCATACAATCTTTGCCATGTTAATGCAAATATGCAGAATGTAGGCATGTATTTTTTTTTTCCAAAAGATGCATTATGAACATTTTCAGGAAGCTGGTGTGATTTATTCAACTTTTAATCTTAAATACAATCACAAAATTATACCCATCAGGAGGCATTACAACCTTTTGCACAGAGAAGCCACTTTATTTATACAATGTTACTAGGACAAGGAAGATTCAGTTCAACTCAATTTGCTCTTATAATAAGGGTAAAGTAAATTAACAAGTAAGTGAAGTACGATGTTGCCACTGACATTACAGGTGGAAATATAAGGGAAATTTAAACCAGAAAAATAACTGACACAAGAACTTTAAACAGGAGCTGAAACCTGGACTGTCAGGAAAAGAAAGAGAAAAATCAGCCTGTTTTGAAAGAAAGAAAAACATTCTACAAGTCTGCATTTCAGAACATGCAATTCCTTATGTTTACCATCTTCAAAAGTCAAGCTAATTGTAAGACTTTTTTTTACATTAGCACAACAAACAGCTTTTCCCTGGTAAGCCCAGTCAAATTCCCATAGAAAGCAAGAGATCCTAAGCGGTTCATGTCATACAACTAACCCTTGAATCTATAAAGCTTCTTAGTCTCAGTCCATTTGCTCTTTTGTAAATAAGGGATGGTAATACTGTCACCCAGGCCTAAAAAGCAGGAAAAGTGCAACAAACCCTTAGAGGTTCATCATACAGTGAATTTCCCCTTCCCCAATGTTTGGAAAAATCCGTAATGCTAGCTAGTTTTTCCCCAGAGGAGGAAACTTTCTAATACAACCCAAAACTACTTTAAGTGACCCTTACGTTAACATATTCTACCTCCTTGATTTAAGGGGAGAAAAATCCTAGCTCTAAATTACTGGCATTTTGCAAGCTCAAGAAGATATAGAATGGAAGGTCATTGGTTTTCACATTCATCTAATTTTATGTAAAACAAAGGTACTTAAATGTGCTAATAATAAAGTATTCACTGATTTTCGATGCATATGAATAGGACTAACAGGCTCATTGTAGGTGCTTTCTTTAATATGAAAAGAATTGGGAGAAAAGAAGAACCAGCTCCTTTGATTTTCGTACTGCCAAAACAAGTAAGCCCCTGGAGTAACTGCGTATGTGGAGGAAGATAGGCTAGGAAGACTTTTCAATTTAAAGTACTGCCTATAATACCCCAGATTTGAAAGGACCTAAGATTGCACATCAACTCTAATATTTGGCTGTACTTGCATTGCCCTGCTCGGCATTTTTTAATGGCTCTTTCCTTAAATTTCACACATCAGAACAACCACAATTAAAAAACAAGAACAATGCAGGTAACACTAAACATTGGACAATATTAAGAAAACTACATACTAAGCCCTAGGTAATAGAGGCAAGTGTTAAGGGCAGAAGTGATGGAAGGTTTTCTTTGCATTATAAACCCTCACCCTGAACCTAGGGTTTGGGCTCTAAAAAAACCATTTAGGGAAGCAGATCAAGAGCTTGATTATCAGTTCTCACACAGAAATCTCACATACCTCACAAACAACGCACGACAAGTGTCAGACACAAAAGAATCTTAATAATCACCTAGCAAACTGTGTTAACAACTCATGACCAGAAATAAGGAGATACTGCAAGACACACCAAAGAAAGAGTGAAAGAGAAATACAGACACAGCTCCATAAACTGCTAAGCCTCCACTGCTTTGTAGAGAAATCAACTAAAATTCAAGCAATTCTAGAAAGTTAAGACAACAAAATACCTAAGAAAAACTTCAATTTCCAGGGGTACTCTGAACTGAAGAAGAGGTTGTAGGTTATTCTGTACCCCCTGAATCGAGAGAGAGGGAAAGAGAGAGAGGGGAAAATAGAGGAGTGGAGAGAGAGAGAGAAAGAGAGAGAGAGGAAAAGAGAGGAGCAGATCCCTGGTTTTCCACAGTATTGTGTCGCATCAAAAATGTATGACTTCATAACAAGAGCACTCTATACTTTACATTAATTTACAAGATAATCCCCAAAATGTAGCCCTGTCTTCTTAATCTGCTATTATCACAGGGCCTTTTACCACTGATTAAATCTCTAATTGTTGAGTTCTCTTAGAACAGTTTGAAATGGCAAGGCTCCCTGCAGAATGACTTCCCAGAGAAGGCCAAACTGTACAGACCGGGGTCCTGTTGTCCAGAGTACAGTAAAGAGCAAGCTTTGAAGTCATCAGTTATTCATATGTGCCCCACAACCAAACATGCATATGCCACACTATTCTCTGAGGGACCATTTTAAAATAAAAGCGATGGGTCATTTATCAGAGGCATATGTTTTTGCTATAAAGCTGTTTTGTTTTTGCTTGGATAAGGTGCCAGGTACCTCTGAAGGCTGAAATTCACAGGCAATAAAATTCACCTATTTATCTTCTTTACCAAAGAGGAAGCAATTTCTGAACACTATCTATAGGGACAAACTAGTGTGAACTGCTTTTCTCACCGTGATAAAAGTTTTCCCTGGTGACAATCAAGAATGTTGCTGAAAAGACTGTTTAAACTTGAGAGAGCAGAGATAATCAAGTGAGGAAAGCAACAGCTCCCGCAGCCTCTAGGAAATAAAGCAGCGTGCAAAACACAACATGGCATTATTATTCCAGATAGGTTGTTGTGATTGTGAAAAGAAGGTTCAAAATGAATGAAGAAAAAATTTGATGCACTAGGTTCCTTAACTTGCTATTGGACACGTGGGTATTGAAAAATACCACCTTTCTTGCAATACCTGTCAAAGTCTTAAAAAAAGCACTGATACTGAAATGCATTCTCTCACGGGTATTTCAACATTAAAGAGTGGCAGTCAGAATATGGAACAGGCCAGAGCTATGTGGAATTCTTCCCTAATACTTTTCAAGTTTGTCTGTGAAGATTGGCAACTAGAAAGTGACCAGTCTTAATCTCTAAAATGCAGGAAAAATGCATTCAATCAAGATTTTAATCATGTTCTACTTTGTGTTGATACGTGATTTTAAGAATTCTATTCCAGTCTGGATTTTTATTTTGGATCAACAATTGAGCTTACACAGTCAGTCAGTACTAAAATGCAATGCTAAATTTAAGGAAACCTTGATCATGAATTCACTACAATGTACTACTGAACAGCAAACTATTAAAATTGTTCCAAAAGTAAAGTACTTCACAGACTAATGACTGAACTTAATAAAAGATGTTGGCGGTTCTCACTTTTGCTGATGTTTCATGTACGTGTCCTAAAATGCCAGGTAAACTAAAGCACTTTTAATTTACTCCTTGTAAATTAAAAGTATCAAATGAGAAAACTGAATTAAAAAAACATTTCACTCTACCTCCACCAGAACATCACTTTATTGTTAATCTGTCATCAACAATGTAAAACTCTAATAGGTACTCTATCCTGGTTTTTAAAAAGGTAAAAGATTACATTGGATTAGCTACTTTCTATGAAAGAAACTACAGCGATCACAGAAGAGGGAAAATTTGAATGACTTCCAAAAAATGCACACTATAAGCAAAGGGGAGTGTACATGAAATCAAATGTCTGTTGGATTCATTACTTTTGAATGCACAGTGACAATTCTGGAAACTGTACATGATAGACTCACAGAAGTGACTTAACCAGAATTACATTTTGTATGTGATCATCAGACCTTTAAACAATCCTTGACTTTTCTATGCTATCAGTGGTTTTGGAGAAATTTCTCTTTATCACTCCAAATATAAGTTGCTACCAGCATCGAGACAGAAGTATATGAAATATAAGGATTGAAATAAAAGTGAATTTGAAAGATGGCTAATCTACTAGGATCAGGTAAAAGGGGAATGAGTGGGGGGCGGGGGTTGGGGAGGAGGACGATGGGGTGGTTTTTTTCCCTTCATTTCAGAAGTGAGTTCTTCCAATGTAGTGTATCTGTTACATAGCTCTCCATTTTCAGTCCATTTCTGAAATTCATATCGCATAGCCATTTTGTACTTACTGGTCAACCCAACCAGTACTGTTGCCAAGCAACAGGTGTTACACGAGAATCTGAATGCATCAAATCTTCCTTGGCTGTGATTTCTTCGCGGCCCCAGTTTCTCTGTCTCTGAGCGGGGTTTGTTTTTCCTGGATTGTACACACAGGGTCAGGTGGAATGGAGTTCCAAATCACTCTGTGCTCCGCGGCATCCCGATTTCTTTCTGCAGCTTACCTCCTGACACGTTTGCAGCTGTTCTGTGGCAGAAAGACAATCTCCGTGTTCAGGCGGTGAGCTTTCTTTCTTTCACCCTTGACCCTGGGGTTGCAGGCCATGGTGTTGGGCGTATCCCTGAGTGCAGCTGTCCTGCAGGATTCACTTCCTAGCGCACCGAGATTTCCTAGGTTTCCTCAGAGTAAGCCCCCAGTTGCATCACCACCGACTGTGGTGTGGCTTTGGATGCCTGAGGCTGAGTTGATTCTGGTGATGTCTGACCTCGCTTAACCAGACTCATCTACTGTCTTACCATTCACACCCAGGCTGTCCAACCTTCATACAGCTGAGCCAAGTTATCTACATTAGTTGCTTCCTTAATGACATAGTCAACCTGTGAAAATAGGCAGGATAGTATTTAAAACCATTTAAAACTTGAAAGGACATGGTTCACGTATGAGTGATAGCAATTGTTTTAAGAGTAAATTTCTAATCATTCAAATAATTACCCACAGGATGTGTAGGTGCTGCAGTGAAAAGAGAGCTTAAGTAAGCTGAGCTTCCCTCATAATGTGTGTCTTGGTAAAGTTACAACACCTTTGAGCCTTATGAATCCTTAGATGAAGAGAGTCCCCCTGACCTAACAGGTGCTCTTGGGGTGAACCATGTGAAGTCACCGGGTTAATGCTTAGGTGGTATATAAAAAGTGCCTCGCAGATTCTGGACCTCGAGTACTCAACAAATGTCTGCTGATTCTGACTCAGCTAAATTTTCTTTTACAGTAAGAGACATAATCAACTCTATATCCAGAGTATTCATCAGGGTCCAATTATATGGTAAATACTCAATATATGGCTGCTGAATTATAACCTACACCAAAAGCTGTGTGCAAAGAACTCTATACTCACCCCACTCATGGGATCCCCTTAACTTTCTTTCATATAAAATTTAATAACTGTCATACAAAAACCACGATAGCCAAGCATCCTTTAAAAAGACGGACAGAGAGCTAAGATGGACAATCATGGAAACATGTAACCCATTAATCTACCAGGAAGTTTCTGAAGTAAAGATACCCCTGACTCAGAACATTGTCCAGGGTTTCTGACAAGCTATTTCTAAAGAGTGACTCTTGACCAAGAGTTTAAGCTCAGGTTCTATACAGCAATGTAACAGTGTTTAAAATAAAAAAAAACCTTTCTTGCTGATGTTAAAATTGAACTGCAGCTGCCGAACCATTAGAAAACAGAATATTCAGTCTCAAATTTTTTTACCCCACAGAAGGAAAGGCACATTTGTAATGGAGAATTCAGGAGAACACTACCCTTAACGAAGTGATCTAACATGGTAACGCCAAAGATGGCAAAGACTGACATGTACCCCTTGCTGTAAAATTCTGAGAAGGACACACCATTGACATAGTATTCCTGCCAAAAATGTTGATTTTGAATCTAATCATGAGGAAAATATCAGACAAATACCAAGTGACACATATCATGCAAATCAACTGGTCTGCACACATCAAAAATGTCAATGTCATAAAAGACAGGAAAAAAAAGGAGGGCTTGGGAACCATTCTAGATATTCAAGGAGACTAAAAGAGAACAAATATATGAAATGCGTGAGAAGCCTTGACTAGACCTTGTAGTGGGGGTGAGGGGTGATTTAGACACTGGAGAAATTGAATATGGACCGAATGTTAGATACCAGTCACCATCAACATCAATGTTAAGTTTCCAGAGTTGATAACTGTATAATGATATTGTAGCCATATATTACAGTGTTTTGTTTGGGAGACATAGGCTGAAGTATTTAGGCGTGAAGTGTTATGATGTCTGTAACTAACTCTCAAATGGTTCTGAAAACCTGTGTATATGCACACACATACACAGAAAGATGAAGCAAACGTAGGAGAATGTTAACAACTGGTTAACTAAGTCTAGGTAAAGAGTATATGAGCATTCCTACAACATTCCTATAGCTTGGAAAATTTTCAAAATAAACAGCTGGGGGAAAAGAATTCTCAAATTTATATATACAATTTTAATAACACTAATGAGAAAAAAATCAGAGTAATGACTTCAGACAAAGTGACACCCAAAGAACACCTGATAGATACTATTCCTGCACCCAAAATGATATGTTCATTTCATTTGAAACCTTCAGATAGCACTCTTTAAAATGCACATTAACTATCCTCTGGTGGAGAAGGGAGGGTGAAGTCACACCTTAAATTTCTGTTAAAAGAGGGCTGGGGAGAAAGCAAGGTGCTAATAAGGGAATCTAAGTAAAATGGTGAATATATGACAATTCCAGAGCTGTGTTACTCACAATCTTTTGAATCCTGCAAACAGACTTAAGTTCTTCATTTCTTGACGAATCACCAATGATATCGGTGAGGGGATCTTTAAACCTATACAGTTTTGGCTGCATTAAAATGTGTAGCTTAAGTTTAAAAACCAGTCACCTGTTCAGCAACTGACATCCTCCTATTCGGATCGACATCTCGGCCCTCTAACTTGGCTTTCACTCTCTTCCACACACTCACTGCATACGAGTTTCTCTCCTGCACAGCTATGAAGCAACAGAAACATCTGTAAGTCAAACCACCCTTTTGTATAAATATTTAAGGCATCCTTATTCTAACTAATTACCTTTCCCAGTTTTAGGGTCTCTCACGGCCTTTTTAGGACTACAGGCAACACTCTTGCCAGTTCCTGGAATGGTGCTTGGTGGAGTATCTGCTGATGTGGCAAGATTTTTCTGAATCAGCTTTCTAGCATTCTGTGACATGACATCAGGCTGAGTCTTCTGGCCAGTGTTGCTCCGGACTGCTATAGGGAGAGAGTTGGCAGCTCAGTTTATATGTAAGCAGAAAATGGAGGGGGACGAAGAGGAGAGCAGGGCGGCGCTTTCTCAGTCATCAACTACCAATGCACGGGCTTGAAAATAGATTATGATTTTACAACCTTAAAGTCCTTATCGCTTGAAATAGAAAACTGTTCTCCTAAAAATATAGCCTAAACAGCTGGACATTCAGGCACAAATTTGTACAATGATGCTCACTAGCTTGTTGTGACATCAAAAAACTATAAATATCCAAACTGCCCAACAATGCAAGATTAATATGGTAAAGTCATAGAATGGCATATTAAATTTGGCCACTAAGTCGTTTTTAAAAAGATTAGTTAATGACAGGGAAATTATCAATTTAATATTAAGTGGGAAAAGCCAACAAAAACTGCATTCACAGAATGATTCCAATTTGTATTATATGTGTGTGCATGCATACAGAGAAATAAATCAAAAAATACAGTGCTTTTACCTGTGGTTGGAATGGAACTGCAAATTTTTCTATTAATTACTTTTGTAAATCTCCTTAAGAGGCATATATTTTATAATCATAAAATAAATTATTTAAAGAGTATTTGAACACGAGGTATTTTTACTATCTCACATAAGGACTTTTTAAATTAAGCCAAAATTTCTTCAGTTTGAGATATGACAGTCTAGGGAACCCCTTTAAAAAGGTGATGACTATAATTATATTAGACACTTACAGTATAATTAAACATCTAGGCATCTATGTGTAGATCATTAACAGATCAAGGTTTTTGAAGTAGGGAAGTCCTACCTGCAGCAAAGGATGGTTGATAAGTAGCAGATGACGTTGGACTCGAACATTCATTTGTTGCATCGGTGACTAAGGGTGATGCAAAACTCACTAAATTATTATAGATACTGAAATACAAAATAAAATGGCTTATTTATGAAATGCTTTATCAGATTACTTACAAATATGAACAAAACTAAGAAAGATTAAGTGAATTAAACAAAACCTACTATGCCAGATGTTTTACTTACAATTTTAAATTTACGCCAGAAGGCATTCTTACCTCTGACTTTGTGTTTTCAGTTCTTTCAAGGTGGGAGTTATTTCTTGGAGCATTTCAACATGTTCTTGACTCCGGACCTGACCCATCGCTTGGACTAATGTAAACAGCACCGTCTGAATGTTGTCCTGCCATGACTTATATTCACCCAAGAACTGCCGAACACTGTTCTCATAGGGAACATCTTCACCATCTGCCAGAGCAGCTTCTTCATCCTAGAATTAGGAAGAATGTTATTTGTTTCAGTAATTACTCTTAAGACAGTCACCTTTTGAATAACAGGTAATACGTGTTCCTCAAATATCAATGTGTTTTACAATTTAACTCCTTTTCTACAGGAATCTTGTTTCCATCACAAAATAAAAACTCAAAGGAAAAATAAATCCTAAAATTAAATGATTCACTGTTTTGTAACAAGGAAGTAATTTAGCCTTTTCTGGGGGCTCAGTTTCCTTACTATCTGGATTAAGGAGGACACTGTAGGGAAGATACAATATTTCATTCATTTTGGAGGCAAACTACACGAGTTTGGGAGTAAGGGTGGGGAGGATGAAGAGAGGCTGGAGATCTAAACTCCCTGAGACTAAGTTCAAGTTTCAGCTCCAGCAGAAGTTATGTGACTTTGGGTGAATCAATTTCTCTAAGCCTCAGTTTCTGTGTGTACAAAATCAGAATGCCACTTCCCGCTTTTAAAAAACGTGATGAAAACACAAATTAACTTAGTTACAAATTGGAAGATATGACCCCAGAGAAACTGGCTTTATCTATGTTATTTTCCTATAAATAAAACTACCTATAATTGCATAAAAGGAGGAAGTCACTGTGTGTCAGCGGTGTTAGTCTTACCTTAGCCATTGCTTTCAGGAGATGTTTGACGTCTCCGAGCTGCCGATTATGACCAGTGAGCACAGTCTTTATATTATCAACCAGATTCTGAATTGTTTCACAGACCGTTTCTATCTGCTGCTCTTTCTCTGTCTGAATTGCCCTCTGAGTGGACATGTCCTGTGTCAATTGTTTGTGTGCTGACAAAAGCCATTCAGAGCTGCCAATAGGATGTTCAAGACTGGTGTCCTAAAAAGAAAAAGCATTTGTTTGATTTAAGTATCAGCTGGAATAATATAAGATTCTTTTCTTCATCATCATCATCAAAAGGTCTTAGTAACCCAAGCTGATACAAAGAACCTCAGTTGCTAAGTCAGGAATTAATTACCTACAAAATAGTACTCAACAATAATTTAAACAATCTATGAAATACAAAGGAAGATTTTTAACTTTTTTGCGTAATCATACAGGGAATAAACGCTTTAAAGTTTAAGACCTAAGAAATATATCTGGAACAACAAAGATGATTCATATCCGGGACCCTAAATCCACTGTAAATCACTCTTTAAGATGAAATCAGAGCTTCCAATACATAATCTAAAGCACACTCACAAAATATAAATGCTGAATTTATCAACTTGGTATTTCTGGACTTAACTCACCTGTCAGCACTCCTCTTCCACTAGCCCTCTGCCTGCTGCCCTGTTTTCAGTGCATCTGAGTCATGTGCTATACACTGTCTTTTGCCTCCCTTCTGAACCTCCACGGTACTTCTGGTTGTAGCTCTGAAAATCCTTCCACTTTTTTAAATATGTTTTTTTATTTTTCCTTTTTCTCCCCAAAGCCCTCCAGTACATAGATGCATATTTTAGTTGTGGGTCCTTCTAGCTGTGGCACGTGGGACGCTGCCTCAGCATGGCTCGAGGAGCAGTGCCATGTCTGAGCCCCTCCCTTCCACTTTTTCATTCATTGCATTATCTGTGTAAATAAGTTCCTTGGGGGCTAAGAGCAAGATTTAATCATTGTTGTACGCCTCATAAAAACATCATATATACAGGACACGCTCACTGAGTATAAACTGAGTGAATATATTAAACTGATTTTCAGGGTATAACATTGGCCTTATCATTTTAATCACCAAGTCTCTTCACTCCCACCAAGATGCAAGACTCACCACTCTCTGTAATAATCGAAGCTCTAATTCAGAGACTGAACTGTTAAACTGTGATGCAAATGAACACATTTGCTGACACCGTTTGATTAGTTCAAATAATGCAGCGTCCAGGTTTAAGGCTTCTGCAGTTCTAGTTCGTAAACTCTCAAAATGAATGATATTGCTGCAGAGGAAAGTGACCTATGGAGAGGCAAAAGAGAAATGGAATCACCACAATGAGGAAAAAAGATGCAATTAATAACATGAAAAAATACTACCTATTCATGTCCAGAATTCAGGACCAAAAACGGTCCTGAAAATGTATGAATGTATGACTCTTGGAAAACAGACCTAACCAGTATAAAGGCTGTAAATCACCGCACACTTTTTGTTGATGCTGTTTGGTGTCAGACGGCAAAATATACCTATGTATAATTAGGTAACTGTATCATCTACATGATTGTTTTTACACAGAAAACTTACTCTATAATAAAACTGTTATTCACCTGCAATTTGTTTGTTCTATGTCCAAATTCCAATTTGTAATATTCTCCTCCTGCTTCTACTTCTGCCTAACTTTACAATAAAGATCACAAAATACTAATTGGATATTTGTCAATATTAAGGACATCTACTAGGTATGATAATAGTAGTGTGATTGTGTTCTTAAATAGTCATTTCTATAGATACATACTGAAATATTTATAGATAAAATGACATCATATTTGGGATTTCCATTAAATATGCAATGGGAAGGAGGAGTGGGACGTATAGAGTAAATAAAATAGAACTTCAGTTGATAATTATTAAATTTTGGTGACAGGTATATGGGATATGGGAATTATATTAGCTTAATTTTGCGTCTGAAAATTACATGTTTGTTTCTGTTTTTTGTTTTTTCCTCCAATCACAACAAAGTTAATCTACAGCCTCTGGCAAAACTCAAGGTCATAAGACATTTTACTGCCATGTGGAAGAAATAATATTCCCATCTTTGGATCACCTTAGTTGCACATAAAGAGAACTTTAGACAAATATAGAATTAAACTCTTTATTTTCCAACAGAGGCTGAATCCACTTTATATTTATTTATATTTACATTTAACTGGGAGACAATAAGGGTCTAGGGCCCTGAGTTCAGCCAGCACTGTGAACTAGACGGTGGCTCTCAAGCTACCCCTAGTTATCCCACATGTATCTTCCAATCAGTTACATAATCCTGCAACAGAAAACAAAGGTGGCACACATGGCTCACAATACCTGACTCGCTCTTTGGCTCTCCTTAAGGACAAGATTTCTTCTTTCAGCTATTGTTGCTTCAAAATCTTGTAGTACAGGTGCCAATGCAGGGTTGGCACCACCCGCCCACTTGAGTCGCTGTTCAATACTTGCTTCAAGAGCTGCTAGTTTCTCCTATAAATGCCAGCAGAATCTCAGTGAATATCTGACACTCCACTTCCTGTCTGTTGAGCATTTTATACAAATACAAGAGAGCCTCAAAAGCAGCAGGATGGAGCACACACAATTTAGAAAACATCTTTAACAGTCACCTTTCGAAATTAATCTCAGTTTTGCTTTGAATATCTAAGGCTAAACATATCTAGAGGGCTAAGAGTTGGCTTTCAGTTTATTGTCTTAAAATGTGCAGAAGGAAGGTTTCATTTTTCACTTTTAAATAAGAGTCTTTACAACAAAACCGAAAGTCTACTACACCAACTTCCTATTGTGCTATCTATGAGGAAATTCATTTATACTTTCGATTGGGAAAGATGAAAATTAGATTCCCAGAAATTCAGAAGTTTATGAGTTACGGTAAAAATTCATCCAGATTATCACAAGGAAGTTTTATATAACAAAGTTCTTTCATTATTTATTCACAATATTTCTGGAGGAGGAATTCACATTCTCTCTCTCTTTCCCCAGCTTCTCTTTCTTTCACCAGAAATAAAGGACAAGAGTTCATTCTCATATGTGGAAAAGTAGGATAAATATGCTGTAAAGAAAAAGTATTTCAATTTTCAAAGAAGTGAGCTCCAGAAAAGTTTCATTAAAAATTTCTAAAATAGGGGCTGGCCCCGTGGCCGAGTGGTTGGGTTCGCGCGCTCCGCTGCAGGCGGCCCAGTGTTTCGTCGGTTCGAATCCTGGGCGCGGACATGGCACTGCTCGTCGGACCACGCTGAGGCAGCGTCCCGCATGCCACAACTAGAGGAACCCACAACGAAGAATACACAGCTATGTACCGGGGGGCTTTGGGGAGAAAAAGGAAAAAAAAATAAAATCTTTAAAAAAAAAAAAAAAACAAAAAAAAATTTCTAAAATATTACAGAAATGATTATACTTGATTTCATACTAATATTAGTTTATAAAAAGAAGACGAAAATCTCAGTTACTACTGAGTACGTGAGATATAAGGATATACAATATAAAACCATCATCAAGACCAGTTTCTCTTATTTAAAGAGGGGAGGTGAGATTAAACATGTAGCTGAAGTGGCAAATAAATACAGTCAATAATAGTTTGGAAAAATATTCTGCTGCCTTTGGCATCACAGATTTCCATTAACTACACAACAGAGGTAAGAATGCCTCTTAAGCTTCTTAGATATTAATAACAAGCCAGATATAGTTGCTTATATATATTTCAGAAAACAAATTAAGTATTCAAGTTTTTCTAATCACCACAGTTCCTTTAATGTACAAAAGCATAGTAATCATCAAATTCATTAAAAACCTAAGATATTGAGTATGTCTCTATTTCTGGTTCAAAATATACCGCTACTGTAAGATTCATTTAACTTACAGGGTAAGGAAAAAAAGATATAAATTAAAAATAAAAGTGAAGAAAGATTATGCTCCTGTGGCTTGGAAGCCAAGGATAGGCATGTAGACATAGTGAGTGACAGAGCACTGACACTTCATCACAGTGCAGGCTATTTCTGACCGTAAAAAGCGCTGGAAGGAAGATCTGACAGAACACACCTGAACTGTTGCAATTGAAGTTTCAATTTGGCTCAGAGTATGGAGTTTCTTTTTCATGCTGGTTAGGATGGCAGAACGAGGCGGAGGTGTGACTGACATGGCTTGTGGTCTATTGATAAGGAGATCTTCATGCTGCCACTGTTCAAAGAAGAAATGCAATAAAGTCAGCATGAAAACACCTTTAGATAAACAAGGGAGAGGAAGTGTGAGCTAGGCCAGGGGAAGAGAAAAACCTCAGCTGCAGCAAAGTGAGGTGGGCAGGGAAGAGTCATAGAACACACAGCACAAAAGGATCACCAGGCGAAATATTTCCCAAGGTAGAAAATGGCTGATAAATTTCGTGGATCAGTGATGTGCAACTTTTAAATAGTAATCTGAAGATGCTTCCTAGTCTATGTAAAAGTCTGGTATACAGTCCCCCCAGAACATAAGCTCCAGTTGAGAGGTTGGCATAGGTGTGGTGGGGGGACAGTTGCCCAGCATGGAAGCTAAGCAAGTTACTGCAAGAAGAAACGGCAGCAGTCACAGCAGAAAGAATTCCCCAAAGAGAGAACCTAGAAGTGACAGAAAGGGGCAGGCAACTGTTCACAGGTGATCAAGCAATCTTGTACGTTGTAAGGGTGGCCTCAGAAAGCCTAAGGGACATTTGGGCTACAATTTAAGAGTAATATTGTGCTTAAAGCTTAAAATGTGTTCAGATGAACAAAACTGAAAAATTTTTTTTACAATGTTTTCCAAATAGCTGTCAATTTTTTAAGGGAATAAGTTCCAAAGTATATAAAACAATAAAACTTTTCAGCATTACATTTTATAGAAATAAAAAACATTCCAATGTGTTAGAAGGACTGTTAGTATATAATAAATTCAGTTTAAGAGTGCAAATAAATCACTTTTCTAACTTAGGAGCTAAGAAAACAGCTAACGATATGCAAAGAGAAGGAAATACACTGGTTCCACGTGCTGAGCTGAAACCACCAGTTCCACTACTGGGAAGCAGCTTCACTGTAAATGATACAAGGTAACGGCTGTTTGTGACAAAACAGATCCCAGGAGAATGTAGCCCCCAAATATTTCTCCAAGTGTTACAACTAGTTTAAAGCTACAATTTCTACTGTGCTTAGAGTGTTACATAGATCATCATTTTTAACCCTCATCAACCTTTGAGAGAGGTGCAGTCCCCACTCTACAGCTAAGGAAATCAGACCTTAGGGAAATTAGACTCAAGTTCATATACCTGAACCTAAATCCATCTCACCCTCAAGCCTGTGCTGTAATAGTGTCCCTAAATAATCAGGAGAAAAACTGGCTTCTAAAAATAACTCCCAAATGATGACAGATAGCACATCATCAGAGAAGCAGAAGTCACTTTAGAAATAATCTTAGTTACATGTTAAACAATACACAAGGGATGTCCACATAACGAATAAATCCAATCATGAGAAAGTATATTCACAAGTAATACTTCATGACACAGACAAAACGAACCATACAACACCGATGGAAACTAATTCAAAGGACATAAACTGTAAGCACAAAATGATCTCATACATAAAAGAGAAACAAGGAATAACTGGAAAGAAAGCCGGGTTTGCTCTGGGCTGGCACAATTAAGCAAGTTTAAAATTTTTTCTTCTTTAAATTGTTTTATATTAATTCCCCCTGTTTTTCAAATTCCTACATTGAGGAAAACACATTACAAAGAGAAAAGACTTACTTGGAACATGGCAATATGCAGCTGAACGCGCTGCAGGCTTGTCTTACAAGAGGAAATGCTGGTTTCCAACCTGCGCACCAAGTCGTGCTTCTTCCAGGCAGTGTCGTAAGAACTCGCTAACACAGTCGCCCTGTTCATGACCAACTGTGAGAACTTCCCGACCTGGATGTTGTGCTCCACCGCTTTCTTACACAGATCATCGACAGAAACTTTGCTCTCAGCACCAAAATCCTTCGCCTCTACCTGAGCGATGATGTCTACACCTAGAGCACTGATGAAGCTGCAGAGCGTGAGTCCCAGAGCTTGGTTCGGGAGTCCAATCAAGAGCTGCCTCACGAAGTCGGCTGTGAAGGCCTTTATAGGTTTGGCCATCTGGTCTTCACTAAAACAAGAGTTTCTAAAAAGGGTTTTCACATTGACAATCTGTACAGGCCCGTTTACGGTATTCTGATCTTCAAGCGAACTTGATCCTAAAAATGGAAAATTTTCTTCAAGTATTTCACGCAAAACTAAAATAAGGTAATAATAGGGCTTATTTAAAAACTTAAGATTTTATGAACATATAATTAAATTAAGCCTACTCCATTCCGCCCCCTTCCAAAGTACTACACAACTAACCTAGCATGTTTAAGTATGAAATATTACCTGACAAAGTTTTAGAAAAGGTACCACAGAGCCTGAAGAACTCCTTAATTGTCTGTAGTCTTTTGAGAAAGAAAATCTCTTCTAGCACCTGCCGGTGATTATCATCATCAAAAAAATTGACTTGGGTACTCCTGGCTTCCCTTATAATGTCAATCTTTCGCCAAGCTATGGGAATTTCCATCTTGTTTAACTAGGTAAATGAAAGGAAAGAGAGCTCATTTCTCCACTCTTGTACACTGAAGAAATACTTTACTACACCTGCATCATTCATAAAACCAAGTCAATATTTACCTTTTCAACTAATAAGCCAAAAGCAGTTTCAACTTGAGCAAACATGCCATCAAATGCTACCAAAAGCATCTGGCCAGCTGACATTTTTGGTGTTTCATCAACTGAACCATTTCTTGGTTGAATTAATTCACCATATTGAGCATGAAGTATTCTAGAGGAAAACAAAAGGGAATTAAAACCCTGAAGCATTCAGTTATTATTGAAGAGTAATAAATTTGAGGGGAACGTGGAAGGTCAACAAGCCTCAGAGCTAGCACACAAAGTTTAGGAAAAAGGTCTTTTTTGCATTAAGGAAGGAGTATTACGATAAAACAGCATTTAATGTCAAGCACAATGTGAAGCCAATGATTCCAAGTCAGTATGAGGAATTGTTCATGGGATTAAATTTTATGCAAACTTGAATTATGACAATTTTAAAAAGAACTACATAAAATATAAGTCTCACTTTACATAGAGGATATGAATATAAACCCTCTATTAAAAAGTCAAAAATCACACAATTCTAAAGCTAGTGGACCTAGCAAAAAGTGTCAAGTATGTTCACACTACTGTTACATGGTAGGGCCAACTATAGACAGTAAAATGAAATGCCTGCCACCTTCAGCATGCTCAGTTTTGAATAAGGCATAGTTTGAGCGTAGGTCTTCAGAAATTCACCCCTCACATTATCATTAATTTAAGATCTATGTATCCAGGCACTATTCTAAACATTTTATATAAAAAAAGCAAAAATACAATTCCCAGTACCTATGACTACTATCAGTAAAAGTAACAACTAGATTTTCAACTTTATCATACACACATACAGGAATAGCCATAAAACTATTAATAGCTATTAAGAGAATTTTAAAAGCTAGGCTACCAGACAAATTTCTAATGGAAAAGTGAGGTGTATATTCCATCAGCTAACTAAACTGACTCAGATACTTCCATGGACGTCTAAGGACTGGCTGAAAAAATACCACACTCCACTTGGTGCACGTGCACACATATGTGTAATACCTACAGTATCAAAAGGATATGTATATGCATGTGGTAAAACTGCATGAAACTACACACACGTACACACACACAAACGAGCACATGCATGACTGGTTAATTCAGTCAGCTCTGGTGTTGCTACTGTACGACAAGTATGCAAGGCGCTAACCCCGGAGGAGGGATGAAGTGTGCACAAGACCTCCCTGCACACTTCATTTTTCACAACTTCCTGTGAATCTGTAATTATTTCAGAATAAAAGTTGTTTTAAAAAAATATGTATATAAGCATTTATAAGTAATTACATCTGCTCCAAAAATTAAAAGTAAACTTGCAGGAAAATAAGAGTTCAGAATCCCTTTATCTGGCTCCCTTCTCTCTCTGATAGGAACACAGAGCACCACCAGCGTTCACTTGCCTGGCAACATCAATGTAGTGAGCATGAGTTTCCTCCTCGAGCCCCATAGCTGCATTTCTTAAATAGGCTTGAAGAGATTCAACCAGAGTCTGCAGGGAAACACCGTCAGTTGTCTGCTCAATAAGACTGTCCAGTTCATGAAGCATATTCTCTAATGTGCACTCTCCTTTCATCAAACATCTCAGTGCTTCCGGAAATATGATCTGCCGGAAATTTGAGTTTAATTCCTATAAATACGTGAGAAAAATATTTTAATGTTTTCTGAGTTTAGTTAAGTGATACGTTTAGAAAATAAAGAACATAAATTAAGAACAAACTTACGCAACTGTAACCAAGGTATGGCTGTAAACCTCACACTGACCTTTAAGTAACTGCTTAAGCAACATTCAAAAGAGGAAGTCAAAGAGCTTTTCTGAACTCGAGTTAAGTAGTACCATGCCCAAGGTCTAAATTAAACTGGTAAGATTTAAGCTAATCTACAAGTGTTCACCTGAAGTGAGGTGTATACTCCGTTAGCTAAGTGAACTGCCTCAGACGCTTCCATGGGGTTCGGAATGTCCAAGTCCTGTGGCACCAGGTGGCACTGCTTCAGTAACTGAACCAGGCAAGTGACATTTCCACTCATACTACAGAGCTCCTCCAAGAACCAGGCTCCATCCCGAGAAGTCAGATCAACCAGCTGCTCTCCAGCACTCGAAGCTGCACCTTCCATCATCAGGTTACGCCTAAACGCGATAAATATCTGTACAGTGAAACTGGCTTAGCTAAATTTACACAAATGAGGATACCCCAAAATCTGAAAGGAAATAAAGCAGCTGTAACACTGTAGCACTGAGACTAGTGCAAATAAAAGAATACCTTAAGCAGGGATTAAACAGAGCACAAATGAAATCTCAGTAAGCATCAGTGTTTTCAAGACAAGGAAAGGGTTTCACTGTGTGTGAGGTTAGCTAGCTCACCTTGTGAGGGTACAGAGCGCAGAAATAATAACACTTGCTAGACTCAAAGATCCTTCTTCTCCATTCTCATGAAGAAAAACTTTAATGCAACGTTCAATTTCTTTCAACTGATCTTCACAAACAGGCACGGTGACAGCTTCCTGTTTCAAGCGCTCCACTTGTCTAATAAGTCGGCTGTTTATGTCTGCTGCGTACCGCTGCAGGGTCATTTCGGTGGCGGTGATGAACTGACACACTGTGGGGGGTGGCTGGGGAGCATACTGCATTTCATATCTATAAAAACAGAAGAGGTGCTTATTTTTAACATAACCACTCCCTGCTTGTAAAGAAAGTTTACGCTCTACAAAGTACTATGAAAGAGTATGGAATATTGCATTTGATCAAACCTCAAACTTGGAGGAGTAGGAATCATTATTTCTATTTTACAGATAGGAAAGTCTCAAGAGCTAAAATACTGTGCTAAGAAGACTTCTTAGTGAGTGACAGAATCTGTGCTGGAGGTTAGCTCTCTTTACCCTGATCCCACTATTCTTATGCTCAGAAACTTTTTAATAAATTAGGAAAAACTCACTCTCTTTTAAGGGAAAACATGAGCGCAAATCCTCTTAAAACCAAGACAAAAGTGATTCATGATTTCTCAAAAAATTAAAAATAGAAATACCATGTGACCCAGCTATCCCACTACTGGGTATTTATCCAAAGAACATGAAATCAACAACTGAAAGAGTTTTATGCACCCCTATGTTCATCACAGCATTATTCACAATAGCCAAGACATGGAAGGAACCCAAGTTACCATCAACTGATGAATGGATAAAGAAAATGTGGAAAATACACACACACACACACACACACACACACACACACACACTGGAATACTACTCAGCCATTAAAAAAAAAGGACAAAATTGTCCCATTTGCAACAACATAGATGGACCTTGAAGGTATGTTAAGTGAAATAAGCCAAACGGAGAAAGACAAACGCGGCACGATTTCACTCACCAGTGGAAGATAAACACATGGACAAAGACAACAGTTTAGTGGTTACCAGAGGGGAAGGGGGGTGGGGGTGGGCATAAGGGGGAAAGGGGCATATTTATATGGTGATTGACAAATAATAATGCAAAACTAAAATTTCACAACGTTATAAACTATTTTGACCTCAATCAAAAAAAAAAGTGACTCCACTCAAATTTCATATCAACCATTTCTTTCAAGGAAAATTTAAAAATTGAACACAACTTTGCTTCCAAGCCCAATGGGAAATAGAGAAAGTTAAGTGCCGTAAACTTACTTCCTATAGAGTTCCTGGCAGCACTCTACTGTGGTGTTGCAGATGAGCTCCTTCATCCAGGTCTTCCATTGTTCGATTCGATGCTTCTGAAATATGGCCTTCGGGTACTGCAGAGCTACGGTTGCATAGTGATGCAGCTGTTCCAGACAGCCTCGGAGCACTGAGCGCCTCTGCTGCAGAAGAGCACCAACCTCCCCCTCCAGCTGCTCACACTGGCTAATCAAGTGGGCCTGGCCAGCATTCTGCAGAAAGGCTGTTGCTGGCACATAGCTTGGAGGACCTTTTGGTAAAAGATAAGTATTAATCATGGTGAAACCATTTCAGATCTGCAGTCATTGCAAGGAAGCACAAACAAGAATCCTACACATAAACACACAACTACAACACTCACATGCTCACATGTGTATCTAAAATAAGTCAACCCATACCGAGATCCATTTGTGTGCTGATCTCCTGAAGCAAGCTTGCGAGCTGTGTTGCTTCTAATTTATTGAATGCCGCCTGATAATGTGTTATCCACTGTTCAAACTCATTCAGCTTCACCTGGATTGCTTCCTGAACAGCCCGTTGCTGAGTCTGTAGTTGGGTGTGTTCAGAATACCTAATGGGGGGAAAATTTTTTAAATCATTTACTGTTTTTTCTTCTATGTACTTTCAGGACTCTGATTTTGCTCATACTGGAGCTGCTTGTTAAGTTCCTTTTCAATCTTGAGGGCACTACTCAAACATCCCTTACTTCTCTGGTTTATCCTGACGCCACAGTTACCTCAACTATACTCACAACATTTTAAACAAAACTCTACCACAGCTGCCAGGTTTTGAGTTATTCAAAGGTGAAAGACTGATGCTTGATGGATCTTTGCAGTCTCAGAGCCCCAGGCAGTGTTTGGCACATGCACATTCAAGTACCCTTTTCTGAGCACCTGCTCTGTGCAAGATTCACTGACTTCATCACTCTATTTAATGATTAAAAAACTCAGCAAAGTACGTGAAATAACTGTCGTTCTACAAAAGAATAAGGATTCAGATACAAACTACAGAGAGAAAAACAAAACTCATGTTTTCTGAATCCCAGTTCAGTGTTCTAACCACTATACCCATCTATCTCTCATTATTGCTCAAACATTTAAATCTAACAAAGCAGAAATTTAAGTGAATCCTTGTTTATTAACACTTTGAAACTGCAGTGCTTGGGAGAGCTTTAATCATTTATCTGACCTGCTCCAATAATTCTAAATCAAGTTGACAATGTCTAAACAAATATGAAAATTCTCCTTAATGGCATATATTTAGGAAAAAAGTGGTCACCACTGTTTTAAACCTGTGTTGCAGAGTGTGAGAAGGATGATCCACTCCTTCAGCTCCTTCTAGAAACTCTATTTCTTCCAGCAGTTTGCCTTGCAGTTTTTCCACATCTGTCAGTTGCTCTTGCAAGCTCAGGTATTCATCTAAGCTGCTGTCCAGCTTGGGAAGCACAACCAGCATCTCATCCCTATTCTTAAACCAGTTCACCTGTAAAAAGACACTATGTTTAGGAAGATTCTTACAGGGCCAACTGTGAGATATGATATCTGTCAGAAGGATCATGTGAGAAGGACATCTTACACATATTATTCTATTTAAGTCTCAACCAAACCATGAGGGGGTGATGGCATCACCCATGTTTTACAAAGATAACTAATGCATTCAATTTTCACTCAATTCCACAAGACCATGCAGTCACCACCATGCTACACAAAACAAGATTAGCAGCACTAGGGCTACGAGGATATTAAAATCAACACTGAGGGAGGCTAGCCAATTAAATGACACTTAAAATGGTCATTGATAAACACAAATCAACCTATTAAAATGGCACAATTTTTTTTAAATCATAACTGACCTCCTATGAATCATATACATGGCTATGTATGTCTTTGTATGGAAGCATTTCCTAATAAAAGACGACATCAAATTGCCCTATTGCACTGCTGTTTCAATATTATACATTACAGTCTAGCAAAAAAAATCTAGAAAAACAGTTTCACTCAACTTTTTTATGGACATGTAACTCTATTAACAGAAAGATGAGGATGACTTATGATCATTGGCTTCACCTTAATTTCAGCTACTCTGGAAGAAAAGAGGCTGCGGGTGATCTCTCGCTCCATCTCTCTCTTGCTCTGCTTGCTCTCCGCCTGCTGGCCACCTCCACCGTAGACGGCACCAGCAAACCCAGCCTCGCCCCCAGCTGTCCAGTCCACCAGCGGGTCGTACACAAAGGCCTCCAGCAACGTCAGCAGAGTCTCTCTGCCACGCCGCATAATATGTAGAACCTGTTTCCAGAAGAGTTTTAGTTTAAGTTTTGCCACACATTCTCTCATTAAAATGTATTTTTCATCCCAGGATTTGTTCCTGTAACAGGCACACTAGGAGGTGTAAAAGAACACAGCATACCTGCTCACATGAAAGCCTGAAAACACCTTCCACTCCAGTCACACCAAGTGCCGTTTCAATGTTCTGTGTCATTCGAAAAGGTACTTTCTCAGGAACTCTAAGGCTTTTACCTTGAAAACACAAATCATTATATTTTTTGTCCTTCCACTAAAAAAGATCTGACCCTCATATAAGAAGTCCACTTCGATTTTACCTTTTTCAAAGCAAACATTGTAATCAATGTGAACAACCTCTCCCGTCGTCATATCTATGAGAACATTATCCAGATGTCTATCTCCAAGGCCAATGATGTATCCGACCATAGACATGACTGCAGTAGATCTGGCATAGGACTAAAGAAGAGAGGGTGGGGGGAGACAAGTTAAACACCGTTAGCAAATTTCCTTCCAACACGGACTTGATCCTCTAAAATTTACAGACTTTCAGAATCCCACTCCCTTATTTCTAAATAAATAGCTGGCATTCCTCAGGGCTGCTTCATATCTTCACAGGGGCTCTGCACTAAGCAGCTGCATACAACACCATGGTCCTCCATTGGTCCTAGTCATTATCAGGATGCTGGATTCAAAAAACAAAACAACTATTCTTCAGTCTCCCTAGTTTTTCCCTTCCTAAAGTTTTTATCCTCCTTTTCACTTTATCCATAATGCCCCCTATTCTGCCCTCACACAGTCATGGCCATGCCTTATAAAAGCAAGTGTAACATAAGCTTCAAATATAGGCCTCAAACTCCCAAGTGTGGAGGGAGACGGGGGGAATGTGAGGAGGGTGCACAAGACAGACAAGACAGGAAGCAGGCAAAGAAACAATACTATGGACTACAGTCCAAAGCAGAAACCGTACCTGCGTGACTCTCCACCACTCATCAGGTGTGGTGCAAGATGACCAAAGCTCTTTAGCGAGGAGATTTGGGGGTGTGGCCTCCATTAACTCCTCTAGCACGGCCTTCATGACATGAAGAGGCCAGTCTCGTCGGGACACATCCAGACTAAGCCCAACTGCTTTCAAAGCTGGGCCAATTTTACTATAATACAGTTCACTAGGACGGGGTACAATTCCAGGATTCTGAGGAGTTTGGTAGGAATCTTGGGCCTTTAAAAAACATTTTAAAGGAAAGGTCAACTTTACTTAAATAAAGAGTTCTTTGAATGTAAAGGAATATTTTAAAAAACTGATTTTTTACTGGCATTCTCCACCTATCGAGCCATGCACCAAATAGCCGATTCTTCTGGACTATTCATCTTTCTTATGATTTACCTACCTTTCTCTTAATTAGGTATTACTAGTTTATTGAAAACTTGGCCTACCGTTATATTTTCCTGATGTTCCATTCAAACTCAATATCCAAGTCACGTTCTTCTTTGTAAAATATCATTCTGTCTAAGATTTATCATTGCTTTATGCACATACTTCACTCTTCACTGATACAACCGAATCATCAGTAGAAAATTAACAGTAGATCTTTAGACAGCCCTTCTCTACTTCTCATCTCTAGTTTACCCTTCAATACTTGTTCTGCAGTCTCCTAGTCCTACTTTTAAAACTCGACTCCTTTCAAACTCTTGCTCCTTCCCATACTTCCTATATTCCTAATTAGAATAATCTTCTTTGGCTAGATGGAGA
This sequence comes from Equus caballus, assembly GCF_041296265.1. Classification (NCBI taxonomy): domain Eukaryota; kingdom Metazoa; phylum Chordata; class Mammalia; order Perissodactyla; family Equidae; genus Equus; species Equus caballus. Next base: position 39,635,347 of record NC_091696.1, on the reverse strand, counting down.
ATCCTGACGTGGAGACTGTATAACATTTATCTTTATATCCACAGCACTTGGTACTGTTCCCAGCATATACTAAGCACTCAGATACTTAGCTAAAATGAATTCTAAGTTAAATTCCTGCTGTAAATCAAAGTACAAATTTCACGGATACAAAATAGGATGCCACAGCAGTTAACTCTAAATATAACATTTATTTATATACTTAATTTAAAAGAACCTGGGTTTCAAAGCTGTCTCTTATTTACACAAATGTAATTTAAAAGACCCTTAGTGGGCTGGCCCTGTGGCCGAGTGGTTAAGTTCGCGTTCCATTTCGGCAGCCCAGGGTTTCACCAGTTCAGATCCTGGGCGCAGACATGGCACCGCTCGTCAGGTCATGGTGAGGCAGCGTCCCACATAGCACGACCAGAAGCACTCACAACTAGAATATACAACTATGTACTGGGGGGCTTTGGGGAGAAGAAGAAGAGAGAAGGAAAAAAAAAAAAAGAAGAAGATTGGCAACAGATGTTAGCTCAGGTGCCAATCTTTAAAAAAATAAAAATAAAAATAAAAATAAATAAATAAAAGGCCCCTAGTAAGCCCAATAAAAAACATTAAGAGGTGAAGTATCAAGTTACTTAGTGATTAACAACCACACTACCACCCTACTCATCTCCCTCCCTGTACTTGTGCAGAATAAGATTAGCTGAGTGTCATCATTTCTGCCTCATAAAACATTTTTTATAAAATATGCCTCAAAAACACTTTCCTAGACACCTCAAGCCTATTTCTTCTTTAACACTTATAAACTTACAAACATGCTCAAGACAATAAGCTCATAAATGTTTCACATAGAACAGAATACTTTTATATATGTGTTTACGCAAATTCACATAAAAGTACAGGTATATTTAAATTTTAACCAACCTTCTGTGCTTGTAAGGCAGCTTCTCGTTGTTGCCATCGTTTGTAAAGACCAAATAAGGGGGTGGCTCCATCCACCCACTGGATTAGTCCTGATCGTGTACCTAGTGGTGTTACAGAATAGTGCCGAGCGTGGAAACGAGGTGTTTCCTGGCGATTGATTGTAGCAAACATGGTGTTCACAATAGACAGGAACTGCATTATCCTCTCATCCAGATGCAAATCCTCCAACCCTGCAGAACCAGAGTTAAAGTAGCCAGAGTCAGTAACTAATGGAGTGACCGCGATGGGATGGGGCTGGGAATGTACCGATTTTCCGTATCCTTCTCAATTAGCAACAGCAGTCAAGAACTGATAGCCAAAAAGGCACAGTGACAGCATTAGAGAACATTCTGTTCAGTTGCAAGATGCGCGATACTAGCTTTACTAGCTGTACCTCAGTTGTTCTGCTCATACAAGTTCACAAGCAAAGGGTGGCGGGGTGGAAATCTCACTACACAGTCTCCAGTCACTTGCATTCAAAATCGCATAAGATACAGGATACTCCCAGCTTTTATGACACATAGAAATTCACCCAAAACAATCCTGTACTACCACACACACAAAGCAGTAACAATCAAACTAATGCTCTTCTTTTAACTCTCACCTTTGAAAAGATAAGGGTAGCTCTTCCCATCTGATCCTAGAAAGAGAAGCTTCTTTGGCTTGGTTTTCGTAGGTAAGATTGTGATGGTTCCTCCCACACTGTGGATTGTGACAGTGTCTCTGGCTGAGACTTCTCCAGGAAGAGCAATTTCAGTGTTAGTCATGGCAGCCAGCCATGGGCTGATTTCTTCAAGACGCAAGATGTAACTTGCACGTTTCTGTGCTCTCTGTTGCAAACTCAGCATTATCTATATTTACAAGATGGGAAAAACAAGTTTACATTATCATTACAACATTTATTTTCTTCCACATTCAATGTGATATAAAAGTAATATTAAAATCCCAATACAAATACCTCATATTCTAGTTCCTACACTGAATTTGATGTTATATATATCCAGGCCATCCTGGGAGGGGAAACACTGTTGTGTTGATATGCTCTAGGTAATTTCTACTTCGTTCAGATCCCTCCCTCTTCCTGTCCAAACAAGCAATGAAATCACACAGGTGGAAGGAAATCACTGCTGTAATCACAAAAGTCGGGGCTTATAGACTGATTCTCCACTGTTAAGCTATGTCTGATCAATGCCAAAACAAATCACTTCATTCCCTTCAACAGAGCAAAAGATACAGCCAGCTGTTGACTGCCAGGCAGACATACCCTTGGGAAGCCACTTGAAAACCTGGCAACAATTCATCACTCTGACCACTTGAAGTATGCAGAAAAACACACAATCCCTTCTAAATAACTCACAGGGAGAGGATCACATGTATAGCTGTGTCCTTGCCTGTAGCTAACTCAGTAATCTGCACCTGAATTAATGAACTCCGGGCTCTGCACTCGTGTGAAAAACTTTTTAATCAATCCTTAGCAAGCTTTGTTCAGAAAAGGAAAAAGGTAACTGGAAACACCCCAAGTATCCACTGACAGGACAACGGATAAACTGTGGTGTTTTCCCATAATAGATCGATGTGCAGCTATACACAAAACATGGATGAATCATGAAAAAAAGCCTGAGGCTGATCCATCAATAACGGAAGTAGTAAACACAGACATGCACACACAACATGATCCTATTTACATGAAGTTAAAAAACAAGCAGAAACGAAACAATAGATCATTTAGAAAGCTATCAGTAAACAAAAACTATTTTTCAAAAAGTAGGTAATGATTAACTCAAAATTCAGAACAGTGCTTGTGGACTTTTCAAAAATTTTACTTCTTCAGCTAATTTTTTTTTTTTTTTTAGCTGCACTACAGATAAAGAGGAAGGGAGACACACGTATTCATTTTAATTTTTTTTTTTTAAGATTGGCACCTGAGCTAACAACTGTTGCCAATCTTCTTCTTTTTTTCTTCTAGTTGTCAGTGCCTCTGGTTGCGCTAATTTTTTAAATTATTCTTTAAAATATACACTATCATCACAAAAATTTCTCTATGGCTTATTCATACACACACACAACACGCCACGCCCCCCCCCCCCCAAACACGGGTTTTAAAAAGTACTCCTATCTCCTCTTCTGTGCTTCTTAGTCGATTTACTGAGAAAGAGACAAAGAAGCCAGAAACTACTGCTGGCACGCAAGGGGAAAGGTCCCAGCTAGGCGCCACATCACAAACCCCGCCCCTCCACATTAGTGTTCTTGTCTTGTGCTTCCAGCTGCTTCCACTGAATTTAGCTGTTTGCATTTATAGTTAAAGTTGGGTGTACTTTTTCTCTCTGCACTGTATCTTTTAATAGTTTTCTCATTACTAAAGTTAAGTAAGGTAATCAGTTAGGAGCAATAAAGGTAAAGGATAGAGAAAAAAGGGATAAGGAAAAGCAAGAAAAAGCTATAGGTAATAAATATGCGCAACCAACTAATGGTGCCATTGCTATAAAAATACAAACCAAAGAAAACATAGCACTAAGGAGACCAGAACATAAAAGATAAGTATTCTCAAATATTTAAATACACTGAACATCCCCAAACAGTCTATGCAGAATTGAAGGCAAAATAATTACTTATAAAACTGATGATGTTATATGTGACTATACTGTCTGATAGATAATTTGAACACCCCCCCCCAAGAAAAACTATATAGGCACAACATTAAATTTCCTAATCTTTTACAAGAAGAACACAGCAGGCAATCAGTATTTAGCTCAAGGCCAGAGCCTCTTCCTTGGCTAATTTCTTACAATACATTCCGCCTAGTGTGAACCCTCTAGAGACGAAAATTTGCCACCCTAGGCCCACTCGTCCCCAGATGCTCAAAATGAAGAAAAACACTTTTCTCTAGGTTCCTTATAAGCAACTGGTCATAGGCCACCTTCCATAGGCTTACAAAGTCTTCTCTAATGTTCCAAGTAAGGCAAGTCCCCTTATTTAATCCCATGGGGAATTTCCCATTTTAGAAGCATTTTTGAGATTTTCTGTACCTCTTTAAACGGAATCCAGCTGCTTCCAGGCTTTGCGGGGTTTGATGGTGTCTTCAGTTTTTCTAGGGCATTCTCAATTGCATCACCATAGTTATCCTGAAACCACTTTTCATGTGGCGTTTCGGCAGGGGCCGCTGTGATGCTCCGTACATGCTCCAAGGCAAACACAATGGGCTTCATCAAAGCCGTGTGCTTCTCCCGCATGATTGCAATTTTCTCTTCTCTGACCAGGAAGACAAAGAATTTTATACAAACTAGGAACAATTTAAACATATCAAATGTAAGTAAACAGTATCAAAAAAGAAGTCAAAACATAGTAATAAATAGCGTTACAATTATACTTTATAATAGCTTTACAAAATTTTCTAATAGCTTTATTTGTAAAGCTAATTGTAAAACTAGTTTTGTAAGAAAGAAGTAGTTTCTCCTTTCAACAAACAGGGATGGGAAAACTAGATATTCCCTTGCAAAAGAATGAAGCTGGACTCTTACCTTACACTAGATGCAAAAAATAACTCAAAATGGATCAAAAGACCATAACTTAGGAGCTAAGACTTTAAAACTCTTAGAAGAAAACAAGGGGAAAGGATTCTTGAGACTGGATTTGGCAATGATTTCTTGGATATGGCACAAAGCACAGGGAACAGAAGAAAAAAAGATAAATTTTTTTATAAGCAAAATTAAACATTTATGTGTATTAAAAGACACTATCAAGAGTGAAAAGACTGCACAAAATAAGAAAAAAAATATTTTGCAAATCATATCTGATAAGGGATTAATATCCAGAATACACAGAGCTCCTAAAACTCAACAACAAAAAACAAACAAGCCAATTCAAAAATGGGCAAAGGATCTGAATAGACATTTCTCCAAAGGAGATATACAAATGATCAACACTGATCAACAGTCACATGAAAAGATGCTCAACATTCTTAGTAATTAGGGAAATGCAAATCAAAACTACAATGAGATATCATTGCACACCCATTAGGATGGCTACTATCAAAAGAACCAGAAAACAACAAATGTTGGTGAGGATGTGGAGAAACTGGAACCCTTGTGCACTTTTGGTGGGAATGTAAAACGGTGTGGCCACTGTGGAAAAGAGTCCTGCAGTTCCTCTACACGTTAGACAGAGAACTACCACATGACCCAGCACATCCACTGGATCACACACAATACCTGAAAGTAGGGACTCAGGGACTCGTACACCAATGTTCACAGAAGCACCGGTTATAAGAGCCAAAAGGCAGGAGCAACCCAAGTGTCCAGCGACAGATGAGGACATAAATAAAGTGTGGTACATCCCTACAATTGATGTTATTCAGCCATAAAAAGTGAAAGAAAGTCTGCTACATGCTGTAATATGGATGAACCATCAAAACATCATGCCTAGTGAAGTAAACCAGACACAAAAGGACAAATACTGTATGATTCCACTTATGTGAGGTACTTAGAGAGGAGAATGGCGGTAACCAGGGGCTGAGGTTGGCGGAAAGGGGAAGTATTGTTTAACGGGCAGAGAGCTTTTGTTTGGGATGATAAGTAAGTTCCGGAAAGTGACAATGATGATGGTGGCACAACACTGTGAATGAACTTAATATAACTGAATCAGACACTTAAAATTGGTTAAAATGACAAATTTTGTTATGTATATTCTACATTAAAAAAAAGAGGCAGCTTCACTGTCTGAGTAAAAGTGTATGGAAACATACTTGCGTAAGGTGTTGTTGTTCTGGACTCTCTTCACCTCGTCTTCCAGCTGCTGAATCCGTCTCAGGACGTACATGTGCTGCTGTAACAGAACTCCCAGCCAGAGCTCATCCCAGAGAACAGTGACCCTGCGCAGCTCAGCCACAAGCATCTGAACCTGCACACACGGCACATCCAAATGCACTCATCTACAAGACTACACACAGCACAGCTCTGCACACGCCGGAAACTGCTACTAAATGTGTGCATCTTTTGTTCAGTATCTAGAGAACCCTGCTTAGTGATTCTGCCCATCAATACAGATCTATAACACCAATTTTCATTATTCTAAAAGCTTTGTTTGGCAAATATTATTTCCATAACAGTTTTTATGGGTTTTGTTTATAGGTTGGGATTGTTGGGGTGTTTTAGGGGGCTTATAATAAAAATTGTTTACAAACGTATGAGCTGGGCTTTTTGTACCTGTAACACCATAGTTGGGTTTGCAGAGGACAGCTTATCCACAATTTTGCTGTAGCAATCCTGCATCATGGCTTGGTCTTCATTTAAGCCACTTTTAGGTTCATCCTTATTGCTATCTTGAGAAGCAGGGGGACTTCCTCCCTCACATTCAGAAACTAGCAATTCTTCTCCTTGAATATTGCCAAGTAAAGTTGGAATTGCAGAGGAAAACTTATTTCCTATAATGAAATGGGAGAATAAGGTATACTTTGGATGTTTCTTCCGTGTGCATATGTTGAGTTAGGGAAAACATCGATATCTCTTTGACTCCAGAGCATTCATTTAACTAACTGGCCTTCTGTGTATTAAATTGACCAAAGATCATAGATATTCTGTCTTTTTAACAGCTGAGCTTTTATATTAATATGATAAGCTAACAGAAGACAAATGGGGGAAAAGATACTAATTGAGTCTCAAGAAATAAAGTGCTCTCCCAGCCACAGTCCAGAACTTGGTTTCCATCTTTATCCGCCAGTCACTCGGCTCAGTGAACCTGAGAGAGCAACTCCGTTTCTCCAAGCCTTGCTGAGTCACTGTGAGACTGAAGATAATGTGTACAGCAGACGTCCTAGTGCCAGACACATAGTAATTACTCTCAGTCAATGGTCATTGTTCTTACTGAAAAGACTACAGACTCTATCAACTCTGGAACATAAAGCTCAAAAAAACTTACCTAACAAATATCATTTGCAAAATAATTTATACTTAAAGTAGCAGTACTTGAACATTCCATACCTGAAGCTTGCGATTCACTACTAAGTGATATGGTCCCCACTATTGCAGGATACAGTATGAGATGTGGGGAATCTTGAGCCACACGGCAGAGAAGGTTACAAATACTTTGGCGCACGTACACTTCAGGGTGGTTTAAGCGTGAGAAAAGCTGTGGAATAATTCCTTCAGGATAAGAAGAAAGAAAAATACTTTAAAGTTATTAAAAACTGTCAACATCGTGGATGCAAAAGGATAAAACCTGGTATGTGTCAGCATCAGTTCTAAGGGCCTCAAATTTCTCCCTGTGATAACAAAGAACCATACACAATAGTTCCTCATCTGTCAGGGTTAGGGAACAGAGCTATAATCAAAGTCCAGAGCAACCCAAACGTGTTCTAGAGAAATGTATTTTCTGCGAATACCTATAAAAGGCAGAGACAATTTTTACAAAGAGTATAAGAAATTTTTTGAAACTTATTTTTACCACTCTCTCCAAAATTTATTTTGTATATATAAGGCTTCTGCTTCTCAGCCTTCCGCTTCTCTGAAAGGTGAGAGGGAAGTGATTAACAGCAGTCCAGGGTGACCCAAGAACTAATGTAGCAATTCTGTAACACACTCAAGTAATAAACATAAAGCAGTCTGCTTTTTCACTGTCTTGTCTTTACCCAGAAATAATTTTTCCTGAAACACTTTATTTAGACCATCACCTCTCCAGGGAGCAGTGGGTGTTGTCTCCAAGCCGTGTTCCAGATACTGCCGAAGCTCGCCGGCATGCTTCACGAGCAGCCTGAGCAGTCGCAATGTGGCCATCACAATCACGTCATCAGTGCTCTGCTCCGCTCTGTGACTCAAATGCAGCCTTGGGTCATCTTCATCCAAAGGAATCTAAGAGCCAAAGACAAACAGAAAAAATAAGAAAACAAGTCAGAATACCGTTTTCGTCTACTAGGAAAGACATTTCAAGTAAGCTTTCCTAAAACACGACACTGTGCTACCTACCTGACCAGCATTGAGTTTAAGGAAAGTAAAATATGCACTGCAAGACAGCTTGTACAGGCTGAAGATTCTGTCTACAACCTTCCTCCACACTTTAATAACTCCTTCTGTTGCACTTTCGTCAAGTTCTGAAAGCCATGGGCAGCTTGATATTAACTGACGCCAGATAACATCGACCATGTCATCTTCCTCATTATCTTCACTTTCTGTTATCTGAAGCGTTATGTCTTCATCCTGAAGAAAAATTGTGCATAAAAGGCTATTATTTTCTCTTAACATAAACTGAAAAGGGAGAAATGTACATGATTTTCCTGTCATATAAAACACTTTTCTCATTTATGAAAGACCAAATTACTTCATACGTAGCGTTATACATGCTAAATCAATGCCAATATGCTTCTCTTTATGATATCTTTACTAACGTAGCTAATGAAGAAGAATAGAAGCACTTAACGCAGATGAAGGACTTTCATTTTTGGACTTTAAATGCTTCTAAGTCACAATATAATAATCTGCCTGGAGAAAATTAAACATAATCTGTTCAAAAGTCTGAGGCTGAACATACACAGTACAGTCCTGTACATGACACAACACCAGCTTGGGCAGACACTGAAATGCGCTGAAGTCCAGAGCAAGAACTGAATCAACACAGCTTAGCTCAGCAAAGAGAACTCAAACCTTTAAGTCCGCAACAAATACTTAACAGTTACAACATTCCAGAATTTGAGAGGGAAGGGAGTAAATCCTATAGATCATCTAACCCATTGGTTTTCAACGCTGGCTATATGATTAGAATCACCATGTGAGCTTAAACACACACAGACAGACACACAAACACAGACAGACAGACAGACGCATGCGCGCACGCGTAAACACACACACACACACACACACTCCACCCAGAATATCTAGGGTGGAACTCAGGGAGTGGCATATTTTAAAAGCTCCCAAGCTAGTGTTAAGAACCTAATTTCTGATCAAAAGAACAATTAAAAGAGAAATCTACTTTAAATAAAATGAACTTCACCTTTTTTAAGAGGGCTATAAGGAAATGACAATTTCTCAAGAAATTACATTCTTCTTAGAAAGATATTCTAATTCACTTCCATCTTAAAAATCAGAGTTTTTATTTGAAACAATATTTAATCAAGTACATGTGAACAGCTTCCTCAAAATCAATGAATGAGGACAGTGATCTTGACATTATTTCCCCCAAACGCTGCACCACGTTTTCCTTGCCTGAATTCCTGCTGGCCGACACACAGCCTGACCAAGAATACCATAGACTCTCTCTTTTTCTTCTTCAGTCACAGTGTCTGGAAGCAGATTTTGAACTTCAGATTTTTCTCTGGGCAGGAGACGAACACCTTCTCCCTGACTGTAAAAATAAACAAGTCATCAGCATTTTAGCTACCTTTACCATACCAGCAGACATTTTAAATCACTATTTTGCAATGCGTTAAGTAAACACATTTCAACATACATACCTGGCATTGTCAACAACCTTTCTGCCCCACCTGTAAGCCCAACTAGCCAACGCTGCCCAAGATTTGGCTACTTCAGGTGCCTGTACTGAAGACAAATGATACAACTGTCCCAGAATAAAGTCAGGTTCTCCAACTCCAATATGCACTGCATGGCAGAGAAAAAATAATGAAAGAAGTCAGCAATGTCACATTCATCAATTTCTAACAGCACTCTCATTAACATTTCAGGATTTTACTACTTGCAAACAATCATTAAGTTCCATAATATTACAGTACAGAACTTGATGAAGCACACGTTTGTCCTATGCTTTTCTAAAAGGCTACTAAGTTGAAATGAATTGCTCAACTTCTCAAGTCGGCTGAAAGTATCACCCTGTAAAACGCATCAATGTCCTTCACGACACTGTGTGGGAGAAGGTCTCGCATTCTGGATTTGAATGGCTATTTCCCTTATGATTAGATTCAGCTTAGATTTTCTGGCAAAATTAGTACATAGGTGATGAGTATACAACCCCATTCAATCAGAGATTCACAAGGTTAATATCTCTATTCCCAGCTTAACAGTGAAGAAACCGCCTGCTACCGTGCCAACTGCCAATAGGAAGATTTATACTGATCACAAGCCACATGCCCTATGAATATGAGGACCCTACAATACATACAATAGAGTTATTTTATAAGACCAATGTAAGTAATTAAAATCCTAGGCTTCACAACAACAAAATAAAGGTATATTCTCATGTTTTAGCAAAGAGGTTAATCATCTCCCAATCTGTGAAAACTGGACAAGGGTGCCTACCATAATAGGCACTCAAACACTGAATGAATTAACTACCCTATTTATCGGGTACCATTCTGTTACTAGCACCAGTGTTAGGAAGTGAAACTTGAATCTTTCTGTAGTTTCTGTGCTCCACTAGTCAAGGGGACCACAGGCTACTATTTTGTATCATTGTTGCTCCTTCTGGTATGAGATGGAATTTTAGATATTGGGGCCAGGATCTGGAACAACATCTAAGACCATAACAGCACCACGAATTAGGAAGGTGGGAAGTATGTCCAGGAAGAAGAGTGGCATTGGACACTACAGAAATGTGTTTTAGGGGCCTGCCCGGTGGTGCAGCGGTTAAGTTTGCATGTTCCATTCTGGCGGCTCGGGGTTCACTGGTTTGGATTTCGGGTGTGGACCTATGCACTGCTTGTCAAGCCATGCTGTGGCAGGCATCCCACATATAAAGTAGAGGAAAATGGACACAGACGTTAGCTCAGGGCCAGTCTGTCTCAGCCAAAAAAAAAAAAAGAGGAGGATTGGCAAATGTTAGCTCTGGGCTAATCTTCCTCAAAAAAAAAAAAAAAAAAGAAAGAAATAATGCTTTAGCCACTTCCAGGCAATATAATATGCTAAATTTCCATAGAGACACTTTTTGTGGCAAACTATAGCCAGCATAATATCGTAAACTTTAAAAGGGGGGAAAAAACCACTTCTAAAATTAATATTTTAAAGCTATCAAGAGAAAGAAACCCTACCTGTAGATTCACTCTCGATCCGAGGATACTCTTCTTCCATAGCGTTAACAGATGGCAGTTCTATTAAAGTGAGTATGTTTTTTGACAAAGTAGAAAGACTTGTGAAGTTCTGCTGTTGCTGAGCTCTGTAAACCTGTTTCAGCTGCCCTGAAATTTCTTTCCATTCTGCCTGGATCCATTTAGCCAGTGTCAAAATTGACTTGGCAACTGCATATTCAGCTTTGGCAGACTTGCAGAAAGATATGGCACAAGAACTCAACATTTCCATTGCGTGTGTTGACTGGCCTATAGAAAACCAAAATAGCAGCCCTTAGAAAAGCCTTAAAAGCAAATGATGGATATCTTTGGGGGGTAAAATAATGAATTTTTAAAAACATGTAAATTCAGTGCTAATCAATGCTGTCTAGAAACATCTCTTTAATTACTAAAATTACTTCTTTTAAAAGTACTAAATTATAGAGCTAAGTCAATTACACATAATTTATTATTCAGGACTCAAACGTTCTGCAACAGTTGAAAAAAAATCATCTTTTCTATTACTGCTTTACACCAACACAGTGAACATTCATACACGTGATTTTTATTATAGTCGTGTATTAACCATAATTCATTTCACTAACCTGCTGTATACAACAATTTGGTTTTTTCAATGTCAAGTTCAGGTCCCCATTTTTCGTCCACTTGACCTTGAGAGGAGAGCTTTTTAAAATGCTGGACTAAGTCCTGTGCAGTGGTGGTCTTTCCCAGCTGAACCTCACTACACTGTGCCAGCAGTCTTGTTGCAAGAGACACATTCCCGCGTTTTCTAGCAAATTTTGCTGCTGTTAGACCTAATTCCATGAGATGGCTTCTAATTGGAACTGTTTGTTCTGGAAAGAAGAAAACGTTTTATTAGTCTGATTGGTCCAGTCCCAGATTGCACGGAAACACAGCCAAAAAATTCTTCCCCAACTATTCCCTTCCCCACCCTCTCCCTAAATAAAGATAACTCATTTTTTCACCATCTTTAAATCCCCAGCAGCTAGCATAGTGCTTGGCATACAATGAACAATAAATGCTTGTTGAAATAAATGTATACAAAAGTAAAAATCAGTCACTATAAGAAATTAAGTTTTGAGTTTCTGCATCCTTTAAGGAAAGGGCCTAGGCCAAAGGGTGGGGAATGAGGGTAAGGCTGGACAGACCATCCTCCCTTCCCAAGGGAGTGCCCTCTGCCCTTCTGCCATGCCACTCTCCCCTGGTTTCCTCCTCCCTTCCTGAGTGAGTGCCCTCTGCCCTTCTGCCATGCCACTCTCCCCTGGTTTACTCCTACCTTTCTCGAGAATCCTTCTCAGTCTCCTTCTCATCCACTACCCATCCATTAAAACTGGTGTTCCTCAGGGTTGGTCCTAGGCTCTCTACTCTTCTCACTCTGCACTCTCTCCCTGGACAATATGATCTGCTCCTGTGGCTTCAATTACCATACAAATGCTGATGACTCTTGAATCTTTATCTCCAGCCCAGACCTGACACCTGAGTCTCACCTGCCTACCAGCCACCTACACTCAGGTATTTCAAGGGCACTTTAACCTCCGTCAAGTGGAATCATTGTCCACCACCCTCCAAACCTTTTACTTCCTTCTCCTGTTTTCCCTTTCTCAAGGAAAGGCACACGATCAAGCTGCCTACCTGAGCAGGTACCTGGCAGTCATCTTAGACTTTCAACCCTCATATCATATCTGCTTTTTCCTGTCCCTACTGCCGCTACTTTGGTTACCTTTACCAGGGACTTCACCCTAATTGGTCCCTTTGTCCCCAGTTGTCCTCTTCTAATCCATTTTCCAATCTGCAAGTGAAGTAATCTTACACGAAGGTAAATCTGAACAATTAACTTCCCTTTGATGGCTTACCACTGCGCTTCTGACAAAGCCCCAACTCCTGGATTTGCCTGGCAAGACAGTGCTACCTTGCATTCCATTCCAATCTCAATCTCGCCCAGCTTCATCTCTTCCCACTCTCCCTCAGGCGAAATGAGTCATCTAAGAATTTTTCATTCTTTCCACTGGCCTTCTAACTAAATCATTCTGCCTTCTTTCTCATCTCTACCTCCCTCAGGTGTCAACTTAAACGTTACTTCTTTCCCAAGTCCTTTTCTGATTTCTAGGATTAAGTCAGTACCCACGTTGCATGTTGTTTTAGCTCCATGCATGTACACTTCCACTCAACACACCACAGTGCTGTCCCTTGTTTGACGTCGGTCTCTCTGCTAGACTCTAGGACCCTTGTGATCTTAGGAATGCAGAAAACAGGTTTGTCTTGTTCACCACTACATCCCAACTTCAAGCACAGTGTCCGGCACAAAGCACACACTTGATAAACACTTGCCAAATCAAGAAAGAAAAGTGAGGAGGAGTGGAGTTCTGTCTCCCAGTATTCCTGCTGGCTTACTGACTTGTGCTTCACAACTTTAAAACCTGTGCACTATGGGAAGCATGAGAAGGGAGATGATGACATTTGCAGCCCTTTTCTATGCCATGCTCTGTGTCAGTGCTTTTATATGCCTTGTCTCACCTCCAATAATCCTTAGAGGAGTCTCATGAGTGGGGCAATCCCCATAACTGACAAGGAAAGTGACTCAGAAGTCTAACGACTTGCCCTAAGGTCCCTCAACGTGCAAACGTTGGGCTAAGGTTCCAAGCCCAGGTCAGTTTGGCATTAAGAGTCCAGGTGAAGTCAGTTGCCAGTAATCACTCTGCAGTGCAAGGCCACATCCCAGCATTAGCTGACTTCAAATTTAATATCCTCTGAGTAATATTTAATTTACTCAGTAACCCCAGCTGCCACATTTTCGACTAAAATTCTACAGAATTCCAGCAACTTTTCAATTTTAGAGCAAAATAATATATCCTAACATCCCTTTAACATGACAGATAGTTCTTTCTTAAAAATGGAACTTAAACATAATTATTTATACAAATACTAATTCTCTTAACTATTCATTTGAAGCATTTAAAAAAATTTAACATTCACAGTACATTACATCTGATTAAAAAAACTTGTATCTCGAACACATAAATAACTCTTACGACTTCATTAAAAACGGGTAAAAGATTTGAACAGACACTTTACAAAATAAGATACACAATGGCCACTACGCAAATGAAAAGATGCTCAACATCATTAATCATCAGCAAAAGGCAATAAAACCACAATGAGATACTACACACTCACTCCAGTGCCGGAAGGAACGTAAACGTACGACCACTTTATAAGAAACTGCCAGCCTGTTTTGCAAGTGAAACCATGTGACCCAACAGTTCCACTCCTGGGCATTTACTCCACAGAAACACAAACATATGTCCATACAAAGACTCGTACGTGAATTTCACAGCAGCTTTACAAATAAAAAATTCAAATATCAGTCAAAGGGTCAACAGATAAACAAACTGTGGTACATCCACACAATCATTTCTACTCAAAAATAGGAAGGGTCGCACTACTGATATATGCAACATGGGTGAACCTAAAAATAACCTGCTGAGCAAGAAAAGCCAGACACAGACACACACAGCATCGTATCTTTCCATTTACACAAAACTGCAGTAAAGACAAGTCTATTCTACAACGATAGAAAGCAAATCAGTGGTTGCCCAGAATGGGGCAGATGGGACAGATGACTGGGAAGAGGCATAAGAAAACCTTTCAGGGGCCAGCCTGGTGGTGCAGTGGTTAAGTTTGCACGTTCCACTTCAGCAGCCCGGGGTTCGCCGGTTCAGATCCCGGGTGCGGACATGGCACCGCTTGGCAAGCCATGCTGCGGTAGGCATCCCACATAGAAAGTAGAGGAAGATGGGCACAGACGTTAGCTCAGGGCCAGTCTTCCTCAGCAAAAAGAGGAGGATTGGCAGCAGTTAGCTCAGGGCTAATCTTCCTCAAAAGAAAAAGAAAAGAAAACCTTTCGGGGCAAGATAAATGTTCTCTATCTTGATTATATTGGTCACACAGGTGAAGACATGTCAAAACTCATCAAACTGAACGCTTACAATGTGTAAATTATCTCTCAACAAAACTATTTTAAAAAACCAACCTAGTTACCTTTTATTTTCTCCAACAAGTGACTCTGGTACATGGTATATCTTAATGCCTGCATCCATGGCCTCACATCATGCTGCTTACATGAACGCAAAGCTTCGCTGAAGAGTGGAATGAGACAGTCCTACCAGAGAAAAACCAAAACTATGTAACGTAAACAGGCTTCTATGTGTTTGTAGACTGAATTCAGATACATCCCCATAGGTCAGCTACTTCAGCTCGATTCCAGGTTTATCCACTAAACTCTCCCCTTCTCGTTATATCTTCTAATCCACAAGAGGAAAAGGCACTCTAAGAGAAAATTTTTGTTTTGCCAAAAAAAAAAAGAAATCTTTCAGAATACTAAGTCTAATTTATGGATATACTTACCAACATAGTAGGCAAGTTTTTATAGAAAATAACCACAGCATATTTACTATAAAGCAGAAGCTAAATTACAGAAAAACAAAACTTCTGCTTTATAAACAGATTCTCAAAGATCATAATTCCCTTGGGAAGGGCCTATCTTTGGTTACACTTTATCCTATTTGGGAGGTGGAGAGGGTATCTTGTTTTAGTCAAATCTAAAATTTATATCATCTTTCCAGGGAAAATATATTTATATACACCAACCCCTATCCTCACCCCCCCAAAATTTTTAAATTAGCCATTCTTGACATTATGTACCTTAGATTCTTCCATCTGCCTCACATATTTCTCAAGTGAAAATCTGCCTGAAAATGGCATTTTAGATTTCTGGATTTACTAGCTTGTCCAACAAATGCTACAAATGCTATTTTAAAAACTCACAAACAATCTTTGTTCTACATTAATGTCTAGTGATGTTCAGAAGACTATCCTGGTAAAAACACACACATACTCACCTCTGTTGAAAGTCTGTTAGAAACTGTGTTCTCCAAAGCAGAAGAGCAATACAGCTGTAAGGTACTGAGAACGGGCAGAGACTGTGAGACTGTTAAAGTGGAAAGTCTCAGCGGTCCAACAGCTATGCGGGAGGTTTGCTTCAAGTACTTTACCACGTTTCTGAAACAAAATATTTACTGTTAATTAACAAATGAGGTTTTCAACTTGTAACCACTGAGTATCCCACTGAGTAGCAGTTTGTTAAGGTGCTGCCATGCTGGCTTCCAAAGCAGAGGAAGGCAGAGGCGCAGCCTGCTCTTCAGCAAATGACATAAGCAAGTCAAGGCATCAGCTCTGGGGAGAGTTCACATTTTATTTAGTTTCAGTCTCAGTATATACTGCAAGTGGCATTCACACATCATACGACTCCTACAGCTAAAATGAAGCTATCATGACTGGGGCTGCAGTGATGTGACAACTGCCTCAGCCCAGCAGAGCACGCATATCGACCCCACGGCACACCTAAGGCACCCTGACCTCCCCAGCACTGAGCTTACTCGGTTATAGACTGCCACTTCTGCTCCTGTTCCACATGGTCCAGAGCAGTTGCCAAGCAAACAGAACTTCTCAACAGCTGCACTTCAATGGACTTCTGAAGTTCCCTTGGATCGGGACTTAACATGTTAGGAAGCAGTTTTTTCATATCTACAGAAGTTAAATTTAAAAATTAAATAAATCCATTAAGTTAATTTGATTTTAATGCACAAGAGTGATACGATATTTTGCCAGCATTAAAAAATAATCACCAATAAAGACCTCCTTTCATATTTATATTCAACCAGCAGAAGACTATGTTTAAGCATTTCTGATAATATAAAATTTATACTGCACATAAAATTATATCTCAGACCCCAAAAATCAGTTGATTACAAAGGCTCAAAGATCACTAAGTCATCTACTATTTAAAAGGTCAAATCTAGACCTACTTGGGCAAATCTTACCGAATTTCGAATATCAATGCTAACATACAGAACACTCAAATACTAACTTTAGTGAAATATTTTACAAAACGTTCCAGTTGTGATAAAGAACTTAATTAATGAAAAACATCAAGTCAAGCAAGACCAATACCTAGTGTAAACATTACTAGTACTTTTTCAAACAGAATGGCTAATAAATCTCAAAGTATTACTGTAGCCTCTTTTTAGTTTGCTTAATTTTAATTAAACTGTTTTCTATCTGCCAAATCAAATGTAAACAGAACAGTCCTAAATCTGTTGCTTCACATGGGACTCTGCCCCAAAATAAACGTACAACTTCCAGATTTTCCAGTAAATTATACTAAGCCAAACATTTTGAACAACTTGTCCATAAAAATATTTAATTTCAAAATTATCATCTCAAATACCTATTTTTTCTTTTGATCCTCCAGCAAGTAGATTGATATTTTCTCCTGGTAACAATTCTAACTGCTCAGTACATTCAACAAATTCTCCAGACTCAAAACTGCTCAATGATCTGTAATTAAAACATTAGTTAGCTTGTATTACACCCTATCCAGTTTACAGAACCATTCAAATAAACAGAACAAATTCTAGAAAAAGACAGCATGGTTACACAGTATCTTTTTGATGCAGTTCCTTCCCTGTGGGCCCCCTTTGTATTTTTATTTTTAAGTTCTGACTACCATCTTAATTAGCACTGAAATGGGAGTGGCAAACCGGAAAGGCCCAGCGATAGACTTTCAGTTTAGCAGACTCATCCCCTCCATGTGTCCTTCCTCTTTTTGCAGCCTGTTGTCCCTGGGCCTGTCCAACAAACTGACAGTAGACTTCTGCAGGGCAACATCAACATCTACTCCCCAAGCTACTGCTCAACTCCCTGCACGGCCTCATCCCTCACTGAAGCATAAGCTTCTGTAGGTCTCCTACGCTATTATCTCAATCTTATGCCCTGGTCCTGCCTTCTTTCACTGCTGGCCTCTCGCTCTCTCTCCCTTTCCCACTGTTTCAGGAAATCTCTTTCTCTTCTTTCAAAGAATTCTTCCTTTCCATCTCCTCTCCTTATCTGAAAATAGAGACCTCTGAAATTCTTCCCTCTAGCCTTAGCATCAAGGCTAGGATAAGAGGCCCCATCCTCCTAGCTCCCCATGGCCACTTTCAGGTCCCTTACTCTGTTCTCACTCCTTTCACGTCTGCTCTCTAACAACAACGTAGTTTCTCAATCTCTCTTTTCCACTAATCTCTCATCTTTTCCTGTCCCTCTCACCATGTCCTCTCCCTTATATCTCAGCCTGAATCCAGCACTGAAAATGTACATCACTTGACTGTACTTGCTTCCACCTTAATAAGCCCCAAGCCTGGATCAACGTAACCATCAGCTTCTCAGGTGAGCCATAATTACTGGGCACTGACCAGCTGTCGAGGTTTGGGAACCAACACACTTATCACTTCTGCCACCACAGGGTCTGAGTCTTCTCCAGTGACAGGCTTCCTATGTGCCCACTATGATCTACGATGTCCTCACACTTTCAGCTAATGACTGACTCTTCAGGAAAAAACACACAGGCTTTCATTTCATCTACCTTTAGCTCCAATCCACCACCCACTCCCAAAACTGTCTATATCTAACTTTAACTGCTTTCCTTGATGCAGAGAAAAGGTAGGGTCCAGTTAATCCTTCAATCAATGGTCTTCATCCTGTTTCTTCACCTCTGCTTTCTAGTGGCTCCTTCCCCTTGGTCTAAAAGAACACTTAATCTCTCCAACATTTAAATAAACACACAATATTCTCCTGCAGCCACAGCTTCTCCTTGACTTCAAAAAAACCTCACTACCCAATTAACATAACTGAAGCTCTTCATTTTCAAACTTCTCCACCACTCAACAGCATTCAACCTGGTGCTGCTCCTTATCTCTACACAGCTCTTCCTGCTTGTAGTCTCTGGAGCTTCCGACAACACTGACTACTACAGCCTGGTTCTTCTATATCTGAGACTTCCTTCCTCCACATCTCTGTGTTTTCTTCAGCCACTTCTTCTCCCATCCCTTAACAAAGATGCTCAAAAGGATTCTGACCTTGGTCCTCTTTCCTTTTCACTTACTCTTCTCCAGAGCCTTATCTATTCTTTGGTGGCTTACAAAGTCTCTGGAGAATAAAGTGACAGGAAAGAGGGCCTTTAATTATCACCTTTACACAAATGATCCCCAAATCTCTTTCTAGCTTAGACACTTCTTAATTCCAAATCCAATTCTTTTTTTTTTTGAGGAAGATTAGCCCTGAGCTAACTACTGCCAATCCTCCTCTTTTTGCTGAGGAAGACTGGCCCTGAGCTAACATCCGTGCCCATCTTCCTCTACTTTATATGTGGGACGCCTACTCCGTGCCCATCTTCCTCTACTTTATATGTGGGACGCCTACCACAGCATGGCATGCCAAGTGGTGCATGTCCACACCTGGGATCCGAACGGGCGAACCCCGGGGCAGCAAGAAGCGGAACGTGCGAACTTAACCGCTGCACCCCCAGGTTGGCTCCCCAAATCCAATTCTTAATTGCATACTCAACAACCCATCTGCCCGTTTCATATACACCTTAAACGTGCCTCATTGTTCTCTGTGTGTTCCTACTTCAGTTAATAGTATGTTTTCTCCTCCCTCTACCTCTGCCCCCACAAATTAATGGTCTACATGGTTCCACTCTTGCCCCCCACCTCCAGTCTCCTCACAACACAGCAGAGTGAACCACTGACAGATCATGACATGCCCCCCCCCCCGTTTAAATCCCACCTAAGATTTTCTATCTTATTAGGAGTCAAAGTCCTTTTCACAGTTCCCACCTTTATCTCCTCTTATTCACTCTGCTCCAACCACACTGGCCACCTAAGAATTTCCAGAACACTCCAAGCCCATCATTCTTGCTTCAGGTCTGTTCTCTCAAGTCTGTGTTCCACCAGCATCCTGATGGCATTCCCCAACCTTGTATTTTTGCCTGTGTGTCTCCCCATCACTAGAGGTCAGCTCCTCAAGGGTCAGAATGTGTGTCTGTTTTCTCCCTGGCTGGTACGCAGTACATGCTCAGTGGAGAAAGGACTCATTAACCCATTTGCTCACTGGAAGCTGGATCCTCAATGGCAAGGACAGCTACTGACCCCTCATCGCCCCAGCCAACTGTCTAGGACACAGCCAGTACTCAAATTTTGAATTAAGGGATTAACAACGAATAGAAAAACAAGGAGAAGAAAAAAAAGATAAAAGAAATTTAATTTACAAATGTTCATAAACTCCGCCTTCTTTAGAATGGATGTGTTTGACATATTCAAGCCTAATTTAGAAACAAAACCATTAAAATGTGATCCTTTCTAAAGCAGTGACAAATTTCTCTTTATATACATTTTGGTTTTAGAATAGGCTCTGAGGATCCATACCAAACGACCATTTCAACAGTCAGAAGTCCGTTTTCCCAGAGCATGATTACTCTCCTCACATCTAACGTTGGAGTCATCCTTAGCATGGTAGTGTTAGAACTACAACCATCTTGCAATAGGAGATATAACCAATTTCAGTATTTTTCTGCCACAGAGGAAAATTTTAAAGCTACTGCAATTTTGCTTACTGGGTTACGCATCATAATTTGTAAGTGAACAGAAGGCTTACTTTACGTAGTTGAAGTCAGCTTTCAGGCTGAGAGAAGTAGTGCTAGCGCTCTTCTTCAAGTCATGGACAGCGCTCTGCCATTCCTGTACCGCAGCCCAATCAGCAACTGAGACGTAGCACTCACACGCTTTATTTCCCAAATAATTTATAACCTCAGGGGAGGAATCGGTTGGTTTGGACAGCACAGTTTTTCTGGATTCACCTGAGTAAAAGTATTTTATACATAGAGAGAGACAGAAATCCAGAGCAATTATGAATGATTTCAAAGACCACAGAAATCTAAAAGTACACAGTAAGATCATTGGTACAAACTATTTTACTACAACTTTTTACTTAAATACTGACTACTCACCGTTTAGAGAATGCTTGGGGCTGGCACTGTTACGTCCAGCATTGGCCAGTGTGAGGACAGATTTGTCAAAGCTGGAGATGCAGCAATCGATGCCTGTCATGGCACAAAGGTGCTCCTGGTACTCCACAGAGGCCTTCTCAAACCTTCAATACAAATTGAAAGTCTTATTTTTAAATTATCCACATATTTCATTTCCAAAAAAACTAGGAAGACTGAATTACTCAATAAATTGAGTTGAGACGAGTTAATTACTTTGCGTGGGGTTGGGGTTGCACAAAATTAGATCTCTTCCTCATAACAAATAAAAATAAATTTAAAGATTGCTAAATGTTAAAAAAAAAAAAAAGAGCATAAAATAACTAACAGAGAAAATTGGTAAGTATCTGATCTCAATGTTTGCAAAGGCTAAGTAGAAGAACTAAATACAAGAAAAGGATCCATAAAGTACGAGATCTAATGACATAATAATTTGAAACTTCTGGGTATGAAAAACATACCATAAACATTAAAAAAAAGTTACAAATGAAGAAATTAGACAGCATCAACAATCTTGGTGAGTAATAAAATCTCACAGATCAATAAAGGAAAAAAACAAGAGGCCAAAAAGACACAATCTATGTTTTTAAAAACCATAAATGGTCAATATAACATATGGGGAAAGTTCTCCTATTCATCATTAGTAAAGCAATGTAAATTAAAACGAATATTTTCCCCGCTGAAGGTGGTAGGGTCCTTGTTCCTCAGTGGCCCTCAGTATCACAAAGGTGAAGGGGAGAGGTGACTCTCCTGGTCGGGATAGTTAACTGGAAGCGCCTTTCCTGAGGGCACCTTAGTAACAGCATGTATCAGAAGCCTATGGTCTAGAGCCTTTCTTCTAGCGGATCAACTTGTAGGGATGAATTCAAAGAAAATAATCAGAACAATGAGCATAGAATTAAGTGCCATGGTGTATTAAGATTAGTACAAAACATCAGAAACAACCTTACTGTCCAACAATAAGGGATGTTCAACTCTGTTACCCTCACAAATAAATACAATTGTATCATTAAAATTTACATTATAGAAGTGGCCAGCCCTGTGGCCTAGTGCATAAATTTGGCACGCTCAGTTTCAGCAGCCCGAGTTCACTTCCCAGGCACGGACCTACACCACTTGTTGGTGGCCATGCTGTGGTGAGGACCCACCTACAATATAGAGGAAGACTGGCATAGATGTTAGCTCAGGGCAAATCTTCCGCAGTAAAAAAAAAACCACATGTAGAATATTTAACATGGCAAAGTCCTCTTTTAAAATATTGCCAAGCGGCAAAAGTAAAACCAAGTGACCAGCAGAAACACTGCTATTTCTATGAAAAGAAGGAAGAAAACCATACATGAGAGAGAAAAGAATTAGGAAGGCATGTACACCAAAACTAAGAGTTACCACTGGAGATGGAATTATGAGTAGTTCTTTTCTTTCTCCTACATTTTCCAGATTTGGTAAAATGTACATAAATATAAACAGACTTTTATGGTACATACTCATTTACTTAGAGGAATCAAATGAGTCTGAATGTTGAGTACAGAGGCTAATGAGCAAGTACGCTAGCCATAAAGGGTAATTTGTACCAGACTCTGATGTAAAAGGTCATCAATTAAGGATCAAGCTCATAAGTATGTATAAAACAAATAACTGACAGATCTTGTTTCAAGGAAGATTGCCTAATAACTACTAAGTAAGAAAGGCACCCAAGCTTTGCCATTAATTAAAGAATAGACTGAAGATGCCTCCTGGTAAAGTAATTTATAGTAAGCTTCTATTGCTGAAATTAAACATTGCTATTTTAACATTTAACTACAATGTTGGCCAGAAAGTACAAAGGATTTAAACACAAAGAAATCCTATCACCCACTTCCTTCCTTATGCCTTACCTCCCTTCAGCCTGTTGGGCCACTGAGTTAATCCAGAGAAGATTCTTTCCAACCACGGAAGAAGACCAGACAGCAATTCCCTGGATGGCTTCAGGACAATGAAGTTCACACAGTGCTTCTACCACCATCATGATGGTCACTTCCAATTCACTCCCCTGAAAGGGGCATTCAGAAAAGTAACCACAGACCTCACTACCATTCACATTCAAACCTCTACTGATCACAACCTAGGCCTAGTTAAAGTCAAATGTAGTTAACAATTATTTTTACAACAACGATATTACATTATTTAGCTTAGAGTTCTTAAAATGTTACTTATAATGTAGCTACAAAAGGTGACTGACAGAACCTTAATAGCACATGGGTGTTAGTCTTTACAAAATTAAAAAAAGGGCTCAAACATCTAAACTGTGGCATCTGTAGGAGTAACACATAAAGTAAATACAAAGCAAAAATTAAATATAAACAAACAGGAATTAAAGGATGATTAATTCATGTCTTTGAATATCATCTATTGACACTACCTTAATTAGTAAACATTTGCTATTTTTGGATTCCACGTATTTATTGAGCCCACTTACAAGCCAGTACTTATCCTATACATTATAACATTATTATATAAACTTTTGCATACATTATAAAATTACTATAGATGCCTTCCTCTACATTATACAGCCATTGTTATAAAGTAGTATAAAAATTATTTCTTCTGTAGACAAGTTTCTTACAATTACCTTTAAAGTTCTAATCCTTAATCATAAGTAATGCATATTCTGACATGCTCTAAGTATAAAATATGAATAGGTGCCTTCGGAAATTACTGCTTTTATAAAATTTTGGATCAAAAGATTTGAAAATGAATAGAAGTTTTAACTTATTTTATCCATAGATTAAATCATAGCAAAGGAATTAAACGCAACATTTTCTAATTAACAGATTTAATATTAACTTCAAACACACCACTCACCTGAGAAAGATTTGCCTTCATTTCTGTAAGCAAGTCAAAGCCGTGCCTCACTGTCACTGCAGGCTGGCCTGCCAGCAATCCAACCCTCATGATGGAGAGTCGGATCCGAGTTAGCCAGTCTTGACACGTTTGGCGATTGGTATAGAAAAAAGTCCTAATGACCTTGAAAATAAAGAGAAAGCATGTTCAAATCATAGGTACAGACATCTCAAATATACATAAACGAAATACACAAGCCCATTGTGAGTTTGGCTTGCATACACTGCCAGGTTTGGCCATGAAACTGCTACAAAGCAACACAGCCTACTGAAACCAACCTTGGGAGGTGATGTTAATGCATTAGCGCATCCCTCATATGCATTGTACATTAACTTTTCCAGATTTTCCAGATACTGCAGAAGAAGAACAAGTCTAAGCTGGTTGCTACTGTGGCCTTCATCATTGTCTGCAGTTGTCCACTGACTAACATCTTGATCGGGGTTTAATGTATGAGCTGCAAGACTTCTAATAATACCTAAAAGCAAAGACAACACACCAAGTTTGAAAGGAACCCTTTTAAAGATTCTAGAAGTTCTTGGAGATAGTTTCACAAATTCACATTTATTAAGTAACCTCTTTATATCTATCATTTAAAAACAAAACCCCAAACATGAAAGATCTTTCATTTTACGGGGAAAAAAAAGTTTTCTCCACATAAATCTCTTAAGTTTTTGAACAAAAACAGACAACTACGTTGTTGCCAACGCAATCATTCAAAGAAAGCTTATTCTAACTAACATATCTAACAGATTAACTGATAAAGTATTAAATAAGTCATATTCCCTCAAATTTCTGTTCTTAACAAAGACAAAAAATCCATTATTTTGTAATATACAGCTTGAAGATATTTACATCACTGTTTGAAAAAGCACAGAGTCAATTACCTTCAATTGTCTGGAAGGTGTCTTGAGCCCTGCCCAGCGGGGTTCTCAGCTTAGAAAGGACAGTGAACTGCGCTGCTTCCCAAATAGCCCACTGCCAAAGGACGGCGTCCGTCTTCAGAAGGTTGCGGGGAATTGTTGACTGGTCACGCTTATCCAGTCTCTGGCAGCTATAGAACAATCTTTCTAACCAATTGTCCTTCCTGGGAAAAGCAGCACATATTTAACAAACAATGA
The DNA here is from genome assembly GCF_041296265.1 of Equus caballus. Classification (NCBI taxonomy): domain Eukaryota; kingdom Metazoa; phylum Chordata; class Mammalia; order Perissodactyla; family Equidae; genus Equus; species Equus caballus. The sequence continues at coordinate 39,610,482 of NC_091696.1, read as the reverse complement.
CAACTTCATTTTTAATTAAAAAAAAAAAAACTGCAAGGGGAAGAGGAGTATAGGACTACAATTTTTCCTACTCTAAAAAGGCAAAACCGGTAAAATTGGGAAGTGTTATATCCCCACCTCTCATTCTGAGGAGGTCTCTTAGAGTTAAAACAGGATGGGGTATGGTGCGGGGGGATTAGTAGGGGACCTGGCTCATGACAATCTGACTACCAGGGTGAAACATTCACTGGACTGAGCCTCTCCAGAAGGTCGCTGCCCCAGCCCTCCCCTAGCACTAAGGACTGGGTCAGACCAGTGAACTGTCAACCACATTTCACCACTCCATTTCAAAGGCCACTTTTGTTTCTTCAGATACCATCTTCAGAGCAACTCTTCCTATTGCTGAAAACTAAAATAACCCATTTGAGAAGAATGTTACTTTCTACTCCACCACACCTGACATACTTTCTCCTCAAAACTGGGCATAGGGTCAAGAAATTCAAGTATATTTAAATTACTTTTCCCAATGAAAGAGTCAAAGAAATGTCTTACCCTGTTCTGTGAGAGTTCCCATATAAAATAAAACTAATAACGTCAGAGAAATCTTGTGGGTGAAATGTGTTACTTGGTGCTTTACTCATGTGACTTCTTAATGCTAAAGAAATTTCTTGAATTTCTGTGTGATTGTTATTGCTGTAGACAGAAAATAGTCATTGTTATGCACAGTGTTTTAGTTAAAAGGTTAGTACATACTGCAAATGGGTCATTTCCTTACTAAACAAATTTAGAAGTAAAAAAAATAATAAAATTGAGGCTTTAAAATAGATATAGAGATGTTATTACAACTTTGAAATTTTTGGTTCTTAAAGCTCCCAAATTAACTTAAACAAAACAATAAAAGACTGCAGTTTAATTTTTCAAATAACAGAACACATTTTGGCACTATATGAATTATTCTGTGCCAATTATCGTGAGCTCATTGAGTTCATAAAAAATATAAAACTGTGTTATTTTCTTCTGGACTTGCACAATTCGATCCTTTGGCATCTCTCCCATCAATGAGAAGTGCCATACGAGATATGACATTAATTCAGTAATAGGCAACTTGTCTTTTCCTAAACTAGACGAGGCAGTAAAAACAGCAGAATGTCTTTGCCCCAACATAGCTGTTATACCTCAGGACGACATCTAAAGGAATTGACTTCAACAGCTTTCCAAACGCCTGTCGAATACGAGTTCCACTGTGGACTAGTTGAACACGGCAGACATCCACACACCTACGGAAAAATAAAATAGTCAACCCAGGTGTGGGAATGTTTCCAAGTCATTAGGGCCAGGGACAAACAGTAGGATCTGTGGCCCATACCTCTGCAAAAGATCATCCGGCAAGGAAGAGGCCAAGGCGTGTAGACTGCTGCACGCCTGCAGACAGATATTCACATCTTCAACAAGAGCTATTCAAAATTAGAAGACAGTTACTCTCAGCTCGCCAAAAGTATTTATATGCCAGTATGTCTTAATTTTCTGAACCTATTCATTCATTCAACAAACAGTGAGCACCACCTACTATGGACCAAGCACTGGCCCTCCCTGAAATCCTCACTGGGAAAATGATACATTCAACAAAATCCGCTTAAAGTGACTAGTCTTCACCCAAAACGTTTTCTGAGGGAAATTTTTAAAGTATATGGAACCTATAAATATTCATATAAGCTGAAAAATGTGACAATCACTTAAAACTACTGTATTTTCACATACTAAGAATGAAAACGAGTTAAGACAGATTCAGCATCTGTCATTAAAATGGGGATTTTACATTTCAGGTCATGAAAAGTACTCAAATGACTATCTTCCATTACCAAAGATCCCTTTTTAAGCATTAATAAAATTAAAGAATCACAGAATCTTACTGTTGGCTAAAAGGCCTTTGCAAAATTTATGGAAAGATGGAAGAGAGAATAACGGTGCGTATGTTTCAGACTTCTTCATTAAAACAGCCACTTCCAAAGCCCAGGTCATTAACAGTTTCCTGAAACACAAAATTTATACAGTTGCTTTTTACATTAAAAAAAAAAAAGTCTTAAAACTCTACATCAGCTTCTTCTACATTAATCTTACATTAGTTTTCTCTTGGTTTTTTAAATATCTCAAGCAATAAGAAACAAAAATTGAAATTATAGAAATCCCTTTGTCAAATATTGTACGCCTTTTAAGAAAACCTCCCTAAACTAATAAATTGTAGCAAATAATATTAAAAAAAACTTCTATAGGTATATTCGTCTATAAAACATTGTGGGGGAGAGGTTTCATATAATTTCTTTGAGAAAGAACAAGTAATCCTAGATTAAATAATAAAACCAAATTTTAAAGTGCTTCAAAATGAAGAAGCTGCTCTATCCCACCAATAACCTTCATTTCTTATTCTCAAATTAGGAAGCCAAATTAAGGAAAGTTAGGAACAGTTAATATTATAAAATACTACTTACTTACCTTGTGTCCTGGTTCAGATTATCTTTCTTAAGCAATATTCCCAGGAGATTCAATATAATTGAGAAATGTTTTTTTGTAGCTGTAGTTACAGTACTAATCACGGCTCCATCAAACAAGGACGGGGATGAAGAACTCAGACTACTAGATATAAAGTGGTCGTGCCTGGAAGACAAAGTTCAGATCATCTTCTCTTCTCTAATTTTTTAAGAAAAGCAATTCCAAGTTCAATCAACACATACTTTTTAAGATCTATACTTGAAAGGACCCATCTTCCCCTTTAAAAATAAATTTAAAAAATTTTTAAAAAATATCTCTGAACACAGTACCTGGTACAATGAGAATACAAAGTGTAAAGCACTGCATACTGAATGGCAGGGAAGTGAACAGCCAGGTCATTGTGCACAATCATCAGGTTCTTACTCAGGAGGGCAAAGACAGTTGGAGACAGCGCCCACATCTGATGTACAAAAGAAAGTAAATGTTCAGCTCCTCCAAGACATACATGGCGTACCAGAGTTTATCTTTCAAAATAAGTATATCTATACATTTTTTAAAAGTAAAATGATATTTAAATTCAGCAAACACTTTTTGTGAAGAGAAGAGACTGTCTTAGGGTTTGTGGGCCATATGACACCGCTGTTGTAATGTCTAACTCCTCAACTCTGCCACTGCATTGAGAAAACAGCCATAGACTATATTTGAACGAGAGTGGCTATGTTTCAATAGAACTTCCTTTACAAAAACAGGTGAGGTTTGGTGATGATTGCACAATTCTGTGAATATATTATAAATCACTGAATTGTACATTTTAAATGGGAATTGCATGGTATGTGAATTACATCTCAATAAAGATGCTTTTTAAAAGAGAAAGAGAAAACAGGGCAGTGGGCTGGATGTGGCCCATGGGCTGTAGTGTGCTGATCCCTCGTCTAAACAGAGCCCTTCGTGTCCTTTAGCATAGGAGACTGTATTTCCTCAATTTTCCAAACACAGTCGTGCCCCTTTGTCTGTGGTTTCACTCTCCGCAGTTTCAGTACCCTCTGACTCATCCCTCTGCCCAGCATATCCACTCTACATACACTACTTGCCCATTAGTCACTTCACCATCTTGGTTATCAGATCAACTGTTACAGTATTGCAGTGCTTGTGTTCAAGTCACCCTGATTTTACTTAATAAAGACCTCAAAGTGCAAGGGCAGTGATGCTGACAGTTCACATATGCCAGAGAGAAGCTGTAAAGCACTTCCTTTAAGTGAAAAGGTAAAAGTTCTTGACTCAATAAGGAAAGAAAAGAAGCCGTATGCTAAGGTTGCTACGATGTATGGTAACTTTTATTACAGTACATTGTTATAATTTCTATTTTATTATTGTTATTAATCTCTTACTGTGCCTAATTTATAAACTATACTTGATCATAGGTATTTATATACAGGAAAAAGCCTAGTATATGTAGGGTTGGTATTATCCACAGTTTCAGGCATCCACTGGGCATCTTGGGACGTATCTCCCATGGATAATGGGGGACTATGGTACTAGTGGCAAGGGGCCCTGTCTAATGAGAACAAAGGCACATCCTGCCACTCAAGCCTTTCCATCCTTCCCTTTTCTTTCCTGCTGCTAAGATACTCCATTCCACCTGACTGCCCCGCATCCTCATCCCCTCTCCTTGCTTCCGGAGTGGAGAAGATAAACCTCAAATTTGCATACAATGTGAATTCCTCGCCAACCACATTTTAGAGGGTAAAGACAGGAAGAGTCTCCCCCACAGCCTTCCAACATAAGCCCGAAGCAGCAGCCACGGAGGAGATAAAGCAATCTGATCTAACAAGGCACGCAGGACAAACATCAGATATTGCCTTTTTCCTCCCTGCTTTCTTAGAAACGTTATCCCTTAACCATATGCCATTACTTTCTATTAGAAATCATGTTTTTCAGTCCTGCAAGGTCCAATAGGAGGGTGAAATATACAAACCACAGTCATATAATTATAAATCAAAAGCAGGGTCACTTCAAATTTCTTAAAGGAAAGAAACCTTTATTCTTTTTCCAAAAGAAAGAATATATGAACGTTCCTAGAAAAAACACGTAGTCAAACAGTAAGACCACATGTAAGTACTAACTTTAGTGGAGAGGAGAAGGAGTACCAGGGGAAAAAGGGGCTGCACATTAAAAGAATTACACAAATTTGAGCTGTGGAAAACGCTGACAAATTTCCTACAAGCATGCTAGGGTAAAAAGGAGAAATTCAGAACAGATAAGTTCTAAAACATAAAACAAATATTAAAAAATTCTATCAAGAGTTGTCAAGGAAAGCAAGGAGAGAGCTAAACACAATGGCAAGACAAGATCCCTGCCCGTCTTCATCATCCCGGCACGTCCTCAACACACAGTTTGTTCTACAGGGACTCTGCACATGCATGCCACGAGAGCAGACGAAATACAGAAACACGCAAGGAGAAGGGGCTTCAGTGTGGATAAAATGAAGGCATTACAAGGCAAGACTCACCCCAATTAGTGAGTTTTTGGCATTTCCAATCGTAGTCAGGGCACTGAGGTCAAATATAACTACGAATTTTGCATTGTCTACATTGAATACATGATTCTTAAACGCCTCATGTTTTATCTCAGAACAGGCATCAGGAAGTTGTAGGCTATGTAGCAGGTTGTTTAGGGCACAAGTCATTTCTCCCAAAATTAATTTATAGGCAGTCTCCAAAACAGGAATATTCTTCAGGCTGAGCACTGCTTGATAAACAGCATGGGCTACAGCAACAACCTTAAAAAGAGAATTCAGGAAAGTGATAATTAAACAGAAAATTAATCTTCTACAATTATATGGAAAATAAATTACTATCTGTATAATGGTGATCATGCAAATCGATTTAAGATTGATACATTCAATGTCCAGAACACCAAAGATCTTAATTTCTAAAAAATCAACCTTACGGAACCTATAGATACGGGTAAGCTTGTTAAATTTATAAAGCTTGATTACAAAGAAAGGGGACTCTATATTAAAAGCAGAAATATGAAATTTCTTAAAAGGCTGCTTTTAAAAGACAGCCAGTGTCAAAATAAATACACAAACAGCAGTTTCTTAAGACTGGTTTTCCTACATCTACTTCAGAAAGTCTACAGTGGTCTTGACAGGGAGTTAGCTGAAAAGCTAATAATGAAGTTTTATTTACAACATACACAGTACTCCTGAGTTTACTGAGTTTATAACTTTTAAAATATATCTGCTTGTTTTACCTTTATGAGATTTTAATAAAACAAATTTATTTTAATAAAAACAAATGACGGAAATCTAAAAAGAATATTTGGCATATCATTCATCAAGGTGTACAATAACTAACAAATATTAACAGAATCATAATCACTATATTCTAAATCAAGTATTTCTCATTTCATTCAATTTCACTTACGTAGCCTACTAAGTAACATAAGTAAAACTCTTCAATGACCTAATTATCAATGTATCACTTACCTCTTTTTCTTTATGATAACGCAAAAATAGTAGTTTTGATGATGGTATAAACAGTTTTTCTACAAATGATGATGGCAATTTTGTATTTATCTGTTCAACAATCTAAAAGAATAAAATAAAAAGAAATGAGCTATCAAGTCACAAAAGGACATGAGGGAACTTTAAATGCATATTGTTAAGTGAAAGAAGCCAATCTGAAAAGGCTACTACTACATACTACTGTATGATTCCAACTATACGACTCTCTGGAAAAGGCCAAACTATGGAGACAGTAAAAACATCAGTGGTTGCCAGGGGTCTGACGGGAGGGAGGGATGAGTAGGTGAACACATGGGATTTTTAGATCAGAGAAACTATTTTATATGATACTCTAATGCTGCATACATGACACTATACATTTGTTAAATCTCACAGAACGTACAATCTAGAGAGTGAACTTACAGACATACAGAACCTGTGGACCACAGAGAGTCAACTATGGACTTCAGTTCATAATAATGTGTCGATGTGGCTCGTCAATTATAATAAATGTACCACACTAAAGCAAGATGTTAACAGAAAACTACTAGGGAGAGAGGGTACAAGGGAACTCTGTACTTTCTGCTCAATTTTTCTGTAAACCTAAAACTGCTCTGCAAAATAGTCTATTAGTTAAGAAATATATATCTAAGTCATATTTTAAGGCCTTAACACTGTGACATTAAAAATGTTCAAACAGCTAAATAGGATATATATGTTTATACTTAAACATGGGCATTTTTTTTCACGTTGGCAAAAGGAGGTGTAACTTTGGCAGAAATGTTCAGCAGAATGTCATCTAGAATTTGCTTTAAAATACTCCAGTCGGGGATGGAAGGACAGCAAGGAGGCAGCAGAGAACCAGAGGCCCGGATGAAACCAGATGGGCCATGTGTTTCTAATTACAGAAACTGAGTATTAAGTATGCAATGATTCATTATACTATTCTGTTTTTTTAATAGCCTTCAAAATGTCCACAATAAAAGGTGGAGGGGAGGGGAAATGTTTATGGAGAAGCTTCATATGGAAAACAAAACATAACAGGGTCTTTCAAAGTAGCTATTAAGTACCTGCTCTTATATAGTATTTATCAGGAGTACTAGAGAGTCTCGTGTGAAGGATGATGTCTCACCAAAAAAACAAAAACAAAACACAAAAAACGAGTAAATCTACACTGAGATAAGCTATCAAACACTAAAAGTAAACAGACACTAGAGCAAAAGCAAACTAGATTATATAAGTGAGACTAATGCACTACTTAAAAAAAAAAGGCCTTAATTTCTTCCACATCAATTTAAATTTAAGGGCCTCATTAAATCAACATATTAAAAAGCAACAAAAAAGAATTCACATACCAATGTGAGTAAATTCAAGACTGAGATGATATAATCTGTACCACAAGTCTGGCAATTCTCCAGTTGATCTAATCCATATGTAATGACCATGTCACAATGTATAGTCATGCTAGGATCCAAGCTGCCGAGCAAAACACCAACACACTCATTAGCAGCTGTCAACACAGCCTCAGAAAAAAACACTTGGTTTGCAGCCGTCACACATCTCATTACTCTGTACAGAACCTGCAAATGGGGAAAACAAGCAGCTTTTTAAAAAAATTCACATGCTTCCAGAGAGCAAAAAGATATTTCCTATTTAATGCAGTTTCAACTGGAAATTAACTACCTGCCTTGTCAGTAGTCTCTTAATATTCTAGTTCTCAGTGGCTGAATAATAATAAGGGTATCTTTAGTACAATACACAAAAATGATCTTGCCTAAAAAATTCTTAAGTGCTACTGTGACAGGAAATGGAATTTGCCACCCTCTATTTCTCTAATATCCACTTCCTATGCCCTCAAAGTCACTAAATGGCCGAAGCTCACAATCTTTATAATCATAAAGTACACTAGAACTTAGAACAGTAAAAGTATTAACAGTACGGGAATAACTTGGCATGAGAGTAACTTTCTGTAATCTAGCACTTGGGCTTTCGGTAAACAATCTTCTAAAACGAAACATCCAAGTCACCTTTAGCTTATGAAAGTTCATGTATTGATGGTCTCGTTTGAAAGAAAAGTATTTGCAGTCATACCATATAATACCTATACGAGGATATGAAAATCATGTAATTCCCAACCAAAAATCCTACCAAACTATAATAGTCAATATTAACGTACTAAATTCCTAATAAAAAAATGGGAAAAAAATAGAACAAACTGACAACACAAAATTACTTCTATAATAGTCAACAACCACTACACACAGGTTTTTTAAATCTATATACAGGTTAAAAAGGCCTCAAAGACTATCACAGAAGAAAACATTCAATACATAACTATCTTGGAAAATAATTATGTTCCTTTTGTTTTATATTGCGTTAACTGCCTTTATTTCAACACTGACACAGTCATCAAACAACCCTTTTAGATAGTAAAAGTGGAACAAAGATATGACATCATTTTGATCAGGTTTAAAAAATAAATATGCTAGTTTTAATTATCTTCAAGATCTGACATTTCTGCTCAAATACAATTACCTTACCAAGAATTGCATATGTAATTAACATCCTATTTTATCTAGTAATGTGTTCTACAAAAGAAAATGTTCATAAAAGCCCGTTTTATTCTAACAATAAAATTTTAATCATTTAGATGAAATCTTTTAGAACAGTATCCCTTCTTAATCAAGCAGAGGGTAATGACGGGGGTTCACGTCTCATGTCTGTTACACTCAGCCACTCAGTGGACTGTAATACAGTGCAACGCACGTTCGGAGTGGCAATCTAGCTACCTCCTAAAATTGGTCTCAGATTACTATATATTTTAGGTTCTTACATCTTTATATCCTTTGATGTCAGGTTCTCAAGTTGTTTCATCCTGTATACTCACAGAAAATTACTTTTTGAGGCTTTCTCTATAGTGTGTTATTCTTAATATGTTGAAAAATTAAAAGGAGACAATAATTTAAAAGCAAAATTGTAACTAATATTATTAAAAAACAAAATTATAAGATTTCAAAAGTATGTATGAAAAAACAAGAATAAATGAATCTACGAAGGATCTCCTAAGACAAAAGCTCACGGACATTTTGAAATTCAGAGCGGCCTTTTTTTCCTGAGGGGAGAGGGGGGAAGAGGAGGGGGATGGAAAACAGTAGGATTCCCTGCTTCTCTGGCTGTTTAAGAAAGCAGCCAGGCGCATACATACATACATGCTAAACAAATCAAGGGTTAATAACAGTTTCCTAGGTAAAGACAAGTATTTATAATACAAAACAATTTTATTTTGGAATATTTAAAACTCCTAAAGACACTTACATCTGTTACATATGCCTCAGTAATTGGAGGACCCCGAATTGGACTGAAGCGTTCCCCAATGCTCCTCACCACAGTACTGAATACCCGGAGAAGCGCTGCCAACTTTGGTAAGGACACTGATGGAGGAGGAACGTCTTCATCCACTGACTCCCCAGAGGCCACGTGGCTGAGGTCCTGGATGTGAATGCACAGTATTCTTATTTAAGTAGGACGTTGTTCAAAAAAGGAAAACGAAAACTCCCAATTCTTAAGCTAATTAACTTTATAATAGATTTTTACAAACAAAGAGAAATTTTGGCCTAGGAGACTAGGAAACATGAATGTAAAAGTAAAAGTGGATTTTACTTCTCTAAATAAACAATATTAACCTCAGTAGATTAAGGAAATAACTTCTTGTTATTTACTCAGATATTTATTTGTTATATACCCAGATGATATTGGGAAAAGTAAATTCTAGTACATATACCATAGTTATATATAGGTATAAACGGAGCCAGAAACTTTTGCCATTCCTGAATTGGTCCTTGGTAAAATCTCATTCAAGGTATTCTTTGAGCCACTCAACCCAACAATAAGTACTCCACACCATTACTGCACACAAGGGGATGGGGGAGACTTAGAAAATTATAAGATTTGGTTTACAGCTTTATAATCTAGCTGAGGAAATAAGATACACTCAAAAGGAAATGACTCCAGCAAAAAAATGGGATACTAGAACCAATATGCACCTACATACAATTAAGCACCCAAGATAATCAAAGAGAATTAGATTTTATGGATACCACGGGGCAGAGTCTCTACAGAGGCAGATCAGCTCCAAAGGCGTGCTGGGAACAAAGATTTTCCAGGGGTGGGGGTAAAGAAACGCAGGGAAGAAAATATTCCCTCACTTTTCTCTGAAAGGGAGCAAACAGACCAGTACAGTCAAAAGTAGTGAAGTAAAGATGAGGCTGAAGCTCCATGGGAACCTGGAACAGCAAACACGGATCATGGCAGATCTGAGCAGGGCAGCAGGAGGAGATTCAGACGGGAGACGGCAGATTAGGCCGGGACATGGGGCCGGGAGAGCCAGTAACGGACACTTCAGCAGCACCCTTAACGCTGTCACACTGTGCTTCTACAGCTGCAAAAGTTGGCTGAAACCAAGTCTTGTCCTCCAAAGCAGGATCCAAGATCCCCAATACATGTAAGAAGAAAGTCTTTAGGGGCTTTTATACAACACCAATTCACCTTACTTTCTAAGACTCTCTTCGTAACAAAAACTACGAGTGACTGAGCTACAGACAATGGCTCCAGAAAACTACTAGCTACCAAGATTATTTAAAGCATTGCAAAATTAGCCCTGCAATTTTTCTTTTAGTCTCTCTGGTAATTCTGTTGGCATCTTTTAAAAAAAATCTAAAATAAAACTTTAAATATTTCATGGTCTTGTAATTTCTGCTAAAACACCAGGGGGTCTGAATTATTTCAAAATAAATCTAGCACTGTTTAAAATTTTTGTTTTGTTTTTTGCTTAACTGAAATTTTAGGAAATAACAACTTTCTATATACTCACCTCAGCATATGCCTCCATGTCCTCTAGAAACTGACCAAGAAGAGTGGTGGAAAAAGCAAGATCAGCGACCCAAAACGGCTCCAAACTCTGCAACCACCCTAGGAATCACATAAGAAACTTTGAAATAGTAGAAAAAACAAAAAATCCAAATTAAAAATAAATTTAAGAGCCTTGTTTTAAAAGGTGTCTTGTTTTCAAGTTGCCCACTCTTAAAACATGCCCTATGCCCCATATCATAAAACTAGGACTGTTAACTGTTAAACTCGCAGATCATGATTGACCAATGTTTCTTTTCATGCTGCAAAAATGAACAATCTCCAGAAATTAAAACATCTATCTCATGTCCTTATTTTTTTTTTAGCAGATTTAATATTCATATTGACACTATACACATAGCATAGACTGAAATGCCACAATCTACCACGAGCCTGTCTTTCTACTCCAGGGCCACACTGAGCCACCAAAGGTGTCCACTCATCTCTCCAGTGGAAAGGGGACAGAAACACTCTCTCCTGCACATCCTACTTCCAGAAGTTTATTGCACCAAATAAGCTAAGAGAAATTATTGCACCTGGAATGAGCTGAAAAGTCCAAATAAGTCCTGCCAGTCAAAAAAATATATATTTCTTTATCATTATGACAATTCTCCAAATTAATCCATTTGTTTGTTTTTTAATAATAACAAAAAGAAGTCATAAATATCCAGGGTATTCGACATTTTATGTACTCTGCATTCCACATTTCAGGGTATTACCATTACGATCTCTCATCCTACTAGCACACACTACAAATGACTTGAGATAAGTCCTTTCAATTTCTCACAGGTACAACACTATAATCTATACTTACTCTCCCTACCTACTACCAAGTACACAATTTTCCTTTGAAAAGATAAATTTAGCTAAAAAGTAATGTTCATTTATGATAACCAAAATATTTCTGTGAAGCAATTATTTTTCTTGCATTATCAAAGAAAGAGTAATAACAGCTAGTCTTTGAGGGAGCCGTGCTCCTTCCCATGATACTTAAATGGTACGTGCTAAGCGACTTACCAGATACCTGCTGTGTGAGCGAAGGTTTCTGAGTATGGTCTATATGCCATCCAACTAATATATCAACGGTATCCTGGATGCAGACAAAGAGAAGAAGGCTAAGCATTTTAAGGTCTTACTGCTATTCCAACTGTGGACCATTTCAGAGTAAGAGATCCTAAAAAGAGCATCTGGGTTCTACCTATTTGACATTATACAGTCTTAGAAAGGGAGAGGTTAGGGTAGGGGAATAATAGAACTTCATTTATGACACTGATGAAATTATATTTTTTCTTTAAATATCTTTAAGGTATTAACGTCAGAAAGGATAGATGGTACTTTTTATAAAAACAGTATTACCGCACCATTCAACCTCAGACCCTCAAACATCACTGATCATACTCAAAGGAGCAGACGTCACTTCCATCTGATTTCCCAGTCCTCATACATGCAAACAACTCCTCACTACATCACCTGAAAAGAGGGAGCTGGGGAACTCACCCTAAAATTAGTGCTGAAAATATGAGGGTAACATCGAGCCACCAAAAGAATGCACTTAACACATTTGCAAAGTAATTCTGGTGTATCCACATTTTCAAGAATGGACTGCAGGCTGGTCATTACAAGCTAAAAAGTAAAAGTTGCAAAACATGAACATTCAATAAAACAGGGAGAAAACAAGCAAATTAGGTTCATTACTTAACAGTGACTATATCCAAAACTAATTATGACACCAGAGGAAATAAATTCTATATAGAGTTTTAAAAAAAGTTGAAAACATTTCATTCCACTAAGATATTATGCTGAAACCAAATAGTTTTTCTCTTCTTTTATGTCTATTAACACTATTCCTAAGTAATGTCTGTTTACATTATTTCTAAGTGCTCTCTTTAAGACTATGAATGTGACTAAATTTCAAGTAGAAAAACTAAAATCTGCTTGGAAACTTTCCTTTAAAGTATCACAATTACTTTCCAATTAAAAATATACAGCAAATTTTGTACAGTTTCTGCTTTAGGATATTAGTTACTTGCTTCAAATTGGAATGACTTGGAGATTAGCATGGCTCCAACATACGAATGACATGCAAGCTCACGTTACCACTATATATAGACAGATTTTTAAAATAAATACATGGCATACCACTGACAATACTTTGCAGCTGTTAAAAACCACTTTCTCCCAAAAGGAAAGCTCTTGTTTACAAAAGAATGTTGTGATAAATATAGAAGAAATGCTAGAATTAGAAAACCACCATTTTGCAACAGCCAATGTTATATAATCTACACAGACACAGAATATGAATGCATACTAAAATCATGGAGTGAAATATTACTAAAAACAGGACATTCAGAAGGTTTCATGGTATCATGCCCTGATTACTAATGACGAAGGGAGAAAAAGAAGCCTTCGCGATAGAAAGATCTGGTGGTCATCACCTCAACCAGGGGATCAAACTCATCATCTCAGAGTGAGACAACCTGAGGTTACATGCCTACTAGTGCCAAGCAAGAGTAAGTATGAACCCCTGTGGGATTGGTGACCAAAATGTTTAAATTGAATCTAATCAGGAGGAAACAATCAGAGAAACCCAGAAAGTAGAACATTCTACAAAATAAGGGGGACAAAAAAGGTACAGAGAACTATTCCAATTAAGAGAGATTAAAGAGGCACACCACCAAATGCATGAATCTTGATGGGATCCTGGGTCAGGTAAGACAAAAGCTACAAAAGACATCTTAAGGGCAACTGCAGAAATCTGAATGTGGATTGTATTATACAATAAAATTTACTTTCTTAGATATGATCATCATATTGTTGTTATAGAGAATAGCCTTATTCTCAGGAGATGCATGTTGAAGCATTATGGGGGTGAATTGTCATCATGTGTAATGTATTTTCAAATGGTTCAACAAAAAGTGTGCATGTGTATAGGTAGAGAAATAAAACAACCACAGCAAAGTGTAAATAAGTGATAAATCTAGGTCTATGGGTAGTATTGTACTGGTCTGTCTTCCTGTGACTTTGAAAATTTTCAAAATAAATACTTGGGGAAATGTTCATAATACAAAAACTGTATACAGAATAAGCCCAACTTGGTGTTACGTTGTTTAGTTACAGATAATTTTTCGAATCTTTTCCAAAATTTTTTCATAACCTCTATAATCAAGGGAAAATGCATTTTTTAAAAAGGCAGGATTATTTCTTATATCCATTTTCTTAAAATACTTAACCAAAATAAAGCATATCATGAATTGCAAAGGAACAAAAATAAAGAAGATACCAGATGTTCTAAAACACCACATCCTAATTTTTAAAAACATTAGCTCAACAAAAATTTAATTACTTGTAACTTTGCTCAAAATTAAATCGGGAATGATCTTTTAATACATTCACACACACAAAAGTGAAATAAAACTAGAGGTAATATTCATTTATACATGATTATTTTATATCACTTGGAATAAGAATTTCTGACATTTTATCAAACCTAAAAAGGCCTAAAATGAGTTGTGATGTTTAGTTGTTGTCTCCCTCAAAAATAATAAGTCCCCTCCTATCCAGCTCCTCTCATGGAGTTCCTGTTTTTAAATCTGCAAATGATTCTAGTACAAAACAGATTCAAAGGAAAGCTTCTAAAAGGCAAAAAGACAAAATTTAAAAACTAACTTATTTTAAATCTACCCTTAATGTGTATCCTTCACTCAAATTCAGAAGGAGGAATTTTACTCGCATCATATTCACTATCAGTAGATACCCTTTCCTAAGGTTCCTTTCTTCAAGCTCCCTCCCAAGGACGTGTGTTAAGGACAGCTCTCTTCCCAAGCACATCATCAATTCTTCCCCTCATTCTTACCTGCATTACAGATGAAAAGGCTTTCTTTTCTCCTACAGTCTCTAGTGCTTTGTAGGTGGCACATAAGTAGAGGAGTTTAACTTCATCTTTTGCAGATGAGCTAAATTTGCTAAAAATCCACTTGAAGATCTTCTCAGCCTCATAGCTCAGAGAAGCACAGAGAAGGCCAAGACAGCAGGCGCCCTCCTGCCTCAGCTCCTGAAGCAATTTGCTACTGTGTTTATTTTAATGCAAACAAAACAAAACATACAAAAAGCTTAAGTTTCCAAAGATGACGAGAATGACACATCCTACAAAACAATGTCAAACGAGCTTTTAAAAATTTCTATTAAAACTTCATGAAAGGTTGAGATTTTATCCACTTTAAATATTCTATATTATCTATCCCACAAAGTACGATTGTTAGATATTAGATTTTCTTTTACAGAATCAATTATTTACAAACAGTAAGGAGAGGCCCAGAAATACTAAAATTCAGGCTTCCAATTCTATCTCAAACTACATTAAATGATTCACAGAAAAGGGCAGAAACAAATGATCAAATAAAAACACACTATAAATAACTATATACTATGTAATGCTCAATATGTAAGCACTATAAAAATAGAAAATTGTAATAAATATAATAAACTTAAAAGGATAACACTGACTTAAGTATAATATTAATAAGTAACTATATAAAATAAAACTATCAAAAAGCAGTAAGGTTCATGACCTGCTGAGATGAGTTTTTGGGGGCTTTCCAACACTGCAATTCTTTTTTTTTAAAGATTGGCACCTGAGCTAACAACTGTTGTCAATCTTTTTTTTTTTTCCTGCTTTATCTTCCCAAATCCCCCCAGTTCATAGTTGTATATTTTAGTTGTGGGTCCTTCTAGTTGTGGTATGCGGGACGCCGCCTCAACGCGGCCTGATGAGAGGTGCCATGTCCGTGCCCAGGATCCGAACCAATGAAATCCTAGGCCGGCGCAGCAGAACACGCAAACTTAACCACTGGGCCATGGGGCCGGCCCAGAACACTGCAATTCTTTGGGAATCACCCTACGAAGAAATGGCTCTGCACACCTTTGGAGAACCCCAGCAGCCTCGTGGATTAGATGGTCTGAATCCACTGTTGCCCAAAGAAGGAAGCTCCCTTTCACCGCTAGTCTCTAAGCAGTTTCAAAATTCTCTAGTTTACAAAAGTTCACCTCATTCATTCATGCCTGCATTAAGAGCTTGTCACTCTACAAGTCAGTGCTCAACACTGACTATTCAGTCATGATGATAAATCAAAAAAAAAGAATGGTATTTCTTTTCAACTGGATTCTATTTGCATTCAATGGTAATTAACGTATAAATACTGTAACAGAGATAAAGATGACAAGAGAACCCAGTGAAACATTAAATAGATGTTCATAAATGAAACTAATGGGTTTATCTTGTGTATTTTTTAATAATTTCTAAAAATACATTTTAAAGTCTTTTAAATTTAACTATTATCAGTTACTTACCTTTCATTAAGCACATCATGTACAGCAGCCAAGATATTATCCAATTGTTTAACTAGTACCTTAAAACAAACACATTTATAAAAACTTAAAATTCCTATACTTTTAAGAATAACATTGTGTACTCTTTTTTCTTGTGTTCCCCTCCAAATTATAACTGGACAGCACCTTACTTTCCTTATTATTCCCAGTCCCCAACACTTATCAGGAGTGTCATAAGTTTCCTTTCAAATTATCAAAGCAATTCATCAATAGAAAACATAGAGCCATGAACATCAAGGAAAAAAATAAACTCAAAAGGATTGTTTAATTTGCTCTGACACACATTAAAAAAAAAAAAGCTAGATTGATTGAGGGAGAGAGATGTGATAAAGTAATAGGGTAAAATGTTAATGACAGAATTTAGATAATGGGCACATGATGTTTCCTGGAAAATTCTTTCAATTGCTGCATATTTGAATTTTTGCATAATAAACTGGTGGGGGGAGGCACTTGCTTCAAACTAAATGTTTATTTGACTCATAATACCATTCTCATTAATTTTCTCCTGCTCTATATCAAGTTCTTAATTTAACATTAGGAGAATTACTCGGGGTGGAGAGAAATTTGTAACTGAGCCTACACTTCGTTCTTTAAAGGGTTTTTCCATTTATTTAGCCCTGGCCACCAGACCAAAGTTACCAATGAACAAAACATGTACCCCCCACTTCAGTTTCACATATAAAATACAAACAGATACTGTGTCCCAGAGCAAACACAAACAATTCTGAGGACAACAGAATAAACATGTTAAAAGCGCTTTACTGCAGAAAGCACCAATGTGGATCCAACAAATGGTAGACAAATCACACATTAGGGGCATTAAATTCTAGATCATCATAATACAGGACAAATTAAACTGGAATAAGGAATCCCTGTTATTTTTCCTAAGAAGCAAATCTCTTCCATCTTAAACCACTCAAGACAGAATTATCTAGTTTATTGCGGAAACAAAAATTATCAACATTTCCAAACATATGATACTCACCAGCTTATTTTCTGGTTGCTGAATAAATTCTTTCAACTGCTTTACAGTAGCCAGTCTTCGGTCTCTGTCGTCTTCCCGGGTGATCCTCCGAAGAAGATTCGACAGTCGAGACTCATCAGAATAAGACATCGATCGCTCTGGGAATATAAACATCTTGTTATCCACTGAGTATAAATAAACATAAAAACCTCACAACCCAAATATTTTAAAGTACATCAAAAATCACAGTCCACTGGACAATGAAAACTCAATGAATGCTGGGCCCGTCACACTTTTGCTCATCGGTGTAAACGAAGCCCCAGCAGACCGTTAGGTACATAATAGACCCTCAACAAAGATAAACCGAAGTAAACACCTCATTCCAGAGGACCAACTGAGAGACAAAAAAGACTTGGAAATTACTTTCTTCAGTTCTGTCTAAACTGTTTTCAATATCCAGGTAAAGAGCATGGGTATAGGTAAAAGACTTCTACATGTTAGGGATAAAGTCTCAATCAGAAACAGCCTATATGCTTCTATTCTCACCTTGGTATCCCCGAGAAGGGGAGCCTCTTGTTCACATGATCATCACTTTCCCAGGACAAAGTTTTGGTGAATTGCAGTCACAGAGTCAGCTCAACACACACCTCACTACTACCCACCACATGCAAGGCATGCTCCCACTGGGAAATGGCAGTCAGACCTTTCTTCCCTTTATTTAAATGACAAGCAAGCAGGAATGCTCAAACAAGGTGGATGTTACTAATAAAGACGCATTAAATACTAAATATCTCTTTCTTTTTAAATTTTCAGCCATCCTATTTATTGTAATCAACCAATGTACATTAACAACAAACCACAAAGGGTGTGACAGTTTCCTCTCTCTAAAGCATATGAAAGGAAAATTCATAATAAGAGAAATTAAAACACATGAGAGAAGGAACAGGAATGTTTAAATTCCTAGCCCATGGAGTATTTCAGGAAGGAAGGATACTGAAAATGTTTTTAGGCTGCCAGTAGGGAAATCTAGGTTCTATTTACATTTCTGCCACTAGCAAACTGCATAAATCCGAGCCTGTGAGAAGGAAGAATTGGCCTAAATCAGCTTTAGTGTCACTTTCTAGCTTCTAGCCTACATAAGACTTCAAACACTATTAAGAAACAGTATAGCCTTTGACTTAGCATTCCACTTCTGAAAATTTACCCAAAAGAAATCAATTTTTAAAAGCTATAGGCCAACGTGCACAAAGATGTTCACCAAGATACAGATACAAACACATACACCCCAACGGAAAAAAATGATCATAAGCTAAATGTTCAAAGAGTAATCATAACCAACAAAGTGTGTAAATCAGAAATCTTGATTTCATACTCAGCTTTACCAGTAACATAAATTTCTCTTCTAGGAGAAAAGAAGATCATTACCTCTAATTCTCTGAATTTTCAAGGCACTTTACTATAGAGAGAGGCTTGTGTTATAAGGCAGAAAGCGGTATCAGCGTATTTAACTGCAGAAAAGGGACCGCTCCTTATACACCCATATGCCCCATAGGCCCTAGAGTTCAAGGACTTGCTGCAGTAAGAGCCCACTAAACACTATACATTCAGTGTCAACGACAATCAGGAAAAGCCTTTCTTTGAAATCTTATCCAGGGGCCTAGTGGTTAGGTTCAGCACACTCCGCTTCAGCCCAGGTTCAGATCCTGGGCACAGACCTACACCACTCGTCAGCGGCCATGCTGAGGCAGTGACCCACATTTAAAACAGAGGAAGACTGGCACAGATGGTAGCTCAGGGGGACTCTTCCTCAGCCAAAAAAAAATCTTACCCAGTCTTCTCATCTTATTATAAGAGAATTCTCCTTTAAAAAGTATTCAAACCTTTCTTGTGGAAACTTACTCTAAGAAATAGTTCACAGGAAAAGAAATACAAACAATTATCACCTGCACTTTTTAACTCAGAGGAAACTAACCACCTTACAGGTGCAAGGTATTAGCAAGAAATGAGGCATCCAGAAGAGGAGATACAGGTCTTGGTGGAGGCACGTGGGATTGGTCCCCAGTTTGCCCAGCCTTACCCTGTGATTTCCTCATGTCTTTGATGGCTAACGCACGATTGCCATGCTGAATACTGGTGAACTCAGGGCTGGTCACATTGTTAACCCTCAGCTCTTGCCCCAACGACTTCCGACCATAAGTATTTTCCCCAGATCCTCCATTGACACTGTAGCCACCTAAAAACAGCGACAATGACATTATTTTCATGGTGCTCTTTGCTTCACTCAAGCAGTTCCTGACAGTTCAGGATCTCATTACCCACTCTACAGCTCAATGTGCCCTCCTTCTCCAACTCTTCCCCAGTGCCACCTGCCCTGAAATCACTCTGATTTTGCTTAAATATCTTCAATGGAAGTAGAGAAACAAGAACTAAATTAAGTCAGATTTTGCACTTTAAAAACTTTTTAGAAGTCTAGAGAAAAGATGGTAGTCGGGAGAAGACTTCAGCCTTAGTGATATCATTTTCTGTTTTTGGTGGGCAAGGAAACAGCATTTATGTATTATGTGTGTGAAAAGAACATTTAAATTAAAAAAAATTAAGAGGGTAAACTTACTACAAAGTTTCAAAAACAGCACTGCATATAATATTTGTTGTTTGTTTACCACATAGCTCTAAGTCCAGGGTTTCTTTCCTCTGCACCATGGTGTGCTGCCTATTATAAACTGCCATTTTCTTTGATATTTTATATAAACATAAAATATTTATATTTTAAACTAATAGAAGAAAGAGAGAGAGGCGGGGAAGGGAGAAAGAAAAGAGAGGGATAGGTAAGTTAGAAACGAACAGAACCATGCCTCTGCAACGAGGCAATATATACCCTTTTCGTCATTCTGTATGTCAGCGTGGACTCTGGTATCATCGTGTCTTTGCCGAGACACCACAGCTGAATTTGAAGGCTGCAGTCCATAAGACGAAGACCCACCCCTATCTCTGGATGAATATTTTAAATTATCTGGGTCGGCTGATGCACTATCAGTTCTGAAAGAAGAGAGAAGAATAGAAGATTAGAACTTCAAACAAACATTTTAATAGCCCAAATCATAAATCTTTCTTTCACACAAGCTTCTCTCTTCTCTCCACCTTTTAAATGTTTTAAATCATTACTATTACAAATAAGCACTCCAGTGTCTAAAGTCTCAACTGGGAAGGGACTGTCAGTGGATGAAATGCCAGCTTTTCAGCCCCTTCTACTATTCTAAAGACCCATTTAGGAACATGAACAGCTACCAGGATTAGGATGACCAACTCATCCTGCTTTGCTCGAGACTTAACTGGTTTTAGCACTGAAGGTCCCATGTCCCAGAAAGTCCCTCGGTCCTGGGCAGACTGAGACAGTTCATCACCCGCGCCCAGGATTCTCTCCACATAACTTGATAAAAGGAGTAATTCTTCCTAAACTTTCCTCCCAGGAAAGGGTTAAGCAGTAGAAAAATTAATCTTCCCAGTCATAAAAATAAAAAACACTGGCAACATATCAGGTAGGGTGTGTTACCAAATTATTTTTAAAGTACTGCCTCATGGCATTGTGGCATTCTCTCTCTCTCACTTGAACTCATAACTTGATTATTTGGTGGGAAAATAAATGATAGAATGATATGTGAAGCAAGCTCAGTGGGACACAAGGAAAGAACACATTAGCTATAAAGTAACATTATTTTAATGTATTGCAATACTGAAGACTTCACTGAAGATTCCTTAACTATAGAGAATACCTTTTAAAATTATAAAGTGAGGAAAATAAAAGATATCAGATATCAATAAACCTGAATTTGAAGGTTGCAGTCCATAATCTATTTAAAATTCAAGTGTTGTCCAGAATAATCTCTGATACTCCCAACCATTAATCATAAAGTATCAAGAGATAACACTAAATACTCTATGGCAGCACATAAAAAATACCAAAAAAAAAAAAAAAGTTCCTGTCCCAGTGATACGTCCGAAAGGAACAACCTTCTGAGAAGAAAAAAGGAAAAAAACAGCTTTATAACACTTACTAAAAACACCTTCTGAACCCATATTTGGAAAAGTTAAGGACACTGGCAAGAGCAGAAACTAACCTAGTCCTCAACCCCCAGTGCCCTTCCTCCAGGTGTAAAAATGACTGCAGTGTTTGCATATATATTCAATTCAGAGTTTATCATCCTTTGGTTGCCCTCACCCACAAAATACTAAACATGAAACTTTGCATAGGTTCAATCAGTCAGACACACTAACCTGTGTTTACTGGAACCACTATTAATATAGAATGCAGACAGTAAGTCAAATTAAACTTGGATACTTAACTGGCACAAATCTAAATTACTCCTAAAGGCTCTCAAATCTAAAACTTGATAAAATTGCATAATCTTAGCATACTGAATTAACTAAGGCTCCATAATGGAATGCATTCTTCAAACATTCAGGGTTCACTAGTTGATAGACAAAACTCAGCACTTTCCACATATAGAAAATAAAATCTATGGAATTTCAAGAAAAGAATTCTGAGGATATTTTCTAAATATAGTAAGTCTATAAGCATTTAAATACTTTTAACACTAAATGCAGCATGAGAACTTTTTTAAACTAATAAAAAGGCATTCCCCATGTATCTAAAAACAGCACATTAAATGTGCACCTATAATGAACCATAACATATCATTAATTTCTGAAAGGGAATTGAAAAAGAAAAGAGCGTATGAGCTTTTCTGACCAATTTTGAACGTGTCTGTATGTATGGCACCTAAGACAACCTAGAAAAGTAAGCTGTTGGAATGAATGAATAAAATAAAATACTTCTGAAATGCCAAGATAACTGAAGTCTACCAATATTTAAATGTTTGAATTTCCTGTTTTCATTCTGTTTATCTATCACATACACTTCTCCCTTACTATTAAAGAGTTAAATATTTGTATCGTTTTCTGGTGACACAGTAGTAAACATAAGGCAGCAGAGAATACAGGTTAAAAAAAGATCTGGGCTCAAATCCCAGCTCCAGCACTGAAAAGGTATGTGTGACTTTGCACAAGGTGCTTAAATCGCCAAGCTTCGGTTGTCTCTGGAGTAAAATACGTTAGTACTTATCTGCCTCAGTTGTTTCCTGCATAAAATAGAAGATAATACCTATCTAACACATAAGGTTGTTATAAGGCTTAAATAAGATAATGAATTCTTAAGAAATATTTAGCTTACAGGGTTATGCTCAAAGTTATTATGACCATAATACTAAATAAACTCAAGGTTTCCAGTCTAACAGACAAAAATGCCTAAGCAGTTCATGACTTTATGAATACAACCAAAACAAGTTTTTACACTCAATATATCGCAGCTGATTTTAAGTTCTTCACTGAAGAAATTAAGCAATCCACTGCTACCAACAAATCCATTTCTAACTAGGAAGGATTCGATTTCAAACTAACTGGAAAAAACCAGGAGTGACTTCCCAATTTGTCAGAAATACACGTTTTAAAATCCCATGAGTTATGAACATCAAGACTTTTTCCCCCCCCAGAATTTGGGTTCAGAAATATAACAGAAAAATTCACCAGGGTAGAACCACTGTCTCAGAACTGTCTGAAAACTCCCTAGTTGCCAAGTTCTTTTAATATAAACCGATCAAAACATCTCCAACCAAAATTCAAGGGATAGGCATTCTGAACCCAAAAGCACAAAACAGTTCAGCATTTATATGAAATCTCTACTTTTATAATATCTAGACTGCTTAGGTCTCAAAAAAAGTCAGTATAAGGCTGTTAGTACCAAACAAGATGATCCAGTCCAATAAAAAGCAAACTGTTAAAGAACAAAAACAAGCACTTAAAATGAGGTAATCAAAGGCACAAAATAGAAAATGCAGATTTGAACTCAAAGAAGCAGGCATAAACGTTCAGCTAGTTATAAGGGCTGAAAAAGCTACCATCTGCCAGAATTAGTGTCTCAATTTAGTGATAAAAGAAAATGTATCTGTTAAGACTAACTAGCAAGGATCCAAAAATACTTCCACAGCCCCTTTAATACTCTAAAAATATTATGGAGAGAGAGAAAAAACAAAAAAAGAAATGCATAAATTTCCCCAAAATGATTAAACTGAAGTTAAAGCCTGATGTACATGCCACATGAGAGGTAAGTTTCTAAAGCTCATACCTCAAAAATCGCATACTGTATAATATGGAGCCTTTGTGATGTTTTGCATCAAGTCAATCTGTAAGACAGTAGTTACAATATTAGTGAAGACAGTGGGTTAAAACATTGTTGTTCAAACATGAAGCAAATATCATTTATGGGTTAGGTGCTTTTAGTTGAACTATAGCCCTCTAGGGTTCATATGTTGAAGCAAAAATTGAGATTGAAAGCCACTCTGTGCTTTAGAAGATAGAGAGGCTTAAGGTGGCAACCAAAAAAATTTTTAGTACCTAAAAGAATTTAAATGTTAACTATAACATACAAATCACATGCAAATACAGTTACTGCTCATTTTAGTTACCTATTCTCAGTACACAGAAAATGTAATAAATCTGAGATGTCATTCACTTTTGAATGACCCAAATGCTCAGACCCCACATCAACAATCCACCATGTGGTAGGGCATAGTATCTCCTGGCTAAATGTGGTCTTGTGGTCCAGTGTTCTTGTAAGCATTATAAAGAGCAACAACAACAACAAAAAAGCCACTCTGGAAGCATGAAAGTTAGGGAATTCCATAAAGCACCCCGAAATGACTTGATGCAAACACCACACCTAGTGGTGCCACCAGAATAAGCATCAGACTGCTTCAGGTTGTTTTTAACTAGGCTTATTAAGGGATTTCGCTCTCATGGTGAGATCTAATTTGTAATGGACATCAACCAGGAAATGAGATTTGCACTAAAGCCAATGAGGTGGAAATGCATTTATTCTCTAAAGCAATGGTGCTCAAAAATAGTGTCACTGTCACAATGCAGTTGTAGGCTACGCTGTGAGTTTTTCATACTGACAGTTAACACCACTTGAAAAAGATTTACCTTTCAGAAATAAATTCAAGGTTATCCCTGAGTTGTCTCTTACTCACCTGGATTCAGACACGCTTCCATGAGGGATAAGAGTAAAGGTGAAACTATGCATAATCCTGGGCCTTGTATACATCACTTTCACACTAGAGACACTGCTCTAAAACATGAGTCTATGGCTAAAACATTCATTTGGGAGGCTCAGGGACATCAAAATTTAATAAAACAGAAGTGAACCATCATGCCAAAATTATGAGTTTATGTTAGTTTTGCAAAATTTAAATATTAACAGCTAACATAATTTCTTGATGAAACTTCCTTACCTACTTAAATATTAAGTGTCTATAATACCAAATCTTAATTATCTGTTTATGCGTTCTTTGTTACCAACTTTTAATCATTAATCAAACTCTCAACTAAACAGCCACTGTAGACTCAAAATAGCCAGCCCTAGTGGTCTAGTTGTTAAGATTCAGCACTCTCACTGCCACGACCCGGGGTTCATTTCCCAGTCAGGGAACCACACCACTCGTGTGTCAGTTGTCATGCTGTAGCGGCGGTGTGTTGCTGTAACGCTGAAAGCTATGCCAGCAGTACTTCAAATACCAGCAGGGTCGCTCACGGTGGACAGGTTTCAGCGAAGCTTCCAGATTAGACAGACTAGGAAGAAGGACCTGGCCACCCACCTCCAAAAAACCTGGCCATGAAAACGGAGGAATAGGGGCCAGCCCAGTGGCGTGGCAGTTAAGTTCACATGCTCTGCTTCTGCGGCCCAGGGTTTGCCAGTTCAGATCCCGGGCGCAGGCCCAAGTACCGCTTACCAAGCCATGCTGTGGCAGGTGTCCCACATATAAGAAATGGAGGAAGATGGGCACGAATGTTAGCTCAAGGTCAAGCTTCCTCAGCAAAAAGAGGAGAACTGGTGGTGGACGTCAGCTCAGGGCTAATCTTCCTCAAACAAACGAACCAACCTGGCA
Source organism: Equus caballus (assembly GCF_041296265.1). NCBI lineage: Eukaryota > Metazoa > Chordata > Mammalia > Perissodactyla > Equidae > Equus > Equus caballus. The sequence goes on along the minus strand of NC_091696.1, from coordinate 39,585,257 downwards.
GAACAGCAGCAGAGCGCAGTCTGAGAGGGCGCCAGAAGGTGAGAGGACGGCACAGAAAGGCCGGGCAGGGTTCTCTCTGCTGTACACAGAGTCGCTAGGAGCTGGAATCAACTTGACAGCACTAACAACAAAGACTCAAAATATAAAAATATATTCAACTATTGTAAAAGCAATTTTAATTTTACCTTGACCAAAGAGAAGTCTGGCCTTTACTCTTAGCTTCTGGAGGGTAATCTCTAACCTCCTGGAATGCCACGCCTAACAAGAATTTCCTTGTTCACTTGGGGCCTTTGGCCACACCAGAAAGTATACCAATGTAACTTAAGGCAGGGGCTTTGAGTCACATGGATCAACTCAATCTCCAGAAGGGCTGGACACCAAGTTCAGCCACGTGGGCAGTCAATTACGGAGCCCCAATAAAAACTCTGGACACCCAGGCTGGGGTGAGCTTCCGTGGTTGGTAATACTTCATGCACACTGTCACACACCAGCATCAGGAAAGCGATACTGTTCATGACTCCACAGGGAGAGGACAACTGGAAACTCCACATTAGGAACTTTCCTGGACTCTGCCCTATGCGCCTTTACCCTTGGTGGATTTTAATCTATATCCTTTAGCTGTAATAAACCGTAATCATGAGTATAAAGACTGTCAATGAGTTCTCTAAGTCCTTCTGGTGAATTATCCAACCTAAGGGTAATCTTGGAGATCCCCAAACTTGCAACTGGCATCAGAACTAAGGGTGATCTTGTGGACAATGCCCCCTCTAACTCTGCACCTATACTCAAAATCACTGAATGTACTCTAACCCAAAAGTTAAAAGATTGTAAATTTTGTTTTTTAACAACATCTTTAGCAAACATAATAATCTGAACTGACTTCATTATAGTTTATTTCCCTTCCAAGGAATCTCAGACACCTTCTACTGACAGACCTCTAATCAAATTAAGCAAAAGGAACAAACAAAGCAACTCTAGGAAGGCACTACATCAGATTTTAACCTTTGCTTCATGTGCATAACTGTCTTCAGTGAAAAGGTTTGTGAACACACTTCCCCCATGTAGCTCCCTGACTACAACTGGGTCTTCAATGCTGCCCATGTCTCCCTAGCCAGGGCTCTCTCCTTTCCAAAACAGCTTTCAAACTATCTGTACCCTCCTCCTTCCCCCAGCACTACCTGTGGTTACCAATTATAGATTCCTGCTTCACAAGAAGTACAAGCCATTCCACAGCACTCTCAATAATCAGAGAAAATAATTTTGAGTTCCTACCAACCCTGGCAGGCAATTTACCCAAGCAGTTTACATACATTAATCATCTCATTTAATCTCTAACATAATCCCATCAGTTACCATCTTACAGTTGAGGTAACTAAGGTTCCATAACCCATCTAAAATTGCATAGCTTATAAAAGGGAGAGCAGGAACTCAAACTCAGTTCTGACTTTCAAGTTCTTCAACACTCTGCCACTGCCTGCCAACTTCTTTCCAATAAATCCACAAACTCACCTGCCTCTGCATCCAGAGCCTTTCCTCCCATCACCCTCACATAATGGAACCAGGAAACCTCCCATCTCCAGTAACCCTCTGGGGCCATACTTCCCCCCATCTTCTGAGGTATGCCTTGGATCTCCCACTTTCCTACTATTCATCATAACATCAACACAAGAGCACTTGCAAGTGTTTCCTTTAGAAAAAGTCCAAATCTTAACTCCCTTTCTCCTTCTAATTCTAATTTGTCTAGACTCTTCACGGCCAAACCTCTTGAGAAAAATGTATCTTTCTTGCCTTCACTCCCTTTCCAACTCACTGTAATCTGGGTTCCACCCTCAGCACTCCACTGAAACCGTCCCTGCCAATGTAGGAACTGTTCCTCATGGCCTACTTGTCTCTCAAATCCCATAAGCCCATTTCAGATCATCTTGCTCAATGTCCGCCTGACGACTTGCTTTTGACAAGAGTATCCTCACACTCTTTCTCAACACCACTCTGAAGTTTCTTTTGGTAACTTTAATTCCAGTAACTCTACTTTTTCCCAGTTTAAGTACTTTCTTCCTTCATCACTTCCTTCTTTAACCAGCTTAAATTTCATGGTCTATCATTTCAATAATACTCTTGTCAATCCCCTTAACCTCCCTTAATAATTTCCTCACACCACTCTGGCAAAACCCCAACCCTGGATAAACCAAATTATCAATTACCCATTGCCCATCAGTAAGCACGCACCTCACTCCTAGGTCCTCCAGTGTTCACCTCCCATTCTCCACATGCTTATTCAGACCTTCCCCCTTCTCTTTAGATTGCAAAATACTCTACCAAACCCCCAACACATATACACATTCTCACACTCACTCATTCTCTCTACTTCACCAAGAAAAAAAATACCATAACACATCTGCACCCAATTCTAGGCCTTGATTAGGATTCCATCTACTTCTCTTAATCTTTCAAATACTCTTTCTCCGGTGGAGGCTACCTTTCCCACCAAACTCAATTCTCTCCTTAAGTACGTCAAATTTTCTAATGTCTCCCCTTTAAAAATACAAAAATGTATTTTTTAAAAATCACAAAACACAACAAACTGCATCAATCCCACATGTCCCTCCACCAAATAACCTGCCTTCGCTCTCTACAGTCAAACTAAGAGTTTTCTCTGCTCTCCACTCCCATTTCTTTACCTCTACTAGCTCTTCAATCCACACTGATGCAACTTATGCCCCATCACTTTTGGCAAAACCAACTATGACCTCTACGTTCCTAAATTCAAGATATACTTCAGACTTCATCTTACTCATCCTCTCAGCAGCTTTCACAGGGCTGTGGAGGAGGGTGGAGCAGGTTGTGGCTTGCACAAAGCTGTCTTGCAGAGGAATGAGGTGGGCTGAATGAAAACCACTTTTTTTTTTTTCGGTGAGGAAGACTGGCCCTGAGCTAACATCCATTGCCAACCTTCCTCTTTTGCTGAGGAAGATTAGCCCTGAGCTAACATCGGAACCCATCTTCCTCTATTTTGTATATGGGATGCCACCACAGCATGGCTTGATGAGCAGTGCATAGGTCTGTGCCTGAGATCCGCACCTGCACACCCCAGGCCACTGAAGCAGAGCACACAAACTTAACCACTACACCACTGGGCCGGCCCCGAAAACCACTTTTAAAAATTCTTACAATAACCCTCTGTGCTAAGATCCTGAGAATTCAAAGTAAACACATTCTTCCCTTGCTTTGGCTTATGGGATGTTATATTCTGTACTTCTTCCCACCTCTCTGGTTCTGCTTTCTCAGGAAACTCTAAAGTCTTGCTCAGCCTCTTCTACCAAACACCCTGGAGTTTCTCAAGGCCTGACCTTAGGGCCCTCTGTTCATCTCACTTTGTACTCTCTCCCTCAATTCATGGCAATGGCAGTATTTATCCTCTGTATGTCACTGACTGCCAAATCTAGACCTCCATCATAGAAGTCTACTCTGAGGTCCAGACCAAAATACCCAACTGTTTAAAAAACAATCTCAATGTTCTAACGCCTCAAACACAACAACTGGCTCCTTTCCTCCCAGAATCCCCATTTTAATAAATGGTACCATGATCAGCTATTTTCTAATAAACAGCACTATTCGGTCAGTCAGACAGAGTATGTTTCCTGCCTCCAGTTCTCCTCTCTATCCCATTTCTCCTCCACACTGCAACAAAAATAATTCTCATAAAACACAAATCTGATGTCCTCCTGCTGCCTTCATAATCCCATGTACCTTACTTTCCTTTCAAGCTAAACCTCTACCAACCAACCACCCCTTCTACACTCTATGCCATCAGCCTAATCTTGCAGTGCCATAGAAAGAATCACCTTGCTCAGCCCTGTCTGCCCAGAACAGCCCTGTCCTTGCCCCTCACCAACCCTAGCTAATTTCTCTTTATCCTCCAAGCTGAAGCTTTCCTTTAGAAAGTTTCTGATTGCCCTGGGGCTGGCGAGGAGCCCCTGCTATATATGCGGCTACCAAAGAACCTAATAGTTCCCTTAGCTCTTACACCTTTTGAAAAGCTTATTTAACTGTGTTCTGTCAGAAGCCTGGAAATACCAGAAGGGCAGGGGCCTATCAGATTTGCTTATCATTGTACCCCTGTTGCCTAGATAGCATATAAACTACGTGTTGACTAAATGACTGCCTAGACTCATAACTGAGGCCATTCTCTTGACCTTGGAATATAGTCCCCCAACCTAACCCAATAATAACTTTTCTTAAGATTCAACCTGCAACCCACATTCCCTTTCCAAAACATTCTATTAAAATTAACAATATTTTCTTGATTATTACCTCAAGAGAATTTAGAGCTAACAAATTCCAAAAGGTGAACTAAGATGGTTCCAACCCTCTAAGAACTTACGATCTAAAAAGAAAAAACTCTAAGTCAGTGTAAGTTCCAATTAGGAATATAAAATGCTCTGTGATTTCAGGAAAATAATCCCATCATTCATTCGTTCTTCAAACTCTTATAGCACCAAAAAAGTGTGTACCACACTAGTTTCCACTTTACTACTTACATACTAGCTTCCATTTGCTCACGTGTTTGAGATGCTAGTATTGAAGGCAGGGAGTATTACTATACCACACACCTTTCATAGGGAAAACATAACAGCACAATGGTTGCTGCTTGAAGAGGGGAGAGGGAAAGACTAGAAGATGACCTTGGTTCAAAACCCATTATGATTGTTCAAATGAAGTAAAAGTGTGTCTCCTAAGTTAAAACTTTCATAACTAAACTTTGGTCTATGCATATAATTTAAGAGTAACTTTTCTGAACACAAAAAAGAAGTCAGAAACAGAAAGGACTGGCTTCAGCAATATATTTACATAAATTCTGAATTTTTTAATCTACTCAACATGCATTTTAAAAGCCTTATTCATTTTTGTGCATCAAAGGACACTCTATGCCCCAAGAAAGTAAAAGACAACTCATAAATTGGAGAAAATATTTGCAAATCACCTATCTCATAAGAGTCTAGTATCCAAAATATACAAGGAAATCCTATAACTCAACAAGAAGACAAACAATCCAATTTAAAAATAAGCAAGACTTAGGGGCTGGCCCCGTGGCCGAGTGGTTAAGTTCGCGCGCTCCGCAGCAGGCGGGCCAGTGTTTCGTTAGTTCGAATCCTGGGCGCGGACATGGCACTGCTCATCAGACCACGCTGAGGCAGCGTCCCACATGCCACAACTAGAAGAACCCACAACGAAGAATACACAACTATGTACCGGGGGGCTTTGGGGAGAAAAAGGAAAAAATAAAATCTTAAAAAAAATAAAAATAAAAATAAGCAAGACTTAAATAGATATATTTCTCCAAAGATAAACAGATGGCCAATAAGCACATGAAAAGTTGCTCAACATCATCAGTGATTGGGGAAATGCAAACCAAAACCACAATGAGAAACCACACCCACTAAGCCATAATTTTTTTAAAAAAACAGAAAATAGCTAGTGTTGTGAGGATATGGAGAAATTTGAGTCCTCATACATTATTGGTGGGAATGTAAAATGGTATAACCACTTTAGAAAACAGTTTGGCAGTTCCTCAAAATGTTAACCATAGAATTACTATATGACCTAGCAAATCCACTACTAGGTATATGCCCAAAAGAACTGAGAACCGGTGCTCAAACAAAAACCTGTACACAGACACTCAACCACAACAGTATCCACAACAGCCGAAAGGCAGAAACCCAAATGTCCATCAAAGGATGAATCGATAAAATGTGATCTATATAATGAAATATCATTCAGCTACAAAAAGGAATGAAGTACTGATACCTGCTATAACATGGACGAACTTTAAAAGGTTATGCGAAGTGAAAGGCCAGACACAAAAAGCTACATATTGTATGATTCCTTTTGTATGAAACATCCAGAATAGGCAAATCCACAGGGAAAGTAGATTTGTGGTTGCCAGGAGCTGGGAGGAGGGGAGGATGGGGAGTGACTGTTGAATGGGTACAGGGTTTCCATTTGGGGTGACGAAAAGTTCTGGAACTAGACAGTGGTAATGGTTGCACAACATCATGAATGTACTTAATACCAGTGAACCGTAAAATGGTAAATTTTATGTGCATTTTACCATAATTTGAGAAAGCCTTATTTATGACATTCTTGAAAAGGCAAAATTATAGGGGGGAAAAACCCAGTGGTTACCAAGAGCTGGGAGTAGAAGCTGACTACAAAGGGGCACAAGGAAATTTTGGAGGATGATGGAACTATTCCATAGCCTGACTGTGGTGGTCATGGTTATAATACTACAGGCATTTGTCAAAACTCAAAGAACTATACAGCATGTAAATTACACCTCAATAAACCTGACTTTAAAGTATAAAAGATAAATTAAAAACCGTTGGTTTATTTCAATAATTCAGTATTTCATGACTTATATTGCCTACTATATTTAGCCTACCATGTTCTAAAGGGAAAAGCAAAAATGAAGCACTGGCTTAAAGCTTTTGAATGAGACCAGACTGTTAGCGCCTGAATTAATTTAGCAGGCATAAGAAGAGCTGGAACATAAGAAGAGCTCGGAAAGGATTAACCCAGCCAAGGTGCAGGAAAAAAAAAAACACTGCACTTACACAGTAAAAGACAACTGTTACCTATTTTAACAGCAAAAGTTCTAAATTTCCAGCAAGACAGCAACTTTACTCTTTGTCAATGCCTGAGAAATACCTGAGACAGTCCTTATAGCACTTCATTTTTTAAAAAAAGAAATGCACAATAAGTTCTTAATATTTTATTGCATTGCCTACCCATTTTGATAGCTTTCTAAATTGTGGCTAAATTCTTATTAACTAACCACTGAGACAACACAAAAAACTTAAAGAGTCAAAGCACTAAGGCTAGTAAAATCATTGGCTGAGACAGAGACATGAAATCCAAGCTAATTTATTCTAAGTACTTAAGTATTCTGAGGTTATGTACCTCATCTGGCATAAATTCATATCTTAGTGGGGATTAAGAATATTCGCAGTTATAAAATCTTGTATGCTTTTATCTCCACTTCAGATGTGAATTCAGTGTTCAGTATCTAGCAAAAACAATTTTCTTTATGCTAAATAACCATTCACCTAAAGGCTCCTGAATCTAAGGCACCAGGTCAATTTGACTCACTTTGTCCTGGCCTTTACTTGTAACCCAAGCTAGCGTACAGCCTTAAAAAGAAACCCTGCTTCAGCTCCTATTTGCATCGCTTATCTTACCCTTTTGTCAGCAAGTCCTGGAAGTACTTTAGAAACATCCCATTCAGCCTGGGAAATTGCCAAGATTGAAAGGAAATCTCTTACTCCATGACCTCCCTAGCAGAGGAAGGACAAAAAGACTCAAAGTCCACAAAGACACAAGTCCCACCCCTTCACACCCACCCCAAGGCTCTCTAGTTAAAAGCCGAACGTTGGACGGAGATTAAGAATCACTACAGAGGTAAACACTACAGGAATTCTAAAAAGAGGTCTGGAAACCAGACTGGGACTCTATAATCAAGAAAAAAGAACTACTTTATTAATGTAAGAAATGTGTGTGACCACCTTTAAAAAGTCCTGAAAATAAGCAAATAATGACTCTGAGTTATTCTGATAAAGTTCCTCTAGCTAACAGACTTGAGCATATCCCCCAAGGAACTGACATGCTTGTGAGATTCTCTAACAATTATCTATTTTAAATCTTCTCTTTAAAAATAATCCTGGGGCGGGCCCAGTGGCGTAATGGTTAAGTTCATGTGCTCTGCATCGGCAGCCTAGGGGGCAGCCTCGGGTTCATGGGTTCGGATCCAAGGTGCAGACCTATGCACCACTTAACAAGCCACGCTGTTGCAGGCATCCCATATATAAAGTAAAGGAAGATGGGCACGGATGTTAGCTCAGGGCCAATCTTCCTCAGCAAAAAAATAATTATAATCATAATCATAAAAAGCACTGTGGTCTCCTTTAAAAATAAATGTACTGTTTAACAGATAACATTATTACCATTATTTTTTTTAAGAGGTGAGACTTGTCAAGAAAAATGTGCTTGCCAAAAATCACTTGTTACACATTAAGAAAAAACAAAAATTATCCAACTTAAACATAGATACTTTTAAAGAAGACTATTACCAAGTAAGGCACCAGTGCCTCATGGTAAGGGACACAACCCTACAAATCTTGGGCACAGTCGAGGTTTTGGGGCATCAAAAGAGCAATATTCTACCATGCATCGCTTAATGCATAACATATCTCACATATGATGGCAAATATGGAAAAGACACTGGACTTCACATTCCACATCAGTGATTCTCAACAAATAGGAAGATATTACTAGAAATATCTTTAGGGCATTCTCAAATTATATACATGACCCCTGCCCCAACTCTCTTAAAAAATATATACATCTTAGAGAGGAATCTAAAACACCCTGGCTCTATTTCTAACTTTACCAAAGTAATTATAGTAAGACAGCATGTAGATTCTTTTTTTTTTTTAAAGATTGGCACCTGAGCTAACAACTGTTGCCAATCTTTTTTTTTCCTTCTTCTCCCCAAAGCCCCCCAGTACATAGTTGCATATTCTAGTTGCAGGTCCTTCTGGTTCTGCTATATGGGACACCGCCTCCGCATGGCTTGATGAATGGCACTAGGTCTGTGCCCAGGAACCGAACAGGCGAAACCCTGGGCCACTGAAGCAGAGCGTGCAAACTTAACCACTTGGCCAGGGGGCCAGCCCCAGGTTGGCTAGATTTTTAAATGGACTGATTCTTTTCAACATCCCTAAGAACTCCTATAGGACCTATCTCCTTAAGTATCCCAAGGTAGGAAATACACTGTTAAACAACAAATTGGGAAAGAAACATAATTCCTGTAATCAGAGATAAAATATGTATGGTAAACCCTCCTACTTAAGCACTGGGATCTCTTTTAGGGGTGATCTTGAAATAGCCATTTCCTACTACTTAAACATAAATAAATAAAAAGGTCTCATAGATAAATCTCAAAAGATACGGGCTCCTAAATTAAACAGTTGAGAAAGGACGATACTTTTCAGAAAAATCACACTATTCTTCTAACTGTAGGAAAATTCATTAAATGAAGACAGTTATTGGTAGTTACTGAAACATACTAGTAAGCAGCACTCAAGAGCCAGGAAACAATGCTCCCACTGTGCTCAGCAGTAGCCAGAAACATACTCAGGTATTTAAAGTATTTAGCCTTAAGTTTAAGAAAGCTATGAAACAGTTCAAAATCATCACTTAAGCCACTTTAAACTCACAAGATCTATAAAATCCTATCTTTTTCTTTTGTTATATTTTATACTAAATACACTTTAGTCAGATTGATTTAAGTAGTTTAAAATAAGAACCTTTTATAATTTCCTTTTACAACAAGAGAAAACCTAATGTTTCCAGATATGAAGTTTCTTAGGAGACTATTTACTCGTTTTGAGTAAATTTATAGTGCCATAATTTAAAATAGCACCAAAATCTCATGATAGCTTAATACTGTACATATATTCTTATAATGATACAAAATTTCATTAATTCCTATCTTTGTTTAGAAGATACATGTGGTTCTTTTTTCTAAGTACTTCTGGGCCATCCCTGTGGCGTAGTGGTTAAGTTCGTGCTGTCCACTTTGGCAGCCCAGGGTTTGTAGGTTCAGATCCCAGGCACGGAACTTCACATCACTCAACAAACCACTGTGGCAGTCCCACATACAATATAGAGGAAGACTTGCACGGATGTTAGCTCAGGGCCACTCTTCACCCAAAATTAAACTAATTAATTTAAATAAGTACTTCAGACTATTACACTGGTAGAGCATGTCTTTTCCATGATTCCAATCTTCCTCACCCAAAAATAAACAAGTAAATAAAAAATAAGTACTTCAGACTCTTACACTGGTAGAGCACACCCTTTTCATGACTCCATGATCCATTCTCTCTTCTCCCTTTAAAACAAACATACATACATACTAGACCCAGGCGGGGGGGGGGGGGGGGGGGGGGGAGGGGGGGGAGCAGTGCAGCGTTCAACTGATGTTCTTAAATTCCAACTGCATAATAGCAGTTAAGCAAGGTACACCTAGCTTTTAACTCACCCTCTATTTAATTCCATTTGCACCTGCCCTCCAATACATGCAACAGACACAAAGATTAGATCCTTTTTGCTGGCTCACAATTTCAACTGGTATCAAGTTCTTAAAGTGTGAATAATAAGATAGGGAGAACAAATAAAGAATGATGCAGATCTATAAATTCCTCATTAGCCAACTTGAAACAAGTTTATCAGCCTAATGAAAGCACTCCAGCAAATGTAGAAAGAGAATCACTTCTATACTGGAGGGCAATTATTTGCATCTCCACCAATACTTTTTTTTAAAGTACGCTTACAAGCAACATCACAAATGTCATGTACCATACTTAACAGAAATTTAACAATTATCCTCTAAGAGACTTGACATAAATACCCTTTACAAAATTTTTAGAAGTTACCACACACACACTCTAGTACTCAGAGTACTAGAAGAGAAAAATGAAATTTGAACTAGTTATGTGCCCATGAGTGTAGTTAATTCTAAAACTTTTTGAGGAAGAGATAAAAGAGGGGGGGTTCTTTAAAATTCCAAATTTGATTCAGACACGGTAACATAAATAGCATTTGTATGGCACTTTAACAGTTCTAAGAGCAATTTCCCAAACTTCATCTTTAACCCTCATAACTCTACATCTTAAGGAAGGCAAGAATGCCCTCCTCCGAGAGACAGCTGGTAGTGCCAGTACAAAAGACCTCTGTCTTCCCATTCTTAGTCCTCTGCTATTTTCATGACACCAGCCTCTCCTAAGATAAATATTTGTGAAGGATCAATACTAAAAATGCACACATTCTTAAAAATAAATACACCTTAGAGAGGCATCTAAAAACACCCCGGTTCTATTTCTAATTTCTCCAACGCAATTATACTAAGACAGCAAGTGGATTTTTACATGGACTAAAAGATCAAGGAGAACAGCACTACTGGTACAATTCTTATATCCTCAATACGATTACAACAAAAACATACGGAATACTAGCAGTATAGTAACTACGCAAGATAGGCCACTTTAATCAAATAAAACGCTTCTTTTATAAAACTTTGTTTTATAGTCAGTCAACTGATTACCCCGACATACCTTTATTAAGTTCATTCTTAATTCCAATATTTTCAAAAAAGGAACAAGACATATATTAAAATGCTATCACTACCTCAAATATGTAATGACAGAACCGCTTTTCATAGTCAGAATTCTAACTGAAGTCCTTTAAAAACAATACAAACTATGTCTTAAGGTAGATTTTTTTAAACATGACTAATGAATAAACTCTAAATCTCAAGTTTCATAGTCCTGCTGCTGGGAAACCTGCTATATTTTCATTTTTCTTCACATGTACCCAAAGAATAGAAGGGCAGGCAAGAAAGACGATCAATCTTCATAGGAAAGAAATTCCAGGATGTGTTTTATTTTCAATTAAATACGTATTAATTCAACCACACCATACTATGTGATACTGGTGATCTGTATCATCCAATCATAAAAGAGTTCCATTCTATAAAGAGGACAAAAAGGTTGACATCTTTCCTCAAATTAATAGGTTTTTCTGTCTAAATTCTAGCAAATCTCAGGAAGCCAACATACAATCTGTCATTAGGGCAATTAATCTGAATTTCCAGTGTCAGAATCAAAACAGAGTCTGGAAATAAAGTGTTATATTTCACACAAGAAATTCCAGGGTTCATATTATGAGGCATGTAGACCAGGGAGACCCTCAAGAGGCTCAACAGCAAGCATCATGGATTGCTCCAAAGAACTAAATGTTGCAAGACGCAAGTTAAAATCTCAAACACATACATAACACATATACACATCTTTTAAAATCAGAAGATTAAAATGCTAACGAGAAGAGCACGAAGACAAGTTTTCAATTAATATAAGAGGGAAAAATTTAAATTCAAAGAGCTTCAGTAAAAAATAAAAGAAAGTGTTGTCAACGTAGTCAAATATGGAAGAAAAACTAATATATTTAACTTTATAAAATCTAAGACATACTTATTAGTGGAGCCTTTTCCCTAATCAACAGAAAAGGTATTATATACTGGATGCCACCCAAATATAAAGATCTAGTAAACAGTAAGTTTAACCTTGTTTTTTTTAAACTGCAGATAGATACATAAGTATACAATTACCTTAGGACACTGCCGAAATATTAATAATATTCTTGTGGACCTATAAGAGCACTGCTGAGGTTCTCTTTATGATGATAAAAATGGTAAAGGAAAAGTACTACCTCTCCTTAAAAACAAAGAAATAGCAAAATTTAGGAAATTCCATACCAAAAAACTATCTATATTCTGATACCAGAAACTCCTCTAAAAGAGGTTTTTAAATGGTAAATACCAGAAGTCTGTAAAAGGTTGTAAGTAATACACGAGTTCTTACACATACTATAAATAATAAGAATAGCAACATTAACCTCCAAAGGAATAATTTCTAACAGGAAGACAACTGCCTTTTTTGAAAGGATAGGAAGATTAATATGAAAGAAGTAATTCACTATGTTTAGCAATCTGCTGATTCTGGAAGATTCGGGTTTCAGTCACTCCCCAATCAGCAGGCATCCGAGAGGCAGGAAGTCCGCTTCCTCGGGTATTCTACTGCAATGCCAGAAGGCTCAAGCCGGTGCCTAACTTTTCGTGATTAGACTGCTCACATAATGTACAGATAGATACAACAGATATGGGATAAAATGCCAATGGGTAAAAGAACTTTAAATTTGTGAGCAACGTATTTTTTCAAGATGGATAAAACCTATGAATCTTAAATGACCATACTCTTTCTTCTGTGAAAGATCTGGCCACCTCAGTCCACTAGAACACCGTCCCTTTGAACCCGTTCAATCAGCTGATGTAAGCTGCTGCCTCGGGCTAACCAGGCTGCTTACAAGGAACAGCTCCCCTAAAAATGCAACGCCTCCTATGGCAACAATGTTGTAAGCTCTGGAGCTAACTCTAAACACAGAAACAAATTTGCAGAATTCCAGTTTTATGTATTTACTTGAGGAAGGAATCGAAATACACAAAGTACAGTGTATGCTGTTTACTGAGCACTGACAGGGAAGAAGGGACATACAGAGGCAAAAAGAATATACGAGACGCAAGCACATACGCAGGTTACGTTTTATTGGGGAAGACACACATGAAAATCCCAGTAAGTGCTATGAGGAAAACCTACAGTGAAGTGTTAAAGAAGGCTGCTGCTTCTCACTGAGGGGGTGACATTTAGGCTGAGACAGCCTGAGAGCACCCAGGTCAAGTACTCTGAGAAAAGAAATCTATGTTGTAGGGACAAAGCAAGAAGAGCAAGTGCAAAGGCCCTAAAGCAGAACTGAGCTTGGGGAGCGCTTTAGGGCAAGAAGACAGAGATGTGGGGGAGAATCTGGCTCTGGCTCAGCCCTCAGGGACTTAAACTAGTTGGGGGAACACAAGAAACCAATCACCGAACTGAGAAGCATAGTTACTTTCACGTAGACGGCTGCAAGATTCGGAAAGGAAAGGGATCACAAAGGGTGGCAGTAGCGGGGCAGGGGTCTTAAAGGAAGCACGAGGTTTAGATTGGGGAGAGCGTGAAACACAGCAAAGCCACAGTCGGTATGGAGAGTGTGGAGAAAGGTCCACAAACCTGTAGCTCAGAGGAATAAACTCAGCCAAGCAGAGGAGCTCCTCCAAGTTCTAGGACATGAATGCCTGAAAAGGTTGACGGTGGCTCCACCGTCTGAAACTGTTTTCACGGGGATCCTCAGATACCCCAAGTTAAGTATGCTTACAGCAAAAGAGGAGTAATAGAAATATGTTGAAGATAATGAGGTTATCAATTCTCAGAAACCATTCAGTTGGTAATAAATCATAAGATAATATTCAAAGATTTCCTTTCTACAAAAAATGTTAAGGTGAAATCTACCTGTACACACTGTCGGGTTTTTGGGGGGGTAGGGGGGTTACCCAACTGAAAAGTCATTGTGCATCTGCATCTTGATTGGGGTAGTGGTTCCACAGGTGTATATATTTGTCAAAATTCACTGAACTTAACACCTATACACATGTAAATTTTACCTCAAAAAAGTAACACAATAAAGTTCAAAAAAAAAGAATTCCGGGGCCAACCCGTGGCCGAGTGGTCAGGTTCTCGCGCTCTGCTGCGGCGGCCCAGGGATCGCTGGTTCAGATCCTGGGTGCAGACCCACACACCACTCCTCAAGCCATGCTCAAGCCACATTCTATCTGTGGCGGCGTCCCACATAGAAGAACTAGAAGGACCCACAACTAGGACATACAACTATGTACTGGGGCTTTGGGGAGGGAAAAAAAAAAGAACTCAACTAAAAGGAAAGTACACTCAATCAACCAATACAAGATGGAGTGGAACCAACGTTATAAAAACAAATGTCTCGGGGACCAGCCCGGTGGTGCAGCAGTTAAGTTTCCACATTCCACTTTGGTGGCCCAGGGTTTCGCCGGTTTGGATCCCGGGTGCGGACATGGCACCACTCATCAAGCCATGCTGAGGTGGCGTCCCACATAGCACAACTAGAAGAACCCACAACTAAAAATATACAACTGTGTATCGGGGGCTTTAGGGAGAAAAAGAAAAAATAAAATCTCTAAAGACAAATGTCTCTACATCAAAAAACTCTATACGAATTTAAGAGGTTACACTCTGCATTTTAAAAAAATTAAAATGTAATAAGCTGGAATATTTCATTTAGAATTAAACCACAAAATGTCTGCAATCTTTACTGTTACACTTCTGTGTAAGAGGGGTATTATTTTCTTGTCCCCAAAATAAAATGGGTGCTGAGACAACTTTAAGATAGCCAAAGACAAGCAACCAAACAATAATAATATAAAGAGACGCCAAACAATTGACAACTTGTGTGACTCCATAAAGGGAAGTCCACTGAAATGAGTCTCAGGGATTTATTTTACGTGATTAGGATAGAGAAAGAAAGGCAAGTAAGTAAGTGCCTACTATACGCCAGGCAGTGAAGGCAGGAAACCTTAAATTAAAACATTGTGAGAACTTGATGTTCCCAAAAGACATCATGGACCACACGCCAGTTTATGTGTATGACCATTCCATATACATAAGTGTCCTAAGCTGAACTGAAGTGTGAGCAGAGAAAAAGAATCACTTTAGTGCTCATCCTCAATCGATACCAGATAACAAATGATGGGCTTCTGCTTATAGAAATTCCCACATATTGGGCTGAATATTTTGTCTGAATTTAAATCATGAGCTATAAACAGAATACTCAGGTCCTCAGCAGTCTCCCATCTAGACTGTTCCAACTGCCTCCTACTGTGGTTACATATACACACCCCCCAACTAATTTTAATCTTCTAAACTAATGCCACTTCCCTGCTGGTAAAACTTCAATGGATCCCTAAGGTCACACCAAATACACTTAAACTATGGTTCAAGGCCTACAAAACAGCTCAATCCAGCTCTTGAGCTTTCTCTCTTATTTGTATCACTTCTCTTAACTACTTCATCCTTCTAACCAAACTGGGAATTTCTTACCAAGGATAACTTGCATTTTGCCATCTCCCCTACTTTCTTCTGTTTTGGGGTTGTTTTGGTTTTTTTTTTGAGAGAGAGATCCTCCCCAAATTTACTATCAAAAAAGTACAGATCAATTTCATGGCCCACTGCCCCCAACTCAACGGTACGGTTTTCCCTCTTCTGACAGTCCAGGCTTTAAACTTTCTTAATCACATGTAAAAATAATTATACCAAGAATTATATCACAATTAATATCCACGTAATGCTTTACCTTTTACAAAGCCCCTTCTTATCTCCCATACTAACCTAGAGCCTCCTTAAAATCAGTGGTTCTATTAATCTTAAAAACTTTAATCTGTCTACATTTTACCAAAAATGGAAGCTATTTTTAACATACAGTTTCATTCTTTTAGACTTGTAGAAAGATCATTAAGTTTGGGCACATTAAGACACCTGATACATATCTGTTAACCAAAGTCCTACGACTCCCAAGTGTAGAAGTAAAATTTGTTTTGATGTTGACCTGAATGCAACCTCATTTGTTGAACTAATCTATATTTGACTCCAATATCAAAATAATCATGTCATTTTGGAATATTAAAATGTACAGTAACTAATTATACATTTAATTTTAAACCATTCTGATCTCTATCTTGATTGATACAACTAGAAGATTACTTCTCAAAATAAAACCAAGAAAAGGACAGGGGGCTGGCCTGGTGGTGAAGTGGTTAAGTTTGCACACTCCGCTTCGAAGGTTTGGATCCTGGGCGCCGCCCAAGCACTGCTTGTCAAGCCACACGGCGGTGGCATCCCACATAAAACAGAGGAAGACTGGCACAGATGTTAGCTCAGTGATGATCTTCCTCAAGCAAAAAGAGGAAGACTGGCAACAGATCAGAGCTAATCTCACTCACAAAAAAAAAGAGAGAGAGAGAGAAGAACAGGACAAGCTTTGGCTAGTGGCAAGGATAAAACCATTCATTTGCCTAATCATTCTTAAATGATAATTCAGAGTACAGTGAACGAAAATGAAGACTATCAGCCAGTGCTACATAAATGCTTTCTGCTGAAGGTATGCTTGTAGCAAAGGCAGGCCTGCTCTGTCGCCAGATGACAGGAGTCTATTCAGCCACCTGGCACACTTCCTGTCAATATGTGCAACCATGATTGACTCAACGGTGGGTTTCCAGACTACGTGACAAACTAACACTATGAGAAACCAACGAGAATTGCTTTTCTAAATCCCACTTTTTCAAAAGCCTAAATCTAGGAAAACAGAACCCAAAAAAAATCAGACAAGGAATGGTAAAGGCAAATAATTTTTTTAAAAACCAAAATGATTCAGATGAACCGTAAAGAATTTGCCTGCATCTGAAGATGTTTAGAAAAATAAACTCCCATTTAAACAAGGGGGAAAGATAAGGCTCCATTCTGTTGGTTAACTGGAGTCAGTCACCTTTCCGAAGTGAAGAGGGGACAGAATAACAACCTCAAACCATGAAAACTTATGACTTGGCAAACATCTGAGGTTTTTTATTAGCTATTTAACAAAACAACTATGGTGACTGCAAATAAATCAAGTTGTGCTATGGGGTATTGTCCACACTACTCTGTTCCCTTCTCCACAAAGAAGCCAAGTATTTCCAACATCCTAACCAACTGTTACTCCATGTAACCAAGTACATCTCACAGTATTTGTCTACCTAGGCAATAAGCTCTGAGAATTTGTTACAGAGCACAGCTTCAAAGAAAGCTCACATCCTCCCGCAACACAGCACACACAGTCAAGAAATAAAGCACTTGAAAGAAGAAAACAACACGGATAATATTAATAACCCATGTCCATATTCCATAACTATAAGCCATTCTGTTTCATACTTGTCAAATAAGTCAGGTGACCCAGCATGTGGCTGCAACTCCACTACTCCATTTATTTAGAACTACAAGTTACAATTTATTATTTTCCGAAAGCTCTAGGATATTTGAGAAGGGCACTTTATTTAGCCCTCTAAAGATACACTAAATTCTTATACATATGCTGACCACAGTACTGAAAAATAATGGAAAATCCATAGCAAAAGAAGAGCTTTCAAACATCAAATTCAGGCTCATATATCATCAACCTGTTGGATGCAAAAAAATTAAATTTTACACATTTCAAGGAAAGTACAAAACAACTAAGAATGTCAATTACAGATAAAAATACTTAAACAAGTCAATCGATTTTATTTAAAACACTTACAAACCCTAAGTGATAAAGGACAAGTAAAACTGCTTTCCAAACAGTTTCTTTTTTAAACTACTTAGACATCTCAATTCTAGATTCAGACACTAACTTTTAATGTCACCTAGGTATGTACATTGGTTCTCAACAGACACAGGACTTGGGAAGGCATATTAAACAGACTAAGATGTGTACCACGTTTTGATTTTTCAATCACATCTTAAAATGTTACATTCTAACATCTTCTTAAATTATTTATTTCCAAACACTGCTGGAATTACACGCAACCATCAGGAAGCGAAAGTCACTCCAACAACGTGTGCGTCTTCCATCTATTTGGCCAGTTCCTGGACAACTGTAACGCAAGTTTGCTTCCAAGTATGAGAGCTCCATGAATCAACTAACTCTAAACTATTACACACATTTAGGGAGTTCTAAGCACCGAGCTAATTCCAAATAGTCTCTCAACATTACAAGCACTTACTCGGTAAGAGAGAGAAGAATAAATCAGCCCCAAATTAGGTACAACTGCCCCATGGTTAATCAGAAAGACACGAAAATTAATTTTTTTTAATAAAAAGGTTGATACTCCTAATATATTCAATTCCAACTAGGCCCTAAAGCGGTGAGCGCGAATCCTCCTCCATACGCGAGGACCTTCTCCACCGGTGAGCGGCCCACTCAAGTGCCCAGGTATGAACAGCTCTCCACCAGGGTAACCGCCCCTCCACTTGGGGAAAACTTCACTTCCCAGGACCAGAGTGGGTCGGCCCCATGAACACAGTGACAGCCTCATTCCCCGCCCCACAACCGCCCTGCCTAAAGTCAGGGTAAAACCTTGGAGGTTTTTTTAAAGTACTGACACGTGGGGGGCACAGAAGGGATCACAGTTAAGGAGGTCTTTCACGTGGGGACCGAGAGGATGAGGAGCCAAGGAAGTCAATGGGTAACAGACAGGGTCCTGGACTCCCAGGATCCCCCAACTTTCTAATCCCAACTCGGGGGGAAGGTGGTCACTAGAAAGTGGCCCCCCTCCCCGGCCCCTCTCTTACCCCCTCCCTGACCCACCTCCTAGGCAGCGCCCCCGCGGGCGCCCTGGGTCTCGGCTCCAGCCCCGGGGCTGAAATGCAGAGAGAGGGGAGGCAACTAGGCCTCGCCTCCCCGCGGCCTTCCTCCCCCAGCCGGGGCGGGAGGAACCCAGGAAGCCGCGCCCGGTGCCCGGGGGGTGGAGGGCCTAGGCCGCGCCTCCCCGCTCGCCGGCCCTAGGCCGCGGCCGGCCCGAGGCGGGGCCGGGGGTCGGTGCGGCGGGCTGGGCGCCGGCTCACCCACCTGGGTTGCCAGTCATTCCAGCTCCGCGGGTACTTGGTGCCGCCGCCGCCGCCGCCGCCGCTGCTCAGCCGAGACCCCGGGGCTCTGCGGCTCATTACCTTCCCCGACACGACATGGCCAAGCGCCGCCGCCCGAAGAAGCGCGAGTCGCCGCCCGAACCGGCCGCCGCCGACACGCCGCTCCGGCCCGGGGCTGAGGAGGAAGCCGAGGAGGAGGAGGCGGCGGCGGAGGGCGGGGGAGGCGGACGGCCGTTCCGGGTTCCGCCTGAGCCCGCAGCGCAGGACGAGGAGGCGGGAGCGGCGCGGCGAGGGGGAGGCGGAGGCAGGGGAGGCGACGTCTCTCCCAGGGCCGTGCGCGGCCCGCGACGCCGGGGCCCAGGAGGAGGACGGCGAGGAGGAGGCGGTGGCGGCGGCCGCTCACGCTCACACAGCCACGGCTTCCCCGCCTCCCGGCTCCGCCCGCCGCGCTGCCGCTGCCGCACGGCATGCTGGGAGCGAGGGGCGGTGCCGGCGCCCGCCGGGCCAGGGGAGAGGGGCGGGGCCGGCCGGGTGTGGCGGGGCGGGGCCTGCTCCGGGGGCGTGGCAGGGGGCGTGGCGAGCGGGCGGCCCGCCCGCGCCCTGGGCTCGCCCGGCTCTCCGCGGACTGCGCCGAAGTCCGCGCTCCGCCGCGGGGGGTCATGGGAGAGGGGATCTCCGCCACCGACCCCACCGCACAGCCTTCCAAACGCGCCCGGGAAAGCACCTGACCCCCGAGGGCCGGGCAGTCAGGTGTAAACAGACGTCCAATTAGGGACCTGGGGTCCTGCGCGCGCGTACACAGGCGTGCCCTTAGGTTCACGTGCGCCTGCCTTCCTCGCCCTGGGCGGTAAAAAATGAAAGTAATAAAAAGACACGGGTAGGTATCCCGCACCCACCTGAAATGTGCCCATGGAGGCCTGACAGCTTGACCATTTCTTCACGTTGTAGAAAACTAAACTAAATAGAGTACCCACGACCGCCAGCCCCTGTCCCCGCCACGTGAAATGTGCTTTGAAGTCCTCTCACCCTAACGCTGGCCCCGCTTCCCCACCAGAAAGAGTCTGGCTAGATGGGGACAAACCTAACACCTCTCTCCCCCCAGAGAGACTTTTTGCTAAAGCATCTGCTACATGATGTGGATGCGGATGCAGAGAGAAATGGGGAGCAAGATGCACATCAAACAGGTAAGAGGAGCTACCTTTGGGGAGGATTGTCAAAAAGATCTTAACCTTATCTGCCCAGAGGGTCTTAACCTATTGCTTTACGTTGCAAGAAGAAAGTCTTTGTATATCACTTGTGTAGTTAAAAATTGTTACCGAAAGTACTTGAAGATTATGAGATGTTGACATCTCCACACGCCTGCCCCTTCAGCTTCAGGCTCGTTGTTTATCCCCACCAACCCCTCACTAAAGAATGATCCTGCCAATTCTAAAGGATGGAAAGTTAGATTTTCAAATGAACCCTCCCTCCCCCTCCTTTAGGGGAAAAGAAACTCTTTCTCTGAACTGGGGCTCATATCTGACTCAACAGAAATTCCCAGTAGGTCAGACCCAAGCAAGGTCAGCCACGTGTGTAAAAAAATTATTTAATAGAACATCTGAGTTGCAGGATGTATCCCAGATGCACACACTCCATCCTGAAATTTGCCCTAGGTACCAGCATACTTGCCCACCTCACTCTTGCTGAAGGGAGGCGATGAGGAAGTGTCCCACCAGTTGTACCAGAGGCCCTACAAGAGATGTCCTTTCTTCCCTGTGTATCATTTCCTCTTCGCTACTCCCCTGTGAAGAGAAAGTCCCTGTTGAATTGAGTCCTAAGATTAGGGTCCCCTCGCTCAGTATGGTCCTCTCTGGGAGACTGTTATTCTTGCCACAAGGTATTTTGGTGGTGTTTGTTTGTAGTTATTGTTTAATTACATAAGCGATAATGAATACATTGTCCTCATGTATGTTTTAATGTACAACCTAATCAGGATTTATTCTTTCATTGAAAATTCAGTGAAATTTATTGAGCATTTACTAACCAAGCAGTTGGGGATGGGACAGTGAAAAAGACTCAATCCTTCTCCTCAAGGAACTCTGGGATTAGGGGTCAGAGAGATCTACTTTAAGAAATGACTGAAATATTGATGTTTGCTCCATCTCCCCTCCTCCACCACCTGCAAGCCTGTCTTGCAGTCTGATTAGAAAGGCTCCTTCTCCCAAAACCTTTTCTTAATTGTAAATTCCGAGTTTCCTTGAACCTGTTTTCCTCTGATCCTTTTTATGCTCCACGTAAGTTGATGCTCCCTTCTTCTTTGGGACCCTCAGACCCGTAAGCAAATGGCTGCTGTGGCCAAGAAATCATTTTGACTTCCTTAACTAGTTGATTGCAACAATGGTGCAGTAACCAAATTATGTCAGTTACTCAGACTCCAAAATAATGTGCAGCAGAATCACCAGAACCTCAGACCCTAGAGAAAAATGTCGGGAGGCCTTTAACCTTTACAAATTGCAGAGCAACAGCAGAGTCTTTCAAGGAAGGGCTCTGGGTTCAAATTCAAACGCCTCGACTTAAAAGCTGAGGGAGCGTCAGCAAGCTCCTGACTCTCACAGTGCCCCAGATTCTCACCTGAAAAATGGAGATGATAAGAGGAGTCTTGATCTCTAAAGGATGTCGGGAGGATTAATAGAGATAGTGTATGTAAAGTGCTTGGCACATGGCCTGCCACACAGTAAGCAATCGATAAATGTTAGCTGGAAATCAGATCTACAACTTCTCTGAGGGGTATAGCTTGGCTATTTGGATAATATTTGACCAATGAAGAAGGAGGAAAAAAAAGTAACTGGCTGGGCTTGTGCCCAGTTGCTCAAACAATTGCTCCTTATTTGTTGTTACTTTTTGTACTTCTCAGGTAGAAATAATTAACCCTCAAAAACATTCAGTCCTGGCAAAGGGGTGGTGCAAGGACACAGAAGGTAGGTTACTGTCATTTGGCAGCAGCTTCCTGGAGAGCAGTTTAACAGAATGTATCCAAAGACATAAAATTATTAATACCCTTTCCCCCAGTAATTCCACTTCTGGTAATCTATCCTTAAGGAAATTTGCCACATTGCAGCCAAAGTGATTTTCTTAAAATAAAAATCAGAGCATGTCACCAACCTACTTAAAACCCATCAATGGTTTCTCATTCTTCTTAGGAGAAAATCCAGACTTGCTGTTAAGAGCCTAAAAGAACCTGTAAAAGCAGGTTTCTCCTACATTGCAAACATCTCAGAGCAACTCATACCCAGATTAGGATCCTAACAGTCCTTCTCAATTTTCTCTTCACAGTAAAATCCCTATGCCTAGGCTGCACCCCAAACCAATTAAATCAGACTCTCTCAGTGTGGGCCCAGGCATCAGTATTTTTTAAGTCTTCCCCAGGGGATTCTAATGTGCTCCCCCCCCAAGGTTTAGAAACACCACCTTCAGGGCTGGCCCGGTGGCCCAGTGGTTAACTTCAGCATGCTCTGCTTCAATAGCCTGGGTTTGGTTCCTTGTGCAAACCTACACCACTCATTGGTGGCCATGCTGTGGTGGCGACCCACATACAAAATAGAGGAAGATTGGCACAGATGTTAGCTCAGGGCAAATCTTCCTCAGCAAAAAAAAGAAAGAAAGAAACACCACCTTCAAGCCTGTAAGCACTGAAAAAGTTATTGATGCCCCTCCCAACCTCACCTCCTGACAGATGTGGGTTACAAAGACAACTCTAAACTGCCGGGGGAAAAAGAATTGAAAGCCCAGTTTTTCCCATGGCAACTACTTGGATACTTTAAAAAAATATATCAAATATGATCAACTCTCAAAACATTCAAAAAATTTTTTCTTATTTCTTTTGGTGATTCTGCTGCACTGGTTTCTTTAGCACTTCTCCCCTCCGCTCTAGTCATGGGGATGATTTTCTCTTCCTGAAACACACCAAGCCTCTCGTCCAGCCTCTGGGCACTTGCACCTGCTGTTCTCTCTGCCTAGAATGCCTTTCCTACATCTGCTCCCATCAGGGTTGGGACTAGGTGAAGGTAAATGAAGTACCTATGGTGCCCCCTTAAATTGGGGGCCCTCGGCACCTCCTTTGCCTCACCCTAGCCCTGGCCCTGTTTTCCATGGCCCATCTCAATTCTGAGAGGTCTTCCCTGACCTCCTTGCCCAGAAAAGCTGGCCACTGCCCTTTCCAGGTAGTCTCTGTCTCACATCCTATTTCTTTCCTTTGTTGTCCATCACCATCTGCGGGTATTGAGTTTCTTTGCATATTTATTATCTGTCTCACCCTGGGGATATGAGCTCTGTGACAGCAAAATCCACCACTGCCCCACCTCCACCCCTCGACCCCCGGCAGCCAGCACAGCACTTGATCCAGAGTTGATATTCAGAAATAGTTGTTAATGGAAGGAATGAAATGGAGAGGAACTAAAATTTGAACCAAGATTAATACAAAAGTATTAGTCGCAGTTTTACTTATTAATAGCAAAAAAAAGTGGGATATTATCTCAATGCCCGACAGTAGGAAACTGATTAGGAGACAGTACATTTGTACTTGGAATTCTCTACAGTCATTCAAAATTGTCATTGGGAAGAATCTTTAATGATATCGGGAAAATATTATGTTAACATGTTAAAAAAAAACAGCAGGAGGTTCAAAAGTGAACGTGTGGTATGACCTCAACTCAGTTAAAAAAGGAAGGGGGAGTTTTCACAGAAAAAAGATGAGAAGAAAATGTATGAAATTTACGTCATATTGATGTCCTGTACTGAAGGATCATGGGTGATTTTTTTCCTGCTTAGTGCTAGTTTCTTAGTTAGAATACAGATGTGGTAGTTGTGAAACAAAACTTTTAAAAACTAAAAGTAGAGCCAGCCCTGATGGCCTAGGGTTAAAGTTCAGCGCTCTCTGCTTCAGCGGCCCAGGTTCATTTCCTGGTCGCAGAATCACACCACTCGTCTGTTAGTAGCCATGCTGTGGCAGAGGCTCGCCTAGAAGAACTGCAAGGACTGACAACTAGAATACATGACTATGTACTGGGGCTTTGGAGAGGGGAAAAAAAAAGAGAGGAAGATTGGCAACAGATATTAACTCAGAGCGAATCTTTCCCAGGGGAAAAAAAAAGAAAAAAGAATTAAAAACTAAAAGTAAGCATTCGATAAATATGTGTTGAATGAATGGACAAAGAAGGAATACTCCTGGGGTGTGGCAGTGACCCACATAGACCAATTAAATAAACTCTGGCCAAGGCATGGAGTCTTAACTCTAATAAGAGTGACCAAGTCTAGCTAATATTTATTGAGCAATTACTAATGCCAAGCAGTGAGCCAAATGCTCTGTGTGGGTCACTTCATGGAATTGTTCTAAACATGCTATGAGGTAGGAATCTCTGATGCCAAGAGGAACTCAGCCGGCTGCCCAAGGTCACCCAGCTGGTAGCAGGCAGGGACTGTCACAGGCAGGCACAGAAGGGACATTTGGTCCCAACTCCACATTCGTTAAAGGCCTCAGATTTAGACCTTTGACATTATTGCCTAATGAGATTATGCAGAGTCCTGGAGGCAGGTTGACAGGAAAGAAGTCTGGATTGTAAAAGTGTGTCCCCTTATCAGCCCCTACACTGCAGAGGCTATCATGAACACTTCGTCATAAATGATATTATTACCTGGTGAATGTGTAATTATATTGTGTTCTACGTTTTTCCCCCTTGTGTGAAAAGTGTTCAATTGTAAAAAAGGAAACTCTTAAAATGGATCATAAATTTTGTGCCCGGTTTGCTGTTTCTTAAATTTTTATTATACGTACTCAGAGACTGAAAAACTGGGAGTGGACCTGAGGATTTCTTAACTTTTTTTTTTTTTTTTTTTTTTTTGCTGAACAAGGTAGCCCTGAGGTAACATTTGTTGCCAATCTTCCTCTTCCTGCTCGAGGAAGATTGTCCTGAAACTAACATCTGTGCTAATCTTTCTCTATTTTATATGTGGGGTGCCACCACAGCATGGCTTGACAAGGGGTGCTAGGTCTGCGCCTGGGATCCGAGCCCGTGAACCCTGGGCCGCTGAAGTAGAGCTGTGAACTTAACCACTATGCTACTAGGCCAGCCCCCTTTCTCAACTTCTGAAAGGTCCTGGTAACAGGCTTTGAACACGGACCAACCCCAGACTCCTTAACCAGCAGGATTTTCCTAGATACATCTTCCAGATTTCCTAGAGAGATACTTAAATTTGTATCCTGAGTCAACAAAAGATGAGACTCTCTCTTTTGTTTCCTTTAATCCCCAAATGTGGTGCAGGATTAAGCCCAATTAGGTACCCAGAATCGAGGAACCACATTCTCAAACAGGAGGCTTGAGTACAAGAGCGACTTAAAACACAGCCTTAAAAGCAGAATCACATCAAAGAGACATTAGAGAAGATTTTTTAAAGAGAAAGCCAGCTGCCCTCTTATTCCTGCTTCCAGCTAGGAAATCTTTGCCACAGGTCAGGCTCCCTTAGTAAGGGCTATTTTTATAGCGAGTTTTCAAGTTGGTGCTGGAGGAATTTGGCTGGGAAACCTCATGACACATTTGAAATCGCCACTCAGGCTGCCTCAGCTTGAGGCAAGGGCCAAGCTTCTGTGAAGCAGGGCACAAGACGTGCTGCCCAGTGGCTCGTGCGCTCTCTGAACAATGAAACAGGAGGAGGACGATGCCAAGCCGGGCGGAGCTACTTGTGACTTATGAAATGGAGAAAACACTTGGAGGATGCCATTCCCCTATGCTTGGCCGTCAGGTGCCCAAGGATTTGCAGAAGGATTCTAAAGGAACCAGTTCCTTTGCTTCCCAAGACGAAAGCAATGTCAAGGATGTATGTAAATAAAATGCAGATTATGTAAATAAAATCTCCAGTAGCAAGTCCTTGCCATCTATGTTTGTACAGATACCATTTAGCATTTTAAAAAGATAGCCCTCCGGTGCATATCCCTTTCCTTTACCTCCTAAATGTCTTTCTGAAGAAGTGGATTGTGTGGGAGAAAAGTTTTTGCTTTGAATGCTAATTGACAAGTATTGCTTGGCCGGAAATAGGGCATCTTCCTTTCTCTTTGGCTTTTAGCAGGAGCTCCTAGCAATGTAGCCTTCGGTTAAGCCTTAATCCACGGCTTCTAGTGTCTTTCTCTGGGTTTTTAACGCAACTCCAGCCTTCTTAAACATCTTGACCAAAGTCAGACTAAATCCCACCAGGATTGGGTTGGAGAGAGAGGATATTAATGTGTGGTGGAGGTAGGAAGAGAAAGGGTACGGGTGAAAGTTAAGGCCAGGGTAAAGGACAGTGGTGACTCCAGTGTTTGTTGTTACTACTTGGAAGTCACCCAAATCTGATGATGATGATGATGATACAATTCATAATACAACAGCTAACGTTGGCTACAGCGACTCGCCGGACACAGTGCTAAGGGCTTTACATAACTAGCTCATTGCTGATCGAATCCTCTGGATGACCACATAAAATTGGTTGCTTCTCTCATTATCATTTTACAGATGATGAAGCAGAGGCTTATAGAGGACACGACTTGCCCAAGGTGACATAGCTAGGACACAGCAGAGCTGAAACTGAAAGCTGCATGTGGTTGCCTGTCTCTATGCTGTGCCTATAATTTATTTGAGCCAACAATCAACTTAATCTATCATTTTGTATGAGTAGCCTAGGTCCTTAAAAGCAATCAGGTGTCCAAATTTAATTCATTATCATTAAAAAGTTAAAGAGCCAACCAAGTAAGGGTGGGATAAATATTTCCCTCCGGAGCTTCTTGCTGAAACAGAAGTATTCGACCTCTTTAGCGAACTGCTCTATGTGTCATAACTGAAATGACCCCTTTGTCCCATGCCAAGCTGACAAATGAAGGCTTATTCTGGCACTGCTTGGCACAGTGTTTGGACCATCCCCCAGGCATGCCACCTCTCAGGGGACCCTCCCTGCTGGGCCCCGGAAGAAGATTCTCAGAAAAAGCATGGCTTGAGGTGGCTTTTGGATGATGGGGAAGCAGATGGCCGAGTATGACATCACCTTGGGTGAGGGAAACAGAAATATGAAAATAATAGGATTGTAGAAAAAAGCCTAATCTCCAAATCTCAGCAAGTGGTTGGGAAGTATTTATCCCCAGCAAATACAGGGATGGAAGAAAGCTGATAAATGACAAAGCCTGGCCCTGTGCCCCCCAATTTAAAAGCAGATACCACCTCTTCCACCACTTTGTTAAAATAAGAATGATGACTTACCGAGAATTTTAATTACGTTCGTTTCTGATCACCACCGTTCCTCAAGCTCGGGAGGTAAATATTATCAAATCCTCATTTTTGCATAGGAAGAAACTGCACTCACAAAGTTTGGTGAGTAACTTGCCCCAGGCCACACAGCTGGGAGGTGGCAGAACCTGGTTTAGAACTCGGCTGTCTGATGCCAAAGACATTCCCAAACCACCTGAGGGGCATATAAGGAGGAACATTTTTCTGACCATCCCATAATATACCAAAATGATGCATGAAATTCTACACACCTAGTCATTCTGACCAGTTGGATCTTTTTTGGAGAACCATGCTTTAAATTTTTTTTTTCTTGACGTATGTCCATCTTGAAGAGCCGGGTGGGAAGTACCCCAGGAAAGAAAGTAGTGAAATTGTTAGTGTCTCTTGGTTCTATTCTCTCATTTCCAAACTTTCTATCAGTGAAGAAGTGTAATGTTGTGAAAATACTTCCTAAAACAATCCTGCTGTCCTGGTAAATCTCCCCACCCTGCTGTGGTGGGCGTCCCACATATAAAGTAGAGGAAGGTGGGCATGGATGTTAGCTCAGGGCCAGTCTTCCTCAGCAAAAAGAGGAGGATTGGCAGCAGATGTTAGCTCAGGGCTGATCTTTCTCAAAAAAAAAAAAAAAACTCCATGAATGGTGGAATAAATGAAATACCATGAGCCATGGTATTCGACTAGAAAGCATTATCTACATGTCCAGGTGTGGGTGTGTAATCTGTGCGGTTCTGCATGGCCCTGCACTTAGAAGGGCCTTAAATTGGCCTCAGTGCTCTGCAGTTGCCATCTTCAGATACTTAGTGAATTTTGAACAAGGGGCTCTGCATTTTCGTTTTGCAACAAGACCTGCAAATTATGTAACCGGTCCTGCCTGGTGTATTGGGCATAACACAGGGGTTGGCAACCTTTTTCTGTAAAAGGCCAGAGAGTAAATATTTTAGGCTTTGCCGGCTGTGTGGTCTTTGTTGAAACTACTCGACTCCGCCACAGTAGCAGAAGAGAAGCCGCAGACAATGTCGGCGAATGAGTGGGCGGTGTTTCAATAAAACTTTAACTACAAAAACGGGCAGCTGACTATATTTGGTCCATAGGTATTGCTTGCCCATCCCTGATATAGCACAATATTTCTTAAAGGCATATTATTGCAAAGTAATAAGAAATGATAATAATCATAACACAGTCTATTTTTTACATACAAACCATAATAATCCTTCAAACATAGACTCAGTGGTGTTTCTGAGCTGCTGAGAAAAGCCAAGCAGGGGACAGCGAGTGTGTGTACCTGCCACTTTCCATTTGTGCCTCCAGATCTGCTCTCCATCCTTCTCCACCCTGCTCTGGGTCCCAGAGGCTGACCTGTGTGTTGCATCCTTATCCGTGGTCGTCTGGTTGGGTTCCACCAAAAGGACGCACCACAGCATGGGAAAGCAGGAGGGGAGTGATGTCTGGGTGTTTATTCCTCCAGCTTCCTTTCTACAGGTCGCCTGGAGGTGGCTGCATTCTTCTGCTGAAGGCCACAATTTTTGTCACCCCTGTCTTCATCCAGGTATCTTTTCCAGGCTCCAGCAAACACTCCCTCTCTGCCCTTGAACTTTGCACCTAAGGTGATAAAGACCCTCTCATGTTATCAGCCCTGGTACTGCACATCTTTTGTTAATTTACCCACACTCTGTCCACCTTTCTGTAAATAGTCCTTTTACTAAATTTTCTTCATATTTCCTTGGGGCAGTGTACCATCTGTTTCCTGAAAACTGCTGGCTGATACAGTGAGGCAATCCAAAGGATTCACACCTGCATAAACTGCTACCACCCCCAGGGCTGGAAGGACGAAAGGTGGTGTTGCAAGAGCCTTGGCTAGGTCTTCCCTTGGGCGCTGGAGCCACAAAGGTGATTCAACTGCCTGAGGCGGAGACAGAGACGGGGAGAAATGCCCTGGCTTCTCCTTCTTGCCATCCAGTGTCATGCCAGTGACTGTCATTGGCTGACCCAGCCAGGAGACAGCTTACATGGGAGCCTGCAAAATGCAGTCAGGGCCAGCATCTGTGCAACAGAGCAGAGCCTGGGGGAGTGAGGCATGACTCTGGGGACAAACAGGCCCAGGTCCAGCAAGGAAGGGGAGGTTGTACTCATAAGTTAGCAAATTTCAGTAAGTCTATTTAGGAGTATCAATAACATACTTTAGAAAGATCTCACAGTATTTTCCAGAAAAAAACACTTACAGAGACTCTATAGAAAGGATCAGTAGATTAAAATATTAAGGGTCCCTCTGTTGCGTTAACTTCTAGAATACATGAAAAAGTTCTTTGACTGTGAAGGCACTGATCTCTTTATCAAAAGGACTCAGTTTAATATGGTTCCAAAAGTATAGGCAATAAAAGAAAAGTAGATAAAGTTGGACTACCTCAAAATTAACTTTTGTGCATCAAAGGACGTCATCAACAGAGTGAAAAGGAAATGCATGGAATGGGAGAAAATACTTGCAAATCATGTGTCCAAAAAGGTGTTAATATCCAGAATCTATAAAGCACTCCTACCACTCAACAACCACCAAAAATAAAATGAACAGCTTGATGAAAAAACAGGCAAAGGACTTGAATAGACATTCCTCCAAAGAAAGTATAAAAGTGACAAATAAGCACATGAAAAGATGCTCAAGAGCGTAAATCATTAGGGAAATTCAGAACAAAACCACAATAAGATACCACTTTATACTCATTAGAATGGCTATCATAAACCAACAAACAAGCAGAAAATAACAAGTGTTGGTGAGGATGTGGAGAAGTTAGAACTCTTTTTTTTTTTTTTTTTTTGAGGGAGATTAGCCCTGAGCTAACATCTGTGGCCAATCCTCCTCTTTTTGCTGAGGAAGCCTGGCCCTGAGCTAACCTCTGTGCCCATCTTCCTCTACTTTGTATGTGGGACGCCTACCACAGCATGGCTTGCCAAGCGGTGCCATGTCCGCACCCGGGATCCAAACCAGCGAACCCCTGGCCACTGAACCAGAACTTGCAAACTTAACCAATGTGCCACCAGGCTGGCCCCTGAGAAATTAGAACTCTTGTACGTTGCTGGGGCCCATAATGGAAAACAGTATGGAAGCTCCTGAAAAAATTTAAAAATTTAAAATTTAAAATATGATTCAGCAGTCCCACTTCTGGGTATATACCCAAAAGAATTGAAAGCACGGTCTCAAAGAGATATATGTACACCCATATTCATAGCAGCATTATTCATAAGAGCTAAAAGATGGAAGCAACTCAAGTGTCCATCAACAGATGAGTGGATAAACACAATGTGGTATTACAAATGCAATGAAATATTATTCAGCCTTAAAAAGGAAGGAAATTCTGACACATTCTACGATATAGGTAAACCTTGATGTCATTATGCTAAGTGAAATAAGCCAGTCACAAAAGATGAATACTGTGTGATTTCACTCATATGAGGAGCCTAGAGTAGTCAAATTCCTAGAGACGGAAAGCAGAATGGTAGTTGCCAAGGGCCGGTGGGTGGGGAGAGCTGGGGAGTTATTATTTAATGGATGCAAAGTTTCAGCATGGGAGGATGAAAAGGTTCTGGAGATGGAAGTAGTGGTGGGAGCACAACAATGTGAATGTGCTTATTACCATAGAACTGTACATATAAATGATTAATGCTATGCCATGTATATTTTATCACAATTTAAAAAATGGTAAAACGACAGAGAAAGAACAAGTCGTAGGAATTACTACTTTTCTCTCCTCAATGACTCTGTCTTCCTAATGTTAACAGGAAACAAAAATAACAATCTCTAACTTTCATTTTTCAATTTAATTAATTTATTTTTTAAAGTAATGAATTAATGAATTTTTCTTATATGTGATTTAAAGAAATAACTTTTGGGTTAAAAATTATTGCTAGCACCAGTTGTGTCCATCAGAATAGAGTTTGGGAAAACTGGTGAAACCTAATTAACCATATTAAAACTTTTTGGAAGAGAGAATATATGAATGAGAGTGGTAGTTTAGACTGACATTATCCAATATGGCAGTCACTAGCCACTTGTGGCTATCGGGCACTTGAAATGTAGCTGAGTCTCGTTGAGAGATGCTGTGAGAAAAGTACACACGAGCTTTCAAAGACTTATTACCAAAATTAGCTTGTAAAATATCTCATTAATAATTTTTATATTGATTATATGAAGTGATAACATTTTACCTATATTGGGTTAAGTAAAATATATTGTTAAAATTAATTTCACTTGTTTCTCTTTACTTTTTTAAATGAGGCTGCTAGAAAGTATGTGGCTCAAATAATTATATACATAATATACATTATATGTACAATACTTATATATGGGGCCCAAATTATATTTTTATTGGACAGGGATGTGCTAGATAAAGGGTAAGAATGTATCCTTTACTGAGCAGTGTCTAAGGGATGCTGACACTGTATCTGGGCAGCGCTAGAGATACAAGCGATCCCTGGGGCATTGGCAGCTCATTAGCAGTCTCTCCTGAGAATTTCTTCTGGGGTCTCCTCAAAAGACCCCACCTTCCCACCCTCCAAGCTCCAACTCTGTTCTTGCATGCAATTTATCTTGACCTTAAGACCTGAAGGAAGCCCTTTTTTCTGACTCTATAGACTCGTCTTAACCACTCATTTTGGCACTTAAGTGTATTAAGTCTTAATTTGCCAACCAAAACAACATGGTTAGTTTGTAAGAAGACTGGTTTTTGCTGAGGAAACACACAACAAGCATTTTATGCCTTCTGCTATTCTGCACCCACAACAGACCTCAACAATCAATCCCAGCACTGCACTCACAACAGACATTAAGAATCAATCACAGCATATTTCCCCTCCAAACCGGTTGAAGGTCTTATAATCATCTTCAACACAGAGCTCCAGGCAGCCACTAACCATTGATCACAGTTGTCATGAGAGAAAAAACCTGTTTGACATCCCTGTAAGAGACTCGCTTAGTGACTGGAATTGACACGATAAGTTGAGCAAAGAGACACAAGTTTAAATTTCTCTG
Organism: Equus caballus; assembly: GCF_041296265.1. Taxonomy (NCBI): domain Eukaryota; kingdom Metazoa; phylum Chordata; class Mammalia; order Perissodactyla; family Equidae; genus Equus; species Equus caballus. The sequence continues at coordinate 39,552,783 of NC_091696.1, read as the reverse complement.
TCTTTGCCCCATAGGCTGTCTAACATCAAAAAGAGGCCAATAAATGGATTTTATTAATCGTGTGTCCAAGTTGTTATTGTTGCCTGATATCAGATATATGGGTAATTCCTGTGTATCTGTTGAAGGCTAGGGATGTTGAAAAGCACGTCGTCTGTCTTCTTTGGAATTCTTTTCAGCAGATAACATATTCCCTTTTGAAGTATGTAGAGCTGAGGGTAATGTCCTTGTCTACCAAAGCAGGGTCTCCTAAGATGAGTTTCAAGGAACACTTCTTCTGTAAGATATTAACAAATATCCAATGGAAAATGGATTCTTTAATCAAATAAGTGAGAAACATTGGGTTTATAAAAAGTTAAAATGTGGGGCCCGGCCCTGTGGCCTGTGGTTAAGTCTAGCGTGCTTGGCTTCAGCAGCCCAGGGCCTGGTTTCCAGGCACAAACCTACACCACTCATGGGTGACCCACATACAAAATAGAAGAAGATTGGCACACATGTTAGCTCAAGGCAAATCTTCCTCAGCAAAAAAAAAAAAAGTTAAAAATGATTTATTGTTACTCTCCAAGACGGGGATCTAGTATGCTGTCCAACTTTTTTTTTTTTTTTTAAAGATTTTATTTTTTCCTTTTTCTCCCCAAAGCCCCCCAGTACATAGTTGTATATTCTTCGTTGTGGGTCCTTCTAGTTGTGGCATGTGGGACGCTGCCTCAGCGTGGTTTGATGAGCAGTGCCATGTCCACGCCCAGGATTCGAACCAACGAAACACTGGGCCGCTTGCAGCAGAGCGCGCGAACCTAACCACTCGGCCAGGGGGACAGCCCCTGCTGTCCAACTTTTTTGACATAGAGTCCCATTTTAATATCTTAAGGAGCTATGTTCTAAGAAACATATCTTAGGAACTGCTGTTCCAAAGATTAATGCTGATGTTTTATTTTTGAAAATCGGGAGGGGTGTGGCGGGGAACATTGATGCTACAAATCACCATAGTCTTTCCTTTATTTTCAAATTTATTTCTTCAAACCCAGGCATGTGTCACCATCAGTTTTCTGCTGGTAGCAGGTGATAAGTGAATCATTGTGGTTATTTAGAGTAGAAGACCATTAAGCCATGGCCTGATCCAGCTCCCTGAGTCTGCTGATGAGGAAACTGAGGCTCAGGGAGATGAAGTGTCCTGCCAAGGTCACCAAGCGCATCAGTGTCTAACAAATTGGAAAGCTAAAAAAACCCCAAACCAAACAAAAAAAACCCTAATAGTTAAAATAGGAAGTGGCCCAGGACCATCACCTCCATAATCTCCGGTCCGGTAGACTACCCTCATCTATCATTTGTTTATCTGCAAGAGAAAATTACATTTTGCAGGAGGACCGTGAAAGTAGATACGCTCCTTTCACCCAAACAGAAATAGAGAAGAGATTTATAACAGCAGAGAGCAGCACAGCGTGAGGTCTCTCAGCCTTCCCAAGGAAAACAGGTGAAGTGGAGATTCACGTTGGAGTTCTTCATATCAATGATGATACTGTTTGGAGAGCTTCTCTGGCTTGGTTTCTAGAGTCCTGGACAGAATTTTACCTGTTCCAAGTTCACATTGTCCTCAGAACATGGACCACGAGACAAGTAAAGGATCATGGTTGGGGTTGGCCTCTCCATGAGAGAGCTTTGCAGAATTTGACAACTCAGCTGACCTCTACTTGGGGTTTAATCCGGCACACTCACTAACAACAACAGAGGCCCCATGGCACGTGCAGCCCGAACAGTTCCCCCCCGCCCCCGGCAGATCTAATTGGCATTGACCTTTGCTGGGTCATGGTTTCTCAACCTCAGCACTATTGGCCTTTGGGGCCAAGTAATTCTCTGTTGTGGGGGCTGTCCCCTGCATGGTAGCATGTTTAGCAGCATCCCTGAGCTCCAGTCTCTGGATGCTGGGAGCATCTTCCAACTTGTAACAATCAAACATGTTTCCAGAGATTGACAAATGTCCCTTGGGGGGCAAAACTGCCCGTGGCTGAGAACCACTGTTCTAGATGAATCCAATGAGGATGATGGCCGCTTCAAACTAGAAAGTCAGTCCCCACGAAACCGTGAGCTTCTCAAGCAAGGGACTCAGGAAACAGCATGCTAATCATCTTTGTATCTCCCCTCCCTGGCACGTAGTAGGTGTTCACTCACCCATTCATCCCACAAATATTTATGAAGCGCCTATTATGGGCAGTATTCCAGGGGGAAGGGATATAGCAGTGAATGTCAGATAATCCCTGGCCTCAAGGAGTTTACCTTTCAGAAGGGAGAAGACAGACAATAAAAAAAGAAATAAAAGTATAAGTAAATATGTAGGGTAATTTCAGGTGCTAAGTACTTTGAAGAAAAAAATACAGATAAATATAAAAGAAGGCTGCCTTAGCCAGGTTAGTCTATCAATTAGAATTAAGTTGATAACAGGATCCAAAATAACAGTGGTTTAAACAAGATAAAAGTTTATTTCTCTCTCAAGTAGAAGGCCAGAAGCGAGTAACCCAGGTCTGTTGTGGTCATTGCACTCCATGAAATCCTCAGTGATTCAGGCTCCTTCTATTCTGTTGCTCTGCTGTGCACAGCCTCCATTTCTAAGTTTACCTCATGATCTAAGATGGCTGCTCCAGATCCAGCCATCATGTCACATGCCAGCCAGCAGAATGAATAAAAGGCAAAGGTATGTGCCAATGATCTTTTAAGAATGGTTTCTGGAAACTGCCATGTTATGTTTCTTCTTATATTGCATTGGCCAGTAGCAATAACCAGTTTAAGGGAGACTGGCCGATTACGGACTCAGCTAAAAATAGGAGGTTCCATTTCTTTGGGAAAAGGGAAGAGTAGATATTGGAGGACAACTAGAAGTCTCTGCCAGACTTGGATAGGAAAGTCCTGTCTAAGGAAGAGACAATGATGAGAAGGGAGATGTCATTGGAAGAGGTTCCTGGCACGGGATCAAGATAAGCAAGACCCTGAGTTGCTATAAGCCTAGCGTGTTGACATATAGAAGGCAGGCTGGCTCGAGGGGAAAATGGAGAGAGGCAAGATCACATAGAGCCTCGTGGGGTGTGGTAACAGGTCTGAGTTTTATTCCACTTGCAATGGAAAGCCTTTGGAGGGTTTTGAGCAAGGAAGAGATGTCATTCATGCTTTCAAGACCCTGGCTGCCGTGTAAGGACAGCAGTGGGAGAGGCAGAGAGATGGGGCGGCAGGCTGTCGGAGTCGACTTGATGGTGGCTTGAATTGACCTGTAGATGGCACATGGTGAGAAGTGACCATATTTTGCATAAAGTGCAATGGGCTATTGGAGCCAAAGTACACGGGTCTACTTGAGGGAATAAGAAAAACTAAGAATATTTCCCAGGGTTTGACCTGAGCACCCAGCATATGGCAACGCCATTTAATGATGTAGGACAGCCTTGGGAGGGAGCAGATTTGGGTCAAGAGTTCTGTTTTGACCTTGTTGAATCTAAGATGTGTATGCGATCTCCAAGTACGAATGCCAACCCGGGAGCTGAATATATAACAGTGTGCCCTAAAGATGCAAATTTTAGAGTCATCAGCCTAACGATGGTACTCTAAGGGTAAGTGTGAGAACAATGTTAGAGATAATTGGCTCAAGGACAAGAAAGTTATAAGTTTTTAAGTAAAATTAGACAAATGAAAAAACCTAGAACCATCTGTGTTAAAGGCCCTTAAAACATCCCTAGATACCCCTTCGGAACCATCAAGTATGCAACTCTTGCTCCCGGGCTTCTAATTAAAGCTGCCTTATGGGGCCCACCTGGTGGCACAGTGGTTGATTTGCACATTCTGCTTCAACAGCCCATTGTTCACTGGTTCAGATCGCGGGTGTGAACGTGGCACTACTTGGCAAGCCATGCTGTGGCAGGTGTCCCACGTATGAAGTAGAGGAAGATGGGCATGGATGTCAGCTCAGGGCCAGTCTTCCTCAGCAAAAAGAGAAGGATTGGCAGATGTTAACTCAGGGCTAATCTTCCTAAAAGAAAAAAAACAAAACTGCCTTAGAATCTCAAGCGCCACACACAGCAGCGAAAAGCCTTTCGATCATTTGTAAAAAAAAGATTGCAAAAGAGCTTCTTCTGTTGTATTTGCATTGCATCGGTGCTGTTTTCTGATTTTTGTAAAAAATCACAATTGTGCAATATTTAGGCCACCCTGTAGTTTACATAGGCGTTTCTGGACTTGCCTTGGGGAAGTAAGAAACGGATGCCATCTCCACTGGAAAACAAGTTCTGAGGCATACACTTTGGGAACACAACCGGCTGCTTACAAGTTAAGGATTGCCATCGCATGATTTTAATCAGACCCAAACCCTAACTTCAAGTTTATAATGTAATAATAAAAGTAGTAGCACTAGATAGTGTTGTTTATTGAGCATCTACTATGTACCAGGCATTTTATACACAGAATTCTAATCTTCGCACAGGCTTGACGGGGAGGTGTTACTCTTCCCATTGTACAGATGACAATACCAAGCCTCTGAAAGGACTGTGTGTCTTGCTAATGCACCAGATCTGCCTTTCCTTAGATTTTCCAGGAAGTCTAGTTATTCAGGAAGCCTTATTATTTATTGGGGCATTTCCCTTAGCTCTCCCATCGGCTCACCTAAAAGTAGAAACCCCATCTCGTTCTTTTTTTTTTTTAATCAACTACAGTTTCCAGCTTATAGTGGGTACTCAAATATTTATTGAAAGAATAAACTAGAGACACACCTACAACTACATATAAAACAACGGATTCATTAAAGGGGCAGAAACAGAATTCTAAAAGAATCCTGGGAAATCACTTAGTCTAGAGGTCATTATCTGGCTGGTCCCAGGTGAACTATGGCTTCAGGAGTGTTTTGTGCAGTTTCCAAATTCTGCCAAAAAAAAGAAGTTATATTAGTTCCCAACATTCAAATGTCAGAAAATTGCAAACAAAAATCCAGATTTTTTTTTTTGCTTCCCTTGAAATCTGGCAACACTGGACCACATTCCCACAGGTTAACAGGGACAGAGGGGCTGAGGAGGGGCACCCCTTAGCCCCATTTAGATTTCCACCTGGGCTCCTGAAGGTATTTGAATTTGCATCCGCAGCTGTCGAACTTCCTTATTACAGAATTGAGAAAACTGAGGCCCAGCAGAGCAGGCGACTTGCTATTGAGGTGTCCAGACCTCCTCACTCCCAGCTGTAGCCTCTTTCCATACCCCACTGCCCAGGATGCACAGGTGATACTGAACCTGTCCATCTCAAGTTCGTGTGCAAGATGCAAAGTAAGCCAATCACTGAGACATCTGCTGGGAGATGGAGAAAGGTTTATTCAAATTGGCCAAAGTGAGAAGGTGGGAGGATGGGTTCTCTCCAATCCCCCTTGACGAGAGAAGAGAGCTGGGGGCGTTATAGAGCTAAGGGGCTTGGCAGGAAGAATCTTGCAGAAACAAAAGGGTAATCGGTGTTTCTTTCACTCCCAATAAGTCCCTGGGCAATCTGACTTCTGGGGTCTACGGCAGTTGGGGGAGGGTTATCTGGCGATCATAACTTCCTTGAAGGCATTCTTCATCTTCTGTAAACAAGTTCATAAATCCTTGTGACCCCAGAGTCACCCTTCAGGTTAAATAAGAAAACAGCAAATTGACAAGATTAACTTCTTTGCATCTATGTGTTGGGAACAAGGTGGAAGGGAAATCCTGTTCTTATTGAATATTTACACTAACCCTCAGGTACCGGCTTCACTGAAAGTCCGTATTTGCTGTAACTACACACAAACACACGTATACAGAGATGAACGTATAGCCACATCCCACTTTCAAGGTGGCGAAAAAGACTATGTCGATTGGGTTCATAAAAAAAGATCTCGGCAGTTAAAAAAATTGCAAGGCAGAAAGTTTCTGTTCCCTTTGGTCACAAAGCCAGCCTATCTGGAGTTTGTTCCACTTCTTCAAGGAGATAGTAAGTCCAGGTTAATATTTATTCCAGTTCTGAGTGAGCCTTGGTTTCACTTTCTAAGTCACTCAGCAGTGATCTGGTGAGATGTTGAGAAATGAATGAAATAAGAAATTGAAGGGTGGGGTGGAGAGAGTCAGAAACAGCTGCCTCGTGGGGAGTCCTCCAATGGGAGGAGCTATGAGACAATGTGTCAACTAATAATATAGTGAGTGGAATATGTCCAGAATATGCCCAAATGTTAATTAGAGTGTTTCTTCCTCCCTTACTCACTCTGCGGGGCTCCCTTAAGGCACTCACAGAATTTAATTCCCCTCGCTGTGGTCATTCTCCTCTCCCCCAGCCAGAGCATCCATTGCTGAGGGGAGAAGGAGTGTTACCAGAGAACCAGAAAAACAAAAGCAGCAACCTCTGGACTGGTTCAGTAAATCATTGATCCACAAGTCAGGAAGTTTGAGAGACACACTTCAGATTGCACCTACGCCAGTGCTTGTCACCCTGTAATGTGCTTGCGAGCCATCTGGAGATGTTGTTAAAGGCAGATTCTGAATCAGCAGGTCTGGGGTGGGGCCTGAGATTCTGCCGTTCTAACAAGCCCCGTGGTGATGCTGATGCTGCTGGTCCGGGGACCACACTCTTGAGTTGCGAGGCGGGAGAGCAGCCACCAGTCCTCAAATTCGCCTCCCCGTTTGAATCACCTGGGGGATCTTTAAAAACTACTGATGCCTGCGTCTCCCCACCAGATTCTGACTTCATCAGTGTGATGGAAGCCTGGGCATTAGGATTTTTCACAGCTTCCCAGCAGATTCTAGTACGAAGCACAGTTTGAGAAGCGCTGCCCTCCGCTAGAGCAGTTCTCAAACTTCCGTGTACCTCGGAGTCCCCTGGAGGGTTTGTTAAAACACAGAGATTGCTGGGTCCCACCCTGCGGGGTTTCAGTTAGTCTGTGTGGGGTCTGAGAATTTGCATTTCTAACAAGATGCTGCTGGTCTGGGGACCACACTTTGAGAGCCACTGCCTGTCAGCTGGGGATGAGGAGAGGGGACACACAGCTGTGTCACCCAGAGGAGGCATTGATCTTGACTTCAGCAAGCACTTAAGTAAGCATATATTGCCAGTGCCCAGAAGCTATGTTGGCTGTCCTCTTGTCACCTGGAAAGGACTGTCCACCAATTATAGCCAGCCTGTGGCACCCACTTTATGCCACAAGACTTAGCAATTCTCCAATTTGTCCACGCCATGTGGACAACCCCTTGTGCCATAGTTCAGCCCACTTGTAGCCCCTCTGGAGCAGAGGGTGGTGGCCTTGTCACCAGAGAGGTGGTGCTGATGGGGAGGGTGAATGTCCCCACCTGGACAAGCTGGAGATCTCCCGCCAAGTCTGATGGTGGTAGAAGACCCACTCTGGCTTCAGTAAAAGCCCATGATTCCAGTCCACAGAGATGGCTTCGCTACCCAGGTTCTTACATGTCGGGTGGAAGGACTGTGCTAAAACCATAAGGACATTGTGATGCGGTTGAAGAAGAAGAATTCTTTTATGGGAACCAGTTGGAAGAAGCAGAATCGCCCCTGAAAACACTGAGCCCCTGATTCCGAAGAGTTATTTTTCCGAATCAGCGTAATGTTTCCTCCAGCATTTTTTTTTTTTTTTTGAGGAAGATTAGCCCTGAGCTAACTGCTGCCAATCCTCCTCTTTTTTTTCTGAGGAAGACTGGCCCTGAGCTAACATCTGTGCCCACTTCCTCTACTTTATATGTGGGATGCCTACCACAGCATGGCGTGCCAAGCCGTCCCACGTCCGCACCTGGGATCCGAACCGGCAAACCCCGGGCCACCAAAGAGGAACATGCGCACTTGACCGCTGTGCCACCAGGCCAGCCCCTCTCCAGCTTTTAACTCATTTTTTACATTAAAAAAAAAAAAGAAAGAAGCATGTTATGGATCTACAACTAAGCTTCAAGATGGAGCAGAGGTAAGGCCCAGCAGCTCTTTTTAAATATTTATTTATTTTGGACCGGCCCAGCGGCATGACAGTTAAGTTCACACCTTCTGATTTGGTGGACCGGGGTTCGCAGGTTCACATCCTGGGTGCAGACCTACACACCACCTGTGCACCACTTATCAAGCCATGCTGTGGCAGGCGTCCCACATATAAAGTAGAGGAAGATGGGCAGGGGTGTTAGCTCAGAGCCAGTCTTCCTCAGCAAAAAGAGGAGGATTCCCAGCAGATGTTAGCTCAGGGCTTATCTTCCTCAAAAAAAATAAAATAAAATAAAAAATAAATAAATATTTATTTTTATCGTCCCCAAAGCAAACTCCTTGATTTACCTATTTATGTTCTTTCAGGAACATTTTCATAATCAGTCATCTGAGTTAAGTAGCACTTTTCATCCTTAGAAGAAACTAGCCTTGGAGATGTGGGGAGGAAACCAACATTTATTAAGCATCTATAATGTCTTGGGGATTCCACCAACCTCTTTGTGTCTGTTAGTTCATGTATTGCAGTAGAAACCTCTGTTATTACTGGGATTATGACTGGCTGGAATTTTTTTTGAAAAATATATATTTTTTTTTTGCTGAGGAAGATTTGCCCTGAGCTAACATCTGTTGCCAATCTTCCTCCTTTTTCCTTTGTTTAATGTGGGCCGCCACACCACAGCATGGCCGGTAACAGATGACTAGTGTAGGTCCATGCCTGGGATCCGAACCTGGGCTGCCAAAGCAGAGCGTGCCAAACTTAACCACTAGGCCACTGGGGCTGTCCCTGGAAAAAAGATTTTTTGAAGCAACAGAGTCTATTCAGATAAAGCATTCTCACAGAGAAAATGATGCAGATGTTAAAGAAGCATGTCCAGCTGTGAATGTATGTAGGCCATGAAGCCATAGAAACCTTCTGGACCTTGCACGCTGGCCGTCAAAACTCTTGCTGAGAATGGATTATTTAGTTACGCTACAAAGTTTTAGCAATTGCTTCTAATGGTTTTTCCAGGCCTATGGGGACCAGGCAGGGTTGGTAGGTGGTAAGGCTAATTTTTGCCTGCTGGCAGAGACTTTAAGTATTGTTTCTTTGTTCTGTCTTGTTATATGTAGACCATAAATTACATAGCAAGATGAAGCCATGTACTAGGCAAGCGACCAATTTTTTTTCTCCAAAACGCTATATCAGACATTGACCTTGAAAATAACTATGTTCGTTTATTTCATAGGTATGTTCTGGGACCTACTACAGGGTTTACAAGGGGGAGCAAAATAGACACAATCCCAGCCCTCAAAGAGCTTCAGAGCTGGCACCAGAAAGAGATCCTACGAGTAAATCTATAACCCCATGCCGTTCATTGAGACTCGTCTCTTTGTTGTAGATATCCAACCCCAAGTGGTACAGATGAGAGAACAGAAACAGGGAGATCATTCAGATTGGAAGTCCAGGGACAGTGACTTTAGCTGGGCCCTAGAGGATGAGGAAAAGGAACTAGAGAGGAGTTGGTGAAGGGAAGAACATTTCAGCTGGAAGTGAAAGGTCCTTGGGGTGGGAAGGAACGTGGCAACTTCAGGGAACTGAGAGAAGAGTGGTGGAGGAGAGGGGCGGAGGAGTTCTCCAGACAAAGAGAACCGATAGAAGATGTATCTATATCTACCTATCTATATCTATCTATCTATTTATCAAAAGAGATTTATTATAAGGAACTGGCTCATGCGCTTATGGAAGCTGAGAAGTCCCACCCTCTGCTGGAAACCCAGGAAAATAGAGGGTGTAGTTGCAGTTCAAGCCTGAAGGCCTGAGAACCAGGAGAGCCAATGGTCTGAGTCTCAGGAGAAGACCGATATCCCAGCTCAAGCTGTCAGGCAGAGATCAAGAATCCTCCCTTCCTTCATCTTTTTTCCATTCAAGCCCTCCACTGATTAGATGAGGCCCACCCATATTACAGAGGGCAGTCTACTTTACTCAGTTTACTGATTCAAATGCTAATCTCTTCCAGAAACACTCCTACAGACACACTCTGAATCCTATTTATCTAGGTATCTGGGCATCCTGTGGCCCACTCAAGTGGACACATAAAATTAACCGTCACAGAGGGTGACGGCCGGAAGAGGCGAGAGAGGTGGGCAGGGATGTGTGGTTTGTACTGTGTCAACTCGGTGAAGGTAGAAACGTGTTTTCTGGAAGCCTCTCCCCTGGTAGATTGGCTGAAAGAGGCGAGCGTGAGTGCACCAGCAGCAGCCGTCACAGAGGCTCCTGGTGGTCAGACACACTGAGGGATGAAAAGACACAGAGACATCCCTGGGTTCCACTTGTCCTTGCTCTCTGCTCTGCATCCAGCTCTTCTGACTGCTGACCCCGTGGACCAGCGGCAGCCCCTGTCCCACCACCGGCCGTGTAGAAGGACAACTTGCCATAGAGCCTTCCCTTGACTGTCCTATTTTGGTGGCCAAATGTGCTTGGTGGCTCACATGGCCTGGCCAGTGCCTCTTTGATCCTCCAGCTTCCCTCCTGGACCATCCTTTCCCCGGCTCCTCCTCCTGCTCCATAAGGTCTAATTCCTAGAATAAATCTCTTATCCCATAACCCAGAATGTTGCTGCTTTGAGCCCCGACTGATTCACTGGGCCAGATCAAGTAGGCCAAGGTGAAGCCCAGGGAAGCTGTCGAAGGCCCCTGAGCCTGCATCTGTGGCTGGGGCTCCTGTGACTGCAGCCAGGGTTCCAGGTCCCCAGGATTCTAGACAGAGTGGGGCACGGTGCAGACGGAATTGCCACCCGTCTTCCCAAGAGCGGGTTCCTGGTACATTCCTACCTCACTAGGGAGCGCCATTATGATTTTGCTCCTCAGTCATGGCAAGAAGTGTTGTTAGCATCCAACAAGTAGAAGGACTAAGGAGCAGGAGAAAAGACTCTAGTCCTTTATTTGTATAAAGGTTGGCAGGTTTGTATACAACACCTTTGGCGTAGGCGCAGGAACAGGTTCAATGAGTTGACTTTTAGACTGAAAGCAGCTGGAGATCTACCCTCCAGCATGTATGTCCAACACTCCAGGGATGCGTGTGCGTAACTGGGCAAAGGAGGCAGTAGTGCCTACACTTGACAATCAACTGGGGGGCTTAAAAAATATACAGATGCTCCACTGTAGACCATTTAAATCTTATTTTGGCGGGTGAGGCCCAGACGTCTCTGGTTTTTTTTGTTTTTGTTTTTTGTGGGTTTTTTTTTTTTTTTTTTTTGGTGAGGAAGATTGGCCCTGAGCTAACATCTGTTGCCAATCTTCTTCTTTTTGCTTGAGGAAGGTTGTTGCTGAGCTAACATCTGTGCCAATCGTCCTCTATTTTGCATGTGGGACACCACCACAGCATAGCCTGATGAGCGGTATGTCAGTCTGTGCCTGGGATCTGAACCTGCGAACCCTGGGCCACCGAAGCCAAGCATGCAAACTTAACTGGTATGCCACTGGGCCGGCCCCCAGACATGTCTCTTTTTTTTAAGAGTTCAAAGTGATTCCCAAGAGTAGCCAGGGTTGAGAATTGATGCAACTATGGTGAAGAGGTTGAAACAAGGAGACCTGTGGGCCATATCTGATCCAAGATGTGTTTCGATACACAGTATTTTCCTTCATAAATTTGAATTCACTGCTAGTATTGAAACAAAGAGATTGCAAACACAAACCTGAATTTCCAGCTTTTCTCCTTTGAATACCTAGAAGGATTGGCAATACTGGGCCCACATTCTCACGTGGCAACAGTAGTTAAGAGCTGAATAGGAGCTTTCCTTAGGGAGCCATGGGCTCTCCCATTTGCCACAGTCCCCACCAACCCCTAATACTTACCCAGCTTGTTTCACTCATTTTATGGTCTGCCTGTCCACTGTAGACATTGGATTTGGGGACCTTGCAGAGATCAAGAGTAGGAGTCAGTGAACTATAGCCCTTGGGCCAAGTCTGGCTTGCTGCCTGTTTTTGTGTGGCCTGCAAGCTAGGAATGGTTTTTACATTTTGAAATTGCTGAAAAAAAGTGAAAGAATAATCTTTCAGGACACATGAAAAATCAGATGAAATGCAAATTTCGTTGCCCACATTGCAGTACAGATCACAGCCATGATTATTTGCTTATGTGTTGTCTGTGGTGCTTTGGTGAGTTGAGTACTTGCAACAAAGACTACGTGGCCAGCAAGACCTCAAATATTTACTGTCTGGCTCTTGACAGAATAAGTTTGTTGATTAAGAGACTAGGATTTAGGGGCTGGTCTGGTTGCACAGCGGTTAAGTGCACACGTTCCGCTTCAGCGGCCGGGGTTTGCCGATTTGGGTCCTGGGTGTGGACATGGCACCACTTGGCACGCCATGCTGTGGTAGGCGTCCCACGTATAAAGTAGAGGAAGACGGGCATGGATGTTAGCTCAGAGCCAGTCTTCCTCAGCAAAAAGAGGAGAATTGGCAGTAGTTAGCTCAGGGCCAATCTTCCTCAAAAAAAAAAAAAAGAAAAAGAAAATAGGATTTAGAATCAAAGAAAGCTAGGTTCGAACCTCAGATGTATTATTAACTGAGAGAATTTGGGCAAATTACATCAGCTCTCTATAAAATGCAGAGAAGTCTTACCCTGCGGGGGACTGTGGTGGGGTGGATTAGGTGACTATGCGCAGCCCACAGCTTAATGCCTAGAGCAGAAAAAATTGTACCCAACAGAAGAGTAAGACTGAAGATCACCCTTTTTGAGACTGATAGTGTTTATCAGTAAATGATGTTAAACGAACCAGGGTTCTTTAACTCTAGGAAAAAATATTCATTGCTATTCCCTTAAATAGGTTACATTATTATGTCATTAAACTCACTTTGCAATAATTCAGATTGAGTTACTTTTCTACGTTAGATATCTTTTAAGTGTGAAAACTGCAATATTTGCCAAATAAAAAAAATCACCTTTTACTCATCACGATTAATTATTGGCTTCATGATCGTATTAAAGCCTTGGAAAGAAGAACCCATTTAGCGTGAATAGTAACTTAGTTTGGGTAGAAAGTGAACTATTCCCCCCGAGTGAAAGCTGTCTTTTTGATGACACTACGTTATATTTTCCATTTGAATTTTAGTAATTCTCTAGGATCTGATATTCCCGTTGTCAAAAAAATGAATTTTCCTCTGTTTGATCAAAGTTGACCAAATAAGAGACTTGGCTATATATATTTTTAATCCGATTAAATCTTCAGTGCACTGATTATGCGCTTAAAATACATACAACATAAAATTTACCATTTTAACCATTTTACAGTGTACAATTGCGTGGCATTAAGTCCATTCACAATGTCATGCAATATTATGCAGCCCTAACCACTAACCCTGGCAACCACTAATGAATTCACCTATTCCAGACATTTTGTTTAAGTGGACTCATAGAGTAGGTGGCTTTTTGTGCCCAGCTTCTTCCATTTAGCATCGTGTCTTCAAGATTCATCTGTGTTGTAGCGGGTACCAGTACTTCATTCCTTTTGGTGGCTGAATAATATTCCATTGTATGGATATAACACATTTTGTTTACTCATCCATCCAGTGATAGGCTTTGGGTTGCTTCCACTTTGGGGCTATTGTGAACACTGCTACGACGAACACTCATGTACACGTTTTTGTTTGAAAACCCATCAGAGTTCTCTCATCAAGACCCTTTCAGCCAGTGCTTAGGGTCTTTGAAAAAACAGGACTAGTTGAAAGGACAGTAAAAGGACTGAGACCTGGGTGAAAGGGTCTTGATGATACATTTATTTACTTGCTGAATGCCTGTCTCGTCTCCTTGAATGTAAGGCCAGGCCTGTATCTGGTATGTTCACAGCTACACCTTGAGAGCCTGAAGATACAGATGGACAATGGCCAGATCACATATCAAAACAGAACTCTGACCCACAGTCTGCAGCAACCAGCTCAGGAAACCAACCCGTTATCTACAGACCAGCCCAGGAAGCCAGCCTGCTATCTCCAAATCAGACTTGGAGGAAGTCAGACCACTATCTCCAGCAACCAGCCCAGGAAGCCAAACAATAACCCCTGCAGCAATCAGCCCCAAATGGCCAGGGATTCATTAATAACTGACAGCTTCCCTAATTTTTGTCCCGCTTCTAACATAGGACCAGCCAGTGACAGCCAAACGTGCACCCCTAACCAATCACATAGGACGTCCACCTCTAGTTAGCTCACCTACAGCTTCCCCATGCCACAGCCTCCACTCAGGGGGCATCCAGATCCTTCCCTTCTCTCCACTATAAAGCTTTACAGTCCTCTGCCTGCCTGGATCTCTGCCAAACTGCAAATGATGGGGGTGGACTCCCTTGCTATAGCAAACTCTGAGAAAATAGCCTTTGCTTGCTCTCATTCGATAGTCTCTGTTTATGCCCACGACCTCCATCCCCTGGCCAGGGCCTGGCACGCACAGGGCATCTGGACGGTAACTGTTAATGATGTGTACACAGACTGCTGAGGAGGGAGCAGTGCGGTCCTTTTGCTGTGCCCCACCCGGTCACTCAAGACCACAGCACACTCTATGTCTTATCCCAGCCTCCCTGCCCCAGAACTCCAGACCCGCTCACATACTGGCCGACTCACATCTCCATATGGACCTCCACAGGTCCCTGGGACTCAACGTGTCACCTCCTCTCTTCCTCCTGCAGCTCTTTGCCTGGTTTCCTCACCCAGGATCGCCCTGAGGGCCCCGCCTGGAACGTGGGAGTCAGCCTACCTCCTCCCTCCCATTCTCCCCACCTATGATTTGCCAGTAAGTCCTGGTGGTTCTATTCCAGAAGTCGCAGTGAATCCACCCCTCCCTCCAGCTCCACTCCTGGGTCAGGCCTTCATTGCAGCAATAGCCCAGAACTGGTCTAGCTGCCTTGAGTCTGACCTCCTCCAAAACAGCCGGGGGACATTTCCATTTTCCCATTTGTGACCAGGAGACTCCCCTGCATAGCAGCCTGCCAGTCACCATCAGGTTAGAGTCTAACCTTAAGAGAAGAACCTTTCTGGAGCCCCCAGACCTGGTGCCTGCCCACCCATCCAGCTTCAACTCCGGTACAGCCAACCTTCTAGCCACTAGCACGTGACAGCACTGCCCGCCCTCTCGGCTGCTCCGCCGGAACCTCTGCCAGGCTCGCCTCCCGCCCGCCCTCCCTCCTCTCACCTACTTGGCAGGTAGCTCCTCTTCAAGCCTCAGCCAGTCACTGTCACTGCCTCCCCTGGGAAGCCTCCTTGCTGCTGTGGCAGACCTCTCCTGATCCCTGATCTCTCTGGGCTCATTACCCACGGGTGAGATCTGCTGGTCAGTCCCCTCTCTTCCCGTCACTGTGTCAATTCCTTGAGGGCAGAGATTTTACTTTTTGACCTTTGTCATCTCAGAACTGAACATAATGCCTGGCACTTGGCAGATATCGAGATGTCAATATTTGTTGAGCAAATAAACGTTTGCTAAAGAAAAGAGCTGTATCAGGGCTGGATCACCCCACAGAGTTTAAGGCTCGTAGCAAAAAAAAGGGGAACCCCGTCCCCAATTATTTGGAAAGAATTTGATATTTGATAGTTGGGCAAAAGCAATGAAGTCATCATTCTGAGGAAATAGAGGAAACGAGAACTTTCTGGGACTTCCATACATTCCCTTTGCTGTCTAGGGTTTTTTTCGATTATTATGTTTTCAATTTTACTTATAATAACTTACACATGCAACTTGATTTTGAATAAATTTCAGGACTATTGAGGATACAAACATAACCTTTTATTACCTTTATTTTAGGACTAATGGGAGAGACTTCTTTCATACTTCTTCCCTTCCTCCCAAAAAACGTCTTAACCTCTGTTGAGTAAGTGTATGTTTTTAATCACATTTTCCTCCTTGCCTAGCACCCATGAAGATCAGAGCTGAAATTGTGGCCCGTACCCCAGTGTGTGCATTTCTGACTGTTAACTTCTCAGATTATTAATTTACTTTTATTTTTCTTCTTGATTTCTTTACCATTATTTTTCCAGCTTATCTATCCTTGTTGTTGTTTTAATTAATAGATAATTTTTTTCAGCGGTTTTACAGAAACAGCAGGTTTACAGAAAAATTGAGCAGAAAGTATAGGGAGTTTCCATACACTTTCTCACCCCCCAAATTTCCCCTGTTATTAACAATTTGCATTGGTGTGGTACCTTGGTGACAGTTCATGACTTAGTATTGATATATTGTTATTAACTAAAGTTCATAGCTAACATTAGGGTTCACTCTTTGTGGTGTCCAATTCTATGGGTTTTGACTAATACATAATCATGTACCCACCATTTCGGTATCACACAGAACACTTTCACTGCCCTAAAAATCCCCACGCTTCACCCATTCGTTCCTCCCCCACTTGCTGTTAGTTTTGTTTCTATTTTGAGTTATGTCAGAAAAAAGACAGAGAGGAATCATAATCATTTATTCCATCACCTTGTTATGAAAACTTTCAGACATCCCTAAACGTTGGAAAAATGATACAATGAGTACCAGTATACCTTCTACCTGGATTCAACAACTGTTACCATTTTGTCACTTTTGCTCTCTATTATTTATTATTTTGATTTACTTATTTTATTTTTCTGAGCCGTTCGAGTGTAAGTTGCAGGCATTGTGGACGGTTGATCCCTAAATGCTTCAGTGTGCATCTTGTAGGAATAAAGACATTGTCCTGCACAATCTTGATGCCATTACTACACCTAAGGAAATACTAGAAATAAATCTATATGGTCATCTAATACCAGTGTTACCAAACTAGGTTTGTTTGGCACGCCACACGATTCTGCCAATCGCCAAGACATGAGTTTGCAGCAGAGAAAGGGTTTAATCATGAGGCAGACAAGCGAGGAGACAGGAGAACCAGTCTCAAATCCACATACAGGAAAAATGGGGATTAGGGATATTTATGGCATAAAGGGGTGGGGCAGTATAAGAGCAGGAATAGATGACTGGAGGAGAGGAGGAGTGACGTCATGGCTGATCTGTGCAAGCAGAGTTGAGCTACATGGCTCTTCATAGGGCACATGTTCACAAAATGGTGGCATCACCATTATCTGAGGGTGGAGTTTTCAACTCCTTGACATTGAAGAGTCACCTATCCGTCATCTGCACAGGCCCAGTTGATGAGTCAGTGGTCTCAACTGGCCTGAACTGGACAAGAAGTCAACTCTCAATTCCTGAGAAACGTAAGCACCCCGCCTGTTATCCAAGTGTCAGAGATGTTATCTATCTATATATATAGTGTGGGTTTTAGTAATGGTTACCTAACTACCTTTGCAAACAGACAACTGAGGCTAATTAAAGCACGTCCTCCACTGTCATTTCACCAGTCCACATTCAAATTTCCTCAATGGTCTTCAGAATGCCTTTTATGGCTGCTTCATTTTCTCAAACCAGATGCCGTTAAAATTCATGTTTGGTTTGTCATGTTGTCTCTTTCATCTTTTTTTACTCAGAACAGTCCTCTCATCTCTTTCCATCTTTTTTTTTTTTTGACATTGACTTTTTAAAAAATTGTGTAAAAAATATATGTTTTTCCATCTTAACCATTTTTAAGTGTACAGCTCATGATCCTACATGAAGAAAACCCTAAAGATTCCATGCAAAAAACTATTAGAATTAATAGATAAATTCAGTAAAGTTGCAAGATAGAAAATCAACATACAAAAATCAGTAGTGTTTCTTTACACTAACAATGAGCTTCCTGAAATGAATGACATTGACTTTTAAAAGAATCAGTCCAGTTGTCTTAAAAAATATCCTGCCTTCTGAATTTGTCTGCTTGCTTTCTCCTGGTGTGAACTCCCTTTCTGTCTTTCTGGTAAACAGGAAGTGAGTTGATTGGATTCAGGCTAATAGTTTTGGGGCGAGAACACTTCAGAGGTGGTTTGTTCCTGAGAGAGCATCCCCTTCAGGAAGACACACAGTGTTATATGCTGCAATATTTGGGGGACTTAAGGCTCCCGAAGATGTTAATCCAACCTTGAGTTGAATGAAATCTCTGCTCCTCTAGTCCCACCCCAAGGATCTCCAAATTAATTCCTCTACCGTCTATATAGTTGTCACTGGCAAACTTCATGCTGAATTTTCTCCCAGCCACTGCATCCTACCTTCAAAACCAACATTAATCTTTAGCAGCCAAGAACAGGAAGGAAACAATCAATTAAATTAGCTGCAAATGTCCCTCCACCCCCCAGTATTCAGAAGACTGCTTTAATCTCAAGATGTGTTTTTAATTTTTTTTTTTTTCAGTGAGGAAGATTGCCCCTGAGCTAACGTCCATTGCCAATCTTCCTCTTTTTGCTTGAGGAAGATTGTCCCTGAGCTAACACCTGTGGCAGTCTTCCTCTATTTTGTATGTGGGATTCCGCCACAGCATGGCTTGACAAGTGGTGAGTAGGTCCACATCCAAGATTCAAACTCATGAACTCCACGCTGCCAAAGCAGAGTGTGCAAACTTAACCACTATGCCACCAGGCCAGACGCCTCAAGATGTATTTGTTTTTTTTTTTTTCATATCAGAATAAATATTTTTATTTAACTAGGTGAGTTTTATTTCTGATAATAATCAATAGTTAATGGGTGCCAAGTAGGAAGAATAAAGGGGTAACAGGCTGTGTAACGCTGGCTTGTGTCACAACAATCAGTTTGGGGCAATCATTCTTCAAGATGTGTCTTTATCCTTGACCTTTGATCACTACATGGATATGAATGTCTTTGCTTTGACTTTATCATTGTGGTACATTTTCCTTCCAAAGGTGTTGAAGTAGACGATTTCAGAAAAACTCAAAGAGCCATCTTGAGATCTGGCCCCAGTTTCGATCATTATCTCTGATTCATTAATCAGAAATATAGATGTCTAGATTGGCTTAAATTCTATGCAGAAGAAAAGACAGATGGAAAACACTCAGATACCTCTGCAGAAGTTTGCAAAGGTTGGAGTAGGGGACTGGCAATAATGATTATAAGAATAGCTACTATTTACTGGACATGTGCTACATCCATGGCTGCCTGGAGTTTCTTCCAACAGGTTTTCTGATTCTCTGACACCAACTGGGTGTCCAATTTGATTCAATTCTAACACTGTCCGGAGTTAGTGTCAGACCCCACGAGTTACAGGGCTCAGTCCCACAAGACTGCTCCCACTCCAGCCACAAGTCCTGGGCCGCCCATACTTCTGACTGACTGGCTACAAATTCGGGAGCTCCCACAACTCCCTCCTCAAGTTCAGTAATTTGCTAGAACGGCTTACAGAATTCACTTATATTTACCAATTTACTATAAAAGAGAAAACTCTGGAACAGACAAATGGAAGAGATGCATAGCAAGGTTTGGGAGGAGGGGAGCACGGAGCAGGTGTGCCACCCTCCCAGCATCTTGATGGGTTCACCAACCTGGAGGATCACCACTCTAGCTGTTCAAGGGTTTTTATACATCTCAATCTCTAGCCCCCTACCCCGACCCCGCTGTCCTTGGAGGTCAGCAGTTGGGGCTGAAAGTTCCTACCCTCTGGTCACGGGTTTAATCTTTCCAGTGACCAGCCCTAGCTTGAGCCTCTCCAAGGGCCCCCTCCTAAGTCATCTTATTAGCACAAACTCAGATGTGAAAAAGGAGCTTGTGATGAATAACAGAAGACACTCATTACTCAGGAGATTCTGAAGGTTTTAGGAGCTCTGTACCAGGAACCAGGGACAAAGATAAAATACGATTCTTGTTCTGTCACACTGGTGCATGTTTTCTGATTAACTACTTTATGCCGAGAGCTGGAGATTCAGTGACGGGTGGGGTTCCCACGTTCACTGAGCTTGGAGTTTAGTGGAGGAGACAGAAAAGTGAAGAAGCAATTACAATTCAATTTAATAAGTGGCATGAGGAGATATGAGGCAGCGGAGCACAGAGGAAGGAGACTGAATGGTGAGGAGTGGGAGTAAGGACAGAGCACTTGGCACTACACTGACTCAGAAAACGGAACAGCCACATGCACAAGAATGAAGTTGGACCCTTATTTAACACCATATACAAAATTAACACAAAATGGATTAAAGATCTAAATGTAAGAGCTAAAACTATAAAACTCTTAGAAGAAAATAGAGAGCAAATCTTCATGACATTGGATTTGGCAGTGATTTCTTGGATATGACGGGGTAGGGGAGAAAGACAAATCCTATGCCCTCTAGGTCCTTCTGGCTGGGATACAAATTAAATTCACATGAGAGAGAATAACGGGAGAAACTCAAACGAAGCTTTATAACATATACACATGGGAGAGACCCAGGAAAAGTGAGTAACTTGCCAAAATGGCAGAGGGTCTCACCTTAAATAGCATCCTCAGCTAAAGACAAAGGAGGATGTTGGGGGTGGGGGGAGTCAGTTACGGGAGATCACCAGACAAGTACAGTAAACAAGAGTCAGGTTATTACGCAGACTTGAGTCCTTTCCTTCCACATTGATAAGAGTTTCTAGAGATAAGGTCATCCCCCCTTCTTCCTGGTACAGAGAGGGAGAACCTTTACAGATAGAGATTTCCTTTACAAATGTAGATTTCTCTTACAAAGGGTAAATTTTACTTTTCAGAGCTTCTCCCATGTCTGCAGTTTTTAAAAGTAACCAGCCCAAAATAATCCTCATGCCAAAGAGACACATTTTGAAGCCAATTCTGATCTTCCACAACACTGAAGGCACAGGCAACAAAACAAAACCTAGACAAATTGGATTTCATGAAAATTAAAATTTTTGTTTCAGAAGGCATTATCAACAGAGTGAAAATGCAATTCACAGAATCGGAGAAAGTATTTGCGAACCATCTGTCTGATAAGGGATTAATATCCAGAATATATAGAGAACTCCCAAAATTCAACAACAACAAATTACAACCCAATCGAAAAATAGACAAAGGACTTGGATAGACATTTCTCCAAAGAAGATATACAAATGGTCAATGAGCACGTGAAAAGACGCTCAGCATCACTAATCATTAGAGAAATGCAAATCAAAACCAAAATGAGACACAAGCTCACACTCATTAGAATGGCTGCTATAAAAAATAGAAAATAAAAAACAGGAAATAACAAGTGTTGGTGGGGAATTGTTGTTGTGCAAGGGCTCTCTGTCCACCCGTGCACGCAGAAGCCGATACTGTATACACTGGCCTTTGAGGGAAGACAGTTTACTATGACACAGTCGATTGGCAAGGAGACAGGAGAAGGGATCTCCAATCTGTCTCCCTGATCCAGAATGGAGGCTAAGGTTTAAGGGCTCAGAGAGCACAGGCTGGTGTGGGAAGCACTGGCAGGATGAGTTTTGATTGGCAGATCAAAATTTTCTCTTCTGCACACACTCCTGGCTGGCTGCAGCCCCTGAAAAACAGCCTTAACTTTCTTTCTTTCTTTTTTTTTTTTTGAGGAAGATTGGCCCTGAGCTAACACCCATGCCCATCTTCCTCTACTTTATATGTGAGACGCCTGCTACAGCATGGCTTGATAAGTGGTGTGTAGGTCTGCACTCCGGATCCAAATCAACAAACCCCAGGCCGCCAAAGCAGAGCGTGTGAACTTAACTGCTGCACCACTGGGCTGGCCCAACCTTACCTTTCTGTTAACACGAGGCCAGCACGTAAACAAGGGTGAAGGTGTTATGTAGATTTAAGTCTTTCCCTTCTCTACTGATAAGAGTTTCTAGAGATTTAGTCATCCTCTCCTTCCTGACTCAGAGAGGAAGGCACCCTTACAAATGGAAATTTCTCTATAAACATAAATTTCCCATACAAAGGGGTAACTTCTATTATGTTTTCAGAGCTCTTCCCTGTGTCTGCTGTTTCTTAAAAATAATCAGCCCCAATCTCAATTTTTAAAACTAAAAAAAAGACTCCCCGAAGATCTTGTTAAAATGCAGATTCTGAGGGGCTGGCCCCGTGGCCGAGTGGTTAGGTCCATGAGTTCCGCTGCAGGCGCCCCAGTGTTTCGTTGGTTCGAATCGTGGGCGCGGACATGGCACTGCTCATCAAACCACGCTGAGGCAGCATCCCACATGCCACAACTAGAAGGACCCACAACGAAGAATACACAACTATGTACCGGGGGGCTTTGGGGAGAAAAAGGAAAAAAATAAAAATCTTAAAAAAAAAAAATACAGATTCTGAGTCTGTAAGTCTGGGGCTGGGCCTAAGATTCTGCACTTGTCACCTGCTCCCAGGTGCTGACGTCGTGCTGACGCTGCTGCTCCTCGGACCATCCTAAGTGGTCCGCTCTGGATTTAGCAGTTCAGTTTGCACAAACACACAACTCTATCCCCAGAGCCCCTGAAAGGGCAGCTGACCCCAAAACAAGATCTTGAAGTCAAGTGCGCTTCCGCCCCCTCCGTCACGCGGTCTAATCCACGCAGTCACTGTAATTGGACAGCGTCATGAGATCAATGTCTCCTGCTGTGAAAGCAATCTCCCGGGCTTGGCCTGGGCATTTCCTAGCAGCAAGAGACCATTACACAGCAGTCACCTTGTATTGTAGCCTCAGTACAGACATAAAAGGTACAAATAAAATAAAATAAAAAGAAAGTTCACCGGCTGGTTTAAGTCACTGCTTCTTATGGCTGAGCAAAAAGTTGGTATACTAACGCTTCCATAAATCTTTGGGTTATTAACACCATGCCAGAAATCTCAGTTCTTTGAATTTTAAGTCCATAGTCCATGTTGCTGAAGGCTTTTTTTAAACTTCTTTTTTGAAGGCTGGAATAATGTTATATTAGAAAAATAGACACAACAGAAATGATTGAATTCCAAGGGAAAACCTATTGAAGGAGCCATAGACCAAAACCAAAGGCCAACAAACACTCAATTTCTTCCTTTTCCAGAAAGGATCCTGTGTGGGAGAGTGAGAAGAAAGCAACTGATATTTATTGAACACCTAATATGGACCAGGCGCTCTTGATGTGTTACCTTGATTATATTTGTTAAGAATGCTTTTGGGTACAAGTAACAGAATACTTGACTATAGTGGATGTATTCATCAGCTATTGCTAGGTAACAAACAATCCCCAAATCTCAGTGGCATATGATAGCAAATATTCTTTTTCTTGGTCATAAATCTGTGGATTGGCAGAGTTGACTGTTCTAGATTGGGCTTAGTGCCAGGTCATGAGTTTAGTTAAGTCCTGCTTCCCACATCTCTTTTGAGACCAGTAGGTTTCTTGAGGCACATTCTTCTCGTGGAGATGGCAGACGCACAAGAGGGCAAGCCAAGCTGCACAAGCATATTTATTTAAAGGCTCTGCTTACATTTCATTGGCCAATATCCCATTAGCCCATGCAAGTTACCTAACCAAGCCCAAAGTCAAGATATGGGGAAGGACACCCTGCCCTTCATAAGGCCAACGAAGTGGATGGACAATTCCACGGCAGAGCAGGAACTCACTGAGACCAGTCTGCCAATATATCTCTGTGGCTTTGCCAAAGCAGGGTTTATTTTTCTCTCCAGTAGGAAGTCTAGAAGCAGGCATTTCATGGCTGGCGAAGCTGTTCAATGACAACGCCACCCAGGTCTTTTCTCTTTTCTCTTTGCCGTCTTCAGCATTTTGGATTCTGCCTTCACGCGTAAGTTTCCATGATTGCGACACGGCTGTGGCACTTCCAGCCCTACATCGGTATTGCCTGCGGGAACAAGTGAGAAGCAGGAAGGGACAGGGCCTGATTCCACAAGGCAAAAGCTTTCCCAGAAACCCTCAGCTTATTAGTCATTATTAGGCATCATGGAAATAAGCTTGCTTACAAGGGCCCATTGCTGCCCCAAACAAAATCAGGGTCCTTTTAAGAAGAAGGAGTAACAGACATTAAGAAGGCGGTTTGCAGTGTCTGCCATGCCATTGAAATCTCACAAAAATTCTCGGAGATAAGCAATATTCCCATTCCAATGATCAAGAAATCCTGGCTCAGAAAAATTAAATGAACACACCTGAGTTGCCTTAGCCAGGATATAAGGATGTAACAGGATTGAGATTTGAACCTAACGTCATGTTCCTTTCACGACAAATCGCCCCTTCCTCCTGGACTGGGGCCCCAAACACCTGGGTTCTTGTCTTTCTGCCACTAACTCAAATGTGAGATTTTAGACGTTTCCACCGTATGAGTGAGTCTCAATTTCTACATCTTTCCAATGTCCAGGTGGGAGGAGAAGAACTTTGAGTTCTTGTCCAAGCTTGAGTGTTCTGTGACTTTGTGAGAGCCTTCTAATAGGAAGATATGGACCCTCCCTCCCTGTAGATTTTTCAGCCATCTTGGTTTGTTAATTTCAAACTTGAAGTCTGTTAACTTTCAAGAGTGCTCCTTCCGGCTCCATTCGTTTTTTTTGCAATCTACTGAAAATGAATAGCACAGAAAAATTGGTGTTTAGATCAAAAAGCCATCATATTTTCCCCCAGAGCATATAAACTTAATGAATGACTTCTCTCTAGTCTTAAAAACAAAAAACTAAGTTTCTTTTTAACTAAACCAAAATAAATTAAAATTTACCCATGGCTCCAGTCACCCACAGACAATTAATACTTTTAGACTATTTTCTATATGTATATGTAAATACATATACGTAACATGTATAACATATTTCTCTGTCTTCAAATGGGATAACATTATTTTGAACTTGCTTTGTTTTCAACTTATATTTTATCATAAAGGTTTTTCCATGACAATAAATATACATTAGATCATCAGTTGTAATGGCTGCTGGCATTCCTTCAATTTATGCAAATAAATGACAATTTATTTAACTGTTGCTGTTGTTTCCAGTTTTTTTATGTTAAAAAGCAGTAATTTCCTAAAATCAGATAAGTGTAACTGGAGCAATGCAGTGTGATTTTGGATAGTACGTTGATGAATTTTTAAACATTTAAATAGTTATACATTTATTGGTATATGTATATTACATATATTTGCTGATAGAGTATATATTTATCAGAAGCAATGTAACTAGCCTTTATGAGAATCACATAATGTTTAATTTTAAAATAAAATTTACTTCACTAAATATGCTGAGTCATTTAGGAGACTAAGAAAATAGTACGGTGGCATGTGGATATAACGCAGACCACGAACTTGGGGCTTGAATGAGAGAAGTTTAGGAAATGCTTCTGTAATATCCTTGGGCACATTTCTTTGTGTACTTGCCTGATGTTTTCCTTGGGATGAATTCTTATAATTGCTCAAGAGGTAGGCACATTTTTTTTTTTTAAATCACTTTTTTTTTCTTTCATTCTGCATTTTTTTTTTTTTTTGAGGAAGATTAGCCCTGAGCTAACTGCTGCCAATCCTCCTCTTTTTGCTGAGGAAGACTGGCCCTGAGCTAACATCTTCCTCTACTTTATACGTGGGACACCTACCACAGCATGGCATGCCTACCAGTGCCATGTCTGCACCTGGGATTGGAACTGGCGAACCCTGGGCCAACAAAGCAGAACATGTGACCTTAACCATTGTGCCACTGGGCCAGCCCCAAGAGGTAGGCACATTTTTAATGTTTTAAATATGTTCTGCCAATCTGCTGTGCATAAAGGAAGCCCCAATTTTCCCTCCCACATTCCATCCCATTGGAACATAAGTTTCACAAAGATAGAGACTTTATTTGTTCGCTTCTGTAGACCCAACATTTACAGTAGTACTTAGAACATAGTTTGTTCTCAATGAGGATGTGCAAGATGTATGTGTCAAGAACTTGGAATGGTCTGAGATCTTATTCTACTTGCAAGTTAACAAGTTGGCCTGCCACAGCTTCACGGATGGAAGAAGACTTCTAGATGGAACAAATGGGACAGACGGAATAGGACTCTTAGGCCAGAAACAAAGGACTTTATTACTCACTGCAATAGTGGTGGCCAGTGTGCCAACATTTGTGCCAGTTCCCCAAGCCCCAATTCCCAAAAGGGTGATGCAAAAGGGACACAATGGATCCCGTCATGCCTACACACACAGTAGGATGTGTTACAGAAGCTTGAGCTTCAGGACCCGAATCTTTTATGATGGGCAATGAGCCTTTCTGACCTTTGCCCAGAGGGAGATATTACCTTCTTGTACTGGACAGTAAGCACATTTTCCCTTTGCTCCAGAGAGAGAGAGAGAGACTGTATCTTCCAAGGCTTCAAACATTCTTAAGAAGACAGTCTGGAAAAGCTCTGTTTGTAAAACATGCAACAATACAGGAGACTCATGAAGAATTCTCTCCCATAAATGTCCACCCCTTATTTCTATACTCTCTTGGATTTTGGCATATTCTTTCACGAGTATGTCACTCTATTGGCCGCTTTGATTAATCTAACCAATGTAGGCTAGAACCAAGTCCATTCACTTTGTCTCATACAGCATTTAATTAAGTCCTGTCAACAGGGCTCCAAGCAACAGTATTGACCTTGGCAATTCCCCCGCTCATGGTCCTGGACTCAGCCAGCTGAACAAATCTCATAAACCATCTGGGTCAACCTTAGAAAGCCAGGTGGCTCTCTCCTGAAATTTTTGTACTGACCTTTTCTCCTGGCCTGAGGCATTGGTCCAGATACAGCAGGATGCACTAGCAATGACACAGATTCCCCTGTAGCTGCAAAAAAGAAGCCTAGGGCAATTATATCATCCATAACAACCCTGGCCAGGGATTTGAGGCTGACTTGAATGTCTTCCAGCGACAACGTGGTGTCATGGATCATCTAAAGTCAGGGACAAGTTTCATACCACTTCTTCCAACTGGATGACTTCCATTGCAGGGAGAACTGCCCACAGGGGGCAAAAAATAATGAGTCGGGGATCATTCTGGGACTATTAGGATAGCCTCATTCTGGAGAGACACCTGCAGTCATCTGAAGGCTACGAGTCTATTCGTGGCATTTCCTTAAACACTTGAAGATATCTTACGGTCACCGCAATGCTGCAAGTCATGGTGTTTTCAGGAGGGAGACAAGTTAATGCCTGGCTTCCACACAAGATGTGCAGTCCCAGGGGTGCACATGGTGCTCCTAGAATGGGAGTGTTGCTTACAATTGTTGGGGCCTCCCAAGTGGAGCCTACATTAATCAGAGAGTCCAGGGTGACAATGGCTCTAACATGCCCTCCCAGCCAGCTAGTAGACCTAAAGGTGACAGTTCATTTGAATAATTGAGGAACTGCCTAAAGGCAGTCAGTCCAACCTGTCCTGTTCATCCATGCCACCAGCTGAGGCATTTGTCCACCCGCAGAAGGCCTGAGCAATGGCTGTGGGAATGGGGACAGGCAGGAGGTTGACAGGTGTTTTGTGTGGGAGCTCCAGGAGCTGCGCCACCTCCTGCTGTTCCCAGCAGACTGCCTGGGGAGGTTCAGGAGACCGGTGATCAAATCATGATGAAGCCATCCCTCGGGAGATGGTAGACCCATAGACAGTGACCTGTAAGGCATTTGAAGCAGTTTGGGAACAGGGTATTTTCCCTTGTAAGGAAAGCTCTAGAGGTGTCTCTGAAAAACACGAGATCGTTGATGTCCTTTCCTTCTCCACACTCCTGGAGTGCAAGGTGCTCCCTCCCCGGGGGCCTGGGTTGACTGGTGCTCCTGCTCCGTTGCCACAGAGTCGGTGTGTGCATCTCAGTAGGCATAACCTCCCCTTTCCAGTCATCCCATGCTCACCCCCAGCCCTCTGGTCCAAAAGGCTGGTGCAAGGACAACGGCATTTTTGCACAACTTGTAGAGGACCATTACAGCCCCAACTGTAGGGGGACCTGGCGAGCAGGGTGGTGAATGAAGTGCTCATTCTCCGGAGGATCTAGCACCATGTCAGTCCAACAGGAGAGTCCTGGTGGTTGAAGCAGAATTTAGTTCCAATCTCCTAGCTCCCTTTGGCCAGGTTTCTCCCCAGTGATGGTTAATTTCATTTGTAAACTTGATTTGGCCAGGTGGTGCCGAGACATTTGCTCAAACATTTTTCTGGGTGTGTCTGTGTGGGTGTTTCTGGTGAGATTAAGATTTGAATGGGTAGACTGAGTAAAGCAGATGGCCCTCCCCAATGTGGGTCCCTGCACCTGTCAGATAAATGACCTTCCTTACTTACCTGAGTAAGGTTGCTAGGAAACAAGGTACCAGGCCAATATTTCCAAGTGACTTTATTCCATGAAGTCCAATCCTTGTTTCTCAAAAGCTGTCTGGTTAAATCTGAGTTTATGCCTGTTTCTTTCAAATATGACATTCCAGTCAAAGCTCTGGTAAGATAACCAATGTTTCCAATTGTGTCCTGTTATAAGGAGAACAGATTCTTATTGAACTTATGTAAATAACTATATTGCCATGAAAATAATAATACTCACTCACTCACTAAGAGTTTCCAAATTCTGGAGGGATAATTCAGGTATAGAGAAAAAGATAAATGTTTCAGTTCTGCTCACAATGGTATAATTTCACCAAGTTGCTATCAGTCATAGTTAGCGTAAGAGAAAAGAGAAAAAGATTTTCTTAAATCTGAGAAAACAAAACACCAAAAAATCAACAATATTTCAAACAAAAGTCATAAAAAATTATAACCATCCTCATCAGTTCATAATCATCCTCTTCAGTTCATGTAGTCTTGTATAATTGATTCTTGATCTTAATCTTCTGTTAGAAGATTTATGAGATTATCAGTTTCTCCACTAGATTTCTGTAATTTCTTATCCAGTTCAGTTTTATGACCTGAAAGTTTATCAGAGCTGTATTCTAGAATCCTGTGTCAGAATCCTTTCCATGAATTTCTCTGAAAATGAAACATATTTGCAAAGGCAAAAAGCGTCAGAGTAAAGCAGCAACAATTTGCAAATGACAAAAGACTCAAAAGGGCAATTGACAAAGCAACTTGGCTACTTCTGTGACATACAACACTTCAAGACAGTAACTGGATTTACGGCTGACAACCAGGACAGATCAGAATTTTAGGAGTGTTATATCACTTTAAAACATTTATATCAATAGCATTCACCCACATAATACCACCTAAGAAAGTTTATCATCACTTATTTGACAATGCTTCCCATGTAATTTAATAGACCAAGAAAGCCCAATTATTTGAGTATTTTTCCCCTTATAGGAAGAGAGCAAATTTCTTTGAGAAGTCTCAGGAGCCCTCTGAAAATACTCAGAGAAATTCTCTTCCTTTTTCCAAGCCAAAAGAAAGCCTTCATCCAGGATTTGAATTTTTTTTTGAGGGAGAAGTTTGTCAAAAATATCAAAAGGTTTTAAAACACTTGTTCAAATAGGAAACAATACTCACTGTGAAACAATGCTCAGGTATATATTCAAAATGACAACAGAAACAGTCAAAAAATTTTAAGAGAGACCTCAGTCCTTCTGAACATAGGAAATTATTTTTAAAAAAAACATAGCTTATCTGTCTTTTGGTGGACTTACTCAAAAGTAAAGAAATCTTTCATAACCTCATTATCAAGAGCAGATAAAATTTCAAGAAAATTATCCTTTTGAGAGAGAAAACCAAATTTTAATTTTTGCACCAGCTTATTTTTGACATTACAACTCATTTACTTAATTGGGTTTACTTTGATCTTAGCCAACTTGACCATGCACAAAACTCTTTTCAGAATTTCTCTTTCATAAACCTTCTATAACTTTCTTTCTACATTCGGAATTTGTCCCATGCATCCTTCTTTCCTCCTAGTACTTTGGGACAAATTTATCTTTCTTAACAAAACAAAGAAAATATTTCCATTCTTTATACTTTCTTTACCAAAAACTTACATCTTACTTTCCTTGAACACAACTGTTTTCCTTATTAATTTCTAGTAGCTGTAATCACATATTAGAATGTTTAACCCTTACAAACCTTAATTTTTAAGTAAAAATTAAGTAAGCAATTATAAATTTTCTTTTACATCAGCATTCTGTAGTTTGGTGAGTTTATAAATACTTTTTCATAATTTTACAAACATGTTATCTTATAGTACAATCTTTTATTAAAACACAAAACATGTTTACCAATAGACCAAAACACCTTTTAGCTTTTCTGTAATAAGAAGCCTAAAGTAAATAAACTTACATTTAATAATTAATATCTAATATCTTATCTTATTTGGAAATGATCTAGATACTCAATGAACTTTATCATTTAAATTAACCTAGCAAAACTTCAAAGTTTCAGGTTAGCAAAGAAATTTTGGAAGTTATTTTAAATACACATGCCGTAAACTATAATTATTGCTAAAATTTTATCTAGAAACGTTTATTTCATTTATATCTAAACCATTTATTCCCAACAATTATGTTTAGATCGCCCACAAAAACTTCATGAGATGTTAGACAAAATTAGCTATCATTCTAAGTTATTATGCTGACAAGTTTGTAACAGGGGTAACATGAGCTTCTTTTCTTTGCTTTTTTTTTTGAGGAAGATTAGCCCTGAGCTAATATCTACCACCAGTCCTCCTCTTTTTGCTGAGGAAGACTGGCCCTGAGCTAACATCTGTGCCCATCTTCCTCCAGTTTATATGTGGGATGCCTGCCACACTGTTGCTTCTCAAGTGGTGCCATGTCCGCACCTGGGATCTGAGCTGGCAAACCCCGGGCTGTTGAAGTGGAACGTGCACACTTAACTGCTGCACCACTGGGCTGGCCCCTCTTTTTTTTTTTTTTTTAACTAGTAAACTCAG
The DNA here is from genome assembly GCF_041296265.1 of Equus caballus. Classification (NCBI taxonomy): domain Eukaryota; kingdom Metazoa; phylum Chordata; class Mammalia; order Perissodactyla; family Equidae; genus Equus; species Equus caballus. The sequence continues at coordinate 39,522,221 of NC_091696.1, read as the reverse complement.
GCTACACGTCTGCATCATATCTAATACTGATAACTCTAGAGACATGTCTATTTTTAATCAAACCAACAAACTTAAACAAACTTTCATTCACTGAAGATTATTTCATATTACGTTAACTTGAAAGACATGTAAGCGCTTACTTAAATCAATTAAACAGAGCTCTTGATTTTGGTCATAACATCCAGGGGTAAAACATTACACATATATAACATACATATAGACACACGTAAACACACAGGTAGACACAGAGACATTAAATTTTTGTTATGAGTCAGGTGCAATACAAAATGCACTAGTTTCTGAGAAACACTTGCATTTCAAAGAATGGCTCTCAGGTCCTAGAGAAGATGGGAGCAGAAAATTTACAGCATAAAGGCACAGAGAAATCAGTTAAGTTTTCTTCAAGATGGAGTTTCTGGGGCATATTTGCCTTGTCTGTTTCTAATGTCTCAATCTTTTGTCTCAAAATCTGGGAGTATTTGGGGAGGAACAGGGGAGCCCCTGGGATTGGCAAAAAGACAGATGAACTTTAAACTGCCCTCTGGAACCACATTTCTGGCTTTGCAGAGATTTTCCAGACAAAAACGATTGCTTTCAATTTCCCAAAGAACTGGATTATGGCCTGAGTGACAAAAAAGGAGGCTGACTCACCCTTGCAGCTACACCCTTCCACTTGCTTCTTTATATCAGGGAAATTTTTAACTTAAGAGGTGACTCAAAGATATATATTTTCTAAAACTTTCAGGACAATGTATCACACCTTTAAAAGTCTTACAATCAGGCAGAGAAGACATTCCCCAGTGAGACAATGTCTATCCACACAATACAATCGATAATAGAATCAGACAAAGAGATACAATCACTTTACATAAAGCCAGTAAATATATCAATTTTCTACAAATTTCATCTGAATTCCATCAACTCTTATCTCTCTGATCATAGCTTTCATTAGGACTTTATCAATAGGTCTTGGTCTTATAATATTGGATAGGGGAAGTATTCCCAGCCAGACATTTTAAAATGTGTTCAGACAAAGTTGATATAACCTCTTTATAAAAAAATAAGCTCATGCGTTCCAACCTTTGTAATCTTATCAACACTTACACTTTTATATTTTCTCAATTCAATTGCAGCCTGAGTTAGGGTCTTAAGGCTACTCATTATGTTTTTTGTGTGTGTTTCCTTTTTAATTTGGACTTTTCATAGGTACCAATAAAAACTATGATGAACACTTTCAAAAACTTTTTCCCCCAATTTAGAAGTTTTCCCAATTTAAATGACCCATCATCTGGCCACATGGACTTGTAGGATCTTAACAGCAGCTCATACCAATAAGCTTAACCATGAATGCAAGAGGCATGTCCAAAAGAGATAGAAAGTTCATTCCCCAAAATAGTCTAAGAAAGTACAGGCGTTTATTGCACAGCAATCAATGAAGGTTGAGATGACAAAGTCCCCTTATGAAAGCAATTGGGACCCCTGATGACAAACTCCCCTGAGAGCTGACATAGCCAGACAAAGAGAATGTGTCCTGGAACCCCAGTCTACTTGACTGGCTGCCAAGATGCATGCCAGTACATGAATCCTCCAATGGCGGAGACCAGAAAGGTCACAAAGCCAAGCTCTCAAGACATAGAACAAGACAAAAGGCCCAGACAACAGGCTTATAGAGATGCCTGTGTCTTATGACAAACAACAAAAAATACAGAGACAAGGAAAAGTACTATCTCTGGGAGGAAAAGGATCTAGAACCAGTGAGTACTCAACCAAATCCTAGAGTTGCTGAATCCAAGAAGCTAGCCTCACCAACATTTTCTCCAGCTAATCTAAATTTAGAAAAGCAAAAAGCTCACCACTCTTGCTTCCATTGGACCCTGCAGGCAGGGATCCAGGAGACTGACGTGGTAAGAACTCTTCCCTCTTCCCCGCTTTTATCAGGGGTCCAGGATCTCTCGGCTGCAGCATTCCAGGAGTGAGCAGTGTCCAGCCAGTTAAATTTTATCCCATCCAAGTCATGAAACTGTAGGGGAGGGAGACATTTCCTCTACCCGCTCTGGGTCCTTCTGGCTGGACAATGAATTAAACTCACATGAGACAGAATAACAGGAGAAAATTAAACAAAGCTTTATAACATGTATACATGGGAGATACTGAGGAAAACTAAGCAACTCCCATAGTGTGGCTTGGTGAGTGGTGCCACGTCCGCACCCAGGATTGGAACCAGCAAACCCTGGTCCGCCTCGGCATGCTAACTTAACCACTTGGCCAGTGGGCCGGCCCTATATAGATCTTTATATATATTATATATATAGAAACTACCCATGTGCCTTTTAACAATCACAAAGTTTTCCCAGGAGCAGCCACTGTTTACTGTGTCACTTGATCCCCTGGAATAAACCAGGGAGGTGGGGCCAGCCCAGTGGCGCAGTGGTTAAGTGCACAATTCCGCTTCAGCAGACTGGGGTTCACCGGTTCAGATCCCCGGTGCGGACATGGCACCACTTGGCACGCCATGCTGTGGCAGGCGTCCCACATACAAAGTAGAGGAAGACGGGCACAGATGTGAGCTCAGGCCCAGTCTTCCTCAGCAAAAAGAGGAGGATTGGCAGCAGATGTTAGCTCAGGGCTAATCTTCCACAAAAACAAAAAAAAAACCAAAAAAACCCCCAAAACCAGAGAGGAACATCGCAGGTAGAATTGGGCTTGCACATCTGCAGTGTCACTAAAGATCCAGAGATTGCTCTCCAGTGGGTCCTGCCCAAGGTTCTTCATTGGCTTCTGAGCATCAGCTGTGGCTCAAGATTGAGGGTCAGGTCACTCAAACCAATGCCCCCAAGTCCCATAAAGAAGCAGAAACCAGGAAGGTGAGAATTCTCAGGGTAAATCTGAGTGAGTTCCCTTGCTGTTTTTTCTCTCTACATCTTGAAGATAAAAAGGTCCTACTGCTTCCCCGAAAGCCCAGCGCACTCTGAGTTCCAAAGTAACATCACTCAACACAGTTGTCAAATTGTGACTGCTTAAAACAGGATTTAAGACTTGGAAAATGGACGGGGGTGGAGGCATCCAGAAAGAACAGAACGACCTGGGAGCTTCCAGTACCTCTGTAGATTCAATGTATCTCATGGGAATGAATGAATAAAGATACATGACTTGCCCAAGGTCACAGGGCCAGTTAGGCAGGGCTGGGACTCAACCCCAGGGTGCAGGCTGAGGCTGCTGGAAACTTCTGCAGGACAGTATTGTCACCTGGAATTTCTTCTTTCCCTTAGCATGTGCCTGTCAGCGCATTGTTTACGCCACAATGAAATGATTTGTGACTTGTCCATCTCTCCCACGCGACTTCAAGCTCATGCGACATACTATCTATTTACCTATTGGTTTATTTTCAATCCACTCCCAGTAGGATGTAAACTCTATAACGGCAGGGATTTTTCTTTTCAATTGATGTGAAATTCACGTAACAGAAAGTTAGCCATTGTAAAGTGTACAATTCAGTGGCCTTAAGTACATTCGCAACATTGTGTAACCGTCACCTCTATCTAGCTCTGAAACATTTCCATCACTCGAAATCAGACCCCACACCCGTTAAGCAGGTCCCTCCCGGTTACCCCTTCTAGCCAGGCCCTGGCAACTACTCATCCACTTTGTGTCTCTACGGATTTGCCTATTCTGAACATTTCATATAAATGAAGTCATGCAATATGTATCTGGCCTCTTTCACTTAGCATAATATTTTCAAGATTTATTCACAATGTAGCATGTTTCAGTACTTCGTTCCTTTTCATGGCTGAATAATATTCCATTGTTTGGACAGACCACACTTTGTTTACCCATTCATTTGTTAACAGACACTGGGTGTTTCTATATTTGGGCGATTGTGAACAGGGCAGAATTTTTTTTTTGCTCCACTCCTCTTCCCCAGCGCCTAGAACTGAGAAATGATGGGCAGGCCAGGTGTTATTCATTTCCATCCTCCCTGGTACATAATAGGTCTTACTAAAAGACTTATAGATCTCAGATTAAAAGAATAAATGACCAGCAAGGCAATTACAGTAGAAGCCACTGTGAGGGAGGAGAGAGAGGGCCCAGCCAGACAAAGCTTTCTAATTTCTACCATTTGAACTTGAAACAGTGAATCCTGATGGCTACAGAGAGACATATTTTTATATGCCCAGTTCCGAGAAAGGAGGCTACTTATCATCGGACAGCAAAGGCAAAATGATGCATTAAGATGTTGGGAGAGCCACAGTAAATTAAAACTAGGCAGAGCAGGCAGATCCTACCTAGGGGTGAGCTCCAGGGAGAAAGCTATTGAAATCCAATCGCTTCCCCACAAAGGACTTGGTTAAATTGCTGAAATTACCAGGAGCATATTGCAAAAAAACAGAAAAGGACAAGGGGAGTAATTTCTCTTTAATTGTTGATGCAATTTGGAAGAAATTAAATTGCAATTACGTTCGTTTACTTACGAGGAGACCGAGTGTGAACACTCTGTGGGGACCCCTATCAACCTTTTGAAATTAAGACTGCTTTTTGCTCCGGATGGTTCCCTGGGGACTACCCGGTTCCTTAGCGGGTTTGGCTACTTCGGCGCGCCCTCTGGTGGCCGTGCGTGGAAAGTTCAGCTACTGCCCTCCGTTCTCCAGCACAAGCGAGAACTGGGGCAACTTCAGCCACAGTGGGGTGGACTGGCAAATGAAGTCACATTTAAACTGGAAGGTCCGTCTCAGTATGTGCCACCCGGGGGTGCAGGAAGAGCTATCTAGGTCAACTGATTTAAAAAATTGTAATTATAAAGTTAATTACAATGATGGGTGTAATTTCAAATAATTTTGAAGATTGTAAGGTGAAAAGCCAATTTCCTGGACGAGTTTCTGATATCCCAGATGGGATCTCTTATGTATTTCAGAGAACTCCAGAATTTTCCCATGCATATACAAGCCTGTCAAGTATGTTGGCATCCCCCCCACTCCCCCCCCCGTAAATGGGGTCACATTGTACATACTGTTTGGTACTTTGCTTCCTCTTCAAGCCCTTCTCTGAACAGTATGAGTTGGAGAGATTCCCACGAGAGCACACACAGATCTACTTCATATTTTCTTTCTTTTTTTTTTAAGTGTGCTTTTTTTTTTGATGAGGAAGATTGGCCCTGAGCCAATCTCTTGCCAATTTTCCTCTTTTTTCCCCCCTCAAAATCCCAGTCTATAGTTGTATATCCTAGTCGTAGGTCATTCTAGTTCTTCTATGTGGGATGCTTCCACAGCATGGCTTGATGAGTGGTGTGTAGGTCCGTGCCCAGGATCTGAACTGGCGAACCTCGGGCTGCTGAAGCAGAGCGCTGGAACTTAACTGCTACAGCACTGGGCCGGCCCCTGCTTCATATTTTCTAATGGCTGTATCATCTTGCATTTCATGGATGTACCATAATTTATGAATCAGTCCTGTATCAATGGATGGATGTGTAGATTCCCTCTTCATCTTCCTCTCTCTCTCCCTCTTCTTCTCATCCTCCCCCTCCCTCCCCCCCTCCTCCTCCCCTCCCAGCAGGGCTGCAGTGGACACCCTTGCATCTTTGCATATCTGTGTGCATATTCCTGCCAATGGAATGGGCACATTACTGTTGCAATGATCAAGCTGAAGAGGCCGTTGGTGACATGGCTACTGCCCCTCCTCTCTCTCCATTCCTTTCACAGGTGCACACAGTGCCCCTCCTGGTTGTTGAGATGGGAGCTGAGGATATAGGGGTCCGTAAGCCGTGGTCCCTACCCTAAGGCATCCACAGTGTATTTGGGCATGGACCCTTCAGCAAATCAACCCCTGCGGTGTAATACGGTCCATGTAAGAGGTAGAAGAGAGTGTACTGTGGGGCCACAAAGAAAGCTGCGATCAAGCCTGGGAGAAGTCAGGAAGGCATCTCAGAGGAGGCAAGAAGACGTAAACATCAGAAGAACTTTCTAGGATGGGAGGGGTAATGTCCTTTGCACATGCCCAGAGGTGGGAAGCACCTGGGCTCCCACCTCCACGTGGCTGAGCGATGGGAGGAACTGGTCGGGAAAGGGGTTGGGGGGTAGATAACCAGGGAGCGCAGGTCTTGTCTTGTAGGACAAGGTTTCTCAGTGAGCTCTGGAGACCGTCTATTCAGAATCCCCTCGGGGAGGAGGATGTCTTTATTTAAAAATGGAGATTCCCAAGACTCACCCAGACCTGCTGAAGCATACTCTCTGGAGACGGATCTTTGGAATCTAGGTTTTTAATCAAGTTCCTGGGCTATTTTTAGATTCACTAAAGTCTGAGAACCCTGCTGTTGGCAACTGTAAATGCATAATTGTTCATTATCAGGTGAGGGAACCAGCCAGAAACCAAAAAAAAGCTGGTCTGAAGAGTATTTAGGGGATGATGTTTATATATTAATGGGGAAAAGAATGCAAAAAACAAGATTGCTAAGTTAGATATGAGACTGGTTTATTTTTTAAAAGGCAAAACTCAAAAATCCTATTCGAAGTTAACAGTGTTACCGGGCTATAAAAGCATAACTTCGCACAATCTTGCATGACAGTACAGACACTGTGTTTGACGATTGTGGATTGTTAATAAAAACCCTCTGATGAAAAAGCTGTCATCTCTGAAAGCGTCAGATGAGAGTGGAGGAGGCTCATTAGTAAGGCTCTACCTCAGGGGTCTGCGACCTTTTTCCACAAAGGGTCACATAATAAACAACAGGAACTTTTGGGGTTGAATGTCTCTGTCAGGTTACTCGACTCTGTGGTTGGCACAAAAGCTGTTGTAGACAATATGTAAATTAATAGTTGTGGCTGTGTCTCAATAAAACTTTATTTACAAAAACAAGTAACACGCTGGATTGGGCCTGTGGATTTAACTCCAAAGGCTGTGCTCTTAACTACTAGGTACACCACCTCAGGTGCACTGCCTCAGGTACTCTGCCTCAGGTGCACTGCCTCAGGTACTCTGCCTCAGGTGCACTGCCTCAGGTACTCTGCCTCAGGTGCATTACCTCAGGTGCACTGCCTCAGGTACTCTGCCTCAGGTACTCTGCCTCAGGTGCACTGCCTCAGGTGCACTGCCTCAGGTACTCTGCCTCAGGTGCACTGCCTCAGGTGCACTGCCTCAGGTGCTCTGCCTCAGGTGCACTGCCTCAGGTACTCTGCCTCAGGTGCATTACCTCAGGTGCACTGCCTCAGGTACTCTGCCTCAGGTGCACTGCCTCAGGTGCTCTGCCTCAGGTGCACTGCCTCAGGTGCTCTGCCTTAGGTGCTCTGCCTCAGGTGCACTGCCTCAGGTACTCTGCCTCAGGTGCATTACCTCAGGTGCACTGCCTCAGGTACTCTGCCTCAGGTACTCTGCCTCAGGTGCACTGCCTCAGGTGCTCTGCCTCAGGTGCACTGCCTCTCTCTCTAGCCAGCTCGTCCTCTCCTAACGCATGGACAGCAGCCAGTGGCGGGTCCTGGCCCTCCAGGGAGTGGCCAGGTGGAGAGGACGTGCTGGCCTCTGATGCCATGGGCCATTTTTGTTCTGAGGAGCCTGACTCATCTTCTGGCCCCTCACTGCCAGGGCCAGCATTCTCAGTCAGCCCGCCAGCACCTGAGCGCCCGGCCACCTCTGCGGGCTGTGGACTCTGTGGCAGTGACGGAAATTCCAGTGAGAGCTCCGCTTCACAGTGCAAGCCCCATCACCGCTGCCACTGGCAGACCTTCTGTCCTTGTTAGAAGGTGACAGACTCTGGAACTGTGGAATCGTGTCATTCTCTCTGTAGTAGATGGCCTCAAATTCGGCTGGAAGAATCCTGGACTGAATAGTCGCCTTTTACCATCGGAACCGTGGGTGCAGCACAATCACCAGGTCCCCTATTAAAAAGCCCTTGCCGACGACACTTGCCCGCCTGGAACCCCGAATCTCCAGGATTGGGGGTTGTTCCCCCTGCGACCCAGGCGACTAGAATACAGGTGAATGAGGATGACACGAACGAGGACATTGGCCAACAGCCTAGCGCTTCAGGAGACTCGTCAGAGGTTGTCATGTGGCCGAGAGGACTCCGCCTTCTGGGAGGCTCGCTCACATGGCCGTTGGTTGGGCCTCAGTTCCTCACCGCAGGGACATTTCCACAGGGTTCCTCCTGTGTCCTCACAACATGAGGGTAACCTTCCCCTAGGGAGAAATTCAAGGCAGAGCACGGAGTAAGACACGTATCTTCCACGACCGAGACACGGAGGTCGCCCTCTGCCATTTCCTCCATATCCTGTTGGTTCACGGCCCTGCTCAGTGTGGGAAGGACTACACAGGGGTGTGAGCACTGGGTGATGACCATCCAGGGTGGCTGTCTTGGCGGCTGTGGTGACAGTTACACTCCTGGGGAGAAGCTGAGTGTGGGAGAAGTGTAGCACGTCAAGGATACGGCAGAAGATGGAGAGAGAGGTGAGGGACTGGTGGCAGGAGATCCATGAGGACTGTTGTGGACGGTTATAACAAAGTGAATGGAGAGAGAGCGAGATGGTTAGGAGACGGGTGGGCTGCTGTAACAAAGAGACCTCCGAACAAGATGCTTATTATTTCTCTCTCACAGAACAGTCCATGCTGGAGGTCTTGGGCTGGAATTGCGGCCTGAGACAGGTGGGGACCCAGGCACCTTCCATCTTCTCATTTGCCTTCTCAACACATGGCTTCCACCTTATGACCCAAGAGGGCTGCTTCAGCTCTTGCCAGCACATCTACATTCCAGCCAGAGAGAAGAGCGACAGGGGACAGTGGAGGGCATGCTCCTCGCCTTGAAGGGCACAACCCGGAAACCGCACACATCACTTCTGCTCACATTTCATAGGTCAAAACTTAGTCACATGACCACACGAGCAGCAAAGGAGACTGGGAAACGTAGTCTTTATTTTGGATAGCCGTGTGTTCAAGAAGGAGGTAGGTGAGATTGGTTACTAGGGACAGCTAGCTCTCTCCATCCAGTGGTGACAATAGTGAGTGAGATGAAGCATCAGAATCAAGTGCTCTTTCTGAGGGAGATAGAGCAGGATTTGGTGATTACATGAATGAGAGGGATGGGGGAAAGGGAAGCCCCTCAGATCACCGTGAGCTTCCTAATTCATTACAGTTTAAGAAGACACCTTGCCTCGGGGGTCCTCAACACGTGCCCTCCTCAGTCACTGGTACGTGCCTCTTCTTCTCCCGAAAATGTGAACCCCCTGATGACTCTTCTTGGTACCCAGCTCCTCGGGCTGCTCCCCACCCAAATGTACTGCGAGCTGCTGTTGACTTAGGAAATGAAAACTAACTTTCGTGTTAGCTTGAGCACGACCCAGTCTGGAAGCCAATCCGCTGCTGCTGCCATCACACAAGCACAAGGGACTTCAGAGTCGAACAGAAACGACTCTGACTTCTCCGCTGTACGAAGTTATCTACGCCACTGCACCACTCGACTGGGGAGACAGAAGTAACTATTTCCCCCCTGAATAACGAAAACACCGTGTTCATTACGTCTGCTTTTTTCTACGCCGGGGATGCTCTTCCTTCAGGTCTCTGCTCACAGGTCACCTTATCAGTGACAGGTGGGGAGTTCCCTGCGTGCCCAGCCCCCCAACGCACCCTGTGCATACTCACCATCCTCTTCACCACTTTAGTTTTCATCATGGCACCCAGCACCACCTAACACATGATGTATGTACTTGTCAAGCAATTTATTATATCTCCTCACCCTTCAGGGGATGACGAGCTCCACGAGGCCAGGGGCTTGTGTGTTCTGGCCACTGCTGTGCCTAGAACAGTGGAATACTGCGACATCTATTTGCATAAGGGCTATTAGCCAGTGCTGGCAAAGGTGGAAGATATGGGCAAGGGACCCTTCCAACCTACCACTGGTGGCAATGTCATTCAGAATCAACTTTTGGGAAGACAATTTGGCTTGATTCTCTTTCAAAATGTTTTTCCTAATGGTATAATCAGCCATGTAGACAAATATTTAGGACAGGAGTTGGCAAACCTTTTCTATAAACAGCCAAACCATAAATATTTGAGGTTTTGTGGCACATTCGGTCTCATTTGCAGCTACTCAACTCTACTGTGAGAACAGCCATAGACAATATGTAAATGAATGCACGTGGCTGTGTTCCAATAAAACTTTATTTACAAAAACAGAATGTGGGCACACGAGGTTATAATATGCTGATTCAGATTTAGAACAAAATGCCATTTATAACGATATATATTGAGAATATCCTAAATATTCAATAATTGGGAATTACTTAAACTGTACTACATCTATAAGATGAAAATGATGCAGCTATTAAAAATAATTTTTGAAGAAATCATAATGAATCAGGGACATGTTTCAAACATAATCATATAGATGAGAATCAGTTTAGCCGTTAATTAAGAGCTTGAACTCTGGAGTCAAAGAAATCGAGGCTTGAATCCAAACGTGGGCCCTTCCTGGCTGTTTGACCTTGGGCAAATTGCTTGATTTCTGGTAAATCTTGGTTCCTTCAGTTGAAAAGTGGAGACAAAAAAATTACTTGTCTTGTAAGGTGGTTGAGAGAGAACGCATACAGCATACTGCTTAGCGTCTAATAAGTGCTTAACGAATAATTGTTCTCAAGTGGGGACATTCAAAGCGGATTTATTTTTATAGGTTCGTGGATTGCCCAAGCTGGAGGGAAACCTTTAAAAGGGGAGTCCCTCAGGCTAAGCGCTTGGTAAATATTGCCTAGCCTCAGTTTCCAAAGGGCTAGAGAAGGACTGTGATTGGCTCATTTTGAGTCACATGACCACACCTTGGCCCAATCACCGGGTCAGAAAGTTGAGATGCTGCAGCTGGGCTCAGGCTGGCTCGCGGGCCGGTCCCTGCGGCAGGGAGGTCCCGGAGCGCGTTCCCGCAGCTCGGCAGCCGCTGGTGGGCCTATCATGCAGGCACCCACGTGTTGCAGACAGTGGTGAAAATGGCAGCTGAGTGCCTGAATGGGGGGCTTACAGCGGCCTTGGGGAATTTGCCAGACTTTGGCATATAGTATCGTAGGGAAATTCCAAGGTATGTCATCCTGGAGCTCACTTCCTCTCATGGGACCATCTTCCAGGGGGTTTCGATCCTTTTGAGCCCTTGTAAGATACATGATGCGGTGATTTACGGTGGTGGGGGTTGGGTTTTCAAGCAGTAAAGGGCTGTGTTTTTCAAGATCTAATTTTCCTTCTTTGTCTCTGTGTCCCTCAAAATACTCTACAGCTTTCCGCAATTATAACTGCCCTCCTCCCTTGATGATTTCCACCCGAAATCTTGGCTTTACTCAGATTTTTACTCTTAGTGCATTTAAAACATAATTCAACTTTCAAAGTTCCCCTTATACCTCACCCTTCCCAAACCAACCTACGGTGTCCGAACTCATCTATGCATCAACAATCTTATTGGGTGTTGGTGGAAAATATAGATTCCCTGGGCCCCACCCCAGGCCACTGGACACAAATCTCTGGGAGTGGGGTTTTTGCTAAAGATTATTCCAAACGATATTTATAGGGGATCTGATGAACAGCCAGGTTGGGGAATCCCTTGTCACTGATGAACTTATTACACTTGTAATTTTACATTAATTATATGTGGATGAATGTCTGTCTCCGCTGCAAGATCCTGAGCCTTATAGGCATAAGATGTGTCGGGCACATATGGCTTGTTCAAATAGGTATTTGGAGAAATAAAGGACTGCCCACAGGATGTGGTGGTGAGGTTCCCATAATCAACCAGCAGGTGGCGGAAGAGGCTAGGCCACAACTGAGAATTCAAAAGCTCGTGTTCCCCTCTTCCCCGAAATTTAGATCGTGGGTGGGTTTACATTTTAAAAAATGATTTTCACGAACAATTTCACCAATTATGGAACGCTTTCTGTTTACAGCACGTTGAAAACCTTCTTGGGGATCGTTTTAAAACATTTTAAAATGGAAACATCAAATGAATTTCCCTAGAAGAGGGATGGTTTCATTTCTTGGGACGATCTCATCTATTAAGTACTTTTGAAGAGTACTTGCTATTTGAAACGTGAAAATTTTAAAAATAAATATATGGCGGTACTGCCTGCACCTTCCCGGACCTCGGTTCTCCCTTCTGTAAAATGGAGTCAGAAAAGATGGTTCCCAAATTCCCCTTCCAGGTACGCTGCGGGCCTGAGTGAGGGGTGGAGCGCTTGAAATGTTCGGTTTCTTGATCTGGGTGCTGGTTACACAGGTGTGCTCAAATTGTGAAAATTTATAAAGCTGTGTGCTTATAATAGGTGCACTTTTCTGTGTGTATGTTATACTTCAGAAAGGTTAAAAAAAAAAGCAAAATCAATAAGGTCCAATATTAGTTTCCTATTACCACCATAACAAATTATCGCAAATTCAGTGGCTTAAAACAACACAAATTTCTGGCACAGTTGCTATGGAAAATAGTACGTAGGTTCCTCAAAAAAGTAAAAATAGAATTACCATATGATCCAGCAATCCCTCTTCTGGGTATGTATTCAAAATAATTGAAATCATGATCTGGAAGAGATAGTGGCTCACCCATGTTCATCGCAGCATTATTGACAATAGCTAAAAGATGGAAGCAACCCAGGCATCGATGGATCACTGAATGGATAAACAAACTGTGGTGTATACATACAGTGGAATATTATTCAGCCTTAAAAAGAAAGGCTATGCTGTTACATTCGACAGTGTGGAGGAAGGTTCAGGGTATTCTGCTAAGTGAAATGAGCCAGTCACAGAAGTGTTTCCACTTACATCAGATATGTAAAGTAGCCAAATTCTTTTTTTTTTTTTTGAGGAAGATTAGCCCTGAGCTAACTACTGCCAATCCTCCTCTTTTTGCTGAGGAAGACTGGCCCTGAACCACTATCCATGCCCATCTGCCTCTACTTTATATGCGGATGCCTGCCACAGCATGGCGTGCCAAGTGGTACCATGACTGCACCCGGGATCCGAACTGGTGAACCCCGGGCCACTGAAGCAGAACATGTGCACTTAACTGCTGTGCCACTGGGCCGACTCCTAAAGTAGCCAAATTCTGAGAAAGTAGAAGGATGGTTGCCAGAGGCTGGGGGGAGGGGGAAATGGGGAGTTGTTAGTCAATGGGTACAGAGTTTCAGTTTTGCAAAATGAAAAAGTTCTAGACATCTGTTGCACAACAATGTGCATGTAGTTAACGCTACTTTACTGTACACTTAAAAATGTTTCAGATGGTAAATTTTATGGTACCTGATTTTTGTCATCATCATCATCATAATAAACCCCCATAAATTTATTACCTTACAGGTCTGTAGGTTGGAAGTCCGAAATGGGTCTGTCGGCTAAAATCAAGTGTCTGCAGGGCCGCATTCCTGTCTGGAGTTGCCTGGCGAGATTCAGTTGCCCGCTAATTTGAGTTGGGGGCAGAATTCAGTCCCTTGCAATTATCGGGCTGACGCCCCAGTTTTCTTGCTGGCTGTGAGCTGAGGGCCATTCTCTGCTTCTAGAGGCCCTCACCTTCCTTGGGTCCCTTCCTCCATCTTAGAGGCAGCAACGGTGAGTTGGGTCTTCTTGATGTCCACTCTCTGACCCACTCTTCTCCCATTTTAAAGGCTCGTGTGATTAGATTGGGCCCACCTGGATAATGCAGGCTAATCTTCCCCAATTCAAGGTCTATAATATAAATCTGCAAAGTCCCTTTTGTCAGGTAAGGTCCTTTATTCACAAGTTCCAGGGAATGAGGACATGGACATCTTTGGGGTGACCGTCATTCTGCCCACCACAGGTCCCTTCCAGTCCTTACCTGATCGTTCTAACTTATCTCCACATGATGGCAGGAGAGAGGATAATCATGTGAGAACGGAGGCCAATATTGATTCTCGTACGAATGTAAGTGTTCGGGTTTATTGAGTGTCCGTAATGTGCCAGACTCATTTTAAGCACAGCACAGGCCTCATCGCACATCATCCTTCTAGGGGGTACGTGCTGTTACTTTACTGCCAAGGACATGGAAGCTCAGAGTGGTTGATTAACCTGTTCAATGTCACGCTGCCAGGAAGGATGGGTTTGCTGTAAATTTGAGATTTATATTCATAGTCTGCATGCTCAATCCATTGGCTTTTTGTCACATTTATTTTATTTATTACATTTTATACATGTTTATATTTTATGACATTTATTATTTATTATCATTTATTACATATGTTATTGTTAATAAATGTAATAATGTTGATGATGAAATATTAATTAGAAGAAGATTACGCTTGTACATTTAAAAGGAATATCAGGGCTGGCCCTTTGGCCTAGTGGTTAAGATCAATGCGCTCTGCTTTGCTGGCCTGGGTTGGGTTCCCGGGCACTAACATATACCACTCATTGGTGGCCATGCTGTGGTGGCAACTCATACACAAAATAGAGGAAGATGGGCACGGATGTTAGGGCAAATCTTTCTCAAGCAAAATGAGGAAGATCGGCAACAGATGTTAGCTCAGGGCGAATCTTCCTCAGCAAAAAAAAAATAAAGGGAATATCAGTCAGCAAGGCGTTCAAGAAAGTGGGGAATTAGACACAGTACCATGTTTATTTTGTGATCAGAGACATTGGAGCTCAGAGAGAAGGCAGTTACTTGTCTGCTGTCACACAGCCAGATGAGGTTTTAGAATCTTGGTCTCTTCAGACCAGAAGGGTCTTGAAATGGTCATTTTTTCCTCTCTCTGCATTTGGGTAAGACCTTACATCGCTCAGTTTACAGAGAAAATCTGGCTTTGGGGGTGCACGTGGTGGTGATGGGAACGTGATTATTGACTTTGTTTCCTAATTAAACATGAATGAAAGCATTCTTTCAGTTCTTGCTTGTGTTCAGAAGACGAGGCTGGAGAAGACCATGTTTGCCCCACTGTGGCTTGTGTCCTGGTTGTTACCCTGTGTTCAGCCCTCCCTGTGTGACTCCAGGGTAAATCCTGGTTGGCCTAAGCCCGTCGTGGTGTCACCCAGCCTTAGCAATGGGCATGTGGTCCTGGTCTGGCCAATGGGACATGAGGGGAGTCTGCTGGGGGCTTCTGGGAAAGATTCTTTGCTCTTCGAAAGAGATACACAGAGAAGAAAAGGCTCCTGTTCCTCCCTCTGGCAGTCGTCCTGCCTGCCCACGATGCTTGGAACTGAGGCACCCATCTCGTGACCACAGCAGGCTAAGCAGAGGAGGAGGCACGGGGATGGCAGAGCAGGAAACCGAAGGGCTCAATGACTTTGCCGAGCCACTGGACTAACTGGCCCTGGATGCTCTCTGCTGCCCGAATCCTTATGTTGAAGCCTCTGGCGGCTGGGTTTCCTCTTACTCACAGGTGGGACCAGCCCTGCTGATTCACACGTCCTAGTTCCAGCCTCAGTTTCTCCCATTGCTGTAGTCTGTCTCAAGAGCAGAGATGGCATCGCTAGCTTAAACCACTGATTCTCACCCTTGCAATGCCCCAGGATGTCTCTAATTATACATAACACAACAGAGCATTTATTGAACATCTACTTCATGCCAGGCCCTGTAAATACAGTTTTAGGCTCAGAGAAATGAAATGTTCGCTCAGGGTCACACAGTAAATATCTGAGCTGTACAACACCATTTTTTTTTGCCCAGGGAAGCTGCCTCACCTGTTCCAAATGCAGGAAGGGGTCCATTTAGTAAGAGACAATAATACGAATGGCTTATCATGTGCCAGGCACAGTCCTTAGCTCTACTCTGTTAATTCATAAAAAATATCTATGTAGCAATAAGAGATTTTCGCATATTGAGGTATGTGGGTCGCTATTCTGGCTTAAATCTGATTCCACTTGAACTCAGGAAGCCTGATGTATGGCCTTGTCAAACATACGTTGTCCATCTGCTTTAACCATTAAGATAAAGATGCATTAGCATTATCTCAAAGTAGAGGAACGCACTCTTTGAAGATAAGGATGCTTCCTTTCCTACAATGCCAGTATCGTTAAAGCCAGTATTGGTAATTCTTTAACAGTAAATTTCCTTTCCCGGACTTCAGGGCCATGTTAACCTGCTGATCTGTAACTATCTCTTTCAAACTTTGATGAATATGCATCCTGGGTGTGTGTGAGGTCTGTTCTTTGTTCTAGAAAGGTAGAAAACTAAACTGAAAACCATGTTTCTCCAGAACCCTTTCCTCCTTTGTGGAGACTGTCTTCCTGGGCTTTAGTCCTCAGCTTGGTGCAAGCAAATCTCACCTTCTCGCTCTTATCTCTGGATTGGTTATTGGTTATTTGCCTTGACAATGGTAAGTGCTCTGTTAACACCCCCTTTTACAGATAAGAAAACTGAGGCACAAAGAGCTTTAGAGGCTTGCCAAAGGGTCTAGCCCGAGTAAGTGGCAGAGCTGGCATTCAAATCAAGGCAGTCCAGTTCCAGACTCCTCGTCTTCACCTCATCGGCTGACAGGAACTGCCACCTGCGGTACTTTCCAGAAGAAAAGCAGCTGGGCAGTTGATGGGAGACCATTGGTCCCTATTCTGTGCCGCTGGACATTTCTCCACATGTATGCATTACTTATGTAAATAAATACCTAAATATTTTTCCAGATAATGAGTAAATTCCAAAATAATTACACTAATTAATAGAACACTGAATTTTTTTTTTGCTTTGGATTTTTTAAACCAGCTGTATCAAGATATAATTTATATACCATAAAGTTCACCCATTTAAAGTGTAGAATTGGTTTGTCAAAATCTGGATTTAAACAAAGTCTACATGTCGCATTTGACTAGTGCGCCTCTTAAATGTTTCTCTCGCTCCTTCTCTCTCTTTTAAAAAAATTTTGTTGTAAATGAAGCAGATACTGAAAGCCACATGCAGATGACCTTAGTCATTCATTTGTGAATCACTATGAGGTCAACCCTGGATGTCAGAAGATTCTCTGGGGCCGGCCCCGTTGCCGAGTGGTTAAGTTCGTGCGCTCCGCTGCGGCGGCCCAGCGTTTCCCCGGTTCGGATCCTGGGTGTGGACATGGCACCACTCATCAGGCCACGTTGAGGTGGCATCCCACATGCCACAACTGGAGGAACCTGCAACTAAGATATACAACTATGTCCCGGGGGGACTTGGGGAGATAAAGCAGGGAAAAAAAAAAAAAAAGATTGGCAACAGTTGTTAGCTCAGGTGCCAATCTTTAAAAAAAAAAAAAAAGATTCTCTCAAACCAGTTATGTCAACATGTCGCTTGTCAAGCTTTAACTCTCACAGGAGAATTATAATGCTTTTTCCCATTTCCCCAATTTCTTGACTAATTTTTCTAGGGATTCAGAAAAATGTATACAATTTCCAAGAAATACTCAGACGGGATTCCTGCGTGGAAATACCAATGTCCAGTGGGCTTTTGAATGAAGCCCGAGAACAGGTTGCCTGATAAAATATAGGATGCCCAGTTTAACCCAAATTCCAGGTAAACAGCAATCTTCTAGCATAACCATGTCTCAAATATTGCATGGGATGCACTTCTGCTAAAAACTATTCACTGTATATTTGAAATTCAAACTTAACTATGTCTCTTATGTTTTTGTTTGCTCAGTCTCGCAATCCACCAGGCCACCAGTCAGACTAGGATTCTGGAACAGAGATGCACCTGAGAGGCTGTTTTCTCTCTGAGCTGCAGAATCCACTAGCTGAGGTGTGGGCACGCTCTCTAAGACTTGGATTCAGCTATACTCAATTCTTGGCCCAAATATCTTATCCACTGCCCTGTCTCCATTTAAAACTGGCCACTTGTTCTGAACCCCAGCTTAGTCTGGTGTCCTGCGTACCATCTCTTCCCATGTTTCTTTTTTTTTTTTTTTTTTTCCTTTTTCTCCCCAAAGCCCCCCAGTACATAGTTGTATATTTCTCGTTGTGGGTTCTTCTAGTTGTGGTATGTGGGACGCTGCCTCAGCGTGGTCTGACGAGCAGTGCCATGTCCGCACCCAGGATTCGAACCAACGAAACACTGGGACGCCTGCAGCAGAGCACGCGAACTTAACCACTCGGCCACGGGGCCAGCCCCCACTTCCCATGTTTCTTTTTTAATAAACTTTTTAATTTTAGTTTTAGATTTATAGAAAAATTGCGAAGAGAGTACAGACTGTCCTCATATATCACACACCCCGGTCTCCCTATTATGAGCATCTTATGGTCGTTTCATACGTTTCTTACAATTAATGAACCAATATTGATATATTATTATTAGCTAAGGTCTGTACTTTATTCCGATGGTCTTAGTTTTTAACCTAATGACCTATTTCAGTTCCAGGATCTCATCCAGAATTACCACATTATATTTAGAGACAGGGTCTCCTTAGGCTTCTCTTGGTGGCGACGGTTTCTCAGATTTTCCTTGCTTTTGATGACCTTGACAGTTTTGAGGGGTACTGGACCAGTGTTGGTAGAATGTCCCTTGTCTTTGAGTATGTCTTAGGTTTTTCTCATCATTACACTGTGGGTATGGGTTTTGGGGAGGAAGACCACACAGATAACGTGTCGTCCTCATCATATCTTGTCAAGGGTGCCTACTGTCACCATGACATCACTGTGGACATTGACCTTTATCACTGGGCTGAGGTCGGACTCAGGTTTCTCCGCTGGAAGGGTATTCGGTCCCTCCTCCCCGCTTTTGGTACTGTAGTCTTCGGAAGGAAGTCAGTACACGCAGCTCATACTTACAGAGGGTGGCGTTATGCTCTGCCTCCTCGGGGCAAAGCATCTATGTAAATTGTTTAGAATTCTCCAGAATTCTCTTGCCCGGGAGAATCTCATGTCTATTCTCTCTATTTATTCTTTTATTAAATGATTTATTTATATCAATATGGACTCATGAGGTTTTGTTTGTTTTCTCACTTTGGGTTATAATCCAATATTACCGTATTTATTTTCTCGCTCAAATTATTCCCGCTTTGGCCACTGGGATTCTTTCATTTGGCTCTTATGTCTCTTTAACACCCTTTCCTTGTGGTTTTTGTTTCTTTGAGCATTTCCTTACTTTCCGGCACTATAAGATGCCCCCAGGCTCCTCCTGTGTATTTCTTGCCTCTGTCCTAGGATCAGCCATCTCTCCAAGGAGCCCTGTTTCTTTTTATTGGAGATGGTACAATAGTCCCCTCTTATCCATGGGGCATACGTTCCAAGACCCCCAGTGGATGCCTGAGACCACGCATAGTATTGAACCCTGTGTATACCGTCTTTTTTCCTATACATACACACCTATGATAAAGTTTAATTTATAAATTAGGCACAGTGAGAGATTAACGACAGTAACTAATAATAAAATAGAACAGTTATACCAATATACTGTAATGAGAGTTACCGTAGATCTTAGCAACCTCAGCATACGACTTTTTTTCTTTCCTTTTTAAGTTGAGAATTTTCACCTTTTCTTTTTTTTTTCCCAATTGTTTTATTGAGGTCATATTGGTTAATAATATTGTGTAATTTCAGGTGTACACTATTATATATCAGTTTCTGTATAGACTGCATGATGCTCACCACCAATAGTCTTGTTTTTAATCTGTCACCACATATATGTGCCTGTTTACCCCTTATCTCCTCCCCCCACCAACGTCCCCTTGGTAACCACTAATCTGTTCTCTTCGTCCGTGTGTTTGTTTATCTTCCACATATGAGTGAAATCGTCTGGTATTTGTCTTTCTCTGTCTGACGTATTTCACTTGATATAGCACCGTCAAGCCCCATCCATGTTGTTGCAAATGGCATGATTTTGCCTTTTTTATGGCTGAGTAGTATTCCATTGTATATATACACCACATCTTCTTTATCCATTCATCAGTTGATGGGCACTTGGGTTGCATCCACGTCTTGGCTATTGTGCATAATGCTGCAGTGAACATAGGGGCGCATAAGTCTCTTTGAATTGCTGATTTCATGGAGAACTTTCACCGTTTCACTTAAAGGAAGCACTTTATGGCTTCTCTTTAGCAGATCCTAATTGCCAGCACCACTACTCACATCCTTTGGGGTCCTTACTAAGTAAAATCAGGGTGACTTGAACACAAGCACTGCGATACCACAGCAGTCGATCTGAGAACCGAGACGGCTACTGACGAAGGGGCAGGTGTGTATACAGTGTGCATACGCTGGACAAGGGCGTGGTTCACGTTCCTGGCTGGACAGGGCGGGGTGGCGGGAGATTTCATCACACTATTCAGGATGGCATGCAATTTAAAACTTATGAATTGTTTATTTCTGGAATTTTCCATTTAATATTTTTAGATTGAGGTTGACCATGGGTAACTGAACCTGCAGAAAGCAAAACCGTGGATAAGGAGGGACGACCGTATTAAGAACCTGGGTCTGAGAGCTAGATGTGCTCATTGCTACCGAGGTGTCCTTGCTAGGCCTTCTAAGCAGACGGTGAAAAGAGAAGTGTCTGTATACGAACCTGTGTATATACCCGTAACAGTAAAAATTCCGAAGGGAACCATCGGAATGTATCTTGAGCTAAACATGACTTCCTCCTGATGCCTACAATGCTAATCCATTACCACACGGATCATTGTAACCTTCTCTCCTTGCTTATCTAGGATCTCCCCCTCCAACAATGAGAACGTTGGTTTCCACCATTGCTGTCCATTCACCCATCGTTCAATCCGAGTGAGCACGTGTAGTGGTGTGCGTTCGTTTTGACCAGCAATCTGGTTGTAGAACTTTATCCTACTGAACCCTCCACCCAAGGAATTAAAGATGCATGGGAGGCTGTCCAACGGTAGACCGACTCTTTGCCAATATTCTGCTCCCCACCCTGTGGGAGGGTTGTACTTTCCTGCTGTTTGAACTCAAGCAAAACCATGGGACTTGTTTTGGCCAAAAAATGTGTGTAGGTCAAACGTGTCACTTCCTGGCAGAAGCTTTAAGCCAGTATGTGTCTTGTCACCCTCTCTTTTCTCCATGCCACCCTGTCCTGCAACTTTCACATAGTGGCAGCGCCATCAGCCTGAATCCTGGAATGAGGATACCGTGGGGCAGAGCCTCAGCTGACCAACAACGGAAATGTCACCAGCAAGAAATAAACCTTTCTTGTTTTCATTTACTAACACTTGGAATATTTGTTACAGCAGCCTAACCTAGCCCACCCCGACTGATAGGATTTGTTACAGTGAAAACTGGAAGTAATGCCAATATCTATCCGTAGGGGACCAGATTAATAAATTCCGGTACATTTCAACAACAGCATCTTTGTGCAGCTCTTGCTAAAAAAAAAAAAAAAAAGGTCTATCGATTACTGAGATGGAAAAACTGTCCTTACTGTTAAGTGAAAAAAAGCAAGTAGTGGAACAGTTTATTCAGTATGATCGCATTGTTGCAAAACAGATAATTTAGGTACATACGCTAGTGTGTGCATAGGAAGAAACCCCTGGAGGAATATGTGCCTGACTGTCAGCTGTGGCTATGGCTACATTTTAGATTTCTGTATTTGAATTTCTACAAGTTCTGAGTCAAGAGTCCCTCTGCTCTGGGCTGGATCTGTTTCATCTGTCAATCGGCCGCTAGACCGGATTATGCAAATTGGCTTCTCCCTTGGATGGATCTGACAACCTACAAGGTAAAGTCTAGAGGCAAACATGTGGAAGTGTTAAGTGGGGACAGGCTAATAAATAGGGCCACCGGAGCACAGAATATTATTAGTACTCCTCTTAATTCCCAGCGTCAACAATGGTGATTACAGACTGATGAAGCCTTAGATGGTTTCTGCGCTTCCATTTGTCACGTCTGCCTCTTGGATGAGTATTTCCGTGGAGCAGTTTTAACAACCATGGGGGAGGGGGGTTTGTCTTCGTCTCTGCATCCTGAGTACCTGGCTCTGGCTTGGCCCAGGGTAGGTACTCAATGAACATGATTCAGAAGATGTCTGTTTTCAATAGCATTGTTTTTAAAATATTTATTTTGTTTAAAAAATGATCGTATATTAAAATTGATCTTTTTTGGTGTGCAGATCTATGAATTTTAACACTTGTAGATTTCTATAACCACCACCACCATCAGAACAGTTTCATCACCCCCCAAAAAACTCCACTATGCTCTCCCTTTATATTACATTCTCCCCCACCCCTAACTCCTGGCAAACACTGACATGCCCTGTGCCACTACAGCTCTATCTTGTCAAGAATGTCGTATAGATGTGCTCATACGTTAGGTAATCTTTTGAGACTGTCTGCTGTCTCGCGGTTAGTTTTTTTTATTGCTAAGCAGTATTCCTCAATGACACTGTTTTTTGAGCACCTACTGTGTGCCAGGAGGGATTTTTTTTTTAATGAGCACCTACTGTGTGCTAGCTATTGGGGATATAACCAAAGACTGAGCAGATGTGGGCCCTATTGTTTTGGAGCTTACAGACATCCACAGTCAATTCAAAGAATGTCAGAGTCCTAAGGGGGCCCAGAGAGAATGTAACCCTCGCTACTCGCAGTGTGGCCTGTGGACCAGAAACATCAGCATCGCCTGAGAACTTGTTAAGAATGCAGACCCTGAGGCCCCATCAGACCTACTGAGTCGCCGTCCACACGTTCGGCGTCGAGAAGCCTTGTCTTGCCCTCCACACAGGGCAGAAATTCCTCCATCGCCGCCCAACACCCACTCTGTCTTCCCGTGAACACCTTCAGCCAGGGGGTCTTATTCTGTGCTTCATCAGCCGGCCCCTTCCAGGATGAGCAGCTCAATTATTTGCCGTGTTTCTTAGTCTAAGTGGAATTTTGCTTTTGTATAAATTCCACACTGTGGTTCTGGTTCTGACTTTTAGGTCAATCCAAAATACACATATTCCTCTTTCATCTAATATCTCTTTGCTTATTTACAGAGTTAGCGTCCTTTTCTCCAGGCTGAGCGCCTCCAGATGCTGCCTCAGCCTTTATATTCATGTATTCACCCACTTAGTTTATTTTTATTGGGACCTTTCATAGCCAGTCGCTGAACTTGACTCATCTCAAAAAAATCTGACACAGAATTAAAATGGGTTAACTGGATGCTTTACTTCTGAGTATTTCTGATGAGGTGTAAATAGAG
Source organism: Equus caballus (assembly GCF_041296265.1). Classification (NCBI taxonomy): domain Eukaryota; kingdom Metazoa; phylum Chordata; class Mammalia; order Perissodactyla; family Equidae; genus Equus; species Equus caballus. The sequence continues at coordinate 39,499,199 of NC_091696.1, read as the reverse complement.
GAAGTAAAACATTTCATATGGATAGCGAGGAATGGAAGACACAAGCGCAGATGCCAGCCAGGTAACCAAAATACACCATTTAAAGGGGACCGGTGGCGGCGGTGGCTGCTGGTCAGCACCAGCCTATTGTTCCCTACGGGAGTTAAGCCCCACTGTTGCATAATCCTCTGATTTTTCCACACAAGTCAGAAATGTGGACTTTGATGTGAACTTTCTGATTTTTAGATGTGTGCGATTATGCCAGGCAGGGTTACCGACTGCTCACCCAATCCTCTCTGCTTGGCTTGAGCAGAAAAAGGGTTGATGGAAAAGGTGGATCAGGTAGTGCGGAAAATTGACCTGAAGGCAAGGAACTGGGCTCAGGAAATGGGCAGGAACCAGAAGAGGCCCAGCAGGCCGGGACACAGCCAGACCATGCCAGGGGAGCAGCCTGGTAAAAAGCTGGTGTTGGCGCCACTGCCACAGGACATTGAGTAGTGCCCCTCAGCCCACCAAGCCCACTGCCTTTGACATCTTCCAACCACCCCCTATGTTCAAAATGCTGGGTGTGTGCCTAAGTTGGCAGCAACTGGATTGCATGTTCCCAGCACCCTGGGCTTTCAGGGAACTGAGAGAGCGAATAGCTGCCCCTTTTGAATTCTTTGAAATGGGAGAAGGACCTGTTTAGGGAGTTTAAATGCTGGGAGGTTAAAAGAAAACAGTTGAGCACAGCAACTGTGTTAGGAATGCTTTCTGCTGCAAGTTACTAATAACAGCTTAAAACATAAGGACACAAGAAACCAGAGACTAGCAGTCACAGAGCTGGCTCTCATTCTTCCATGTCATCAATAACCAGGCTCTTTCTCTCTACACAGACATCCTTCATATACTGGCTTTTTTTGCCCTTAGTATATTTTTAGTCTTGTTGTCTCATGGTCATAAGATAGCTGCCACAGCTCCAGCATCGCATGTGCATTCCAGTTGTGAAGAAGAGGATGAGATGGCATCCCTGAATGCTGCTCCTCATGAGGCTGTCCCTTTTATCAGGTTAAACAAAAGCCCAGCAGTTCTTGTCTTACAGCTCATGAGCCAAACTTTGGTCATGTGACCACCTTTAGCTTCAAGATAGGCTAAGCCAGTGAGTACCTGACTTTTTTCCTTTTCTTTTAAAAATTTTTCCTTATTTTTATTTTTCGGTAGTTTTATTTTGTAATAATTTCAAACACAGCAAAGTTGCAAGAATAATATAAAGAACTTTTGTGTATCTTTCATCCACATTCTCCCATGAACATTTTGCCATACTTGCTTTATATTACTCTACTTTTTTTCTGAATTATTTAAAAATAAGTTGTAAACAGGATGCTCTTTATTTATACACATTTCAGAGTGTATTTCCCAAGTACAAGTTCATTCTTATACGTAACCACAGTAGAATAATCAAAATCAGGAAATGACACATTAATGCAACTATCTGGCTTTTAAAAAAATTATTTTATTGAAGTCATATTGGCTTACAACACTGTGTAAATTTCCTGTGTACATTATTATATTTCAGTTTCTGTGTAGACTGCATCGTGTTCACCACCAATAGTCCAGTTTTTATCCATCACTGTACCCATGAGCCCTTTTACCCCTTTCACCCTCCCCTCAACCTCCTCCCCTCTGGTAACCACTAATCTGTTCTCCTTATCTATGTGTTTGTTTGTTTATCTTCCACATATGAGTGAAATCATACAGTATTTGTCTTTCTCTGTCTGACTTATTTTGCTCAGTATAATACCCTCAAGGTCCATCCATGTTGTTGCAAATGACATGATTTTGTCTTTTTTCTGGCTGAATAGTATTCCACTGTGTATATATACCACATCTTTATCTATTCTTCTGTCAATGGGCACTTGGGTTGCATCCACATCTTGGCTATCGTGAATAATGCTGCAATGAACATAGAGGTGCATACATCTTTTTGAATTGTTGATTTCATGTTCTTTGGATAAATGCCCAGCAGTGGAATAGCTGGGTTGTATGATAGATCTATTGTTAATTTTTTGAGGAATCTCCATACTCTTTTCCATAGTGGCTGCACCAGTTTGCACTCCCACCGGCAGAGTACGAGGGTTCCCTTCTCTCCGCATCCTCTCCAACACTCGTTGTTTCCTGTCTTGTTAATTATAGCCATTCTGACGGGCATGACGTGATATCTCATTGTAGTTTTGATTTGCATTTCCCTAATAATTAGCGATGTTGAACATCTTTTCATGTGTCTGTTGGCCATCTGTATATCTTCTTTGGAAAAATGTCCTTTGCCCATGTTTTAATCGGGGTTCATTGGTTTGTTGTTGAGTTGTCTGAGTCGTTTATATATTTTGGAAATTAACCCCTTGTCAGATATATGATTTTCTCCCAGATGGTGGGTTGCCTTTTCGTTTTGTCGATCGTTTCTTTTGCTGTGCAGAAGTTTTTTAGTCTGATGTAGTCCCATTTGTTTATTTTTTTCTTTTGTTTGCCTTGCCTGAGTAGACGTGGTATTCGAAAAAATATCTGGCGTTTTTCAATCTGTCTAGTGGACGATTGGCAAGAGAGAAGGGAACTGGGAGTAGCTATCGGGGTAACCGACCACAGCAACTAATTTTCGAAAAGTTCCCACCAGGCAGAGCAAATGAACCGCATCTGTGGACCAGATCCAGCCCAAGAACCACCAAATTGCCTCCCCCGCTTTAAACTTTTGCCAAACTCTCTTTCTTTTGATTAGAATAGCGAGAATACTTGTATGGTATACATTTCCCCTTTTCATACTGAAGTCATCTACTCTCTAAATGGTGTTGAAAAGAATCTAATTCGAGATAACAGGCAAGTCTGGGTACAGAGCATTATTCTCTCCAAATTTTTGCTAAATAGATAAAAAACGGACAGGATTTTTTCTTCTTCTTCAATTCCCTTTTAATGTCAACTTCCTGAAAACCTTCCCTAAATGATATAATTATACTAATTTAATCCTCACAATTTATAATGAAATCAGAGGGGGAAAAGAGGGATATTGAGCGTTTTCCCCTGTCTCCCAGCAAAATTCAGTTCAAATGGTGCTGGAGAGATCCACGCCTACTCGTGGATTAATACTTTCATATGATCCTTTTCGATGAAATTGGAGGGTAGGAAGCGTTCTTAAAAAGTGGGTGCAACAGGGGCCTGGCCTCTGGTCTGTTTGGGGGTGTGGGGATGGTGAAGTGTGACCAGCTAATGGGAGATCAGGGATGGGTAAATGGTTAGGAGGGAGGCAGTGAGTTTTCAGATGGGGACAGGGAGGACGTTTTGACTACCTCCAGCCCTTTGCTCACCTAAAACTTCACCCCCTCCCACCATCTTTCATAGATGCGCCAGAGGTTCCAAGCTCTGGGCTAAAGGTTTAATTAAGCATGGAAGGTGGAAGAATAGGATGGAATACAGCTGGTTTCTCCACTGGACAGTGAGGGGGGTCTTCCGGGGTCTGACCAACCTGAGCAGGTTCTGTGTCCACAGAGTGGTGGGCGCCACAATCAGGTTCCAGGCTGCCGGGCCAGAAAGAGAACATAAGGATTGGGTTCAAGGAGTGACACGTGGCTAGAAAGAAGAAAAAATTAGTCTCCAAGTTGGAAGACGGGAAGGTCCAGAATTTATCTGCTGTGAGAGAAAGGCAATTGGGGGCAAATAGTACAGGACGGAGCCGGTGGAGGATGGGTGGATGCTGGAGGCCTGTGGGTGAATTGCAGGTTGTCAGGGGTGGGGTGGTATGGGGGTGGGGGGTGGGGAGGAGGGTTTGGCAGATTAAAGAAGTGAAGGACAGCCTCCCCCCTCCCCATTCCGTTGTTTCTGCCTTCCAAGGGTATTCTGATTTGCGACAACACGGGCAGAAATTTCGAGGGGAATATTGGATGAGTTAATTTAAATAAGACAAGCTGAGCACAGGCATTTGTGACCAGATGATTAAAAAAGGGAGGAAAAATCTAATTTGGAGGTTAAAGAGTGAGGAGTTGGGGGCTCAGCTAGAGTGAGGTCTGCCCTGGCTCTGCCACTCACTAGCTGTGTGACCATAGACAAGTTACTTAACCTCTCTGTGCATCAGTCCTCCTTTATAAAATGGAGATAGTAATAAAATCTACCTTGTGGGGTTATAGTGAGAATTAGATGGCAATGCATAAGAAGTGCCTAGCATAGATTCTGGAGCTTGGGAAGTCACCAATACGCAATGGTTTCTCTGTTTCTTGTGACTTTAGGGATATTATTTAACTTCTTGGGGCTTCTTGGAGTTGGTTGTATGGAGAGAATGGTGCAAAGGTTGGGAAATTGCCTTGAAAAGTTAAAAATGTACTTATAAATGGAAGGGTTTTTAAAATCATTCAAGAATGTATAAATAAATAGCTGAAGGGTTTTTGCTGGTTGAGTTGAAAGCCAGAGAGAATCTGGAGGCCACCTAGAGGAGGCAGACACCGGTGGGACGGAAGCTAGGATCTCATTCCTGACCAGCTTGGAGCCCTCCAGTAACAGCTTGATTCCTGGAATTGTGTAGGCTATCATGGCAGATCCTGCTAGTTGCATACCTGGTAGTCATTTTCCTTTTTTTACTCATCCACTACATTCTGGTTTTGTTCAGATATCCTGTGGTCCCGAGCTTTAAGGAATGCTGGCCCTCCTCCCCAGTCCCACTGAATGGGGGACTAAATCCTGAATATTGCAAGCTAGTCACGCTGCTTCTGCTTCCTTGGCCTGTGATTGGTTCATAAATTTGCATGTGACACCATTCCGGCCAATGAAGGAAAGCCTGGGGGGCGGGGCTCTGTGAAAGTTTCCTCATCTTTTAAACCCACACAAGGAAGACACATATTCTCTTCTCCTGCTCTGGCCTTTGGATGCTGCTTCACCAGATGGGATGTTTGGAGCTGTGCCAGTCATCTTGCAACCAGCAGGAACAATGTTATATTTCGCACCATGAAAGCTCAAAACAACCTGGGGCTTTGTGGATATTGTTGAACCACCGGGACTCCCCCACCCCACCTTCAGGCATCTTGTTATATGATTATTTTGTATACTGACCCTATATTCTGCAACTTTGTTAAACTCACTTGTTAGTTCTAGTAGTTGTTTTGTGGGTTCTTTAGGCTTTTCTACATAAATAATCATGTCATCTGCAAATAGAGAAAGTTTGACTTCTTTTCTGATCTTTACGCTTTTATTTCTTTTTCTTGCCTTACTGTGGTGGCTAGAACTGCTGGGAAAATGTTAAACAGAAGTGGTGAGAATAGCATTCTTGCCTTATGATTTCTTCTTGTTATATGAGGTTGTACATTTATCATTGTTTAAACCAGTTGAGTTGAGTTTTCTGCAAGCTTCAATGCTTCCAGCTAAAAGGACTGTAGCAGACACTGTTATTTATTTATTTTTAAACACTTATTTATTTATTTGTCTGTTTATTTATTTTTGTGAGGAAGATTCGCCCTGAGCTAACATCTGTTGCCAATCTTCCTCTTTTTTTTTTGCTTGAGGAAGATTAGCCCTCAGCTAACATCTGTGCCAATCTTCCTCTACTTTGTATGTGTGACGACTACCACAGCATGGCTGATGAGTGGAGTAGGTCTGTACCCAGGATCTGAACCGGCAAACCCTGAGCTGCTAAAGTGGAGGGCACAGAGCTTTAACCACTCAGCCCTGGGGCCGACCCCTTGGACACTATTATTAAAGGGAAGGTTGATCCCAGAAGACTTGGTTATATACAGGTTGGAGTTATCAGTGATACAGTTAAAATAATAACGTCTCAAGTTACTTCCAGCTGCAGATCTGTCGGGTTCCATTTGAGAATACAGCTTCTTTAATCTTGGGAGACCCCTGCTGTTCCCCAGCGATGCTGAGAACTGGGGCTTGAAGGGGAGTGACCTGATGAGGCCTAAAATCTGTGTCTCATGGAGAACCGGGAGCCTGTCTGCATCCCCTGCAGAATCAAGAAAGTATTTTTACTGCCACGTATTTCTGAGTCAGGCTGCCCGGTCTGCCAGGAGGAAGGCTGGAATTTATTGGGCTCGCTGATGCCAATTACCCAAAGAGCATGTCATCCGGAAGTAAGACAGGGTTCAACAGGGCTCAGCTGGGGTTTGGCTCCTCCGAGGGAAAGGAATAAAATCTGTGATTGGCTCCGAAAAGAAAAACTAAACAAAATATCAGCAATCACAGACACGGTTCATTGCTATCAAGAAGCTAATTATTATTTTTTTTAATTTAAATAAATATTGAGGTTTTCATATCTGGACTTCAGCTTCCGGCTTGCACACTGAAACTCACCATCATACTCAAAGCACGTGCAAGCCACATGTGCTCCAGCAGGTGGTCCTGGTGGGCACGTTCGATCCCCACCTGCTACCATGTGAGTGCCCAGACCTACGGACCAGTGTCCCTTTAAGTAGTCGCTCAGAAGCCTTGCCAAAATATGATGCCAAATAAGATGAACAGGGACACTTGGCTTTTAATTGCAGCGGTCACCTTTTGGGGTCCTCGGTTCCAACAGCCACACAGCAGCTCTTAACCCGGAGAGAAGGCACATGCGACAAGTTGCATTCTTCCAGAACCTTCGTGTCGGTCATTCGGGATAACTGGGTTTTAAAAGGCTGGTGCTTGTCATGTCCTTTCCTGCCTGACATTTTGGAGGAGGCATGTCTAACTTTATAGTTTTATGATGCATCGTGAACCACGGAGCAATCATTTAAAAAATGGATGCTGGTGGCTTTTAAAGGGCCACTCCCACGGCTGTGGACACAGGTCATTGATGGTGCTTGGATGGGGGCTGTGAAGAGACACGTGCTTTGTGGTCGGCCCTAGGTCTGAACAGAGCTGAGCTCTCCCTGGCTGCATTTACTCACTGTTCCGCCGTCAGTCAATAAGGCACATTCTCGAAACTGCAGGAAAACTGCTCTTATGGCAGAGGGGATGGTTCTGCTTGTTCAAATATCACTGTATGGCCAGCAATATCCTTTGAATAAAATAATAATGTGAAACCCACAGATCATTCGACATCTGTCCAAAAGACTCCAGACTTTGTGACACCGCCAGGATGAACTAATGATGGCGTAGAATACATTTCTTTAATTGTGGCAAAATACACACAATATAAAATTTACCATTTCATACTAAATGCCACTGAACTGCACACAGTCTCGGCTCTATTACTAATTGTTTTGTTGTCATAGGATTTGGTTAAAAGCAGTCCATTTGGCAGAATCTTAATATCCATCTGCCAGAGTCAAGGTCAAGGTTGATGTGGACATGTAGCTTCTCTGCTATCATGATTTTATTATTTTTGTTATTATTTATTTATTTGAGGAAGATTAGCCCTGAGCTAACGTCTGCTGCCAATCCTCCTCTCTTTGCTGAGGAAGACTGGCCCTGAGCTAACATCCATGCCCATCTTCCTCTACTTTATATGTGGGACGCCTACCACAGCATGGCGTGCCAAGCGGTGCCATGTCCGCACCCGGGATCCGAACCTGGGAACCCTGGGCCGCCGAAGCGGAACGTGCACACTTAACCACTGCGCCACCGGGCTGGCCCCCTGCGATCATGATTTTAAATAACATTATGAGTATTTAGTGCACACTGGTGTCCTAAACCTTTATATAGCTTAATTAACTAAAATGTGGGCATCATTAGTGTCCCCACTTTACAGATGAGGTCTCAGGTTAACCAACAAATCTGAAAGTCTGTGCGGCCTTGAACCCAGGTGGGCTCTGGCATCTGTAAGCTCAACCAACAGGCTCATCTCTAAGAGTCACCGTGATGTCAGCTCTGCCGCTGTCACTGATTGAGGGCTGACTGTGTACCCTTGTATATATATAGAAGGGTATAGATATGTACGTCTATATCTCTGGGCCAATTCTGAGAGCTCAGCAAGGTGGGCATCATTATTGCCTTTTTCAGGAGAGGAAACTGAAGTTCAGAGATGTAAGCACCCAAGGCCACGGGTGGTGGCTGAGCCAGGATTCGAACTTGGCTCCTTGGCCCTGGCTCCTCCGTTACCCCACGCTGTCTCCGTTGATGGTATCAGCCAGTGGAAAGTAGCATCTTGAGCCTGTAAGGGAAGCAGGGAGATGGGTACCAGAAAGATGGCTGGGCCTGGCTTAAAACCCAGCATCGCTAGCCACTTGGGGACCAATTTGAAACACCCAGAGAAGGGAAAGATGCTCACTGACTTCCTGTTTCCCCTTCTCTGCCTGCCATCTCCAGGGATGGACCCAGACATGTGGGCACCTGCACAGGCTAATGACGTGGTATCCTGTCAAGTGAGGTGGTCAGGGTTAAAATCCTGGGTCCATCACCTCCTAGGTTTGTGGCCTTGAGCAAGTTACTGGAGCTCTGTGCCTCAGTTTCCTCATCTGTAAAATGGCAGCAATAAATAGTACCTACCTCGTAGGGTTATGATGAAGATTAAATCATCTGTACACAAAGCAAGAGCCAGGTCAGCCATTGTAAAAAATAATGACAATTTTCTCTGCCCGGTTACATTTCCAGGGATGTTTTGGCGCCATCCCTGCAGTTTGGCACCTACTGTCCCGTCCCTCAGTCCAGTTGGGGCTGCAGCCCTCTCCAAGGTCCTGCCACTCGGTTAATCAGGACCTGACCACGTCTCTGCCTGGGCTCTCCCAGACCGGGCAGGGAGCGCTGGGTAGTGCTGGCCTGCTGCCGCTGTCTGCATGGCTCTTAGCCGGAGAGACAGAAACCAAATCCTCCTCAAAGATGCTGGAAAATTAGTTTAGCATCGTCTGCCAGTGTGCGATGACTCAGACGCTGCCAGCCCAGCGGGGCTCGTGGGCTCCGGGGTTGGAGCAAGATTGATGTTGTCGTGAGTGCAAAGCAGGGCGGGAGAGCTGCGGGGCTGGGAGGCAGGGAGAAAGGGCCTTCTGTCTGCTTCTTGTTCCCCTTCTAGGTGAGCTGAGGTTTCAGGCAGTTCACCACGACGGCAGAGAAGCCAGAGGGCTCTGGGGAGAGGCATTAGGGTCCAGGAAAGAGGCAGCAGTCGGTTGGACTAACGTGAGTGGGCATCCTGACCTGGTCACTTACTGTGTGACCTTGGGTAAGTAGCTTAGCCCCTCTGAGCCCCCATCTCCTTATCAGTCAAATGGATATAATGATAGCAACCGAGGTTGCCATGAGGATGAGTGAGGTGATGGACATAAAGTCTTGGCTCAGCCTAGCGCCTGGAAGACAGTAAGTGCTCAGTCATCACGAGCAGTTAAGAAGACTGGGCTTGTGAGCTCCTTTCCCTTTCTTTCCTCAAACATCCCCACCCCTTCAAAACGACTCTCAAAGGAAACATTCCCCAAAAGGTTGGAGAAGGAAAGGATGGAGAGGAGGTGTTGTGTGTGTGTGTGTGTGTGTGTGTGTGTAAGTGTAACAAAGAGAGACGGGGAGAGAGGGAGAGAGACACACACACAAAGAAAAAGGAGAGAGAGAGCGAGCCAAACATACACACACACACGCACATTCACATAGAGAAACTCAAACACAGAGACACAGTGGGCAGCCTCCAGGAGCTGGGGGCTCAGTCCTACAGCTATGAGGGGCTCGGTCTGCAACCTGTAGAGCTTGGAGGAGGACCTCAGCCTCAGGTGAGGCCACGGCCCCAGCCCACACCTTGAGTCCAGCCAGGCCAGACCTGGAGCTGTGTCTGGACTTCTGACCCACAGAAACTGAGAGCATGAGTTTGTGTTGGTTTCAGCCACTGCCTTTGTGGTAATTTGTCACACAGCGTAGAAAATTGTTACTCTGTTTCTTTCGAATTGTGCTTAGAAATACTGTAATAAATACATAATAATAATATAAAGTTAAAATTGTATCAAAGATAGTATAAAAGTCATTGTCTATGAACAAAAACGAAAACAAAGTAAAACAGCACCTATTTCTTGTCACATTTCTGCAGGTCTGAGAAGTCTGGGCAGGCTTGGCTGTGTTCATTATTCAGGGTCTTGCAAGGTTGAAATCAAGATGCCGACCGGGCTGAATTTCCTTCTGGAGGCCCTGGAGAAGACTCCTCTGCCCAGCTCAGTCAGGATGGCGGCCTAATTTAGCTTCCTGTGGTTGCAGGACTGAGATTCCAGTCTCCTGCTGGCCGTGAGCCAGGAGCCACTCTGACCTCCTAACATCCCCTCCTTCCAAGCCAGCAATGGTGCACTGAATATTTCTCACACTTGGAGTCTCTCTGATTCTCCGCTCTGCTACCAGCTGGAGAAAACTCTCTGCTTTTAAAAAAACTCTTGCAGGGGCCAGCCTGGTGGCGCAGCGGTTAAGTGCGCACATTCCACTTTGGTGGCCCGGGGTTTGCCGGGTCGGATCCCGGATGCAGACACGGCACCGCTTGTCAAGCCATGCTGTGGTAGGCATCCCACATGTAAAGTAGAGGAAGATGGACACGGATGTTAGCTCAGGGCCAGTCTTCCTCAGCAAAAAGAGGAGGATTGGTGGCAGATGTTAGCTCAGGGCTAATCTTCCTCAAAGAAAAAAAAAAAAATCTCTTGCAGGGGCTAGCCCCGTGGCCGAGTGCTTAAGTTTGCGTGCTCTGCTTCGGCGGCCCAGGGTTTCACTGGTTCGAACCCTGGGCGCGGACAAGCCACTGCTCATCAAGCCATGCTGAGGTGGCATCCCACATGCCACAACTAGAAGGACCCACGGCTAAAAAAAAATACACAACTATGTACCAGGCGGCTTTGGGAGAAAAAGGAAAAAAATAAAATCTTAAAAAAAAAAAAAAAAGCTCTTGTGATTAGATTAGGCCCTCCTGGCTAGTCTCCCTTTTGATGAACTCAAAGTTGACCGATTAGTAACCTTAATCACATCTGCAAAGTCCATTTTGCCACATAACATAACATAATCATCCATGTGGCAGGTCATCATATTCACAGATTCTGCTCACATTCACCGTGAGGACATTGTACTGGGACAAGGATCATCGGGGGTCATTCTTAGAACTCTGCCTACGACTCTCAGCCCGCCTTTGTCCTTTTCAAGTCCTGGCTCTTCCATTTTCCCTCTTCCTGTGAGATCTACTACATGCTTTCTATAAATTTCTGCTTCTTTGTTTGAAGTAGCCATTGTTTGTTTCTGTTGCTTAAAGCCCCAAACTCTTAACTAATCCATTTCTGTTACCGGAGATTTTTCTGTCTACACAATTTCACTTTAATCCACTCAGCCCCTCCCTCAGTGAGGTAAGCAACCTTACGCTCCTTTTAGAATAAAGAGCTCGAGAGCAGTGAAGGTCCTTGTCTAAGATCACACGTAGTAAGTCTGCGGTGTGGCGAGACCCGAGTCTTAGGACCTCAGAACCTTCTAGGTGAGTTCAACTGGACTTGGATGTGGTGGCTGAGAGGATCCATGAAGAAAGTCGGGGTGTGGATGGGGCTAAGGGCTGTCCCCGCATTCAGAGGGAGGAGACCCCCAGGTGGAGGGTGGGGAGCCTCCGGCCACCCATCTCGGAGATGAACATGGCACCATCTCCTTAGACTAAATCCAGGGCAGTTGAGAAAATGCTGGAACGAGAAGCAGGGATTTCCCTCCCCAGGGTCGGGCCCAAGGCGGCTTCTACACAAACCAAAAATGCCTGAGAATCAGTGAAACAAGCTGGAACTGAATCCTGTGGAAACACCAACGGGCTCACGTTCTGACCCACCAGCCAGCAGGTCTCTGCTAAGGGCCAGCTCCTTCCCTGGGTGCTTTCTGTGCAATATTATAATCTCCGCGCTCCGCAGCAGCCCTCTATACCCATTTTTCAGATGGGGATCCTGAGGCTCCATGCAATGAAGTAACCTATTTACCAAACTCATTGCCTGTCTGAATTCCCCCAAACGGTTGGCACGGGAAGCTTGAGCAGCCTTCTCTTGAGATTTAGAGGAAGAGCGTGATGACTTTCTTCCAGGTTACACTAGAGCAACTGTTAGCTGCCAAATTTTCTCTGTCAAAGTCCAGATAGTAAATATTTTAGGCTTTGCGGGGCAGACGATCTCAGTCACAACTACTCGATTGGGACGTTGTCATGGGAAGGCAGCCTTAGACGACGCTTAAACAAATGTGTGCCAATAAAACTTTATTCGCAAGAACAAGTGGTGGGCCAGATTTGACACGTGGATGGTAGTTTACAGACCCGTGTGCTAGATGGCAATCTTGAGGCAGGCAATGGAGTAAATGATATTTTAAAGCCTTTTCAGCCCTAAAATAGTCCTATCTGAAATAATAATGGTAATAGTAAGAGCGTTATAATAAAATAGTTTGTATTAATGGATGACCTGGAGCAGAAGAAATTCACCATCGCTTGGATCTTGAGAGGAGCAGGAAGAAGACGAAGGCGGAAGGGGAATCTGGTCTGCAGCCACAGACGCACGAAGTGGCTAACCTCCTGGGGTTCTAGTTTCTCTGGATTGCCTTTTAAGGTTATCAACCCTGGTTGCACAAAGAACCCCTTAGGAGTTTAAAAAACACTGACGCCTGAGCCTCACCCTGAGGATTCTGATTCACACAGTCCAGGTGTAGCCCTGGGTTTTGAAAAGCTCCCTGTGATTCCGATGGGCAGGCACCCTTGAGAAATACTCGTCTTAATGTTGTTTTTCACTATGCTACAAAGCCAGCGGTTTTTCCAGGAAAGGCATTTGAAATCCTTAAAAAACGTGTTGCCTGAGTGCTTGTATTTCCAGGTAGCCATCCATGAAAGATCCGCCAAAAACTGACTTGTGGGGAACACAGTTCTTGCTAGTATGTAAATGGACATCTATAGAAGGCATTTTTCAGAGAATATATTCTTAGAATATTCGTAGAGATTATGCTCATCACAACACACGAAAGAGGTCCAGGGTCAAATAGATTTGGGAAAGAGCAGGTTAATTGAAGTTTAACAAGGTTCCTTATTGCAGGACTTCTCAGAGCCTTCAACATGTTAGTGTGCACTCATTTATTCAACAAGTGTATATGAAATGTCTGCCATGTGCCAGGCACTGTCATGGTCGTGTGGACATGGTGGTGAGTAAAATAAACCGTGGGCCTTGCCCTCATGGAACTTACACTCTAGTGTGTAAACTAGCAAATAAACAAACAGATAGATAAGTACAAATTGTGACAAGCACTACAAAGAAAAAGAAGAAGGTACTAGGGGAGGGAACAACAGAGTGGATGAGCTTTAGATGAGGCGGGCGGTCAAGGAAGACCTCCTTGAAGAAACGACATTTAAGTTGAACCCTGAAGTTTGCAAAGGAGCCAGCAATGGGAAGAGCAGGAACAGCATATGAGAGGAGGGAACAGCATATGAGAAGACCCTGGGGGCAGAAAAGGCTTGGTGCCTTGGCGGAAATGAAAGGTGACTGGGGTGGCTCACTCAGTACAGGTGAGTGAGGGGGTGACAGGCGGGAGGAGTTAGGCAGGGGCTAGATCTGACGTTTCGTCTTGTTCTGGGTGCTATAGGAAGCCACTCCCTGTAGCACAGTGCAGCTCCTGAGGAGGCGGATGGGGATTCGGGCTTCCCCACTGTTCTGGAACGCATGCAGGTGGGTGGAGCTGCCAGATGTCAAGGTGATCAATTAGGACAACAAGACAAACTGAAAGTAACAAGTCTTTATTTTCTTAGCACCGTAGTGAAAGCAAACACAAGGAAAAAGCAAAGCTCGGGCTCCCTGACGTGCCCTTTGTCCCAGCGGGCAAGGGCTGCTCAGATGACAGGCAGCTCCCTCCAGAGGCTGCGCTGCACCCGATGAGCCCGGGTCCGGCACCAAGCTGGGAGTCTGCCCCCAGAGCTTTGTAACTGACTGTCGTGGGGCCTGGAGCATCATACCCAGGACTTTGGCCTGGAGCTGGACAACTCAACACCAAACGACCTTCCCGGCACCCCTGCGAGGAGTCCAGCCCACACCTTTTACGTTTGCAACGTAAATGTCACTGACCACTGAAGCATAACTTACCTAAGAAAAGCACACACACCACACAGGTGTGGCCCGAGGGCTTTTCACAAACCCAAGTGAACACCCTTTTGTAACCGAGCACCCAGATCAAAGGGCAGAGTTTTATCTGCACCCAGAAGTGCCCCTGATGACCTTTCCAGTCACTCACCCACCAAGGGTACCACCATCCTGTCCTCTGCTGCCCTAGATCACGCCTGGTTTTGAACTTAATGCAAATGGAACCACACAGTGTGTCTTCTGTATCTGGCTCTTCTCATTCAACCTCGAGTTCGTGAGATGAGTCCATGTTTTGTGGAGTATAGTTTCAGTTTGTTCTTCTTATTGCTATAAGGCAGGAGCTAGCAAACTATAGACAGCTGATGGGCCAAATCTGGCCTGCTACCTTTTTTTTTTTTTTTTTTTTGCTGAGGAAGATTGGCTCTGAGCTAATATCCATTGCCAATCTTCCTCTTTTTGCTTGAGGAAGATTCTCTCTGAAGTAACATCTGTGCCCATCTTCCTCTATTTTGTGTGTGGGTTGCTGCCCCAGCATGGCTGATGAGTGGTATAGGTCTGTGCCCAGGATCCGAACCTGCAAACCCAGGGTCCCAAAGAAGAGTGCGCTGAACTTAACCACTAGGCCACAGGGCTGGCCCCTGCTGCCTATTTTTTTTTTTTTTTAAAGATTTTATTTTTCTCCTTTTTCTCCCCAAAGCCCCCCAGTACATAGTTGTATATTCTTCGTTGTGGGTCCTTCTAGTTGTGGCATGTGGGATGCTGCCTCAGCGTGGTCTGATGAGCAGTGCCATGTCCGCAACCAGGAGTCGAACCAACGAAACACTGGGCCGCCTGCAGTGGAGTGTGCGAACTTAACCACTCGGCCACCGGGCCAGCCCCCCTGCTGCCTACTTTTATAAATAAAGTTTTATTAGAACACAGCCTTGGGCCAGGCCTGATGGCCTAGTGGTTAAAGTTCAGTGTGCTCTGCTTCAGTGGCCTGGGTTGGGTTCTCCGAGGAGGAACCACACAACTTGTCTGTTAGTGGCCATGCAGTGGCAGCAGCTCACATGAAAAAAAAAAAGAGGAGGATTGGCAGTGGATGTTAGCTCAGGGCGAATCTTCCTCAGCAAAATGGACAAAAAAAGAACACAGCCTTGCCTATTCATTTCCATGCTGTCTGTGGCTGCTGTCGCTATAACGGCAGAGTTGAGCAGTTGCAACAGAGACCATATGGCCTGCAAAGCCTAAACTACTTGTTATCTGGCCCTTTACACGCAATGTTTTTGGACCGTTGCTGTATGGCAGAGCCACTTAAGACGTGGTCAGCTGACTCACGCTGGTCTACAGACTGTTTGTGGTAGAGGCCAAAGTTAGTACAGAAATCAAGAGTCAGCGTTTTAACAGTTCTTCGACAATTTGACGTTCCACGACACTTCAGTCCTGTGGGTCAGGGTTTAGACTGCCTGAGTGTCGGTTGAACTCCCCGCATGGCCACAAGCTGAGGACTAGTCCTGTGCAAGAGGACACTCTTTTGGCCTGTGACAGGTTGAGGGAAACAAACCTGTTCCTTCATGACAGTTTGGAAGCACTGCTGTATCATATTCCATCGTGTGACTCTGAAAACAATTATTTATCCATTCAACAGTTCACAGACGTTTGCATTGTTCTCAGTTCTAGCTGACGCTTTTAATTTGCTTTGCGCATATATATATATATATATATTTTTTTTTTTTGGTGAGGAAGATTGGCCCTGAGCTAACATCTGTTGCCAATCTTCCTCATTTTTTTACTTGAAGAAGATTGGTCCTGAGCTAACATCTGTACCAATCTTCCTCCACTTTTCATGTGGGACGCCACCTCAGCATGGCATGATGCGTGGTTGTGTAGGTCTGTGCCCGGGATCTGAACCTGTGAACCCTGGGCTGCTGAAGTAGAGCACGTGAACCTAACCACCATGCCACCAGGCCAGCCCCACGAACTTTATTTTTAACATAACCAATATAAACCAGGCTGACTATGAGAAATTCTGGCATGTGACGTTCCTATTATGGTTTGCTTATTCTTGCGTAGGAGCCTCAGTGTAGGAATCCCTACCCTGAGCATGGAGCTTGAAGGAGACGCCTAGGCTGGCCCCATCATTCTGCTGTGTCCAGGGACGGGCAGTGGTGTCCCCCAGATTACAGAGGACATGAATGGTTGGGCTGGAACTGGGTCCAGGGGTCCCAGAAAGATAATGAGCTTTGGAGGTAGGACGACAGTGGCTCCAGCCGCTCAGTAGCTGCATGATCTGGGGAAATTCCTGGAACCCTCTGAGCCTCAGTTTCCTCATCTGTAGAATGGGGACTAGCAACACCTTGCAGGAAGGATGAAGGTGATGATGCTCACAGGCACTCAGCACAGTGCCTGGCCCTTAGCCAGCACTTGAGGAAGGGGCTCCGATCTCGCTGCCCCCTGAAGTCTGGTTTGCTTGCCGAGCATGGCGCAGCCTCCGTAGTAATGTGGAGGAGATTCTGAGGTCTTAAAAGCTTCTGGCTGAAGCCACGAGAGCCAGGCTCCTCTCGCAGCCTCTTCCCAGAAATAACTGTCTCTTCATCTGAAAAGATCTATCTTGACTTATCCACAATAAAGAGCACACATACTCCTAAAAAATTGGCTCTTGGTGCAGTGTAGGCGAGAAATGGTTTTTGGCAAGAGGTGGAAGGAGTGTCCCTGAGAAAGAAAATCAGGTCTCTCCCCACCCACCCCTGTCAGTCTCTCTCTCTCTCTCTCTCTCTCTCTGCAGCCCCTTTCTTCACTGAATCTTCTGAGGCCAAATAATAATAGTGCTCTTTAGCATCTGAGAGTCCACCCAAATTTTTAAATCCCTTCAACACATCTTAGCATGTTTTCACAGCAATTTAGCACTCAGCACAGGGCTGTCGTAGGGTAATAAATGAGAGGATAATATTTATGATAACTAATGTAATCTTATGGTACTATTAATAATGGCTGATGTTTGTTGATCATTTACAAAATGCCTGGCACTGTTTTAAGTGTTTTTAGGTGTGTTAACTTATTTAATCTTTGTCAATTTACAGATGGGAAACTGAGGCACGGACAGGTTAAGCAACTGGCCCAGAGTTGCACAGCTGGTGAGTAGAGGAACCCGGAGTTGAATCCAGGCAGGCGATTTTTCCCCATTTGTCCCCATTGACCCAGTTGCTGCCCTTCTCTGCTCTGCTCTGTGGTCCAGGAGGCTGGCCTCCGTGCCCTGATCTCCTTGTCCTCTGGGTTCCGGTGGGGTTGTGCCAGTGGCAGGGTTTGGGGGGCAGGAGGGGGTTGGGCTGTGTCTTGCCCCTCCCCGCCCTCCTGGGCTGCAGCTCTGGCAGAGACTGTGTTCCTTCACAGCCAAGGCTCTGCCAAGGGACCCTCTTCTACCATCCTGACTCTCCAGGGCTCTGGTGACACACGCCTGCCCCTTGTCCCATTCAGCCCTAGGCCTCCCTGCTTCTGCTAGTCCCCCCTGCCGCCCCACCCCATCTTTGTTTCTTTCTTTATTTATTGAGGCCACAGTGGTTTATAACGCTTTGTAAATTTCCGGTGTACGTCATTATATTTCAACTTCTGTATAGACTACGTTGTGCTCCCCACCAAAAGTCTAGCTGACATCCATCACCGTCCGCATGCGCCCCTTTGCCCCTTTCACCCTCCCCCCACCTCCCACCCCCTCTGGCAACCACCAATCTGTTCTCTGTATCAACGTCTTTGTTGTCGCGTTGTTTTTATCTTCCACATATGAGTGAAATCGTTTGGAGCTTGGCTTTCTCCCTCTGACTTATTTCACTCAGCATAATGCCCTCAAGGTCCATCCATGTTGTTGCAAATGGCACGATTTCATCTTTTTTAATTATTCCATTGTATATATATATACCACACATATATATATACCACAGTATATATGTTATTTATTCCATTGTGTATATACGCCACATCTTCTTTATCCATTCATCCATTGATCGGCGCCTAGATTGCTTCCACATCTTGGCTATTGTGAATAACGCTGCCATGAACCGTAGAGGTACATATATCTTTTTTTAATTAGTGTTTTTATGTTCTTTAGATAAATATCCAGTAGTGGGATCGCTGGATCGTATGGTATTTCTATTTTTAATTTTTTGAGGAATCTCCATACTGTTTTCCTTAGTGGCTGCACCAATTTACATTCCCACCAGCAGTGTTCGAGGGCTCCCTTTTCTCCACATCCTCTCCAATACTTGTTATTTCTTGTCTTTTTAATAAGAGCCTTTGTGAGGGGTGTGAGGCGATATCTCATGGTGGTTTTGATTTGCATTTCCTTGATGATTAGTGATGCTGAACATCTTTTCATGTGCCTCTTGGCCGTCTGTATATTTTCTTTGGAAAAATGTCTATTCAGATCCTCTGCCCATTTTTTAATCAGATTGTTTCTTTGTTGTTGAGTTGCATGAGTTCTTTATACATTTTGAATATTAATCCTTATCGGGTATATGATTTGCAGATATTTTCTCCCAGTTGGTGTGTTGTCTTTTTATTTTGTTGGTTTCCTTTGCTGTGCAGAAATTTGTTAGTTTAATGTAGTCCCATTTGTTTATTTTTTCTTTTGTTTCCCTTGCCTGAGGAGACATATTCAAAAAGATGCTGAGATGGTGCTAAGACCAATGTCAAAGAGTGTACTGTCTATATTTTCTTCTAGAAGTTTTATGGTTTCAGGTCTTACATTCAAGTCTTTGATCCCCTTTGAGTTCATTTCTGTGCTTGGGGTAAGATAATGGTCTACTTTCATTCTTTTGCATGTGGATGTCCAGTTTTCCCAGCACCATTTATTGAAGAGGCTTTCCTTTCTCCATTGTATGCTCTTGGCTCCTTTGTCAAAAATTAGCTGTCCGTAAATGTGTGGGTTTATTTCTGGGCTCTCCGTTCTGTTCCATGGATCTGTGTGTCTGTTTTTCTGCCAGAACCATGCTGTTTTGATTCCTAAAGCTTTGTAGACCACCCCATCATTGAATTCTCTTTAAAGAAACCTTCTAGCACGTGCCATATGTTTTCTGCTGGGCCCCTGACTGAGACACCAAATCGTCCAACCTCCGAGCCTGAACACTCAGCCACCGCCTGACATTGCCTCAAGCCAGACAGGAAGCTAGAGGATCTCCCTTGGAGGGTGACAAATAGAAATGGCAAGCAATAGGAGATATTGGAGTATATGAGGAAGCCATTTGGTGTAAACCCAATTCGGCCTGACTTTGTTTTTCCGAAAGGGCCTGACATGGCCATTGAGCATGCATTGCATATCTGCTTTAAACATTTCCTGTGGCAAGAACAAATGGCCTTAAGATAAACGTGCCACTTCCCCCCCACATTGGCGTTTCCTTAAGGATAAGCATCTTTCCTCAGGCTAGGAACTGATTGCTGTGCTTACCCTGTGACCACCCAGCTCACCTGTGACCACCCAGCTCGAGACAGCAGACCTGCTACCCTGCTGTGTCCACCCAGACAGCAGACCTACCTGCTGTGTCCATCAATCACTGTGCCAACAGAGCAGTCTCGTGACTATTGTAAAAGGGACCTTTCAATCATATGTGAAACATCCTCTTTGGGAGTATATAACCACTCTGTACACCCCACTTCTTTGCTGCCCTTTCTTCCTTTGGAGGAAAGACCCCGGGCCATGGTCCTCACATTTTAGCTCAGAATAGACTCACCCAAATTTCCATTTATAGATTGGTTATGGATTATTTTCATCCACAAGGGGGAGATGAGAGAGCCTCGAGTCTAATTGTCTGATGTCACACATGAGAACATCTTAGCGGGTGCAGAATCGGGGAACGTCTTGCTCTGACTGTAACAGATGCTGGTGGGGCCCCAGGCTCATATCCCCTGGGGTCTCACCCTTCTGCACAGACCCACAGCTTCGTACTGCAAAGCACCTGTGGTTTTCTGCCTGGGGTGCTCTCTGGCCCCGGGAACCGCTCTATGAGCCCTCAGGGTAGTCTGGAAATGCTTGAATATTTATGTCTTTGAAGCAGCCTCAACTGGTGACAGATGAGAGTTGGTGGATAAATGTCCCAACTCCCTCACCCCTTAGACAAGTTCTATACAGCCTCCGGGAAGTCCCCAGCTGGTTGGGGTCCCCATTACCCTAAGCTGTAACCTGCTCAAGACTACACCCAGGATTGGCTTCCTTCCCTCTTTCCCTTCCTCATTTCCCGCTGGGGCTTCCAGGCATCACTTCCCAAATACACTGCTTGCACCAAATCCTCATCTCCTGGGTCTGCTTCTAGGGAATGCAAACTAAGGTCATGACCATCTATGGTTTTCTCCTGCCCAGCATCTCCATTTTCTTCCAGAAGGCAGCCATCCTACAATCTCACTCCATGTGGCTTGGGTAGGGTGGATCCCACTGCCGGGCTCCAGGGGTTGGAAGTCTCCTATGTCAGCCAATCAGAGCACCCCATCTTTCTGACCATGGTGACTGGAGGATGGGCATGTGTGATTTATAATAAGAAATACATATTCGGTCTTCATTCATGGTTCCTGGCACAGAGCTCCTAAAACTCTTGGAAGCTCCTGTGACCAGACCAGTAAAGCTGTCTTTTGTTATGTTAATGAGGTGACTTTTGGAAAGTACCTAAGGAAGATGGCTGATTGTGGAGGAGCCAACCATGTGATTAAAAGGCTGGGACTTTCAGCCCCACCCCCCAACCTCCAGGGAAGGCAGAGGGGCTGGAGGTTGAATTAATCGCCAATGGCCAATAAGTTAATCAGTCGTGCCTTTGTAATGAAGCCCCATAAAAACCCCAAAAGGATGAGGGTCGGAGATTCCAGGTTGGGAACCAGAACACGTGATGTACTGCCATGCCAGGCCCCAAACTCCATGGGGACCGAGGCTCCTTTGTCTGGGACCTCACCCTATGTATCTCTTCCTCTGGCTGCTGATTCGTATCCTTTAATATCCTTTGTGATAAACCGGTAATCTAGTGAGTAAACGGGTTTCTGGAGTTCTGTGAGCCCCTCTGGCAAATTAATTCAACCCACAGAGGGACCGTGGGAACCTCCACACTACAGCTGGTTGGTCAGAAGGATGGGTAACAATCTGGATTTACGATGGGTGTCTGAAGTTGCGGGGGAGACAGTTTTGTAGGACTGAGCCCTTACCCTGTGGGATCTGACCCCATCTCCAGATAGATTGTGTCAGAACTGACCAGAATTGCAGTTGGTGACCAGAACTGGAATTGGGTGCAGAATCTTAGTGTGTCCCTCAAGCCAGAGCGATAGAGAGGGAGTGTGAGATTACCATTGGGAAGAGAAGCCATCCTTCCATGGAGGTTTCTAAACTCCACGAAGATGGGCAGGGGACTGCCAGCAGACCTGTGCACCTCACAGGGCAGGCTTGGCCAGAAGTGAAGCCAGCACTGGCAACCGCAGGGCTTAGAGCTGGAGACTGCTTCCTGATGACACTGTCTGAGTCCCTGTTTAATAGGTTTTATTGTTATTTAGATATGGCAAGGCCAACCGATCAGGAGACAGCCACCATTGAAAAGATAGTTTATTATATACGCTCCTAGATCCCAAAAGAGGGAGCACACAGCACACCGTGAGGGGCCCCGTGGGGAAGCACCAGTGTCAGTCACGTGGCAGAGGGAGCAAGGAGAACAGTGGGCAGGGGTCTTCACTGTGATTTCTGCAGGAAGGAACGGACGAGACATGCTAAGCAGGGTTAGGATTGGCTGTTTTGAATTTCAGTGGACTCGGGCGGGATTAGGGCAGGTGTACGGTGGCCCAGGGTGTGAGAGTCTGATAAACGG
This sequence comes from Equus caballus, assembly GCF_041296265.1. Taxonomy (NCBI): domain Eukaryota; kingdom Metazoa; phylum Chordata; class Mammalia; order Perissodactyla; family Equidae; genus Equus; species Equus caballus. The sequence continues at coordinate 39,477,475 of NC_091696.1, read as the reverse complement.
GTGGTTAGGTGTGTAGACTCCGCATTGGTTGGTTTGTATTTGTAAAGCATCTCCCAAGAGGAGGACACCACCCCAGGAGGGAAGGTGACAAAAGAGGCAGGAGGCCAAAAGGTGACTCAGGACACAGGCATGTTACCAGGCCGTCTAGAGCAAGGTGGGTCCAGCATATGGACGCGGGGCAGGTGTTAAAGCATCAAGTTTACAGGATACCGGAACGAGGTGAATACCGTCCCCGGATCCAGCCATACTCTGATTTTGGACTTTGTCATTTCCACGAGGCAACAGATTCCCTGCTCTTTCGCTGAAGCTAGTTTAAGTATCATCAGTTGCAAACAAAAAAGAATCATACAACTAATTACAGGCAGGTTCGGGACTAAGAAACCAGATATCTTAATATCCAGGCTGGTGTTTCTTCCACCACACCTTTGAAAGTGTTCAGCTGTGTCCCAAACCCATGCCATGTGTCGCCTGGCCTGCAAGAAACAGTGTGGATGACATGACTCAGTGGCGAGTATAGTGACATCTGGGGGATGAACCATGGCCTGGTGTGAGAACAGAGGAATTGCGAGGTGCCCGGCCAGGGCAGCAAGGCCACCAGCAGAGGCTGGCCAGCTACTCCTTCATTCCATTCTCCCCGGGATGACAGATTACCATTCCAGAAATGTGCACCTGTTCTGTATTCGGGAGATTGTTTTTGTGCATAAAAAGACCACTGGAGGCCCTGGAAGCAGAGACTGATGGAGCTGAGTCAAAGTCTGGGAATTTGATGACAGAACATTCTCAGATGGCAATGACTCGCGGGCGCACATCAACAGAGCAGATGCTGCCGGGTTGTAATGACATTGCATTTTAGAAGTGCTTTCCTAGGGCTGGCCTGGTGACACAGTGGTTAAGTTCACGCACTCTGCTCTAGTGGCCCAGGGTTCGCTGGTTTTGATACTGGGCCTGGACCTCTACACTGCTCATCAAGCCATGCTGGGGTGGCATCCCACATAGAAGAACTAGAAGGAGCTACAACTAGGATATACAACTATGTGCTGGGGCTTTGGGGAGAGAAAAAGAAGAGGAAGATTGAGAACAGATGCTAGCTCAGGGCCAGTCTTCCTCACCAAAAAAAAGAGCATAAGAGAAGTGCTTTCCCGTCCTTCAGAGTCTGCTACCAAGACAAAGCAGACACTCAGGCTCTTCAGAGGGTATTCTCCAGAGACCAGAAGTTCTCTGAACATGGGAGAAAGAGGGAGCCATTACATCGTGTTGGTTCACACAAGGGGTTGATGGCTATAACCAAGACTCACAATAATTATGGCTTTAACAGGATAAAAGTTTGTCACTCTCTCAGGCAAAAGTCCCAGCTAGTGTGGTGGCTCATTCTGTGGAGTCATCAGGGGTGCAGGGTCCTCCCATCTTGTTGGTCTGCCGTCCTTGGGGTTCTGCCCCCATCTGCAGGTTCCAAGATGGCCACCACCACATTGGAATTCCAGACATCAGGATGGGAGAGAAGAGGAACTGGAGGGCACACTTCTTCCTTGAAGGGCACAGAACAGAAGTTGCTCAGATCCCATTGGCCAGAACTTAGTCACTTGTGGTCATTATTCTAGGCAACCCTGTGCTCAGCTGAAAATCAGGGCTCTCTTCCTATAGAACTGGGTTTCTCAACCTCAGCACCATTGACATTTGGGGCCAGATAATTCTGTATTGTGAGGGCTGTCCTGTACATTATAGGGTGGTTAGCAATGTCCCTGGCCTCTGCCCTTTGGATGCCAGTAGCATCCCTTCTCCAAGTTGTGACAAACAAAATATCTGCAGACATTGCCTAACATCCCCTTGGAGACAAAATTGAACCTGGTTGAGACATACACTACAGAAGAAGGGGAGGGTAGATGTTGGGGGGCGCTAGTCATCTCTGCCACATACTAGTGGTAGTTTCATTTCTTTCCCCCACAGACAGAAGACAGCAGCAGTTTGGAGCGCAACCGGAAAAGACAAGTGGATCTGAATTCAGATTCTACTTCTGGCACATGCGAACCTCGGTATTTTCAGGTGGACACACTGGCTGGGTTGCTGGGGGCATTAAAAGGAGATGAAAGACACGTGCTAATGATGGTGGGGCAGAAAGCCAGAGGAAGCTGGATCTCTGCTGACCGCCAAGCTGTCATTCCAACCCAGGACACCTGCCTCCAGATTTTTTTTTCACGTGGGAGACAACGCTTTATCTTTATAAGCCATCACTAATTGGATTTGTGTTTTATGCAACCGAACCTAATCCTGACACTGAAGTTCAGGCAGGGCTGCATGTAGGAGAAAAATCAGCCTAGAACCAATGTCTGCATCCTTGTTACCCAGTGTAACGATAAAGAAGACACTAGTGTGGAACTCACGACCTAGTCCCAGCTCCATTTTTAATATGAGAAAATGTTTATGTCCTTGCTGTTGACCTTCTAACTGTCACTGGGCTCTTCATGCTTCTTTTGTTCCCCAATGGTCACCATCAGCCTCCCATATCCTTTGCAGCTTCCCACAACCCAAGCATCCTTTCCCGCCAGAACGGCTCACCAAGACTCCTCCACCCCAAACAAAACCAGCCTCCACGTTAATAGCTAGTATTTTTGAATGCACATTATGTGACCGGCGCTGTGCTGAGCGCTCTCTATTTATCATCAAACACTCACTGAGCACTGACTATGGGCACGGGGCGGTGGAGACATGAACAAGGACGATCCCGCCCTCATGGGGCTCACAGTCTGGTGGGAGACACAAAGAGGGAAGAGCAAGGGTGGGCCGGTCCACCAAGAAGCCATTGAACATGGCTCCAGCCACCCCATCTGGTTCCTGTCTTGGTCTTTGAGGTCCAAGCTCTCCAAGCTGTGGGCTGCGAGGGGCAAGGAGTCAGCAAGCCTGGTTCTAATCCAGCTCTTCCTCTATCAAGCTGTGCACTTTTGAACAAGTGTCGTCCCTCTCTGGGTCTCAGTTTCTCATATTTTACGTGGAGAGGTAACACTGGCTGGTCTCTAAGAACACTGAACCATTAATGTCCCCTAATACCCATTCTCTACTTTCTCCATAATAATGGAGTCTGATGGGCACAGAGTTACCCAGCTTGAGATTCTATCTCCCAAGTGAGATGTGACCACGTGACTAAGTTCTCGCCAATGGGATGTGAGCAGAAGTAACGTGGGCAAACTCTTGCATCACATGCTTAAGAGGAAATTTCTTGCCATGTATCTTTTCTCTTTCCCTTTCCCATGGGCCAATGGTGGTGGTGGGGGAGAGGGGGAGGGCAACGCTCGTTTCGTGAAACAAAATGAAAGGAAATTTCATCCCTGAATGACTGTGTGGATCACAGCTGCCCCGCCAGCCTGGACCCCGCATCTCTGAACTCTTATAAAAGTGAGAAATAAGCTTTTTTAAAAAAATGGAGGGGCAAGCCTGGTGGTGCAGTGGTTAAGTGTGCACGTTCTGCTTTGGCAGCCTGGGCTCCGCTGGTGTGGATCCCGGGCACGGACATGGCACTGCTCATCAGGCCATGCTGTGGCAGGCGTCCCACATGTAAAGTAGAGGAAGATGGGCATGAATGTTAGCTCAGGGCCAGTTTTCCTCAGCGGGGGGCGGGGCGGGAAATAGAGGAGGATTGGCAGATGTTAGCTCAGGGCTGAGCTTCCTCAAAAAAAAAAAAAAAAAAAGGGAAACCACTTTGTTTCAGGACCTCTTTGTGACAGCAGCTCAGCTTATAGAGAGTAGATGTCTCTTTTCCCTCCTCCCAATCCTGTCTTTCTGCTCCCTGCTCCCTTCCGCAACCTGCCGGAAGCGAAAGGAACACCCACTTCCGGTTTCTGCCCAGTTAGTTTAAGTTCCTTACCCAGCCCAATGAGCTCCTCTAGTGAGGGGCTGCCTCTGCGACAGCAGAAACAGAGAGGAGGCGCCCCATCCCATTGGCCAAGAGGCCACCACATCACCACCACATCATCGGCTGGTGAGCACATCTGCCTTGGTCACAGCCACGCCCGCGTCAACTGTGTGATGTTCTCCTAGTAGTGCCATGCCCAACTGCACGTTTTTCCCAATGCTGCTGTCTTTGCTTCATAATTTCTAGAATCCTCCTGGAATTCAGACATTTGTCAGCAATAATAATGATAAGAGCTGACATTGATTGAAGGCTATCTATATAACGAGAATTTACATGCATTTCCTTCCATCTTTACATCAGCCCTCTGTGGTGGGCCCTGCCATTATTACCATTTTACAATGAGGAAGCTGAGGTTAGAGAGACCACAGGCCTTGCCCAACATCACGCAGCTAGAAAGTGACAGAACTGAGTGGCCTGACTCTACGGTTTGAGCTTCAGTGTTGTGAAAATCAGTCATGGCCTTAATTGCCAAATGCCTACAATGTTCCCAGCCCCATAGGAAACCCCAAGGAAAACTCAGACCCCAAAGAACCACCAGACGAAATCACTGCTCTCCCAGGTAGAAGGGTCCACAGTACAGGACGGCGGCTAAGTCACGGGCTTCGGCGTGAGGCAGGTGTGGGTTCAAATCCTGGCTCAGGCACCTTCTAGTTGGATGGGGTTGGAGAATGTTCCCACCCTCTCCGACTGTCTCCTCATCTGCAGAATGGGGTTGGTGGGGGCTGCCCGTTTGTTGGGAGGAGTGACGGAGCTCAGGGCAGGGTAGGAGGCATCAACAAAGGGCATCTATAATGCTAGGGAGAGACACGTGTTCACACGGCCTGCTGTGTTTGCATTTGTTGACATTGGGATTTTTTCTATTGCAAGTGAAGGAAACCCACAGCAAACTAGCCACAACTGGGGTTTATTGGTTCAGATAATTAGGAAACTCAGTGGTGGGGCCCAGGGTCTCACACAACAGTGTCAAAAATCTCTCTGTCTCGTGCCTCAGTTTCTCTCTGTGCTTTGGCCTCAGTGCGGCAAGGGGCCATAGGTCAAGCCAGGCTGCCGTCATCTCGGCTTGGTTTCCAGAGGCAAGACAGAGCTCCCCTCTCCTGGAGAGTCTCAGAGAGCCATTGATTAGCCAGGGAGCTCACGTGCCTTCCTTCGAACCAGCCCCAGTGGCCAGGAAGATGGGGACACCACAGCCGCCCCGGCAGGACTGTGAGCTATCCGGGTGTAGAGGCCACGTCGCCTCCCTCCCTCTGCAGCCTTTCCACATGGCACGACACAATGAGCACCTCGCCTGGCTAAGACCCTGACCTCAGCTTCCCGCGGCCTCACCATGCTCCCTCCCTCCAGGCCCTGAGTCGGAACCCACGCCATCCACCCATCTCCATAGAGATCTGATCCCACCAAGAAGACGGAGAAAGTGATCGACTTCACTGAGGAGTTGTGGGGTCACAGGGAAGAGGGCTCACAGTAAGCTGGCCACACCAGTTCCCCTAGATGTCCATAGTGGGCGTCTCTGTTCTCTCAAGTTCTTCAGCTGGAAACCTCTGAGCATGCGCTTTCTCTCCACTCTCCATGTCCAGCTCCCAAACTTAGTCTCTGCTCTCGCTTGGATTTCCATTCAAATTCTTCATCCCTTTAGTATGAGGAGAAAGTGAGCTTCTCCACCCAAATCCACGATGATGCTAAACAAACTGAGGCTCCTGGGGGATAAGACCCCTCACTTTCGAAGGCACCTAGGGGGGCACGTTTTGTTATTTGAGCGTGTCCTTTGGGGGAAGGGTACAGTGTGGTCTCATCCCAAAACGCCACTGTGTTTTGTCTAAATAAATATAGTTAAATTTTATCCAAATAAATGTATTTCCTATATAAATATAGGAAAATAAAGATAAATTTTCCAACCAGCCACTGAGACTTCAACAAATAGCACTTCCTCTATGGCAAACACTGTGCTAAGTTCTTCAGAAATATTAACACATTTATTTCACCAAAACACCCTCTTTGTAGGTAACTGAGGCACAGAGAGGTTATGTAATTGTCCACGGTTGCCCAGCTACTAAATGGGAGAGCTCAGATTCAAACCCTGGCAGTCTGGCTCCAGGACCTACAGCCTTAACCACTGTGTCATCTCTCTTTTCATCATTCTGAAGAGACGAATGAATAAATAGACCATTCCTTGTGTGCTCTCTCTACATACAAGGCTTGCTCCTCTTAGGGTGCCTTTGCATTTTGAGTGATGTACAGATTAAGTCAGGAATCCAATTAGAGGGGCTTGTTAAACCTATAAAATAGAGAAGACCCTGCCTCCGGGGCAGTGGCTTCTCATGGCTGCTCTCAGGGAGTTATCAGAATTTGGGCATCTGGGTGAAAAAGCCTGGAGGGCAGCGATGTCACACTGCGGGGTAGGGGTTTTTGGAGTCAGCCAACCTGGAGCCAGAATCTTGACTCTGCCAGTTACTCATCATGACACTTTGGGCAAGTGACTTAAGTTCTCCATAGCTCAGTTTTCATGTTTATAAAATGGGGATAAGGCTGGCCCCATGGCCAAGTGGTTAAGTTCGTGTGCTCCACTTTGGTGGCCGGGGTTCGCCAGTTCGAATCCTGGGCACAGACCTACACACTGCTCATCAAGCCATGCTAAGGCGGTGTCCCACATAGAAGAATGAGAATGACCTACAGCTAGGATATACAACTATGTACTGGGGCTTTGGGGAGAAAAAAATAAAATAATATAAAATGGGAATATTATCACTTAACCCACTGAGTTATTGGGAGGCTTAGCTGGGATAATGCCAATGAAGCGCCTGGCACTCAATGGGCTCGCTATAAGCACTGGCTCCTGGTACCATCGCTCCATTGCAGCACCCATTGTTCTCAACTTCAAGTCTCTTCTTTTTGTGTAAACACCTTCCTTCCATACTGGATTGTAAGCCCCTCAAGGGTGGAGGCTGGAGGTAATCTGGTGTTGTTAGAGGCATATCAGCCTGCCAGGCACAAAAGGAAGGTGGCAAAACAGTTAGCAAACAGCACTTCTTTACATCTGTCCCATCCTCTCCTATACAACATCTGGGCCATCAACTCTGTCACGATACTTGTAATGGGAGTCCCAAGGCACACGTGCTCAGAACAAAGACCTCTCAATTTTTATGGCAATTCCTCCCTTTGCCTCTTTCTTTAGCGATGGGCTCTTGAAAGGAAATGGCTGGGTCAAAGGCCATTGAACCCATCCCAACTCGTGAAAGAAACTGCCAAATTGCCTCCACAAATGCGTCACAAATTAACCTATCCAATTACAGTGTCTGAAGGTGTCCATTTCATCATAACATCTCCAACACCGAATCTTTTCTATCTTTTACCCTTTTGTCTAGCTGAAGGACAAAACATGGCATTTTGCTGATGTTTTGGTTCCCTTTACTTTATTATGGAGTCTGAGCATCATTTCATATGGCTATTTGCCATGTGGTTTTCTCTGAGGCACTTTTATTTATTTATTTTTGGTGAGGAAGATTGGCCCCGAGCTAATATCTGTTGCCAATCTTCCTCTTTTTGCTTGAGGAAGATTGTTGCTGAGCTAACATCTGTGCTAGTCTTCCTCTATTTATTTTGTATGTGGGATGCTGCCACAGCATGGCTTGATGAGCAGTGTGTAGGTCTACGCTGGGGATCTGAACCCACAAACCGCAGGCTGCCGAAGTGGAACACTTGAACTGAACCACTATGCCACCGGGTGGGCCCCTCTCTGAGACACTTTTGAGCAGTGAGGGGGCACACAGCTCGGATGACACACTGAGACCTCTTTTTCGTGTTTTCAAGTCTCTGTGCTTCCAATGCCCGCCACAGGGCGTGGGACAAGGCTGTCGTTCATGTGTGTCTGTTGAAGGGCACTGAATCTGTGTGCAGTCGGCACTGGTCTCACTCAGCTGTTCCCTGGGCTTGGAAACCCTACAGCTCTAGAAATCACACAAAACAAATCGCAGAGAGTGAGTGGAATAAATATTTGAGCATTTCAGAGCCACGTGGCTTTGATTGCTAAGATGAGTGTCTTGCAGAGGGGCGAGTATCTTGATTGACAGCTCACAGGCTGTGGAGCCCTTCGTGGGCTGGACCCACTGTGCTATTTGGCAAGTCTGTCCCCAAAGACTCATCTGGAAGCTACAGAGCGAGGAGTCCAAGGCTACTGCAGGAAGTGCTGTCTCCAGGGCCGTGTGTTGGATGTGACCTGCTGTGTGAGTCAGAGGTTTCTTGGCTGCAAGGAATCCAGAGGGACCCGCATAAGCCTACCCTGACCATAAGCCAGTCTGCACCAAACTATGCGCTCTATGACAGCCAAACCGCCCATAAAATTACCCACAGGTCCCTCAGCTTGGCTCTGGAGACTGGCCCTGGCCTGGCCCCCTCCCTCCCTCCTAGCCTCGTCTTCTGTTGTTTCTTTTCCTGCATCTGCAGCATGACTGCTCCCACTTCTTGGCTATGAGCATGAAGTTTGCAATCAGAGAGCCCTGCATTCAAGTGGTGGCCTCACCAACACAGCCTGCATGCTGAGCTTGGTGTCTGGTGTGTAAGAATTACTCAATAGAGAGTTTAAAAATAAATTGTTACCACCCAAGGGGGGGTCACCTGCTCACTGCAAGACATGCCAATAGTCAGGAGACAAGGTGGTAGGAAAGGACTGTATTACAGCTTGCTGGCAAGAGGGAAGATGGCTGACTCATGTCCCAAAGAACCACCTCCCCAAGCAAAGACCACAGGCCAGTTATATAGGGGGCTGGTCTCCAGGTGGGGGCAGTGGCTGGTCTCTGTGTGGGGGCAGACATCTGGTCCCAGCTCCTGACAGTCTTTTGTTTTACGGGATATGCATCAGAGAATGGAGCAGCTGCCCCTATACCCTGATCTTTCAGTTGTCATTGATGATGGTCATCAGCATAGGCTCTCTGCCTGGGGGTCATCACATTCCTAAGGAACTCAAAAGAACAAAGTTATCATCCTAAAGCAGCTGGGAGAGGCCACAAAATCTACAGAGTTTGCCTGGGCTAGTTAGTCAGAGATCCTTTAAAGTTACAATATGGTTTCTTTTCTACAATATGGCTTCCCTTATGTCAACCTTGTGTTGAGCCCGTATCAAAATGACTCTGTGCTGCTCAAAGCAGAGTCTCTGGACCGGCAGCATAGGCATCATCTGGGAGCTGGAAGGAAACGCAGAATCTCAGGCCCCACTCGAGACCTACGGCAGCAGGATGTCCGTTGTAACGAGATCCCCAGGTGACTCAACGCACCTTCGAGGCTGGGAAGCACCGGCCTAATTCGCAGACTTGTTCTGAAAATCGATGACAAGGGGTGTCGACGTGCCTGGCAAAGAGCTTGGTAGATTACAGATGCTCAAATATTATGAATCATTTCCTTCTCTGTCCCGTCTGTCCTAGAATGTGAAATCTCTGAAGATAGGGGCCATTTCTCTTGGGATCTCTAGTCCACTTTAGCACCTGGCTCGGAGCAGATGCTCAGGAAGTGTTTAAGTGCTGAAGACTTAGCTTAGCCCAGGGCGGTGATTTTTCAAACTGCAGGTGGCGACCTGTCACTGGGTGGGGAAATACAGGTAGTGGGTTGTAACTGTTTAAAAAAAATAATTAGAAGAAGACAGAAAACATCAAAGAGCATCCTATGTAGTTAGGGTAAGTTTTGTGAAATCTTGTGTTTATTTTGTGTGTGTGTGTGGGTGTGTGCTGGGTCACTATGTCAAATGTGGTTCTCCCTGAGGTCACAGTCTAACTTGGTCACACTAAGCCAGGCTTAGTGGTTCTGTGTGTAGGTCCTGGAATCAGATGGAGATGGATCCACATCCCAGTTCTCCTATTTATGGGCTGTGAGACCCTGGGCAAGTTACTCAACCTCTCAGTTGCTTCCAGGTTTTGGCAACGATGAATAAAGCTATGAACATCTGTGTGCAGGTTTTTGTGTGGACACAATTTTTCAGCTCCGTTGGGTGAATATCAAGCAGTGCGATTGCTGGATCAGATGGCAAGAGTCTGCTTAGTTTTGTAGGAAAATGCCGAACTGGCTTCCAAGGTGGCGAGGCTATTTTGCATTCCCCACCAGCGATGAACGGGAGTTCCTGTTGCTCCACGTCCTCACCAGCATTTGGTGGTGTCAGTGTTCGGATTTTGGCCGTGCTAACGGTTGTGTAGTGGTATCCCATTGTTTTGTAATTTGCATTTTTCCTCATGGCGTGTAACGTAGAGCGAGAGTAACCTTTTCAAGGTTCACCCATGCCGTAGCTCGTAGTAGAACTTCATTCCTCTTTATGGCTGAAGAACATTCTCAATTATTTCTCATAAAAGAAATGAAGGAAGGAAGGAGTAGGTCCTGGGTTTTTCAAAGTGCTTAACAACTGCAAAGGGAAAAATAAAAGTCACTTGTGGGGGCCAGCCTGATGGCGTAGTGGTTAAGTTGGTGTACTCTGATTCAGGGACCCGGGTTCCGAAGGTTTGGATCCTGGGTGCAGACCTACACAGCACTTGTCAAGCCACACTGTGGAAGTATCCCACACACAAGATAGAGGAAGGCTGGTAGAGATGTTAACTCAGGGACAATCTTCCTCACCAAAAAAAAAAAAAAAAAGTCACCTGTGTATAGTTTTCATGATGGTATTATCACTTCCACGGTGCAAAGAACTGTCCCTAACCAAGCTGTTTCATGGTCCTAAGATGCTTCCGGGTTAGTTAGCTCTGCTGGAAAGAAGTTATTTGGGTTCATCCCCACCTTCGTTGGGCTGGTAACTTGGAGCTGACAAACTGTGATGGATGAGTGTTCTGTCAACTTAGCTGAAATGCAACTACCTTCCTCAGAACTCCGTTCCTTGCAGACTTCCCAGTCGGCACGAGGCGCGGAGACATTTGTGCAAGATGTGGAGGCGGAGGGGGGCAGCAGCCACCTTGCTTTCTGTGCAGGGGCGGTCGGAGCCTGCAGCGCTGTGGAAGCTCACGCAGTTGTCGCTTATCTGCAGGTACACCTGGTCGGCGTGGTGCAGCAGCCAGGCCTGCAGGCCCTGGATCCTTTTCCAGTTCTCCTCCTGGCTCTGATGTGTGTTAAACTGCATGAGGAAGAGCGGCAGCCGCTCCTGCAGGACGCGCCCGTCCTTGAGGCTGGAGGCTGGGGGGCCATGAGAGAGCTGGTGGGGTCCGGTCTGCCCTCGTGGTTCCAGCTCAGTCTCGCAGGTTTCCTTCTGTTCGCACTTGCTCTCCTCCACTTCACGGTCATCTCCTTTCCCGCCTGCCCGCTCCATGGATGTCAGATTCCAGCAGAAGACACAGAAAGAAACGCTGGCCTCAGTAGACTGTGTACTGGCTCTGCCATTGGGTAGGGTTGGATCCCCGTGTACATCCCTTGTGATGGACATCTCTGGCGGTTTCACCTCTCCGATGAAGCCCTGACTGATACATGGATTCTCAGACCTCGGTTACCTCATTTAACGTTGACACTGGAGTCCAGAGGTAGGTGGGGAAGATGTTGCTGTCCCTATTTTATTGAAGGATGGATAGAGGCTTGAGCGACAGGCTCAGTCTACAGAACTAGTAAGTGATGGCCCCCCGGCGAGAACCCGGCCGTCTGATTCCCAGCCCAGCCCTCCTTCTGTAAGATCTGGGGCTTTCTCTCATCTTGACAGGTCACTGGCCTCAAAGATGAAGCGAAGGAAACCCAATCCTGCGTTTCTGTGTCCTATTCTGCAATGGCCTAAAGGCGCTCATCCTGGGAGAACAAAATAGAGAAAGATCCATGAGTGAGTGACCGTCAGCCCTGCTGACTGCTGGAGGGTCGGAAGGACTGCCCGAAGTGCCTGACCACGCTGCCTTTGACCCGCCAGAGACCTCTCCTTTAGCGGGGCTAGACATCTAGCCCCCTCACCTGACTCTTTGCTCACCTCCTTCCTAATTCTACTTCTCAGAAAGGAACTGCTGCTCTGCCCCACCAGATGACAAGACATCGATTGCTGGTGGCCAGAGTCACCGTTCATTGAAAGCTGTGTTGGTCAGGGTTCTTTCTCCTGAGCAACAGAGCCAACGGGACATCTGTGAAATGAAGGAAGGAAGGAACGAGCAGTTTTTGTTGTTGTTGTTTTAGGAATTGGCTTATCTGATCGTGGCAGCTGGCAAGTCCTAAATCTACAGGGTAAAGCCAGCAGGCTGGGGACACAAGGAAAAGAGTTTGACGCTGCAGTTGGAGTCCAAAGGCAACCTATTGGCAGAATTGCCTTGTCTTCGGGGTAAGTCTCCAAGCAATTGGATGAGGCCCAGCCACAGAAGGAGGGTGTGCTAGTCAGGGTTCTGCAGAGAAACAGAACCAGCAGGAGATCTCTCTATCATCAATCTATCTATCATCTATCTATCTATCAATCAAGAGATTTATTATAAGGAGTTGGTTCATGTGATTATGGAGGCTGACAATTCCCCATATTTGCAGCATGAATCACAGGCTAGAGACCCAGGAGAGCCGATGATGTCCTTCCAGTCTGAAGCCCAGCAGCCTTGAGACCCAGGAGGAGCGGATGATTCCGTTTGAGCCTGAAGGTAGGAAAAAAGCTGATGTCCCAGTTCAAAGTTGGTCAGGCAGAAAGAATTCTCTCTTACGCTGGGGAGGGTCAGCCTTTTTGTTCTATTCAGGCCTTCAACTGATCGGATGAGGCCCACCTACATTATGGAGGACAATCTGCTTTACTCAGTTTACCGATTCGAATGCTAATCCCACCCAGAAACATCCTCACAGACGCACTTAGACTAATGTTTGACCAGATATCCAGGTACCCCCCCCCCCCCCCAGCGCTGTCAAGTTGACACACAAAGTGAACCATTACACGGGCTAATCTGCTTTATTCTAAGTCTGCTGATTGGAAGGTCAATCTCATGTAAAAAAGGCCTTCACAGCAACATCCAGACACATGTGACCGAGTATCTGGGTGTCAAGTGGACACACAAAATTAACCATCACTAAAGGTCATGCCCATCTGTTTTCTCTCTAGTCCGTGTGGGACTGGTGAACTGAGTCAGGGCTTCTCTTAGGGCCCAACCGTCTCTCTCTGTCCATGCTTATCTCATGTGGCAGTTTTAAAACATGACCCCAAAATTGTTTGGCGCTCCTCCATCAGGAGACGGGGTCTGTATCCCCCTCTCTTGGATCTGGGCTCTGTGATTGCCTGACTCAAAGCACATGGCGGAAATGACCCCGCCAGTTTCCAGGTCCAGGCCTCCAGAAATCACAGCTTTTGCTTCCTGTCTCTGAGGAGGCTTGCCGGTGGAATCCAGCCTCAAGCTGTGAGGGAGTCCATGCAGTCTGTGGAGACCCTCCGGCAGAGAGGAACTGAACCTCCGGCCCACAGCCCTGGCTGAGGACCCAGCCAAGAGCCGGCACCAACTTTCCAGCCAGGTGAGGGGGCCATCTTGAAGGATCCTCCAGCCCCCAGTCAAGCCAGCCCGGGGGATGTCACGTGGAGCAGAGACCGACTATGCCCACCTCGCCCGAATAGTCCATTTATGAGCAAAATAACCGACTGTTGCTTTGAAGCATTAAGTCTGGAGTGGTGCGTTATGCAGCGATAGTGATAGGAAGAACTGAGGAGGCCGACTCCGGACTTAGGGACGGATGCAAGGCTCCCAGCCTGGAGCTCCACTGGTATTGGTCCAGCCAGTAATCAATGGCATCTTGATTCCCACTTTGCTATTGTTTCTTCTGTATTCAGCACCCTTAGGAGCTGTGTGTGTGTGTGTGTGTCTGTGTGTATGTGTAGGGATAATTAGAAAACCAGCAGTGTTGGCGCAGTAAGCAGATGCTGTTGGTGCCCCACCCCTGGGATCCTGTTCACCTGTTCTGTAGACTCATCTTCCAGCTGCTGCAGGTGCGGCTGCTCATGGCTCACATGGAAAACCCTCTCCACAGGTTGCTCCCGGTAACTGGAGCTGCCTTGGCCCCTCGGAGGTGCCTAGGAGCTAGGATCTCCCTCACCATGTGGCCGTAGCCTCCGGCTGACTGGTGTGGGGCTGTGGAAGCCCATTTCCCTGGCCACGAAGCAGAATAAACTCTTACTTTCTTCCCCAGCCCTATCCTGCTTCTCGTCCTCGCTTACAAGTTCTCCTGGGAGCACCCCCTCAATAAGTCACTTGCTCGTGCATCCTTGTCTTAGGCCCTGCTTCTAGGAATGTGACCTGAGAGAGCAGGAATTCCCGAAACCTGGAAATTGTACCTCCTAGGTGCTGGAAGGGGGTCCTGAGTAGATCGTGGATGATAACAACTCTTACCCAGCCCTCCGTGAACAGGCATTTGTTTCCTAAGTGCCAAATTCCAACATGCCTATTTCCTAAATCCCAGACATCTCCATGCCCTTCAGATATTTCTATACTGATGAGATACAGGAGAGAATGGAAACAAAAGGCGGAGTGTTCTGGAACCAAATGGTGACTCCATCCCACTGCCCTTCATCTCAGAAATGAATCTTAGAGCACGGCTGGGGGTGGGAGCTGGAAGAAGCAGAAATATCATGCATGACCCTTCAAGGTAGACCAGCAAGCCGGTGAGAACCAAGGAGGCGGCGAGCCTCTAGACCATGAATTGTGGTTCATTATAGACCCCGAGTCTGCATGACCTGATGATCTTATGGTTTCAAGTGTTAAGAACAATTATCCGAAAGTTTGAAATAAAGTAAAAAGATGGCTGCATGACCTTTCAAAATCAAATTAAAACACTATCTGATGAAAGGTTATCTGATTCTCTTGGGGATGTAACTTGGTTCGACTTTGTTACTAGTTAAGCCCACATTCTATAAAGTCACATGTTAACTTGTAGAAAATCGATAAGGTGCAAATGATTTTTGCCCTGTGGAGATGCAAATGATTTGTGTCCAGTAGAGAAGATAATCTCAAAGTATTAGCATGTTATTATCCGATAGCAGAGGTCAGCAAACTTTTTCTGTAAAGGGTCAGATGATAAACATTTTGGCCTTTATGGGCCGTTTGGTCTCTGTCACAACTACTCAACTGTGAAAGCAACCACAGGCTGCATGGCTGTGTTCCAATAAAACTTTATTTACGGGCATTGAAATTTGAATTTCAGATCATTTTCACGTGTTATGAAATATTATTCTGTCTTTTTCCAGCTGTTTAAAAATGTGAAAAACATTCTTTGCTCCTGGGGGTGCAAAAGCAGGTGGTAGGTCTGACTCGATCTCCGGGTCATAATTTGCCAATTCTTGGCCTAAAGTGTTGATTGCCCTGTAGATCATTAACTAGTTTTGCATTTAGCTTGGAAATTTATTCCCGCCTTCTTTTTTTCCACGGAACGCGTGTGGGTGTGGATGTGGGTGTTTATATGGTGGTGTGCGTATGTTGGTTTGTCCTACTCTTAACCAGTTTTGCCATCCCTCTAGCTCCTTTGTGAATGAATTAAACACACCTTTGACACACGTTCATCATATTTTTCCAATTCATTTTGCACGTGGAGTAGTTTGGCCATCTCTTTTGTTAGCTTGGCTCCCCTCCCCTCCACAGAGAGCTGTCAAGACGCTTTCCTAAATAAAGACAGGTCTGTCCCTAGGAGGAATTCCGACGCCTGTAATTTTTCTCTGCCACTCTATTATTACTATGAGGCCTTTTCTGCCACAACCTCCTCCTCCGTGAGGCCAGGGTTGGGGCTGGCAGAGGGCTGGCCTGCATGGATGAAAGGTAATGAGTTAATGATGCTGGTCGTGGCTGATGCACAGCGGGGCTTAGCAAGGAGGCATCAGTGAAGGTCAAGGTGCCGGGGCGCACGTGGAGGAGATGGGGGCGTGTGGAGCCTCTGAGGGCTCCTGCAGGGCTTCTCCCATCTCTCCCCTGCATCCGTGCCTACAGCGCAGCGGGGGACTCGCCCTGTGGACACACGGTATCATTAATCCGGGCCGGTGCTCCCCAGAAGGCTTGGCTCTGACAGGCCGATGTGACTGTTGGAGTCTTTCCACTGTGAAGCAGAAAGCAATGACTCCAGTGGGCGTGGAGAAAAGGGTGGGCTCCCGCCGAGGGAAAGCTGGCTGGATGCCAGTGGTTGTTTGGTTTCGTGGGGCGCAGGTGTTCATTAAATAGTCCCCAGGCTGTGGGAGGTGGGCATTCCCAGCCCAGAGGGGAATATAAAAACTGGCGCCCCTCCCTGCAATTCGAAATGGCCAAGAGCACTGTGAAAAAACGCTCATCCTCAGCAGGAATCAAAGAAACACTAATTAAATCCAGTACCAGCGACGAATGTTATTGCTTTTGTCATCTTCGCATAGATCAGGGTGGAAACTGGTATCACCGTCTTGAAAGCATTTTGACAATAAATATATTAAACATATCAGCGTTTTGTTCCGATCACTGTCGCTGGTCCTGCATCCTTCACCAAGTCAAACCCAGCCTTAGAGGTTATGAGAGAGAATGGGGTGAAATTTATTATATTTAAAAAGTAGCTATATATTTTTAACTACACAAGTGATACTTGGACATATAATCATTAGAAAAAAATCAAACATTACAGATAAAACGAAAATCCCCCCCTTGGGACCACCACTCCACCTCTGAGATCCTCAATTTTGTCAGTTTTCTGTATCTTTCCAGACCCTTTATTCCGTATTTACAGATATATGTGTCTATAGAAATATAAAGTATAATTCTGTGGGGGAGATTTTGGATTATATAAACGATAGAATAATTTTTGCATTTTTCTGCAACTTGCTTTTAGCGCTCAACATTATGCCTCAGCCACGTTTCGAATCTGTACATAAAGGCTGCATAGCGTTCCAATGAGCAAATGCACCCTAGTTTATTTACCTGGCCGTTTATTAGAGGGCAATGGTTCTCAACCTGGTTTACCCCCATCTCCCCATGCCATTGACAATGGAAGATGTTCACATTTGGAACACATTGCTTAGAGGTGCAAAGTTAGATGCAATGGCTTGGGACCCTCTGTCCTCATTCTGTCCCTACCCTTCCCTCTTGGCAATGCATATTGGAATATAAGTGAAGAGGAGCTGTTGCTATTATTGGGGTAATCTTGAGCTCAGTCTTAAAAAAAATGAGTAAATCACTGTCAGACCTTCCAGTTTAAATATTATTACTACTAAACATCTTGCAGAAGCCTGCCCGGTCTTTTTGTGCCATCCTCTCATCTTCTGGCGCCTGTCAGACAGTGCTTTGCTGCCATTCATATGGTTTTTATGGCCAATTTTTGCAGAAGTGGATGGCCAGTTCCTTCTTCCTAGTCTGTCTAGTCTGGAAGCTCTGCTGAAACCTGTCCACCATGGGGGACCCTGCTGGTATTTGAAATACCAGTGGCATAGCTTCCAGCAACACAGCAACACACAGTGTCTGCAGTATGACAATCGACAGATGGGTGGTGTGGTTCCTTGATGGGGAAACAAACCTGGGCTAGGGTGGTGAGAGCGCCAAGTCGTAATCACTAGATGCCCAGGGCTGGCCATACGCTTCCTTAGTTCCATTTCATGGGAGAGGAGGAAAAACCTCTCCTCCCACCATGAAATTGAATGCTTCCTGACCTAATAGCCACTTGGCCATTCTGGTTTGGGACTCCAGGCCCCTCTGTGTAGGAAAACAGTTTTCCATGTGGTCCATCCTAGCTCGTGGAAGTCTGTGAGAGTGAGTCTGGGGAAGGAAAGAGTGAGGAGGGATTTCTGCTTAGGGGTCTGCCAAGCGAGAGAGAGGAGAGGGTGTGCTCCAGGCACAGGGCGTGGCCGCTACTGAGGAACTTCTCAGGACTCAACCCACCCTAGCACGTGTGCCAAGCCGCAACGGGGAGCGCAGTCTGTGCCGCTGGGAGTTGGGGTCCAAGGAGACAAGAGCCGACTAAGCAGGTCCCACGTGGGCAGAGTGCCCAGGCCTCACCCATTGCGGAAGACGCCTGCACTGGAGCTCTGTCCTGGGGGAGCAGGCAGCTGCCTCGATGCCAGGTTTCAGCAGAGGTGCGTGCCTGGTCCCCACAGTGGGCTGGGCAGCTCAGGACCACCTGTGTGGCATCAGTGATATCCACAAGAGCCAGAGGACCCGGGCTGCGCATGCGGGTCGACAGGTTTCTTTCTTTGAGGAGATAATAAACTGGAATGAACATCCCCCAGGGATCACAGAGTATTACAGAAGGAAGGAAGGATCTGTGGCAACAAGGACATTTGAGAGCACTCAGGGTGGGGGGCAACGTCACCCAATTTGAATACTAAATGGACAGAGTCCGCTCCTTGTCCCAGCTGATAGAGCAGGACACACAATTACCGTAATAACGAGAGCCCACGTTCATTGAGCGTCCACTCCGTGCCGGCCACCGTAGAGCACTTTCTGAGGAGCATCACACTCCGTCCTTTTGCTGCTCCCATTAGCAGTCCCAAACGGAAGCCTGGAGAGGTGAAGTAGCTCACCAAGGTCACAGCTTGTATGTGGCCTGGCTGGGCTTTGAGCCGTCACTCTGACCCCGAGCCCACACTCCTCACCCCCAGGCTCAGCAGAGCCTCTGTTGTGGGGTTGTTGAGAGGAAGGAGTGAGCTTCCACGGCTAAAGTCCCTGACGCTCAGTAGGTGTCAGGTAGAAGGGCTGTGCGGGCAAACCTGGGTAGCAAGAGAAAGCCCTGGAATCTTCCAACATAGTGCGTTTATAAGAATTGGGAGAGGAAGGCACGGCTCCCGTGAGAGAACTCCCCAGATGGATGCTGGGCTGTTGGCTGGGAAATTTGCTTCAAAATAGCAGAGTTCTGACTTCTCTGTTTTTTAAAAACCTATTATTATTATCCTTCAAATTGAGCAGACCCCTTAGCTATGCCCCACGTGTTTATTTTGACACTTGATACATCTCCTGATTCTCTTTGCAGCTTTATGGAGAGCATCCGACTTAAGAGCTGGAGCCGGAGAAAAATACTCCCTCCGAGGACTTGTGGTCTTGCCCTTCTCTGGGAAGACTGCCCCCAGGCTGTGGCTGGCCCTCCACGTTTTCCACCCTCTCCCCAGTTTGAAATTTAGCTTTGGTTCCTCGTTGCCTTCTCGTAACAGAGATATTTTGTTGTGTCTTCAACATGGCTGCCATTAGCTCTCTTTTGATAAGATGGCACCTCCATTCCTCTTGGGAAGCCATCTCTCCCCAGCTCTCAGCCCTGAGAGCAATCAGGCTCTTCCATCCTCCTGGCCACAGTGATTCGTTAAGGGTTGGCCAAGAAATGCCCTACAGCCAGTGAGACTAGAGGAGTTGATTGCTAGGGCTTCTGGGAAAGAGACACCCTTCCTCTTGAAGGGGGTAAGATCTAGAATCACACTGGTCATTTTTCTTCCCTAAGAGGACAGACTGAAGCTTCAGGATCAAGCCAACACCATGGAGGCAGAGCAGGAGACAAATGTCTTTGGTAACATCATTTAAGCTCCTGGATCAAGCTGAACCTGAAGCTAGAATACCTCTGGACTTTTCAGATCTATGAGTAAATAAAACTTATTTTGTGTTCAAGGCAGTTTGGTTTGGGTTTTCTGTCCCCAGCAATCAAAACAGTCTCAGTGATGCATTTGCCTCCAGAATTCCCCTGAGGGCTGCCAAGGGAGTGGAAGGAGTGTCCACCTGTTCTTTGGAGGCTCAATTTGAAAGTGGGGACCAATGTGTTGGCAAAGCGCAGGTGAAGAGGGGCTCTCCTACACTGCACGTAGGAGGGTAAATGAGCACAGACTTTGGCAGGGCCGTCTGAATACTCTGTATGTGTTCATCTGGGTCCCTGAGAAGCAGGTGCCAAGATGAATTAAGTGTGCAAGGATTTTATTAGAGGAAATGTCTGTGGGAAAGAAAATGGGGAGGGGGTCCAGGGAAGGCTGGTGGAGGCGGCAGTCTGTGACGCAAGTCCAACCCCCAGTGAAGGAGAGAGGGCGGAGGGTCCTAGAGTGCCCGCAGTCCAGGGCAGGTTCAGCAAGGCCATTGGGACGCCCCTGGGCCAAAAAGTCCACCAGCCAGGGACTCCTGCGTCTCCCAGGAACAGGGCTGCCTCCGGACCCTGCCCCACCCAGTCATCGCCTGGGAGCAGCCTATGGGATGTAAGGCCTCCGAGCAAACTCAGAGAAGGATTCCAACCACAAAAACCCGCAGTCAATTACGTCCCTGGTGGGAGCAGGTCCTCGAGGTGCATTCTTGTGGCCATCACAGTCTACATGCCCGGAATCCACTCTTAGAAGGTCAGTAGTAGTTAACTCTGCCTGGTGGGATTATGGGAGACACACACACACTTTTCTCTCTCTCTGTTTTTGTAGTCCACATGCGTATGTTTATAATGAAAAGAAACTCCACTTTTAAAATGTGCATACCCTGTGAACTAGCAATTTCCCTTCTAGGAATATAATCCCAAGAAAATAACTGTGCACAGAGATGCTCATCACTGTGTTATTTGTAAGAGTGAAAAATTAGATGCAATCTAAAAGACTAACAGTAGAAGAATGGTTAAATACGTTTCATCCATCTGCACAGTGGGCTCCTACGCTTCATTTGCGACAATTGTATGGGTGGTATGTATTTATTGTCATGAGCACCAGCCTGCTTATCTGTCTGTCTATGTATCTCTCCATCCACCCATCTATCTGTCCTCTACATCTCTCTAAAAAAATCTCTGTTTTGTCTCCATCCACTCCTCCATGCATGCATCCATCCATTCACCTACGCATCGAAGCATCCATGCAGCCCTGTGCTCATCATTTATCACTGATCTATCAGCTATCATCTATTCTCATTCTCTCTCTCTCTCAGATTATTCCCAGGTTTGTTGCCTGGCTGCCCCGCCCACAGCATCTCAGCAGCAATGATCTAGAAAAGATGGGAGATTCTGTGGGCTGTCGGAGACTGGCACAGTGACACCCAGATATGATGACAGGAGACAAAAATACCAGAGGTGGATGCAGCCCACGTGACCCTGAATCGTCACGAAAAGACTAATCCTCTTGCAAATCATCTGTTGAAGGAAGCGGGGAAATGTATAACACCGTTTAGAAAGACTGCCATCCAAAGTGGAAAAAATAGAGAGAGTTGTGATGCTTGAAGAACGAGTTTTCGTTTTCTGGGAAAATCACCTATGCAGAACTCCTCATTTCCCAAAGCTGTCTGATAAATCACAGTCAGAGCTGGAAGGGACTGTATCTCCATTTTACAAAGGAGAAAACTGAGACTCAGAGACGCTAAGCCACTTCCATGAGGTCACACAGTAAAAATGGCAGTGGTGGGATTTGAACCCATGTCTTTTTGATTCCAGATGTGGTGACATGGAGCTGCACTGCCCAATTCAGGGAAGAGGACAGAGGGCTTCCAGCTGTTGGCTCCTTCAAGGTCAGCCTCAGCTGCAGAGAGCTGCCTTAACTGAGGTCACATCCTTTCCAGGGAAGCCCACAGCAGTGACCAAGTGAAGCACGGGTCTCAAGCCTGGCCATCTCGGCCCTGTGTGGTCCACTCTGCCGGCCACTATGTGCTGAGGATCTGCCTGCCAGGTTGGCTGCTAATTCATCAGGCCGAGTCTCAGTTCCAGCCCTTCCTCTGCCTTCCCTGCACAGGTGTGATCCCTAATACACATCTTCTACTCCACCTCTGTCTCAGCAACTGCTTCCGGAGAGCCTAATGTAGACCCACCAACACCGGGAGCGGTCTGAGAAAGCAGGCGACAAGATGGGGCTCAGGTGCCAGATCGCGTCCCCCTAGGCTGGCCATCAGTGGTGGAGGGTGGCACACAGATGGCCCCTGGCACAGGGTGGTGTCCGACTGTTCACAGCTTCATGGGGTGAAGGGGGAAGGTGACCGGGAAGGGAACGCACCAGTCCCCATGAGCATAATGGGGAGATTGGATGGCTACTGCCACATGGCTCTGATGCTCTACAGAAAGATAATAGACTGCGGAGGACAAGTGACCAGCACCTGCTCCAGGACTGAAAGCCAAAGGGCCTCTTTGGTTGCAGACAGGGAAGTTCTCATCTCTTGTGGCGGGAGGGCAGACCCAGCCTGGGACTCGGTGATGGAACTTCAGAGGCGGTTCAGCTCCCAACCAAGGCAGCGTGTTAGGCGACGGTCAGGGCCCTGGATGGGACCCTGACACATGGGACGAGGTCGTCTGAGTGGCGCCCCCAAAGGTGTTTCCACATTTTGGGTTACCATGAATCATGCTGCTATGACCACCACGTTTGAATACCTGTTTTCAATTCTCTCGGATATACACCTAGGAACGAAACTGCTAGGTCATATGGTTATTCTGTGTTTAACCTTTTCAGAAAGCACCAAACCGTTTTCCAGGATGGCGTCACCATTTTACACTCCCATCAGCAATGTATGAGTTTGGTGATATTTTTGTTTTCCTTCGGGAGCCAGCCTCCCCTGGGGCCCGTGTGGTTCAGATGACATTGACTCCCGCCGCCCTCTGCCCCAGTGATGACATCCCAGCAGGGTCTGGCCCGCCAGCACACGCCAAGGTGATTGCTTAGGAACGGGCACGTGCCTGAGCCAGGCCACCGAGACTCAACTCTGAACCTGGAACAACCCCTGGACTTTCCTCACTCGGACCAATAAATCCACCACCCCTTTTTATTTCTTAATCCAGTTCGAGTTGGGTGTCCTGTCCCTTGTGACCAACTGACCACTCTGTCATTAAGATTTGCTGGTTTAAAATCTCTGTCTGCGCGATTCCTCTCCTTTGTGTGTTTTACGTTTATTGTGTCAACGTGATGGTACAGCTACCAGAGGACGCTGGAGTGGGGCTCGCTCCCAGGAGGCAAGACCGGATCAGAGAATGGTCAGCGAGGCGATCTTGCAGACAAACGGGAACTTCCGGCCGCAGGAGTTATCGTTCCATGACCGCGGAGCTGCGGTGGGAAAAAGCAGAGAGTCTGGGTGAAGGCCCACTCCCCACAGTAGAAGTAGCCCCGCCACCCCGCTGGAGTGAAAGCTCTCTCCAGCAGGCCTCGTGTCTACACTGGCAACCCTTTCTTGCTGATGCTTGAGGAGGCTGCTGTCCAGCCTTCCTCTCTCCTAAGGCTGGTCTGGACTTGCCACCGTGGAGGGGCAGGACAAACCTCACCCAGCGGCTTGGCCCAGCTCTGGCTACCGGGCTCCGGGATGGCTCCCAGGACAGCAAGTTGCTGTTCCATACCTCCCTCCCCTAATCAGGAAAAGAAAAAGGAGCAAAGAGGGAACAGCAGTTGAGTGACCGGATCTAGAGTTCCATAGATCTAGGTTTGAAACCCAGCTCCACTACTTGCTTGCTGTGTAACCTCGACCAAATCACTTAACTTCTCTGAGCCTCAGTTTCCTCATCTGCAAAATGGCAATATTAATAGGTTTTACTTTTCCAAATTGGTGTGAGCAATGTCGATGTCGTTAACGATGATAGTGGTGATGGCTAACACCACGCACAAACCACTGCAGCCACATTACCCTCTTTTCCCTTCACAGCATCCTTATGAGTTAAGGTCCCTTAGCCCCATTTTGCAGATGAAGAATCTGAGGCACCAAGAGGTTAAGGCATTTACTCCCGGCTATGCAATTAATAAGGGGTGGCGCTGGGTTTCAGAAAAGGGCATCCAGCTCCAGGGTCCATGTTCTCATCACCGTGTCTATCAACTGTACCTCCTTTAATCCTCAGATCAGCCCTGTGGGTGGAAGCTATTATTAACTCCATTTTACGGGAGAGGAAACGGAATCTCAGAGAGAAGAAGTAATTTCCTGCAAGGCCACAGAGCTAGAAAGCAACAGGGCCGGGCACGGAGCCCAGGTCTTCTCACTGCTGACACCAGGGGGCTTCCTCAAGCTTATCTTGGTTCTAGTACTCAGGAGCTGAGCCACCTTTAGTGCGCTGGTGGGCTGACACAGAAGGACCATCCTTTGACTGC
Organism: Equus caballus; assembly: GCF_041296265.1. Classification (NCBI taxonomy): domain Eukaryota; kingdom Metazoa; phylum Chordata; class Mammalia; order Perissodactyla; family Equidae; genus Equus; species Equus caballus. The sequence continues at coordinate 39,453,707 of NC_091696.1, read as the reverse complement.
TCTCTATACAAATCTTTTTTTCCCCCACGCTTCCATCTCTAACATCTTTTCATCCAAATCATAGTCTGCATGTCAACAACGCACCGTTCACTACTGTTTAAAACGCATCCACCATGGAGAACGGCCCCGCCCCTAATGCCCCCAGTGACCTCTGGTCGCTTTCCAAGGTGCTGAATAATCCCCCCCCGTCTCCCGCATCCGTGGGGCCTCCCCAGCCGCCCTGCAAGAGCCCTGGGCTCAGGGGCACCCACCGCTGGTGGGCCGGTACCATATCTGCACGCAGTCCTCCTCTTCTGGCTCTGCGTAGACGCCGTCATCCGGCTGGCTCCCATCCCAGTAGCTGTAGTCATGGGACGAGCCGTCGGTCCATTCAAACTGCCCTTCCTGGAGCGGGGGGTCCATCCCGAGGCAAGGAAGCAAACCGAGGAGAGAAAGAGTGGGCACCTGAGCCAGCTCCGGCCCCGGGATCACATTCTAACACCTCCGTGTCCCACAGGGCGGAAGTCCTCACTTTTAATCTGACATCCTGCTGTTAGTACTCCCTTCACGAGCTGTATCAGTGGAAGGCTTGTTAGTGCCCTGACAGGTGCCTCACTCATATTATCCTCACCTTCCTGCACAGCCGGCATCATCACGGCTCTTTTACAGATGAGAAAACAGACTCAGAGCTGTCTACCCAAACTCACATAGCGAATAAGGCATTAGTGCCGGGATTTGAACCCAGGTCTCTCCAACTCCAGTACCCAAGACCCTGACTACTCCACTTTCTGTTTTTAAATTTACCAGTGGATGGGAGGAACCCTCCATCTCTCTTCTCTTTGTCCAAATCGTATGTATTTTTCTCGCCCAATGTGGAACTACTCTAATTGCAGGAAGAGTCCTGTTGGGAATTTGATTGGTTTTGCAATAAACGTGCAAATTAACTGGGGGAAAGAACCACATCTCTGCCACGTCCTGGAACAAAAATCATTTCTCCGTTTATTCAAGGTTCTAGAAAAGTCTTCCCAAAGCACCGATGATGATGGAGGCCACGTCATAAGTTGGAAATGGCATGTTACTTCTGAGAGAGAGTTTGAGATTCCAGTTCCACCCACTTCCTGGCTCTGCAATCTGGGCAAGTGACTTAACCTCTCTGAGCCTCAGTTTCCATATCTATAAAATGGAGCTCACGTGTCCCTCAGAGGGTTATTGTGAGGATTGAACAAATTAAAGCACAAAGAGGGACTGAGCTCGTAGAAGGTGCCTGGTCCGGAAGAGAAAAAAACAAGCCCTTTTCTTGTACTGTATTGTTTATTCTTACTATTCTTAGGTCTTGTAATACGAGTTCCTTAACTTCTAATTAAGTGTATTCATAACCCAACTTTTACGTTGCTGTTATAAATGGACATTTTTGGGTTTTTTTTCATTGCGACTTCTGTATGGGTTCTTCCCAGATGAAGTCTACTGATTTAAAAAATACATCTGTGCTGCGTCTGGCCACTACTGTTATTTCCGCTACATTGACGGCAGCTTCCATCACCCTTCACGAGCGCTTACAGCGCGCTGGACACGAGACGAAGCCCTTTAGATGCATTAGCCCATTTACTTTTTACCGTGAGGCACTATTATTATCATCACCCCCATTTTACAGCTGAGGAAACTGATGCTCAGAGAGGAAAAAAAAATCCCCCGAAGTCGCCTACCAGCCAGTAAGTGGCAGACCAGGCACAGGAACTGGAACTGGAACCCTCTTCCCTGTAGTGCTCTGAGTAGAGCGAGAGGCACACATGCAAAATAGAGACTCAGCGTTCAGCTTACCCCGGGAAAGTCTGGGGACCAAATGTGCAGGTGGGGCTGCTGTGACAATGCCAGCATGAGACCTGGCCCAACCCACCCTCTTCAGCCTTATTCTCCACCATTTTCCACCCACCCTGCCACACTCTGCATCCCAGACACATTGGTTTTTAGTGTCCTTGAATGTGCCATGGTGTTTCCCACCTCAGGACCTTTGCTCGTGCTGTTCCCTCTACCTGGAATGGTCTTCCTCTGGCTGACTCCTATTTATCCATTAGACACCAGCTTAAATGTCTCTCACCCAGGGAGTCGAGGCAGCCATGGGAGTGCGCTGCTCCGAGCTCCTTCAGGAGGACCAGCTGAAGGGACCATAGTTGGCTGACAGCCTCAGATCCTGGCGTCTTTGGTTCCCCACCTCATTTGTAGCGAGAACATGCTCCTGCCCCATTGGATCCACCACCATGTTCCCGGTGAGACATTTCTTCCTCCATCCAGGCTATGGCCAGCCGGTGACTTAGCATGTCAGGGGTCCTAGTGGTGGTCCATTCCTGACCAGTGGGCATCCTTTCCTGAATGACCCCATTCGGCTAATGAGCATCCTTTGCCTGGTGGCTCCCCACTGGCCTCGCCTAGACTTTCTCAGAACCGTGCTGTGATCGGAGGCTCTCCCCACCCCGTCCTCCGCCCCCCGCTCCTTTCACAGGTCTCAGACCCACACCGTTGTCTGAAGGCCTGCCCTGCCTCCTTACGCCCCCTCCTCTTTTTTCCTTCACAGATGTTTCCCCTCAAAACCCCCTTGCACATCTAATCACGTTTTTGTGCCTGCTTTTTGGGGAACCCAAACCCCAGCAGAGGCCTTCCCTGACCACACTCTACGCTCCCATCATATCCTCTTTCACAACATGGACCTTATTCTAACTGGAACATCCTGATGTCTGATTTCTCTCTGCGTGCTGAGCACACAGCAGTGACCTGGCACACAGGTCCCCACGTGAAAGGTTGGCTAAATCAAAATGGGATCTTGGTTGGAGCTTCCGAGAGGCCTAACAGCCATTCTTCCTCACCTGCCTGTGATCGTGGAGCCCTATCCAGATGTCGGCTGGGATGCCAGGCACACAGCTGTTCACGAGGTCGTACACAAAGACATTCTCCTCCCAGCTACGAAGGCAAGAAACAGTAGCACGTTACTCGTTGCCTCTTTTCATAGGATAGAGTTGAAAACTGCAAACAATCTTCATTAGCCCTCCTGGACAAAAGTAAACAGAAGACGTGATCCAATCCTGCTTTTCCCTTCTTTCTCTTTTTTATTTAGGTCACCCAGATGTGGTGGTCCTCCCACGGCCACCCCTGGATTCGATTGACACCAGCTCAGAGCAGGTCTCAGCACTGCTGCTCACCCTAAAAATTTAAATCCACCTCAAAAACACTAGCCGACAAGGCGGATGCTGTTGAAGATATCACGGAGAGACAAAGAAAGGAGTTTACACCGCATCGCGCACATCCAATAACAATGAAAATCTCCACGCAACATTTCTGTTCTCTCTCAAACCCTCCTTACATATCTTCTTCTCTCCTAGTCTCTTCTCACATCCTATTTCCAAAATCTTTTGTTTTTTTTCTGGAAAATTCAGCTCTAAGCCTGAACTTGCATCGCCCACTCAGCCAAACCAAAGCCCCTGTAGTTGAGTCCACTTTCCTTAGAAGGTCTTAGTCTGTTCAGGCTGCCGTCACACACCACAGCCTGGGTGGCTCATAAGGAACCGAAATCTATTCCTCACAGTTATGGAGGCTGGAAGTCCAAGATCAACGTGCCAGCAGGGTCAGGTGAGGGCCCACTTTCAGCTCATAGACTTCTCGTTGCATCCTCACAAGGCGGAAGCAGGCTGGGGAGCTCTGTGGGGCCTCTTTCATAAGCACACTCATCCCATTTATGGGGGCCCCATTCAAACCACGGCAGGAGACATCGGCGTCTTCTGGGGGGATTCTCACCTCCTTTTTCAAAGAGCTTATAAAATAATTCATCCAACAAAAAAAATCAGCGGAGGACCCTGGAGGCAGTCTGTTGCCCAACACAACAAAGAAATAGAGATGGATGGATGGACGGAGAGACAGACAGAGATTTTCACCAGGCCATTAAAATGTTTCCTGAGCTCTGATTTCATGCTAGGTACCGTGCTGAGCGTGAAGTCATGTCATCCTCACATCAGACAGGCACCGGGGCAGACGCAACTGGTTGCCTACCCTACAGCCCTTTGCCTGTTGCGTATGTTAGAATTTAGGGAAGCCAGATTTCAGTTTCCCAGCCTCCTTTGGAGCTAACACTGGTCAGAAGACCCAGTTCAGCCAGTTAGACAGAAGGGGAAGTTTGCAGGGGGCATGGTGGAAATGTTCCCCTCCCTAATAACAGGACAGAGCTGTGAGGGCAAGACCCAGTGTCTTCCACTGTCTTTCCTCCTCGGGTTGTAGTTGCGTGAGGATGTGAAACTGGGAGCTGCTGCTTGGGAGACCCCAGAGGAAGACAATGGCTCACCCGGTGCCCTGGTATCAGCGAGCCTGGAAAATGTCATTTGCAGAGGCTGGAAGGGTGGGCGAAGGATGCGAGAGCAAAAGGACAAATGACAGGCACGCTTCACTCATGCAGTTCACAAACCCAGAGGGATAACCCCACTGGAAAGAGATTCCCATTTGTGGCTTCCACTTGGCACTAAGAAACGAACTTTAGTGTGTTGAAGATGTCGTTATAAAGTAATAACAATCAGCCTGAGACCTAATACTGAACCAATAATTCACTCCAAAACAGGACTATGCTGAGGTACCATGTATGTTGCAACAAAGAGTATCTGCTCCCATTGGCTTCTTCTAAATGGCCACTTTCTAAAGGCCGCCACGCCATCTAAAATGCCCACCCTTAGATACCTTTTGGCTTGAGGCATTGGGAGCAAATCAAAGCACACATATTTACTCTCCTTAATTTTGTGTTTGTGGAAGACATGACTAATCCATTCCAGAAGCACTCAGAATTCCGGCACTCAGAATCCTTCTCAACACAGTGCTCCAGGCACTCACATGCAGAGTTGCTAAACTACGATGGACTGAACGTTTGTGCCCTCCAAAATTCATATGTTGAAATCCTAACCCCCAACGTGAGGGTATTAGGAGGCGGGGCCTCTGGGAGGTGATTTGTTTGTGAAGGTACAGCCCTCATGAATGAGATCAGCGCCATGATAAAAGAAATAGCAGAGAGCTGGCTCACCTTGTCCGCCATGGGAGGCTGCAGCATGAAGATGGCCATCTGCAAAGAAGGGAGTGGCCCTCCCCAAGAACTGAACCACACCGGAGCCCTAATCTTGGACTTCCAGCCTCCAGGACTGTGAGAAATAAGTTTCTGTCGTTGATCAGCCACCCAGTCTATGGTATTTTTGTTACAGCAGCCTGAACAGACTAAGACAGATGTTATTGGAGGAAACGGAAAGGAAAGGGGGCAGACGAGGCAAGGCTTGCTTGCCCTCAGAAAGATAACCTGACATGGGAACACTAAGTACGAACTGACCTCCTTGAGATGACTAGAATTATACTTAACAAAAATAGTCACAGCTGCGACTGTTGGGCACTGAATTAGCCAAGCGCTGTGTGAGAACTTGGATGCATTAGCGCTTCGAAAGCCCCACAGCGTTAAGAGGTCAGTGTGATTACTGCTGTTCCCTAGTTGAGGACTCTTTGGCTCGGAGAGTTTCTGTGACTTGGTCAAGATGGTGCAGGTAGGAAGCGGTGCAGCTGGGACCACTCTAGGACTGCCTGACTCTAATGCCCTTCACTGATGCACATAAGGTCTCTGGTGGGGTCCTTCATTCAGAACATCTTCCGCTCCCATTCCCTGAGCTTCCTGATCCTTCAAGAGCCTGATCCAAGACCAGTTCTTCTAGGAAGGCTTTCATGAGCACCCTCTCTCCAGTCCTTGACCACCCGCAACACAAAGTTTCTGTCCTCCAAGGGCTGGGCTGGTTGGTTCTGTTCTCTGTTCCTTGACGTCTGGTCTCCCCAAAATGGGCTGCCAGGACCACACAGATGGACATCATGTTTCATTTCTCTTTGACATCTTCTCCCAAATCCTCACCAGGCTCTACTCAATGGTCATGTTCCGAGTGTGTGTTCCATCTAACATGAGCATGGTATGATTTCTGGGGACAAAGTGTGTTTCAGTCCAACAGGTCTTTGAGCTTGGACCTACTCTGCTGAGTAAGCACTGCCACCCCAAAATGCCCCTCTCGTGCACAACTGGGGGTCTCCTACACCACCTGCTGAACGTGCATTTGGGGCAGTCATGTGGGAGAGTGGCCGCCCAGTCATTCTAGCACTGTCGCCATCTTGGTTCAACGGCATCTGCTTGGGAAACTTTCAATATTTTATTGCATGTTCCCCACATCTAGTCAAAATAACCGGAAAATAGAAAGGCCCACGGCACTACTGCAAGTAATAAGGAGCACAGATCAAATGAACTTAATTCAATTCAGCTGTCTCTCGAAACAAAGATGGGAATTATTCAGCAAGCTGAAAGTATGACAATCTTAAACTTCAATCAGATGCTCCACGGCCATGAGCTGACTGAGTGCTTAATTATGAAGGGAAAGAACAAAATTAAAAATCATGAAGAAATATAAAATTGGATCGTGTCTCAAAGACAAGATATAATTAGGGGTTTTGTAATACTGTCTAGCTTTATAGGAACCGAACCTCATTTACCACAGGGGAATGTGTTGTTCAAATTCAACTTTTCAACATCTTTTCAGGAAAGTATTATATCCAAAGTGGAGAGCTACCTATCTAAGAGAGGGAAGCGGGAGGTTATTGTGAGCGAGGTAAAGAGGGATGTCAGGAGTTGAGAAGAGAGGAAGAAGGCAAATCGAGGCAAAAAAGGACAAGAATAGGGTCAAGGGTTGCCGGAAACCCCCTGAATTTCCCTCAAATCCTTTCTGATGGCCAGTTAACCAAGGTTTAGCTTACAGGCACCGGGAGGCAGGCTGAACTAGCTAACGGAAAATCCTCATTTGGAATCACTTCTAAATTTACTCTTTGTTACACATATCGCATTTCCCTCTCTAGGCTGGGAATGGTTGGGAACTTCTTTTATCCATCTTTGTAAGTGCTATCCTGCGCTGTGCTGTGCTCTGTATCACAGTGCATTTGACCCCCGAAGACCAGCTTTCCCCGTCGTGTCAGCCGCCCTCCAAGTAACGGGAGGCACTGATGGAGGGTGGGAGGGAGAGAGCAGCCAGGGGGTTTCTGTGCTTCTCTGCCTTGGGAGTCGCTGGCAGGGGCTGTCTTGCCTCAGTGGCTCCAGCCCCCATAGGACTGGCCTGCCCTCCAGAGAGGGGTAGAATCGGCTTCCTGCTTGCGAATCTATAGATGGCCTCACTACCGCCTCTTAAAGTTCTTAGCTTCCATCACTTGTGTATGCATTAAAGCCTCTCTGTTTTAAATATTTGTAGCGGTTCCTGTTTTCCCGGTTGGACCCTGACTGCCTCACTCTATTCTTCAGCACCACCGAGAACACAGTGGGTGCTCAATGTGTCTCTTGGATGAATAGATGGGAAGATTCATGACTCCTTTGGCAACGAAGATAGAGGATCTCTTCTCTGTTCTTAACAAAATTCAGTGACTCCAAAGCATAGGAACCAACTGTCTTTCTAACTTCAAGCCTCTGAGGTTCCTGAAGAACAGAGGCAAGATTGGGAATTTGTAGTTTGGGTGCCAATGGAACACAGCACCCCTGGCTTCAAGGAACCCACAAATCAGCAAGGACGTCAGGCGTGAAAACAGGTCATTAAACTGTGATGAAGGACGTGCTCTAAGAGAGGCGGGTGAGGAGAGCAATGAGGGTGCCGGGAAGTCAGGGGTGACTTCGGTGAAGAGATGTTGTCAGAGCTGAGTCTTGAAGGCTGAGGAGGTGTCTACCTGGAAGAGAAGATAGGGATGGGAATTCCCAGCAGAGGGAACAGAATGTGTAAAGGTATCGAGGAGGAAAAGAGCTGAACCAGACTGGAGAACTTTGAGGTGGTCAGCGTGGCGGGGGCTTAGGAGACACGGGGGAATGGTGAAGGCAGCCTTGATGGACGGGCTATGGCCTTTGACTGCTCAGGTTCAAATCCCAGCTCCATCACTTTATAGCTGTGCAACTTTGAGCCAGTTACTTACCTTCTCGGAGCCTCAGGTTCCCTGTTTGTAAAATGAAGATTCCTGCCTAATACGGTTTGAGGGAGTTTAATATGATGATGTACACAAACGCTTAGCAAATAAATGTCCGTTATTATTCCTTATATTATATTCTTTTATGTGTACTATGAGAGCAGATAAAGATGGATCTTCCAGTGTGCTATTTGCTACCCCCACTAAATGCTTTCCCTTCTGCTGTAAAGGGCAACTTCAATGAGAAAGTGCGCTGGATAAAAGCTAGCACCAATTACCAAAGAGAAACGCCAGTGGGAGATGCCGTTCTCCACTCCGCCTTCCAAGGGGGTGCTTGGTTGGGCTGTGGACGGACGAGCAGTCCACTCACCTGTGGATGGACGCCAGCTTGGCGGACTTCCTGCCGATGGAGAACTCAGAACAGTGGAAGTCAGCCTCGGCCCAGGTCTTATTGAGAGGGAAAAATCTATAGCAGTGGCCTTGGAACTCCATCCAGAAGAGTGGGCACAGGGAAGCCCGGGGCAGCTCTGGCACGGCTGGGGACAGAGAGAAAACGGACTGAAAGGAAGGCTGGCAGTGCGAACACTGTCTCTGTAGCTTATGACACCTTTTCCAGAACGAAAATAAAAATGTCCCATTATGATTGACGCACTTCTATGCCTGAGGTCCCAAAAAACACAGGCTCACCTAAAATTTACAAAATAATAAAAGTAATACACGCTCATTCTAGAACACTTGGAAAATGTTAATCCTTTGGTGCCTTGTTTTGGTCATGCTTGAATACAGTGATTTGTTAAAAACGCAATGGTTATTATATTGTACACTACACACCTGTCAGTATTCTGAGTCCTAGAAATTAGAATATAAGCATTTCCCCCCACGTCGTTATAAATTTTTGTGAACATTGTTTTAAACAGCTCTTGAATACTCCACTGAGCAGCACCCCCCCGCAGAGTTTATTTAATCATCCCCCATTTATGGATAATTAGATTGTTTCCCTTTTTAAAAAACAATTACACACAATTATGCACCATGAACAGCCTTGTGCATAAAGCTTTTCAGCATTTCTGATGATTTTCTGAGGAGAGGTTTATAAGATTTTGACACAATTTGCTCAGGTGCCTCCTGAAAGTGATGCACACTCACACGGTGATGTCCGAGAGGGCCTAGCTCACAGCGCCCCCGCCAGCGCTGAGCGTTACCACTTTAACGGCAATCTGCAAATTTTATAAGCAAAAAACAGCCTCTTGTTGCAATTTGCTGGTCTGGGCTCTCTGGCAAGGGAGGTCATTTTTCCATGTGTTTATTGACAAACTACAGCCAAGACGATTAATATCTTGAGCCCATCAAACTACTGGGGTCCAGGATTTGTTAATTCTGAAAAGGCACAAAGGAAAAAGCCCGTGTTTGAGCCAATAAACTTCTCCCAGCCTCAGCCCCTCTGAAGGCCTCTTGCGGGTGCTTTTTCTGGAAACCACAACCCAAGATGACTGGTGGAGGAGGAAGGCGTGCTGAACACCCACCTTCAGCTGGGTTGGGTGGCTCACCCATGAAGGAGGCAGTGGGCAGTGGTGAAATTTATTTAGACAGCGATCAGAAAGGCTGGGTCCCAGCTGACAGCTCTGCACCTGACATGCTGTGTGACGATAGCACATTGCTTCCCTTCTCGGCTGTCAAACTGGCTGAGCTGGGGGGTCCCTTTTGCAGCCACCCAAGGGTGTGGCCTCTTTGCCCTTCAAGCCACTGTAATAGCTGGCTGAGCTCTTGGATAAGAACATAGTGGACAACAGTTACTGAGCACTGATGATGCGCCAAGCACACACAGGTTAAGTGACTTGCCCAAGGTCATCCTGCTAGTAAGTGGCAGAGCAGGAATTTGAACTTAGGCCTCCAGACACCAAAGTCTTTGATCTCAAAGTCCTCTTGGTGCCTCATCATGGGAGATCAACAGGGCTGAGAATGGTTAATAGTCCTTAGCACCTACTTCATGAGGTTGCTGGCCGACTGATTGGGCCAAATAAATTCACAGAGCACGTGGCATATATGGATTGCTTTGTAATCGTACGATTATTAACGATTAGCTCAGGGTTTTATAAATGGGGTTGACGGGCTTCAGGGGTCCAGCGAAACCCCTGAAATTAAATGCAGAATTGAAAGTGTGTGTGTGTGCACGCACGTGTGTGCATGCACCTCTGTGCATTTTTCTGGGGAAAGAAAGGGAGAGTTCCTTTAATCAAGAGACTTATGCTAAGCAGGCAGTTCCAGGCCACACTTCCCATCACTGATCAGAGCCATTGGGCATTCCCATTTCATCAGGACCAGGCCTTCCCCATGCCAGGCAGCTGAGCAGGTCAGTCCTGGCTCGTCCCACCCCTCGTGGGCAGTCCCGGCCAGCTGTCTTTCAACGTGCGCTGCTATCCGAAGTGATGCAGAATTTGCTCTCTTAACCCCTCTCTACATGGCAAAGGGAGAGAGCTCTGCTTGCAGAGTTAGGAGGGCTCAGGACCCCTGGCCTGTCCCTGACCCCCTCCGGAGCTCGGTGTCTACCCTTCTCAGTTGAGATCATTGGTCTAGGAGGACAATACCTCCACGCGGAGAGGGCTGACGGACCCCTTGTAACTCAGAGTGTGGCTGAGCTCTTTGTGGGGACTTTTCAGCACTGCCTCCTACACAGACAGAGTCACCTGAACCTCTTCCTGGGGTCTACTTTTGGAGCACTTCCCCCTTTGCATGGACGAGAAGCGGCGAATCATTTCCATCTCCTTTCCACCCATCATTTGTAACCAGGGACGCTCATCGCTGAGAACTTGGCCATGCTTGTCCCGGAGTTGGCCAGAATAATGGGCCAGGAGGATGGTATTTTCTGGTGCTAAACCACTTTCCCCACTCCCACCCATCCTAAAATTACGTGGCATCCTAAATATTCATATTAGAGATGAAAGTAGGGGGGCCCAACCATCCCGGTTTGTCCGGGATTGTCCCAGTTTTAAAATGGAAAGTGCTACATCCCAGACCTCCTCCACTTGGTCACCCTGGAGCAGTGGTTCTCAATCAAGGGCGATTCTGACCCCCAGGGGATAGTGGACAATGCCTGAAGACATTTTTGGTGGTCACAAATGGGGATGGTAGTGCTATTGGGATCCAATGGGTAGAGGCCAGCGATGCTGGTAACCATCCTACAATGAACGGGACAGCCCCCCACAACCAAGAGCTTTCCAACCCCAAATGTCAACAGAGAGCCTGCCTGAGACGGAAGGCAGAACTCCACAAATGTGAAATAACCCCAGAGGTCAGCAACACGAAACATCGCAGCCAATATCCACATTTCTCAGCTTATCCGTATTTTCTTTAACAAAAATTAAGCCACAGGCTACACAACTGATTAGAAGTAAAGTTTGGGTTATTTCTCTAATTTGAGACTTAAAATGTATTACTCTCATAAACCCAACGCTGAAAGCACTGGCAATGTTGCTAGAACATTGTGTTTAAATTTAATGGTGCAGACCTCACCAAAAAATGCTGCAGAAAGGACGTCTTGCCTTTTCCTCCCCGAGTTCAGGATGAAGCAGACAAACTCTTTGCTCTCTCTCTTCCCCCTGGTGTACCTTTCCCGTAAGCAGAGCTCTTCACGGGTCTCTGCTCCATGAGAGGGTCGCTGTCTCAACTCCTCGCTTCAGATGGCTCTGCCATCATCTCCCTCCCGTGTGGATGCGACACCCAAGCCTCTGCAGGAGGGAGGCTGATCCCCCCCCAGGGCCCCCCAGAGACGTGCGCCCTGCTTTGATTCTCATCCTGGTTTCTGGCTCCTGGGCACCCCCCTCATTTTCTGGAAGCACAGCTTAATTTTTCAAGGGATGTTTGCAAACGTTTACCTGGCATTTCCGCACGTCTATAGAGGAGAGGTTTGTGTTCTCGAATTTACTGTCTTGTCTGATCTGGAAGTCTCCACTCTTTTTGTCTTCTATCTCTTTTCCTTTTCTTCCACTTTTTTCCTCAAAAAATTAACTTTTTTATTTTGGAATAAATTTAGATTTACAGAAAAATTGCAAAAATAGTATAGAGAGTTCCCGTAGCTGCTTCATTCCATTTCCCCTAATGTTAACATCAACATTCCCGTGGTCCATTTGTCAAAATTAGGAAGTTAAGATGGGCATAATACTATTCACCAAAATAGAAGCTTTACTCGCATTTCACCAGTTTTTTCTTTTTCTGTTCCCAGATCCAGCCCACAGTATCCCATTACATTTACTCCATCTATGTGTTTTATTTGACATCAAATACTATAGCATAGCTCTCTTGATTGAGCCACTGTCCCTTTCTTTCCCCAGAAAAATGCACAGAGGTGCGTGCACACACACACATATACACACGCATACACACACACATACACACACACTCGTGATTAGACAGAATTGGCTGGAATTGGCCAGAATTGTCTAGCATTGTTGGATACTTACCAAAAATCATCTTTACTTCCTCTCTTTTTCCTGCTCCTCGAATCCAATCAATTTTCGTGACTTGTCTGTTTCATCTCCTAGCATCTTTCTAATTCGTTTCTTTCGTTCCTTTTTTCCCTTCCACATTCTCAGCTGCCACTTAGCTGTTCTTTCTGCCTTATCTCGCCTTCCAAACCCAGAGGGATCCTTCCAACAACCTGATCTCATCTCACTGGCGCCCTCCCGAGTCCCCACCGCCCTTGTGAACTGGGCGCCTGGCTCCTCCGAAGCTTATCTCCCGTCACTCACAATATGCTCCAGATTCGTTCAAACTCTTGTCATTTCTCAAATGCCAGTTCAGGTCCTTGCAGATATTTCCCTCGGCTTGCCTCCGGCCAATTCTTGTTTCTTCTTTGAGTCTCAGCTGCATGATGACTTCTTCCGTGGAGACGAGGCAGGAGCCCCTGCTAACGGCTCCTAGAGGCCCCGACACCCCACCTTTCACACGCCCGAGTGAAGTCTTGTTGGGGGCTGGTCTAACCCTGTCTCGGTCAATGTCTGGCACATGGCAGGTGTGCAATAGCTAGTTCTGAATGAATAAATACCTGCTAGGGAATCGCACTCTGCTTCTTTGGAGCAACTGCCCGCTTTGGGGGACAGTGGGTGAGAAGGGCGTGTGCACCATCTGTGTGTCCTGACTCGAGGATGGCGAAGGCAGGCTGACCGGCCAGGGTTTTCCAGATCATATAGCACAAGGATGCTGTGACAGCAGCATCAGCATCACCATGGAGCTCATTCGCAATGCAGCATCTCAGGGCCCGCCCTGGACCCAAATCTGCATTTTAACAAGACTCCCCGGTGATGGTGATTCGTGTGTAAGTGAGCCTGGAAAGCGCTAGTCAGCAGTGAGCCAGACCAAAGGATGGGGCCTGCAGAATCACTTGCTCATTCACTCACTCAAGGGGACATTAACAACCAATTCAATGAAGGGGGCTGGAACAGGAGAGGAGGAGGGGAGACTCCGAGGGGTCTCTGGGGTCCTAAATCTGGTGGATATTTCACAAGCAAGTCCCTGTGTGGAAAACAAGCTCCCTGAGGTGTGACCCCACAGAGCTCCCTACATCCCCCCTCCCCACTCCTGGTCCTTCTGACTCTCTCCACCCAGCAAACGGTGGTTATGGATGCCTGGGGTGAAACACACCAGAAAATGGGGCTGCGACAGGTCACTGCTCAATTACTCCCCTTTCCACCTGGGCAGGCAAAGGCCTTTAATTGGGGGACCTGGGGAGGCAAAAAGGAGACAAGGACTGGCACTGGGATGACGATGGACCTCACCCTCCGCCTCCTTTACCTCTGGGATTTTAGAAACTGGGAAGAGAAGGATCTCAGAGGCCTTTCATCAACGTAAACCCCAATCCAGCCTTTGCTAATGTGTGTCTCTTGTGAAGGGATTTCTATAGCTCAACAGGGCCAGCCCCACTGAAGATTTCACCCGAGCAGGCATCGAGTGCTCTGTACACATCAATCCACTCAGTTTTCACACATCCTCTGAGGTAGGTATCACAATCACTCCCTACATACACGCAACTTGATACACGAAGAAACCAAAGCACAGAGAGGTTGAGTAACTTGCCCAAGATCACACAGCTCCTAAGGGGCAGGGCTGGGTTTTGAAGCCAGGCTGTCTGGCTCCTGACCTAATTTAGAGATTCCTGCTGCATTTAAGCCCATTTCCTTTCGTCTCAGTCTTGATGTTCTGGTCCTTTGTTCGTTCTCTTAGTCATTCAACAAGTTTTATTAGAGCACCTACGTGGTCTCGGGTAGTTGGGATATGTTGGAGATACTGTGGCAAACGACAAAGAGGTGGCTTCTGACCTTGCGGTCTTACGGTCTATGGAGATCAGCATTAAGAAAAATAAGCACAGAAATAAAGATGTCATTAATATGTAATTTTTGAACATACGTGGTGCAGGTAAAAACTTGAGGGAGCAGCCGCCAAATTATTTTGGAAGCTAATTATTTGTCTGGCCCTCTGCTCTCCCTAGTTGAACTGGTGGCCACCTTGACCCTGTCCTCAAGGAGTCCACGGGTGACTATGTCAGGGCACCAGAGTTCCCTTCATGGATTGAGAGTACAAGATGTTGCCACGGAGGCACGTAAAAGTGGCACAAAAACCCAGATTTGGAGATCCAGGAGGCTTCCTGGAGGGGGTGATGTCTCAGCTGAGACTTGAAGGATGAATAAGAGTCAGAGACAGAGCGTTCCAGGTGGAGGGCACAGCATGTGCAAAGGCCCGGAGGTATGAGAGAGAAGGGAACATTTGGAGAATTGCAAATGGTTCAGCCTGGCCGGGAATTCCAGAAGAGGAGGAGCACGGAGATGAGGCTGGAGGTGAAAGAGGAAGCGGGGAGGGGAAGGAGGGCCTCAAAGGAGCTTGTTGCTCTGGAAACCAGGAGGCCAAACTCCATGGTCTTTTACCTCAATTAGCAGCACCGCAGGCCCCCCAAGGTCTCCCAGCTGGAGTGGGAGTCACAGACTTTGGGAGCTCTGAGCTTGTTAAGGAAAGAGAACACACCAGTGGAGCTCGGGGCTCGTTTTCTTCTCTCTCTTTCTAAAAGAATAAATTGTCACCCTCCCACTCAATCTGGCTGCACGCTTCCCTGGCCCCAATCCAGCTGCCCATAAACCACCACCCTACTGCCTCCTGCCCAGATCAGCCGTGGGAGCCAGCCAGGAGAGGAGAAGGGGAGGCTCCGGGGGCCACATCTGGCCCCCTACCCCGACCACTGGGCCCTAGATGTCTCAGGGGGTCGAAGGCAAGGGTCTCCCAGGGTCCAGGAAGCCCTCAGGGCCTTCACTGCTGCTGCCTCTCCGGGGCACATCCCACCGCAGAGCGTCCTCCTCCAGTGGGCCCCGGCTCTGCTGTGCAGAACTGGGGGTCCCAGGCCTCACGCCTGAGCTTTGCTCTCCCGTCTCTGGGCAGCTTTTGTGGCCACATGACACAGAGGAAACAGCACTGGGTAATTTCTTATATTGCGACTAACAGTGGCCATTCATCGGGGGGTTAGTACGTAACTGTTGAGACCAACCTGGTAGGGGGGGGGTATCAGTATCAGCCCCATTTTACAGACGAGGAAACTGAGGCTCAGAGAGGTCCATTCACTTGCTCCCACAGCTGGCAAGTGGCGGTGTCAGCGTGAGACTCAGGTCTACGGACTCGGAAATTCCTAAGCACTGCAGTGCCCCCGGAAAGCATCTTCTTTTGGTCTTGTTTTCCTCATTTGTAAGACAGATCCATCAAACATCAACTTTAACAGTGTTGGGGACCGCACGCGTCCCCCTTCACGTCCACAGGCTGAAGCTCTGTTCCCCAACGTGATGGTATTGGAGGTGGGCCTTGGGGAGGTGATTAGGGTTCGCTGAGGTCATGAGGGTGGAGCCCCATAATGGGATTAGTGCCCTTATGAGAAGAGGAAGCGAGACCAGGGCTGTCTGTCTCTGTGCCTGTTTGCAACCAGGAAGAGTCCTCACCAGGAACCGAATTGGCCAACACCTTGATCTTGGACTTCCTGGTCTTTAGAACTGTGAGAAATAAATGTCTGTTGTTTCGGCCTCCCAGTCTAGGGTATCTTGTTACAGCAGCCCCAGCCAGGACCAACAGTTAAGTGAGCAAACAATTCAATGTTTCCTGGGTGCCTATTTGGCTTGAGGTCTGTGCCCTCAAGTTGCTCACAGCCTGGAGGGAGGAACACACAACACACATGGCAATGGGTCCTCATCTCCTAGGAGATATCCTAGAAGTACTCCGACTGCTCTGTGACCATCGAGGAGGGGTGGGGAGTGGGCCAGAACGTGCACAGGGCGCTCTAGGACCCGACTCTATGATCCAGACTCCTAGGTGGATGGTAGGAAGCTGGGGTGCAGTTCCCTGGGTCTCAGTGCTCCAGCTTAAGAGCTTGGATTCGAGTCAGATGGCCCTAGTTGGAAACTCCGCAGTTTGTGCCTCAGTTTCCTCATCTGTAAGATGGGCGTGATGATAGGCCTACTTCACAGGGAAGCCAGTGCCTGCCTCACAGTAGGCATCCTAATAAACATTAGATATTATTACAACAGAAATAGCCTGGGCCCTGGAATCCTCCCAGAGCGGAGAGAGCAAGGCCAGCTTCTCGGAGGGGAGAAGAAGAGGCTAGGGAACTTGACCGATTCCCCGCCCCCCACCCCTGCAGCCCTGCAGTAGTGACCCTGAGCCTCAGAACACTTGGCTAGAATTTCCTTTGGGTGGAGAGTTCTGGGGCTCCGGAGCAGGGAAAGAACACTTTTTGATGGTTACGGTTGAAGAGTCATAATAGCAAATGTTGACGCAGCTTTGACTAGGCGCCAGGCTCTCTTCTAAGCAGCTTTCCTGCGTGAATCCACTTAAACCATGTGATCAAAGCCAGGTTCAGAGAGAAGGTTTTGGGGAAAGGATCTAGTCCGGCTAAATTCTCCCAAGTCTCTCTGAGGTGTCTAAAGGGATGTGGCTGGGGATGCAGGGATCTGGGGGTGTGGCTGAGTCGCACTATTTGCATATATTTGCATATGTTTGCATGCTCAGGGGTGAGTAATTAAAGGCCAGAAGCAGTGGGATGGATGACGGAATGACCAATGCCCTGTTTGCTTCGCACCTAAAGGCTGGGGGTACCCAGAAGACAAACCAGGCCCACTCTCCATACGGAGGGCTTCTGGCTGTGCACCCACCTTCATAGTCTGCAAGGCCCACCAAGACAAGCCCTCCCGACATAGCAACATGCACACTCACACTCACCCACAGTCAGACACACGCCCACTTAAACACATGCACGCACACACACACACTCACGCGTTCTCTCCTGGGTTGAAATCATTTCCCCCTAGAGGATCTGTCTGCTCGGGCTGCAGCTGGGCTTTCTGCCAGGCTGGGAGCCCGGGGACAGCACAACTACGGCCTGGACGGGTGAGGACCTTGGCCAGGTCACTTGGCCTCTGTGGGCCTCAGTTTCCACGGCTGTTATCTGGAAAGGTTGGGCCAAATGGATTTCCAGGGCCCGTCCTTCAGCGCCAACCCTGAGATCTCCACCGTTGCTGGGTTTGGAGCCAGCTCAGTCCCCTTATCTGTAGGGGGGGGTAAGGCGGGGGGCTAGCTGTCTGGATGTGCCTTTTTGGGGGTCTTCTGTTGCAAGAGAAAGCTGTCTCCCCGCCAATTCTATCACAACGTCAGCACCACAGCGGCAGAAGTGGTAAAAGGAAGAACTCCCATTTCTCAAGGGCTTAGCAGGTGCTCAGTGCCTCGCTTGCATGATCTCGCTGAAGATCCTCAAACGTTTGGCTTATTATCCCCTTATTAGCCCCACTTTCCAGGGGAGGAAACTTGAAGCTCAGAGAGAGTCCCCACAGGCACCAGCCAGTGAGGGAGAGGATTCCCCTTGTTCTCTCCCTCTCAGCTCAGCCTCGGGCCCTTCCTACACACGCCGGGCAGAGAGGCAAGACTTTGGAACATCCAAGGCAGCCTTCAAGGATATTTTGTCCAGCTTCCCTCCTGCTCACCCACTGCATGGATGAGGAAACCAAGGCACAAGAGCAAGGATGCAAAGATGCTGTCATGGACTGAATGTCTGTGTCCCCCCAAATTCGTATGCCGAAGCCCTAGCCCCCAGGTGATGGTAGGAGGCGGGGCCTTTGGGAGGTGGTTAGGGTTAGATGAGGTCATGAGGGTGGGGCCCCCATGATGGGATTGGTGCTCTTATGAGAAGAGGAAGACACCAGAGCACACACTCTCTCTCACTCTCTGCCCTGTGAGGTCCCAGGGAGAAGGGGGCCATCTTCAAGCCAGGAAGAGAGCCCTCGCTGGGGGAACCGACTCAGGCAGCACCTTGATCTCGGACTCGCCCTCCTCCAGAACCGCGAGAAATCAATTCCCGTTGAAGCCACCCAGCTGCGGTATTCTGTTATAGCAGCCCGGGCTGACTGAGACAGACACTCAGAGTTTATGACAGAACTGGAGCCCTGAGGTTTGCCTAAATGGACCAAGACTATACTCATCCCCACCACTGATGCCAGGTTGAAAAAAAAAGGATGCCCAGTTAAATTTGCATTTCAGAGAAACAACACATAATTTTTAGCATAAGGACATCCTATGCCATATTTGGGACACACATACTATAAAATGATTTATAGTTTATCTGAAATTCAAATTTACCTGGCAACCCTATCACCCCACTGTTTAAATTCACCCCAACACTCTACCAGCCCGATGACATGGCCTGATGGGAATCTTACCAGGATTTCATGATGAGCTTTACTCTAGTGGGGATAAAAACAATATCTCTGCCACAGGGTTATTGCGAGGATTAAATAAATCCACATATGAAAAGTGCTTAACCCAGTCCCTGGCACAAAGTCAGGGCTACGTAAATCTTAATAGTTGTTATTGATATTATTATTCTTTCCTTTTCTTTTTTTTTGAGGAAGATTAGCCCTGAGCTAACTGCCACCAATCCTCCTCTTTTTGCTGAGGAAGACTGGCCCTGAGCTAACATCCATGCCCATCTTCCTCTACTTTATATGTGGGACGCCTACTACAGCATGGCTTGCCAAATGGTGCCGTGTCTGTACCCAGGATCCGAACCAGCGAACCCCGTGCCTCCAAAGCGGAATGTTCGAACTTAATGGCTGAGCCACCCAGGCGGCCCCATTATTTTATTTTTAAACAACGTTTGGAAAGAACCCTCATGGCAGAGGTGACAGGCAAGATCCTCAGCCACGAGGAATTTCCTGGACTCGGGACTCTTCCAACGCAGATGAGGCCCCCCAGAGTCAGCACCCCAGCTTCCCCACTGAAGAGAGGAAGAAATTGAGCTCCTCTGAAGCCCCAGGCCTCCAAAAGGGACGCTACAGCGCCGGCAGCCAGGCCTCACTGATAGCACCTCAAGGGTCTGTGGGGCGCCCTCCTCTCCACCTGCTCCCGGCCCTGGGCCCTGTGCTCACCTGGGCTGATACTGATGTCCGCTTGCGGAAAGGCCTGTGCAGAGAGGAGGGTCAGGGCGGCCGCGGCCCACAGCCCCCACCTCTGCATCCTGAGCAGGGAGAAAGCCCCCTCCGGGCCTGAGCGCTGGAGAGAGGCCCTTCT
This sequence comes from Equus caballus, assembly GCF_041296265.1. Taxonomy (NCBI): domain Eukaryota; kingdom Metazoa; phylum Chordata; class Mammalia; order Perissodactyla; family Equidae; genus Equus; species Equus caballus. Next base: position 39,434,171 of record NC_091696.1, on the reverse strand, counting down.
GCGGGAGCTGGGGTCCAGGACTGCTCTCCCGGGCGCAGGCGGGGCCTCCAGCCCTCAGGACACACTGGGCGACCCCAGTCTCCTCCCCCTCCCCTCTCCTCCCCTCCCGCCTCTGCTCCCTCCTCTCTGTCCCGCTGGAAACAGCTCAAGCGTTGGCCCGGGCCAGCCCCTTCGGAGAGCTCAGAGACCCTGCAGCCCTGCTTCGGAGCCACGTGTGGCCTTGGGCGTGCGCGCGCTTCTGAGACTCAGTTTCCCCCTCTGTAAGATGGGATGAGAACGCAGCTCACAGCCCAGCCGGTCCCAGCAGGTAAGGAGATTTTAGGGGTAAGTCCAGACTTCTGCCTTCTGTCGAAAATCTGAAGATCCGATGAGCCTTAGCCCTCGTTGGCGGGGCAATGGGAACTATGGCGTGGGGCTGAGAAAGGGCGCCCCCTTCAGGCGGGCTGCGCGCGGGCTCGCCCAGGCCACCCGGTCTGCCTCCGGACCCCGGGGTCCCTGGCCGCTGTGGGGCAGCCTCCCCTCCTTTCCTTTCCCCTTTCAGGGTCTCTTGGGGGTTAGAGGAGGCCCCAGTAAAAGGTTCTCGACACAGAGTAAGCGCTCGACAAAGAGGAGCAAACGTCATCCCTGTGCAGAGTTCTAGCGCGTGGCTTGCTCACACTTAAATGTTTTAAAACCCGCTGGTGTTTCCTTGGGATCTCATTGCATTGAGGGAGAATTAACCTCTCAAAATCGGAGTCTTTTCTGTCCACTTCGTGCGTCCTCAGGCAAGTCTCTTTGCCTCTCTGAGCCTGTTTCCTCCTTGATAAAATAGGGCATCAGAACAGAACCTACCTCACAAAGATGAAATGATCTGCCATCCATGCTAGCAAGTAGCAGGAGTTGAATAAATGGTAGACACTTTTGCTGGGATTATCACGGATCCGGAGCAAGCCTTTTCCTGGCGTCCCCTCGCACACTCCCCACCCTGCACTCAGCCAGGTGCCTGACACTCAGTGCCCCTGGCATTCACTAGGGGGACTTGAACATGTCCCGGTCACTCGTTTTTTTCTCTGGAACACTCGCTGCTCTGACTTCGAGGAATACCCTAACTCATGCCCACACAGCGTGTGTTGCCCTGCTGGCCCTGGGATGAAAGCGTGCCCAGGCTGACCCGGGCTACGAGCACAGCCCAGGCCCAACGTCAGCCGGCAGCACGCCTCATGCCTACCAGCTGCCTCCAAAATTTGTGCTGGGGCACACTCCAGAGTATGCACATTATTTGTTTATCAATGACATACACTTACAGGCAGGTGTTGCTTAACATTGGGGATATGTTCCGAGAAATGCGTTGTTAGGCAATTTCATCATTGAGCGAACATCACAGAGGACACTTACACAGACCTAGATGATGCAGCCCACCTCACGCCTGGGCTATATGGTACTAATCTTACAGGACCACCATCGTATGTGCAGCCCGTCGTAAACTGAAACGTTGTTATGCGGCACATGAATGTATTATATATTTATAAGTGAAGTGCACGTACTACTTACCGGACTAATATATCATGTCTGTTATAAAACACCTCTCCCCCAAAATTGATGCTTTTAAAAGGTTGATGCAAAATATAAATATAGAAGAAAGTCTGGATATTTTCTCCCTACTCCCCATCATCTGGTGCTCTGCACTGTGGAGACCCCTGCTGTCACGGAAATCAGACACCCTCTGAGGGTGCCCGTACCAGGTGGGGAGAAGGGGGGCTGTCAGATGCAGGCCACTGGAAATCCTTTCAAAAGTGGAGGATCTTTTGATTTGGCAAATAAACCCCCTAATGATCTGTGTTGATATGTGATGGCTGAAGGGTTTTGTCAATCAGTTCATGCCATCCCCGGATGAAAACACACAAAGGATTTGTTATGTGCTCAATCCCGCGTGGTCCACGGACCAGCAGCACGGCATCTCCTGGGAGCTCGTTAAAAATGCAGAATCTCTGGCCCCGCCCCAGATCCACTGAATCAGAATCTGCGTTTTGAGAAAATCTCAGGAGGTCTTGGGTACATTAAAGTTTATGAAGCATTGCTCTAGACAGGGGTAGGCAAACTTTTAAAAACTTCTATTTTTTAATGAAAATTGTATATATTTAAGGTGGACAACATGATGATTTGATACACATATACACAGTGAAATGACGCTACAGTCAAACTAATTAACAGATCACCTCCTCTCATAGTCACCTTTTTTTGCTGATGAGAACACCTGAAATCTACTCTTTTGCCAAATTTCCAGGATTCAGTACCATGTTATTAACTACAGTCATCATACTGTACATTAGATCTCTGGACTTATCCTCCATAACTACAACGTAAACTTTTTCTGTAAAGAGCCACACAGTAAATATTTTAGGTTGTGCAGGCCACTTGGTCTCTGTCACAACTACTCAACTCTGCCACAGACTATAGGAATGGGCCCGGCTGGGTTTCAATAAAACTTTATTTATAAAAACAAGCAGTGGGCCGGATTTGGCCCATGGGCCACAGTTGCTTAACCCCTGTTCTAGACCTCAAGTTGACTGGCCAGACAGTAGACAATTTCCTCACTTGACAAATATGGTCTTTGCTGTCATTTGAAGGTTGTAGAAGTCTCTTTGTAACACAGTATGTATTTTCTGGCTTCTTAAAGCTGCATTTATTGTGTGACGGTATTACTGCCCTGCACCCCCAAATACACATACACACACTCACACACACAGTGTGCTCATGGTGGCCTGGGGGTTCAGTGACGATTCCCTCTGTCTTTCCCTCCCTTCTTCCCTCCTTCCTTCCTTCCTTAAAAATATCATGTATTTACCAATAAAACAAAGCCCCCTGCCCCCTTACCACCATCATAAAAGGGATAGTAGAGGCTAGTTCATTGCATGGCTTTCAATTCAGCTACATCCATGTTCAAATTCCACACCTGCTGCTGTGGGACCGCACTGATTTATTTCCTCTAAGCCTCAGTTTCGTCACCTGCAAAATGGGGACAGATCAGTACTTCCCTCGTACAAGTGCTTAGGTCAACGGCTGACACACGGTAAGCACTCAAGACATGTTAGCTACCAGTGGATCGCCATGGAACCTTCGAACACACCGTACAGGAAGGCATCAAGCTGAATAGAAAAACAGCTTCCCGAAGGATCCCCCTGCCAACCTTCAGGGCGATGCCTTCCGGTCTTCTTTCTAGGTGTAAGTTGTTAGTTTTTACATAGCGGTGATCATTCTTGAGTTATTTTAAACGGTATTCTTGAATATGAAAAAGGTCACCGCCAGTGGAAGACAGGCCACCCAGAAGAGAAAGTGAATCTTCCTTCCTCTCCCTGGCAGCGATCCCCTGCTTTCTGGGAGCGAGACATCAGTGCCCCAAATGGCGCCCTGGGACCCATCACGTCTGAGCAGGGCCGGGCAGAGGCTGTACTTTGTGGCAGGTCCCAGAGGGTAGACTGGAATCCTGGGGGGGTTCTGGAGTCTCAAGAGATGAGAGGGCTCAAGGATTAGCCCTGGGAAAACAGACATGGCTTTAAAACTTCGCACCACCCCTCCTCCCCCACCTCCTTCCTTTGAACTTGGGTTCCGCACCCCAAAGAGGGCATGTAGGTGGCCCATGCGTGTCCTTTCCCACCTCCTAGTTGAGGAGGAGGAGGATGCTATTTGAAACAAATGGGTGGCCCACGATAGGGCACCTTGGGCCCAGGTTTCTATAGAAACCAAGTCATTCTTCACCTTTCAACGCATTTCCCTTTTCTCCTGACAAACTCTTTCCTTGGAGACGCGGACGGCTCTGCCATCTGCCCTCCTACTGTTCCCTCTGGTCAGCCAGCAAACGTTGCCTGATGTGCGCCTAGGTGGAAAGCCAGCGAGGACGGTAAGCTCAGGTTTTGCAGGCATTGTTGCCACTAATGCCCGCTTCAAGCCCATGGGGTAAGAACTGTCACCCTCCTTTCAGATGAGACAGCCCCGCAGGGGGCTTAGCCCCCCAGCTCTGTATCAGTTTCCTGGGGCTGCCGTGACAAAGCACCACAGACTGGGTGGCTCCAACAGCAGAACATCATTGTCGCCCTGTTCTGGAGGCCAGAAGTCCGAAATCAAGGGGTCGGCAGGTTGGTTCCTTCTGAGGCTGCGAGGGAAGGCTGTGTCCCGGGGCTCTCTCCTTAGCTTGGAGGTGGCCGTCTTCTCCGTGTCTCTGCACCCTGTCTGTGCGTGTCTGTCTCTGTGCCCACATTTCTCCTTTTTATAAGGACACCAGGCAAATTTAGGACCCACCCTGAGGACCTCACTTCAACTGGATCACCTCTGTAAAGACCCTTTCTCCAAATAAGGTCACATTCTGAGGTCCTGGGGGTTAGGACCCCAGCATATCTATCTTGAGGGAGACAGAACTCAGCTCATAACAGGCTCTGGAGTCGGATGGGGCTGGGCTGGCATTCCAGCTCTATTGCTCACTTGCCACTTAATCTCATTAAACCTTGGCCTCCTAATTTGTAAATGGCGACTAAGAACCTCTCGCGTGTGGGTTGCTGCGTGAGGACTAAGTGAGCTGGTTGGCGTACCCCACCTCGCTCGCAGCCCTCAGTCCGCCCGAGCTCCCCTGCGGCTGCAGTCAAGTTCCCCGGGAACGTGCACGGAGACTGCGCACCTGATGGAGTACACGCACCTCGTTCTCTGCCCGGGGATTTCTCGGTGCTACGGAAGCTCTCTCAGCCCGGGCAGGACAGTCCTAAAGTGCCCTTTTGTGCCTCCAGGGGCAACCCTCAGGCCTGGAGGAATAAGGGTGAGTAGTCAAATACCGCAGCTTCCCCATAAGGATAATTCTCAAGTGTATTCTGCCTGGGTCCCCAGCACGACAGAACCCCAGCTGCCCACAGAGGTAATTAATGCAGCTCTTATCTGCTTTTTTCTTTTCCTTCACTTAATCTTCCGTTCATGCTTCCCCGGGGTCATTTCCCAACTACACTATCTGCACCCAGGCCCCTGCCTTATGGTCTGCTTTTGAGGAATCCTAATTAAGACGATGAGGAAACTGAGGCTCAGAGAAGGTATGTGGCTTGTGCAAGGGCAGACAGGCAGGGAGTGGTGGGCCTGAGATTTGAACCATGGCTTCTTTGGTCCCAAAGCCCATGGGCCCAGTCACGATATGACCTCATCTCTAGTCCTGAACGCCTGTTAGGTCCCCATCCTCCCTCATTCTGTTCCCTCTCTCAGGCTTTTATCGTCTTCTGTACCATCACGGTAAGGGAGCCATGTGACAGAGAGGGAAAATGCCTTCTCTCCTTCTCTCCTGAGAAGCATCACCCAACCCAGCCCTCCTGCCTTTCCCCCTTGACCTTCATGCCATGGCAGCACGCTGAGTCATCGGGATGGTCATTACACAGCAGCAGTGACCGAGACACCCTCGTACCCTCGATGCCCCATGTTCATAAAGAAAAAGATAACGCGAATGCATGGCACAAATAAATAATCTTTAATTTCAACAAATCGCTCCCTTATGCCAGACAATATGCTGTGGGAAAAGATACAGAAGCATCCGACACAGAGAGATCTACTCTAACTACACGAATTCCTTAGCACTTAGAGAGAAATGACTTTGGTTCACAACACAAACACAGAAAGGTCCTCAGAGTGTGACAAGTCAGGAGAGCATCTTGGATGGGGTGGGGTGGCTGCGGTGGCCATTTTAATCCACATAACCGTCCTTTGCGGGTTTTCTGTGAGTCACGATCACCATGATTCGGTCAAAAAGTGTTACGTTTGCTCTATTATGATATTCTATTTATTTGACATACAGATGCGCTACTGTTACTGAAGGTGGGGCCTTGACAGACAGGAGGACCTGGGTGAAATTTCACTGACGGGAGAGGCAGAGAAAAGGGAGCACTCAGGACTGAGGTTCTGGTCCACCGCCCTGCTCGCCAAGAGGACACACGGCACACACATGTGTTCACCTGTGAGGGCACACGCACGAGAACATCCACATACGTACTCACGGGGAGTCCCCAGGAATAAGCTAACACAAGGACAAATTCAGTTAAGCGAGGGAAGCTTCTCACACTGGAATATTTTTTGTTGCCATTTGGTTTTTCCAAATAGTATAATCTATTAATCATGTCCACTAAAGAGAAGACAAAGTACTTACACTTTTGGGGAACCCCTGGGAACAGCAGCCCGTTCAGAAGACACCCAGCGGGTGTGAGTTTGGGGCGCGGGGATCGGGCCTCCGCAAACTGGCCAAACTCTTGGAAAATTTCATCTTGACAGAGGTTGGCACCCTGAGGGAGGCCCTTTCTCTGGCCTGAAAGTTCAAAGTGCATTTTGGGGCAGGAGTATCAACAAGAGCAAGCTCTGTCAGTAAGTCTCACAGCAGAGCCCACTCAGCTCGTGACATACACGGATGGGGCTTCTGGAAAGTTCTCAGGCCTCACTCATTGAGGGCGGCCATTTTGTGATCAGTAGTCAGCTTCCTCTTAGTTCTGAGAGGATTTGGGGTGTGTGTGTGTATGTGTGTGTGTGTGTGTTGTGTGTGTGTATGCAGGTGTGGATGTAACAGGTATACGACACATTTTTTCTGTCTTAAATTTTCTTCTCTTTTTTTTTCAACAAATGAAAATTGCCTTCCCAGTAGCCCTCAGGTCACCTCCAGTGAGGCGGGAGACACGCGGTCACACTCGGCCCGGGACCTCAGGCTGTGCCACTGCTCCACGGCCGTGCGGTGGGTGTTAAGCATCCGTCGCCAGTGGTTGGATTCGGAGGGGCCCGAAGAGTACTGGCCGATGACGATCCTTCCGATGAAGTCGTTGCTGCTCTTCATGTTGTGGCCGAACACTAGGGAGCCAGAGGGGCGAGTGCCGCGGGGAGGAGGCAAGCGGAAGGAGCGGTACAGAACAGGGAGGCGGGGACAAGACGGAGGCGGGGACAAGACAGAGGCCGTTAGTCTACACATTCCTCCACTGCAAACACAGGGCCCTCGCTGCTAGGTCATTGTCTGTTTCTCTGAATGGTGAGAATTCCCCCGTTCCCTCATCTCACCCTCCCAGGAGTCCCGCTCCTGTCACACTGGGTTTCCTGCTGTCCCTCACCATGGCCAGGCATGCTCCGGCCTCCCAGCCTCTGCACTGGCTGTTCCTTCTGCCAGAGAGCTGTTCCCTCTGCCATATTCAACTTAAAACTTAGGTGTTGTAGCCTGACCACACTGCCCACAGGGCACGGCAGCTGGATAGTTCTAGTGGAAGCGTCCGCCATCATTGGAGTCCAGTTGAGTGGTTATGCCAGTTTTTCAGTCATGGCACTGTTGACATTTGGGGCTGGATCATTCTTTGTGGTGGGGCTGGCCTGTGCATTGCAGGATGCTTAGCAGCATCTCAGGCCTCTACCCACTGGATGCCAGTGGCACCCCCTTCCATAGATGTCACAACCCCAAATGTCTCCAGACATGGCCAAACAACCTCTGGGGCGGGGGGCCAATTCATCCTGGATAAGAACCACGAGGTTAAGCTGTGGCCATGAGACCAGGTGTCCTAGGTTAATCCTAGTTCTGTCATTTGACTGGTTCTGGGACCCGGACACAAGTCAAGGAACCTCTCTGAGACTCAGTTTCCTTGTCGGTTCAATAGGAATCTTGACAGTACTTTACCTCTGTCAGCACACAGCGCAGCCCCTCAATAATAGACTGCTTTTTTGATCATAAATTTCTCACTGATGACCTTTTATAAAAGAGACCTCATGTTTCCTCTGTTCCAGGCAACGGAGGCAAGTTTCCCGAGAGACATGGCTGTGGCCATTTCTTAAACCCCTTATTGAACTGCATGTCTTTTGGGGACGGCTTCTCTGTTCATTCCAGTGCAAGCTTAATTTGTGTCTTTCAAGCCTAATGAGATGGTTAGCTTGATTTATCTTCCCAGCCGAGTTCCGCCTCATTCTTTATCTGCGTGGGGGTAGTCCAGGCATGCCGTCTCGCTAACGGGAAAGCAGGCTGCGTCTGTGTTATAGATGAAGGACTACAGAATGGGAAATATCACAGATTCACCCAGCGTGAGCCGAGCAAAGGCAGGCTGGATCCCAGGAGGGACACCGATGAGCAGATAAAGCAGCTACGTTATGCAGCCAAACACAGAGCTGGAATGCTAACGAGCCTCTGTTCTCCCCTGTGGGGTTCACATCAAGAATTCCAAATGATACAAATGGGGGAAAAAAAAGAAAAGTGGAAAAACAAAAAGCCCATCAAGTGTCTAAAAACCAAAAAGACGTGGGTGAACTAGTCTAAGTGAAATGCTATGCTGTCTCAATCAAGAGTATCCTGCCGGTTTGGATCCCCGGTGCGGACATGGCACCGCTTGGCACGCCATGCTGCGGTAGGCGTCCCACATAGAAAGCAGAGGAAGATTCTAAACAAATGGGACTTCATCAGACTAAAGAGCTTCTTCAAGGCAAGGGAAAACAGGATTGAAACAAAAAAACAGCTCACTAATTGGGAAAAAATATTTACAAGCCACTTATCCGACAAAGGGTTAATCTCCATAATATACAAAGAACTCACACTGCTTAACAACAAAAAAACAAACAACCCGATCAAAAAATGGGCAGAGGACATGAACAGACATTTCTCAAAAGAAGATATGAATATGGCCAATAGACACATGAAAAGATGTTCATCATCGCTAATCATCAGGGAAATGCAAATCAAAACTACACTAAGATATCACCTTACCCCCGTTAGATTGGCAAAAACATCCAAAACCAAGAACGACAAATGTTGGAGAGGTTGTGGAGAAAGAGGAACCCTCATACACTGTTGGTGGGAATGCAAACTGGTACAGCCACTATGGAAAACAGTATGGAGATTTCTCAAAAAGTTAAAAATAGAAATACCCTATGACCCAGCCATCCCATTACTGGGTATCTATCCTAAGAACCTGATATCAGATATCTCAAGAGTCCGTTGCACCCCTATGTTCATTGCAGCATTATTTACAATAGCCAAGACGTGGAACCAAGCTACATGCCCAGAAACTAATGATTGGATAAAGAAGATGTGGTATATATACACAATGGAATACTACTCAGCCATAAAAAAAGACGAAATTGGCCCATTCACAACAATGTGGATGGACCTCGAGGGTATTATGTTAAGCGAAATAAGTCAGTCAGAGAAAGACGAACTCTATATGACTCCACTCATAGGTGGAAATTAGTATATTGAGAAGGAGATCTGATTGGTGGTTACCAGGGAAAAGGGGGGGTGGGGGGAGGGTACGGAGGGGGAAGTGGTGTACCCACAACATGACTAACAAAAATGTACAACTGAAATCTCACAAGGTTGTAATCTATCATAATAAAAAAAAAAAAAAAAAAAGAAAGCAGAGGAAGATGGGCACGACGTTAGCTCAGGGCCAGGCTTCCTCAGCAAAAAGAGGAAGACTGGCAGTAGTTAGCTCAGGGATAATCTTCCTCAAAAAAAAAAACAAAACAAGAGTGTCCCGTACCTGTCAGCTCCGTGGACAAAAATTGGACCGTGTATGTTTTTTGTACACATGGTCAAGTGCTCAGTATGCACAGGTGGACCTCGTTTCCATGAAAATCCCTTTCAGAAGGGAAAAATTAGGAATGGAATCTTTGCTTAATAAAGGCAATTGCTAAGGATCTCTCTGATGCATTTGAAAAACATTTTTTTTCGAAGAGGTAACATTTGGGACTCTTGAACCACGCCTGCTAGGCAACGTAAGGGTTGATCTCACCAAATGACAAATAGTTACCAGAGTCCCCTTCTCTGTGGGCCTCGAATCTAAAGCATGATGCTATTTAGGATGCCATTTCAGGCCTCATTTGGTTTTCCCCCTTGGGGGCAGAACATTCTATCATCGTCTGCGTGTTCAAAGCTCAGAATTGAAAATGCAGAAACATCCTGGTAAATGAGTAGAGGTTTTGCTTCGTTGGGAAAAGAGTTTTAAGAAAAGAAATCCGAAACGCTCTCATGCACTGTTGGCGAAAGAGGAAGCAGGTTCCGCTTTTGGGGGAGATTCACAGTATCTGCTCTAGATAGGAATATCATAACTCGTGATCCAGCTATTCTGCTTCTAGGAATTTATCCCATAGAATTATCTCTGCAAATAGACAAGGATATGCATACAAGGATATTCTCCATCGCAGGGGTGGGCAAACTAGAGCTTCTAAGCCAAATCTGGCCTGCCACCTGTTTTTTGTAAATAAAATTTTATTGGAACCCAGTCAAACTCACTCATTTGCCTAATGCCGATGGCTGCTTTCGAGCTACAGCAGCAGAGCTGAGTAGCTGCGACAGAGACCGTGTGGCCCACGAAGCTGAAAATATTTACTATCTGGCCCTTTACGGAGAAGTCGACATATCCCTGTTCTAGAACATTGCTTGTGAGAATGAAAGATGGAAACAAGAAAAATGTCCGTGAGGAAGTGTGGTCGAGGCTGTTGGTGCCCTGTCAACCCCTCAGCCCACTCTGGAGGCTGCCGGAAGCTTCCGTGGCTAGTGTCCTACAATGAGCGCCCACAGCTCCCTGCCTGGGCCACGCTAGTCAATGCTAACAGTGTGATTTGTGGTGGGGGCCTTGGGGCACTCAATAGCAGCTTGACCTCTGAAGGGGCTGGAGACTAGGGTCAGCGACTCGGACAGTCAGCCATGCCTGTGTGACTCACCCTCAATCAATATCCGGGACACCAAGGCTTGAGTGAGCTTCCCTGGTGGGCAATACTCTGAGCGTGCTGCCGTACATCGTTACTGGGAGAATGAAGTGCTCTCCATACGACTCCAGCGGGAAAGGACCCCTGGAAGCTGGCGCCCACGTTCTCCCGGACTCTGCTCTACATGCCTCGTGCCTCTGCTGATTTCAATCTGTGTCCTTTGGCTGGAATAAACTGTAACCATGAGTATAAGGGCTGTTCTGAGTTCTGTGAGTCCTTCAGAGGATCACTGAACTGACGGTGGTCTTGGGCACCTCCCGAGTTGCAGCTGCCCACTCATCAAACGTCCCAGATTGGCCCTTCCTCTCTCACTTCCCCACTCTCTTATCAGTGTTTCCTGGGCTCACCTCCCCAGAAGCCTATATGCACCTAGGTCATTGTCGTAGGATCAGCTTTGGGAGGCACACAGACTGAGACTGGAGGGGACTAATTAAATAATTTCTGATGTAACAATACCATGGAAACCAACGTTGCGGCTAAAAATGAGACAGACCTAAATATAAAAATGAGACAGACCTACATACACGAAATGGAAAAGTCTCCAAGACATATCGCACAAAATCAAGTTGCAAAACCGTATAGGTAAACACAATCTCTTTTTGTGTAAGAAAAGGTTAATAAATAGAATAGAGAACAATTTCTGGAAGAATGGTCACTAAAGTGTAAAGAGTGGCTCTCTCTAGGGAGGGAAGCAAGAAAGAACTTTCCACTTTCTGTATTATATAAGTGTGTACAGTTGGAACTTCTGACAAGTACATGTTATTTTGGAAAGAAAACAAAGGAAAAAATAAGCCCCTATTAGAGAATCCACGTCTAAATCACCAGAAAGGGAAAAAGAACGAAAGGAAGTCTAATATCCTACGCTCCTTATCCCAATTTGCAAAGTAGCTGGGCTTGCTGAGTCATCCGGCCCTTGGAAGGCGGGAGCTTCTCAGTGACTCAGCCTTTTTGATGGGAGCAGTGGCTGCCACGGCCATCTGAGTTAATTGGCAGGCTCTGGTATTTACAAGTCACTCGGTAATGTTAAGGCAATCTCATCAGTCCTTTAAAAACCAAAAAGTTTTAATGCAAATTTTAATAAGCTGAAGCTGAATAGGACGAATTAATTTCTATCATAAAAGTTGCCTGGGAGAATATCAAGATTTGCCATCACTAAATTCCTAGGGGGTGTGTTGTTGGAGAGAATAGGGAATTGACTGGATACTTAGGGAATCCAGAATGGGGCTCAGAGACACAAGGCCAGACACCCTGCCCCCTCCACTTTATAGATAAGGATACCAAGTCACTGAGCCAGCTGGTGATAAAACTCACAGTATTTGCAACAAATAACCTGTAAAGGAGGCACATTCTCATAGCCAGATCCCTACATTCCTCCTCTTTAGAAATGATCATATCTAGAAATTTTGTTGTCAGGCACCCCCAAATATCCCCACTGGCTGTCATGGGGGACCCAGTTTACCGCAGTCACTAGTATACAGCTGGACAATGGATATACTCCAACGCGCCCCAGTCGTCTGGAGGCAACCTCCTGACAACCTGTACAATCCAGAGTGACAAAAAGGCACCTGAACAGTCAGAAGAGATGTCACAACGTCTGTGCCCAAAACCCATGAAGAGGGCTCCTCACATGTTCTCTAAGAACCTCTTTACTCTTCATGGATTTAGACGCGATTCAAATAAACCTGGTCCTCTGTTTTCCCCACCAGGAGCGATTTAAATTAATTTAGTGCATTGTGACTACTAGACAGATCCAAGAACGGGGCCCCTGGGTGAGGGGGCAGCAACCCGTTACTCCTTCGTGGAGCTGAGGGAGATGCACCATGTGATCCTGTATTTTTATGATTATGACTCGAATCAGTAAGAAAGCTCAGTGTTCCAGTTAACGGGTCCAAGGAGGTGCGAAATGTTTTCTATCAAAAACAGTTAAAAATTTAAAGCCTTTGTTTAAGTTTAAGGGAAAAGCATTCAGTAAGTGGAAAATCTACACACACACAAAACCCCCTTAGTGGCTCTTCCCCAATGACTACAGAGTGGAGCAGCCACTGTCCCCAGGAATGTGCTCTGTCACCTGTCACACTGCTCTCGCCCTCAAGCACCTGATGGCCACAGACTCAGAGGATGGCCCTCTGTGGGGACAGGCGAGTCACCAACGCCCAGTTCTGTCCTCACACAGGGCATGGACAGACCCTACATAATCCCATCTGGAATTTTAGACTCAACTTATCTCTAAAGAATTACCAATGTACCTGTCTGCTTCTGTGGCACCAGTCACCATGGCAATTCAGGTTAGAGAAACACAACTGGTGAAAACAAAGCATGATGAGGGGCATCCCCCAGGGCTCCAGGACCCGACTTTGAAGGAGCGTAGAGGGTGACGGTGCTTCGTTAAGTACCCACCATGTGTATGGCCCAGGGCTAAGCACACCACGTGGATTAACCCACTCAATCTTCACGTCAACCCTCTAGAGTGGGGTTTCTCATTGGTGGCACCACTGCCACTGGGGGCCACATCAGTCTGTATTTTGGAGGCCGTTCCAAGTGCTGTAGGATGTTCAGCAGGAACTGTGGCCTCTGCCCACTAGATGCCATTAGCAGTCCCAGGTGTGACAACCCGAAGTACCTCCAGACATCGCCCGACGTCCCCTGGGAGCATGACCCACGTCCCCTTCACTGAGAACCACTGCTCTAAGGCAGCCGCTCTCACTGGCCCATTTTACAGCCGGGGAGACCCAGAGTGGTACAGGGAGACCACTCACGGCTGCAGTGAAAATCTAGGCGCCCCGAGTGTGTCAGGGGCAAGCTGAGGTTTTCACATGTTGACATTTTCTGTAATAGTGAATTTGTTCTTCCCCGCAAGAGCTAAACTCTTTTGGCTGCTAATTTAGTTTGCCAAGGCAGACAGTTCTGGAAGGGAAACTGGATACTTAGAGCGTGGGTGTGATAAACACTGCAAATTCAAAGGGAAAAAAAAATCTCCATCTTTACCAACGGGAGCAGACTCGACAGCTCCCCATTTTGCATGTTTGGTTCACAAGGGGATGGCCCCATAGGCAGCTTCAAGGCTGACAGCACAGTGCAGGGCTGTCCCCAGATCATGGCCAGAACCCCACCTCATCCCTGTCCCGCACAATCCACCTCTGGGATGCTGGGTTGAGTGGCTCCCCCATTTCTGAAAAGCTGCACCTAAGCCAGCGAAACTCATCCTGGGCTGTTTCACGGTCCTCCCTAATTCCTCATCCCGGAGGGGTCCCCACACTTCATCAGGATGTTCCTGAGTTATCTATGCCCTCGGAGGAGCTCCAGTCTATACATCCCTGTTTCTTCCCCGCTCCTCCCCACAGGCCAGCTCTGACACCCCCCAACAAAGGTGGTACCCATCCTCTTTGCAACTTTTGCAAGACCTCCTCAAACTATAGCACTCCCTCTTTTTGCTGCTTCTCTCTGAAACCTAGAAGCTGTTCCAGGTTTCTCTTCAAAACCAGGTAAATCATATCCCTTTCCTGGGCCTCAGTCCTCCCATTTATACAATGGGCCAGTATACGTAGGTTTTAAGGGCCCCTCCAGCTCTGACATTTCTTTGGTTCTAAGAAGTTTCGTCCATGACTTAAGGATGATGTTTTTCAAGCTTTCTTGGCTCATTATGTCATTCACAGCAGCTGCTTGGACAGAACTTTTTTTCTCCACGTTTTTCCTTCCAACAGTCATAATGACAATTTAGATAACAGTTCTATAATAATTAAAAATCAGCAATACCGAATCTGGAGTTCTGTGCACTAGGCACAGAGCAAAGTACTTTATATACATTTTCTGGCTTAATCCACACCACGATCCTATTCGAGAAGGTACTATTTATCGCCCCATTTTGCAGGTGGGGAATTAAACGTTCAGAGGGGTTGGGAGGTTGAGTGCCGGAGGTCACACAGCCAGCGTGCGGCACGGTAGAAATTGAAACCAAAGCTCAGCATCCTTTCTCCTCCCATCTCAAAAAGAAGAGAAGTCTCGCCTATTCCCCCTTCCACTGACTCTGACATATGACAAGGACGAGATTAGGAGTAGAAATATACTGTATGTGTGTGTTTGAAGGGGAGGCAGGTCCTCAAGCCGGCATGTGAGGCAAGAGGTGCCAAGGGTCGGAAAGGCCCTCAGCAATCCCTCATGAAGGGGTCACGGTAGAGACCTTCGCACCAGCTCTCTATGGTCCCGCAGGGTTGGCTTGGCCTCCGGCGTCTAAAGGGATGGCTGCTACTTCAGGAGGGCCGCAGACAAGGAAGCTGTCTTCCGTTTAGGGACTAATGATGTGAAAAATATAACAGCAGCACCTAACACTTACATAGTGCTTCTCACGTACCAGCCCCTGTTCTATGGACTTCTGATACAGTACTTTAGCCACACAACAACCCTATCTTCAAGGTAAATACTATTATTATCTCCTTGGGTCTAGAGGTCACACTGGCATCACGGCCTGCCTTCCCGAGGGTAGACCTGGCAACAGCCCTGAGCACGCCTAGAAACAGGCTTGGGTCACTGGGTGGGAAATTCTGGGACCCCAGTCCTCGGAGGTGATCTAGAAAAAAGATGCAGACTCCAGGTGGGCAGGTCTCCTTGACCCTCTAGACTCCCTACCTTCAGACTCCTCACCCCATTGAAAGCACGAGGTCCGGGCTAGAGGCCCCCTTTTGCCCAGGTTTACAGGCAATACTGGCTCAGAGTGAACTGCTGAATTCCTTTAATGCAGTGGTTTCCAGCTGGGGCCAATGTTATCCCCCAAATCTGATCCAATGTCAGGAGACATTTGGGTCATCACAATTGGGGGAGGGGGGTTGCTACTGGCATCTAGTGGGTGGAGGCCAGGGGTGCTGCTAACATTATACAGAGCACAGCGCAGCCCCACAGCAAAGCACTATCTGGCCCAAGATGTCCATGAGTGTTGAGGTTGAGAAACGGTGCCTTAAGGGAAAAGGGTTATGTTTTGCGGTTTCCCTTCATTAATACTTAATTCACCACTGCCACCAACACCAAAGGAAAGCCACTGACACCTGAGAGGCTACGTGGATCTATAGGGAAAGAGACAAGAGACGTGAGACCTGGGGAGGAGGGAGGGAGCCAAGTCACCTCAACAGAGCTGGAGAGAGTTTTGGAGCTTGATGGAGAAGACATTCCAGAGTGAATTCAGGGTGAGAGAAAACTGGGGAGTCAGGGAAGGCGCTTCTGAGAAATGCAGCCATGGCTTACGAATTAGATCTCTTTCTCCTTCCTCAAGACAGAGAAGTCAAGATTGAGATTTCTGTTAAAATTCCTTTGGGCCACAGCTGGACCACTTCTTGACATCCCTGTGTGGAAACTGAGCCCCGTGGAGCCTGCGTTTATGAAGGCGACAGATGGGTTGAAGAGTCACTTTCAGATCTTCGTGTGAACGACAGCGTCTAGGAGGAAGCATCTAAAAGTGTGACTGTAATGTAATGAGCTTGTTTTTACACGAACCAAAATTTAGACATCGAGTGAGGATCATCTTTGTACATTTGTTTCAGAGATGCTGGCATGGCTGGGGGGAAATGTTCACTAAGCTGTCTTCAGAGCTAGTTACAAGACACCTGTTGGAGCTTTAGAGGGATAATTAATCAAATCTTCCCCCCTCAATCTTCTAAAATAATTGAGAAATAATTGAGAAAATAAGGGAGGGGGCCGGCCCCGTGGACGAATGGTTAAGTTCACGCACTCTGCTTTGGCAGTCTGGGGTTCACGGGTTCGGATCCAGAACTATGAACCTGCTCAAACAGCCATGCTGTGGCAGCGTCCCACATAGAAGAATTAGAATGACCTACAACTAGGATATACAACTATATACTGGGGCTTTGAGGAGAAAAAAAAAAGATTGGAAAAATGAAAAGAAAGGAGAAATATCACAAATAAGCAAATCACTGGAAGGCTTTTTCTTTTTCTTTTTTTTTTTTGAGGAAGATTAGCCCTGAGGTAACATCTGCTGCCAATCCTCCTTTTTTTGCTGAGGAAGACTGGCCCTGAGCTAACATCTGTGCCCATCTTCCTGTACTTTCTATGTGGTACGCCTACCACAGCATGGCTTGCCAAGTGGTGCCATGTCTGCACCCAGGATCCAAACCGGCAAACCCCAGGCCACCAAAGCAGAACGTGCGCACTTAACCACTGTGCCACCAGGCGGGCCCCAATGGAAGGGTTTTAAAAATGCCAGTGCTTGGATCTCATCCCAAGAGATTCTGTTGATTGGTTTAGGGGTTGGAGACTGGATGCCAAGGGTCTTCAAAGGCTCCCCAGGTGATTCTCGTGTGCGGTTGGTCAGGTTAGATCCACTGTGTGAGATGCAGATCAAAATACCAGCGGGATTGGCGGCTTAGCTGGATTATAGAAAGGGGCCTGATCCTACTATTTGCTCTCCTTGAATTAAACTTCTCTGACCAAAACCCATGCAGGCTTTGTCCCTGCAGGCTCACAGAAGGAGTTACAGAGAATGCTGCCCGCTGTAGGCAGGTAGGTCCCAGAGAGAGGAGGCGGCCTGGGAGACCTTTATTTTTTTATATTTATATTTTTATTCATTTTTATATTTATTTATTTGTTGAGGAAGATTTGCCCTGAGCTAACATCTGTGCCAATCTTCCTCTACTTTGTATGTGGGTCACTGCCACAACATGGCTGCTAACAAGTGGTATAGGTCCATGCCCAGGGAACCGGGCCCAAACTTAACCACTAGGCTACAGGGCCGGCCCCTGGGAGACCTTTAACACCTTAATCCCATCCAGCAGAAGACTGTGGACCCCTAGATGCAAACTTACCATGTTCCCAATCAGATAAGTCATTTCTTCCCTGGGAGAAGTGAATAAAGGAAAAAAGAGGAGTAAATAAAATAATAAAATGAATAAAAGAGAGCCCAGAGGTGTTACTTTCGGGCAAGGGTAGACAAACTTTTTCCATCAAGGGCCACCTACAGTCTCTGTCGCCACTACTCTGCCACTGGAGCAGAAAGCAGCCACAAACAATATGTAAACAAATGGGCCAAGGGTGTGAGATGTAAGAAGAAACACACATTTGGTCTGTGCCCCACTTCCTGACACAGAGCTCCTAAAACTCTCGTAATTTCCTGCTGATGGGGAAGACAGGAGCATCTTTTGTTATGCTGTTGGGTCTTAGTCCCTGGTTCATGGCACAAGAGCGTCTAAGACCTTGGAATCTTCGAAAAGATAAGAGCGTCTTGTTGTATGCTAATGAGATGACTGCTGGCTGGTGGCTCCAGATAGTGGCAGGATGGGGCCTGGTTGCCAGAGAGACCAAGGCATGATCAGAGGGTTGGAACTTTCTGTCCCCATCCCCCAAAACAACCTCCAGAGAGGAGAGGGGCAGGAGGTTGATTTCATCACCAATGGCCAATGATTTCATCAATTACGCCTACGTAACAATTTTCTGTATGTACGAGTGTTACACGTCAACAAAAAGTCAACTTGAAAAAACAAACGAATGGGACTAAAGTTTGCAATTGACCTTGAAATGCATGAAAAAAAATGAGTTGAGAGAATAAACAGAGGGATGGATAGATGTGTGATAAGGCAAACAGCAAATGTTCATTGTAGAACGTAGGCAGTGGGAATATGGGTGTTGACTGAACAATTCTTTCAATATTTTTTTAAAGTTTTTTTGTTTTTTCCTCTGGGAAAGATTCGCTCTGAGCTAACATCTGTTGCCAATCTTCCTCTCTCTCTCTTTTTTTCTTCGCAAAGCCCCCAAAGTTGTGTATTTTAGTTGCAAGTACTTCCAGTTCTTCTATGTGAGCTGCCACCACAGCATGGCAACTGACAGACAGGTGGTGTGGCTCTGAGCCCAGGAACCAGACCTGGGCTGCCGAAGTGGAGCACACTGACCTTTAACTGCCAGGCCATCAGAGCTGGTTCTAAAAGTTTCTTAATAAAATGTTGGGATTGAAAACAAACAAACACACACACACACAGCTCAATGTCCTATTTCATAGCTTTACTTGCTTCTTTATAAGAAAGAAATATCGATTCCAGGTCTGTGTGACTATTCAGTTCACAGGCTGGTTACAGGGCTGGTGGATCATAGAGCAGGAAGCGAACGTGCTGGACCATCAGGGACACGGGAGTAGACAAGAGAGGAGGACCTGGTGCAATGGCGAGGAGCTCCCAGTGGGTCCTGCCAGGTTATCTCAACGACCACAACAACCAGACCACATATGGCCAGAAACATTGTCTTGGGCCTGAACCGAAGGGTCTCGAACACTGATGTTTTGCCTGATCACAACATCAAACAAAATATTCTCCTTTGGACCGGTGAGCACCCTGGACTCTGCTCAAAACATGCCCCTGCCTTCATGCCTTCCTCCTTCCTCACGAAAAGCACAAAAAGGATGTTCTCTGCCCTGAGTCATCAGAGAAACTCAAATTAAAATCACAGCCACTTTGGGCCGGCCCCGTGGCCGAGAGGTTGGCTTCTAGTGCTCTGCTTCAGTGGCGTGGGGTACGCCAGTTCAAATCCTGGGCACAGACCTACATACCGCTCATCAAGCCATGCTGTGGTGGCATTCCACATAGAAGAACTAGAAGGACTTATAACTATGATATACAACTATGTACTAGGGCTTTGGGGAGAAAAAAAAAAAAGGAAAAGAAGATTGGCAACAGATGTTAGCTCAGGGCCAATCTTAAAAATAAAATAAAGGGGCCAGCCCGGTAGCACAGTGGTTAAATTCGCTTCAGCAGCCCAGGGTTTGCCAGTTTGGATCCCGGGTGTGGACCTGCACTGCTTGGCAAGCCATGCTGTGGCAGGCATCCCACATATAAAGTAGAGGAAGATGGGCACGGATGTTAGCTCAGGGCCAGTCTTCTTCAGCAAAAAGAGGAGGATTGGCGGCAGATGTTAGCTCAGGGCTAATCTTCCTCAAAAATAAAATCAAATCACATCCATTTGTAAAATCTAAGAAAAAATTTTTCCTCGGTTTGGTTTACTAAAGTATTATTTAGATAGAATAAAACCCATCCCATTTTAAGTATACAGTTGGATGAATTTTGATCGCTGTGTACAAATGTGTAACTGCCACCACAATCAAGATACAGAATAGTTCCCTCTCCCTGAGAAGGTTCCCACTTGTCCCTTTTCCCTCCATGCCTTCTCTGTCCCAAGCAGGCTGCAGTCCCAGGTGATCATGATTTGCTGCTGTCACTATAGTTTTGCCTTTACTAGAATTTCACAAAAATGGAATCGTATAGTATATAGTCATTTGCATTCACTTAGCATAATGTTTTTGAGATTCACCCATGCGTACGTGTATCAATATTTCATTCTTTTTAATTGCTGGGTGGTATTCTAATGTGCAGATGTCAATTTGTTTACCCATTCACAAGTTGGTGGACATTTAGGTTGTTGTTATTACAAATAATGCTACTTGAAATGTGCGTGTACATGATTTTTTGTGGACGTATGTTCTCATTTCTCTTGAGTAAATACCTAGGAGTACAATTGCTGGTTTGTATGGTAAATATAAATTTAATTTTATAAGGCAATGGCATACCATTTTCCAAAGTGGTTATAACATCTTACATTCCCACGAGAAATTTATAAGAGTTCCAGTTGCTGCAGATCTTTGTCAACACTTGGTGTTTTCGGTCTTTTAAACTTAGTACTACTAGTGGGTATGCAGTGGATCTTATTGTGATTTTACTTTGCATTTCTAATGACTGATGAAGCAGTGGATCTTTTCACGTGCCTCTTTGCCATCTGTGTATCTTCTTGTGAAGTGTGTCTGTTCAAATCTTTTGCTCACTTTTTATTGAGTTACGGATTGTCTGTCTTGTTATTGAGTTACAAGAGCTCTTTACATATGCTGAATACAGGCTCTCTGTTGGATATGTTTTGCAAAAAATTACTCTCAGGGTGTGCCTTGCTCTTTTATTTTCTAAACTATGCTTTTCAAAAAGCAAAACTTTTAAATCTTGATGAAGTCTAGTTGTCACTTTTCCATCCATTTCATTTAAAAATAAAGTAATTGTACACCCCAGGTTTTTGAAGCCAGCAATCAATGTGCAGCTGTCTTGCATCTGCCAACTAAGAAATGAAAAATGAATCTGAGGCAGATCTGGGTTGGGGGGGTCCATGGCTGCCTGTGATTGTTTTTCTGTACTTTTCCATATGTTTGAATTATTACATAATACAGAATTAAAGATCAAAAGGCTTTTTTAAATTTGTAAAAAAGAATGATAAAAATATCAGCTCATAGCTGTTCAGCACTGAATCATTTTGAAAGCTTGCTTATTTCATCCTTGCATGAATCCTCTTGTTGCGGCCAGGAGTCGGGGCCTCCCTGGGCCATGGAGGGTTAAACCATTTGCCCGAGTCACCTGTTTCAAATGCACACTCCAAGAAGATACAAAAGAGTAAAAATCGCGCCACTTTTTTTTTCTGGATTGTACATTTTGACAATAGCTATCAAAACGGACAAACGTAGATGCTTTGAGCAAGCCATCCCACTGCTGGGCTATAGCTCACGGTACATTGGGATATATCAGCAGAGAAACGTGTGTGGGTGCTCCCTCCAATAACATTTCTAACTGCAAAGAACTGGAATTGACCCCAAGGTTACCAACAGGGCACTAATTAAATAAACTGTTCTTCAACTCATTGACTTAATAGAATATCATGCAGCCATTAGGAATAATTAGGGAGCTCTACACTCCACGTCAGCCACACTGAGCTCCTGGCTGTTTCTCCCGCGTAAAGGCCTTTTTGCACCGCTGGCCCTGTGGCTAGGATGCTTCTCCCACAGACACCCACATGGCCTATCCCTGGTCCCCTTCAGGTCTTGGCTCAAACGTCCCCTCTCCATGAGGTCCTCCTTGGCCACCTTTTAAAAAATTGCAACTCACACCCCATCCCTCACTGACCTCTTTCCCTGCTCCTATTTTTTCCTGAGGACTGAATATTATCTCTACACGGCATAATTCAGTTACCGTTTTGTTTCCTGCCTGTTTCCCCACATTCAAGTGTTTGCCTGTTGAAACTGGGGTTTTTGTCTAATTTGTTCATGGATATAGCCATACTGCCTGGCTCTTTAGAAGTATTCAACGAACATTTGTTGAACAAATATATACATATGCTAATATGGAAAAGTGTCCCAGATACATGGTGTGAGAGGAGCAAGTTGCAGAAAGTATATCTATTTTGGATGCTGACAACAGAGAATGGAGATATACACATATATACATACATGCGCAAACATAACACACA
This sequence comes from Equus caballus, assembly GCF_041296265.1. NCBI lineage: Eukaryota > Metazoa > Chordata > Mammalia > Perissodactyla > Equidae > Equus > Equus caballus. The sequence continues at coordinate 39,412,193 of NC_091696.1, read as the reverse complement.
TATATACATAAATGCATACATTCCTGGAGAGAAGGCCATAATAAATTATTAAGAATAGTTACGTCTAAGTAGGGGGAATTAGGGATTTTTATTTTCTATTCTACCGTCTCCTATATGGTTGTATTATACATACATATACACATACATATACATATACATGTACGTGTACATACACACGTACACATACATATATGTAGGTGTATATATATATATATATCTTTTATAATAACAATATTAAAAAGCCATCAGTGCTCCTTTTCCCATGTAACCCCTTCATGTCACCACATGCAGGTGGCACACACCCATAACCACAAGGTGTGGGAAGAGTAGAGACCTGATTTAAAAATATTCCACTCCTCTTCCCAAGAGGGCTCCCACCCGCTCTCCCGGTGAGCCTGGCTGCCGTCCGTCTGGCCAGTGCACACCACCTGGTCTTCAGAGCAAGATGCTTCTGTTTGCCCAGGTTTCTGTGGGTGGAAACAGGGAAGCCATCTGAAAAATCTGCACAGCTGAGCACCAATTCCCCTAACGGGCTCTGCCTGTGAATTCTTCACACTCAGGCAGCTAAAGCAAAGCGACGGGGAGAGGTTGAAATGCTGTAAGAATAAACGAGCCTCAAACAGGCACATAACAGGAGCTGACTGGCTTTGAGCCCACGCCAACCTGCCCTTCACAGCTCCTGCCAGAGGTCACCGCCCCACCCTGCCAACTCCAGGAGGCCGGCAGATCCACTGCTCCAGCTCAGGTGTCTCGACCTCAGCACCACTGACGTTCTCCATCATGAGGGGCTGTCTGAGCATCGCAGGATGGTTAGCAGCATCCCTGGCCTCTACCCACTAGGTGTCAATAGCATTCCTGAGTTGTGACAACCAAAAATGCCTCTAGACATTACCCATTGTCTCCTAGGAGACAAAGTCAGCCCCAGATGAGAAACACTGGTCTTACTGCTTTTCTACACCAGCGAGCGCCCGGGCTCGCCAGCCAAAAGGTATTTGGTAACTTTACCACAAGGACTGCTCTTGTTAGCCTGAATTCCCCAAGCCTGGAATTTGGTGGTGTGGGGTCCCCCATGCTGATGCTGACCATGAACTCAGAGGCAACAGGTGCTCAGGGAGGCAGTGGAGCAAGCTTGTTCAGTGCCCAGGCTGGCTCTTTTATTCGCCTGCTTGGGGACTAGTGGCAGAGATGGCTGCTTGGTCAACAAAGCCTTTTCTTCCTGGACAAACAGCTGGACTACATTTCCCAGCCTCCCCTGCAGGGAGCTGTCACCGATAGAGTTGAGTGGAAGTGATGTGTATAACTTCCAGGCCTGCCCATTAAAAATGTCCCATGCAATCTTCAACTCTCTCTCTCTCCCAACCACCAGCTGGAGATGAAACCCTTCAGGGCCGGAGAAGACAGCAGAGCCACAAGATGGAAGGGGCCTGGGTTGCTGAAACACCACGTGGAAGACTCTAAAGGAACCACAAAGGACCAGTGTGCAAGCCAAGAAATAAGCTTCTATTGTGTTAAACCACAAAACCTCGGTGGCTGATCGATTACAGCAGCTAACGTTACCTTATTTAATACAGTGACTTTTAGCAAGTCACTTGAGCTCTCTGACCCTCAGTTTCCTCCTCTGTAAAATGGGGACAGTGCTAGTACCTACCTCATTTGGTTGTTGGGATCAACTGAGACAGTGCTTGGGACAGTGCCTGCAACATAGAAGTCTTAATAAAGGTCGGCTGTTGTTATTAGTGGGAAGAAGGGCTCCCGCTGAATTCTTCCCCCTCAAGTTAGAAGCCCTTCTCATCATTATCCCTTTTGTGACTTCTGTTCCAAGTCGCACTCAATAACATGGAAAGAATGATTTGCCCTGGTCCTCAAGTGCCTTAGAGACACAGTGGGTTTTAGACATACTTCTTAGCATGAGGCTGGGGAACCCTCATTTTATCATACAGTTGTCTGGGCATCTCTTAAATGTCCCAGTCCCTCCTTACCTAAGAGGCCACCCAGAAGCCAAGGGGACCCCGAACAAGGATGGATCCGGACCCCACCCACGAATCATCCACAAGCTGCCTCTCTTCTGTTTTCCAAGCCCCAATAAAAATGAAGCGAAATAAAATCTGAAAGCAGACGCATAATGGGGACTTTGGCACCAAGCCAGTGGACAAAAGCCCCAAAGACCCTCCCTCCCCTGGCCAGTGTGGGGCACCTGCTCCTGAAGACAGAGGGCAAGTCGAGCCCCTTCGCCCACTCTGCTTATCTTTCACTGACCTGTTTCTCTGTTTTGCCTGGTAAATAAAGCCCTTGCATAAGGCCATCTCTAGAAATGACTGTCGTTATAAGCCAACGACATTCCATCCTGTTTAATGCGGGGGTGGGGGTTAGGCGAAAACCCAGGGAAGCAGTTTTCATGTCAATTTACGAATAGGGAAAGATAGAAAATTACACCCACTGAGCATCTGCCATGTACTAAGTGTCCCTGTCATCTCACCCATCCTTCGTGAAGGCAGGAACCACCTCTGTCTTGTTCATTTCTGTTTCCCCAGTGCCTCACAGGCTTAAGCACACAGTAGGTGTCCAATAAATATTTACCAGCTCCATCTAAGCTGACCACGGCCCCGACTTATTGCATCATTCATTCATTCCCCTCGTGAACTATCCTCTGGCCACTTTGGCATCTTCTTCGAACAAAACAAGCTCATTCTTGCCCCAGGGCTTTTGCACTTGCTATTTGCTCTGCCTAGTGTCCCTCTCCCCTATCTTTGCACAGCCAGCCCTTTCTCAGCATATGTTACCCACTTTAAAGTAACGCTCCAGGCCCTCTCCGTTGCCTTATTCTATTATTCTTTAGGTGTTTATTTCTTGTTTGTCTCACCCCAACTAGAATGCCAGCATCATGGAAGGAGGAATTATTTCTGTCTTTTTGCTATTCCTCCAGCAACTAGTGCAGCACCTCAACAAAGTAGGGGCTTGATAAACGTTTGAGGCTGTGCAACCCAGTGACTGAGAGCCCAGATTCTGGATCCAGACGACCTGAGTTTGAATCCTGGCTCCGGGATCTTGGGCAAGCTACTTACCCTAGGGCTGCCTCAGTTTTCTCATTCATAAAATGATAATGATTCCTACGTCAGAGTGTTGCTATGAGGATTAAAGGACTTAACTCATGTGAGACAGCTGGAGCAGCGCCTGGCACGCAGGAAGCGCTGGAAAGTGATGCACCGGATAACGACATTTTGGCCAACGATGGACGACATATACGATGGTAGTCCCATAAGGATTAGTACCAAACAGCCACACAGATGGTACGCAGTGGGCTCTGCCATTTAGGTGTGTGTACGTACACTATGATATTCACACAACGACAAAATCACCTAAGGGCACATTTCTCAGAATGTATCCCCGTCGTTAAGCAACGCAGGACTGTATATGTATTTGCTATTATGGTTAAAAATGGAATAACTGGGTGGGGGAGGGGGAATTGGAAGAAGGTAGTCAAAAGTACAAACTTCCAGCTATAAAATTAAGGAGTAGGGATGTAATGTACAACATGACGACTATCGTTAACACTGATGCACGATCTATATGAAAGTCGTTAAGAGAGTAGATTCTAAGAGGTCTCATCACAAGCAGAACAATTATTTTTCTTTTCTTTGTATCTATATGAGATGATGGATATTAACTAAACCCATTGTGGTAATCGTTTCACAATATATGTAAATCAAACCATCATGCTGTACACCTTAAACTTACACAGTGAGGTATGTCGATTATTTCTCAATTAAGCTAGAAAAAAAATTTTTAAACAAAAAAACAGTTTTTAAAAAAAAGAAAAACCCCAAGGCAGATGTTCTATGTGTCTGAAAGATGGAGAAGGGAGGCTCAGAGAGATTAAAAGGTCCTGATATAGCAACCAAGCTCTGGGAGTCTGGCTTTCTGATTTCTAAGCCAAAGCTATTTTCACAAGAGCAAAAGGTTTCCTGGAAATGTAGAAAGACGGGGGACACTACAGCTTGCACCCCGCAGGCCTGGCATTTTAAGGTTAAGCCTTCTCCCACTGGCTGGCAGCTCTGGGTTGGGGAAGTCAGGACAAGGCGATGGATAGAAGGGATGTCTGGGAAGAATATTCTTGGTTTCTGATTTTATTCCGTGCACAAGCCTTCATCTCGAACCCACCCAGGTGCTGGCCTTGGCCTGATTGCTTCTAGCTGGCACTGAGGCACAAGGCCAGGCTGGACCTGACCTCGCTGGCTCCCTTCCCCACTCCAGCTAGCTCGGGCGCTGCAGGGACACACATGGTTGGCTAATTCCCCAGCCCGCTGATGCTCTCTCCAGTGGGGGTTTGCCTGGAACGAGGCTCCATCCAAAAGCACCAAAATCATTAAACAGCCAGGCAAATGGAATAAAACTCCCCAGGAGCCCTGGCAGCCAGCCCAGGCTTCAAAGGCTACCATTGGAACCCAAAACGAATGTTTAAGATCCAGCCAAGTTCCACCGCCTGCGTGGACTTGGGCAGCCTCAAGGAGCCCTCTGGAGGAGAGGCTGAGATGGGGGTGACGCTGCGGGCACTGGGCTCTGCCAGGAGAGCCCCAGGGTGACAGGTGTCCGCTTCCATCTCCTGGCCTCTTGGCTGGAGTTCTGCCTCTGCCCACATCCAGGTTCAATGCCGCGATCCGCTGAGCCCTCACTATGTGCCGGCACTGTGCTAAGCACGTTACATACATTATCTCCTTTTGTCCTCACAATGCTCTGAGAGGTGGCAACTGAGATCTACAAACAAGTAAAAAGGAGTTAAGTAACTTGTCAAAATAGGGAACGGTCCTTTATATCGAACCCACCAGCACGTTCTGTTGACTCTGCCTCCAATATTATCTTCTACTGAGTTCCTTCTCTGAGACCCTTCCGCCATCTCCCGGATCCACCTGGACCAGCACCACAGCCTCCCAGATGGTCTCCTGGTTCCCCTTCTGCTCTCCTATAACCTATTCTCTACTCGACACCTGGGACAATATTTAAAAACATCATCCAGATCATATCACTTCCTTGGTCTAAACCCTCCAAAGGCTTCTCAGTGCACTTGGAAAAAAACTACAAGCTTCTTATCCTACAGATGCGACTCGATCTGCCTTCTGCTACTTCTCCAGACTCACCTTGCCCTCCTTGCCCCGAACATATTGGGGTAACGTGGGCGAACAGAGAAAGGACCTTCTTGCTATTCAAAGTGTGGTCCTCAGCCCAGCAGTAGTGTTGCCTGGAGCTAATTAGAAACACAGGGGCTCAGGTTCCATCCCAGACTGTCTCAGAATCTGCATTTTAACAAGATAGTCAGGTGATTCACATGCACACCAGAGTGCAGCGGTTAAGAGTGAGGGAGGTTTGGAACCAAACAGCTTGAGTTGGGAGCTCGGCTCAACCCCTCCCCAGCTGGATGCCTGCACAAGTGAGTAGTTAGCTCCCGTGTGGTGAAGAGTTCACCTTCCCCAAAGAGAGGGCCGGTCTTTGCCCTTGCCTCCTGGGAGGTGATCTCCAGGCGCCTGGAATGTTCTGCAGGAGCGTGTCTGTTTGCCTGAGGCCTCTGGCCACGGGACTGTCTACCAATGCGATTTATGACGGCAGCTTTAGGGCCATGCAGTATCAGTCCAGACCTCTGGAGAAACTGATGACTAAGGTATGAGCTGACTTCCAGGAGACGCTGGAGACAGAAGGTCAGCCACCGGACAGTATGTGACCGAGCCGCAATAAAAACTCTGGACACCAAAGGCTTAGTGACCTTCCCCAGCGGGCAATACTCTAGGCGTATTGTCATACTTAGCGACTAGGAGGAGCTAACGCCGTCCCTGACTCCACGGGGAGAAGATGATTGGAACTGGTCTGAGGTGAGGGTGGTCCTGGGGACCCCTGAACTGTGGCCGGTTTCTAAAGTGAGGCCAGTCTTGTGGGGACTGTTCTCTCAGACTTTGCAGTTGGCTAAACTCATTGCACTTCCCTTCTCTGAGCTTCAGTTTCCTCACCTGAAATGTAGCCATAAAACAGACCATACCATATATGTTTGCTGAAAGATCAAATGAGATAATGAACCCACAAGAGGTTCATGATGAATATAAGTACTACTGTCCCCATCGTTCAGACAAGGAAACTGAGGCTCAGAGAGGTAAAGCAATTTGCCCATAGTCACACAGAGTGTGAACCCAGGTCTGACTGACTTTAACCACAGTGCAATACTGCCTCCTCATGACTTGCTAATGCTTTCTGGGAAGGGAAGGACAGTAGTGGCCCTACTAAATTGGCAGCCCAGCAACCTGGTAAGGAACTCCCCCAATCTTTTTACTCTCTGTTGCTCCGACTGCGTAATTTTTCTTGATCTGTCTTCAAGTTCACTAACTCTTTCCTCTCTCATCTCCATCCTGCTATTGGGCTCATCCAGCGAATATTTTATGTCAGTTACTGTATTTTTCTATTCTAAAATTTCCATTTGGTTCTTTTTTATCTCTTCTATTTCTCCATTGATCTGCTAATAGTCTCCATCTTATCAGTCTCTTCCAGAGGGTTCACCCTTACTTCTTGGAGCATGGTTATAATAACTGCTCTACTGTCTTTGTCTGATAATTCCAATATCTGGGTCATCTTGTGATTGACATCTGCTACTTATATGTCCTCTAAGAACTTGTTAGATTTTGCTGGTTCTTTGTAAATCAGATAATTTTGGATTGCATCCTGGACATTTTGAATATTATGCTATGAGACTCTAGGTCTTGTTTAAATCCTATTGAATATGTTGATTTTTCAGTTGTAGCAGGAAATTAACCAGGGTAGGGTCAGACCCCATGTCCTAACCTGCCTTCTGCATGTTGTTATTCCAATATCAGTTCAGTTTTTAGTCTTTGTAGTTCATCTTTTTTTTTTTTGAGGAAGATTGGCTCTGAGCTAACATCTGCTGCCAATCTTCCTCTTTTTGCTGAGGAAGATAGGCCCTGAGCTAACATCCTTGCCCGTCTTCCTCTATTTCATATGTGGGACGCCTGCCACAGCATGGCTTGATAAGTGGCGTGTAGGTCCGCGCCCAGGAATCGAACCAGCGAACCCCAGGCTGCCAAAGCAGAGTGCATGAACTTAACCACTGCTCCACTGGGCTGGCCCACCTATATGTCCCTCATGTGTGTCCCCACGGGGCCAGCTTGGGACCTGGGTGGCAGTCTACCCTGCAGTTCAGGTCTCAAAGTCTCTCATAGACTGTTGAGAGTCATATCCACTCACGTGCAGCTTGGGAAGGAGCCCAGGAGTTCACACACAAGTTTACAGGGTCCCTTCTGGAACTGCCTCCTCCCTGCAATCTTCCCGACACCCTGGCTCCCAGGGGCCCATTTGCATGGTCGCCTGGCTCAAAAGTGGAGGCTTTAGTCTCCCCGCTCTGCCTCTCACTTCCCATGACTGGCTCTGGGTCTGGAGCCGAGTCACTGCTGCCAGCTCCTCTTGCACGCTGCCAACCCCAGTACACTGTGGGGAGCACAAACCGGTCTGCTTCTGTGGCTGGGTTGGCGCAGCTCTCCTGTCAGTCCCCGGCTCCTGGACACTGGACCAGCCGGCAGCATTGGGGTGATGGTGATCAGGTGAGGGAGACGCTGGGGACACAACCACGGGCAGCTGGGCTGAGCTACTAACCTCAAAAGTGCCAGAGTTTCAACTCTTGCCCCCACTCTGATTATTAAAACAGCAGGTATGGTTTTTTTTCTAAGTGGCCTCTTGTGGGATGGATGGGTCCACATGCTGATTTGCCTTTAATTCCCATAATAGGAACGGTTTGCAGCACTTTACACAAGAGAAAGGTGGGACTCAGAGAGGTGGAGTCATTTGCTTGAAGTCACACAGCTGGTTAACATGGGAGTCAAGATTCAAACCCAAGGCTGTGTAATTCCGGGGTCCGCTCCTCTATGGCAGGGTCCATCAATCACCACCATCACCACCATCATCATAGCTGGTATTTATTGAGCACTAACTATGTACAAAGCACTCTCTAAAGCTTTCCCAAGTACTGAGATTGGAAGCCAGACAAGGAAGTCTAGTGGGTAAGATTCAGCTCTCACTGCCCTGGCTCAAGTTCGTTTCCCAGTCAGGGAAGCACACCACCCGTCTGTCAGTTGTCACACTGGTGGCTGCATGTTGCTGTGATGCTGAAAGCCGTGCCACTGGTATTTCAAATACCAGCAGGGTCATCCATGGTGGACAGGTTTCAGCGGAGCTCCCAGACTAAGACAGACCAGGAAGAAGGACCTGGTCACCCACTTCCAAAAAAACTGGTCATGAAAACCCTACAAATAGCAGCAGCGCACTGTCCGATACAGCGCCAGAAGGTCGGAGGATGGCGCAAAAGACCAGGCAGGGTTCCGCTCTGCTGTCCACGGGGTCCTGGGAGTCAGAATTGACTTGATGGCACTAACAACAACAATTGAGATTGGAAGGTCATAACAGAGGAGGAAACTGAGGTTCAGAAAAGGGACATCACTTGCCCAAGGTCACACGCACTTGCCGAGTGGTAAAGGTGACATTTGAACAAAAATCTATCTTACTCCAACCCAAACTCTAAATGGCTGTGCAACCTTCTCTCTCGGCAGAGCTGGGCCTCGTGCCCAATATGTGGGGCTGGGAGGGGAGAAGACAGAGACGAGGCGTGGCATGGGTGGGCTGGGGCCAGATGCTGGGGGACATGTCTTGATCTCAAGCGAGTTTCTGGCTCTTGCAGAATGGCTCTGCCCCTCTCGACTGGCCTCCCCTTCTCTCTCTGCTGGGAACCCTTGGCTTCTGCACCATTCTGCTTCCCAAACCCCAACACTTTTAAAGCACGTCCTCTGGTGCCCATTCAACCCTGGGGACTTCCCAGGCAAGAGGGTGGCAGCAGTGTCCTCCAGACTTCCCATCTCATTCTCTGCCACGCGTCCCCACCCATCTCATCTCACCAGCAGATTCAATTAACCAATTTGATGCTACAGCTGCAGAAAGCCAAGCAATTATGGAAAACAGACCAGGTGCCTTGGAACTCCCTCTCACAGAGGGGCCTGGGAGGCCTCCAAGCCGACAGCGGGGTGGGGGGAGGCAGAAGAGCATAGGCAGATGCTTGCCAACTCAGGCTGCACAGCGCCTGCAGAGCTTCAAAAAATACAGACACCGCCCCCATCACCACCAAATACAGATGCCCTGGCTGATTCAGTTGCTCTGGGCTGGAGCCTGGGCGTCAGGATTTTTAAAAGATCCCACGTAATACTAACGTACAGATGGTTACAGTTGGAGTTCTAGTGATATGCAGCGCTAACAATTACTGCTGGAGGGTTCGAGTCTTTCTAACAGGTGGAATGGCTGCCACTCCCCTTGATGCCCTTCCTGGGTCTTCGATGTACTTGCTCCCCAAAGCATGGTCTGCAGACCTGGAGCGTCTGCATCTCCTCGGCACCGTTAGAAATGCAGGATCCCAGGTCCCACCCCAGACCGACTGAGTCAGAATCTGCAGGTTAACACGCCCCTGGGAGATGCCTACGCTTGTTAAAGTTTGATGCGCTGTGTGCTCTAGTCCTAGCTAGAGACACTAGGAGTTGGCAAGAAGCCAGGACTGTCAGTCACTGCCTGGTTTTCCTTCTCGGGTGTTCCACAGCTGTCCCACACTGGTTATCACTGATGCCCCCCTTTAAGCTTATGCCCAGGTCACTCCCGCAGTAGCTGCCTTGGGAAACCCTCACAGGACACATGGGCAGCAAAGTGTGGGTCTTCCCTGGCAGCCCGTCAGCTCCCGGGGTGAAGGGTAAAGTCGGCCTCGATTTCTCTTCCAGATCTCCATTTCCCTTCTGGGCTGGAGCCCTGCCTGACCCGTCCTCGCTCCCTGTACCCTTCAGCTCCCAGCTCCCATGTCACTTCCTCTCACTCCCCTGACGAGGTCAGGCACTCTGCAGCACACCCTGCTTCTCTCCTTCATGTCCCTTAGAGCAATTCACAATTAAATGGTTACTGCTGTGGCCCTGGATCAATGTCTGTCTGCCCCCTTGCTAGAATTAAGCTCCATGAGAACATGTGCCATGAACGTCTGGTTCCCTGTTGAATTCGGAGCATCTAGACAGTGCCAGGCCCACATGGTAGGTGCTCAAAAAAATTTAATCCATGGGCACCGACACGTGGGGGCTGGGCCCTGCCCGCTCCTGCCCCTGTCATCACAGGCTGCCTGAGGCCGCAGGCCCCGACTCCTGCTTCCCCCAGGCATGAGGGAACCTTTCCTAAGCCAAGCGTTTCTTGACTAAGTTTGCCGGATGAATAGGAGTTTTGAATGCTTCTCAGAAGGCCGGGAAGCCCAGGGCACTTAGGGGAAACTGAGGGAGGCAGAGAACTAGAGGATTCTGACATAGCATTCGGTTCCTTCTAACCTAGTGATTTCCCTTGAAATTCACCTCCAAGAAGACAGGGGTCTTCCTCTGACGTTGAGGGGGAGGGGACAGGAAGCTGAGACAATATCCCAGCCAGGTAAGTGTGTAAAATGGTTTTCCTTTCCTTTTTGGGTTTTCCACAGAATCTGACTCTAAGTTGACAAAGTGGGTAGAAACATATTATTTATTAATGTATAACTACTCGCCCTTTTCCGGAAGCTTTATGGTGGCATCTGGCTGCATAAATTTGGCGTCTTTCAAGTAATAACAATAATAGCTAAGGCTTACGGAGCACTTTCTCTGAGCCAAGCGCCATTGTAAAGCTTTACATACAGTCACCCATTTTGGACTCGATAACAAGTGACTGAAGTAAGGACCAGTGTCCCCATTTTACAGATGAGGGAGCTGAGGCAAAGAGAGGCCAAGATCCCAGGCATCAGGCTCAAGGGTCTGGCCCCCAACCCCATTCTTACCCCTCAGAGTGGCAAGGAAAGGACGGGGCCTTTTCTCAGGGAGAAGAGTCTGCAAGCGTCCCGCCTCAGCCTCCAGGACTTCTCAGCTTCGGTGGAGCTCAAACTGCATTTCCTTCCTCTCTCTGTTTTTTTGAAATTATGGTAAAATACATGCAACATAATATTTACCGTTTTAACCACTTCTAGGCATACAATTCGGTGGAATTAAGGCAACTCATATTATTGTGCAACCATCACCACCATCCATCTCCCAAACTAAAAATCTTTTCATCTTCCCAAACTAAAACTCTGTACCCATTAAACAATAACTCCCCATTCTCCCCTCCCCCCAACCTGATAACCTCTATTCTTTCTATCCCCACGAATTTGACTACTCCGGGTACCTCACATACATGGAATTACACAGCATTTGTCCTTTCCTATCTGGCTTATTTCACGAAGGATGACGTCCTCAAGCTTCATCCATGTTGGAGCACGTCTCACAGTTTCCCTCCTTTTAAGGCTGAGTAACTCTCCATTGTATGGATGGACCACATTTTGTTTGTCCATCCCTCCATCCATTGACGGACACTGGGTTGCTTCCATCTTTTAGCTATTGTGATTAACGCTGCTATGAACATGAGTGCACAGTTATCTGTTTGAGTCCTGTTGTCAATTCTTTTGGGTATATACCCAGAAGTAGAACTGCCAGGTCATACTGGAATTCTATTTTTAATTTTTTGAAAAGCCATCATCAAGCTGCATTTCTTTTTTTTCCCCCTACTGCCAATGGCAGCCCGTCATCCAGCGGTCAACTCCATCCTGCTTTCCCGGAGGGCCTGTGGACCGCGTGTTGCTAACTCAGGAGTCGAAAAGCAATTTTCCCCCTTCTTTTCTTTTAAACTTCAGCTGCAGAAATCACCTGATTGAAAACTGCAGAGGAACATCCCACACAGGAATGGAAGCACTCAGACAGCGGGCCCACCAGCTAATTACAGGCTCTTACCAGCATTCTCTGCAAACGCTTAAATTGCAGATCAACCTTACTTTTGCTATGAAGTGTTTGGAAACAAGCTAATGGGCTGGGTTTCAGATCTTGAGCCTGGAGGTGACAGCTCTTTCCCCTAGTTGATAAATAAAGCAAGTTAGAACCTTATGGATTTGAATTCAGGAGAATTGTAGCTTTGCCTAGAGACATACAGCTTAATCCGTACTTCTTTTGTTATTCCAGCCAGCGCCCTTTATGTCAAATGCCACCCCAGCTGCGATTTCCACTCACAGCCATGGTTCTGCACCCTGACTGAGCATTAGAAATATCTGGGGTGCTTTAAAAATACAGATATACAGAGAGCGCCCAGGACCCCAGCTTGGTCCAGCTGAATCAGAGTCTCTGGGCGTGGGGTCTAGCCACTGGTAACGCTTTAAAGCTCCCAGCTGATTCTAAAGCACAGGCAAGGTTGAGAACCCCTTACTTAAGGGGGCAAGGAGGCCTCGATCCTCTGTACTGAATATTTTCAATAGGCTTCTAACTTGAGGAGAAGAGCCCCTGAACTGGGCCCCAAACCCCAATGTTTCAAAGAGAGCAGCAGACCCTCCCTGAATGGAAGCTCAGGCCTTGTCTGACGGGTGCAGTTGACCACTGCCTCCTGTAGTGCGGGGGGTCGAAGGGGACACGGATGGGGACGGGGGGTGGGGAGCATCGCTCCAGTTTGAGGCTTCTGCCTTATGGGGTTCACATATGGGATTCAAATAACCTCTGAACTATATGCAAAATTTTCTGTCCTTCTGCGTATTTTTGTGGGGAGAATCCTCCAGAGTTCTTAGCACATTCTCTGAAGCTCCGTCACACACCCCTCGCCCCCCGGGACAGAATAACCTCTGCTTTGATCACCCTAAACCACGTGATGGTATATAACACGGTTAAAAATAAAGAGTTAGAGCCACTCGCATTTGCATTGACCCGGAGGGCTAAACACATTCACTATGAATGAAACGAAAGCACAGTTCAGGGTGACATCCACAGAGCGGTCCAGAAACTTTCACAAGAGCCTGTCTTGTCCACTGCTACGTTCCCGGCACTTGGAAAGTGTCTAGTAGAGGGAAGGTGCTTCACAAATACTTCTTGAATTAGCGAATAACCTTTGAAAGGAAGTGACTCTTCCACATGTGGATGAAGTTTGTGTGAACAAGGATAACTGTGTAGTGACGCACCAGGATGCTCAAGGTGGTGACTCCAGGGAGAAGGGAGTGGAAGGGGGATGAGGGAGACGGTAAGATGTCCATTCAATAACAGTTAACACTTACTGAGCGCTGGCCGCGCGCAAGGCACAGTGCTCAGCACTACTATGTGTTAAATCTCATTTAATCCACAGCACCATCCTTTGAGGTGTCCTTGTCCCCATTTTACAGATGAGAAAACATAAGCCCAAGGCCACAAAGCCAGGACCCAGGCCCCAGCTCCACAGCCCGTGCATTTAGCCGCTCTGCTCTCCTGATGCCCCCCAACACGCATCTTTTGGTTGTGTCACTCATTATAACAAGTGAGTACTACTTTTGTCGTAAAATATGAAAGTGTCAGGGCTTTCCCTATGGGCTCTCCATGTCCCCTGGAGTCCCCTCCTGATCTAAACTTGTGACATTAAGCCCTTTATTCTCAGCAGGGGCTTGGGAATCACTGTTCCACACTCGGATCCGATCTTAGCTCAATATAGTTCCCACTGCCTGCCCTCCACCAACCAACGGTTCAGTGGAATCTCTGTCTTCTGTCCTGACCTGAAACCTTGGGGAGAGCGAGGCCCGGGGACAGCAGCCATCACAGGCTGCAGCGATCAGATACGACCATTGTATCTGCTTAGGACAGGCAGCCCCTGATCGCATGCAGACTCCCCGGGGGACAGGCCCTGAGAAAGCCCAGCCCACCTGGGAGGGGTCTCGGGGCACGGAACATCTGCAGTCTCGGTGATGACAAGCAATAAGCCGAAGCGGAGGAAGCCTTGCATGCGAGGCTTTTCAGCTACGGCAGCTAAGGATTTTAAACCAGACGGAAGCAGATGAGAGCTTCCAATTACTCTGGACCAGGACTCCTCAGAGCGTGATGTCAGATCCCCAATCCCAGTACTGCCTTGCCGCTTGCGGAAATGCAGATCCCGTGATCTTTGGAGCTATGGAGAACAGAGCTCGAGCCCTGATGCCCCCAGTTTGAGACCCTGGGTGGGCTGCTTAGGTTTTAAGTGCCTCGCCCGGTAAGTTGATGAGGATGATACTGACCTGACAGGGTGGGTTATGATGAAGATTAGCAACAATAGAGGTGAAGCCCCTGCTGTGAATGGGACCCAGAAAATAATAACGGTTACTTCTAATAACTCTAACCATGTTGTGGTGGGCAGCTTCTAAAATGGCTCCCAATGATCTCTTCCTGCCAGTACTCGTGTCCTTGTGTAATCTCTCCACACTTGAGTGTGAGTTGGACCTAGTGAGTTGCTTCTAATGAACACAAGTGATAGGATGTCACTTCCGAGATTAGATTTACAAAGACTCTGGCTTCCATCTTGCTCACTGTCTCTTGCTCCCTCACTTGCCGGCTCTGATGGAAGCCATCTGCTCTGTTGTGAGTTGACCTAGGGAGAAGCCCACGTGGTGAGGAGTTGAGCAAGGTCACTGGCCAACCCCCAGGACAGAACTGAGGCCCCCAGTGCAACAGCCTGCAATGACCTGAATCCTGCCAACAACTACGTGAGTGGGCTTGAAAATAGATCTGAGCCTTCAGATGACACTGCAGCCCTGGCCAATAGCTTGACTGCAGCCTTGTCAGAGAAGCTAGCCAGAAAGCAAGCAAAGATACGCCTGGACTCCTGACCCACAGGAACTATGAGACAATAAACGTTCATTGTTTTAAGCCACTAAATTTTGGGGTGATTTGTTATGCAGCAATAGATAACTAAGACACCCTGGAGACAATAGATTAAATTAGACACTGGAAACAATAGATTAAGTTCAACCAGAGTGGCACAGGAAGTGTCTACCTAAATGCTATATCCTCTGGGAAGCTTTTCAAAATCCTCCTCTCTGAGTTAGGTGACCCTATTTTTCAAATGTTTCCCCAGCAGACTATACGCTACTCAAATCATCATATCGTCAGAGCTAACACAGTGAGTACTTCTTCACAACAAACTTATGAAGCAAGGACTACTATTGCCCCCATTTTATAGATAAAGAAACTGAGGCTCAGAGGGGCTCCGGAACTTGCCCAAGGCTTCATGGGCAAGTTATTATGTGGAAGTGCCGGGAAATCTGGCTAAAGTTTACATTTGTAACAATTATGCTATATGGCTCGAAGAGTCTTACCCACGTTCACAGATGGTAAGTGGATTCAGACTCAGGTAGCTGAATACTAGACATGGAGTTCTTAAACATTACCCTCTCTGGGTGTCTTCTATCTCTAGGCAATAAGTTGAACGTGCCTCACCTGGGATTCATCAGGGTCTGGAATGCCACCTACCTGTAAACACGAGGCTGGCATTTTCCAGTTCTTCTTGGGGAACTTTGAAGCTGAAGGACTCGTTGTAGAAAGGATCAATTGTGCCTCTTAAGAAGGATGTCTTCTTGGTTTTCACAAGCTTGAGTCCATGAACCAGTTGGATTTTCACAAAGGGGTCTGAGAATGGGACACAGCGTGATAGAATACTGGAGATCATGAAACCAAATCCATCCATCCATTCACCCATTCATCCTCCCAACCATCCATCCATCCTTTTACTTATCCACTCTTCCATCCATCCATCCATCAGTTCACCTATCCACGCATCATTTCACCGGCCTTTCACCCACCCTCTCTTCCATCCATTCTTCTACCCATCCAACTATCTAGCCATCCATCTGCCCATCTCTCTCACAGCCCAACCACCTATGCATCCTTTCATCTCTTTTTCCATTAATCCATCTCTCTTTCCATCCATCAGTCCAGGCATCTACCCCTTTCATTCATCCATTTCACATCCATCCATCTGTTATTCATTTCTCCTTTTTCCCATCCAATTGCTTATCTGCCCATCATTTCTCTCATCCTCCAGCCATCAAATATTTACTGAGCTCCTCTCTTGCATCAGGCATTGTGTTCGTTTTACAAACGAAGAAACTGAGGACTCAAGACGAGAAATGATTTGCTTAAGATCTGGCTAGTGGAGGAAAAGCCAGACCAAGAGCCTGTCCTGGCTTTCTGTCCCTGAGAACACATTATCATGTCAGTGAGCCCACAGCCCATACACAGGAGAATAGAGATGGCAGAATTATAACTATCATTCTTAGCTCACTTTACAGTTTACAAAGAGATTTAGGTACGTGATCTAATTTAATATTGTTAAACAACCCAATGAGATGAATACTGTTATTATGTCAATTTTTCAGATGGAGAAATTGAGGCTTACAGAGGTTAAGTAACTTCTCCAAGGCCACAGCATTTGCAGGCAGTAGAAATAGGATTTGGTTCCAGGCAGTTTGATGCTGAAACTCTTAATCATTTTATCATACCGACTATCCTTTGTGGTGAGTCTGAAACGCTGCAGCTTTAATACTGTTCTCTCCACGGGTTCTTTTCCGATCTGTTTTTATAATATGGTTTTTGAGAATGCAAGTTGTCTTCCAAATTCAGCTGTCACCTTATAGCGAAAGTAATTTATTTTAGCTATCGCACTTAGAGAGGACAGCATTTCCACCACTGAGCTGAAGAGATCCCAGCGACCATGGCTGCTTTCAAAGTAATATCCTTTGCTGGCATGAGAGAAGCTACATACAGATGGAATGTAATCTGTTCCACTTCATTAAAAGTCATGTTTGAATTGGTTGGCTATAAAGTAGACACTTTAATACAATATTCTTTTCTGAGCTGAGGTTTATAAAGATTTATACTACACTTGAAGCGAGCTGGGAAAAAACCTCGGGGTCTGTGCATCACTCTTGGTGATTAGAAGGCACAGTCAATGCATACTACTGCCCCCTGGAGCGTGATGTCTCTATTGCAGGCACAGCATCAGGAAAGGCAAGGAACCTCCTTGGGGCTGCGTGTGTACAAGGATCTAGATTTCAGTAGTTCTCACTCCTGGTCTTGGTCAAATCCCCACTTTGAATGGGGATACAGAGATGGCATCATTTACCGGCCTCATCCTAAGAGATATCTGATGGTTTATTTTCCCTCTTGAACTAACCTCCTAGTTCTGGATGTTATTTACCCTCACAGGGTCTTACTAATAGTATCCGGGATGCAGAAAAAGAAACCTGGGGCCCTGTGTCAAACAAAAATAGATTGCTTGTTAAAGAAAGAGAGGAAGGAGGGGAACGCACTGTACCTGACCCTTGGCTCACATCTGTCTGAAGAAGTTGCTTGGCTCGAATGACATCAACATTGAGTCTCCCGGCACTCGGGAGATAATTCAGTGACAGAAGCAGCTCCCCCAGCTCTACTTCATTCTGCAGAAAAAGGAAGCGGTCAGGAAGCTGCTTTCCTCTTATATCCCCTTTTGCAACCAGCACGCAGGAAATTGATTCCAGCAGCTCACGAACGGGCTTCCGTGGGTGGATCGGTTGACAGTGGGTGCCACTCTCTTGGACTTCCTTTAGCCTCTGCCCCCAATTATTTTCTTCCATCTATCTCAGAAAGTTCTTTCTGCTCTTAGCACACTCAACAGCAGCGACGACACAGTAACAACAAAAGCATCAGTAACGATAATAAATAAATGCTACCTGTCAAGTACTGTGTTAAGCACTTTACATGTAATCACCAGTTCAACCTTCAGAATGAGTCTGTGAGACATTAATATTACTCTCATTTAATAGACGAGGAAATTGAGGCTCAGAGGGGTTAAGGAGCATGTCCAAGGCCACACAGCTGGAAATCAGTAGTGCTGGTATGTGTACTCAAGGAAGCTGATTCCAGATATTCTGCCCACCATGCTAGTCCGCCTCCCAGCAGGACCCCTGGGAGGCAGACTACCCTGCAGGGCAACTCTCTGGGTGAGAAATGTGTTCTCCACCCGCAGTCCACAACAGAGCCCACGCTTCCGGCCTCACCATGGCAATGCTCGGCCTGTGACATCCCTTGTTAAAGGGGACCCATTCCCTTAACGTCAACACTGGCACACTTGTTGGAAATTCACCTAAGCCCCCAGTGCATGACTCCATACTTCCAAAAGTACCGAGAAAATAGGAGCCCCCGCCTTCTCTGTCCCTTTTTAAAAACTTTCTTTTATTGTAGAAAATTCCAACCATATACAAATGAAACAGACCAGTACAATGAATCTCTATCGCCCAGTCATAACAACTTATCAACATTTTGCTGAAGGATGTTTCATCTGGTCTTCGTCCGGACCGGCTGCTATAACAAAATACTGCAGCCTGGGTGGCTAAGAAACAGCAGAAATTTATTCCTCACAGTTCTGGAGGCCGAGATCAGGGTGCCAGCAGGGTCGGGTGGGGGGCCCCTTCTGGGTCACAGACTTCCCCTTATGTCCTCCTTGTGGAAGGTGCTAGGGAACTCTGTGGGCCTCTTTTATAAGGGCACTAATCCCACTCATGAGGACCCCTCCTTCATGACCTGATCACCTCCCCAAGGCCCCACCTTCTATAGAACACCATCACATTGGGCGTTAAGATTCCAACAAGTGAGTTTGGTGGCAGGACACCAGACACACACACACAAACATTCAGACCAGAGCACATCTACACCCTGGCTTGTAAAAAAATTTTAGCTGAATATTTTAAACCAAGTCCCAGACATGATGTCATTTTACCTGGATATCCTTCAGAGGGCATCTCTAACTGATAACGAAATTGAAACAAACATTTTTAGTACAGGAAATTTCCAATCGTATTCAAAAGGCAGAAGAGTAGAAGGAACCTCCCCAAATCCACCATCATTCAGCTTCAACAATTATCATCTCATGGCCATTCTTGATTTTCCTATAGTCTTATTCAAGTCCCCATATTATTCTGAAGTAATGCCCAGATATCATATTATTTTATCTGTAATATTTTAGTATGTATCTCTAAAAGACCAGCTTGATCTATCTGTCTATGTATCCACCCATCCATCCATTTACCATCCATCCATCCAACATCTATCCCTCCTCCAACCATCCATCCATCATCTATCCCTCCTCCATCCATCTACCCATCATCTATCCCTCCTCCATCCATCTACCCATCATCTATCCATCCTCCATCCATCCATCCATCCATCATCTATCCCTCCTCCATCCATCTACCCATCATCTATCCCTCCTCCATCCATCCATCCATCATCTATCCCTCCTCCATCCATCCATCCATCATCTATCCCTCCTCCATCCATCATCTATCCCTCCTCCATCCATCCATCCATCCATCATCTATCCCTCCTCCATCCATCCATCCATCATCTATCCCTCCTCCATCCATCATCTATCCCTCCTCCATCCATCCATCCATCATCTATCCCTCCTCCATCCATCATCTATCCATACTCCATCCATCCATCCATCATCTATCCCTCCTCCATCCATCTACCCATCATCTATCCCTCCTCCATCCATCATCTATCTCTCCTCCATCCATCCATCCATCATCTATCCCTCCTCCATCCATCTACCCATCATCTATCCCTCCTCCATCCATCATCTATCTCTCCTCCATCCATCCATCCATCATCTATCCCTCCTCCATCCATCATCTATCCATACTCCATCCATCCATCCATCATCTATCCCTCCTCCATCCATCTACCCATCATCTATCCCTCCTCCATCCATCATCTATCCCTCCTCCATCCATCCATCCATCATCTATCCCTCCTCCATCCATCTACCCATCATCTATCCCTCCTCCATCCATCATCTACCTCTCCTCCATCCATCCATCCATCATCTATCCCTCCTCCATCCATCTACCCATCATCTATCCCTCCTCCATCCATCATCTATCTCTCCTCCATCCATCCATCCATCATCTGTCTCTCCTCCATCCATCCATCCATCATCTATCCCTCCTCCATCCATCCATCCATCATCTATCTCTCCTCCATCCATCCATCCATCATCTATCCCTCCTCCATCCATCTACCCATCATCTATCCCTCCTCCATCCATCATCTATCTCTCCTCCATCCATCCATCCATCATCTATCTCTCCTCCATCCATCCATCCATCATCTATCCCTCCTCCATCCATCCATCCATCATCTATCCCTCCTCCATCCATCCATCCATCTATCCCTCCTCCATCCATCATCTACCTCTCCTCCATCCATCCATCCATCATCTATCCCTCCTCCATCCATCCATCCATCATCTATCCCTCCTCCATCCATCATCTATCTCTCCTCCATCCATCCATCCATCCATCATCTATCCCTCCTCCATCCATCTACCCATCATCTATCCCTCCTCCATCCATCATCTATCTCTCCTCCATCCATCCATCCATCATCTATCTCTCCTCCATCCATCCATCCATCCATCATCTATCCCTCCTCCATCCATCCATCCATCATCTATCCCTCCTCCATCCATCCATCCATCATCTATCCCTCCTCCATCCATCACCTATCCATTCTCCAGCCATCCACCCATAATCTCCATTCCTTTTGGTGTCAGTCATTTCAGCACCTTAATGCCACGTGGCATCTCTAGAACAATGCCTGGCACATAGTAGATACTCAATAAACATCTGTTGACTGGATAAACAGTCAAACCAAAAGATTTCTGTACCAAGAGAGTTAGTCCCCAAACAAGAAACAACCTTGCACATTAACTCAAGAGGTTGCAAACTGGCAGCCTGTAGACGCGCTCTGTTTGGCCCAGATTATGTTTAAACAGATAAATTACTGGATAATTATGACAAAATTCAAGAATCAAGATATTCCACATTTTTTTAAAATCTGAATTTCTTGCCTTTTTGAAAAAAATGGGAAGGTTTGGCAAGGCTGGGCTCTCATCCAGCCACAGTGCAGTGCTCCCCATGGTGGGACCTGCCCCCTGTATTTCACTAGGTCCCCACAGGTCCTCCTTCACCCCTTTACATTCCTGCTGTGCTGCCCCGGGCATCAAGCTTCCAGATTTTTTGACAGGAACGGCCAACTCAGTGTTCTGAGTAATCAAAGAAGTTCAGAACCCTTTACCCGGTTGCTAGGGGTTTCCTCCTTGTTCTCGAAGGCCTGGAAAAGGCAGCATCCTCAGGGCATGACCCTGCAGACCTATCTATCCTCAGGCAGGGAATGCTGAGAATTCTGCTGCGCCCAGCCCCAGGCCGGGGAAAAGCCGTTCCCTCCTTGTGGATTCTGATCCTCCCAGGTGACAAATCAGAGAGATGCCTGTCCTGCTTCTAAAGCTAATCAGCTTCTCATCTCCTGATGCAGACAGGGGTCAGGACTTGTAATTCAGTCCGCTGAGCCGCATAAACAGGGTAAACAACCGATTCTACAAATCTAGCATCATCGAGGGTCGTTTATTTAGAGATGGGCCCAGCTGAGGAACAATCTAGTATGGCGAGAAAGGAGCCTACATATATAGACCAGTGGTTCTCAACTGGGGACAATTTGGCCCCCCAGGGGACATTTACCAATGTCTGGAGACATTTGGGGTTGTCACAGCTGGGGTGGAGGATGCCACTGGCATCTCATCGGTAGAGGGCAGGGATGCTGTTCGACGTCCTGCAATGCGCAGGACAGCCCCCGACCCCCAAGCAAAGAATGACCTAGCCCAAAATGGCAATAATGCTGAGGTGGAGGAACTCTGGATAGACGAGAGAAGGGGGCGTAGATGTCTCTTTTATGAGAACAAAAAAAGTAAATGTCCTTTGACCCAATAATTGCAGGAACTTACCCCACAGATGTCCTCACACACGTGTGTCAAGATGTGCGCATAAGGATAATAAATACAATATCAGGACTCTGATGGACTGACTGCGGGCCTACTATGCGCCAGGACTGGAGAGCAAGATACAGTCCCTGCCTTTGTGGGACTTACACTCCACTGGGAGAGACAGACAATAAACAGACTAAAAAAGGCACAAACAGGCGATTTCAGATAATGCTAAGTACTAGGAAGAAAAATCCGGCAGGGTAAGGGAGGTGAGGGGCCTCTCCGGGCTGATGGAAATCGTCTGTATCTTGATTGTGGTGGTGGTTACATGGTGCCTTTGCCAAAAATCAACAAACTACATATTAAAAATGTATGTATTTATTGTATGTAAATTCTACCTCAACAAAGTTGATTAAAAGGGGGGATCTGAAGTAAGCAATAGGGCAGAACACTAATACTTGTCAAATCTGGGAGAGGGGTACAGGGGTGTTTGTTTTATTATTTTATGTTAGAAATATACATATATATATATATATTTTTTTAGGAAGATTAGCCCTGAGCTAACATCTGCTGCCAATCCTTCTCTTTTTGCTGAGGAAGACTGGCCCTGAGCTAACATCCGTGCCCATCTTCCTCTACTTTATATGTGGAACGCCTGCCACAGCATGGCTTGCCAAGCGGTGTCATGTCTGCACCTGGGACCCGAACTGGCAAACCCCAGGCCGCAGCAGTGGAACGTGCGAACTTAACCGCTGCACCACTGGGCTGGCCCCTTAGGTTAGAAATATTTTATTTAAAAACGTAAAATACATATTAAAATGGGAAGCAAGAAAAATCAGGAAGGGTAAGAGAATGGTGACTGATGGGCACATGTGGGAGCTGCTGTGTCAGCCAGGGAGGTCAGGCTAGGCCTCTCTGTGAGGTGGGGGTGGAAGAAGGCTGGAGGGAAGTGAAGGGGTGAAGTGGAGAGCGGGGTGCACCAGGCAGAGGGAACAGCAAGTGCAGAGAGGAACAACCTGCTGTGTTCAAGAACAGAGGGAAGGGGCCGGCCCCATAGCTGAACGGTTAAGTTTGCGCGCTCTGCTTCAGCGGCCCAGGGTTTCGCTGGTTCGGATCCTGGGCACGGACATGGCACCCCGCTCATCAGGCCATGCTGAGGCGGCATCCTACACGCTACAGCTGGAAAGACCCACAACTAAAATATACAACAATGTACTGGCAGAGATTTGGGGAGAAAAAAAAAAAAGAACAGAGGGAAGGCCAGTGCGGCTAGAATGTGGTAAGACGTGGATTCTGGAAAGGTCCATGGGAGCTAGAGAAAGCCGCTCAGTGGCTGACCTAGAGGGCATCTGCCCACCCTCTGAGGCCCTTACAAGAACTGAAAGGAGGGGTCGGCCTGGTGGTACAGCGGTTAAGTTCACATGCTCTGCTTTGGCGGCCCGGGGTTTGCTAGTTCGGATCTCAGGCACAGACTTACCCATCACTTATCAACCCATGCTGTGGCAGGCGTCCCACATAGAAAATAGAGGAAGATGGGCACGGATGTTAGCTCAGAGCCAGTCTTCCTCAGCAAAAAGAGGGGGATTGGCGGCGGATGTTAGCTCAGGGCTAATCTTCCTCAAAAACAAAACAAAAAACAACAACAAAAGAAGGGAAAGGAAGACCGCAAGGCAGCTCCTGGGCCCTCATGGTCTAAGGGCCCTGAAGCCCTTTCTAGAAAGGAGACAGCTGCTCTTTCCCTCCCCCAGGACCACTGATGGACCTTCAACCAGGCAGCTTCCTGGTGCCACTCCCTCTCTAAGAACAATGTTTATCATCTCAAGAAAAGCAAAGCTTATTTATCCCTCCTTCCCTTCGGAGGACACAAGCTCGCTGTCCTCCCCAGGTCCACCCCACCCCCAACACAGTCATATCAAGGTTTTCATGTTGCATTTTCCAGGGAAGGCTGCCATTGACCTAGCCACTCTCTCTCTCTCCTCCTCGTCTTGGGAAGGATCAATTTGCCAGCCAGTTGTCTGGAATTCCAGCAACAGTTGGTAGAAATAAAAAGAGGGCTAATTGAGCAATATCGAAGGGTTTGCTTATTTATCAAACATTTATTCAACAGTTACTGTGACCCAGGCATCGGGGACGTCGTGATTGTGCCAATTACAGAAAAGCTTTATTGAGAAGTCACCCTGGGCCAGGCACTGACGCCTGCACACTGAGGCGGGATCTCACTTCTTCCCCTCAACCACCCCAGAGGTTCTCATTTGACAGATGAAAGAAGTCAGGCTCAGAGGAGCGAGTGACAGGTACTCAAGATCCTAAATGGGGACAGGATGCAGGCGTTAACTCTTACACCGTGGTGCTGGAAATGGAAGCATCCCCAGCATCAACAATTCGCTCTACCAGGGGAGAGCAGGAAGATATAAAAACACACCAAAATTCCAGGGGCCTCACACTCACTACGATGGCTATACACAAAACAACCTAAACAGTCTGGCCGTTCCTCAAAAGGTTAAACAGAGAGGTACCATACGACACAGCCATCCCACTGCTGGGTGTACACCCAAGAGAACAGAAAAACTGGCACACGGATGTTCACAGCAGCTCTCTTCACAACAGCTCATCACAACATGACACCGCTTGGCACACCATGCTGTGGCAGGCGTCCCACATATAAAGTAGAGGAAGATGGGCATGGATGTTAGCTCAGGGCCAGTCTTCGTCACCAAAAAAAAAAAAAAAAAAGGTTAAATGGATGTTATGTGAATTTCACCTCAAGTAACAAGTTATAGGTCCTAAGTGTTAATGAGCCATGTGAACCAGACCTAGTGTAAGACAGACTGAATGAAGTATAACACATTCTTGGGAGTGGTGTGGTCAGGGAAGGCTTCATGGAGGAGGCATTTGAGTTAAGCCTTGAAAGATAAGTAGGATGCGTTAACTAACCTTATCATGGTAATCACTTCAAAATATATACATGTATCAAATCACTGTACGTCTTAACTTACACAGTGTTGTACGTCAATTATATCTCAATAAATCTAGAAAAAAGATAAGTAGGATTTTGTCCAGCAAACATTGCAGGGAACAGCATTCCACGCAGATGGAACAGAATCAGGGAACCCTTGGATGCAGCCCCCTTATCCTCTGTTGCTCTGGTCCTGAAGTTCTTGCTTTCATAACACAAAGTCCCAAGTAATTTGCTATTCATAACAAAGTAGCCAAAGATGGTTAATAACTTGGATTTCTAAAATAAATTAGTGAGGATTCTCCATTCAAGTAACATTGGCCTCATTCATGTGTATTCTTGGTTGGTTGGTTGTTTTTTAAGTGGGAAAGACACTGCTGGCTTCCCCCTTAGGTGGAACAGGTGTGTGTTCTGGGCCCCCTAGAAGCAGGGGATGCCCCTAAAACTCCACTTAAAATAAAAGAGAGAGAAATATATATTTTGGCAAGAATTTGATATTTCAGAAATACTAGTGATGTCATCCTTGTGGAAAAATTAGAATGCTGCTGGGACTTATAGTTGAGAATTATTATCTTGAGCGACATATAAGGAAAGGCTCCCTAATTTTCAGGGCTTGGCACCTCAAGGTTGGATCTTAACCCAGCCCTGGAGAAAGCGGAGGGTCCACACAGACATCAAAAGCTGCAGCTCCAAACGACCTGAGGGCAAAAATGGTCCTGGAGGTTTGCTGAAGCCAGTGTCTTCTTAGGCCCTTTTCCCTAGAAGAGGTATGTGATGCGAAATTGAAAAGCTGAGCAGTGTGGGCCGGCCCGGTGGCACAGCAGTTAAGTGCACACGTTCCGGCCCGGGGTTCACCAGTTCGGATCCCAGGTGTGGACATGGCACCGCTTGGCAAACCACGTTGTGGTAGGCGTCCCCCATATAAAGTAGAGGAAGATGGGCACGGAGGTTAGCTCAGAGCCAGTCTTCCTCAGCAAAAAAGAGGAGAATTGGCAGCAGATGTTAGCTCAGGGCTAATCTTCCTCAAAAAAAAAAAAAAAAAGAAAGAAAAGCTGAGCAGCAGCCAGCTAGGAAGGAACTTAGAATATGAGAACAGAAAAAGCAGGACCATCTAGCTCAGTGGCTCCCCCACCTGTCCCTCCCCTGCAGGATCATAGAATTTATGACAATCTTTGTGGACACCCATGACCTATCGGCACATTAACCTTACATCAACCTGGGGAATGGTGCCCTCCCCCTCCCCCTCCAGGGACATTTGACAATGTCTGGAGACCTTTCTTGGTTGTCCCAACTGGGAAGGGGGTTGCTACTGACATCCAGTGGGTGGAGGCCAGGGATGCTGCTAAAGAGCCTACAACGTACAGGACCCCCCCCCCCCCCCCCACCCAACACACAACAACCCGGCCCAAAATGTCAACAGTGCTGATGGTGAGAAATCTCGACGAAACCTATGAACTTTGCGCTGGTTCAGATCCTTCTCTCTTATACACGATTCCACCCTGAATGAACGTTAACAGCAACTGAAGACTTCCAATTTTTCTCCAGTAGATCTGAGGGAGGTCCGTTCACACCCTCAGCTGAGCTAGTCTCGGGTCTCCTCCAGATCGGCAGAGCCCAAAGCTCCAGCTACAAACCAAAGATCGAGCGACGATTTCCATCCTTCCGCTTCCTCCTCAGGCCTCTCTTCTTCGCTGCAAGCAGAAACCCAACCACCACATACAACACTCCCAGGAAGGGGGCTCAGCTGACCCAAGCAGAATGGATTGCTTATTCTGGAAGGATCTACAACTGATAAAGTCTCCGTTCTCCTACCCAAATTTAATCAGATGAGGCTGGCATGTCAGAGCTGGAATAATTTGGTCCAATACTCTAGGTTCATAAAAGAAAACTGAAGCAGGCCATTCTCTCACTTCTCAGCTGAACGCCCTCCATCACTCCTAGAAAGAAATCCAAAGCGCTCTGCCTAGTCTACGACAGGATTTGTCAACCTTGGCCCACTGTCATTTTGGGCTGGATCATTCTGTGTCAAGGGGGCTCTCCTGTGCATTGTAGGACGTTTAACAGCATCTCTGGTCTCTACCTACTAGATACTAGGAGCATTTTTCCCCCAATTGTGACAACCCAAAATGTCTCTAGACGTTGTCAAATGTCATCTGAGGACAAAATCACCCAGTTGAGAACAACTGGTCTGCCCGGATCTAAATCATTTGATCCCTGCCTACATTTCAGACCTCATCCACCAGCCACATCTGCCTTCTTTCCATTTCCTTGAAACCTCAAGACCATTCCTGCCCCAGGGCTGGCACCAGCTGTTCCCTCAACCTGGGACTCTCAACTCAAATGTCACCTCCTCCTCTAAGCTTTCCACAACCACCCAGTTGAAACCTGTCCCCTGCCTCCATCGCTTTCAATCCCATCCCCTTGTTTTCTTTCTTTCAGGGCACTTTGTCCTTATCTGATATTTTCTTGTTCCCCATAAAGGCAAGAACAGTGTCCATCTCGCCCCTACGACATTCATAGCACCTGGAACAACTTCAATCCAGACGACCATGAGAACAAGCCATGCAGCCCCCAGCACAGAGGCTGACGCTGCCCCATCGTGGTCCGAGAGGGGTCATCCAGTCAACGCTGCCACCTGCCCTATCCAGCCTCAAGAGACTGAAGCTGACGTGGGAGAAGGCACTGGGCGACTGGCGCCACGGCTACCCTTTCCTGTGAAAAGGCAATGCCACAAAGAAACAGGCCTCCTTTCCTTTTTTTAGAGCCTGATGAACTGAATTTGGTTGAACCACGTGGGGTGGGCTTGGGAGAACTGAAATAGACCATCCGTGAATTACTCAAATGAATTCAGAAGCCAGCCTGCAAGCTCCCAGCAGCCGGCTTGGGCAAACGCTGCTTTGCTCTCCACCCAGACAAAAATCCCCACAGCCTGTGAACGCAGTGAAGTTCGAATCAATAAAAAGGAAATCAAAGAAAACCGTTTGGGACAAAAGACACTTTCTGGGGAAAACAACAGCCGGGCGCTCCTCCTGCCATGCTTTGAAGTGCTTCTAAACAGACTCCCACTCTCCCTCACCCAGCAGAGGGCTTCAGACGCCTGTACACCACTTCCAACAATGCCCAAACACAGCTGCTCCGCGCCCGCCTTTGTTCTCAGGGGCTGGGAGAAACCTTCTGTCTCTTAATTTACTGCACAAACAATGGTAAAAGAGGAATGGAGTTTTTCAAAAGCAAAATCCAACCACAATCTCAGCACTTTGCACGTTTCATCACTTGCTTTCTTTTCTCCCCCCCCCCCCCCACCCCGGACAACGAAATAAATGGACACACATTTTCCATGTTACTGCCTAGACATCCTAAGTAACATTTTTAATGTCTACCTAGCATCTTCCATTAGACTGAAATACTGTAACTTATTTTAACCATTTTTCTATTGCTAAGTACTCAGGTTATTTTTAATGACCTAAAATCCAGCGCTTTGGCATTTTTCTTCTTTTAGATTACACCCTTCTAATAAAACCCAGGAGTGGGCTCACTGGCTCAGAGACTATATCAAGATCTAGCAAAAATATCCAGATGTTTTTCAGCCGCTCAGTATGAACTGCCAGACTGTTTGCCAAAAGGGCTGAACTAACTTCACAGCCACCAGCAGCAAGTGAGGACAGGAGTGTCCCTACCACGTCACCAGCACTGGGTATTAACATTTTGACAAATGGGCATGGGATCAGCGTGGTTGCTCAAATATTTTTTGTTTGCATTTCTTTGGTTGAATATCTAGTCATATATCAATTTAACTGCATTTCCCCTTTTTCAAGGAAACACTGCCTTTCTGTCTTTGTGAGTTCAATGCCCTCCCTCTATGTATATGCCTACAGCCTAGCTGACAATGCGCATTTTGTGCTGGATTGTATTTATCTGTTACTATCAGGCTTTCTAATTATTCCCATCCACTGAATATCTTCCTGTGGATTTAGTTTGTATTTCCCCGGCTGCTAAAAACGTTGAGCATCTTTTCATGTTCATCAGCCAATTATACTTTCTCTTCTCTGAAAACCCTGTTCATTTCATTTTTTCTATTGGATATTCGTCTTTCTCTGATTCATTTATAAAAAAAGTCTGTAAATATGATAGATACTAAATTATTCACCAGTTATATCTTGCTATGGTGTGAACTGTGTCCCCCCAAAATTCATAGGCTCCAGCCCCAATCCTCAGTATCTCAGAATGTGACCTTATTTGAAAACAGGGTCATTGCAGATATAATTAGTTCAGACAAGGTCATCCTGGAAGAGGGTGGGCCTTTACTCCAATCTAACGGGTGTCCTTATAAAAGGGGGAAATTAGGACACAGACGTGCCCACAGGGAGAATGTCACATGAAAACCGGAGTGACGCTGCCACAAGCCAAGAAACTACCAGAAGCCAAGAGAGAGGCTGGAACAGATCCCTTCTAGAACCTCAGAGGGAGCGTGGCCTGCCGACATCCGGATCTGGGTCTGCCAGCCTCCAGAACTATGAGACAGTAAATTTCTGCTGTTTAAGCCACTCTGTTTGTGGTTCTTTGTTACGACACTCCTAGCAGACCAATACATGTATATAGCAAACAAACTTCCCAGTTTATGGCTTGCTCTTTGATTTTTTTTTTTTACCATATTTTCTGATGAGCAGAATGCATAATTTTAAGAGCAGTAGAACGTACCCATCTTCTTCCTCTGTGGTTCACACTTTACGACTTTTTTAGAAATGCTTTGCTACGCTAAGGTTGAAGAGATATTCTCCTTTTCTTCCTCCTAAAACTTAAAGTTTGGCCTTTCAAATGTAAGTCCTTGGGCCGTCTGGACTTGGTTTCAGTCTGTGGTGGGAGGTAAGGCTCCGTTTTCTCTTTTGAGGTAGTGACCATCTTTTCTCCTGTCTTTCTGCCCCACGAGGCCGTGAGTTCACTGAGGACAGGGATCTTACATTACTTCCATCCATGTCCCCAGGTACAGAACAGACCCTTGGTGGATGCTGGCCAAGAGAAACGTTTGTTTATATCCTGCGTATGAAGCTAAACCTCCCAGGGAAGATGGGAGAGACGCTCCATCTCCTGATGTCTGAGAGTTTATGTCTAGGACTCAATGGCCATCCAAATTAGATCAACCCACTTCAGACCCACTCAAGCATCTCGAAAGAGTGAGGTATTAACTTTATCCTAAAGTGGGCTCCCAGTGAGCGTCTTGTAATAGAGACGGCTGTTCTGGCACAGATTGCTCCGGAACACGCAACGCTATCAACCCAAACCTGAAACGACAGGCAAGGAGCCTTGTCCCCAGCCACCCCGTGTGCAGAACGAAGGACCAACAGTGGAGAGAATTATGCGAGGGAGAGGAGCCAGGATGAGCCAGCAGGGTCCAGCCCCCAGATCCTTCTGGCTGCTCACTCCATTTCCGCATAGAAAGGCCCCCTCTGCTTCTCTGTCCCTACCCAACCTCGGATCCAGCTCAACCATCCAGTCAACAGATATTGACAGAGTATCTACCACATGTCGGGCACAGGGCTAGCATACAATAGGAGCTCAATAGTTATCCGATGACTGGGCGACTGTGCTAGTCACAAAGCGCACAGCAGTGAGCAAGACGGTCAAGGTCCCTGAAGTGCACTTCCTGACAGTAAACATTACTTAATTCATGATTATGCATAACATGAATTATGAGATGATTTTCTAGCACTGTGATGTGTGCTACGATGAATAACAGAGTGCTGTGGGAGCTGACCTCCCTAAGACTCCTCTGCAGAAGTAGGAACAGGAGTTAGAGGGCCCTGGAGCAGGCACACAGGGCAACTGAAAAGACCAATACAGACAAGAGAAGGGGGGCAGAGGGGCGGCTGCGGGGCAGGGGGGCAGAGCTGAGACTGGGGAAAAAGATACGTCAGCTCATGCTTTCCTGCCAGGTAAGGAGTTTCGACTTATCCTGAGGAATAGGGAGCCACAGAAGGCTTTAGGCAGACAGTCACCTAATTAGACGTGCATTTTTAAATGATCTCTCCGGCTACACTTCCTCCTCTTCCGACGGTTCTGGCCATCTCTCCTTCTGACTCCCTCTTTGACGCGTGTTATAATCATTCACTTCCCTGCACCTCTCGGAACAAACTCTTTTAGGAGCCTCTTTTACTTTTCACGTGGTATAATTTCTGCAGGGAGGGACCACATCTTTTATGTTCTCACCCACCTCTCTTTCCTCCCCCAGTAACTGGAGGTGGCATGTTGGTGTGGGTTAAACATCGTCCCCTAAAAAGACATGTTGAAGTGCTAAGCCCCTAGTACCTATGAACATGACCTTATTGGGAAATCAGGATTTTGCAGTATAATCAAGTCGAGACAAGGTCATAGCAGAGGAGAGTGGGCCCTGGATCCAATATGACTGCTGTCCTCAGAGGAAGAGGAGAGACACGGACAGAGAAGGGCAGAGGACGCCACGTGGCGACAGAGGCAGAGATCAGGTGATCCGTCTACAAGCCAAGGAACGCCAAGGATGGGCCCACCTCCAGAAGCTGGGAGACGGGCCTGGAACAGAATCCCCCTCAGGGCCTCCGGAAGGAACGGACCCTGCCAACACCTTGATTTTGGACTTCCAGCCTCCAGAACTGTGACAGAATAAATTCCTGTTTTTAAAGCCACCTGGCCTGTGGTCATTTGTTTCTGCAGCCCCGGGAAACTGATACAGAGGCGGATGAAGCCAAAAGGCTGAGCCACAGACTTAATTCCAATGCCAGCTCTACCAGGTACTGGCTGTGTGACCCTGCACATGTGGCTGAACCACTCTGAGCCTCATTTTCTTTCCTCCTGGGGAAAACAGGGGACATTACACCCCACAAAGTTCTAGTGGAGAATGGCTCTTCTTGAAGTTCTTCTCGTGGTCCACTGGACAGCGGTCTCTCCTAGTTTTCTGCTAACCTTCCACCTTCTGTTTCTGGGTCTTCTGCAGAGCTCTTATTCCTGCTCCCCTGCCCTTAAATGTAGTTCTCCCCAGAATTCAACTCCTGGCCACCTTTCTTTTACATTATACAGTGTCCCTTAGTAATTTGGTTGATGCCCAGGGTTGTAAGTATCACATTTACTGTGTGGGCCAAACAGGCTGATTTCTTTTGAGTTCTAGTCCTGCCTAAGCCTGATAGGTTTTCTCTTTCTCCTTTCCTTTCTTCCCTTCCAGAAACATCTCTATTGAACATCTGTGATGGACCAGGCACTGGGGGGCCAGTGGTGAGCAAGACAGAAACAATCCCATCCTCTTGAAGCTCACATTGCAGTGGAGGAAACAGATAATAAAGAAATCAGTTTGTAATGTCTGCGAGAAGTAAGTGCTATGAAAAAAAATCAAGCCGCTTAAGGAGATAGAAAGTGATGGGGCTGCTCTTAAAGAAAGCAGCCAGGGAAGGCCTCTCTGAGATGGTGATATTGAGGCCAGACCTGAATGAGGAAGGAGGGAGCCATGAAATTGTCTGGAGGGAGAGCATTCCAAGCAGAGACAGCAAGTGCAAAGGTCCCGAGGCAGGACCATGCTTGGTATGCTTGAGAAACCCAGCAAAGCTGGTTTGGAACAGAATGAGGGAGACCATGAACAGGTGGGAAAAGGTTGGAGGAAGAAGCAGGGTCTGGGGCCTGTTTAGAATTTCTGTCGAATGAGATGGGAAACCACATCAGACAGGAGCTGATACTCATTCTACTGCATTCCCCTAGCTGCTGTGTTCAGAATACATTAAGTGGGGCAAAAGGATGCAGCAGGGAGACCTGTACAGAGAGTTAAAAGAATCCAGGTGGGACATGATGGTGGCATGGAGCAGGTGGTGGGAGTGGCAGGGACTGAGAGAGGCTGGTAGGGCTGACGCGATTTGCTGATGGGTGTAGGATAAGACTCCTCAGTTTGGGGGTAAATGGTGGTACCACTAATGGATACAGGGAGCAGGCGTGGAGGAGCAATTTGGAGAGAAATCAAGAGTTCAGTCTTGAACGTGCTATGAGCGAGGGGTCCATCCAGGCAGGGGTCAGGCCCAGGCTGGTCAAGTTCAGTGTTTCCCAAGCTGCCCTCAGCAGAAGCACCACCCGGGGCTGCTCATGAAACAGAGCACTGGGCCCGCCCTGAACCTAATTGCTCACATTCTTCAGAGGAGGAGACCGGGAATTCGTGCTTTCAACAAGTGCCCCAGAAATAGCGGTAACAGGTGTTTCCAGCGAAGGGATCAGAGATCACTCAGAGAGCTTTAGCTGAGTGCAGGGCAAGTCTCCACGTGGATGCTCCATGGTCATCCTCATCACCCCGCGCCCCCCTGCTCACCGCCCCTCCCACCTCACCATCCAGCACCGCCAACCAGCAAGCCCCTCAACGCAGCCAACTGAGCAGGATCCTGGATGCCTCCCGCACCCTCTGCCTTCATGTCACTTCCAACGACGACACCACCTTGACTCCGAGCCCAGCCCTGCCCTCAGTCACACCCGGTGGCCTCGCCCACCACAGTCAAAGGTCACCCACCTCTGTTCTCACTCATCTCTCAGCCAGTGGTTTTAAACCGGGCGATCGTGCCCCTGGGGACATCTGGCCATGTCTGCAGACATTTTTGGTTGTCACAACTGGGGGACAGGCTGCTACCGGTATCCAGTGGGTAGAGCCCAGAGATGCTGCTAAACATCCTCCAGCGCACAGGACAGCCTCTCCCCAAAGAGAATGATCAGCCCAAGATGTCAAGAGTGCTGAGGCTGAGATCTAACTCATCTGATCTAAATCGAACTGGCGTCCAGAAGGAGCAGCTAAAATGCAAACCTGACCAGGTTCCCCCCTGTTTTTTATCTTTTAATGGCTCCTGCCCACCTCGGGAGAAATGCTGTCTATGAGGTTCTTCATCCCCCAATTTCAGTTTCCCTCAATCTTATGTTGCACCATTCTTCATAGGGTCAAATTATGTGCCAGGCAAACAGAACATTCCAGACTGCCCAAACTCCCTCCTGCTCCCACCCCACCTACAAGTGGGCACAGGTGCCCCTCCAGGTGTTCTCACAGGTCCCAGACTTACCTCTAAGAGGAAGTGCTCCCAACAGGTCATGCATCCCACAAGCAGAAGCTCTACTCTGAGCCAGGGAGTGGCACAGCACGGGCACAGAGCGGTGAATGAGTTCCCCGGGAAGCCCATCCCAGGGAGGTGTCAGCATAGGGCACAACTTAGGACTCCGGGTTCTAACTGTCACCTTCTGTCTAGATCATGAGCCCACACCAGAGCTTAGACATGGGAAACCCTCCTAACCTGTTCACTAAATAAATGAATAACCACAGCAGAAAACATCGACCGAGTACTTCTGCACCACACATGGGGCTGAGCATGCGGCATCTATTATCTCATTCAATTCTGAAAAGAACCCTTTGATAAGGATGATGATGATGACGATGACGATGACGTTGATGATGATGTTGATGTTGATGATGATGATGGTGTTGATGATGATGATGATGATGTTGATGATGTTGATGATGATGATGGTGTTGATGATGATGATGATGATGATGATGATGTTGATGATGATGATGGTGTTGATGATGATGATGATGATGTTGATGATGTTGATGATGATGATGGTGTTGATGATGATGATGATGATGATGATGATGTTGATGATGATGATGGTGTTGATGATGATGATGATGATGTTGATGATGTTGATGATGATGATGGTGTTGATGATGATGATGATGATGATGATGATGTTGATGATGATGATGGTGTTGATGATGATGATGATGATGTTGATGATGTTGATGATGATGATGGTGTTGATGATGATGATGATGATGATGTTGATGTTGATGATGATGATGGTGTTGATGATGATGATGATGATGTTGATGGTGTTGATGAGGATGACGAGGATGATACCCAACTTTACTGAGAGCACACCATGTGCCAGGCACAGAGTTCTAAGTGCTTTCCTTTATTTTCCCATTTAATCTTCACTACAACCCTCTGGGAGAGGGACTATTATTATCCTCATTGTACAAATGAGTAAACTGAGACCCTGGAGGGTTAAGGCACGTGCCTAACATCACACAGCAACCAGACAGCAGAGCCAGAGTGCAATACAATAAATATCTATTTGGTCTTTGTCCCCAGTTCCTGGCATATAGCTCCTAAAACCCTTGCAATCTCCAGAGTGATGAGTGTCTTCTGTATGGTAATGAGAGGACTGGTGGTTGGGGGTCCCTAGAAAGCTTCAGGATGGAGGCTGGTCGCCAGAAAGACCAAGGCACGATTAGAAGGTTCAGACACTCAGCCCGAATCCCCATCCTCTGGGGATGGGAGAGGGGCTGGGGGCTGAGTTCAGTTGCCAATGGCCAATGATTTAACCAATCGTGCTTACGGAATGAAACTTCTATAAAAACTCCTAAATAACACAGTCTGGAGAGCTTCTGAGTTAGCCAGCCCATCGAGGTGCTGGGAGGGTGGTGCACCGGAGAGGGGATGGAAGCTCCACACCCCTCCCCGAATACCCTGCCCTATGCCTCTCCCCGATTTGGCTGTTCCTGAGTTGTATTCTTTATAATAAGCCAATAATAGTAAGTAAGGTGCCTCCCCAAGTTCTGTGAGCCATTTTAGCAAATTACGGAACCTGAGGAGGATGTCACAAGGACCCCTCATTTATAGCTGGGTCGGTCAGAAGTACTGGTGACAACCTGGGGCTTGCGATGGCATGTGAAGTGGGGGCAGTCTCATGGGACTAAGTCGTTAACCTGTGGGGTCAGCTAACTCCAGGCAGTTAGCGTCAGAATTGGACAGCACTGTAGGACACCCAGTGGGTGTCTGGAGAAATGGAGAACTTGTGGGTGTGGAGAAAAATCCCCATAAATTTGGTGTCATCAATGTTACGAGTCAGAACAGTTTACAGGGTAAGTATCTAAGGAAGCTGACTCCAGATTGTGCACTCTTGACAACTATGCTCTTTGGCTTTTATCCCCACTGAAATGTGAGGCTCAGAGAAGTCAAGTAACTTTCCCAAGGTCACACAGTGAGAGTCCCCTGTGACAACACCAGTGCCCTGCCTAAATGCTCAGTAAATATTTATCGAATGGATGAAGGAGTAAGTGGTCAAGTCAGGATTATGAGAAACTGCACTTTCTCTCAGTCTGGGGTTTGGGGAGGCCCTACAGGAGGTGTCTCTCTATTCAGCATCCCTCCCCCTTATTCCAGTATCAGAACCTCTTTGGCTGGGTCCGGGTGGGGCTAACCCTGGGCATTTGTCCCCGCCTGGCTAGAGTACCCTTCTCTCCCTGGCCAGGAGACTGGTTCAGAGATGGCTGTGTGACCAAACCAGCCAATCAGAGTCCTCACCCATGTGGGGGTGTGGGAGGTCCAATTCTAAGATGGCCCCCCAGGCTGGGCCCCCTGGTGTACATATACGCCCTGTACAATCCCCTCCCCTTGAGTGTGGGTGGGACCCCTGAATATGATTGGACATCATTCTCACAATTAGACTAATTATATGACAGAGGTAAGAGGATTTTGTAGAGGTAATTAAGGTCCCCCAACTCTGAATTCATCAAAAGGGAGATTATCTTGGGTGGGCCTGACCTTATCAGGCAAGCCCTTTCAAAGAAGATTTAGAAGTCAGAGAGAGAGCGGCAGCAGACACGCTCCAGTTCAGGTTCCAGTTGGCCCCAAGGAAGTAAGCTGCCACGTGTGGAGAGAGCCACGGGGCAGGAACCGCGGGAGGCCTCCAAGAGCTGTGGGCTCTGTCCTACAACCCCACAAAACTGAAGTCTGCCGATAAACAGTGGGCTGGAAAGAGGACCCCCGAGCCCCAGATGAGATCAAAGCCCCAGCCAACACCTGGATTTTAACCAGGGGAGATTCTGAGCAGAGGACCCAGCTCCGCCATCCCTGGAGAGGGGGAGGCAATGAAAGGGTCTTGTTTTAAGCTGCTACCTTTGTGGTTGTTACACAGCAAAAGAAAACTAACGCCGGGTGCCAGGCTGTGAACTGGCTGGTGGCTGTTTCTTCTAAGAACAGAAAGAGTCAATCTGAGGGAGAGAGAAAGAGAGAAAGGCGGCCCCAAATCGAGCCACAGTGTAAGCATAAAATAGACAACGGATCCCACGATTTAGTATGAAAAGAAGAATGTAACACTTCACACTAATAATTTTTTATAAATTGATTACATGTGAAAATGCTAACAGTTTAGACACGTTAGATTAAATAAAATACGCTCGAATAAATTTCGCCTGTTTTAGTTTTTTAACGTGGCTACTGGGAAATTTAAAATTACATCCACGGGCTCACGTTCCATTTCTGCTGGACAGTCAGGTCCCTGGACATCCGCTCAAGAGGGTCCCAGAGCGTCCTGGGTTCACGTTTTCCTTTGCTTCTATGATCTACTCCCCTACCCTTTCCATACCACCTTCTTTTTCTCCAAGAGCCTGGTAGGAATTCCGCCTCTGCCATTTACCGTGTGATCCTGGACGGGTTCCCTGAGCCCTGGCCTCCGTTCTCTTATCTGTACAATGGCGATGGTAAGAATGCCTACCAGACACAGCTGTTGAAGGAGTTAAGCGGGGTCACGGATGGGAAGGGCTTAGAGCCCAGCATTTAGTGAGTGGACCTATTATCATTTTATTTATCCTTTCCCTTAAGCTGGCCAGACTCAGTTTTCCTGCTGCTTGAAATGGAAAGACCCTTGTCTTACGGCCCCACTAATTTCTACCTCATGTCATAGTTACTGATGGTTTCAGACGTAACTCCAGGTGATGAGGAAGTCCTGAGCTCCCGAGTCACTTATGTCCAAGTCCTGGTTCCACCAGCATTTTGACAAGGCAAGTCCCGCACCAGCCTCAGTTTCCTTGTGTGTAAAATGGGTTGATCCTCGCTCCTCACAGGCTTGTATGAGAATTCAGCAGGCTCACGCGGGGAGAATGCTTCCCACGGTGTTGGGAAACAGCAAACGTCGACAAGTGCTCGCCATTTGTTGTGTTATGATGAGACTCTCAAGGGGAAGGACTGGATCTTTCTCGGGTTTGTGGGCCCAGATCCTGCCGTCCGCATGTGTTCAATCAATGGTGACGACCCGTGGAAACTCTGGACCTCTCCCTCTGTGAACAGAGCCCCAGCATTCTGAAGCCAGATGCACGGGCCACCCAACCCTCCAGCCACTCCGAGCTGGGGCTTCATCTTCTCGACCCAGAAGGAGTGGATGAAGTGCTTGGCTGGCAAATGTTGCTTTAATCTCCTTGGTCAAACTGAATCCCCGGCCCTTGGCTAGGAAGAGCTCAACACAATCATCACAGCAATGACCAAAAGCGACATTTACCGAGTGCTGACCAGCAGCTGGTGCACACTGACTGAGGCCTTGCTACGTGCGGGGCCCACGTGGACACCACAGGCATTATCAGATGCCACCCTAACCACAACCCTTGAGGTCGGAGTGGCTATTCCTGCCATTTTCCAAAGAAGGAAGCTGAGCCTCCGCGAGGCAGGGTGCAGACCAAGAGCAGATGCTGGGATCTGAAGGCAGCCTCCTCCACCACTAGCTTCATGGCTGTGGGCAAGATACTCCAACTTTCTGTGCCTCAGTTTCTCTAACTGCAAAATGAGGATAATGATAGTCTTTGGGTGTTTTTAAACTTACATGGAAAGCCGTAGAACAGTGCCTGGTCTGGAAGAGTCAGCAATTACCATTATGATCAGCCACGTGGAGCAGGTGCCCAAGGTCACACAGCTGGAAGTGGTTGGGCTGACCCTGGCCTGAGGATTATGGGGCCGCAGAACCCTGCCCTTGACCTCCAGACAGCACCACTGTGCACACAGGTCAGGGTCTGTGCTTTGAGTCCCACATGAACTAGCCCTCTGACTGCTAGCCAGCACACCACGCAATCTCCATTTTACAGATGAAGAAACTGAGGCTTAGAGGAGGTAAGTTACTCTCGCCGGCCCACACCTCTAAGAGGGTGGCAAAGCTGGGACTTGAATCCAGGTCTGGATGACTCCAGAGCCTGTGCTCCCTTCTCTTGTAAGGTACAGCAGTGTGGCACAGTGGCAAGACCTCCCGCCTGGAAGTCAAGCAACCTAACTCTAGTTTCATTCCTGTCACTGAAAGCTGTGTGACCTCGGACAAGTCACTCAATCTCTCTGGGCTGCAGTTTTCTCACCTATAAAACAGAGTTGCGCCAAGTCATCTCTGGTTCCCCTTCTGGTTCATATTATAACTGGGAATCAAAAGCTTGTGTTGAGTTCTGAAATGTAAACTCCATTTCTATGTCAGGGGAGGAAAACCAGAAGGACCACATGAAAAGAAACTTCTAGTTAATACTGCCTTGTAAGGCTCTGGCCTGGGCCCAGCCGTGGTTGCATAGTATCGCCAAAACACTGCTGTTCACCAGACCGGGGCAGGAAATGCCTTTAACACACACAGAGGTCAGGATTCTGCTGAGAGGGTCAAGGCTGACAGCAGCTCGGGGCATGTCAGAAACCAACATCTGCCTGGTCAAGGGCCTTCCTGTTATAGCATTAGGTGCTGAGTGACCTCGAAATACAGCAGGCAGTCAGGAGAGGCTGGGTACCAGTCCAGGCAGTTCCCAGGCACTTGGCCCAATCAGCACTTAACTCTGAGTGCCTTGAATCATCAACTATTGCATAGTGATTAAGTTTGGTTCATTCCACTTCGGCAGCCTGGATTTGCAGGTTTGGATCCCAGGCATGGACCTACACCACTCGTCAGCCATGTTGTGGCAGCATCCCACATATAAAATAGAGGAAGATTGGCACAGATGTTAGCTCAGGGACAGTCTTCCTCAGCAAGAAAAAAAAAAAAAAAAAGAAGGGCTGCCCCATGGCCTAGTGTTTAAGTTTGGTGCACTGTGCTTCAGCGGCTCAGGTTCAGATGCTCGGCACAGACCTACACCACTTGTTGGCAGCCATGCTGTGGCGGTGATCCACATACAAAACAGAGGAAGGCTGGCATGATGTTAGCTCAGGGCAAATCTTCCTCAGCAAAAAAAAAAAAGGTGTTAAGTTCCTTCTATTTTTCTCTGCCTGGGGCATGGTTAAGATCCAAGTGTGTGTTATGCACACAGTCATGTGATGCATAACAACGTTTTGGTCAACCTCAGACCACACATAACAAGATGGTCCCATAAGATTAGTACCAAAGAGCCTAGGTGTGTGGTGGGCTGTACCACGTAGGTGTGTGTAAGTACACTCTACGATGTTTGCAGAATGACGAAATCGCCTGACACATTTCTCAGAACGTATCCCCGTCATTAAGCAACCACGACCGTATATTGAAACACAAACTAGATTCTAAGGCCAATTCTTCATGGCCTCAATCTCAGCTGCTCTCCAACCTGTCCTTCCTCTTTCTGGCGTCCTCTCTCCTCCTTCCCGGGGCCTGAGCACCCAGACACCACTTATTCAGTGTATATCACGCCTGGGGCTTAGCCTGCTGACCTTGGGTTTTCAAGAGGCAATGCAGTGGAGCAGAGTGGCCAAGAGCACAGCCTCCGGAGCTGGACAGGCTGGGTTCAAATCCCAGCTGCGTGATCTTGGGCGTGTTATTTAACACGTGCCTCAGTTTCCCCATCTATAGAATGGGATGATGATAATAGTTAGTAGAACAGAAGTGCTTAGACTCAGGCCTGGTACTGTGTCAGAGTCA
Source organism: Equus caballus (assembly GCF_041296265.1). Lineage (NCBI taxonomy): Eukaryota > Metazoa > Chordata > Mammalia > Perissodactyla > Equidae > Equus > Equus caballus. Next base: position 39,371,914 of record NC_091696.1, on the reverse strand, counting down.
GCATCATTACGTTATCTTCACAATGCCCCTGCAACTCCCCAGGCAGTAAGCATTATTACCCCCAAGTGAGAGGTGCAGGCAAAGCTGGGACCCCAACCAGCTCAGTCTAACTCAAGAGCTGATGCTCTTTAGACGATGATATTCATTCCATTCAAAGAGCATCCCCTGAGCTTCTAAGTGCCAAAGACACCGAGAATAAATAACCACCAAAGCTGATGTCCATGGAGTGGTGACCCCACCCCAGGGTGTGGCCGAGCCTTTAGCTGAGCATTGACAGGATGTGGAGGGGGGACTTCTCCTGTTGACCCCAGAACTGTCCCGAAGCTGGGGACAAGGGAGACGCACCGAGAGCCAGCAACAACTGGGGCCCAGCACCCCGCTGTGAGGTTTTTAGGGGCAGAGACCGGGTCCTGTGGTATTCACGCTGTCCCCATCTCCCACCTCTATAAGCAGAAGGGTAGGCACTGGCCAAGCTGGGAGGGCTGGGGACTGTCCACGCTCATCCACCCAAAAGCCGACAGAGATGGCTGCCAAGAGAGCCGCTCGCGAAGCCCAGCCGACTCCTCAAGGAGACAGGCACCTTCCTCTCCGCGGCCATCTGCTCAGCCAAGGGTCTTGCTCATCTGCCTTGCACCTTCCTGACCAGAGGCAAGGAGAACGGACGGAGGTGGCGAGCAGCACAAAGGGGCAGCATGGAAGGCCCTGTGCTCAGAGCCCTCGAGGTGGCCGGAGGAAGTGTGGGGATGCTGGAGGGGCGGCCCAGCCCTGACCACATCCCTCAGGACCCCTGAGCTCCTCCCGCCAGCCCGGCATCTCTCCACCCATCCTCTCTCCCCGTGTGCACAAGCTCCCCTGGAAGCTCCCTCAACCCCTGCCTGCCGGCAGCCAGTGAACAAGCACCGTGGCACCGTGAGCCCTCGGCGGGCTCCACCGAGCGCCCACAAGGATCACAATCCAGGGCCACAGTGTTAACTTGCCCGAGAGCACGTCCTTCATTGGTCTCCTTTCGCTCCTTCCCTTCTGGTTTTCCTTGCCATCCCCCCCAAATGAAACACTCGCACTCAAATTTCGGTCTCAGGGTCTGTTTCTAGGGGAGCCCAATGCAGAACAGGTGACTTTCCCATGGGGGAGCGAGCCCCAGAGAAGGGGGCTGGGTTGGCGCCATCTGACTGGGGCCCGTCCCCCAGGGCTGCTCCCTGGTGAAGGGACCCCAAGAGGAAGAGGCCATGGGATGCACTCCCAGGGCCAGGACGGCCCCCGCCCACTGCCAGAACCTTCCAAACAGTGGACACACGCCTGCCCCAGGACCAGCTCTTGAACACATGCCAGTTTCCTCAGTGGGGATGTCAGCCAGAGACACAACAACGACAACAGAGAGAACTGAGGTGTGGCCGCGATGCAAGAAGGCGTTCACTCTTCCTTCTCTTAATCCACACTGCCTCCCGCTTAAAGCCCACCAGGGGTGGTGATGGGCAGCCCTCCACCAGAGTGAGGACAGAGCTGTGCCGGCCCACGACCAGGCCAGGCCCCTGAGAGTCCTCCCTGGGACTTCCAGAACTTTCGGAAGCGAGGACCTCTCTTTCCACTGGCGTGCCCAGCTGACAGGAGGCAAGGCTGAGGCAACTTGTGGCCACTTCTGCTTCCTGAGAAGAGAAGCGATGGAGGAAGGCGGAGCTGAGGAACATTCTGGCTGAGAAAGATTCCCAGGGCACCTCCCCCGACCCCAGGCCCACTGCTGCCAGGAGCCCACACGACCCCAGACTTGCCTCTTGGGCCAAAGTGAGTTTGAGACGGGTTCTGTCACTCTGAACCCAGATTCCCAAGAAAAAGAGATTTACAGGGCCACCCACAAAAGGAAGTCTCGACGTCAGAGTCACACAATTTTTCTTTCTATTGCTCAAACAACACAGCCGTTCCCACCGCCGACACCTATCTTGGTTACCAATTCAGACGCCCTTTGGCCATTTCCAGAAAATGCAATCACTGTGGGGATCTTGAGGAAAGCCACGAGCACCCTCAGACTCTGAAGACATTCCTAAAAGACAGGTTCAGAGCAGATGCAGAATTCCTTCCGAGGGCACGGCTCCAAAGGTGGAAGGAAGCAAGATGCACTGATACCAAGATGTGGGTATTCTTAGGAGAGAGACTGTCTTATCATGCTCAGGTGACATCCTGCAGGTGCATCCACCCAGTCCTTGGCCAGGACTTTCTCCTGAGGTGATTATTTCATAGCAGTGTGGGCTGGGAGTCAGTCTCAGGTTCAAGTCCCCATTCCAGCTGTGCAAACTTGGGCAAGTTCCTTAACCTCTCTGAGCCTCAGGAAGATGCAGGGGAGCCGGTACTACCCATCTAGTAGGGTAACGTTAAGTACTGCCCCCAGCCCAGGGTCTGGCACGGGGCGAGTACCCAGTACACATTTATTGCTACCATCGCTGAACCTCACTTGGTGAAGGCAACCCGCACAGACTTCACCTCCAGGGCCACGTTGCTTTGGACGGAGCAAATCTCAGGTTAACGCAATTTTCAGAAACATAGGTACCCAGCATTCAGGTGTGCAAATATCACCTTGATTAAACAGGTTTTCTTCTTCTGGGCCCCCATCAAACACTCCTCCTCAGCAGGCAATCTGGCTTTGCAATAAAAGAGTCGACACCCTCCACGACTCAGAATTATCTCCCAGGAACATCGAGGAGCACTCTAACCTGAGCCTGCTCCTTCCCGAAGGCTCCAGAAAATATACTCCTAAAGGCAGCCTCCATCCGGCAGTCAGGCAGCCGCGCCATCATCAAACCGTCGCAGCCGTGGCCCAGCGAGTAGCAGGGCCACACCCCCGACCCATCTGTGCAGCTCAAACAGCCGAGCCCCGTGCACCTTCCACCATCCACCCCGCGCTTCCCAGAACGAGGTCCAAGTTCACCTGCATTCGAATGTCCCAGCACAGCCGCTAAAGCGCAGATTCACCCGAGACTCAGGGAGTTGGAACGAGCAAGGCTGAGGTCTGGGAACACCCCCGTGACAGCTCCCGGTGTATTCCATGCTTGTGAAAGTAAGGGAATCGCAGCCCCCAGGCTGTTTCATGGCCCTTGCGTACAGGGCTCCTGAAGCTGGAGTTTAATGTCCAAGGACCGATCCTGGGCATCAGAGACTGCCTCTAAACTGCCTCCCGAGTGGGCCACTCGTCCACCGCCCCCTTACACCAGGAGCCCGGCCATCACCACCTCCCGCCTCGGAGGCCACTGCAAACTGCTCCGAACGGGAAGCTGTTCTCGTCTCTCTCTTGCTCCCTAACATTTGATTACAAACATCTTCAAATACAGAACAACTGAAAAGAATCGCACAGCGAACTCCTTTATATTCATCACCTAGATTCTACAATGAAGTTATTAATATTAATAATTTACAATTAATATATTTTAAATATGCTGTATTTGCTTTATCGCATATCGATTTTTTTTTTCCTTAGGAAGATTAGCCCTGAGCTAATATCCATGCCCATCTTCCTCTACGTTATATGTGGGATGCCTGTCACAGCATGGCTTGTCAAGCAGTGCCATGTCCGCACCCGGGATCCGAATTGGCAAACCCCGGGCCACTGAAGTGGAACATGCAAACTTAACCACTGAGCCACCAGACCGACCCTGTCGATTTTTTGGGGGATGCATTTTAAAGTAAGCTGCAGACATCAGAACACTTCCCCCGAAACACTTCAGCAGGCATATTATCAACCAGAATTCAATCTGTTTATGGCTCTTTTTTTTTTCCGGATAAATTTATAGACAATGAAATGTGCAAACCTTAAGTACTTAATGAGTTTGACAAAGACATACAGCGTGTATCCCAATGCTCTATCAAGAGGCAGAACATCATTAGCAGCCCAGAAATTCCCCTCTTGCCCCATTCCAGTCAATCCCCATCCTCACTACCCCAGTTGCAACCAGTGTTTCGATTTTTCACCGTAGATTAGTTATGTCGGTTCTCGAACTTCATACAAACGCAATCATATATATGATGTGCTCTCTTGGGTCCGGCTTCTATTTAGCATAATGGTGTGAGCATAATGTTTGTGACATTCCCCCATGCTGTGTAAATCCACACTTTGATCCTTCTCATCGCTGAATAATGGTCCATTATATGAACATACCACAGTTTGCTATCTTCTCTCCTCTTTTTTTTTTTTTTTTTTTTTATTCTATCTTCTCTCCTCTTGACGGACACCTGGCTGTTTCCAGTTGGTGCTATTATGCGAAAAGCTGCTGTAAATATTCAGGTACAAGTTTTTCTGTGGACCTAACATTTTCACTTCTCTTAGGAGTGGCACTGCTGGATCACAGCGTAGACACAGGTTTCATTTTATAAGAAAATGCTAGAACTTCTTCCTAAGTGGCTATGCCACGATATACCCCACAGCCTTGGGAGTTCCAGTTGCTCCCCATCCTCACCAACATTTGGTGGGTGAGTCTTTGTCACTTTGGACATGGTGGGGGGATGTGTGCTGGCCTCTAACTGTGGTTTTCATCTGCATTTCCCTGATGGCTGATGACGCTGAGCACGCGTCCACGGGCTTAGGGACCGTTGATATGTGTCTTCTTTGGTCCAGCATCTGCTCAAAACTGGTGCCCATTTTTAAATTGCCCGTTATTTAAATTTAGTTAAATAAGTAAATCTTTTCCTTTCGAGTCGTTGGAGTTCTTATATATTTTGCATATAAGTTCCTTGGCAGTGTCCCCCAGTGACTTCTCTCCAGGGCAGTCTGACCTGGTCACCCATCCTTCTCAAAACTCTCCAGGGCTGCCCGACCCACTTAGGAATAAAAGCCAAGTCTTCACCTCAGCCTACAAGACTGATGTGATGCGGCCTCTTATATAAATTTGATCACACCTCCTGCTGGCCTTGCCCTCACTCACTCTACTCTAGCCATCAACGTGCCAAGCCAGCTCCTGCCCCAGGGCCTTTGCACATCCCACACTCACTCTTCAGAATGCTCTTCCCCAGACATCCTCCAGGCTTATGCTCTCACTCCGTCCAGCCCCCTACTTAAATGTCATCTCCTCACCCATCTAAATAGCGTCCCCACTCTCACCACCCAGCCATCCCTCTCCAGCCCCTCTCCTGAGTTATTTTTCCTCTTGGCATAGACAGTGCCAACACGGCATGATCTGTGAACTCGCCTGTCTGCTGCATCTCTCTCTCATAGAATGCCAGCTCCCTGAGGGCGGGGACTTTGTTTTGCGAGCTGGAGAGACCCAGTCCAACATCTCAGTTATGGCACACCGTTTTTTAAGCCAAAGAGCCTCAGTTTTACCAGTTAGAAGCACGAACAAGTTACTCAACTTCTCTCAGCCCAGTTCCCCGCTTTGTAAAACGGGCCTTGAGAGGATAAAGAAGTTAGCACAGGGAGATTATTCAGAACTCGGCTCGGCTGCCACAGACACTCACTCACTCAGAGCTAAGGCAGCAGCCGCAGCCCTGGACCATGGTAAGCAGCTAATAAATATTCATTGACTGACTAAATGAATAGTTCGCGTATGTACAATATTTGTATTGTCTCTTTACTGTGTATAATATATCATAATTTTCCTCAAGTCGAGGGACTTTCACGTCCAGAAGCTACTTTCTCCTGAGATGGGTTTACACCCGTACAGCTGCGCTGCGGGGGCGGGAAGGCGGTGGGTACCGTGTCTGCGTTCCACATGAGCAAACCAGGACCCACGTGGTGACGTGACTCTAGTCACAGCCGACCTGGAGAAAGGGCTGGAACCAGCACTCTGGTCCTTCCTAATGCTCCGTGAGGTTCCGGCATGTCCACCGGGCAGCTAATCTCTCCACCTCGCCTGCCCTTCCCTCCCAAAGCCACACGATCTAAGAGGACACGCACCGCCTTCATCCTGGATACTTTTCTGGCTCAAAAAGGGACTGAAGAAGTACCTGTGCCCCCAGGTTCACGGCAGCATCACTCACATAACCAAAAGGTAGAAGCAACCGGAAGCGTCCATCGATTGATGGATGAATGGACAGACAAAACGTGGTCCATGCACACAACGGAATATTACTCAGCCTGAGAAAGGAAGGAAATTCTGACACAGGCGACAACATGGATGAACCTTGAGGATATCACGCTGAGTGAAATAAGCCAGTCATGACAAGACAATACTATATGATTCCACTTATACGAGGTACCCGGAGCAGTCAAATTCACAGAGACACAGAGAATGGTGACTGCCAGGGCCTGGGGGCAGCAAGGGATGGGGAGCCATCGTTCAAGGGGCATGGAGTTTCATTTTGCAAGATGAAAAGACTTCGGGATATGGATGGCAGTGATGGTTGGGTAAGAATATGAAAGTATCTAAGACCACTGAAATGTACACTTAAAAACAGATCAGATGGTAAATTTTGTTATGTGTGTTTTGTCACAATTACTAATAATTTTTTTCAAAAAGAGCTGAGCCGACATGGATTTCACCTCTAAATGGCCAACGCGTCAACTCGCTTCAGCCCACTGGGACGAGCAGAAGTTCTCTTAGCAGCCGGTGTAACTTCAAGCCTACTCAGTCACTCCCCCACCCCTCCTATTTCTCCATTCTCATTTCCAGTATCTTCTAGCCAAACCTTATCAATGAGACCAAAAAATTCACAGTAGCTCCATTAGCCGCTAATCTCCTGAACGCCAAGATCAAAGGCACAATGTTCAAAGGCACAAAACAGCTGGGACGTTCTGCCACGAGCCAGAGGGTGCCCCCATGCTGGCCCTCCCAGCCGCCTGCTCGCGTGGCTTCTCCAAGGCAGAGAACGGAGAACCAGACCCTCAGAGTTCCTCTGACTTCATGAAGCCAGGCTGCAAATGAGGAATGGCAGAGCTCTGGCTTCCGCCCCAGGACACAGCTGCAGCTCCCCTCCCATTCCACTGACCAGCCAGGTGCTTTGGTGAAGGCAGACGGGGGCCTCCAACGCAAACCAGCAGTGACATCCATTCTAATGGCCTCAGCGCAACGTGTGAGGGTTTTTTCTTCTGTTTCCAGTGCAGGCCTAATTTGCTTGATGTGGATCTTTGTTCGGAACCAATAGCTCCTTTTCCACACACGGAATGAACAGCAGAGCAGTTCCCTGGCCATGTTCCTCTCAGCCTCCATCCTTGGCTCTCTGCCCACCCCAATGACTGTCTCTCTCTGAAACACCTTCTCACCGTACAGAAAGCCCAGCTCTCGTCTCGCCTGGCATGGCAGACCCTGCCGCCATCCGCCCACCTCCTCTCTCTCCTTCCTCCACACTGGCCTTCTCACCCTCAGCACTACTGACATTCGGGGCCGGCTCATTCTTTGTGGTGGGGGCTGTCCTGGGCACTGCAGGATGTTTAGCGACATCCCTGGTCTCCACTCACTAGATCCCAGTAGCAGCTCCCACCCGCCAAACCCAAAACGTCCCCCCGGCACTGCCCAATGTCCTGCGGGCAAAACCGCCTGTGGTTCAGAACCATTGTTCCAGAGTCTAGGAGCTTCAGGAAGGCCCCTGGCCGCCCAGCCGAGAATCAGATTTCCCAGCCTGGTCCCAGCCAACGACCCACCGACGTGGGAGTACACACAGCGGGCTCCCTTGTCCACTGCACCATCCCACGGTGCAGGGCGATCCAGGGCCCAGAGTCCCCTCCCCACCACAGGTCAGGTGAGGCCAGGTCTCATTGGGACCACGCCCTCGCCGGGCGGTCACCCCTCATCTAGACTGCTTCCCTCCCTCCCCTCAGGATTTTCTCCTCTTTAGGGTTGAACTGTGCCCCCCAAAAAGATATGCTGACATCCTAACCCCCAGTACTTCCGAACGTGACCTGATTTGGAAATAGGGCTGTTGCAGACGCGAGTATTTAAGATGAGGTCATACTGGAGCAGGATGGGCCCCTAACGCAATATGACTGGTGCCCTAGAAGAAGAGAAAAGACACAGACACACATGGAGAAGGCCGTGTGATGACAGAGGCAGAGACCAGAGTGACGCAGCTACGAGCCAGGGAGCACCGAGGATGGCGGCAACCTCTGGAAGCCGGCGAGGCCAGAAAGAAGGAGCCCCTCCGGGTTTCAGGGGGAGCGGGGCCTTGCCCACCCTGATCTTGGCTTCTAACCTCCAGACTGTGAGACAAGGCACTTCTGTAGTTACAAGCCACCCAGTGCGTGGTGCTGTCACACAGCCTTAGGCAACTAACCCACACCCAATCCCTGCATCAGGCTCTGCTTCAGGGAAGCCATCCACAGACACCTGGCCTTCCCACTGCGAGAGCATCAACTCCAGGGCAAGCCTGAGATGGGAGACAGGAGGCCACTCTTCCCTCACTCAATTTCCACAAGCCTTTCTTTGTGTGAGAAGGAAGGAAGGAAAGGAAGAAGGGAGGGAAGGAAGAAGGAAATTCACTTTGGGGAATCCTTCCTTCCTTCCATCCTTCATTCATTCAACAAACAGTACTGAGCACGACCACACGCCAGGTGCTGTTCTAGATGCTGGGAAGACAGAAGTAAATAAAATAGACAAAAACCTCTGCCCTCATGGGGTTTACATACTAGCAGGGGAGACAGACAGTCAAATGTACGGCCTACGGGATGATGATAAGTGCCATGGAGAACAATAAAGCAGGAGAAGGGGACATGGGGGGCCCAGAGCGGGGGGGCTGCCATGTAAGCAGAATGATGCTGCAGATACTGCTTCCGGGGTCAGCTACGGATGCTCCCACGGTCCCGCTCCGGCATGGTCTCAGCGCAGGCAGGCAGCAGCACACCTGGCCTCTTTCTTCTGCCCGAGCCCTTCTGTGGGGTTGTGGGAGCCCACCTGGCCCGCGTGCAAGGGTGGAGGCCACGCTCCAGCAGAATGACAGTCTGCCCTCCCCCACTGCCGGAACGGCGACCTTAAGAAACACTGTTGACTGCTGAACTTCCCTCATTCCCTGTCTCCTCCTCACCCCCTCATGCCTCATTCCTGGGGTCACCCCCTAAATCAACTACCTGCACCCAGGTCCTTGCGTCAGCCTCAGATTTCAGGAGAACCAAACTACGGCACACATGCCAGGAGGGCTTTGCTGGTGACATTTCCACCAAGACCTAAAGGAGGTCAGGGATGGGGATGTCCAGAGTGTCTGTCTGTCCAGGGCCTTGCACCAACGTGAAGAATGGAGCTTGGCCATAGAGAATCTATTTGGTCGAGTGGGTCTCCCTCTTTCGACTCTAAGTTTCTTGACAGTTGAAAACCCAGTGATATCAAATATCAAAGAAGATACATGGACACCATCCAACAGAACCCGATCACGTGATGGGAGGCAGGATTGGGAACTATAGCAGACGCTGCCAACACCTCTCCCACCACCTCCTGGCCATGACCACTTCAGTGCACACAGGCCCACATCCCGATGCCGGCAAATGCACTTTATTGCATCTGTGGAGGTCCAAGGTCTCTTTATCGGCCAGTGTAACAGGCCAGAAAAGCCAGGGGATGAAGCTCCCCATCTCCCAACTGCGCTCATTCAATGGCTGATAGGAGCTGGTGTATAAACGCCCCAGCTCCCTCACTCTTGGGGTGGAAAGACTCTCAGGCGTGTGTCTGACGCTGGCTCCCTGTTTCCCCAGCACGTTTCAGCTCCAGTCACCCATAGCGGTAGCCGGCCTGATAAGCCATCCTTTACATGACTTTCGCATTCCGGCCTGGTGTTTCTTCTAAGTCATCTTCCTAATAAACGCCTTCCCTTGCCTTGGGGTCTTCTTCTTGGGGAATCCAAACTAAGAGAGGGATAAATCTCCTATCTTTGATGGTGTGTATAGACATAGAGACATACACACACACACACACACACTCTCTGACAGTGGAGCAGCCCCTCCAGACCTCATGTTAAAAACCTAACTTCCAAACGTGACACTGGATCATCAAATCCTAGGCCAGTAGAACTCAGCTCTGAGAAGCACCTAGGTGTGTTTGATGCAAAATTATCCCACCTGCATTACACAGGACTGTGGTCCCCAGCATGGTTGGGCTAGACCAGCCTCCAACTGGCTGGGTCTTTCCCTTCCCTGGGGCTCCCACCACATCCTTGCATCCACAGTGGGTGCACTGTCATCTTCCAGCCCACTGATCCCCAACGGAGGGACGGCCCACTGGAGAGAGAGCCCGTCCGTGGGTGGCTTCCCACGCAGCCAATTGCATGTCCCCGGGCTGGAAATGGGAGGGAAGCCAATCTCACAATTTGCCTGAAAAACATCCCTCTATCATCCTGTTCTTCAGCCCTCATTTTATTTTTCCCAAATCAATTTCCCAAAGTCAAAATGACTGATAGCTTCGTACCCCGGACAATCACTGTCCTTATTAAATAACCCGGCATCAATGACAAAAAAGCTCCCAGGTTGGAGGTGGGTACATGAATCTATACATGTGATAAAATTTCATAGAACTACACACACGAGTGCACGTGCACACCCACATACAGCGGTGCATGTAAAAACCAGTGAAAACTGAAAAGAGTATGTAGTCTAGCTGCCAGCGTCAATTTCCTGGTCCCACTAATGTACTCTGGTCCTGTAAGATTCATCACTGGGGTTGATGGATACAGAATACACAGGAACTCTCCGTACTGTTTTTGCAACTCATGCGTCAAAAATTATTTCAAAATAAAAAAGTTTTCAAAATGCAAAAAATTTTAAACAGTAAATAAAAATCATTTCTTTCAAAAGCTTCAGAGACACCACCCACCCACCCCTTACCTGAGAACTAGGGATCAGCGCCTTCCACCAGTGGCCGCCCTTGACCAGGTCCACCTCGCACAGAGGCACAGACACCTTCCCGATGACGCAGTGGCGTGAGAATTTATCAAAATCTACCACGGTTAGAAGCAGCGTCCGCCGCTGCGCCTCGAGGAAGGGGATCTCGAAGGTGTAGCGCTCCTCGAACACGGGCTTCTGGGTCTTGCGTTTGACCCCCGTCTGCTTCGAGTTCTTCTGGTCCGGCAGGAGGCAGATCTTGACGTAGGGGTTGGAGTGCGCCATGTCCTGGCGCGAGCCGTCGTGGGAGATGGGGGGCGGCAGGTCCCTGGCCTCGATGACCCGCACCGTCAGGTGGTTGTGCAGCAGGTCGTACTGGGTGCTGAAATGCAGCATGCCCAGCTGGTACTTGGACAAGATCTCCTCATCGGTCAGGAAGTCCACGTCGTCGCTGTTGGAGTCAAGGGAGTACAGCCGGGGCTCGAACTTTCTGAAATAATCGTCCGGGGTATAGGTCCGTCTGAGCACCGAGGGCTGGATGGGCTCCTTCTTGGCGCTGAGAACGCCAAACTCGATGGGTTTAATATCAATGAGCGGGGAGCTGGGTCGTCTGGACTCGAGACCTAAACGGCCACCAGAAATAAGAAATTAACACCGCCGCGTATGGGACCAGACCTGGGCCGCTTTGTGAGATAGGCCCCATTTCCCAGATTCTCACATCGTTCACTCTGCTTCCTAATGCTCTTCACCACCTGGTCTCCACACTCTGAAATCCTCTCAGTTATCCTGAGAGGCAGCAGGGTGGCATTCTCGGCTCCATCCGCATCAGCACGGCAGCTAAGCGCCAGGCGCTGTTGTAAATGCACGGCGTACATCAAGTCATCTAATCTTCACCAGATGTTAGAGAATAACTGTATCCCCATTTTACAGATGAGGAAACAGACAGTTTAAGTAAGCAACTCACTAAAGGTCAGACAACTAGTAAGAGGAGGAGCCAGGAGTCGAGCCCAGCCTGTCCGGCCCCAGAGCCTGGCTCTAACCATTACCCTGTATTGCCTCCACTTTCAGAGTGTGGACTCAGGGCCCAGAGTGCCTGGGTCAAACTGCATCTCGGCTCCTTACAGGTGAGCCATGTGACTCTGGGCACATTCTTTAGACTCTCTGGGACTCGGTTTCCCCATCTGTAAAAGGGAGTCCATAAGAGCACCCACCTCAAAGACCGTGGTGAAGATTGACTGAGCAAACGCACGGAGAGGGGTCGGCACAGAGCGCGCACGTGGTAAGAACCCGCTAGATGGGAACTCTCGTACTTCTTCAAGGATCATATGAAGACCTCATCACTTAGGGGGTTCCTCTCTCCTCCATCAACCAGCAGAGCTCACTGCTCCCATCATTCTAATCTTTGCTCATCCCTCTATTCTAGAAACGAGCCCTTGGCATTCTTTTTTTTTTTAAACCACTTAATTGAAGCACGATTGATATGCAAAAAGCTGTACATATTTAATACATACAACTTGATGAGGCTGGAGGTAAGTGTGCCCCCATGAAACCACCACCACAGTCTGCATAGACCTACCCAACGCCTTCGAAAGTTTCCTCCTGCCTTTTTTATTTAATTAACTTTTTGTGTGTGATAAGAACACAAGATCTACTCTTCGCAAATTTTTAAGAATACAAGACAGTATTGTTAACTTTATGCGCGATGCTGCAGAGTAGACCTCTAGAATGTATTCATCTCACATATCTGAAACCGACACCCCCCCACCCCGTTCCTACTGCCCGCTGGGAACCACATTCTGCCCCTATGAGTCTGACTATCAGATTCCTCATATTAGTGGGATGTGTAGTATTTATTCCTTCTTGGTATTCTTGTGAATTGCCCAAATAACTTGACTAAAATCATGAGAGCTTCGCCTGGTGCACGGTAACCACTCTGATCACTGTGTGCTAAATAGAAATCACCTGCGTACAGAACTGGGCACGAGACTCAGGAACCATCTAGACCAGCGCTATCCAACTGAAATAAAACGCGAGCCAGAAATACAAGCCACAGAGGTCACTTGACATTTTCCAGTGGCGACAACTTTTTAAGAGTGCAAAGATGACAGGTGAAATTAATTTTAATATTTTCTTTAACCTAATATATCCAAAATATTCTCATTCCAACATGTAATCCATAGAAAAACACTTCAGTGAGACACTTTAAATCATCTTTTTTTCACACTGGCTTCAAAATCCAGTGTGTATGTGACACATACAGCACATCTCCATTCGGCCCAGCCCCATGTAAATGCTCGGCCGCCACATGCGGCTGGTGGCCGCTGTAGCGGGCAGCACAGGTCAAGACCAGCCCTCTCATCTTACAAATGGAAAGGCTGGGGCCTGGAGAAGGCCGACATCCCCTCTGTTTCACTATCTTAAGCCCCTGAGCTTTTCTCTACTTCCTTTTTCTTCCCCATCTACTGCCAGGAAAGATCAGACACCGAATTTCCACCTGGGTGGATTTGTTTCATGAATTTTAAGCTTTTTCCCTCTGTTAAGCAAATTTCAGACATCAGCTGAATGAGGGAGCAAAGAAACTCTAGGGGAGTGAGAGGAGGGTGGGAGTCTTCAGGCTTTTTACTTTCTCCTCCCCACCAAATCACATCATTGGGTCAAACACATACGCTATACATCAGAGGGGACAAACTAGGGGGCCTAGGGCCAAATTCGACCCATAGATACATTTTATTTGGGTTTAAAGTAAGGAAGTTTCCTATAAAAGCCCAGATTGCCAGTTTCTTTTTAGAAAGATGAGGCAACACTGGGCCCACAATCCCACATGGCTAGAGCTGAGTGGCAGCGGCCCCCTTCTAACAGGGTATTAGCTTTGCAATTGGCCACAGTCCCCACCCTGCCCTAGTACCCTCTCAAGGCTGAGAGTCAGCTGCCATTTATTACTGCATTAGGGCGACATTTATCTCTATCCAGCACTCTGCACTCAGTCACCGACACAATCCACCTGGCCCCTGAAGTCACTTGAATCTGCAAGCCCTGCTGTATAACGTGGTGACACTCGCCTTTCGGGGTCTGAAATGATACATGCTGCCGATGTCAATCAACTGAGCCAATTCAAGGAAACGTGTGATCAGTAAAAACAAAAATCTATCAAAAATGACTGCTTCTGAGTGAACTCAGCAATCAGGTGCGATGCACTCCTGTCACATTGTCATTATCTCTCTGTTCTCTTGTCTCCTGGACTGTCGCCCCACTTCGACTCCTCCCCAGAGACGGCCCTGTCCTTCACATCTTTCTTTGGGGACACCGCTGACTGTCTGGGAAAGCCAGCTCTCTTCCCTTGTCCTGGGGACCCAGCTAATGGGATTTAATCCACGGACTCTGAATGGCGGCTAAGCCTCCAAGCTTTAACGACCCGGGACAGCCCAGACAGTCACGGCAGAGACACTCACTTGAAATCCTCCGGGTCAGGCTGTGCGTGGACTTAGATGTGTCCGAGGATGAGCATCTCCGATCGGGGGAGCTGGTCCGTGGAGTCAGAGGGACTTCGCTGGCTGTGTGGACGGAGTCCCCGTCCTTGTCACTGCTCCGGCTAGCCATCCTAGAGGAGGAAGAATGTCTCAAGGATTGTCAAAGAATCCCCAGGGACTGGCATCTCTGCCCTTGGGGGACAGACCCAGTTTACACAACTTGGATTCAAACAACGCAAATCTGAAATAGTGTGGTAGCCTGAAACTCTCAGTAACGCTTGCATTTTGCACAAAATATGAAATGACATGAATGGATATGAATGAAGATTCCCCCAGACAGAACAATCTGTCAATAATTTGCCTAAGGGCAAAGCTGGGGCCATGGGGAGGACTCTGTAAACCTATTTAGGATATTGCCACACGGGGGCGCCACCTTGGTGAAGACAGAGGAGACCTGTCAACGCCGAGTCTGGAAGGAACCACGTGGCTGTTTATATGCACCCGACTTCTGCAAGTGGCTTTTGGTGCGAATTGTCCTGCTGTTTCAACAGCCGCTGTGTCTATAACTTACATCTTTTAAAAAATACCCTACGGCAATGTCATTCAAGCGTTCTTTGAATGGCAGGGCAATGGCTACAAAAACGCCCTGAGAAGCAATGATTTAAGAACAATAGTTCGATGTGAAGAAAGAGCTATGAACTAGCAGCAGCCGTGGTTCAATGTGGCCCCCAGTGAGGATGAGAAACGCTGACAACATGGAAAGCACCGTGGGGGTGGGGTGGGGTAGTAATTAAGAGCACGGTGTCTGGGTTTGATCCCTGGCTGTGTGACCTTGGGCGAGTCCCTTCCTCTCTCTGTGCCTCTGTCTCGCTGACTGTAAAATGGGAATAACAGTACCTACCTTATATGCCTGCTGAGAACACTGAATGGGTTAACACAGAGAAGATGCTCGCAACAGGGCCTGCTCTGTCTAGGTAGGCGCACGATGCATTTTAGCTGATGCTGTTACTACAACGGTGGCTTCCAGACGCCCCGATGCTCATAAAGCTAGGTAGGGATGCCAGGGGGAGGGGAAGGGTGGGGGAACAGACGCCGGCGATGTGGCCATGAGGGAGGCTGCTGCCCACGGCCCCGTCAGCTGTCACAGCTGTAGACTGATACCTTGCGTGACTGCATCCCCCAACTTAACATTCAAGCCCGCGAGGAAACTAGTCCTGAAAAACGCAAGTTTCGAATCCCACGAGGTCTTCAGATGCATCCCGTGCATGAAATGAGACTGATCTAATGTTCTTGCAAAGCGATGTCAGGGTCACAGCCAGGACAAGCCCCAGCATGTGAGACAGGGGGGCCATGCCCAGGCCTGGCTTAGCTCCTGCTCCTGCTCTGAAAGAGGTGAATGTGGCAGATGGGGGGAGGAGCAGGGGGCACAGAAACGGGGTCAGACTGTATCAATCATTCCTCTCTCTCCCTTACATGCAAGCAGCAGCATCTCCCAAGGGAGGCAGGGCCAGAACGCTCTGGCCACTGGGGCACCATGTCCACCTGTGTGTTTCCCGGCTGCCACACCTCACTGCGGCAGCCGCCTCCACCTCTGAAGCCCCATCGGTCTTCGGGCATCAGCTCAAAGGCCACCGCCTCCGGAAGCCTTGGCTGAGTCCTCTCAGGCCCAGTACCACGTATGCCCGAGCCGCCCCGGCCTCCTCTGCAGGCCCCGCACCGCCCTGCCCCTCTTGCGACAAGCCGAGGCACGCTGTTCCCTCTGACCAGCGTGTTCTTCTGTCCCCTTCACGGGTCTGGTCCCTTCTCATCATTCAGGTCTCGGCTTCATCTCCCAGCCCGTCAGCCCTTATCCCTGCACCCTCCTTATTTCCTTTTCAACACTGCACTCAACGCATCTTTGGTCGTGTCTCACTGCTCATCTTCTGCATCCGACACTAAGCCGGGCTGCGTGCAGGCAGGGCAGTGTCTGTCTCCTTCACGACCGCCGACCTTGCCCCAGCTCGGCCACTCACACGTTTGGGGTGCTCCACATTGATGTTCCCAATGAGTGAATGAACAAAGCCTTCCTGTGGTGCACATCTGATGCGCCTTGTGTCACGAGGATCCGAGCGCGCATTTTGTCCGCACCACCCCCCCACCCCCAGCAGGGCACACTTCATCATGGTGGGGTCTGTACTTATTATTATTGAAGGTACCAGATGCCAGGCAGCTACGATGTGCCAGGCACTGCGCTAAATGCTCCGTAGGAAACATCTCATTCCATCCTGAAAACAATCCAGGAATTACTTGTCATTAACCGCCCCGCCCGCTTCGCAGATGGGGAAATGGAAGCTCCGGGGCAGGGGGAGGGGAGGATGAGGAATTACTTTGCACCACTGTTAAACGGGAGAACCCCAACTGGATCCAGCAATTCCAGACTCCAGATCGCATGGTCCACCCTACTGAGCTGGGCATCCCCTGCGAGGCCAGTAGGAGCTCTGCACACAGTAGGTACTCAACACGTGCTTACTGAACAAACCAATAATCTGACTTTAACTCACTCTTCACTGAGGGTCTTTCCGGCATTGCTACAAAAGGAGCCAGTCGGATTGCACAGCATTCCTGACCTTCACCAGCCCAGCCCAGCCAAGGAAAGCGGGGGACCCACAGGAAGGACAATTCATGGTGTGACAAGTAATGGCGTGTCCCCCAAAATCACACACACAAAGGGCCAGCTCAGCTGCCACATGCCGCCCTGCAGAGAGGTGTGCCCTGTGGTTCTTGGCTCAAATGTCACGGTAGGAATAGTACTGCAAAGCCTGTACACTTGACATTTCTCCTCCCTGCCTGTTTGATAACATACAACTGCCCACTTGGTAAATAAATCTGGGGAAAGCACAAGCTGTAAATTTGCTTTTTGAATGATTTAAATCTGCCACCCCTTTACAGATTTCTTGTAACATTTTGCATTATGTTGAGTGCCAAAAATGTGCCAAGTACTGCCCGGGATTTAAGGGAGACGTGGTTCATCTTGGGAAGCATAAAGGTCATGTACAGCCGTTCAGGCTGTAGACTGCACATCTCTGGGTGGTACCATTTATCATGGCTGTGGGAATGGCACCTCCTGGAGTTGTGCAGTGTGTTGGCCCTGCTGGGAAGGTTCCAGCCCATTTCTCTGCTTGTGATAAAACCAAAAGAAGTGGTTTCCCATTGGGTCTCAACCCCTTGTCCCCAGAAAGAGTCTGCTGTTTGCACAAAGGGTGCAATTGTCCTCCAATCCAGTGTGAGGATCTAGGCCACGCGTCTGTAACACTCCACATCTGGGAATCCAGGGGAAAACACGGACCTGACTGATCTTCAGGGTCCATCCGGGGGTGTCCACTGGTTCAGGAAAAAACCCATATTCCCTAACCTGGCACTGAGGACCCCACAGGACCTAAGCTGGCAGGCCCATTTTCCATCATTCCCCCAACTCCTCTTAGATGTGGTGTCCATTTGTGGTGCCTGCCCGGCCTGGGTCCACTCCCCCCTCTCTGCTCACAGAACCCAAACTGTCTTTTACAAACGTCAGCCAACGACAGGCCGACCCCGCTCCTGGCCCTGTAACTGAAGTGTTCCTGGAGCACAGCCACCCCCGTTCATTGTGTCTCGTCTATGGCTGCTTTCTCACGATGACAGAAGAGAGTCGTTGCAACAGAGAAGAGCCTCACGAGGCTAAAATATTTACTGTCTGGCCCTCTACAGAGAAAGTTTGCCAACCCCGGGTCTCCTAGCTTAGCCCATGTGTTTTATGGGGGAGTGACCCTTCCCCTGGTTCCAGAGTGGTCAGGCAACCCAGGCACCATTCGAGCATCACTTTCTCCAAGCAAAAGTGACTGGCTCACATGACCGGCACATGACGCAAGCCAGGGCAATGAGAGCCTTTCCTGGTGTCTTTGCTGCTGTTAAGAGCGAGGCAAAGAAGAAAGCAAGCCTAAGAATGAGGCCAATACAGAAGAAAGAGAAAGAGAGAGAGAGAGAGAGCATGCATGCCTGTGACATCATTTGAGTTCCTGGATCCAGCTATGCCTGAAACCATCATCCCTGGATTCTTCTGTAACAAGACTCAATGCAGGACTGTCATATGAGTGTGAAGGGGATGCATGCACAACTCTAGGTGGTGACTGGACTTACATATCTACCTTCTATACTGGATTTAAAATCCCCTGAGCATGGTAATGGGACTCTATCTAGCTTTGTGCATCCCACAGTGCCAGGCACACAGGGTGTACTAGAGACATGACTAAAGAAACTGAGATTAACTTTCCAGCCAGACGATTGGTGCTTGCAGGATTCAATTTCTGCCTGTAGCTCAGTCAGTCAGCCAACAACTATTTTTCAAAGTGAACAAGACAGATAAAACCTTGCCCTCACAGAGCTGGCATCCTTCTGAGCATGGCTTGAAAGATACCAGACGGGCTGAGCCAACCTCCCCAAGTCGGGCTCCGAAAAATGGGAATGACCCCTGGATTAATGAGTTGGTTTCACCAAACCTCTCAACTCTATGCACACCTGTGGGATGCAGGCTACCATCTATGAATGATGGAAGAGTTGCTTCGGGTTGCCTTTATATCAGTTGAATGAATTGCGATCAATACCTGATATTGATAAAAATGGATATTTACTACTGCGCTAAGCATGTTATGTACATATCCCATTATCGTTAATAACGACCCTATACAATAAGTTCTATCACTGTTCCCACTTTACAGATGCGAAAACTGAGACCAAACAGCCTAAGAAGAATTCCTTACATTTATGACTGCCAACAAAGTGTCAAGCATTCCTAAGGGCTTTCCCATATCCGAATTCCTGCAATCACCACAAGGACCCGATGATAAATACTGTTCTTTTTATAGTCCCCATGTTAACAGATGGGAAGTTAAGGCACAGAGAGACCAAGCAACTTGACCAAGGTCATAGAACTAGAAAAAAGGAGGAGAAATAAGATGTGAGCTCACGTAGCCTGACCCAGAGCCATTCTGCTACGGAAATATTTGATACTTGCTTCTAAGAAAAGGATCGCGGCGTGACCCCCGACTAGGAGGGAAAGAAGGGGTGCCAGAGGCCCATGGACTCTCAGTGCAAGGATTTAGCTGAGACAGTGCGGGGTCCCCGCCGAGGCTGTAGCTGTGAGCCCCTGCACTGTCCCCTCCCTCTCTGGGCTTCCCTCTGCGTATCGTGGGAAGTTACGCTGGGTGACTCCCAGGCCCCGGCCTCTGGACTCCACGCAGACTCTCTGGCCACGCTCCCCTCCCAGCCACAGAGAGGTGGACCAGACACGTGCCTGAGAAGCTTCAAAACTGCATTCCCAAAATATCCGAGCGACTGGCAGATGGAGATGTTGCATGCAGGCGCGGGAGGAGAATGACTTGGAAATAAAATGAAAGATGCCAGAGAGAACATAAACAGCGTTGGAGGACAGGATGGAGCCTGGAGGTGCTTCTCTGCTTCCCTGTTCCTGAGGTTCTTGCTCAGACCAGCAAAGAGGCTCTTGTCTGTTCTTTCCATCCACCCATCCATGCAACAAATACTTTTCGAGCATCTCCTAAGGACCAGGCGCTGGACCAGGTGCCAGGACAATCTGTCACACGGACTTGGACGGACACCTTTAGAAGCTGGACATCCCTTGAAGAATATAGATGCTCACAGAGCTCTTTTTCCATTTGGAAAGACACTCAATGTGATCACAAGTGCCCACACGCTCAGCATCACCCAGCTCCCATCTCAGGAGGCCCGACGTGAAATAGCTGAACTACAGCCCCGCCGCCAGCTGGTCTCGCCAGCCTGCCAAACAAAATGAGAGGCACAGAGCACGGCCCCGCCTGCAGCGGAGGGGTCAACAGAAACTCGGCCTTTCCCTCTTTCCCACCCGAAATCCTCCCTCCCACAGGCCCGGACCCCCTCCCAGCAACCGAGCACAGAAAGGTCTTGGGATCGCCTTCCAGAAAGTTCAGAGCGGTTTTACTTACAGCCACGGAGGCGTCTGGGCAGGAAAAGGTCCCAAAATTTCCACTTCATCCTCGCTCGACTGGCAGCAGCTGGATTCACAGCACTTCTGACAGCAGCGGTGGCAAGTCCACCTGCATAGCAGCACGTCGGAGATTCTAGAAAGAAAACCCTGAGGCCAAGGCGGGAGGTGGGCAGGGGAGAGGGGTGGGGGGGTAAAGGAGGGCAGAGAGGAGGAGGAGGAAAAAAACACCCAAAATTATAATGAGCCGACGCCCCCCGCCATCCAGGGGCTCTGTCTCCACCGTGAACACAGAGCAAAATGTTTTCTATTTCTGTTTACCAACTGCTGGCATGAGGATGGCAAACACCAACTCGTGGGAGCCACTAACAGAGAGCAAAACATTTACAGGTATTTTCTCCTGTAGTTTCTGGGAACGTCTTTCTTGACATGTGGGTGGGTTGTCTACAACACCGTGAGGGCCAGACAATATGTTCTCAAAACACAATGGATATGACTCTGTCTTCTTGAAAGCCAAGCAAAAATCTTTTAAAACCATCATCTCTGGGATACGAATGTAAACAGACATAATCAAGCAGAATAAGTAGGGCTGGGGAGGAAACCCATCTCTGGGACCAGCATCTCTTCACGGGGATCTCCCTTCCACAGAAAGACCTCGCAACGGTGCTGTTATCAACATCTGGTGATTGTTTAAAATTCCACCTCCCCACAGCCCCACAGAAGACTCCAAAACGAAAGGCAAGCATTTCTTGGTTTGAAACCAGACCAAACGGACCACTGAATTCACCCACCTTGTTTAACGGTTCCAACTGCCCTTTTAGAGATCCACGATGAAGCCAGGGGCGCAGGGGGTGGGGGGATCACAAAAAAGAGAGAGACAAGACCAGTTTAGCAATATTCCAGCAACTCAAAAAAGAAAACAGAAAGAAAAGGGACAAAAAAGCCCTCCTCTTTCCACTTACCATCGTGGGAAGGGAGCTGACTTCCTAGCAAGGTGTTGCTATTCCCAGGGCTGCTGGTAGGCTCCTGGCTAACCAACACCGAATAAATGGGAAACTTGAGCATTTCGATCTGCTTTGCACTGTATGCTGTTATGAATCAGCCCGGGTGGATAGACAGTCAAGCTATCCAACGCAGCCACACTTCAGAAGACAAACCTTCCTCTACAGAAACAGCCAGGAAGCCCACCCAGAGGGACACGCTCAGCAACACACAGGCAGGCACAGAGGGGATGTGACTCGGCACCCCCACCCTCTTGGAGGCCCTACCTTCCAATTCTGCTCCAATGGTGACGGTAGGGAGCTTCATATGATCACCCACAAATAGAGGGAGCCGAAAAGGAAGCCTTAACTGGTCCTGGGGGAGGAGGGAGGGGCTTCCTCCCTTCTTCGGCCCCACCCCCCACCCCATCGTCTTTTCGCAGGATCCCAAGGCACAGGCTCCCTCCTTCTCTTCCAGGCCAGGGTCTCGAAGGCTTTCCAAGTGGGCCCAGTAAACCAGGTGGGTTAGGAGGGGGTCCCACATCCCAGCCTGGGACATGTCCCAGAGAGGAACGGAGGTGGGGTTCAAACTCAGAACTTTGAATCAAGAGGGAGCAAGTTAGGGTCTTTTTCGATTCTCTTGCAAGGAGGAGAAAGTCTTCATTTGGTACCATTGCATTTAACATCTTTCTACCACTTGCAAATCTCTCTACCCTTCCTTCCTTTTTAAACAGAGAGCAGACCCCCCCTCGGAGCCATGGAGATAGCTCCATCCAGCTAAAATCTAATAAAGTGGCATTTATTCTCATTGTGTTTATTTTTCCAATTGCCTTCTGTTTATATCAAGTGATCCTAATTTTCTATTACGGTAGTGACATAAAGTTTTCCTTTTCATATGATTTCTTAAAGTTAAAAAAAAGTGACTCCATTTACAGAAAAAATATTAAGTAAGTAACAGTACAGGTGGTACAAAGCTCGTGAAAAAGTCAAAGTCCTTGAAGCCGTAAGGGAGTGACTGCAGCTTGGGAAGCGAAATCTCAAAACTCTTCCAAACGGAAACTCAAACCATACACAGAGCAAGAAAGTGTGGGGGGCCATGCAAAGAGCTGAGCGGGCAGGCGCTAGTTCCGGCCTCCCCAGCAGCCAATCGTGCAACTTGAGCAAGTCAGGGGGCCACTCTGAGCCTCGGTTACCTCTTTTCTTTAGTGGAAGGGCTAAGCTAGGACACTGACTATGAAAATGCTGGTGTGCTGACCAGCTGCAAAATATCTGCACCCTTTCTGTGGCTTATGAGAACAAGGAGGCTGTCAAGTCCAGTTGGAACCTACCAGGCACCAGGGACTGTCCTGGCTGATACAGGAGTGAAGAGAGCAGCAAACAGCCATGCCCTCGTGGGGCTTCCATGAGCAAGTGCTAAGAGAAAGGACAAGGATAAAGGGACGCTAATTCACAATCCATGCCCATTCTTTTCATCTGGGGAGGCATTTCCCGAGTACTTGGTGATTTGGAGAACCATTTATAAGACCACGATGAGCAGAGACAAGACCACCTGCGGACCTCCACTGAGGACCAACCATCCAGCTTTCTCAAGGCCCAGTACAAGATGAGTGTCAGGAGGCAAAGAGAAGCCAAGGAAGATGAAGAGGAAAGAGAAGACGCTCTGATGCTCCCAAGCACGTCGTCTTTCCTCACATCGGGTCCACTGGGTTTGTGTGTTTGGCCCGATGGAGAATTGATTCAAGCCAAAGAGAAAGAGAAAGAAGGAGAACCCAGACATTCTAGAAGAGGGGTTGGCAAACCATGACACGCAGGCCAAATCCAGCTGGCAGCCTGTTTTTGTGCAGCCCTCCAGCTAAGAATGGTTAGTACACTGTCAAATGGTTGGGAAAACGTCAAAAGAAGAATACTTCTTGACTCATATAAAATATATGCAATTCAAATGTCAGAAGAGAATATTTACTATCTGGCCCTTTACAGAAAAAGTTTAACACCTTGTTCTAGAAGGAAAGTCAACAAACATCACTGGGCCATCCTCATACTAGATGTTTAACAAATTCCCCACCACCCTCCCTCTTAGATCTCACCATGACCCCTAAGCAGCTGTGTGACCTTGGGCAAGATACTTAATTTCTCTGTGCTGAAAGTGGTCATTAAGAACCACAGAAGCCTGTTCTAATATTGTTCATTTCTCACTAGATTGTGTCTTCTGAGGGGCAGGGACCATACTGTTTTCACAGTTGTATCCCCAGTGCCCACATATAGTAGGTGGTCACCCAAGTGTTTGTCGAGTGACTACTGAATAGTCCCCCTGACAACATCCAGCACACAGTAGGTGTACAGTAACTATGACGTTCATTGAACTTGAAAAGAAGACCTAGGGACTTCATGAAAGGAAGCCAATGGAGTGAATCTACACCAGGCGACGGAGCACAGAGTTCCTGGCAGCCAGAAAAGGACAAGATGAGGGATGTGTGAGCCAGAGGGGAACCAGGGGACCAGCAGCCCCCGGGCTGTGGCCAAGGAGAAGTGAGGCCAGATGCACCCCGAATGTAGGAGCCTGTAGGCTTCTCTGTCGGGCTCAGAGAAGCCAGCCCCAGAAGCAAGCCGCTCAACGGGTGTGACTGCGTGACCTTGACACTGACCTGTAGGCACTTGCCCCCTCGTATTGAGGAGAAAGCTCTCTTAGTCAAGCAGCCCCCACGCTCCCAAAAAGATGCTTGTTACTAATGTCAGCCCAAGGATTCTTGGGGGAGTTTCCCCAAGGTAATAGGGGTCCAGAACTCCCAGACCCCAATCCAATGGCCTAAAGTAATCAGCGGCCACCGCCGACCAGCACGCCTCTGGTGCGTCCCCCACCCGTCAGCACCCAGTGCCCGGGAGAGAGGATGTCCTTGTCCCTCCTGGCCGGAACAGCTGCCTCGGGCTCGCTCAGCCGGCCAATTAGCCGGAGCCGTCACCACGGCAACGCCAGCTGGCGGGCCGGGCGGCCGGCGCGCCCCGGGCCGCCCTCCCCGCGGCCCCTCCCCTGGGGTGGGGTGCAAGAGGGAGAGGGAGGGGGGAGTGGGGAGAAAAGTCCGCCCCACCCCCCATTCCCTCCCCAGGAAGCGAGGGTGCGCGGGCAGAGTCCACACGGGGTCCTTCATCCCGGGGTGTGGGGGTCCCCAGCCTCTTCTCCTGGGGCGCTGCCTCGCCGCTGCACAGGTTGCCTGCGCTCGGGCATCCTTTTTCTCGAGGCAAGTTTGTGGGAGCCTAACCGGGTGCCCTCCCTTGGGGGCGCTCCCAGTCCGAGGGGCCGCGCACCCCCACCCACCCCGCGGACCTTGCCCCCCAGCCTCAGCCCTACCTGGATGTACGCCATTTTCGCCCGCGCGCACTCACTCCGGCCCGGGCATGGCGCCGCCACGGCCACTTTGCCCTCGCCAACAAGAGAGAGGGGAGAAAGCAAAGGGGGAAACGAAGAAGGCAGCCGGGTGGCCCCAGACGTGACTGGCGTGGCTGATGAGCGGCGCCCGCCCCTCCGCCGGCCGCCCCGTCCTTGCCTTTCCCTGCGTTCCGGCTCCCGGAGTCGGGGCCGCCTCCCAGGGTGGGAGAGCTGGGGCGCCCAGGGCCCCCGCCTCGGCCTCCCTCGCTGTCCCGCGCTGCCCCCGAGGCGCTCCCCGGGCTGGAATCAAGCCGGGGCGCCTGGGGAGGGAGCCTGGGGCAGCCGCGGGGACTGCAGCGACCCCGGCGCAGGCGGGGCCGGAGACGCCGGGGCCGGTGCGCGCCAGAGGCGGGGGAGGGGGATGGGGATGGGGAAGCGGGTGGGAGGGGGCGGTGCACGGGTCAGCCCATCCGGTCGGCCCCGGGGCTGGCACCTACCGAGAGAAGAGCCCCCTGGGCGGCCCTGACGCCGAGGGGACACAGTCCAGCCCGCCATGGAGTCTGGAGCTGGGAGGGTCCTCCCCATCCAGCCCTCTCCCAGACCAGCTTGGAAAAACTTTACTCCCGCCCCACCGGACGCGCCTAGAACTGTTGCGGCGCGGAACGCAGAGGCCAAAGGCATGGGAGCCTTAAGTTACGGTGGGGCGTGGGGCGCCCCGAGGGAGGCGCTGCAGCCGGGATGCAGGGGCGCGCGGGGAGAGCGGAGCGCCGTGTCCCCCTAAACCTGCCCGAGTTGCGCCCTGGGCTCAACAGGTCTGGCATGGGGCGGCCCAGCAGCGCCACCCAGCGTCGCGCCGGCGCCGTGCGCGCCACTGCCAGCTCGGAGCTCCGCGCCAGCGAGCGTGCGCCCCCGGGCGGGTCCGCCCGCCTGCCTGCGTGGCTGCGTGGCTGGGGCGCCCTGGGCCTGGAGGCCTCCGCGTGCCAGTTCACCGCCCCAAGGCTGCAGAGCTGGGGCTGGCTCTCCAGGGACGGGTTTGACGTGGAACCTTGGCCTCCGCTGGTTCTCCTCTTAAAATGCCCAGCCATCTCCTGTTGCCAGACTCCAGTTTATCGACCTTTGAACCTCCCAGCGCCTCTGTCCTTTCGTCAGTGAAACTGGCATAAAATCTCTGCCCTGCCTATCCTCCAGGGCTGTTTTGTGGGAATAAATAAGGACATGAATGTGGAAGTCATTAGCGAAAGATGTAATGTACATACTTGTATATATTCCGTGTAAAAATCTAGCCTAGGTATACGGTTTTGAGTAAGAGAGAATATTTCATTGGTAGCACGTGGCATGTAGTGCAGGTTGAGCGCTTATAATTCTGCAGGCGCTGTGCTCTACGCCTCACAAGCATGATTTGCTTTCATCCTCGTCTGCCTTGCTCATTCCCGTACATCTAGCATAGAGCCTGACTGGAGTAGGCACTCAATAAATGTTTATATTGTTGCACTTGACTCCTCTTAACTTTATGAGGAGGGCCAGCCCCAGTGCCCTAGTGGTTAAGTTCAGTTCCTGGATGCAGGCTTATACCATTCATGTGTCAGTGGCCATGCTGTGGCAGAGGCTCACATACAATAAGAGGAAGATTGGTGACAGATGTTAGGACGAATCTTCCTCAGCAAAAAAACAAAACAAATTTTTATGAGGGAGGTGCTGCACTTATCCCCTATTTACAGATGAGGAAACTGAGGTGCAGAGAGAGAAAGCTGCTCTACCCAGGCATGCCAGCTGGCAGGTGGTGGCACTGGCCTTTGAACCCACGTGGTCTGCACTCCTAACCACCTTAGGGGATTTATCCACCGTGGTTCTTCAGCCCTGATGGGGAGGGGCGTTTGGTGGGGAGTGGGCTCCACAGAGGAGGGGTGCCTAATGGGATGGGTGCTTCTTGGGGGGACCTGAGAGGGGAGAGGATTTTCCCAGGTGCCCCCATGAAGAATAGCTAACCTTTTCCAGACTGTGTGCCAGGCTCTGTTTTAGACCTTTTCCACAAATTCAGTCTTTTAATTCTCTGATAACAGTGAGGTGGGCACGATTGCGTTCTCACTCTGTAGATGAGAAAAAAGGAGTCCTAAAGAGGTGAAGTCACCGGCCTGGGGGTATCGGCATCCGGGAGCTGGGGTTCAAAGACAGCAGGAGCCGGAATCCTTCCTCCAGCCTCTGCCCCTTGCCGCCTCACAATGCCGGATCTTTGGGGAAGGGACAAGAAATCCCTAGGGTTAGTTTGGTACCTTAATCCTTAAAGACCGAAAGCTGTCTGAGAATACCAAGCCCCCTCCTCCAGTGAAGGAGGTTATTTAAAGCCGGGATAACAGAACCTGTCTCTGGGGTTACTAAATGCTTCCATGTATGTAAAGCACCTGGCATGCAATAGGTGCTTAATAAACGCTTATTGAAGGAGTAAATGGATGGTAATAATAGCCACTGTGGATGCCTCCAACTCGTGAGTCATTATTATGATTGAAGGCCAGTCCCCCGCATGCCTTCTTCTTGAAGGCTCCCCAGAGCGGTACAAGGTGGGTCCCATCCTCGTCCCATTTCACGGGGCAGGAGGCTGCAGCTCCTCGAGGAGGGGTGAGTCATCCAGGGTAGACAGGTGAGAAGGATAAAAATGCAGGTCTGCTCAGTTCTCAAGGCCCAGCTCTTTGTGGCTGTGCCGTGCTGCCTCCAGTGAAGGAATGAATGAGAAGTCAGTCCTTAGTCACTCATCAGAGGCCTCGGATGTCACTCCGAGACTGAACTTCAGGGTCCCCGGCCCCGCGAGCCTCTCCTTGCCCCTCCCAGGGACCTGTGGTGCGGCTGTGAGGTGTGACCTGGACTCAGACCAAGGCTGTGCCTGTCTGGACAAGGCAGCTGGCACCCTCACAGGTCTCGGAGGAGAAGCCCCCAGTCCAGGGCACTGATGAATGGGTGGAATTGCATGTGACCTGTGATATGATAAAGGGAGGCCCGGGGGGCTGTGGGGGTACAGAGGAGGGGCCCCGACCTCGTGTGGTGAGGGTCAGAGAAGACTTCCTGGAGGGGGTGACATTAAGCTGAATCCCATAGAGCCAAAGATGGGGAGATTATCCTAGAGCCCAGGGGTGCTTAATTGGGGGTGGCAGGAAGTCCATGGATAGAATTCTGGGGGATCCATGAATTTAGAAAGGAAAAAAAATTACGTTTCCCCTAATCTCGACTTGAAATTCAGTCTCTCCTTTCGCTATGAATACAGGCGATAAGCCTCAACAATGTTAGCGCTTACCAAGGTGTCACCAATGGAAATCATGCATGTTCATATCACATGACAGTTGTTGCAAATAACTTGAAATTTTGTTTACACTCTTCACTGCTTAAAAATTGCAACAGTTACTAGGCCCACCACTAGATCTTTCTATTTAATGCATTGATGAAGAGACACATACATTATTATATTTAAATTGATTTTAATATTTTGATAAGTGTATATCAATGTAATTATAATTTCATTATAAGCCTCTGTATTCTACTCTGTGATTTAAAAGACGCTATTCTGAGATGGGGTCCTTAAGCTTCAGCGGTCTGGCAGGGGGTCCATGGCACAGAAAGGATTGAGACCCCCTGAAAGCAGCATTCGTATTAGCTTAGAGGTGAGCGTGGGAACCGCAAGTGGTTCCCTGGCTGGAGTGAGGGGACGGTGGTGCCAGGTGAGGTTCAGCAGGTAGAAGGGGCCAGATGTCCGGCAGCCTCGTAAGTTACCCCCTTGATGATCAAGAAGGGCGAGCCTCAAAGATTTTGGCAGGGGTGTGTGTGTCTGTCTGTGGGCATGAATAGACAAAGCCTGGAGGCAGGGAGGATGTTCCAGCAATCCAGGAAAGAAATGATGCGAGTCTGGACTAAGGTGCTGGCAGTAAGTCACTGGCTGTAACTGAATGAGCAGGGATGAGGTCGTGGAAGGCAGAGGAGGCTGCGGGAGGCAGGTCTGCTGGGGGAGGAGTCGGGGTTTGGGGTTTGCATATGTTGAATCTCAGATATGTATTATCTAGGTTTCCTGAAAGAAACTCAGTTCAATCCAGCTTGAGCCAAAAAGAACTTGTGATCTCGTTAGCTGGGAAGTCCAAGGGCCAATCCTACAGTCGTGGCTGATTGTAGGGTTGCAGCAGAGGTCACAAGGACTTGCACTCTCTCTCCGCATCTCATCTCTTCACAATTTCTCTCTGAACATTAGGATTTTCTTTTCCTTGAGTAGGTTTGCTTCGCATGGCAGAAAAATGGCCGCCAGTGCCTTGAGCTTATATTTTAACAGTTTATGCTCCAAAAGGAAGAGAAATTTTTAATGAATTCTTAAGGAAGAACCCTAATTGGTCCTGCTGGGGTCACGTGCCTACCTCAGGACCAGAGTGCTGTGTCTCTGCCGGAGTCCGCCTGGGCCAGGCTACCAGAGCTGTGTGGGCATCACGCGCCATGATCCCAGAAGGACCAGGTAGAGGGAGGAGGAGCATGTTCTCTAAGAAAGAGATGCTGGGAGCCGAAAACAACACGCCCATGCTAATGTGGCTGTGGAACCTCCCTCCAGGCGAGATGTCCAACGGGCAGATTAGATGGTTCCAGAGTTCAGCCCCTCCTCCCAAAGGAAGACACTCAGAGCTGGGGATCAGGACGTGAGGCTTCAGTCACCTCCTGGTGGACCTCCTGGGCTCCTCTCAGCCTCTCATCTTCTCCGCTCAAAGACCCAGCCCTGCATGGCAGATGCGGGCACATAATAATGGTTTTCTCTTCAGGATCCTTAAGAAGGTATTCAGAGGTGACAATGCCAATCGCAGACCTCAGGGTACCTATTATCATTAAAAAGCACCCAAATGGCAGAAAGAGTCGCTGGCATCCATATGGGCACCAGACATTCTGGTTAGGTGACTTTCTATTTCTGCCATACAGGCTGATGATGCTTGTCTGCTAAATCAGTTTTAATTATACGGCTTCCAGAACATGCCATTCAGATCCTGTTTTAGCTGTGCCGGTAACCCTGGGCGGTGTTTCGTTCAGCTGGGCAGCAAGAAGGCTCCTGGCTAATTAAATAGCTGGTCTGGAGATGGCAAGGGTGGCCACCTGTTAAGTATGGTCCGCAGGGTTGACATAACCAAGTAACCCCGCGTAGAAGTCAGACCGCTTTCATCTCCATCCTCACCAGGCGGAGTGTGGTTTGATCGCAAGAGATCTGGCCCCTAATCCAGCCTTGCCTACATAATAGGTGTGTGGCCTTGGGCGAGCCACTTAATCCCTGGGAGCCTCAGTTTTCCTCACCTGCCGAATGGGTATAATACTTCCCTCCCAGGCTGGTGTGAGGTAAGGCAGAAGAGAAAAGTGCGTTTGGAACACTAGCACATAGTTCAAAATTAGTGGTTTCTTTCCCCCATAGCATCCATGTGATCTGTGGCCACGGTGCCTCTTATCCTATCTTATGGTTGGAAGGGAAATGCGTGTCAGGGAGGTGGGAGGGATGATGTGGAGGTTAAAATCCTGGCCTCCGGGGTCAGCCAGGTCTGGGGCTCAGTCGTGCCACCTGCCACATAGCTGCTGTGTGACTTCAGACATGTCTCTCTGTGCATCTCAGGTCCCTCCTCAGTGAACGGGATCCTAGCAGCCCCTGTTTCACGGAGATGAGGATTCCACGGGCCCCTCTATCATCGTCCCTTAGCACCGAGCCTGCCACCAAGGAGGTACTCAAGAAATGCTATTGCCCAGTTTTTATTTTCAAAATATAACCACTCCCCCCCACCGACAAGTCGCTATTATTACTAGTAACTGTACTAGGTGCTTTTTTACCCAGAATGGTTTTTCCTTTTTGTGTGTGGCCAAGATTGAGAAGAGAGAGAGCCATATCTCATACTAGGATGGTCATTCTCCAACATTTCTTTGCAGAGAAGCGGTGAAGCGGGGGCTCTGTCTTGTTAAATTCCCTGTTCTCAGACTCCTCGCCCAGAGATTCGGATGCAGTAGGTGTAGGAGTGGGCTCTGGAGATCTGCCTTTCCTAGCAAGCCTCCCAGGAGATGCTGATACAGGTGGTCCAAAGTTTGACCTTGACCCCGGCATGCTAGGACATCATCTTTGTGATGTTCACACACTTCCTACCTAAGCGGATGAGCAGCGCCAGCCAGGCTGCCGCACGAGTGCCCTTCCATTGCCTAGAATGGGTTCCAAGTGGGAGACTGCACTGACACAGGCGTGGGCCTTAATGGTACCCAGAAACCCCAAAGATGTTTGACTCACCGGTGACGCTTGACCTCCAGCTGACCTCTGCATCCCGCCGGACATCTCCTCATCTTGCATGCTGTCTGCAGGCATCACTTCTAAGGATCTTGCTTACATGGAGGAGTCTGATGGTCTAGCCTTTGAAGCCCCCGCCCCATCTTACCCCCAGTCCTCAGGCTGGTTCAAGAATTTCCATCACATATGCTCCTGTCTGAGGCTGGGAGCTACAGTCAGCCAACCCCTCTCCGCCCCATGATTCAGAAAAGGGTAGCTAATTATTTAGTCTTCAAGAAGGAAGAATCTGAGGGCGATTTAATAATGGGCTGCAAACATATGAAGGGTGGTTAGCAGGGAGCTGGTGACCACCTGTTCCCTTTCTCTACCATGGAAAGGAGAAACAGAGATGAGATTTAACTGCAGAAATAGAACAGAAGGCCAGGGTCGGCATGGGCGTGATGGCACCGATGTGGTTTCAAGGGGCAGCATACAAAATCTACCTTCCTAGGATCATGACAAGGAAAGAGCTTTGGGTCAGATGTGTCATCCACCCTCAGAGGCCAGGAGAATGGCCTGATGCTGTCAGCAACTCAGGAGTTTTTCTTCCTCAGCCCTGAGCCCTGGCACCAGGCACCCTGTAGACCAGTGGATCTCAAAACACAGTCCCTGGACCAGCAGCAACATCATCTGGGATCTTGCTAGAAAAGCAGAATCTCAGGCCACACCCTGCATCTACCAAATCAGAAACTCTGGGATGGGGGGACCAGCAAGCTGTGTTTCAGCAAACACTCCAGGTGACTCTGATGCCACTAAGGTTCCGACCTGACTGTGCATCCCGCCCACCCGGGGATCTTGTTGAATGCAGTTTCTGATTCAGCAGGGCTGGAGTGGGGCCTGAGCTTCTGCCTTTCTACCAAGCTTTAAGTGATGCGGAAGCTGCTGGTCCACAGACCACAGTTTGAGTGTCGAGGATCCAGAACAATGCCAGCTCATGTCATTCCTCTGCTCCAAACCCTCCAGTGACTCCCATGTCATTGAAGGGAAAAGTCAAAAAGGTCCCACATAACCTGACCCCCTGACCTGCCCCTCTGTCCTCTCTCTATTCTCCTACCCTTTGCTCACTCCACTCCAGCCATGCCGGCCTCCTGGCCGTACCTTGCACACCCCAGGCAAGCTCCCACCCCAGGACCTCTGCACTTATTCCTTCTGCCTGTTACACTCCTCCTGCTGAGCTCCCCTGCGGCTCACTCGTTCACCTCTATGACGGGCAGCTTCTACGTTGGCCCGTAATGACTCTGCTTCCTGGTCTTGACAACCTTTCACAGTCTCCCCCCGCTGAGTATGGACAGGATCTAACACAGGCGAGGAGATGTCACTTCTGCAATTAGGTTACATCCAGCAGTAATTCCTGCCTTGGTAGCAGCCTCTTTCCCTTGCTGGCCTTGATGGCACAAGTTACCATGTTGGCAAGACCCACATGGCGAGGAAATGAGGGTGCCTAGCTAGGAATTGAGCCCCTCGGTCCAAGAGCCCCAGAGGAACTGAAATTCCTGTCCGTGCTTAATTTTTCTCCATAATGCAAATCACCGTGTGACATAGCTTATATTTTTCCTATTTTTTTGTGGTCTGTCTCTCCAACCAGGAGTGAGCCCTATGAGCTCAGGGTTGGGTTTTCTTTTTGTTTTTGTCTGTTTCTTCCACACCTGCGTCCCTAATACCCGGAACAGTGCCTAGCACGTAGAAGGCACTCAGTCATAGTGAATGAGTGAATTCTGCTGACAGTTGCCTTCCACAGCGCGAACAAGTGGCACCAGTGGGCGCCAACTTTACACTTTCTCAGCATGGCAACCCCCATGAGAAAAGAGATTTTTCCAGACATCCATATATAGCAATCCAGGGAAGGAGTCATTGGCCCCACCTGGGTCTGTGCCTCCCTGTTGAGGAAACACCGGGAAATCCTCTATGTAGGGACAGGCAGCCCCTGTAACAATTTTGCCATCTCAGGGGTAGCTGATGAGTTTTAACACTTTATCTATTATTCTCAAGCAAGGTTCGCTAAGGCCTATGTGGTCTTCTGAGAGTGCCTGCCTCTCTGTGGTGAGGAAGAAGAATTCGGCCTTGTCTAAAGGGCCATCACTCCACATGAGGACCTGTATGCGAACATTGGGAGCAACATTATTCATAACTGCCCCGAAGTGGAAGCAATCCGACTGTCCAGTGATGGGTGAATGGGTAAACAAAACGTGGCGTGGCCACACCATGGAACAGTTCCCAGCAATCAAAGGGACAAACTGCCAATACGTGCTAACACATGGGTCGCCTCAAAGACATTTTATTAAGTGAAAGAAGCCACACAAAAAAGACCACATGGTACATGACTCTATTTACATGCGACAGGGCAAATCCACAGCGACAGAAAGTAGATTAGTGGTTGCCTGGGGCTGGGGGTGGGAATTCGGAATGAAGGCAGAGAAGCACAAGATTTGGGGGGAGGGGGATGGAAAGGTTCTAAAATTGTATGGTGGTGAGAGTGGCACAACTCTGTAAATGACTAGAAATCATTGAATTGCACGCTCAAAATGGGTGAATTCTGTGGTTGGAAATTATACATCAATAAAGCTGATTTTTGAAAGAAAATAAAATGAAAATCCCTTGCTAAAGTTTTTTTTTTTCTAGTTTTATGTCTAAAGGATCAAATTCTCTTTGAGAATTATGCTTCCTCACCTTTTAGATATCTGTTTCTGTGAAAGATGGAGGAAAAGCACCCATCGGTGTCCCAAGTAATATACATGAGGGTCATAAATAAATAAAAGGCCTCGTTTCTGCCCTGAGCAAGGCAATAAAAGGGATGACAAGATTCCGACCTTGTGGAGTGGTTTTCCGGTCCTGTTTGCAGACCCTTTGTTGTCTGACCCGTCACTGAGTGAACTGCACCAGCTCCAGGGATCTGTGCCCATCAGAGGAACTGATGACCCCACAGTCGTGTAGCGAACAGGAGCAATCCAGTAAAATCTTGCTTTGTGATTACAGGGGATTGAAGAAGAGCAAAGTAGGCTGATTAGTCTGTCTCTTGGTGCCCTGCAATTTCCATCTTAATGCAATCAGAGGACAGAGGTAGCTTCCACTTGGTAGCCCCTAAACTGCCACCCTGGATCAACTACCGATGCCAAGGCGGGTATGGCACTATGATTGGCCCAGCCTGGTCTCGTGCCCGCGCCTATGGCTGGGGACGGCACACCACGATTGGCAGCCCCACTGCAAACACGTGGAAAAGAGAAGGGTAGCTCTCCAGAAGGAAGTAAGGATGCTGAGAAGGCAGAGACACTAGTCAGCCATCATATTATCCGTGTGCAGTAAAATCATAAAAGGGAAGATGTCCTGTGGGCGAGGGTAGCCAGCGTGGACTGCAGAGGGCGCAAACCCTTCCTAGGTGACAGGCTAACAGCTGCTCACAGGGAAACGCCTTCCTGGTTATATTCAGATCCACTTTGATCAGGGGCAGCAAGATTTTCCCTTCTTAAGCCACTCCATATGCACCCAAGTCCTCTCTCTCCATTCAAGGCGACTTACAAGTGTTGAGGATTCTGGGATAATGCGGGGTCCAAAGGTGATGGTCCCTGGATGAGCCACACGGGCATCCACGGAACCCTCTGTACCCATCACCCTTGTGCTCAGCGCAGGACCGGCTACACATAACGTTCAGGGCTCAGTGTAAAAGGACAACATGGGGCCCCTTGTTTGAAATTATTAATAATTTCAAGATGACAATGACAGCAGAGCATCAAATCAAGCACGGGATCTTTCGGAGCACAGGATCTGATCCCCTGCCCCTAAAGCCGGCCTGTCTTCAGGACATACAGTCTCCTCCTTGTCCCGTCTGGAGGATTCCAGTGCCTCCTCCCCTTCTCCAAGTCGCCCTTGCACCCCCTTATCCTTCACTCTCAGCCCCACTCTTATCCAGCATTGAAAACTAAAAAACATAACAAAAAACAAACAAACAGAAGCCACCTCCCACTGTGAGCTTAAATGCAAATGCATCTGAGACTAGAGAGCTCTACAAAGAGAAGGAGAGTCATATTTTAAGACTTTTATTCTTAAAGTACATCTCAGGGTGTTTACCCTCATCTCTGCCCAGAAGCAGCTCCAATAGTTCACGGACTTTGGGTTGAAGAGGGTGAGTGGCTTTCTGAATGGAGCCCCAATCACCAGGGCTGTTGTCACTGGATGGTGTTTAATAATAACCACTCCTTTCTTCTTCTTCTTCTTTTTTTTTTTTTAGCTGAGGAAGATTCGCCCTGAGCTAACATCTATGCCAATCTTCCTCTATTTTGTATGTGGGTTGCTATCAAAGCATGGCCGCTGATGAGTGGTGTAGGTCGGTGCCAGGGAACTGAACCTGGGCTGCTGAAGTGGAGCACACTGAACTTAACCACTGGGCCTCAGAGCCAGCCCCAACCATTTCCCTCTACTGAGCCCTTACTGTGTGGCCAAGCCCTGCCCTAAACAAGCACGTATGTTTGTATGTTTGTATGCATGGATCCATTCCACCCTCACAATAACCCTGTAAGCCAGGCAGAAGTAGTACCCACTTTTCAAGCAAACAGCTGAGGCTAAGAGATATTTGACAAATCGTCCAAGGTCAGACAGCTCATAAGTCGTGAGCTGGGATCTGAATCCAGATGTGACAGTGAGCAGAGTTCCCACTCTCTGCAACTCCAAACCGCATTTGATCCTTCCGTTCCTAACCCCACAGCTTCCTGGAGACTGGACACAAGGCGAATGAAGGCATGATTATCTCAAGATGCATTTTGATGCCTTTTGCAGGGCTCCAATTCTATTAGGATTGATCAACTTTGAAAGCCGTCATGGAAAAGAAGATCAAAAAGATGTCAAGCAAAGTGCATTTCGTGAGGACCAGTGTCGAACTCTATTAGACTACCCATTGTCCTAGATATTTGTGGGTCCAGAGTTAAGATCTGTGAAGCTTGAGCCACTAATCTTCCTGAATACACCAATGGGCAGTCAGTAGAAATGAATACGCGCCAACCTTCCTGCAGAGAAAGGATGGGCGGGAGATGGCTTCAGAGCGCTGGAGAAGAGGCTGGGCAGAAACAGCAGAAACGTCCCGGGGCCTCCTAAAACCCTGTGTGGATCATTTATTCCACCAAGCGTATTGAGCACGAATTTCTATGAGCCAGGCACTGTCCGGGGTATGGGGTATGGGGTATGGGGAATGTAAAGAGTGCCAATACTTGGCCCAAAGGCCTCCCACAGCTCCCATTCCTGCAGGACAAATGCCAGCCCCTTGGCTTGGCATTCAAGGCCTTCCCTGACTTGACTTTATCTCGTCTTGCAGAGGAAATGCATACAGTATGTGGAAAGCTGGAGAAGAGAGGGGTCGTACAGGGGAGAGCCGAATCAAAAGAGTGAGGTCAGACGTTGCGAAGGGTAAGTGTCTTCTGCCAGTCACACCCTTTGCATGTTTGTGCCTAGGCTCACTTCGTTGTCTGGGGGACCACAGTTTGCCTCCCTGACCACCAGAGCTGCAAGCCTCCCTAATCAGGATCAGGTGGCCCCCGTAGTCTCAGAGTGGATGGTGTCTGACACCCAAGCGTGGACCCCTTGTATCAGGGTAAGTTCAGCCAATAACTCTAGGCTTCTCCCTGGATTTGGCATGAACCAGAGACAGTCCCTGCCCCTCGGACCCCCTCCCCTCCAAAGAAAATGCTGCTGAGCGAGTAACCAGGTAATGACCCGAGCGGCGCTGGTCTGCTGGATTCCAGACCTGCTCTCACACTGTCGGGTTAGCCAGTTTCTCAGAGAGAGGCGTGTCGACCCACCTATCGCCCCTCCTGATCATTATCCTCTTACCACGCCCCTCGCCCAAGTCTTATAAGGCTCAAACCCTTTCCTGTCTCAGACAAATCTTCATTGGTCAAAAACTTTGATGGAACTTGTGTCAACTGTGAAATACCCCATCGCAGACTTGGCACTTATGGACTATGATTCAGTTGCAGAAAATGAGCGAGTTTCTTTGTTTCTCGTCACTTCTTCTCATCTGGGTCTGAAACTCCTTTCCCGGTTCAGGAAACTTGCCCATTAAAGATAACGCAGCCTCTTCTGATTTAAAACAGTCTTTTTCTAGGAAACAGAGTGAATAGAACTCTTTTTCTCAGCCCAAGCGGTGTGGCCTCCTCTGACCCCTTCCCACAGGGATGCAGGGAACTTGTAAGAAGCCCCAGGGCATTCTGGGAAGACTGTTGGGTCTGTGGGACCTCAGTTTAGGGAGGTCTCATCCCACTTGTCTTTGTGCAGTGTAGGGGAGGAAGACATTTCCTCTACCCGCTCTGGGTCCTTCTGGCCGGAGAACGAATTAAATTCACATGAGACGGAATAACAGGAGAAAATTAAACAAAGCCGTATAACATGTATACATGGGAGAGGCTCAGGCAACCTGAGCAACTCAGCCAACTGGCCGAGGCTGCCTGTTTAAGTATCTTCAGCTACAGACAAGGAGAACGTTTGGGGTAGTGATTTGGGGCTTCAAAGGGGAGGAAGGCAACCCACGTGGAAATGGACAAGCAAATGTTTGGTAAATAGAACTTTGAAAAGAGTGGGCTTAGCAAGGATCCTCCCAGTTTACCGGAACCCAAAGTTATCTATGGTGATGGCCTGCCCTGGAGACAGGCCTTTATTTTAAATTTGTTTTAGGCAGTTGTGGGGGAAAGTTCGAAGGTTCTTGCTGAGTCTGAGCTTTTATTGCCTTCAGCTTGAAATAATCCACATACCAGAGTGGTGCATCCTGGGGCGGCCTGCCCTGGACCCCATCAGTGGGGACCGAGGCTAGGGTGAGCATTGGCCGGGCACTTGAACTACCCTTAAATTTAGGATCCGAGGTGCCTCACGTGCCTGACTAGTCCTGGCACTAGACCTGCTTTGCTGGTCCGCTGAGGAGCAGCAGGTCTCTGCTGATCTGGACCACATTGGATCCTGGAGTTCATGCCGGACTCCATCACTGGTGATGGTGGGTCCTGCTCCTACTTCCATCCTTGTGTCCCTGTGATTGTGTCTTCCCAACACCAAGCTTCTGAAGGCCCATGGTAACCTTTGTGCTCCTGGGAGGGGGTGTTGTAAACCTCTCTTGGTGGGGGGGGGACATTCCACAGCAGTCAGGACTTGGGGAGGCCTCCCTCAAGTCCACGCTCGCCCCACATCTTCCTCAGTCTTTGTTGATCTACCATTCCCGTGCCACCTCGATGCGGCGCCATGCGAAAGCAGTTTCTCTAAGGGACCTGCAGTTTCTCTAAGCTGTGTCCCAGAAGGCTGGATATCACCTCCAATTCTCTCAGATCCCCCAAAACCTTTCTGGAGATTTCTACAACTCACTGGCCTTTCCTTCACTCCTCCAGGAAGTAAGGCGTGAAGACTCTTAACTCTGATCTCTTACCTCGCTTCCTCTCTCTCTCCCCTCCTCCCAGCCCTGCGGACACTCTCCTTCCCCATTAGGTCTGGCAGGAAGCCCCCTTTCATCATGACCTGTTGCTGTTTTCATCCTGCTCAGTGGTTCCCGAGGCGAAGTCCCCACACCAGGAGCATCGGCATCACCCAGACACTTGTGAAAAAATGCAAAATCGTAGGGCCTAACCCAAACCTTCTGAATCAGTAGCTCTGGGGCAGGGGCCAGCAATCTCTGTCTTAATAAGCCCTCGGGGAAATACTGGATGATTTCACTCATAGGTGGAAGATAAAAGCAACAACAACAACAAACACAGAGATAAGAGAACAGCTTGCTGGTTACCAGAGGGGAAGGGGGGAGAGAGGAGGATGAAAGGGGCAATAGGGCACATGAATATGGTGACGGATGGTAATTAGCCTTTGCGTGGTGAACAGGATGCAGTCTTCACAGAAACTGAAATATAATAATGTACCTGAAATGTATATAAGGTTATAAACCATTGTTACCTCAATATTTAAAAGAAGTCTTCAGGGGATTCTGATGCCAGTTTGAGAACCCCTGCTCTCGGGTCTGAACCAAAGGTTCTCCATCCTGGCTGTGTTAGGATCTCCTGGGGAGCTTTTAAAAATTATTGCTTGCTAAGCCTCATCACAGACCAACTAAACCCAAGGCCCATGAGGTGACCCCGTGGAAGTGGGCCCAGCCAAGTCTAGGTCAGCAGAACTGCCAAGTGACCCCACACACGAAAGCATGGTTGTTGCTTTGGGCAGCTAAGTTATGGGGTGTTTTGTTATGCAGCAGTAGCTGACTGATACACAGCACAAGTAGGAACTTCAAGTGGGTCAGGGGCTGCTCTCCTTGCTTCCTCCAGCCCAGCCCTCAGTTCTAGTCCATGCCTGCTCTCCTGGCTGCTCCAGCCAATGGCAGCACACCCTGGCATAGGCCCCAGGTTGGCCCTTCCCACTGACCCCACCCCGGCCTCTACCAAGGGAACCTGTCAGGAGCAGATGGAAGCTCCAAACCAGTGTTGGCCAGTAGAAATATAAAGTGACCTACATATTTAATTTTAAATTTTCTACTAGCCACATATTCTTTTTTTTTTTTTTTGAGGAAGATTAGGTCTGAGCTAACTACTGCCAATCCTCCTCTTTTTGCTGAGGAAGGCTGGCCCTGAGCTAACATCCGTGCCCATCTTCCTCTACTTTATATATGGGATGCCTGCCACAGCAGAGCTTGCCAAGTGGTGCCATGTCCACACCCAGGATCCGAACCGCAAACCCCGGGCCGCTGAGAAGCGGAACGTGTGCACTTAACCACTGCGCCACCGGGCTGGCCCCTAGCCACATATTCTTAAAAGGTAAAAAGGAACAGTAAAATTAACTTGAATCGCATATCTTATTACGTATTTTATTATATATTTTCTTTAACTCAGTATATCCAAAATATTGGCATTTCAACATGTGGCACTAGGTACATTGCAAGTGGTGACTAACCACATACAACTAGAGGTGACCAGATTGCACAGAACGGCTCCATCCAGATCCCTACGTGTGTCCCTTCCAGAACAATGATGACATAGGAGAGAGTAAGAACCAGAAGGAGCAGGAAGAGCTGAGCCTCTGTCAACCTCGTGTTACACTGAATCTTGACCCAAGGACAGTTATGCCTGGCATGCTGCCAGCTGTAGGACTTCTGCTCATGTTGTCCCCCTGCTCAATACGTCTTCCCATTCTGCCTGATGCAGCTCAAATGTCACCACCTCCATGAAGCCTTCCTTGAATGCCCAGAGCACTAACTTCAGAATTCTAAAATAGAATTCTTAATAGCCTATCCCCCTAACAGCTGCCATTTATTGAGCACTAACTATGTGCCAGGTGCTGGGCTGAGTACGTAACTTGAATTATATGACCCTGAGGTAGGAATTATTATCCTCATATACAGATGAGGAAACTGAGGCTCAGAGAGGTAAAGGGGCTTCCCCAAGCTCACTCAGCTAGTAGGTGGGGGAGCCGTGATTTGAACCCAGAGGTGTCACGCCCCAGAGCCCACACTTTCAATGCCTGCCCCACACCAATCAACGTGTGGTCCTTAGGCCAGCAGCGTCAGCAACACCTGGGAGCTTGTGAGAAATGCAGAATCTCAGGCTATATCCCAAGTCTCCTGGTCAGAATCCGCATTTGAAGAAGTTCCAGGGGGTTCATGTGAATATTAATTATGAGAGGCGCTGGCTGAGACTAGCCCATATTTTGGTTACTTGTCTATGTGTCTGTTTCACCTCTAGGCCACCAGCCCTTGAAGAGCAAGGACGGCACCTTTTCCACATCTCTGTCTCCTGAACACCCACGACAGGGCTTGGCAGAGTAAACTGCCAAGAATGGTTATTGAATAGGATTCTTTTTATCCCACCCATCGGAGTTTGTGTAAACTAGTCCACTTTCTTCTTTTTTGGCTTTAAATCCTGC
Organism: Equus caballus; assembly: GCF_041296265.1. NCBI lineage: Eukaryota > Metazoa > Chordata > Mammalia > Perissodactyla > Equidae > Equus > Equus caballus. The sequence goes on along the minus strand of NC_091696.1, from coordinate 39,331,238 downwards.
CTGGGGAAAAGAACAAGAATATACCGCGCACAGCCAATTTGTACACATCTGCCCGTGTCTTCAACAATAGCCTGTTCCACTTTAAAAGTGCAGGGCGTGACAATGCCCTGGGGTTCCTGGGGCCTAAGATAAACCAATCGAGGAGCTGACCTCCAAAAGCTGTTGGAAGCCAGTGCCAAGACTCAGCTCTGTTGTGCCTTTCTGATGTTTGCTTTTCAGCAAAGTATTTCTTCAGAATGGAACCCATTCTGCTATTTTAGGAAGTGTAAATCTTTGGGGACTACTCAGCGGAGGGAGCCCCAGAATTTTTATACAAGGAGGGGCTTGGCGTTAGGTCTCTTGGAGAAAGGAGGACTTGAAGATGAGGATGTTAGATACCACATCAGATGAAGAAAATGCCAGTTGCCCATATTAAAAAATGGGTGGCATGATGGAAATTGAGAGCTAGGGAAGGCTAAAGCCCCCCACTGCTCGTGCCTTGGAGCCACCACTGGTACTCGGGTCTCAGGAGGGCAAACCACAAGCCACTGGGAGGATGGGAATTTGGGGTTCAGTGTCGATCCCACCAGTGTAGCAGAATTTTAGGATCTTAGAACATCAGAGCTGCCTGTGACATGGCACAGAAAGAGTGTTTCAGAAATTTTTCTTACAGTTTAGTAGGCATTAGCTTGGGTTGGGATTCTGCTCATCTTTTTGATGCTGTGGAGACCGTGTGTAGACATGTGCAGGAGCTCAGCCTCTCCTTGGAGAGGAGCTAGATGGGTGCTGGGCAGCGGGTGGCCAGGCATGAGGTCTGAAGAGTCCTCTCCGCCTATATAAATGAGTAAATAAATAACCTCTCAGGCACCACGCCACTCCCTTCACTTTACACGGGAAAGCTGAGATCCCCAAAGAAAAGGACCATCCTGGGTCACACAACAGGACCACTGGCACAGCTGGAGGGAGAACGTGGGTTTCTGAGATCTGACTCGGAGCTTGGCGATGGATTCTCTTCCCAGCTGGACACAGCGTTCAAGACCTACCAACTCCATAAAAGAGTGGAAGGGACTCACGTGTAATTGAATCCTCTAGAAATGAAAGCAACACTCCCATTGGCCAGAACAGGATCACATGGCTACCCCTAGCGCAAAGGAGTCTGGGAAATCAGGGAGTGGGATTTCTCAATTGATTGGTTCAGTGACCAATCACCATCCATAGTTTTAGGTGAACCCACTCCTACCTGGAACAAATCCAGAGTAGGCAAAGAAGTAGGGGGAGGAGCCGGCCCTGTGGCCAAGTGGTTAATTTCACATGCTCCACTTTGGAGGGGTTCACTGGTTCAGATCCTGGGCACAGACCTACACACCACTCATAAAGCCATGCTGTGGTGGCATCCCACAGAGAAGAACTAGAAGGACTTACAACTAGGATATACAACCATGTACTGGGGCTTTGGGGAGAAAAAAAGAAAAAGATTGGCAACAGATGTTAGCTCAGAGCCAATCTTCCTCACCAAAAAAAAAAAGCATACCTGAAAAGAAAATATTACGATTCAGAAGGGGAACTGGGTAACCTGTAGGTTATGTTGTCCAACCCGTGATAATATTATGTTCATATTACAAATGAACAGCCTGATATTAGAGAGCTAAAGTGATTTGCCTAAGGTCACAGCTAATAATGATCAAATCGCATTTCTCCCTTGATTCCCGAGTCTGAGCTCTTAACTGCAATGGAATACTGACTTTCAGAGAGAAAACAAAATATGAGACTCTTCAAAAATTTGAGAGTCACACTTTGCAAAGCTATGCTAATCTTCAAATCATCTCAGTTGAATGATACTTGAAATTTTGACACATTTTTCATTCAAAGCTACAAGAGATTTTTTTTTTTCTCCACAGTGGAAGCGTACAGGACTATCGAATGGCACGAGTCCAGGCGGCGGCATTCACATGGAGCCCACGTTAACAGCACCCGCTAAGTTGTGCAGTGCACAACCTGCCCAGCCACAGATATTAAACTGTGCTAAGTCTAACCTGTCTGGGCTTCAATTTCTTCATCTGCAAATTGAGCTGGTTGTTCTAGAATGATTCTGAGGTCCTTCATGAGACCCTATGATCCCTTGACAAACCATGTGTATTCACACAGGAGACTAAGAAATAAGCAAGAACCCAAAGGTGTCTTTCATTTTCCCAAGAAATCTTGCTGTTGCTTTGCCAAAGTGCAGAATAGAGGGGGCTCCGAAGTTCCCCCATATTGCCCATGATACAGCCTTTTTGGGTTGTAAAACATCCTTGTCAACCATCCAGAACTCTCTGGAGCTTAATTTATCAGAAACAAAGTATGTCCTTATAGTCACATAAAAGCGTCCTCTCTTCCTTGTCAGACTCACAGCGAGCAGGGCGCTGATGCTTGAAGGACGCTCTTTGCGGCCATTGTTCCCGCTATGAGTTGGCATGACCTTCTTTCCTCATCTGACTAGTCCCCAGAGGGACAGGCCCTCTTATTACATTTTCTCAGCCTGGAGCTTAGCTCCACAGGCAACCTCCTGTCATTTGATTGTCTGATGGATATTATTTCTTCTAAGAATCTAATTAGGACCTTTTAAAGGGTTCAGCCTGGGAGCGAGGGAATTAAATATGACTCAGAGTATGCTTCCCAAAGCCAGGCGAAGAGGGAGATGATCATTGATTTGATTTATTCGTGTATTCATGCGGTCCACAAGCCCTGACTATGCACCCTTTTTTGTGCCAGCATGTGCTAGGAGTTTAGGCAATGGATAGAAATGATCTTTCTCCACTTTGGAGCTGCTCAGCCACATGCCACACGTATCTCCACTTAAAGGAAAGTAATTAGGGGCCGGCCCGGTGGTGCAGAGGTTAAGTGCGCACGTTCTGCTTTGGCAGCCCGGGGTTCACCGTTTCGGATCCCAGGTGCAGACATGGCACCGCTTGGCACACCATGCTGTGGTGGGCGTCCCACGTATAAAGTAGAGGAAGATGGGCATGGATGTTAGCTCAGGGCCAGTCTTCCTCAGCAAAAAGAGGAGGATTGGCAGTAGTTATCTCAGGGCTAATATTCCTCAAAAAAAAAAAAAAAAAAGCAAAGTCATTAAAGCCATGGCACACAAGCCCGTGTGTCCACATGGTTTCCTTTCTCTCTTTTTTGGAGACAAAGAAGATTACATTTCACAGCCCCCTTGCAGCCAGGTGAGGCCACGCAACTAGTTTTAACCAAAGGGCTGTGGCGGAAGTGACCAATGTCTTTAAGAAGCGGCATGCGACCTTCAGCTGTCTCTTATCCTTTGGGGACCAGGAATGCAGAGGCTGGGTGTGAGCCTGGGTCTCTGAGTGGCTGAGTGGAGCGGAGCCCCTCCCCTGACCTCCACCGCCGCCCATTTAGACATGTAGCGAAATGAGAAATAAACATCATTTTTGTAAGCCGCTGAGATTCAGGGATTCGTTTATTACACAGCGCAACCTAGCCTCATCTGACTGATTAAGAACTGAAACTTTTAAACCAGTGAAACTGGAGGTGGTAGAGTTGGGCAGAAGAAGTATACGCTTCCTTTATTTGGTAAATTTTGCAGAGCACAGGCTGTACGCCAGATACCGTGCTGGGGTGACAAAAATGAGTACAGAATTGTCTCTGCCCTCACGGGGCTCATGATGCGATAATAATAACATCACAATGTCTGGCATATAGTAATTGCTCGATAAATAATATTACTATAATTGCAGCTCAGATGCAAAAAACATTCACGCATGCCATGCCCTTGCGTCGGCGTCCCCAGATTGTACAAAACCCACGCTTGCTAGGAGGTAGTCAGAGCCTCAGAATGCATTCTTGCTTTTGCCATGGTTCTCTTACAAACGGTTTGCTAGCCTATGAAAACTTAAAATAGTCATTGAAAAAAATCTCAGACAGCTGCCCTTTTCTAAGAAAAGGCAAATAAACACACCCAACCTCACTCCAAAAATATCGCACTTGACAAGAAAATCAGTTATTAAATGCGATGTGGGATGCTGGATTGGATCCTGGAACAGAAAAAGGACATCAATGGAAAACTTGGTAAAAGCCGAATAAAGTCTGGAGTTTAGTGACCACTGCTGTACCGATGTGAATTTCTTAGTTTTGACAAATGCGCCGTGGTTTTGTGAAATGTTAACACTGGGGAACTAGGCCGAGGGTATACTGGAGCTCTCTGGACTATCTTTGCAACTTTTCTGTAAACACAAAATATTCCAAAATAAAACGATTTTTAAAGATCAGTGTTAACGTTTTCCAGGTTTCTACTCTACAGGTAACAGAAGTGAGGAGAGTCTGTGTGTACGGTTGCCAGAAAAAACACAGGAAGCCCAGTTAAACTTGAACTTCAGAAAAACAACAATTTTTTTGGTATAATTATGTCCCCAATATTGCATGGGATATATTTATGCTAACAACAAATATTCATTGTCCGTCTGAAATTCAAATTTATCTGAGTGTTCTGTATTTTTATTTGCTAGATCTGGCAACCTTATCCAGATGTACTATTGATAGAGAAGCAAAACTAAACCTTATTTTGTTATTTAAAATGATGCCACATAGACTGTGTAGATTTCAACATGTTATTATTGATATGAGAAAGCAGGGACCAGGGGCCGGCCCTGTGGCGCAGCAGTTAAGTTCGAATGTTCCGCTTCATCGGCGGGGGGTTTGCCAGTTCCGATCCTGGATGCAGACATGGCACCGCTTGGCAAGCCATGCTGTGGCAGGCGTCCCACATGTAAAGTAGAGGAAGATGGGCACGGATGTTAGCTCAGGGCCAGTCTTCCTCAGCAAAAAGAGGAGGATTGGCAGCAGATGTTAGCTCAGGGCTGATCTTCCTCAAAAAAAAAAAAAAAAAAAAAAAAAAGCAGGGGCCAGCCCCATGGCAGAGTGGTTAAGTACACATACTCCGTGCTCCACTTTGCTGGCTGGGGGTTTCACTGGTTCAGATCCTGGGGGTAGACCTAGCATTGCTCATCAGGCCATGCTGAGGCGGTGTCCCACATAGGAGAACTAAAGGGACCTACAACTGGAATACGCAACTATGTTCTGGGGGGCTTTGGGGAGGAAAAGAAAAAAAATGATTGGCAACAGATGTTAGCTGGGCCAATCTTTGAAATAAAGAAAAAGTATTATTATACTTTCACTGGTCTGATGTTAATTAATTATAATGGGGAGGCATCCATATGAACGGGTGATTAAACGAGTTAGTAAAAGGAAAGAAGGAAGGAAAGAAGGAATGATTGGGTGAATAAATAAATAAGGGAATGAGTAAGTGAAGGAATGAGCGATATGTGTCCAGAAATTCCAAGAGAGAAAAGTGTATAAATATTAGAAATACTATAGGGTTCTCTAAAACATCTGTAACCCACTTTATAAATTGACACAGACTGTGATAAATTGGGAGTCACAATTCTGTCTGTTTACGATGGCATCAATGTTGCAACTTTTTAACCAAGAAGGAAAAGAGAACTAGGAACCCAGGAGAACCCCTCTGCAAACAGTCTCCTGTCTCTCTCCCTGGGCCAGCCCTCCCACTACCTTGTTCCAGAAACCTGTGCACGCCCCTCTCCCCAAAAAAGGATAATAAGTGCTTTGCTCATGTTTTTCACCTCCAAAATTTAATATACAATTTCCAAACATACCAAGAAGTACAGAATTTTACAGTGATCATGTAGACGCTACCGTTAATATTTACCCCACATGCTTTGTCACGAATCTATCCAACCCACTTTCCATCTGTTGAGCCACCTTGAGATTTGATGCATTTCAAAGGAAGTCACAGACAGTGGTTCATGGCCTCCTAAATGTTTCAGCAAGAACATCGTTCTCTAGAGGTCACTATTTGTTTACAGGTGCAGAAACTAATAAAAGAAACCTTAACTAAATTAGACTCAGGAAGGCCGGTAGGAGGAGCTCTCATGCCCTGTCACACAGTGTCAATAACAGCAAACAGGAAGAGAGAGAGGTTGCATCTCGGACAGGAAGTAAAACTACTTGGCTGCTGAAGGAAGATTTGGGTCCCTGCTTAGCAACAGCCTGGCCAATGAGAAACAGCAGCTCAGCCAAGGGGAAATGCCACAGCTCAACCAATGAGAAATGCCACAACTCAGCCAATGAGAAATGCCACAACTCAGCCAATGAGAAACGCCACAGCTCAGCCAATCAGAAATGCCACAGCCCAGCCAATGAAAAACGTCACAGCTCAGCCAATGAGAAATGCCACAGCCCAGCCAATGAGAAAAGCCACAGCCCAGCCAATGAAAAACACCACAGCTCAGCCAATGAGAAACGTCACAGCCCAGCCAATGAGAAACACTGCAGCTCAGCCAATGAGAAATGCCACAGCTCAGCCAATGAGAAGCCATCGCTGCCCTGAACCATTACTTTCCCCCAGTGGCCTTTCCTTTAGAAGAGCCCCTCCCCACTCCCCCTTTTTCCCTCTGAAGGCAACTCCCCTCCTTTGTTTGCTGGATTTGCCTGTGGTTTGCCATAGCGTGCACATGGGACTCGCAGTTCTTTTGGCTCTTCCCGAGCAAACTCGTTTTGAGGCTTTTCCAGTTGACATAGGTAAGATTAGTCAATTGTTTGCACAAATCTTAAGTACACCATTCCGTGGGTTTTGACAAAGGCTCTCAGCTGTGCGCTCCAGCCCCTATCAAGATACAGAACATCACCATCACCCAAGAAAGTGCCGTCGAGTTCACCCTCTTCTCATCCATGCTGGTCTTCCACCTTAGAAAAAATATCTCCCTGGGAAAAATTAAAGGCAAATGCATATAATTCTAAAGTAACAACTCAAAGTCCCCCAAGCCATGGACGGTAAGCCAGGAGAGTGAGGGGTGTGGTCGCTGTAGGTCAGAGAAGTTCTGGGCAGTTCTCTGCTTGAAAAGCACCGGTCATCCATCCTTTTCCTCATACTCAGGAGGGTACAGATGAATCAAGTAATGGAGAGAGAGGCTACTTCCTCCGTCCCTATGTTTGCAGACTTTGGTACTTTGTTATAAACAAGTAATAAGTTACCTGCCACCTCATGACCCCACAGTGAGATCATTCCACCTGTGTCCAAGGGGTCAGGATCTGTCAGGTCCTTTCTCCCAACATATAGTCGTTCAACAAGCATTGGTCCAGCATTGCCTACAGGCCAAGCCTGGGATGGATGCGGAGGTTGCAGGAGTGAACGTGATGTGGTCCCCGACATCCAGTATCTCTTAGTCCAGTGTGGGAAACAGACACTTGTGTCCCCAGGTATATCCTGGGCCCTGGCCCAGGGCCTGGTGCTAAGTCACAGCTCAGACAGTGTTGATTGGTTCACTGAGTACGTGACCTCATTCGTTCAGGACACACTTTCTGAGCAGCTACTGTGACCCAGGCACTGTGGATGCAGCAGTGAACAAAACAGACAAAAAAGTCTCTGCCCTCCTTGTGTTTATACACCAGTGTGGGGATGGGCGGCAATTAACACATACACAAGCAAGTGGATTTCCAGATAGTGATAAGCGCTACAGAGAAAAAGGAAGCAGAGAAGGGAACCAGGGGGTGTGAGGCAAGAGGAAGTGGGGTTGCAGTTTTAAAGAGGCTCGCTGGGTGACAGCTCAGCAAGGACTGCAAGAGCGGAGATGCATATGAAAGTGTGAATGAGGAAGAAGTGAGCGTGCCAGTCTGCTAGGGCTGCCATAACGAAATCCCACAGACTAGGGGGGCTTAAACAGCGCAAAGTCCTTTCTCGAAGTTCTGGAAGTCCACCATCAAGGTGTCAGCAGGTTTGGTTTCTCCTGGGGCCTCATCGTTTGCTCGCAGATGGCCGTCTTCTCAGCGGGGCCTCACGTGGTTGCCTCTCAGTCTGTGTGTTGTCTGTGTCCTAATCCCCTTGTATCCCAAAGACACCAGCCATATTGGATTAGGGTCCACCCAGAGGACCTCGTTGTACCTTAATTATCTCTTTAAAGGCCCTTTCTCCAAACACAGTCACATTGCGATGTCCTGGGGGTTAGGGCTTCAAAGGGTGAGTTCTGGGGACACGATTCAGTCCATAACAGTAAATGAATGAATGAATGAATGAACGAACGGACAAATGAACTGCTGCTTGGCTTCTGGGCAGGAGAGGGAAGGTAGTAAGAGAAACACAAAGACTGGAGGAACAGGGGACAAGGGACCAGCAGCCACATCAGGAGAAAAGCCAGGGATTTGACGGACGTTGTTTTTCAAATCCCTCTTGGCCAGTTCAAAATGTGTTTTTTTCCAGCTCTGGCTCTTAACTATTTCCGGAAACAGTTTGATTAACTGCTGACCTGCAGGGGGATGTGGGAGAGGAAAGCCCTGAACTCGGAGCCAGAAGAGCTAGGTTTTGATCTGCTCTGTTGGAGGATGTCGAGGATGTTCCTTACCCTCTCTGATCTTCCTTTGCCTCATCTCTATAAATGGAGATTGATGTGGGCTCGGTGAGTCGAGGTGTCGAAAGAAAGATTTCTTGGACTCTCAAGGTCTGGCAGTAGTGCTCTTTTATTCAGAGAATAGCATGGGGGCAGGACCCATGGGCAGTGAAGAGCTGCAGGCATGGGGACAGGACCCATGGGCAGTAAGAGCTGCAGGCGTGGGGACAGGACCCATGGGCAGTAAGAGCTGCAGGCATGGGGACAGGACCCATGGGCAGTAAGAGCTGAAATGTGTTGAGGGTTAGAGCTAAATTTATAAGGCATAGGTATGTGAGTTATTTCTTTACAAGACAAAGGAAAGATCATGAAAAAAATCATTAAAATGGTATCAGTGCAGGTGGGGTCTGGTGATTGGGTGGTCCTATAGTCCTGTGCTTCCTGGAGGATGATATAGATTGGTATGTAGGGCAGGACGCCTTGGGCTTCTCCCCAGGGCGGGGTCAGCCTTGATCCTTGTCAGAGATGAGAATCCTGCCCTGTCACAGAACTGCCAGAGAAGTAAAGTGAGGTCATCCGCAGGCAGATGAGGGCGTGTAGCCACAGGGCTTTGTAAACAGGAAAATGTAACATAAATGAAAACAGAAGGTATTACCGAGAAGCTTGCAATGAAAACCACTGCAGACGGCTCAGAGCAGGGGGCCCTCCTGCCGTGGCAAAGGGAGCTTATTTATTAGGTGCCAGCCCCTGTCCTGGTGTTTCTCCTTAACCCCTCAGGGCACTCAGAGAGCTGGGCGTGTAGGCTGGCGAGAAGAAAGGCTTATAAAAGGGCACAGGCAGGTTGATTCAACCTGAGGCGCAGAGCTGGCCATTCCTGTGTGGGGCATCAAAATTGGCCACCTCAAGATACATCTCTTTGGCATGAGGACTATTTGGGGCTGGTTACTTTTAAAAACTGCAGACATGAGAGAAACTCTGAAAAGCAGAAGTTACCCTTTGCAAGAGACATTTACGTTTGTAAAGGAAATCTCCATCTGTAAAGGTGTCTCCCTCTCTGTACCAGGAAGAAGGGGGATGACCTTATTTCTAAAAACTCTTATCAATGCGGAAGGGGAGGACTTCAAGCTGCATAATGACCTCACTCTTGTTTACTGTGCTTTTCTGGTGATCTCCCATAACTGACTCCCCCCACCCACAACATCCTCCTTTGTCTTTAGCTGAGGGTGCTATTTAAGGTGGTGGCTTCTGCCATTTTGGCAAGTTGCTCAGCTTGCCTGAGCCTCTCCCATGTATACATGTTATAAAGCTCTGTTTAATTTTCTCCTGTTACTCTGTCTCATGTGAGTTTAATTCATAGCCCAGCCAGAAGGACCCAGAGTGGGTAGAGGAAGTGTCTTCCTCCCCTACACTTGCCTCATCAGGGATTCTTTACAACACATACGTGTATACACAAAAAGCTGTAGATATTGACTGCGTATAACTTGATGTGTTTGCAGATAAGGATACCCCATGAAACTGTCATCTCTATCAATGCCTTCAACTTATCCATCACCTCCGAAAGTTTCCTCTCCACCCCCTTTATTTTTTGGTATTTTCTCCCTTTTGGATGAGAGCGCTTATAAGTTCTATACATAAGTCCTAAGATAAGTTCAGTATTTTATTCACAGGCCGTATGATGTACGGTAGATCTCCAGAACTTACTTACGCTGCATAACTGAGACTCTGTACCCTTTGACCAATATCTCGTCATTTCCCCTTCCGCCAGCCCCTGGCGACCACCATTCTCCTCTCTGCTTCCGTGGGTTGGACTGTATCTGATTCCACATATGAGTGAGACCATGCGGTATTTGTCTTTCTGTGTCTGGCTTATTTCATGTAGCGTCCATTCTCTGCGTCCATCCATGTGGTCACAAATGTTGGGATTTCCTTCTCTTTTTAAGGCTGAATAATATTCCATTGTATGCATATACTACATTTTCTTTATCATCAAGGATTCTAGGTATCGGGAGCTGACAATGATGGGCCCCCACCTCACCAGATTCTGTGCTAAGCCCTCCTCAGGTGTGAATCCACTGAATGTCCACAACACTCCCTGAAGCTGGGGCTGTTATCTATCCATTTTTCAGATGAAGAAACTGAGGCTCCAAGGAGTTAAATAATTGCCCAGAGTTGGGTGACTGCTGAGAGGCAGAACTGAGCCCAAGTCAACTTCCGCCTACACCCTCACCCCCACCCACAATCACACAAAATGTGTGTAACTAAGGTGTGCTGGCACTTAGTAGGTGCTGAAGCTTCTTAAGGTGTCTAGATTCTCCTGTGTGAGTCCCAGCTCTGGCACTCCCCAGCTGTGTGACCTTGGACAAGTTATTAACCTTCTCAGAGGACCACCCTACCCGCCTGTCAGCTCCACTGGTTGCAAGTGCGAGTTGGGGGTAGTTACTTAACCTCTCTGAGCCTCAGTTCCCTTAGCTGTAGCAGGGGGATAAGAACAGCCCATCTCCTCACTGTAAAGCACTGAGCGTGGTACCTGGCTGCCTTCATTTTATGAAATAGCAACAACATTGTGCCTGCACCACGTCCAGGGCGAGGCAGAAGAGCAGAGATAGAAACAGACTGGAAGAAGAAATTTACATTTTTTCACATCCTGTTCCTTTCAGAACTTAGGATCAAGAAAATAATAATCTCAGCTAAATATGTGCCATTCTCCTTTGACTGGAAAATGAGAAATTGTGTGAGGTGTTGTGTTTCCCTTTTTGCTTTGGCCACCAGAAGGCTCAGAGCTAAATTTAACTCTTATTAATAGTAACAGGATGAATCTGAGCTTAGTCTTCCTTTATGTGGTGTATATTTTAAAATTTTGTTCTGTTCACTTTATAGTTCCTGTAACATTTATTTAGAGTTAATTTTTAAAAGTTGTTATTCCAGCCAGTTGAAAAATAGGGGAGGTAAAAATGACTGAGACATATTATGTAGTTAGAGTTGAAAGCAGTGTGTCTGAAGTCACAGCATTACTTGAATTTTAGACAAAGATAAAATGCGCCGAGATGCCAGAGATTAATTTCAAAGTGGAATTGGTTCATATGAAGCATTTGGGGGAAAAACATTGTAAATCATCCTCGGAGCTCGTCAGTCCTGTCCAAAGGCAGAGAAGGGTCAGCTGTGGGTCCTCTGGGCCCCAGCCGGGCTGACGCTCCGCTTTTTCCAGTCCCGGCTCTCGAGGGAAGAGTGGCCTGCCCCATTTTCCCATGCCAAGAGGGGTTTCCTGTTTATCTTTCCAGATCGGGCGTCCACTCGCACAAGATGTGACGGCGTGGCAGAAACCAAGATGACAGGGGCTGTTTCTGTAAGCCAGTTTGATGTCAAACGCGCAGGGGTGAAGGAAATTTACATTTAAATTCTATTTCCTTCATGTTCCCACTGTCTGGAGTCTCCAGAAAGAGTGTGCATGTGGGAAAGAGTGTGTATGTGTTTATATCCAAATAGGATATTCTCCCTAAATAGACCTCTCCGAGGGTTCTCCTGCTGGCGCTGGTGTTATGGCCCCAAGATTGGAAACAATATAAAAGTTAATCCGTGGGACTTGGCTGAATGATATGCCCACGTGATGGAAAAGGATGCGAGCATTAAAAAAGAATGAAGCCGCTGCCACTTTGGAAAGTAGTTCGGCAGAGTCTGGTGACTCTGAACGCACGCCTAAACCAGGGTTTCTCACCCTCTGTCACTCTCAGACTAAAAGCCAGGTCCTCGGCCTGGTCCACAACAGGTTTTCTCAACGGTGGCGCTACTGACGCTTGGGGCCGGATATTCTCCATCGTGAGGACTGTCCTGTACATTGTCCGATATGTAGGGCATCTCTGGGCCCCGCCAGCTAGATGCCAGGAGCGCCCCCTCTGCAAGTTATGACAACTAAGAGTGTCTCCAGACATTGCCAGCATGTTGCTACGTGCAACAAGATGGACAAATCCCACAAATGTAGCGTTTAGCCAGAGAAGCCCGACACGCACACAGCAGACTGCGATGACTGATAAACCCACTTTGATTGGGAGCGAGGGGGTGGGGGGCGGGCGGGGGGCTTCTGGGATAAGGGTGACTTTCTGTTTCCGGATTTAAGTAGTGATTCCTTAGGTGTTTTTTTACTCTGAAAATTCATCGTGCTGGGCCCTTTTCTATAGTTATAATTCAATAAAGCGTTTCTTTTAAATGAAGCATATGGAGAGGGGTTGATGTGGAAAGAGCTCCAACATGCACGGTAAGCGGAAAAAAGCAAGTTGAAGAATAGGCGTATGGCGATTCCGTTTGTTCATGAAGGATGTCCAGGAGCGTGGGGGAAGCACACACACTGCGGGTGGGAGTGTAAAGTGTTGATCACTGCAGGGCACCTCTGGCCTCGTTAATAACGCTGAAGTTGCCCACACCCCGCGACTCAGCACCTCTCGACCTCAGGGATGCGCCCTAGAGAAACTCCTGCTCATTGCCCAAGGAGACGCGGGGGGGAATGCTCACCGCAGTGATGCAGGGGTAGCCAACTGAGGCTCAGAGGGGTTAAGTAACTTGCTGAAGGTCACACAGCTTGTGAATCACAAAGACAGGCTCTGATCCCAGGTGGCTGAGGGCTGCTCAAGGGTTCGAACTCTCCTGCACTTGAGGCTGGTCCTGCCTGTGGGTGGCGTGTCTGCTGCAGCTGGCTAGGAGTTTTCAAGCCTGAGCTGCAATATTCAGAGGCAGCAGGCTACAGAGTAAGCAGGAGAGCGTAGCATCGCTACACGTGCTGAGGGTGACCTCTGTCAGCATGTCCCCCAGACCTCAGTCTGTGTCCTTCCCAGCCTTGAGTTATGCCACAAAACGCCCCTCTTTTGTCGTCTCCTTCTTAGGAGGTACCTGCCTCCGGGAAGCAAGGGCACAAACGAAAAAACCCACTCCCCCTCTGCTGTGGGTTAACTTGGAAATCCCCCTTCCTCGGTGGGCCTGGCAGCCGTGCCCTCAGCCCCAGCCCAACTGGGAGGGTTGGCAGACCCACCCGGGGTTGGCAGATCCTGAGGCCCTGGGGAGGAAGCCGAGGGTGGCTCTTGTCTCTGGGAAGGGAGAAGCTGCAAGCTGATTGGAGAGATCAAAGGCAGCTCCATCCTTGACAGATGCAACGAGCTGCGAGCTGCGGAGGCTTTTAAAGAGAGAGATTAAAAAAACATGGGAGACTGTCCCTGGGCTGGGAAGAAAAGCGATCACATCCTAGGAAGTCTTGCTGGAATCTGAGCTCTTCTCTTGCTTTCTCTTCTTCTGATTTTGGATCACCCACCAAAAAAAGTCAGATTCCTTCCCATGTTGATGATGATGATGACGATGACAATAGTAACAATAATAAGAGTGGCTCTCCCTACTGAGCCCTGTGAATGTCACTACAGTAAGTACCTTATCTAGTAACTCATCTAACCTTTCCACTTCCAAAACAGCCTAAGAAGGAGGTTCTCTTGTTAGCTCAGTTTTGCCAGTGAGGAAACTGAGGCTCAGAGAGGGTGGGTCAGAGGTCACAAACTCAAGTGCCTACAGCAGCGGGCAGGCAATGTAAATGGAGTTGGGTGGGTTTAAGATGTCAGTTGTGATTAGTGAGGACTGTGTGAACTGGAGATGGGGTCCCCATTGCCCAGAATAAAAGAGACAGCCCCTCGTCAGCCCCATCCCCAATGTGGCCACGTGGGAATGTGGGCCCATTGGGGCCAGATCTTAATTTTCAAGCGAAGACAGAAATTTGGATTTGAATGTGACATCTTCCCATTTTTGTAAGCAGCTAAATCAGTTAGGATTCAGTTCCCCTCCTTATAACAACAACAACAAAAAACCCTCAAAATAACAAGGCTTAGATAAAAGTTTATTTCTCTTATACATAAAAAAGGAGTTGGAGAACCAACATCTCAGGGCTCATGTCTCCATGGTGTCAGCAAGAATCCAGGCTCTATCTATCTTCCTGCTCAGCCATCCTCAGCTTATGACTTCCATCACGAAAGTCACCTCATGGACCAAAATGGCTGCTGGTGCTCCGGTCATCTCTCGAAAGTGGGAAAATGAATACTAGTTGAGCAGATCACTTGGTTTTTTTCCTCCCTATACCTGGCCTTCTTAACTTACTGATGTTGTCTACCAACTTCCATAGGCACTTGAATCTGCAAGACTTGGTCTAAATTTAGGGTGGGAGAGAAGCCCAAACTCCAGGTGAGCCTCTCTGTATGGGGCTCTGTGTCACCCGCAGGTTGTTGACAGGGACTAACTTGATCCTTCTATCCATGGACCTGGGATCAATCTCCCATTGGCTAGCAGTCTGGGATTGAATTTAAGAGCCACCTCTTTATGATAGATTGAAAGACTTTCCCGTGGTATTTTGCAGTGCCTCCAATCGAGAGGCAGAGTCTATTTCCCCATCTCCTGCCCCGGCCTTGGCCACAATATTTTCTTTGACCAATAGAATGTGGCAGAGGTGATGTGTGAGTTCTGGAGCTTAGGCCCCAAGAGGCCTTGCAGCTTCCACCTTCACCCTCCTAGGACTTGCCACACTGCGAAGAAACCAGGATGGACTAAAACTTGAAGAGAGGCCCGGCTGCCCCAGCACTCCCAGACAGGCCCACTGGACCTGCCAACTGAAGGCAGCTGTGTGAATGAGTCCAGATAAGACCAGCAAAAGAGCTGTCTGGTCAATCCACAGGATTGTGAAAAATAATGAGTGGTCCTGTTTTAAGCCACTACATTTTGGGGTGATTTATTAAGCAGCAATAGCTAGCTGATATACTCTTCATCTCTGTCTGCCTTCCTGTCCCAGATCCTTGCAGGGGTCTGTCACTTTCACTGTGACCCTGGGCTGAGACGTTACATCCTCCAAGGTCCCTCATGGTACCAGTTAGGAGATGAATCTGGGTACTTCCCACTGGGGCCCCTCCCCACCTCCCACCCCCCACCATGGCCCCCTGCTCTGACCATCTCAAATTCCATGTCATTTGAGAACCTGTCTGTACGAGGCGGCTCAGGCTGCCACAACAAAGCACCACAGATGGGGGTGGGGCTTAAACAACAGACATTGATTTTCTCGCAGTTCTGGAGGCTGGAAGTCCAAGATCCAGGTGCCGGCAGGGTTGGTCTCTCCTTGGCTGGCAGACGGCCACCTGCTCACTATGTCCTCACACGGTCTTTTCCCTGTGCAAAAACACTCCTGGTGTCTCTTTCTTTTTATAAGGACACCAGTCCTGTTGAATTAGGGACCCACCCTAATGGCCTCATTTTAACTTAGTCACCTCTTTAAAGACCACATCTCCAAGTCCCATTGTATTCTAAGCAGTGGGGGTTAGGGCTCCCACATATGAATTTTGAGGGGGACACAATTCAGCCCATAATGGGGCTGAATCCATCCATCTCCCCACTCACCTGCGAGCTCCTTCAAGGTGGAAGTCACAGCTGGTCAGAGAAGCGTGTATGTTTCAAAGTCAAGGACATGTACCCTCATGGAACGTTATGCACATGGTTAACTTTCGAAGGTGTTTAATGTATTAGGAAAATACGCATAACTAGCACGTTAAATCAATAATTTTACAGATATTGTTCGGAATGAGACCGGAGGAAAAAAAAGCAACATTTAGAAAAAAGATTAAATGCATAAGGTTTGCGGCTGTCGCAAAGCCTGTGAAGGTGGTTCCTCCAGGGCTGGAGTTCAGGAAGCCTGGCACTAAGAGCCAGCTCTGAGGGCAGATGAAGCTGAACTTCTGTCCTGGCCCTCCCGCACACTGGCTGTGTGACCCCGGGCAAGTCACTCAGCCTTTCAGAGCCCTGATTTCCTCCTCTGCATAATGAGGATTCTAAACACACCCACCCCACATGATCATTCTGAGCATCACATTGGCCTCATGATGAAGAGCACGCAGCTCTGGCACCAGGCGCCAGTCCTGGCTCTGCTGCTTACCAGCTGTGTGACCTTGGGCAAGTTACTTTACCTCTCTGAGCCTGGTCCTCTTCTCTGAAAAGGGTGTAATGCTACCTAACTGCATGGATGGGCTCGAGGATTTAATGAGTTAACTCACTTTGGAGTGATGTCTGGTGCGTGTGAGTGTTCAGTCAATATCATTATTATTCATCACTCTGGGGACAGCTCTGGACACCAGCCAAAGTGGTTGCTCCGCAGGCCTTGATCAGAGGCAAGTCTCAGTTCCAGGCCCAGCCCTCTCCAACTCGGCTGAGGTCAGAATTCTAAGTTGGAAGTCCACATCCTGCCATTGTCCCCAACACCACGGCCTCCAGGCAGGGAGCTGATGTCATGGGAACTGATGTTTTTGTCCTGAAGGGACAGGCCAGGGCGGGTGGGGAGGGGCCTTCGGAGGGCAACCCTTCTCTCCCACTCCTGGTCGCTCACGGGGGAAGCTTGGACCTGAGGTTTTAGGGCCGACCAAAGATCTTTACTGCTTTCTCATACGCTTCTGTATTATTTGAACTTTTTACGGTGAGCATATATTACTGTATGATCACAAACAAACAAGAAAGCTATTTTCATTTTGAAAAACCAATCCAGGATCGGCTTGCCCCTTCCAGATTCCCAGGGTCCGTTTCTAACCCATCCGGGTCACTTGCTTCTTGGCCAAGCTCGCTGTAAAAATAATCTAAGAACCGGGAGCCTCTCTCTGGTTCCTTCAACTGCAGATTACTCTGACTCTAAAGCAAAAATAAAAACACTAGCTACCTCCTAGGCTCAAATGAGTCATAGACTGAAAAAGTCTTTAGCACCAGCACAAAACGAGCACTGAGTAAAGGTCGCTTCTATTATCATCCCTGAGTGTTAATTACATTCTCTGCAAATACCTCCCATGCTTGGTGGAGAGAGGCTCCCATTTTACAGATGAGGAAACGGAGGCTCAGACAGGTAAAGCGGCTTCCCCAAAGTTCTGAGGTCAAAGCACATGGCCTCTTCTGCCTGGCACGTCCTTTCCCCAAGGCTGAATTCAGTCGGATGTCGCTCGGCTGAGCAGTCCCTCCATTGGCTGGTTCTCTTACCTGGCTGAGGGCTCTTTGCCCCTGCCCTCACATTCAAATCATCTGGGAAGATTTTAAAAATCCTGTGACCTGGCTGCGCCTAGATCAATTACATCAGAATCTTGGGGTGTGTGTAACTTGGGGGTGTTGTGGGGTGTAATATTGAGGGCTAGTAGTAGTAGTTATTAACACCGCCCGGGTGATTCCAGTGAGCAACCAGGATTGAGAACAGGTGTTTTAAAGTGAGTGATTTGTGAGTCTGCACTTTCTTATAAGAAGGGTCAAAGTAGGGTGACTAGCTGTCCAGTTTGCCCAGGACTGAGGGGGTCTGGGGACATGAGACTGTCAGCACTAAAAGTTGGAAAGCCCTGGGCAAACAGACGTTTTGGTCAGCTGGGCCAAAGCCAGGTCCCACAGGCGGCAAAACCGCACATCTCCAGGTGCCAGGCCTGGATCTCAATGCTCGAAGTCGCTCGTGGAGGGCAATCGGAGATGGCGTTTGAGAGCAGACAAAGAGGAGAGGGTGTCCTGCCAGGGGCCTTCCCACCCATTGAAATAAGCATGGACCAGCGCTGCGCTGTCAAACCAGACCCACTTGTTTCAAACTCCCGACAGACACCCTTCAACTTCTGCTCTAGAGCCCCCAGAACCATCATCCACCTATGGGCTCAGGGGACCAGTGGGTCTCAAGCCTACACTGGAATCCCCTGGGGAGCTTGAAAAAGTCCTGATGCTTGGGCCCCAGCCCAGACCCATCGAATCACAGTCTCTGAGGTGGGACCCAGGCGCTGGCATTTTAAACAATCTCTCCAGGTCACTGTAATGTCCGGCCAGGGCTGAGGATGCTGCGATCGATGACCAGATGAAGGAGGAGAGGCAGGCACTTCTTGTCTCCATCCTGTGCATCTCTCTGACGTCCTTGGGGTGTGCCTCGTAAGCTCTGGAGACCATTTCTGTTCTGCCTCGTCTCTCCAGCCGCAAATGCAAACCAACGCTGAAGCAAGCAAGATGCCCTTCAGTAGAGGAAGGGAGAAATCAGCTGTGGAACCTCCAGATGACGCAATATCATTCAGCGCTGAAAAGAAATGAGGTTTCAAGCCGTGAAAAGATGTGCAGGAAACTTAAATGCATATTACTGAGTGACAGAAGCCGGTCTGAAAAAGCTACATAAGGTATGATTCCAACTATGCGACATTCTGGAAAAGGCACACTATGGAGACAGTAAAGAGATGCTCAGTTGCCAAGGGTCGGGGGATGAATAGGCGGAGTATGAAGGACTTTCAGGGCCGTGAAAATACTCCGCATGATACTATCATGGTGGATACACGACATCGTACGCTTGTCCAAACCCACAGAGGGTCATCTGCCAAGAGTGAAGCCTCATGTAACCTGTGGACTTGGGGGGTTAAAGATGAGTCAGTGCAGGCTCACAATTGTAACAGATGTCCCATGCTGGTGAGTGATGCTGATCATGGGGAGGCTGCGCACATATGGGGGCAGGGGTGACATGGGGAGTCTTGGTACCTTCCGCTCAATTTTGCTGTGAACCTAAAACAGCTTCTCAAAGAATAAAGTCTTTAAAGAAATAATCAATAGTGAACAAGCCCTTCCGACAGATTCCTTCACTGGGCACCGCTGAGCCCCCAGCGCCTGGCCCAGCTGGGTGCTGGGAGGCCAGTATGCGCTGCCTGCTCAGTGGATTCCGCTGCGTGGCGCTGGGCAACGTCCGGAACTTTCCTGCGCCTCCAGGATTTCCTCCACCTCTAACATCAACGGAGGCGCCTGGGTCTCAGGTCCTCCGGCCATTCCCAGTGGGGCAGGGGCTCCAGGGCCCTGGGCCTCTGGGCCTCTCGTGGAGAGAGAGACTGCACAATGGTGGGAAGGTAGCAGGGATTTTGGGGCATCAGAAGGACACCTTGACCAAAAGGAGGAAGGAAAAGGCCTTCTGAGTCACTGGAGGAAGTTACTATGGTCAGCGGGCAGGGAGGGAACCGTGCATGTGTGTGTTCCTGCACACGGGTACATGTGATGATGTATGCGAGGGTGTCTATGCCCATAGTATGTGTGTGTGTGTGTGTGTATGCGATGGAGTGTGTATGTGTGAATGCTTGTGTGCAAATACGAATGCATGTGTATCAAACATGCATGAGGATTCCGTGTAAACACGAGGATGTAAACATGTGACTATGTAAGCCTATGTATGTATGTGAACTGTGGATGTGTGTGATGCATATATGTATAATGTGTGACGACGTATGCACGTGCATATTTGTGTGAGTGACTGTGTATGACGGTGTGTGTGTTACTAGCCGGGTGTTGTAGGGCAAGTTATTTAACCTTTCTGTGCCTCAGTTTCCCTGTGTCTAAAATGAAGATAAGTACTTAATGTGGTTGGTTAAAGGTGGCCACAAATTCTTCACCACTCCTGCCATTACCAGGTGGAGTCCATGTCGCAAACCCTTGAACCTGGGCTGGACCTGTGACTTGTTCTGCATTCGCACACATGCAACCCTGCCTCTTGGAACCCAGTGGCCAAGCCAAATGGTGAGGCCACAGGGAGGGAAACTGAGGCATGCCCTTAGTCAGGGCCCCCTGAGCCCGCAGCCCGCAGCAGCACCAACCACCGGCCACGGGAGTGAGCCCTCCTGGCCCAGACTGTGGTCCCAGCTGACATCATGAGAAGCAGAACTGCCAGCAGGGCTCAGATAACACACAGAATCATGAGAGAGAATAATGGTCGTGGTTGTTTTTGAGCCCTTGTGTTTTAGGATGGTTAGTTATGCAGCAAATTGATAACAGATACTTCGTAGAGTTTTAAAGCACTTAGAACAGGAGTCAGCAGACTTTTCCTGTGAAGGGCCAGGCAGGAAATATGTCAGGTTTTTTTGGCCATGTGGTCAGTGTTGCAACTATTCAACTCGGCTTTGTAGCGCGAAAGCAGCCACAGGTAATGCGTTCATGAATGAGCACGGCTGTGACCCAGTAAAACTTCATTTACACAAACAGGTGGCAGTCACCCAGACCTAGAAAACTGCCTGGAAGTGTGAGCTGAGTGTGTGTGTGTGAGTTCAAGAGTGTCTGTGCATTGCAGATGTGCACACACATGTCTGCACGTGAAGCATGGGCCTGAATGAATGTAAGTGTGTCTGTGTGCAGAATTTATTTCGTCCTTCTGTAAAAACAAAGCAACAAGCTCCTACCAGCCAACCTTTTGATGCAGCTTGTTCTGGGGGGAAAAGGAAGCGCCAGAGAAAGCCAAGAGAGGAAAGAGCTCGTGTGTTGCCGCCGTTTTCAGCTGGGTTAAGTTTGGAGGGAAGCCATGGTGGGTGGCTGGGCTACTTTGGGGCGGCGGCCCACGTCTTCCGTCTGCTGGTAGGAGGATGAAGTCAGCCCTCTGGGGGGAGGGGGAGGGGTGCTGTAAAAATGAAAAAAGAACCCTGGAGGGGACTTTAAGGAGGGGGTTGGGGGGTTGGGAAAATCTCTGCCCCGTCCTGGTCCTGCAGTTGGTGGCTTTTCCAGGCAACTTGTAAACATCTGCCTGCTGGTTTCATTTTGATCTCCCACTGGGGGACCCGTTGGGGGGCTACTTCCTGCATTACTAACCTCCTTGGCTCAGTTTGCAAGGGCCAGAAATGCAGCGAGTGTTCGTTTTAGAAGCAGCAGATGTGGGTTCAAATCCCTGTCTGCGTTCACTTACTACGTGGCCTTGGGGTAGGTGGCTTCCTTTTGCTGAGCCTCAGTTTCCTCATCTGTAAAATGGGGGTGACACTAGTACCACTTCCTGGGACTGGTGCAATGACCAAACGAGGATGGTGTGTCGAGCATTTGGCACGGAGCTTTGCACACAGTAAGTGCCCTGCAAGGTGACGTGCTGAGACAGACCCCCATGGGTCAGTGTGCTGGGCTTCAAGACTTCAGGGAAGCCGTCCCTAATCCCCCTGGGCTGCCGTAAGGTCCCTTCTGATTTACAGTGTCATAGAAACCTGTTTCTTTCCTTCAAAGCGTTCACCTCTGTTAGTTATTCAGCACTCACGGGCATGCTTATTGACAAGCTGTCTCCCTCCAGCAGATTGAAAGCTGCAGGCAAAGGAGATGGTACCTGTTTTGCCAACCACTCTGTCCCCAGTGCCAGAAGGGGGCCTGGCACATCGCTGGCACTCAATGATTATTTATTGAATGAGTGAATGGGGGTGGAGCACTTCATAGTTTGGAATTCCCTGGGGCCCTAGGAAAGAGCACCTTCTCCCCCTTTTTAAGCAACATCAATTTTGAGGGGTTTCAATGGGGTCTTCAAAATAAAGTTAGGACAGGAGCCCTGTGCCGCATCCTGCTGCATTAGTTCGGCTAGGCTGGCCTGTGCTGCAGTGACAAGGACCCCAGGGCTTCCTTTCAGAGGCCTAACGTCCCAAAGGTTTATTTGTCACTCATGCAAAGGCCAGTCGGAATCTGGGGACTGTCAAGGACAGCTGTTTCCTTTGTAGTGACTCAGTTCCATCTTGTGATGCTGCCGTCTTCACACGTGGCCTTTATCGCGCCTGCGGGCTTATGCAGAAGTCCCTTCTGCAGGACGGCTGGGAGATACCGGGTCCCTAAAGGATATCTACTAGCAGAAGTGTCTGCTACACGAGGGAAGGGCTCATATGTCTTGGCTGGGCTCAGGGGTCTGGGTTTAGTGAGAGGACGCCCAAATGCATTTTGAAGTTTTGGAAAATGGAGATTGCTACTAATTAGGCTGCTTTTGAAAACCACGTATTTATCAGAGGAAAAATAATCAATCACCACAAATCCTTTGCTTAAAATATGAAGCAGTGTTTTCAGGGCAGTTGCTTGCCATGCGAGACCCTGAGGGCACCCCCCATCTCCAAGTGCCACACCGTTTTTTTCTCTCTCGTTAAAATATGTTTTAATGGTTTCATTTTGATAAGGAACGACAGTCGCCCATCACAGGCTTAGCTCTTAATTTGAGGAGACCAATGATTAAATAACCCATGAAGATAAAAATCTTGCCATGAGCTAAGGTCCTTAAAAGCTTTTAGTCTGAGCCTGGCACGCAGTAGGACTCCTAATGTTTTTTTTCCTGACGTCGTTGAAAGGTGCCTTGATGGACTTCAATTTTTTTAAGTGTCAGCTCAAAGTCACTGCATCTAAATGGCCGTAGGAGGAGGGGAGCGATCGAGACAAAGTGTGGGCAAAACCAAATATTCAGGAAAAGAGCCAGCATTTCGTAAAGACAGGCTGCATATGATGGATGTTCTCTCCAGGCTACGAAGACTGAAAGAATGAAGGCACTGTCCTGCCGCAAATAGAGGCTTCTCTTTGCTGAGAAGTTTCAGGATGACTCTGATGCCTTTTTTTTTTTGAGCAAAAAAAATTTTTTAATTGTTTCCATCTCCCTAAGGTTGGAGAAAAGGGGAACTGGCGGTGGGATTAACTCCTATGCCTGCTTAGCAATATTTTGTCTTGGATCTCTCAGCTGAAGGGTTCCGTCCTAGGATTTTATTCCAATCCCCCCCAGCCCCCCTCCCCCCACTCCCATCTCTGCCACTGAGCAAATGTCACGCACACCAGCCGGTGGTTCCACAGCACCTGGTGGGGAGGTCCAGGAGGGCCACCTGACCTAAATCGATGGTTCGCAACCCTGGCTGCATTCTAGAATCGCCCACGTCCACGAAGCTGTAGAAAGTCCTCATGCCTGGGCTGCACCCCATGAGCTTCTGACCTCATTGGGCCGGGGGTGGGGTTCCTGAGCATGGGTCCTTCTACAAAGCCCCTCACGCGTGGTGGTAGGGCCAGGAGGAAGAACCACTAGCCGAGCCTCCTGCCCAGGACTCAAGCATGAAAATCAAATTGCATTAGAGAAACGAAATGGGGAGGAAGGTTATAAGAAGATGACACAATTTGGAAGAAAGAGAGAGAGATGGGGTGGTTGATCCTCTCCTTGGATGGCCTCCCTTCTGGAAACACCTACAATGAATATTCATGACTGCTGACTCACCCACAGTCCTGTGGGAAAGGAAGCGTGGAGATGGGGAGGGGCTGGGCAGAGTGCCCGAGGGTGACGCTCTCTTAAGATATGGATTCACCTTCCTGTTGTTCCAAAGATGCTGGGGCACAATCCTAAGAGACCACAG
This sequence comes from Equus caballus, assembly GCF_041296265.1. Lineage (NCBI taxonomy): Eukaryota > Metazoa > Chordata > Mammalia > Perissodactyla > Equidae > Equus > Equus caballus. The sequence goes on along the minus strand of NC_091696.1, from coordinate 39,307,732 downwards.
CTAACATGTGGATGGCACTTCTCAATTTCACATGCATTACCTTGGATTCTCCCAACAAGCCTATAAAAGGAGGTGTTATCACCCCCATTTTGCAAATGAGGAAACTGATGTTCAAATGAGTTAACAAACTTGCCCAAAAGATTACAGCCAGTGAATGGCGGAGCCGGGACTTGAATGTAAACATTTACGGAGCATTTACTATATGCTAGAACTCAGGGAAGTATAAATTTTGTAATTAAGGAAGTATAAATTCCCTAATTACTTCTCACTTCTTTGACACAATCTTCTACTATTTGTTTCTAGCATTTCTGCGGCAGAATCTTATGGACCCGCGAATATCCATTTTTCCTTCCTATTTGGCTCAGGGCTGCTCCGTACGCCATGTACCAGGCTCTCTTTCCCAGCTTCCCTGCAGCTGGGAGTGGTCATGTGACACCGTTCCGACCAATGAGAGATCAGAGGATGTCTACCGCATTCCTTAAACCATTCTCTCTTCTCCATGCCTGGAGTAGCCATTGTGGGATCTTGGCATGACAAGCATGAGGATAAAAGTGAAAATGCCAGAATGAGAGCAAAAAAATGCCTGGGTCCCTGATTCCTCCCTGAACTGCTGGCTGCCTCACTCCAGGTTTGTGCCTGATGAAGAAAAATAAGCCCCTATTTGTTTAAGCCACTCCAGGTTAGGTTTTCATAAGTTGTGGCTAAGTGTGTTCCTAAGTGATATGGTTTCCTCCACGCCCTTCATCACTGTTGTGGTTCTTTTCCTTTACAAGTGAACACACCGCCCACCAGCTTGCTACCAGCCGGCACCTGACGGAAGCCGAACCTTAGCCACCTTGGGCACCCCGAATCAGTATCTTCTTTGTATTACCTTGGAGACCCATGGCACTTCGTCACCTGAATCAGCACTTTCGTTTTCCCAGCTTCCGTTTGTTTTTATGAGATAAGGGCAAATGCAGGAACACAGTCACACAGCTGTGTCAACATACCCCACACAGATGGCGACACTGCCACAACTCAACCATTGAATGGGAGGCCAGATCCCACGGTGCCTCAGCCGACGAGGAAACCTGGATTCACTGTGGGGAGGGTGGTTCGGGGTGTCAGCCAAGCCCTTGATTCAGAGTCTGGCTGTTCGAAAGTCAAATGGACAGAAGTCGAGGGCTGCCTGTGTTTACGCCAGTGGTGTCCTTGTATGCCAGACTTCAAGCTTCCAAATCAGTTAGCTGATGCTGAGCAAGAAACTACCCCTAACTAGCGGCCTGAAACAGTAAGTGTCTATTGTTGCTCAGAGACTACGGACCAGTGGCGGGGTTCTGCTGATCTGGACCCGACTTGGCTGGTCCTGGCTGGGCTCGCTCAAGCATTTCAATTAGTCTGTTGTTGGGTTGGTTGAGGGGGAGAAGGGGTCATTGGGGCTGGTCTGGGATGGCCTTGTTTATATATCTCACACGTGGCTAGCTATCAGCTCTGGTGACAGGGCCACGTGAGCTCTCGTCCTCAGCAGGCTAGTTGTTCACATGGTGGCAGCAGGCTTCCAAGAGAACAATCAGAAGCAGACAAGACCCCTTGAGGCTTAGGCCAGGAATTAGCACGAAGTCCCTTCTGCCACATTCTATTGACTAAAGACAGTCACAAAGCCATTCCAGTTTCCAGGGGTAGGTGAAAAGGCTCCCTTCTTGATGGGAGAGACTGCAAAGTGACTTTGCAATGGGCATAGGTATAGGAAGGTTTGGAGAACAGGGGCGATTTTTGTAATCAGTCTACCATAGTCCCCAGAGGAAGAGCTTTCATAGAGGGCAACGCCATGGGCATCGCGGAAAGAGATGAACAAAGTCTGGGTAGCAGAGAGATGTTCGGTGGACCAAAGGGACACACTGTGCAGTGAAGGAATGAGCAGCCAAAGGAGCAGACGAAGAGGCTGGAGACTCAGACTCCACGACAATTCCAATCTAATCGTTACTTCTACTCTGATGCTCACCGGGCGCTCAAAGTGGGTCCAGCACTTTTGCAGACACAATCTCACTTAATCCTCAATGGCCCCTGTGAGGGAGGTTCTATTAGTAATCCCATTTTACAGATGAGGGAATTGGGGTTCAGAGAGACACACAGATGAGGAGTGCGGGATGCAAGACTGGAAGACGGGTCTCTTGGCATTAAAGCACTGGCCATAAGTGACCATGACATTGTTCTGTCTCCAGAGCAACTTGTGTCTCTGTCCCCACCTCAGGCCCCCTGCCCAGGCCAGGACCACTGCAGCACCTGATGACTTCCGGCCAACTTTTTCTGTAAAGGGCTAGAGAGTAAATAATTTCAGTTTTGGGTGGCAATTACTCAACTCTGCCAAAATATGGTGAAAGCAGCCCGAGACAGTATGTAAATGAACGGGCGTGGCTGTGCTGCCATAAAACTTGATTTACAAAAATAAGTAAATTGCCAACCTCTGTCTAACCCGTTCCCCACCTTGCAGGCAGAGTGAACCAGACTCACGCGCGACCCTGCCATGTCTTGCCTAAAGTGGTTCGCCAGTGTCTTGCAGATCAGTCCAGACTTTCAGCATGGTTTACAACCTTGCGATCCAAGGGTGGCCCCTGGAGCGGCAACATCACCATCCCCTGGGAGCCGGTTAGAAAAGGCAGCATCTCAGGGGCCAGCCAGACCTGCTGAATCAGAACTTGCATTCTAACAAGCCGCCCAGGTGATCTGCACACTCCAGTTTCAAGAGCTCTGGCTTCAAGACTCCTGGTGTCCTGGTGCCTTCCTACCCGTCCCGGCTCATCCTTTGCCCCTGAAGCCTCTTCCCCTCACCCCAACCTTTCCAGCTAAATTGAAATGCTCCTCTCACCTCTGTGCCTGATGCATTCTTCTCCCGCCCAACTCCCTTCACCTAGTGAATTCCTACCTATATTTGGATGTCCACTTAGAAGTCACTCCTTCCAAGCAGCCCTCCTTGAAACCCCTGGACTGAATGAGGCGCCCCTCTTCTGTGCTTCCGTAACCCTTCCCCCACTTAGCACCCACCGCACTATATGGAAACGGCTTCTCTAACTGCCTCTCATAGCAGTTTGTGAGCTCATGAGAGACAGAGACCACATCTGTCTTGGTCATCACTGCATGTGTCCTCAATGCCCAGGGACAGTAGCCACTCTATAACTACTTGTTGAAAACTAAAGGAAGCACACGCCCCACCTTCCCGCACGCAGGCATCCTGCACAACTACTGTGGAATCAGCCTGTGGCCCCAGCTTTACCTAAACTTCCACCCGGCCCCACCGCTTCTTCACAGAGTCCTGCAGAGTCTCGGAGCTTCATCTCCCGCTAAGCCTGATGGTTTCTTATATTAGCAAATGTTTACCATTTGCAGAGGGCCCGAGGGCCTAAGAGATTTCTGGGCACAATTTTTGAGCTGTAAATTAGCCACAGGCCAGGACTTGAATTGTGTTGAGGGGGGTGTGGGCGCCGGGAGTGGGGTGGAGGGGGGGAGCAGAGAGGAGGGGCAGGGGCAGAAGGTTCCAGGCAAGAAAAAAGAAGATTCGAAGGCAGGACCCCAAGCTGCAAGCCTAGAGAACTATGACCTGGCATCCTTTCCCATCCTTGCAAAGGGCCATTTCTGTACAAACAAGATCCCAGCTTTGCTGCCCGGGCAAACACCCCCATACACCCAGCCGCTGAAAGCAGGTGAGGCTGCTGTAAGGAATCAGAAGCTAGTGTGAGAGCCCTCCCCGAATCTGACGTTCAGTCCAGAGGTTTCTATAAGTTCCTTTATTGACAAAGCAAAGTATAAAAAGAACAAGGCCCCCCAATGACCCATATGATTAAAAGTGCAAATTTACTCCAACCTGAAATAGAAAACAAATCTCAGGCCTCGACTGTTTGGGCCACGGAAATTTGGCGATTAAAACGCTTTTTAATCACACAACTGTAGCAGCTGAATTATATCTGATCAACTCTTTGGTCTCTGTTATTGGAACAAAATATGCTATGGCTGCAGCCGACAGACTGCGTCCTAACACGCCATTTGGGGTCAGAATACACATGAAAAATAACAATAAAATAAGAGGAATGTTTTAAAGTCAAGTGACTGAATCAAGGCACTTTTTTTTTTTTAAAGCAAAAGGTGCTAAAAATATTCCTGCATATCTGATATTTCAAAAACCAGACCAGCTATCATTTAGCTGCACGTTTTGGTCTGTTCTCTCTGTATAGAAGATGGCATATATCTTTCTCCCTCCCCAATTTATACTTGCTTTATCCCCACCAAATCATGTGCTATGTAGGTATAAAAACATAAACAGTAGTGTCTAAGTAACACATGTGATTTTTTAAAAAAATTAACAAATGCCAAGATGATAACACTGAACTTCTTTTTCCCTCTGGAGGGGACACTGGAAATGTTAAGGAGGCTCATTTCCCCCCACCCCTGGGAGGGAGGTAACAGCCTTCCTCCACGTGGATAAGCATAAGTCTTCATCCTCAAGGTTGAAAGCCACATTTTACAGAAAAAGGGACTTACTCCATGAGGTTCGAAGAGATGCTTTGGGAGTATTTTCGGTTAATGCCTTCAGAATGCGGGGATGTCAATTTCAGTGGGAGCCACCGAGTCAGAAAGCGATAGAGACCTCTGATCAGAACAGTCTTCTCGGCAGTGGGAAGGGTGACAAGCCTAAGGAGCTTGGCCGGAAGACCCAGCATTGTTTTTCTGGTGTTTACGGCCACCAACCATCATTGCCAAGCCACAGGCTAGGATACCATCAAAAACCTAATAATTAATTTAAAAATAAGAATAAAATGCAAATAAAAAAGAAACAAGTTATTCTGCAATCCTTCCTGATTACTCATCTGAAAGCTCCGACAGAACCAAGGGGTTTGGCCTTGACTCACTCAGGAAATGCCAAGAACCGGCCCCCAGCAGAGGATCTGACTCGAAAAGAGGCTCCAGGATCCCGGGTCCTTCTGGGAATTGCGAGTTAAGTGTTATCTGTGGCCGTGTTAATTTTTTTTGGTTTGTTTCTATAATAAAGCTTAGCTCTGAGAGATAGACTTGAAATATCACACCCCCAACGAAGTATAACATCATACCCATAATGATAAACAGAACCTTATCCATACTTGGGGGGTTAACTGTGTAAGGCAGGGGTCGCAAACTGGTGGCCCCCAGGCTCAACCAAATGTTTTCTTTGGCCCACATGGTGTTTTGGACAGTTTTAAGTTATTCTGTTTAAAAATAAGGAAGTTTCACTTTTTAAAAAAAAAATCATGATTTCCAGCCCCTCTCTACCCATTTTTCCCTGCATGGAGCTGAGCCGTGACGGCCGCCCCTTATAAAGGGCGTAGTCTCCACTACCCCCCCACCCCGCTTCCCTTATTTATCTTCCTAACTTGCTTCTGCAGGCTGCTGAGTTTGCGACCCCTGGTTTAGAATAGCACATACCTAAAAGTGTGTTTCCTCACCCAAACCTCTCTCACACCCTCACATGATTTCCAACCCGTCTCCCCTTCTCCCCATCTCTTCCTTTCACTTCCATCTTAAGTCCTTCTTCCTGAATTCTTCCACTTTCTCTTGGTTCGCTTGAATTCTCCCTTCTCTCAGCTTCAGTTTCATTTTGCAAAGAAATAACCCCTTCTCCCAGCCCCTCCAGCATTCCAGGATGGCTCCTAGGACTGGTCAGACCCCGAAGGGTGTCTCGTGGCAAAATGGCTGAGTCCTGTCCGCCAACACATATCCTTTGGACACTGGCTGGACAATTAATCTTTTTTTTTTTTTTTTAACATGATCAATTTTGAATCTTCTTGTATGAGAATATTTGCATATATGAATCTCCAGTACCAAGTACACACCAAAAATGTGTACGTTGCAGATCAAGGACATGACGGAGCCCTAATAAAACACAGAAGTGAGTGTAATTAAGTGCCTCGGGCAACCATCACACCTGGCTAATAAGCCCTATTATTGCATTTGTACACAGTACATGTCTGGGATTATTAAACATTGATCAAAATTGATCGAAAGCTCTGATTTGGTTACCATGGACAGAGAACAATTGCTCAGCATGGCATTTAAATAAAACATGAATATTTTAAAAACTCACAAACACAATGCCCCGTTACTTTAAAAAATAATAATAAAATTTAAAAATCTTGAGGATGGATGAGGCTTTGGGTAATTAACCTGAAAGAAATACACAACAAAAAAAACTACAAGAACAGTATGTTACCAGATTTAAACTTCAAAATGCTAGTAAGATACAAAAGAGAAGGAACCTATCAACTCGGCTAGAAATATCTGGAACACTTAGCTTTTAACTCCCCTGATCCAGCAGAATTAAGGACTACAGGAGAAATTGTGGCTGAGCATGAAAACATTATAAATATGTATATATATATATATATAAAGACTACTTAGTTGTGGCATTTATTTTAAAAGGTAATTTTTAAAAACACTGTGCAGTTTCTGTCTTTGCAGGAAGCTGCTAGACTAATCCTTTGCTAAAAGCAGTACCTATGACCTCACTGACCTGCAAAGCTTAGAGCGACCTTTGTGGTATCCAGGGGAACTGGCCCCAAAACAACCTCAAAGAGACAGTATGACATTTGCAACTGTTTCTTACAGTCCAAGGTTGCGAGGGGTAGAAAAAGTCTTTGCAGCCCCGATGAGAAGGATTCTCTAGAAATCGTTTATTTACAGTGATTTCCTGCAGTGGCCAAGTTGGTCCCCTAAAAAGGGTTGGAATAGTTCCCTCTAAAGAGCTCAGAAATGAAACAATGGCCCTATTCAGGTGGCTACTTCCGTCTTCCAAGTTTTACCTTTAAGAGCCTAAGGAAGTGCATGTCTTTATTAAGAAAGACAAAAATCCCAGGGGCTGGCCTGGTGGCGGAGTGGTTAAGTTCGGATGCCCCACTTCTGCAGCCCAGGGTTTGGGAGTTCAGATCCCAGGAGCAGATCTACATACCGCTCATCAAGCCCTGCTGTGGTGACATCCCACATACAAAATAGAGGAGGATTGGCACAGATACTAGCTCAGGGCCCATCTTCCTCACCAAAAAAAAAAAAAAAAAAAAAAAAAAATTTCTGAAGGATAACACTGGGATGGCTGCATTTTCTATTAGGCCAGCAGATGGTGGACCTTTATAAACCTAAACTGAGTTTTAAGTCAACTGATGCAAAGGAGGGCTGTTAGAAATTTGGGAGGACAAGGAGTGGATTTCAGGATGGGCTCCTTCCAGGTGCTAAATACACCCAACCTGGTCATATTTATGCCCAAAGAGAAAAAAGAGCAGACCGCTGCCAAGGGCCATCTCCCTCGATCGGGGAGTAACTGATCTTCAGGCACAGAGCCCAAGCCGCTGAACTCTAAGTGAAATGCTTTGCAAGTCCTGTGCCAAATCAACCGCTCCTCAAAGCTGGCCTGAGGACCACTTGCAGACCGCTTGGGCAACGGGAGAAAAACTAACCATCACTGAGCATTGACTGAGAGAGCCAACGACATGCTAGGCACAGCAGCAGTAGCTCCTTTCCATTATCTCCTTCAACTCAGAAAGAAATCTCCATGCGAAGGAGTTTGCTAAAAAGCCTTAAAACAAAAAGGGTTTCTGTCTCCAGCCACAGCCAGCCCTGGCGAGACCCCTTGATTGGCAAAGACTGAAACACATCTTTCTCCAGACCCGACATGTTTTAGGCCCTCACCAGTGTTGTCTTAGGTATCTACTGCTGCTCTGCGCTGCGCCTGGCTCACAGGAGGTGCTCAATGAACGGGCGTTGACTGGTACACGGCCCGGCGTGCGCCTGCGGGGATGTTAAGCCAGCCTATTTTTCACTGCACATTTCCTAATAGGAAATGTACCCAGACTCCCTTTCAGATGCAACATTTGGCACTAGCAATTATCACAATACAAAAGAATTGGTCAAAACAAGGTGCTATCTGCTCTGGAAGTTTCTCTAACTGACTCTTGACTGCCTCTCCACACATGTGATTTAATTCTTCGGGGACCTGTCAAACCCCCGTGATTGCACCATTTAAAAATTCCAACGACTCCAGTGAATTAATGTTAATTTGAATAATGGAAACTGTGTTTCTCAGATCATTCGCCCCCAGAATAGAACTTCAATTCCAGTTGTAGATTAAGATTCAGATTTTTGTAAAGACCGTCAGGAACCCAGGACCTTGCAAGAAGTTACCTGAAAACACATTCCCTTCTTCAGATTTGGGGCCAGCGAGATCTGTGTCTTAAAAACCGACATGGGGCACTTTCTCTGCAGCTAGTTCTTGCTTCCTTTACTGGACTTCCCTAAAAGCAGAATCCAGAATCATTCTACACAAACCAACATTTGGACCAACTCCTAGCTGCTGCCCTTGGCTGTTTTTCTGTAGCCTGCCCAGGACCCCCCTGGTGGGCGTGAAGAAGACGCCATAACTATATTGAATTGTGGAGCCAGGGTGCCATTTAAGCACCAAATACCATCTTCTTAATTTTCCAACACCTGCAGTTTATCTTCCTTGCTTTCAACTGGCTTCATTGCCATCCCCACCCCCACCCGGTGGGAGAAGCTTTAGGACATTAGGCCAGGTGGGGGCGCTGTCACGGTTTACGGTTCGTCTTCAGGGAACCCCTGGGTACGCTGACTCCCTGGTGGGGGGCACCTGGCAAGGTAGCGGGGACCCCCATAGGCCCGGAGAAGCTGGGGCAGCCTTCGCCACGTGGACAGCAAGCGTGCCGCTGCGAGCTCCCGGGCGTGCCTGTCGAAAACAGCCAGGAGGTCAACTGGGGCTGCTTCACGCAGGACCTTGGGCAGTGGGCCCACCTCCACGGCCGCCCCGCCAGGGCCCAGGACGCAGTGGAAGAGTGTATGGCGTCGCAGCAGGCAGTCCCTAAGGAACTGCACCAACTCTTCCAGGCGCTCAACCAGGTGCGCCTCGTCCCAGCCTTGCGCGGCAGCCCCCTTGCACAGCAGCACCGCCAGCAGCGCTGTCTTGAGCACGTAAGAGGAGAGGATGCGTCCCCACTGGGTGGCAGCCATGGGGTCCAGGCCACGGGCGCCTAGGTCGCGCAGAGCTTTAAGTAACTGCAGGCACTTGAGGTAGCAGGCACCTGGAGGGGCCCGTTCCTGCAGCCAGCTCAGCAGCTTCTGCTCCTGGCGCGCTGTGTTCACGCCCCACAGTGCCTCGGCACGCAGGCCTCCTGGGAGCTCCGAAAGGGGCCCGAAGGGCGAGGGTGGTGGTGGTGGTGCCACGAGGAAGACACTGTCGCCCAAATGGACGGCGGGGATGAGACGCACGGCCATGGAAAGGCGGCAGCAGCCGTAATCGGTGCGGCAGGGTAGGATATGCAGGGTGGGAGGCTGTTCCAGGCCACCCGGGGTCAGGCTGACGCGACAACGCTCCTCCAGGCTGTAGCGCACGGTGGCCAGGGAGCGCTGCAGGTGCGACTGGAACCAGCGCAGCACCAGCGCGGCCGAGAGGTGGCGCCGCCCACGCACGTCCACGCAAAAGCCGTCGGCGAAGGGTTTGCAGTCCCGGAGCCAGTGGGCCCCCGAGGCCCCCGGCGGCGCCTTGAGTGCGCACACGAAGCAGCCGTGGAAGCCTGGGGACAGCCCGGGCTCGGCGCCCAGGCCCCGCGGCTCCAGCGCCACCAGCGGCGGGAGGCGCAGCGGCACCAGCACGTCGAAGCCGTCGGGCCGGCGGATTTTATGCTGCTCGTAGGCGCTGCCCACCTGGATGAAGTCTCCGCGGAAGGCCAGGGCCAGCGCTCCTCCGGGGATGGGACCTGGGGACCCTCGGGCGCGACCAGCCCGCACCAGCTCGCCCACGATCCGGCTCACGTGCGCCTTGCTGTGGCCCAGCACGTGCGGCGACAGGCGCACTTCATGCTCGTAGTAACTCTCCAGCAAGATGGCGAGGCTCGGCTCTCGGAAGTGTCTCGGAGAGAAGGCGGTGTGCCTCCCCAGGCGCGGAGACCCGGGCAGGAAGCGCTGCCGGACAGCGTGGCGACAGCGCAGGAGGATGTAGCCGAGGAGGAGCAGGATCGCCACCTTGAGCAGCGGGAAGCCGCCGTCGGCGCCGTCGAGGGGCTCGGCCCGGGCGCCCCCGCTTCCCCGCAGGACATGGTAGAGGCACACGAGGGCGGTGCACAGGCCGGTCACCAGGGGCCAGAAGACGCGCAGATTGAGGGTATAGTGCACCGACATGCCGGGCGCCTGGGGCCGCGGCGGCCGAGCAGCCCAGGGCGCGAGCCCCGGCGGCGCCCCCGGACCGGCATGCGCGCAGCGCCCGGGCAGCCCCGCTGGCCCGCTCGCCTGCGCCTCCGCGGCGGCTCCCCCCTCGCAGGGCCGGGGGAAGCCGCCCTCCAGCTCGGCCTCCTCTCCCGGCTCAAGGGTTCCTTGCAGCGGCGGCGCGCTCTGCCCTCCCGGGCCCGGGGCCGCGCCCTAGCCCGCCGCGCGCTGTGTCCTGCCCGGCGGCCCTCCCCGCCCGGCGCCCCGGCGCGCGGCCCGCGCCCAGCTGCTGGCCCGATCCGGCTCGCCTCCTACCCTGGCCCGCTCTCCTGGCCCGCGGGGTCGCCCGCCGCTCCCCTGCGCGCCGGTTCCCGTTACTCGGGCGCCGGGAGTTTCCTCTTCCGAGGGGAGGCGAGGCCGCGCCAGCTGGCGGGGAGGAAATGCCGAAGGCTGGAGCGGCGCGCGGGCCGGCCCCCTCCCGGGCCTCCGCCTTAAAGCGACGCGGGGCGGCGGGAGGGACTTCAGGACGCGCTTGAAACTGGCCTCCGCGGGCCACCCCCATCCTCCCTCCCCGAAGGCAGAACCGGGAAGGCCCTGATTGTGGGGCGGTGGCCTGGGCCGGGAAGGTTCTGGAGTTGTGCGCCCATAAAGTGACGCTGGGAAGGTGAAAGAAGGGGAAGACAGCTCGCCCCGAGCCTGCTCCCCCGCCCCCCCAGCAAGTCGTGGTGGCTGGTGGTGGTGGCGTGGCAGGCCTTGGGACGAAGCAGGCCCCTGCCGGGGTGCCGCAGTCCTTGACTCAAACCACTGCTTCCTGGGCGCCTACTGTGTGCCGAGCAGGAAGCTCGGTGCTGGGGAATAGCAGCCGAGAAAACAGACAAGGTTTCTGCCCTTCGGAAAGCTTGCAGCCTTTTTTAAAAAGAGGAAACCAAACAGAAAGGATCCCATAGCAGAGAATGCTCAGGAAGACACACAGGTGGTCTGAGGAAGTGAGCAGGTGGGGCTGCCGTGGGAGCTGGAGGCTGCCTTTGGGGGACCGTGGTCTGAGATCTGAATGAGGAGGACCCAGCCTTGGGAAGAATAGTGATACAGGACTCACAGTGTGCCAGGACTGTGCTCCCCACGTTACACAGATTCGCTCACTCCTCATGTCAGTCCTCTGAAATGGATGCTGTTATTTTCCCCATTTTTCCGATGTGGAAACTGGGCCCAGACAAGTTCAGCCACTTGCCCGAGGTGACACAGCTTTAACAGAGCTGCGACTTGACCGCAGGCATCCAGCTCCAGAGAAGCCAGAGGGCAGGACTGAGGGATGGGGACCAGGAAGTCCCTTCCTCAACTGCTGGGAATTCGCCTGTGTCCTTTGTGGGGACCTACACTGGGACCTCAGTCAGGGGAAGCTTGCTTTATTTCATAAGAGGGAGCACTCCCTGAAATAATCTGGGCGTATTTAATTATCTGGATTGATTTAAGTAATTATTTATTTACTCCCAGTGCACCTTCCCTGCCCCCACAGCCGGTTAAGGAGAGCAAGGGTGAAGGCATTAAATGTGTCGAACCCAGCTGGCATCTGGGAATCAGGACTCAGAGGATGCTCCTGGGTTAAGCACTGAGATTACACCCAGGAAGTCCCGGGTTGGGCCTCTCAGAGCTCAGCAGACCTGCTCTCAGATCCAGTCTCTGTCGCCATCAGCTCGGAGACCAGAAACACAGCACAGAAAGAAGGTGTCTCATGTTAGCGGAGCCGGCAAGGGGATCCTACAGCAGGATCCAGGAGCAACCCAGGCGCTAAGCGTCCTTAGAAGAAGAGGGAGAGAGAGATCTCCATGCGCATGCACCGAGGGAAGTCTTTATGAGGACACAGCCTGAAGGTGACCATCTGCAGGCCGGGAAGAGAGCCCTCCCCGGAAGCTGGACCCTGCCAGACCTTGATCTTGGACTTCTGGCCTCCAGACTGGGAGAAATAAATGTCAGTTGTTTAAGCCTACGAGCCTACAGTATTTGTAATACGCGGCCCAAGCGGACTAATACATTGGATACCCAGCGCTGAACCGGGAGGTGGGGTGAGTCCTGCCCAAACCACGAGAGGGTGTCCCCCAAGGAAAGTTGGGGTGCTGTGCTGGAAGGAGGGGCGGGGTGTTTTGGCATTCATAAACAACAGGCGGCCCCCAGGTTTGGATAAATCTCTTGGTCTCACTTTGCTTCAAACTTCCTGCCTAGACAGTGGGGGTGCCGCTCCCAGGGTGACTTGTTCTTTTTTACTGGTAGATATGGTGCATGCCATTCAACCGTGCAAAGAAGGGCAGTGCTCTAGGTCAGAGGTCGGCAAACATTTTTGTCCAGGGCCAGAGAGTAAATATTTGAGGCTTGCGGGGCCTCACCGTCTCTGCTATGGCTCCTCGGTCTGCTGCTGTCGCCCAGACTCGTTTCTGGGGCTGCCGTCACAAAGTGCCACAAACTGGGTGGCTAATAAAAGGAGTTTATTCTCTCGCAGTTCTCGAAGGCAGCAGGGCTGTGCTCCCTCCGAAGGCTCCAGGGGAGAGTACTCGGTCGTCTCTTCCAGCTTCCCGTGGCTCTGGGCCTTCCCTGGCTTGTGGCTGCATCGCTCTGACCTCGGCCTGCGTCTTCACGTGACCTTCTGCTCTGTGTGCGTCTTCTCCTCTTCTGTCTGCTATAAGGACACCTGTCATTGGATTTAGGGCCCACCTGGGTAATCCAGAATGGTCTCATCTGGAGATCCTTAATTTAATTATGTGTGCAAACATTTTTCCAAATAAGGTCACATTTACAGGTTCCAAGGGGTAGGGCACAGACATATCTTTTGGAGGTGTGTTGGGAAAACCTCAGTTTTCTTTCCTATGTGTCTCTTTCACTCCTCACACAGAAACTTCACTTCTGACGCTTCTGGTCACCAAATGTGGAGGTTTGTGCCCACAACAAGCAATTCTCTGTGCACCAGCTGGGAGTCCTACGTTTTAACTTAATTCTGACGCTATCCACCCGCAAGACCACCCCTCACCCCACTTCAGTTGCCAGTCACAAGTAGTAGGGCCCCAGCTTACCCACAACTTTTGTCCAGTTTGGCAACGAATCGGAGGTTCCCATGACCCCATCCTTGGGTTCGATAATTTGCTAGAGCGCCTCCCAGAACTCAGGGAAACACATTTACCGGTTAATCAAAAGAGATGGTAAAGATGTTTCTGTCCCCACAGAGTTGGGGCGTGTCACCCTCCTGGTACATGGATGCGTTCACCAACCTGGAAGCTCCCCAAACCCCATACATTGGGGACCTTCTGGAGGCTTCCTCATGTATTATGATCAATTGTTAACTCCATTTCCAGCCACTCTCCCCTCTTTGGAGAATGGGGGCATGGGGCTGAAAATTCCAAGCCTCTAATCACGGCTTGGTCTTTCTGGCGACCAGCCCCATGCAGGAGCCACCCACCAGCGTCACCTCCCTAGAACAGAAGATACTCCTGGTGCTCTTATCACCTAGGACATTATAAGAGTTTTAGGAGCCCTATGCTGGGAACGGGGGGCAGAGACCTATCCTTGTATTTTTTCTATTATCTCCCAGGGACCATGTGAGTACCCCACTATGCCGAGTAGATGATGTGTCACTGTTGCTGTCTTTCCTGCCTCTAATGTGTTTCCATAGCACATTTCCTCCAAAGACTTTAAAGGACAAGCTGGGGACTTTGCACTCAAACAATCTACTGTATGTGTCAGAGCAAATACAAATTCATGTATGCAGTAATTTATTACCCACCTTTGTGGGTTCCTACTGTGCCAGGCAGCGGGCAACGTGAAGGAGAACAGTCAGGTGCTCTGAGCTTACGAATGAAAACGCCACAGGGGATGGGCGGGTTCAGAAAACTGCCACTGATAATTATTTCATTAAAAATCTCCTTTAATGTTCAATATTTGACAAAGGCCACTCCTGGCTTTTTTTTGTTGTTTTTTTTATGGCTCATATACGCGCAGCCCTCTAGATATTTCTGTTATCCCAGAGGCGTGTCCCGTAGTGGAAGAATGACAACTTTGATGAGAGGGGAAGAGAAGCAGGAGGAGACGCCTTTCCCACAGGAGGCCCCAAGGCGGGCTCTCAGGGAGGGGACCTGTGACCAGGCTTTGAGGGATGGGAAAGGACAGTACATTTGATAGCTGGCACGGCCCTTCCCCTCGGTGTCTTCTTAAATGCTCGGGACAAGCCCAGTGAGGTAGGTGCTATAGTTAATGCCATTTAACATATGGGAAAAGTGAGGCTGAGAGAGAGTCAGCAACTTACTCAAAGTCACACAGCTGGCAGGGCTGACTCCAGTGCTGGGCTCTTAACCTCTGTGCTTCCTTCCCTTTCACACGGTAAATGGTTTTATGGCACAGAAAGAGCACATTCTGGGAAGGCAGGTGAATTTCTGTTTGTATCTGTCTCCCTGCCAGGTGACGAGGTTCTGGGAAGCCAGGACTTTGCCATAGTCACCTTTGTAACCCCAACACCCAGTATCATGCTGGGAACGTCACAGAGGTTTGTTGAATGAATGCACGCATGCATGCATGAATAGGATTTTGACCAGCAGAAATTCGGGGAGGCCAGTCCAGGTAAAGGAAACAAAATGTGCCAGTGCACAGAGGTCAGGAGCATGTGACAGTGTGGGGGGCAGAGGATGTCGGTCCTGTCGTTGCAGAAGCCTGGAGTCTGTGAATGGACACTGGCGTTCCCTGGCCGACCCATGCAGCCTTCTCTGCAGCTGGGGCTGGAAAGCTAAAGACACTCCCCCACTCCCTGGCATAGGGACAGGTGCTGCCCAAGACACCTGCTTTGCCAGGGCTGTGGGTGGCAGAGGTAGAGCACTTCTGAAACCCACAACTGGGCCCTGATTCCTTGGGCAGCTCCCTCGTTGGGGCTGAGGCAGCAGCTCCCTGGACAGCCCAGTTCTGCTGTGTGGCCGAGTGGTCTTTTCTGGAAATTGCGCTCAGAGTCCTTTCCTGCTGCTTCCCAGTGCTTCTCAGGCTCTGTGATAAATGATCTGTTGCCGTTTCTTTAAAATCTTCCTCTCGGTTGTACTATGTGTGACTGTTGCCCAGCTTACGACCTGGGCAACTCAGAACATTCACGCTGGTCCAGCCTCCGTTCAGAGACAGAAGCTCAATCACACTTTTGAGGATGTCATAGCAATGTCAAGGTTTTTTTCTTTTTTGGTTTTGTTTTTGTGAGGAAGATTGACCCTGAGCTAACATCTGTGCCAGTCTTCCTCTGTTTTGTTTGTTTTTTGAGGAGGATTAGCCCTGAGCTAACATCTGTTGCCAATCCTCCTCATTTTGCTGAGGAAGACTGGCCCTGAGCTAACATCCATGCCCATCTTCCTCTACTTTATATGTGAGATGCCTGTCACAGCATGGCTTGCTGAGCGGTGTGTAGGTCTGCACCCAGGATCCGACCCTGGGCCACTGAAGTGGAATGTGTGAACTGAACCGCTGCTCCACTGGGGCGGCCCCAGCAATGTCAAGTTGATGCAGATATTTCTAAACACTTTACTCTCAAGGGACTGGACCAGGGCAGCCCGTAACAAGGGGGCCTGACACACAGCTTTGCCAACGGTGCCACCCAATACTAGGTGGTGACCAAGTGACCCAAAGCTATCTTCTTTCTCTCTTGGGGAGTCTCGATGGGACACAGAAGCCATGAGGAAGCAGAATTCAGAATGAAACAGAAGCCATGGACTAGGCAAAGGCTTTGAGGAAACGGAAACCTTGGCAGGTTGGGGGAGGGGAGGGGAGGAGGAAGCGGGGAGAGCCAGCAGCTGATCCAGGAGTGGTGGTGGCAGAGGTGATGCTGAACGCTAAAGCTGCCGTGTGCTGGATGACATTCCAGATCCCACCCTGTCTGAGCAGCTGCTGCCTCGGGTCCCTGTGGATCCTTCTCATAATCCTCACTGGCGTCTGAGGTCACTTCCTTGCAACTCGGACTCAGGGGAGGGGGGCAGTGGGGGTGGCAATTAGCCTGGTTCCCTAGAGAACAGAACCTGAGGGTGCAGCTTGCATATGAATGTGTTATTGGAGGTGCAAGCCCAAGGGAACAAGAGTGAGGCAGAGGGGCCGGCCCAGTGGCATAGCGGTTAAGTTTGCATGTTCAGTGTCCGCGGCCCTGGGTTCGCCGGTTCGGATCCCGGGGGTGGACCTACGCACGGTTCATCAAGCCGTGCTGTGGCAGGCATCCCACATATAAAATAGAGGGAGATGGGAGATGGGCTCAGGGCTAATCTTCCTCAAGAGATGAAAAAAAAGTGAGGCAGAGGGGAAGTGAAGCAGGGAAGGAAGGAGGGCACATACAAGGTGGCACGTTCCTGAGCTGGCCACAGCTTTGCGGCAAACATAGCTGGCTCCTGTCACCAGAGTCTCCAGTGACACTGCACAGAGCCGCTTCATCTCTAAACAGCCAGGGAGAAACAGGGCAACCAAGTCAATGGATGGCGCCTCCCCACCTCCTTCCCCACTGTCAGAGTATGCCCACAGGGCACTCACCGCCCGCACTTCCCTGGCCGTGCCATCAGGCTGATGGAGAAGCCAGCGTCTCTGCAGGCTGGTTTGTGCACATGCGGGCAGTCTCTCCTTCTCCCTCTGTGCTGGCTCCGGGCTGAGGAAGTCCTCGGTCAGTGGCAGTGGCTGGCGCCTTCCAACTGTGAAAACGGAGTGAGCCGTCGCTAGGGCTGCTCTGGGCAAGAAACAGGGCAGGAGAGCAGGCCACTGTGCAGACGGGGCTCAGTGGATCTGGGGTGGCCCAGGAACTGGGTCTGGTGCAGAAGGCTCTCCAGCAGGGGTTTGAGGTAAGCTGATTCTGGAGGATGAATTGATCATCGCCAGATGAAGGCAGTGAAAAAGGGCAGACCGCGCAGAAGTCCCTTCATGTACGGAATACTGGAGACCTGAAAGAGCATGAGTCAGATTTCAGTAGGTCTGAAGTTTGGGGCTAAGGGGAGAAATGTTGAGAGATGAGACTGGAGGGCTGGTCACAACCCTGTGTATCTTGCTGTTTGTTTAGAATGCTCTTGGTTACTAGTAGCAGAAGATTCCAATTCAGCTGATGTAAACAACAAGGACATGTCACAGCCTCACATACTGGAAGTCTAGAGGTGGAGTGGCTCCAGGCTCGCTTAATTCAGTGGCTCAACCCTGCCATCAGGTTCCTACCATCTACAGACTAGCTCTCCTCCTGGTTTCAAAATGGCTGCCATCCTTTCAGGCATCGCATCCAGATACAGCAACATCTACCAGAAGATGGAACTAGCACTATGCCTGGTACTTTATAGAAGAGGCTGTCTCCTTTGGATCTCTATTTTAGAGCAAGGAAATATTTCACAGAACTCTCCCAGCAGAACTTTCTGCACGTTTCATGGCCTAGAATTGCGTCATGTCCAGGCCCAAACCAATCACTGGCAAGAGGAATGGAGTTGCCCTGTTTGGCTTATAATAATCAGGATTTACCTCTGGCTAGGGGTACATCACCTTTGTTAAGAGTTGAGACCTGAATAATTTTGGGGTTCCTGTAATAAGGAAGAAGGGGACTAGGTGATGGGTGGATGTATTAATTAAGATGTAGGTTCTGCTCTTACAGAAACCTGAAATTACAGCAGCTGAAACAAAATAACAATTTGCCGCTCATGAAACAGTCACGGTGTCAGGAACCCGGGCTCCTTCCATCTTGTTGCTCCATCACTTTCTGCTGCCCTGATGCTATGCTGCAAGATGGTGCACCATTGCCCCTGCCTTCCAGCCTGTGGGATGGAATAAAAAGACAAAGGAAGGGCACGCTTATTCCTTTTAAGGGCATGACATGGAATCACACATTCCATTTGTATATCTTACAGTGGCCCGAACTTAGTCACATGGTGTGATACTGTGATTTATAATAAGAAATATATTTTTGGTCTTTGACCCGTTTCTGGCACAGAGCTCCTAAAACCCTTGGAATTTCCTAAGAGATGAGAGTGCAAAAGGTGTCTTTTGTTATGGGAATGAGGTGATGCTTGGACTACAATTAAGGGTTGGGGCTGGGTGCCAGGCAAACCAACCATGTGATTAGAGGTCTGGAACTTTCAGTGCCACCCCCTCACCTCCGGGGAGGGGAGAGGGGCTGGAGAGTGAATCCAATGGCCCAATGGCCAATGAGTTAACCAAGCATGCCTACGTAATGAAGTGAATCCCAAGTGAGGGGCGAGACAGGGGACAGCCTGGTGGGACTGAGCCCCTAACCAGTGGGATCTGATGCCATCTGCAGGTAGATGGTGTTAGAATTGAGTTGAATTGTAGGACACCCAGCTGGCCTTGGAGAACGGCTTGGCAGTGTGGGAAAGCCCCTACACATGCTGGAATTGGTCCCAGAATTATAAATGGCCACATGTCACAGCAAAGGAGGCTGGGAAATGTACTCATTATCCTAGAGAGCATGTATCCTGCTAAAAATAAGTGTTTTATTACTATGGAAAAGAAAGACAATAAATGTTAGGGGCCAATCCTCAGCCTTTGCCATAGCAGGCGACCAACGTATCTGCTCCACGGGCTGCTGTTGGATGAGTTGTGTCCTAACTGTGATTCATTATTGGTGTGATGAGTAATTCAATGTTTGTATTTCGACATATATTGTAAATGTTTTTGCAAGCAGGGACCATATCTGTCTTGTCTACGCTCAATTGCTAATTGTTGAATGACTGAATGAATGAAAGAAGGAATCTTATTTCAGAAGTCCCACAAAGGAGTCCTAGATCGATAAGGAGATTTTCACGAGCAAATATTGTTCCCTGCTCTCTGTTTTCAAAGCCACTGTTCATATAAGAGTCATGAATAATGAAACCAACATCGGTGAAAGGGCAGCTTTGGCCCAGCAGAGATGAAGGGCCAAGACAGAGCTAAGGAGTCCGTAATGCAATTTGGTCCCAATAAAATGGTGCGATATGAAGTTCAAGGCCACCAGATTTACACTCTAAACCCAATGCAATTAGAGAGCAAGAGCCCAATTTCCTGCCTGATCCAGTGCTTCTAATTTGAGTCATTTTATGGCCGCAGACTTCCCACTGACACTGTCTGGTGATGTCATGGCGAGAATTTTGACAGTCATTAAATTTCTGGCTGGAGGGCCAGTGGGGCCAAAGAGACTCAGAACTGAGTGGAACATCAAAGTCCGTGAGTGCAGAAAGCCACTGTCTACAAAGTCGACGAGTCAGATGCGGGGCCCCTCTTCCATCTTCTGCTGTCAGGGAGGAGATAAGGGTCAGCAGGTCCTGCATGTTTATCACCGGGACGAATGTTCTAGTTAAGCACCATACATGATGTAACTTATGCAGCCCTCACCGCACAGAGCCACCTTATGAGGTAGCTTCTATCTTTATCTCCATTTTGTAGATGGGGAAACTGAGGCATGGCCAGGGAACATGCTTTGCCCCAGGTCATCCAGCCAGAAAGTGGCAGAGCTGGGATTCGAACCCATGCCTCCCACGTTGATGCCTTTAACCACCGGGCAAACTGCCTTGAGTGAGTCCTTTCCAAATGGGCATCTGATGATGTTTTCCAGGATCTGGCGCCAAAGAGAAAAAATAAGGCAGATGAAGGGAATTTTTCATAAAGCTCAATTTACAGTGGAGTCTCTTCTTACAGAGTAGGGACATTTCAAAGTCAGCACATAGCAAAAGAAAACTGTATTTTGTCCAAATTATCCTTGAAAGATCAGCATACGGGTTTGGATCACACATTTGTCAAAACTCATCGAACGGTCCGCTTCAGACTTGTGCATTTCACTGCATCTAAATTTCACCTCAAAAAATCACAAACACATATTGGATTCTAGTGAGTGATCTGCACGCTGAAGTGTTCAGGGGTGACAGGTACTGCCCTCAGCAATTGCTTTGAAATGGATCAGAAAATAAGATGGGTTGATGGGTGCAGCGAAGGATGGATAAACGGATAGACGCGCGAGAAAGCAAGTCAGGCTCAGCGCTAACTGGAGAATCTAAGTGGTGGCTATCTGGGTGTTCGCTGTACAATTCTTTCGATTTCTCTGTATGCTTGAAAAAAAATTTTTAATATAACGTTGAGAGAAAAAAATAAAAATCTGTTAGCAAGTTGCTATTTTAGAAACATATTCTGTCTCTCATTGGCTATGGCGGTCAGCTTTTTCTCCAGCATTGATACCAAAGTTTCATTGGTCCAACACCTGACGAAGGAGCTGGTTTGAGTTTATGGGCCAAGTTGTATGAATCGTACGTCTCTTTAAGCCCTCAGCGTGGCAAGCGAGCCATTGTAAGACCCCGACAATGGGTGACAACGTGAGACCGGCTCTCTCAGTAAAGCGATGAGGCAGATTGTCCACAGTATTTGAAGTGTTCTCTTCCATACTCCAAAGCATTTTTGTTTATGTAGCTGACTCCCAACAACTTCAATTTGCATATGATAAGTTCTAATATAGTCATTTAAAAAAATCTGTCCTTTAAGAGAATGCCCTTCACTCTATTGGATGTTAAAATAGACATTTCCTTTTAAGGAGAAACTGATGGTAATGATACTCATGGGAGGCTGGTTTCTTTCCTTAAGTGCTAACTTTGCAAAACGAAAAGTTGGCGATCCTAAGCCTGTCTCCCAAATCACTTAGCTCTGCCCCTCGAATGTGGGTGGGGCTTTTATCTGCTTTGTGCCCCATTTTCTCCCCAGGGCCTGGCACTGGAGTCACTCAATAAATATTTGTTGAGTTCAGTTTGCCGGCCTCTGAAATCTAAAGGGTTGGGGAGAAAAAAGCCTGCACCAAGATTCGAGCAGTCGTTACTGACCCCATGGATTGTTAGATGTGCCTGCGCTGGGGCCCAGCCCCACACAGCCATCCTGTGATCATCTGAAGACACAGGTGTCGTGAAGAGAGCCACGGCCTGGCCAGATCCCCTCCACGTAACTTACACTCCATCCATTCCACTTGGGACATTTTCCCCCAAGGAGGGAAAGTATCGCTCTTTTATGTACCTCACAAACGAAGAGGACCCTGTGTGTATTGACACCACTAAAGGATCCCTTGGGATTTGCATCTCTCTGGTGGAGGAGGAAGAAAAGAGACTTCTCAGGGAAACACAGCAGAGAGGACCCCCAGGACCCCCATGGGAGCATATTTCTCTGCACTCTGGGTGGGCACGGTGGGAAATTCTGCCACGTGCTTGGGGACCTGGATTTTTGGCACCTGGGTGCATCCACAAACCCACGATTGTCCACGTTCCTGAGCCCTTGCTATGTGTCAACACCGTGCTTTCCATGTGTATTTTCACGCACGCTCAAGGCCAACTTTTAAGGTGGGTATTCATATCATCACCCATTTTCCAGATGAGGAAAGTGAAATTCAGAGGGATTACAAACCTGTACAAGGCCATCCAGCCAAGAGCAGAGAGGACCAACATTTGACTCAGTTCCACCCGACTCCCACACCAGTGCCCTTGCCAGTCCACCACGACAACTCTGTGAACTGAATGTCAGAGGCAGTGGTATCCTTGGGACTCTGCTGCAAATGAGAACCAGAACTGAGGCCACAAATGCTGGCTGCCAGAGATTCTAGTCTGGGGTAGAATGCTCCAGTGGGTGTCTCTTGTTTCTGCCTCCTTGGCATCCATTCTCCCTTCTGGTGACAAGACTCTGATTTTTGTGGGGGACCTCACCTCTTCCCCTAGATCTCAGCTCTCTTGATTTGGGTGGCACTGGCCACACCCCCCAACTCCAGGAGCAGACACGTGACCCAGGCCTGTCCGTTGAGAATCCAGTATTCCCCTGCTCCCTCCGTGACTCAGGGCGAGAAGGTGCTCCAAGTTGATCTGTAAGTATCAGTTAGCTTTTGGTGCATAACAAATATCCCAGACCTTAAAGGCTTCGATAAGAAACATTTGTTATTTTTCACAGTTCTGTTGGTTGGCAGAGTGGTTCTTTGGTCTGGGCCAGCTCAGCTGATCTCGGTGGGCTCTTGGTGGCTTGGCTGGAACTGAATGGTCTGGGATGGCCTGACTCGCACGGGCAGTGGTTGGTGGGCTGGAACTGCCTGTGTGCTGCACGTCATTGCTCATTCTCCAGGAGGCTACTCCGGCCTTGTTCGTGGCAGCATCATTCAAAGAGATTCAAAGAGAAGCGCTTTTTCCATCAGAGTTGCTGATCTATGAGGCCAGATCATGTAGCCTGAGGATGCTGGCCGGCATCTTACCACCAAGGGGAAAGGCTGGCTGGAGAGGAAAGGACCACAGAGCACAGAGAGGGAAATTCCTGATCGCTTCATTTGAGCTCCCGGATCCAGCCATGCTTGATGTTAGACTTTTTATAGTTAGGTCGCTTTGAGTCTCTCTTCTAAGGGATTGGAAGTGAGAGCAAGGTAGGTTTCCTTCTTTCCAAATCCCTTCTTCAGATTCCCACAGCTCATCTCTGGAGTGGTGGCAACAGCTGCTCTCCGTCTTTGGATGCTGTCTGTCTTAGTCCGTCCAGGCTGCCATGACAGAACACCAAGGACTAGGTGTCTTATAAACAATAGAAATCTAATTCTCACAGTGCTGGAGGCTAGGACGCCGAGATCAAGTGCCAGCCAGTCTCGTGAGGACTAATGGTCCTCAGTTAGATCAGTAGATGGTCATCTTCTTGCTGTGTCCCCATATGGCAGAAGGGGTGAGGGGTCTCTCTGGGGTTTCTTTTATGAGGACGCTAATCCCATTTGCGAGGTCCCCACCCTCGTGACTTAACCACCTCCCCAAAGCCCCACTTCCTAGTTCCATCACCTTGGGCATCAGAGTTCGACACATGAATTTAGAGGGGACACCCACAGCCTATAGCACTGTCCCTTGGATCCTATTTGAGCTCCTGGCCTTTTGCTTTCCTTCTACTGAATAACTGATTTCCACGGAGACGGGCATGAGGGACAGTCAGTAAAGAGGACAGCCCTGGTGGGTTTCACACCAGTGTTTGCTTTGACCTCAACAGAGACAGGATACGGCTGCCAGGATTTTCAGTAAAGATGCCAGGAATGTTGTAACAAGCTAACTGAATGATGAGCGGGTCTGTTGAAACCCCATGACCTGGAAAAAGTGCCTGTTTTTTAATATTGGTCACTTTTTTGGGTGGTACCCTAATCTCTCCACGGGCACCCAAATGTCTATGTACAGAGAAGCCCCTCCCTACACCGAGCCCCACAATGTGTCCAATTCATTTGTGCCTCTAAGACGGCTCAGAAGAACACTCTTGGAAATGAAGTTTAAACATATGGAAATGGATGGAAATTGTGGAGGTCTGGAGTATAGTAGGAACACTTTTAATTGATGTGAATTCAACCATAAAAATAGGGCAGAAAGGAGGGAGCAGGGACTGGAGAGAGAGACGGAGAGAGAGAATATTATAGTCACAGCGTAAACGTTGCCGGGGAACCACCCATCTACCACGAGTCTGGTGAGCACACACTTGGCGATGAGTGTGAGAAGGGAGCTGGAAATCGGCTGTTGTCCCTTCTCTCCGTCCAGTTCCCATCTGTTGGGGGCAACTAATATTTAGATTGCAATTTCTCTTCAACATGATCCTAAGAAACAATTTCTTATAGAGCTCAACCAGAGAAACACAGCGACGGGTTCCCACCCTGGAAAAATTAACTAGGTATACGGAGATGCTGGGAGGTAGGACATGCTGTGTTTGCTGGGAATTTAAGAAATTCTTTCCAGGGTATCTTTGACAATACGTGATTTTCACCATGCTTGTTGACTCTGGAACCTTCCCCTTTGCATCCCTGCGCTGAAAAGGATGCTTATTGTCTCTGAAACCTGCCACAACTCTCATCGATTGCAGTTTCGAACACTCTCGCTGGAGGATATGACGCCTTCCTCTGACCCATTTGAACCCGTCACAAATGGAGAAGTGATTTTTGAGTCATTGAGAGCTGGCATCGCCAATGATCTCAGACTCCTCGCTCTGCAGCTCTTGAGCAGCCTCCCCACAGCCCCTCCCCGGCCCCCGCCTGCTGGGCCCGAGGGCTGGCAGGATGGGACGCCCCCTCTGCTGACAGCCACACTGGCGGGCTCTCGCCTGACCACCTCGGGCTGCCCCAGCCTAGCGGCATCTTACTTGCCGCTCGGTGCTCTGCCCATCAGCTTGACAAGATGCCCAGCTGCCATTGCGTACCTTTCCCTTGGACACAGAGGCCCTTTACTTTTCCTCCTTGGTTTAAGGCACACTGTGAGGAGAGAAAGAGTAGATTCGGCTGTCTTTTATAGCCCTCTTCAGAGCTCGGGCTTTCTTCTGCGGCTGAAAGTGGCCCATGCCACTTTGTGCATAAAAGGGATACACTGTCAGCCCTGCCTGTCGGGGCTGCGCTGGGCACATAATCTACCTCACTTTTCTTTGGTGTTGATTTGATGTATTTAGTTTCTGACCCTGCGTGAGGGACCCGCCAGCACCCCCATCCTTTAGGAGGCCTTGAGCAATACCCACCTCATTCATGGGGGATGCCCAACCCAGACCAGACCCGGGATGCAGCAGGTGTTCCATTTGCATGAGTAAAATCCCCAGACCCAAACAAGCTGTGCTCGCTGCAACCACAGGGAGGGGCCAGCAGCCAGGCACCCACACATGTTCAGAGTTATGTTCACAAAACCGTCCTTATCTCACTCTGCGGCTTCTGTTCACCTGACAGGCAGCTGTGTGGATTACCGATAATTCGCTCAATGTTCACTGATTCAACACATACTTCTCGACCACCTACTATGTGCCACACTCTGTTCTAGGTGCTTGGGATACGCTCAGTGAACAGAACAAAGATCTCAGCCCTCACTGAGCTGATGTCTGAAGCCTCATACGTTACAGTGGGGACCACAGAATTTATCGTTCAAACTCAGACACCCTTGAGAGGGAAAATGGTGACCATGGATAATTAAGTCGGACAACAGGCATTGACCAGGGCTGCCCTGGACAAACCACAGGGGAGGTGTGAGGTGGTCCAGGGGCTTCCTTGTGGTGGGCCCAGTTCAGGAGTTAGGTGCTTCTCTAGCAGAAAGAGCGTGTGGTTTGGAGGTACACAGTGCTGGGTCTGAGACTTACGAACGGTGACATCAGCTTCCTTCTGATCTTCTAGTTTTTGGGTGATCAGGATTAAGTAACGCACGGAAAGCAACTGTCCCACGCCTGGCACATAGAGGCTTAACAAATGTGGGTCTACCATCCCTCAACTCAATGCCGACCCCACCCCCAACACACACACCTACACACACACTCACTCACACACTCACTCACACATACATTTACTAGATTTGGAAGCTACTCTTTAATAGCTAAAGCAACCTACTTGGATTTGCAGAAAACTGATTTTGGTTAAATAGCTCCAGGACAATTTCTACTGGAAGAAAAGGAGAATATAATCAGGGGAAAATGATAATAACTACTACATTTATTGAGAGTTTACTGTAAATGCGAAGCCGTTTTTATGTTCATTCTGTTCCGTAATCCTTACAGTCTCTATGAAGCAAGTTGCGATTTCGTTGACCCATCTTAAGGGTGAGGAGAGGACGGCCCGCATCAGAGGTCGGCAAACGTTTTCTGTAAAGGGTCAGAGAGTGAAGATTGTAGGTTTTGAGGTCCTACGGATTCTGTTGCAACTACTCAAGCTGCCGTTGTAGCGGGAAAGCAGCCACAGACGTGCCAACGAAGGGTGTGGCTGTGCCCCAGTAAATCTTTCTTCACAACAGCAGCTGGATTTGGCTCCGGGGCCAGTTTGCTGACCCCTGACCTGGGGATGTAAGAGCCGGCCCCAGGTCACCATGGGGAAGTGGGGCAGCTGGCATTCGAGCTGCACTTATTCGCACAGTTCTCCGCCTCGCTTCCCCCACTACAGCATCTCTTGGAGATTTTTCCATATTACAGTAAACAGAGCCACCTCATTCTTAACGGCTGCAGAGTGATGCCTGGAAGGGCTGAATCGTAGGTGGTGTGGCTGGTCCCCTCCTGGCAGGTGTTGAGGTCGGTTACAATCTTTTCTATCACAAGCAATCCCCCAGCAAATACCCTTGTGCACGTGTCATTTGGCTCACGTCGAACTGTACGTGCAGAAGAGACCTCTAGGCGGGGACTTGGGGCACCCAGCACCTACGGCATGCTGCAGGAAACCGGACTCCTCTGAAGAGGCCATGTGGAGACGAATGAGCAAGGCCTCTAGACCCTTCCTTGGTCCCATGCTCAGCTCTGGCCATCTGTGCAGATAAGCCACGAACGCTGTGGTTGACCTCCAGATAAAGGTCACTCTTGGAGTTAATGAATGAAGAAAATGGCACACTGGGACAGTGGCACTGCTATCCACTCTGCCTTCTTGATCTTGGAATAATTTCTTCACAGCTACCCCATCGAAAGCAGAAATCTAAGCTGTGAGCTTCCTGGGGGCAGAGACTGTCTTAGTCAACACCGCCTGACTCATTCGTTCATTCGTTCATTCATTCATTCAACACGTATTGATGAAGCACCCACAATGGGTCATATGCTGTGCTGGCACTGAGACTACAGTGATAAACAGGAGGGTCAAGGGCCATTGTTTGGGGAGGCTACAGGCTGGTGGGTCACGGAGACAAGCAAACAGGTAATTAATGTGCAATGTGATGAGGGCTATGGCACGGGACACAGGAGCGTATGGGAGCCGCTAGAAGAGAATTCGTATAGGAGAGTGGGAGATGAAAGAAGGCTTCCTAGGGAAATGGAGTCTCCCCTAAGACTTGAAATCATGCACTAAAAGTATCAATTAGGGTTGATACCTTTCGGGTGCTATTAACAAACGCCAAAACTAACAGTGGCTTAAACGCAGTAAGAGTTTCAGGTCAAAAAGTGGGCAGTCCAGGGATGGTGTGGCAGTGTCATGGTCACCAGGGACCTGGAATCTTTCTGTTTTTCTGCATTGCCATCCTTGGCATAGGGCTTTCCTCCTCAAAGATGCCTCATGGTTTCACATGGCTGCTGGAGTTCCAGCCATCATACCCACATCCCAGGCTGGAAGCAAGAGTTGGAGGAAGGCAAAAAGGGCCAGCTCCAACTGTCTGCCCCATCCCTAAGGAGCTTTCCTGGAAGTCCCACCCAAGAATTCTATTTATATTCTGCTGACCCAAACATAGTCACATGTGCACAGAGTTGCAGTGTGGAGGGAGACAACACTGGCTGCACTGGAGACTGTGGCATCGGGTAAGAGATGATGGCGGTCAATACTTGAGAAGTGATGATGGGAATGCAGAGAAAATGGCATGGCTTTGAAGTTTTTAAACCCGATGAAACTTCCACCTCATCTCCAGCTTTGCTCAAGGCTACTTAGGAATCAGTACCAAAGGCAGAGGCTCCTTTATAAAGTGATTTACTCCTTCCGTCATCTCTGTTCAGCCGGAACACAAGGAAGGACATGAGGAAGGGGCAGGAAAGTCTTCCTGCCCTTAGATTCCTGCCGTGGAGAATGGAGCCCACCCCCCAAAAGCTGACGTGCAGTCTGAGCGCTGCCCCTGGGCCCCCGTGGAAATGGGCGGGGAAGCACGATGCCCCTCGGAACTCCAAGGAGGTGCCGGTGGTCCAAGCGCTCCCTTCCTGGAGTGGCTTTCTTAAGGTCGCCCCCCCTCAGATGGGGAGAGAGTATGAAGTACGTACGGAGTGACCCCCAGGAGGCCGGACTCTCAGCCGTAGCTGTCACCCAGGAGGGGCGTCTTTTTCTCCCTCTCTGAAGATGCTCTTACCCCCCTTCTCAGCTTCTTTCCACTCTAGGCCCTGTTTCGACATTTTATAGAAAAATTGCAGGTAATTTTCCTTTGGACACCATGTCATCTCCCAACAAACATCAACATTTTAGCAACACCCTGCCTTCTCGCCTTAAATAATACAGAATTGCGGAATATGCTTTACGTCTATATACTCGGATCAATCCCAACGACTTTCTACTTCCTAATTTCACATACAGTAATTCTTCAGACGCCTCAGCTATTTCCATGGGCCTCTCGGACTCTGAGTGAAGTCATTACTAAACGTCGTGGATCTAAAGGATGCAGATGGCGATGCCAATGAGAGTCCTCTCTACCTGCCGAGGAAATGGGTTTGAGAGAATTCAGGGAGGCAAGATTATGGATTTTAAGATTAATTTGATGTTGAGGGTGAGGCTGACGATAGTCAAGGATGGATTTTTGGCATCTAATTTAGGAACCAGGTGGATCTCTTAATCCCCAGTGGCCGGCACTCTATTTGGCACAGGGCAGGTGCTAAATAAATGCTTGTGAATGAAAAAGAACTTCTTCTCCCCAAAGCAGTCGACTTCCCTTAATTGGAGTCCCTGATTTCTGTCCCCTCTTTGGATCCTTTTCCTAGTCATTCAGCCTGAAAGTCCCCTATTGACTCATCTTTCCTGCAGGTCCTGTATTAGTCAGGGTTCCTCAGAGAAACAGAAGCAATAGGATGTAGAAAGAGAAAGAAAGAGATTTGTTACAGGGAACTGGCCCATGTGATTACGGAGGCTGGGAAGTCCCAGATCTGCAGTGGGCAAGCTGGAGACCCAGGAGAGCCGATGGGGGAGGTCTCGTCCGAAAGTTGGTGACTCCAGACCCAAGGAGAGCCAACGTTTCAGTTTGAGGCCAAAGGCAGGAGAAGATCGACGTCCCAGTTCAGCAGGCAGGAGGAGTTCCCTTTTACTTTCAGCAGGATCAGCCTTTCTGTTCCATTCAGGTCTTCAACTGATTGGACGAGGCCCACCCACATTGGGAAGGGCAATCTGCTTTACTCAATCTACCCATTCAAAGGTTAACCCCATCCAGAAACATCCTCACAGACACGCCCAGAATAATGTCTGACCAGATGTCTGGGCGCCTCACGACCCAGTCAAGTGGACGTTATAAAATTGACCATCACAAGTCCCTCCTGATTAGCCAACAGGTTCTGCTCTGCTTCTGGAGAGGCCCTTCTGTGCAGCCAGGGCCCTGGCAGGAAGGAGAGGCACTCTCAAAAGGGGAAACTGCAGGGAGTTAAAGGATGGGGCTGTTCAGAAAGGCGAGGGCAAGATGAAGGGAACGGAAACCTCATAAATGGTGAAGCCCCAAGGGCCTGTGACAGTCGGAAGCTGCTGTGACCCCCAGGCCTGACGGGGCAGGCAGAGGGGACGTGCTGGGCGCATGACCATACACCTTTAAAAAAACCCACAGTTTACTGAGAGAGAATTCACACACCACACAATTCACCGATTTAGAGTGTACGATTCAGTGGCTTTTAGTCTATTCACAGAGTTGTGCAACCATCACACAGTCAATTTTAGAACAGTTTAATTACCCCCTAAAGAAACCCTGAATCCCTTAGCTGTGACACACACACACACACACACGCACACCCCGCCACCTCCATCACTCCCAGCCCTAGGCATTCACTAACCTACCTTCTGTCTCTATAACTTTGCCATTCTGGACATCTCACGCAAATGGAATCAGGTAACCCGTGGTCCTTTGTGACCGGCTTCCTCGTGGATTGTTTGCAGGTTCGACCACGACAACGCAGGTGCAGTCATTCCACAAGTGGGGAGATGAAGGCACAGAGAGGTTAGCTAATACCTGGTAAGTGGCAGAGCGAGAATTCACACCCGGGGCATGTAGACCATTCATGCCACGCTGCCTCTGGGTCCCCGCAGAGCCCTCAGCCAGGTCCCCTCCACCCTCGAGGGGAGCCCCATAGTACTGTGCCCCTGGTCTCTGTCTTCCCTGCTCGGGGCCATCCTGAACCCGCCGCCCCAGCGACATCCACGGGAGTCCTGCCTCCATCACAAGCTTCGGGGCTCAGGGCACATCTGGCCTCGGCACCTGCCCAACATCTGTTCTCCCTTCTCCTTGGGAGGAAGCGCCGCCGCCCTACTGTCAGCACCACGTGGGTCGGGCGGAGTTGTCCCGCTCCTCCAGCTTTGGGGGTGACCACGTGACCAGGCCTGGCCAATGAGAGCACCACAATCCCCCAGGCCACTGTGATTGGTCAGGGCCAGGACTGTGACCTGATTAGAGAAAAACGAGGCTAGAGGTGGAGAGGGGCATGTGTGGTGGATTCTGGGAGTACGCTGTTCTTTCTCTTCCGCAGAAGGTAGAGGAGAAGCCCCTCACCCTTCTTGTGGGTGGAGGGATGTTAGGAGGTGAGGTGTGGAAGTCCCACAGCGATTCTGCTGCCACACATCAGGAAGGCCATTGGGAGCCTAATTTCAATACCGTGGAAAACAGAGAGGAGAGAGAGAGAAGCCAGGTGTTTGGGTTGAGCTCCTGGATCAAACCATACCTGAAGAAAATGATTTCATTTCTCATTTAACAGAGCTAATAACTTCCTATTACAACCAAAGGTGAGATGTTTTATGTCTCTAAATGATCTAAGGGAGGAATGGGAATTTCATGTTCTAAAATTCTTTTATTCCACAGCACTTAGAATCATATGCCCCGTTAAAGCAGCCGAATAAATAAGTAAGATAGTTATTCTTTTAACGCCCGTGTTGTCTTATTTAAACACACATGCATACAGAACATCGGCAAGTAAGTGCAACAGATGGCATCTCCATACAATTTTTTATCGTTTCGTTAAAGTCACTTGGAAGTTAGGCATGGAAAATACCACAAAGACTGCCCCCTCTACCCCCGGCAGAACAAGGAGCATTGCCCTTCACCATTGTATCTACTGATGGTCTGGAACATGTTTCCAGCTGTCATGGCACTGAATGGGCTGGAGAAAATGGGAACAAGTCACATCTTACCAGAAAACAGTGCAGGAAAAGTGGGACAGAATGGAAATCTGAATCAGCCCCAGAAAAGTAGGAGAAAAGCATCTTTTGGGGGTAGATTTAGCTTAACGGCCGTTGTGGGATTAAGCCACTGATTCTGAACCAGGGCTGCACGTCCAGCCCCCGTGGGAGCTTTTCAAATACAGCATCCCTGAGGCCCAGCCCAGCAGCTTCTGCTTCCGTTGGACGGGGTGGAGCAGCAACATCTGAATTTTTTTTTTTTTAATCTTAAGAGTTTATTCTTATGTGCATGCCTAGTTAAGAATTCCAGGATTAAGCATTAGGAAATTCTGCATAACCCTGGAAATAGAATTGAGATTTCTTTTTTTAAAAAAAAAAAAAGAAGAAAGGATCAAGAAGAGAAATTCTCAAAAAACAGAACACAGAGACAATAAATAGAAAGGATTTCCAAAGAGAAGAGTTGAGACATGGTCACGGCTTAAATGTCAGGCTCATGCCCGGTTCGGATGCAGATGGACAAGAGGACTGAGGGACACGCACAGTGGTGACCTTCCTTTCCCACTTCAGACTTTGATCGAGAAGTTTCCAAGCGTGTTCATGTTGAGATCGGGCTGGTCTGTCCCTACTTGTAACTGCTTGTCTCCATTCCTTCTGGGCCATGCTATGAGTCCGCGTGATCACTCAGCTTAGATGAGTTAATCAGACGGCGGCTGCGGGCCTGCCACGCCCCGGGTGCTGGGGACCCCAGTGGAACTGGAGAAGTTCCCCGCCAGGCTGGAGAGATGGCAGGCCAGCTGGTAACAACGGTCCCAAGGGGGTAGGGAGGGGAGAAGGGGGTCCGGGAAGACTTCCCCTGGGAGATGAGGGCGTGGCAGGGCAAAGAGCCTCCAGCAGGAAAAGCGCTGCGCATGCGGGGCGGGGGAGGGCGTGTGCGAGCAGGGGGACCCGTGCAGAATCTCCCAGGGCTGCCTCTCGGCCTCCGCTCGGTGCTGGGAGCTGAGTTCTCCATGTCGTTCAGCGAGGCAGAGACGAGGCAGCCTCCCCCCGGGTTCCCTCTCTCCCTTCCCTGATGAAGGGAATGCCTCCTCCCTGATGAGGACGCTCGGGTCGAATGCCCGAATGAGACGTGCCACTCCCGGCCACCAGCGGGGACCAGGAGGTGGGATTATTGGCGCCAGATTAGCATTACACGTAGCCACTGCCGGCCTTGCTCGCCAGGCGGTGTCCCTGCGACCTTCTGGAAAGGACTGGCGAGCTGGCGGCGGGCCCGCCTGGGGAGTCCGGGCCGAGCGCGCCCTCCGGTGGCCGCGCGGGAGGAAGCGGGCGTTCGGGTCCCGCCCGGGCTCAAAGGAGCCGCGCGCAGCATCCCCCCCGGCGGGGCTGCCAGTCGGGAGGCAGCCGCGGGAGGAAGCGCGGCCCCGAGGGCAAGAGGGGCCTTTTAAAGCTTTGAAAATGAACATGGTCCGCGGAAAAGCGCTTTGTGCTCCCGCAGAGCTGGAGAGCGCGGTTTTGAGGAAAGCTTTCTTTTGTTCCCCTCGGTTGGGAAAGGTCATGTTTCCTTTTCGGGTCGCCTGGATCAAGAGGTCTTAGGAGGGCCTGGGAGAGGCTCCAGCGCGCTTATCGTACTCTCAAGGAGGTATGCCATCTGCAAAAGGTCAGGAGCCCCGAGGGGTCCCTCCTCCTCAAACTCCATGGAGACTGTGTTCCATGGGGGCCCGTTGCAGCATTAGAGGTCCCCAAATTCTGTAATAATAACCCAAACGTCCACCGATAAGGGAAGAGAGGAAACAAGAGGCGGAGCGGCCTAGGGGGTAAGGCCTCCATCCCCTGGAGGACTCTGCCTCCATCGCCTCCTCCTCGAGGGGACAGGTGAGCACGTGTCCAGTGCGGGGCCTGAGCATTCAGGAGGAGGCAGATAGGACAGCCCGTGGGGAGGGGCCAGCAGTGTGGTGGTCCTCCTTGTAGCTCTGCTGTCACATGGAAGAGTGTTGCACCAATTGGAGGAACAAGGGAGATCTATACGTACTGACTTGGGAAAGATGGCCAACACAGATCACTAAATGAAAACACGAATGGTAGGTCAAGATGCACAATGTTCTTCCATTTAGGAGTAACCCAAACCCAAACACAGACACGGATGGATGACAGATTTTGAGAGTCTGGAAAGAACACGATGAATTATTATTAATGGTCACTTCTAGGGGATAAGTTTGGAAGGTTTTTTGTTTTTTTTTTTAAACGCAGATATTTGATTTTGAGGTATTCTGAAAAGTGAGAAAAAAAGAAAGAAAACAACGTACTGTCGTTTGTGGCCGACTGCTAACAGGTAACCGCAAAGTAAGGCAAGCGGCCAGGTTTGCCTTACTTACTCCAGCTGTCTGCAGGGAGACCCCCTGTCGCTGTGAAGACCCTCTAGCACTGTCAGAGTATTTCACCATGTGCACACATGCGTTATTTCTTACAGAAACTTCTTTTAGAAACAGGGCAATCTTGTGGTTGGTGCACAAAAATTTAGCGACTGCCAGGCACTGTGCCAAACTCTGAGGATACGGGAATGACTACGATGGCCTCTGCCTTCCAGGAGTTCAAGATCTAGTTCCGTGCTTCTCAAACATGAATGTGCTTCCAGACCACCTGGAGATGTCTGGATCAGTTACCTAGTGCCGGGTAATAAACCACCCCGAAACCCAGCGGCTGCAAACAGCAAACGTTTATTATCTAATGTGGCTGCTGAGGGTCAGGAATGCAGGCGTGACTTCGCTGGGTGACTCTGGCTCCGGGTTTCTCCTGAGGCTGCTGTCATCTGAAGGCTTGTCGGGGCTGAAGGCTTCACCTCCGAGAGGCCACACAAACATGGCTGTTGGCAGGAGGCCTCAGTTCTTGGCCATGAGACCCTCTCCAGAGATTAACTACTTGCGTGTCCTCACCACGTGGCACTGGCTTCCCCCAGAGAGTGATCCTAGAGGGAAGGGCACAAGCTGTAATGTCTTACATGACCTGGCAGCCTTGGAAGTCACACGCCATCATTTCTGCCACATTCTGTTTCTTAGAAACAAGTCACTTAAGTACAGCCCACACTCCAGGCCAGGGGAGCATCAAGGAATGTGTGGACATACTTTAAGATCACCACATCTTGTTACATGCAGATTCTGATTCAGCAGCTCCGGGGAGGAGCCCCACATTCTGCACTTCGAACACCCTCCCAGGCGACACCACTGCGGCTGGTCCGTGGACCGCACTCTGAGTAGCAAGGAAATTCAACACACGTACAAAGAACTAGACAGCACAGATGTCCTCTTTGGAACTACGCTGCTTGCAAGAATAACACCCTTTGTCATCCTGGCATCATCTTTGGATGGGGTCCAATTTTAAAATCACATTTCCCCTGAAAGGTCAGAGCAGTGAAGTAAGGGAAAGACGAGATTACCTCGTGAATACACGAGGACAAGCTGTAATGGAATTAAATCAAAGGAGGAATCAGAAAATCTCTCTAGTCTTGTGCTGGAAGCTCTCAGAAGCATAAGACAGCAGCCATGGATTCTGAAGGGGATGCTAAACAAACAGCAGCGAATCTGGGCCTGTAATCGGGATTGTACAGTGTGTCTTCAAAGACTGCAAACCTTAGGAAAGTAGCTTCGATACAGGAGGGCGGGAACAACGCCAGCATCTCAGAAGCTACGGCCTCTATGTGCTCTGCTGGCTTGAAGGGTGGCACGTTGAACACACCATTTCCCCAGTCAACAGCCTAGGTTTGCTTCCAGATACACATAAAACTATAAATCCTCTATTTTTTATTGCCGTAGATTCACACACCGTGAAATTCACCCTTTAAAGTGTACAGGTGAATGGAAGGAAGGTCATTCTCTTTGCTTCTTGCTGATGATTTAAAAAACCCCACAGGCTAGACAGCCACATGCAAAAGGAGGAGTTTGGACCCCTACTTCACAGCACATACAAAACTGACCTCAAAACAGACTAAAAATCTAAATGGTAACACTAAACTCCACGGCTCTGAAAAGAAAACATACGGGTAAATCTGTGTGACCTTCGATTAGGCAACAGTTTCTCAGATACAACAGAAAAGCACGAGCAACAAAAGAAAAAACAGATAAATTAGGCTTCACCAAAATAAACTTTTGTGCTTTAAAGAACACCATTAACAAAGTGAAAAAAAAGGGGCCAGCCCAGTGGCAGAGCAGTTAAGTTCGCATGTTCCGCTTCGGCGGCCCGGGGTTCACTGGTTCGGATCCCGGGTGCAGACATGGCACCGCTTGGGAAGCCATGCTGTGGTGGGCGTCCCACATATAACGTAGAGGAAGATGGGCATGGATGTTAGCTCAGGGCCAGTCTTCCCCAGCAAAAAGAGGAGGATTGCTGGCAGATGTTAGCTCAGGGCTAATCTTCCTCAAAAAAGAAAAAACAAAACAAAAAATAAAAATAAAGATTAAAAAAGAGAAAGTGAAAAAAAGACCCACAGCAAAGAAGAAAATAGCTGCAAATCATCTCTCTGAATAGGGACTCATACAGTCCCTGTGTACAGTACGGCTAAATGTACCAGGAACCGGAAAAGACGTTCTGCCCTCCATGAGCTCACAGTCTGAGAGAGGAAAGACATAAAATGCACACTTATAAAATAACGCAGGCACGACGCAGCAACTGCACAGGAACTTGGCTTTTCAGCTGTTAACCGACGGCACAAACCCTCCTACAGACGTGTGGGTGTAACCCAGCACCAAAGGGTGTCTCTAACTCTCCTCTCCCGTGTTTAATTTACCGCAATTAGTATCAGAAGACAGCCTCACCTGATCACAGACAATTAAATAATCCACAATGTAGTATATTCTATGACGGAAGTAACCCGCTCTCACTCTACAATTCAAAATGGAAACGACGACAGTCCTCCACTCACCCGATGGACGTGACAGTCTTGCTTTTCCATCTTAAATGCCCTCGTGTTTTAAATTACCTCTTGTCACCAGTAAACTCAACAATTTTTTTTTTCTCGTGAAGATTCCTGTTACTTTCTTTTTTTAAAAGTTTTATTATTTTTTTTTTTTTGAGGAAGATTAGCCCTGAGCTAACAGCTGCTGCCAATCCTCCTCTTTTGGCTGAGGAAGACTGGCCCTGAGCTAACATCCGTGCCCATCTTCCTCTACTTTATACGTGGGACGCCTGCCACAGCATGGCTTGACAAGCGGTGCCATGTCCACACCCAGGATCCGAACCAGTGAACCCAGGGCCGCCGAGAAGCAGAACGTGCGAACTTAACCGCTGCCCCACAGGGCCGGCCCCTCCTGTTACTTTCTTAATGATTCATTCTTGATGTTTTGAGGAAAAATTAACAATGGACCAAACAAGACTAAACTTTGTTTGCTGAAACTAGAATGCAGCTGGTGAACCGTCAGCCTTATGGCATGACGCAGCAGAGAAAAGAATCCACACTGGAGAGTTTTATTAACAAAAAAAACCTCTCGCCGTTTATCAACAAAATTCACGTAACAATAATTGTGCATTTCCTTTTCTGCCAGTGGCACTTGTTAAATTACCATCATCTTTCATAGACAAGGAGAAGTGGACATACTTCAGTATCTTTCTGATAAATATATCGCCACTCTGCATCCGACCTGGATAATGCTCTTGAGAACGGCATATGCTGGAGCCTGTTAAAAACAAGAAGCAAGCAAAAGAAACATGTTATATGTTCTGTTTCAGCTGTAAGACGCTAGCGTGGCATGGCAGGGGTGAGACCTCTCTGGATAAGAAATAAGATCTAAGAAAAAAACTTACTTTATTTTATTATTATTATTATTATTTTTGAGGAAGATTAGCCCTGAGCTAACATCTGCCGGCAATCCTTTTTTTTTGCTGAGGAAGATTGGCCCTGAGCTAACATCCATGCCTGTCTTCCTCTACTTTATATGTGGGACACCTGTCATAGCATGGCCTGACAAGTGGTGCGTAGGTCCACGCCTGGGATCCGAACCAGTGAAGCCCAGGCTGCCGAAGCGGAACTTGAGAACTTAACCGCTGTGCCACTGGGCTGGCCCCACAATTTATTTTAAATTGGAAGAAAAACCTATTCAAAAGATTGGAATGCCTCTGCTTCTGCCAAAACATGTGAATCACCCAGCTGCTCGCTGGAAGGGAAAAGCAGCTGCTGGGGCGGAGGGTACGGGAGGAAGCGACAAACAAGATCCCTCTGGGGACAGAGCGCGGGCTTGCTTTCTGGCTTACTTTCTTTTGCGGTCACTTTGAAATCTACTTTTCTGGGAACAGAAACTTTCCCGCCCCCCAACCTTCCAAGTCAGGCCCCAAAGCAGCCCGGGCAGACAGTAGGGGGATGCCCACCAGTTCCGCGTCGTGTTCGAGGCCTGTGTCGTGGTGCTCAAGCTCTTCATCCCGGAATTTCTTTATCACCTGGTTAAATGAAAAGAAATCGAAGCGGGTCAGCATTCAGCTCTCCTGCCGTCTGTCTTATTTTGGAGGCTAAGGCCTTGCAGTATCGTCTGAGACACAGGGAGGCAAACTTTCTTTGCGGGCTGGAAGGCCCCTGTCTCAACCAGTCATCTCTGCCACGGGAGAGGGGACAGCAGCCATGGCCGTGCAGACGAATAGGCGTGGCTGTGCTCCAATCAAACTTCACTCACAGAAACAGGTGGGCAGCCACAGCAATGGTTCACCAACCTCTGATACAGGCTTAAAAAAATTCAACGGTCCCTTACTTACAGTGGAAAATTATCAGAGGACATCTACTTGCTCATTCACTTACCCTGAAGGGTTCATGCTTGCAGCATTTGCTCAGGACCTATCAAAGGCCTGGAAGAGGACAGAGTACAGGCCTGGGCTACGGGTTCTGGTCCCGGCTCTGCCCAAGCACGTGCCCAGAGCACACGGCTTCAGCGGCCCCTCCGTTTCCTTCAAGATGAGGCACTGACCTAGATGTCTAAGGCCGCATCATTCCCTAACGTTCTATTGTTTTCTCTTCTTACGAAATTGCACGTCAGCCCCCTTCCAGAGTGCAGTCAATCACCTGCAGGAGTTCCTCGTACTTTTCGGGGTCCTCCTCCATCAGCGTCCTGATCTGGTTGTTGTAGTGATGTGCGATGGACTCTTCCACAGCCACCGTGCAGGCCATCGCGCCCTCCTTCCCGAGCAGCGCGGTGCCCGCGCCTGGAGGGTCAAATCCAGAGCAGTGAGGGATGGGGCGGAGACCGGGAAGGGAGCTCGAGCCAGGTCACGGTTTGTGAGCCTCGCCACTACGGACTTTGCGGCTGGCTGATTCCTGGTGGTGGGGTTGTCCCAGGCATCGTAGGATGTTTAGCAGCATCCCTGGCCTCTACTCACTACATGCCAGTAGCATCCCCAGTTGTGACAATCAGAGATGTCCCCAGATCTTGCCAAGTGTCCTCAGGAGCAACGTGCCCCCGTTGGGAACTACTGTTTCAGGTGGTAGCCTGTCACAGCGGTAAACCCAGAGTCACACAGTAAGAATGCTTTTCTCTTTTAATGCTCTTTCTAACCCTCTGAGTAAGACAAGGAGTAAGCCTTCACGTGGGGAGAGTCTGTCTTTGATTTTTCTGAACCATTTACGCTTCTCCCTTATGAAGAGTGAGCAAACTCAGGCTTTGAACCTTTATCAGGGAACATGTGGCCACGCCTGCATCACTCTAGATTTTTTTTCCCTCTGTTGTGTTTATTTTTACTGTCCCTTCTATTTATGAAAGTACTGGTGTAAAGACTCTATCTTAAATAAATTTAAGTAAAACAAAAAAGCCAGGGAACTTAACGTTAGGAAAATAGTCAGTAAATAAAAAGGCTGTAAGAGGACACAGCGAGAATTGTGGAATCGGGACTTCGGCCAGTTAATCCTCCCAGATCCCTAAGCTCGCATAAGCTCTTCCGGATGGGCACGTACCCAGTGCGAACCCCACCACGTTCCAAAAGGGCATCAGAATCGTCGGCCGCACCCTGAACGTAACCATCAACTCACTGAACTTTTTCAAGTGGTCCTTTTCTTGATCCCACATTTTCTGTAAGAAACATAAAAAGTAAGAACACGAGTATTCCATAGAGGCCGCCTGCTGTATACCAAGGAAGCTCCACGCCACGTCCACGTGGGAGAAAGAAAGCAAAATGGGAACAGAGAAGGGATGCAAACTGCCGCTCCAGGCTGAGTCACCAAAGGAAGAAGCAAGACTGGAAAGAATCCTGGCTACAGAGAAGAGAGTGCCAATGAACCAAGACACGAGCCTGTTATCTCAGTTCCAGAGAAGCTTGCCACGGACCACGGCTCCTCAGAGCCACCACGTGCCTATTATACCACGAGGGTCACCACCCACGAGAAACGAGATGCTTCAGGAGCCCATAAAAAGGGGGAGGGCAGGACATTAGCTATGGTGCAACTCCCTTCCAGGCTGCGAGAAGGGAAGTCTCACTTCCATCGGAGGGAAAGGGAGCATGACAGCAAGAGTCAACACACGGCACTTCCTAGGTGCCAGGTGCTGTCCGATAGCCTTCTGTAGACAACGCACTGAGTCTGTGAAGGACAGACTGTTACTATCCCCATCATGCAGATGAAGAGAGTGAGGCACAGAGAGGTTAAGCACCTTGCCCAAGGACTCAGAGCAGGCAATGTAACTTGTGCTGAGTGTCTGTTACATGCCAGGCACTGAAATAGCTGCTCCACACCAGCTCATTTATTCCTCTCGAAGAGCCAATGAGGTAGGCGTTAGCA
The DNA here is from genome assembly GCF_041296265.1 of Equus caballus. Taxonomy (NCBI): domain Eukaryota; kingdom Metazoa; phylum Chordata; class Mammalia; order Perissodactyla; family Equidae; genus Equus; species Equus caballus. The sequence goes on along the minus strand of NC_091696.1, from coordinate 39,268,055 downwards.
GCCCATTTTGCAGATATGGAAATGGAGGCCCAGAGTCCTCATGTGACTTCCCAAGGTCATGCAAGTACCAGATGGAAGAGAACCATGGATCTGTGTGACTATGATGCCCAGGCCCCTCCCTCTGCCTCTCAATATACTTCCGCTGGGGGCAGGATCACCACCTCTGGGCAGCCAGTGCTTTCACCTAATGCAGTGAATGTCAACCCTTTGTTCCTTACTGCCCGCCCCCCCATGACATTTTAACACTACAGAGACACTGTACATATAAAGAATATTGTGCATTTCCCTCTTCCTTCCCTGCCCCCCCGCAATAACCAATGTTCCCTCTCTTGGGGAGCACAGCACCTCCCTTGGGGATGCATGAGCGAATGTGATTCGCTCCTTGAAGGCCTTTGGATACCCCTGTCCAGGAGGTCAGGCTGAAAGACACACAGGAGTGCCCACCTGAATGACCGGCCCGACGCTTGTCCGGCCCAGGACGGCCATCTGCCCTGCGTAGATGCGGTTGGCTCCATATTCACCTGCATGATCCACCCGGATTATTCGATCCACAGCTGCCCAGTTGATATTGTCTAAGGTCATTCTTGAACTGCAAAATCTGACACCGATTCTTCTTCCATAAGCTGCAATGCAAGTGTTTATTCTTCGTTACTCTCAGGTAAAACTGACACATTTCCTTTCACAGACAGAAGGGGGGCCCTTAGAACAAAGGTCACAAATGAGCTCCCCATGGGTGGGATACACTCCTAAGTGTATTCTGTTTAACCTGCAGTGTTTTTTTAAAAAGTGAATTAGCTACCAACACTTAAAGCACAGGAGATTTTACCTCTTTAGTAAGATTTCTGGCTTTCTGGTGTCACTTTAAGTGTATGGGATCTGGAAATACCGAGCCTGTTTTCTGACCGAGCACTTAGCGTGGCAGCTGCCTCTAGACGGGCACAGCTCTCCAGTCCACCCGCCCCTCCCAGCTCACTTCCTTCCCAGCCCCGGCTGCACCAAACCCCCTCAGGGAGCTTTCAAAACCATGGATGCTCCTCCCAGCCGATGCTTTGGACACAGGGTGACGGGGCAGGCTTGGTGGAATTCGGGGTGGTTCTGCACTTGAACTTTTCGACTGGATGGGGTTTTACATGCCACACTCTAAACAAAGGAGGGTGCGCATGGAGTGCTGAGGCGCGGGGACCCAGCTCTGATGCACTCCTTCCCCCGCAATGCCTGCTCCATCGCACGGAGCATGTTTGACTCAAGAAACTGGTGGGGACAGCCTGGTGGCGCAGCGGTTAAGTGTGCACATTCCACTTCGGCGGCCCGAGGTTCGCCAGTTCGGATCTCGGGTGCGGACATGGCACCGCTTGGCACGCCATGCTGTGGTAGGCGTTCCACATATAAAAAGTAGAGGAAGATGGGCATGGATGTTAGCTCAGGGTCAGTCTTCCTCAGCAAAAAGAGGAGGATTGGCAGCAGATGCTAGCTCAGGACTGATCTTCCTCGGGAAAAAAAAAAAAAAAAGAAACTGGAGAGTCCGAGCTCTGCAAAGTATAATGTACTGCTCAGCTCTGTGCCATCAGACAACGGGTCACCGTGCTCCACAGTCATGGTGTTACGTGGAGAATGATTTTAGCCATCTGAGAAGGTCAAGGCAGCCTGTCACAAGTTTTTGCCTCCAGGTCCACAGACTGCAGGTTCCATCACACTGATCTCCCTGCCGATGATGAGGCTCAGGAACCAAAAATGATGAGCTCGCTGAATTTCTCAGAATAACCTTGTCTGCTTGTTCTTTCATTTGTTACTCCCACCCCAAGCCGCGTCAATGGGAAAGGACTTCAGAGACAACTCAGGACTCCTCAAAAACATTTACTGAGAGACAGCAAGAGGCTGAGCGACAGATGCGTTCAAACACACAGCTGACTCCCAGTAGGGAAGGGGTCGGATTCTATTCGTATTCAGAACACACTAGACTATTTCCCAGCACTGCACCACTTTCCAGATTTAGGCAACTAACAAGTAATTTTGGGGGGAACGTGTGTAGGATTGGGTATCGTGATATTTGCCATTTCTATCCTTTCACAATCTCTGCAAGGTATCTTTAAAAAGCATGGAATGGACCACAGAAAGGACACGGAGCTAGAAGCAGAAAACACATGTCCTGTCTCTAACACTAATCTCAGACAATTCAGAATCAGCATTTCTTTTTCTTTTTTTTTAGGTATAAATCTTCATGACCTTGGATTAGGCAGTGGTTTACTATGACACCAAAAACACAAACAACAGAAGAAAAAAGAGAGAAACTGGACTTGATCAAATTGAAACTTTTGTGGTTCAAAGGAGACCATCAAGAAAGTAAAAAGACAACACATAGGAGAAAATATTTGCAAATTATATATCTGGGGGACTAGTGTCCAGAATATATAAAGAACCCTTACAACTTAACAATAAATAAATAACCAAATTTAAAAATGGGCAAAAGATTTAACTAGCTGTTTCTCCAAAGAAGATATATTAATGGCCAGTAAGCACATGAAAGGACGCCTGACATCAGCAGTCATTAAGGAAATGCAAATCAAAGCCACAATGGGATGCCACTTTATACCCACTGGAATGGCTATAATAAAAGACAGATATTTCCAACTGTTGGTGAGGACACGGAGAAAATGAAACCCTCATATGTTGCTGCTAAGAATGTAAAATGGTGTAGCTGCTTCGCAAAATAATCCCTCAAAAAGTTAAAAATAGGGGGCCGGCCCCGTGGCCGAGTGGTTAAGTTCATGTGCCATGCTTCGGCAGCCCAGGGTTTCACCAGTTTGGATCCTGGGCATGGACATGGCACTGCTCATCAAGCCATGTTGAGGCGGCATCCCACATGCCACAACTAGAAGGATCCACGACTAAAAATACACAACTATGTACTGGGGTTCTTTGGGAGAAAAAAGGAAAAAATTAAAAATTAAAAAAAAAAGTTAAAAATAGAGTTACCATATGACTCAGCAATTCCACTCATAGATATGGAACATATGTATACATATACTCAAAAGAATTGAAAACATATGTCCACACAAAAACTTGTACAGGAATGTTCATAGTAGCATGAATCGCAACAGCCAAAAAGTGAAAACTCAAATGCCCATCAATTGATAAACAAAATGTAGTACAGCCATACAATAGAATATTACTTGACAATAAAAAGGAATGAAGCACTGATGGAAGCTACAACATGGATGAACCCTGAAACACTATGCTAAGTTAAAGAACCAGATACAAAAGGCCACACATTGTGTGATTCTATTTGTATGAAATGTCCAGAATAGACAAATTAATAGAAACTCAACGTAGATCAGTGATTGACAGAGGCTGGGAAAGGGGGAAATGGGGAGTGACTGCTAATTGGCACAGGGTTTCTTTTGGGGTAAAATCGTTCTGAAATTAGATAGTGGTGATGGCTGTACAAGTTTGTGAATGTACTAAAAACCACTGAGTCGTACAAATTAAAAGGGTGAATTTTATGGCATGTGAATTATAGCTCCATTTTTAAAATGTCATCTGGGGTCCCTGTGGCATGGAGAGCATGCTGAGGGATGTGAATTAAATCCTGCAAGCAATGGAGACTTTCTTAGTATTGTGTGCACATGTGCACACACACACACATACTCTTCTCCCACTATAGTTGGAAAACCGGGAAGGTGAAATCAACAAAAATCCCCCACGGTGCTGCCCCCTAGAGGCAATCAGTATGAACAGTTGTCGTATCTCCTTACGCTCCTGTTTGTGTTCCTACCGAGATTATGTTTTATGTACAATTTGTTATGCTGTTTTTTCAGTTACCATAAACTTATTCTGAGAATTATTTAAAAATAAATTTCTTATCTAACTACAAGTTATTTATGGTGGAAACTTTGGAAAATATATAAAATTATAAAGAAGAAAATTAAAATCATCCATAATCCCACCAGTAAGAAGTAATCATTACTGAAATTTGAGTATATTTTATTTTGGCCTTTTTCTGAGTAAATGTCATTTTTAACGGCTATATAATAGGTCAGCCAGTATCACACATTACTTCCATTGTCACACAGTTAGGTTATTTCCAATTCTTCTCTATATAAATAATGATGTAATAAATATGAAGCTTTTCATAAATGGGGTTATTTCCTTAGCGTCTCAGAAATAGAATTACTGGGTCAAAGACTGAATATCTTTATGCCTTTATGATGTACTCTTAAACTGCATTCTAAAATACAGAATCACCTTTTCTTACTTAGCATATAATCCAGTTGTTAATATAACCTGATTTTTAATATAAACTTGGCAATAATCAGGTTAGTCCTTTTTAAGGGAAAACATACAGTAATAAAACTTTTCTTACTGAGTTATCCTGAAGAGAAGATATAGGAAGCAAAGTAACTTTATAAATGAAAAGAATGATTCTTATTCTGTTATGCTCATTGGCTCAACGAAGGAACATTAAAATTCATGTTCAACAGTCCTGAGTTTTGCCTGTATTGTTACACACTTTAAAACAACATAAAATAAAGTTAAGGCCCAGTGCTAGCAGCTCTCAAATGCATCATTTTATATTCATGCTTTCCCAAAGTATGAAACACATCCCAATGGTGGTACCTAGGAGGTTTTAAGGGGAGTATGGGAAGATCTTAAGTGGCTATGGACATGCATTAAACAACATCAGTGTAATGAGTTATTCTCTTTTCAATTCTCTTCCAATCCTTTTGATTTCATCAAGGAGGCTGTCTCTACTGACAGCTGGTATATTTTGAACACCTTCCTAACCCCTGCTGATCTCCCTTTTTTACCAGAAAGACAGTCTTGTGTTCAAGCCTCGGTAAGCAACAGTATCTAATATAATTTAGTACCTTTTTGTTTTCAGCGTATTTTTTATTACTCTATTTTGGGCAGGCGATACTGGTTTTCCGTTTACCCTCAGGATTTAGTTTCCGTGACATTATTTAAAAATGGAACACAGCTATAGAAAAAACACATTTAGTAATTAAAAGCACAAGTGGTATTGCTATAAGGCAAAGATCCTGAAGATGGTACACGAATGATTTAACTTTGAGAAAATGACCTCACAATTTTCTGAGATGAAACGAGGAGAGAAGCCAGGACCCAAACCCAAATCTCCTACTCCGAATCTCACGCTTCTCCCCCCGCCCTGGTGCTCCTTAAACTTTACACTGCACACAGATCATTCGCAGGTCTTGTTAAGAGACAGGCACAGCGACCCGGAGGTCAAGGATGGGACCTGACAATCTGCATTTCTAACAAGCTGGGTTGGGGGGGCGATGCTGCTGGTCAAACGACCGCCCTTGGCCTGGAGAGGCCCTGAGCGAAGGCTACAATGACACCGTGGGACACTGAGCTTTCAAGGTCGCCCACTGTCCTCAGCCCGGAACGCCGACCACATCTGCAGTGACGTCACAGCACAGACGTGCAAATACGTCATTCCCCAAAGCGGCCCCCGGAACGGACGCCCGGGAGCATCCCTGCGGAGAACCACCCTCGCCCTACCAGCCTTCTCGCAGCGCACCCCACGCCCCGCCCCGCCGGCGGCCCCGCGCTTCAAGCCTCCTAGTCGCGCTCCGTCGCAGCGCTGTGACGTATACACGCGTCCCCCGTGACCTCTCCGGCAAACGCCGCTGGCGAAAATTCCCTGGCTCGCCGGCCCAGCGCGCGGGGCGGCTGCGCATGCCTTTTACCTGAGAGAGGCTGCCGGGCGCCCGTGCACAGCCGCCACAGCGAGCGAGCGGCCGCCGCCCGGGCGCAGCTCATGGCCCTGAAAACAAAGGAGCCGCTCCCCAGGGCGACGCGGGCCAAACGTGCCCTTGGCGCACACTAATGACGCAAAACACACGTAAGACAGGCGCTACCCGCCTTTGCATCGATGGAAACGCTCCTAGGCCCCCGCTTCCATCTAATTGGTTGGAAATGGCAAGTGAGAATATTCTATTGGATGTCATCACTATCAATCACTCAAGAGCCGAGCGTTGGTAAAGGAGCCTTGGGTTGCCATGGAGATGAGAAGGCTAAATTGTATTTTTTCAAAGATCCGGACAGAGTCGAGATTTGTCACTTAACTTCCTGGGAAAGAGGAACATGAGGGAATTCTTTCTGGCTTCGCCATCGTATTTTCTGCTTTGCCAACGTGGAGGGAGATTTTTCTCTGTATCAAACATCCACTTCAGTAGAAATTGCATGCTGAAATTAAATTCACCACACGGTCAATACAGTTATCTCTAGGTGTTGGGGCTGACAGGCAACTTTAAATTTCTTCCTAGTCCTTTTCTCTATTTTTAGATTTTCTACAGAGAGCATGTATTATTATTATTACTTTGTCTCCACTTTCCTGTTGGTGTGCGTGTATATTGGTGCAAATTGGTTTCTTGAAGGGTGGAGTGGAGAGGGGAGGTTTATCAGACTTTTTAAAGCGCAAATCCAATGTGTGGATGTAGGCTCATCAATTGTAATGAATGTACCACTCTGGCGGGGCATGTTGATAATGGAGGAGGCTATGCGTGTGTAGGGGGAAAGGAGCAGATGGGAAATCTCTACCTTCCTCTCAATTTTGCTATGAACCTAAAACTACTCTAAAAAAAGTCTTAAAAAAATTTTCGTTGGATATTTTTATAAAATTCATATCCACTGATACAGCAATCCTGCTTCTAGGGGTCTATCCAGCAGAAATAATTGTTCGAATTTTTAATGTATATATATGAGGGCAAAAAATCAAAGATGCGATCTGGAAGGATATAGAACAAAACGTTTAATATTGGTAACTTCAGAGGGTTGGGATTGTGAGAAGGGGCTTATCATTTTTTATTGTATACCCTGGGATTGTATATATCTTTAATCCAAGTTATTGTAAAACATTTAAGTAATTTTAACCTAAATACTTAGTGAAAGTGAAGGTGATATTAATATTCTCATATAAAGCCACTGATGAATAAATGACAAGAGATAGGATATATTGGAGTATATGAGGAAGCCATTTGGTTTAAAACTAATTGGGCCTGACCTGGTTTTTCCAAAAGGGCCTGACGTGGCCTGTTGAGCAGGCATTGTACATCTCCATTTACAATGTCCCAAAGACAAGAATGATGCCCTTAAAGATAGGGATGTAGTTTCCCCCTCATATCAGCATGTCTTTAAGGATAAGCATCTCTTCCTAAAAATTAAGGAGTAATTAGTGACCTGCTGTGCTCACCTTGAGACCACTGACCTGCTGTGCCAGCAAAGCAATCTCGTGATTATTAAGGGACATTCCTATCATGTGGGATGTATGCTCTTTGTTCCAAGACGGTCTATAACCATTCTGTACACCCCACTTCTTTGGAGTGCTTCCTTCCTTTGTGAAGGTACTCTCCTGGGCTATATAGTCCTTAGGGTTAACTCACAATAAACTCACCCCAATTTTGATTTATAGATTGATTATGAATTATTTCTGTTGACACCATTGAGAGCGTAAATCTGGCTCTCAAAAGCTTAAAACTGTCCTAAATCTTTGCTGTAATCCCACTTCTAGGTTCTGTCCCTAAGAAGAAAAGATGCTGACAAAGATTTATGGATGTCCCAGTTATTTCTTATCAGGAAAATTTGGAAACAAAATGTTAAACAGCAAGAGAAGGTTAAAAAAAAAAATCCATCTGTGTGATGTCATATTATGTAGCACATTGAAATGTTTATAAAGAACTTTTGATAACATGAGAAAATACGTTAAGTGAAAAAAAAAAACATTTTTTTTCCTTCCCTTCTCATTTTCCCTCCCTCTCTCCTCTTCCTTCCTATCTTAAAAGGAATTTTGCCAAGATTAATAGTGGATGTCCGTAAATGGTGTTTATAAGTGATTTTTACTTTTTTTCTCTGTAGCTTTCAAATTTCTCTGTATTTTCTATAATAAACAAGTAATTTTATAATGAGAAAACAAAATTTCAAACAAAAAAGCATATTATTCCCTAAGTCAATCTTCAAAAATAAGAGTGAATGTATCTATTAGTTTTCCATTTTAAAGATGAACTTTAAAGTGAACTTTATCTCAGAAAGATGAAGACACCTGTACAAAATCACACAATTAAGCAAGTAGCAAAGCCATTCCATGCCCCCAGCACATCTCATGAATTGGAAAAGAAATATACCAAGTGGAATTTACTAATAAAACATTACACCATATAAAGAAGATACATTCAGAAGTGCTATCTTCCCAGGGATCAAGTCTTGCATGCCACCTGGTAAAACTAATTCCTTTCTTCTCCAATACTTAGGCAAGTGGGTGGCTGCAATGAGATATATAGCTGCAGAAATCTTTGCCGCCAACGTGCGAGTTAACGTAAACTAAAGACTTCCTTCACTGGATTCTTCTCTTTGCTGGGATGAGAATATTTTGCGATTGCGAGAATGTGCAAGGCTGCCTTGATTACGATCAAGAGCCTGGAACTGAAAGGAGCAGAAGAGAGAAATCGAGAGATGTTTGCAGAGATTTTTAAAATTCCAGCTCCCAGTGTTTGTAAGGGATGGGGGGAGGGGCTGAAAACAAACTGAATATCCGGTGATATTAAAAAGAAGGAGGTAGCTACTTTATGGAAAGATCTTTAAGATATTAAGGAGGAAAAAAAGGAGAGGCTCAGAAATACAACCCCTCCTCGGCTTCAACAGAGTCAAGGAGTCTTACAAGCACCCATCTAATGATTTTCTAGAATTAAACGCTTCTTTCTTCTCTCTGATTCTAGGAAAGGGCAAAGAGCAACTTTACAAACTGTTAGAGTTTTCCACGATCACTTGACTGCTGACGAGAAGCCTCTGAGGATTCAAACACACACGATCACGTTTTAAAACCTTCAAGACACGGTTTAATCAGTAGTTTTAATGCACATTTGTTAGAGAGAGCTACGCTTTAACAATTCCACAGACAGCACCTTAAGTTATTACAGCTATCAAAATATATAAAAACATTCAAGAGGTACGCCAATTAGCAGCATTTAACGAAAACTAATATATTAGCATATTTCAGTATCAGTTTTATAATAGGGGAAGAAAATAGAGCTTCCATCTCTCTCTCTCTCCCACACACACACACACAGGAAACTTGACTGACCTCAGAAGCGTGTAAAGGTAAGAACATTAAATACATAAAGGCACTAGGCAGAAATGCCAACAATTAGAACTTCTTTTTAAAGTGAGGATGGAGTGAACTTTTGGTTACTCAAAATTCCATGATACTAGCTTTCGCCAACCTGCACTCAACTCTGAATTCTAGGCTACTCCCCGCCCCCCAGGAAAGGTTTAGAGCCAGTGAAAGGAAGAAAAGCGATGGAAGGAAGCCTCGAATGATCCATTACAAAACTGTAGTACTTTGAAAAAGATCCTGAAGATATTAAAATGAAAACAGATTACATTAAACAATAACTTAGGCTTCCATTCAAAGGTCCAGAGCTATCCATTTCGGGTAAGTGTCTGATGAGGTATTTATCGCATATGGTTTTTCCTGTAACGGAAATCATAAGAGAGACCCTGCGTGTTTTGTAAAATAAAATTAAAAACTTTAAGCGCAAGAAAACAAACAATAGTCCTTAAAAATACACACACGTGCATTTAAGATGCCAGCACTCGTCTCAGTTTGGTATACTGGCGCAGGCTGCTCTGATGCTGCAACCCACATCCCCAAACACTTATGCATAGAAACCCACAGCTCAGATATTCAGCAGAACTTTCCAGCCTGCCTCTGAAATGTTAAGTGTCCTTCAGAAATGGAGACCTCAGTGCAGGAAGCAAAAGGGCATTTGGAAGATGGAGACACAGACCTCGCCTCAATTTTGGTGGCACAGGGCTCTCTGGTAAGTCTCAGCACTCAGGACTACAAGAGAACTGAAGGCTTGCGGCTATCTAGTGCCTGAAGAGCAGCTTTGCCCCGAGTCATGAGGCTGCAGCAAAATACCCAGGAAGCTAAGAACTCAAGGCCCCCATCCAGCAACTTCCATCCTCCTAAGGCTGATTCACCCAGGCCCCTTAGGGACCGCTGATTCACACAGCAGGACTGCCTTTCTCTCTCACGTTACTACCGTGAAGCTGAAATTACATAACCACCCTCTCCATGTTCCCATCTGTTCCAAACATCACGATTCAAGGATTTCTCTTCATCCAAAAAAAAAAAAAATCAGTCTACAGAACCACTCAAAAGGGCCTCTACTTCTCAGAACATTTCTCAGCCTAAACCTCCAGAACCTGGTTCAAAAGAAAGAACCCAGCCCCATGAATGGACGACCCCTACAGTTAACTTGAAAAGACAACACAAATAAGCTATTGACAATATCACAGGTCTCTCCTCCTCGGTTTTAGTTGTAAAAGCTTCAGCCGCCTCCTATGTCGGTTTTTTGGTATAGTCCTCACTGAGTGGCTGGTCTACAGGCAAGGCTTGGTTTCGAACCTGCTTTTTTCTAAGTCGCTAAAGCCCTAAACTGGGGCTGGGTTACGTAAACACGGCCACCGCAGCGGCACATATGGAACCACTTTCAGAAAAGGACTGAACTCCGGAAAAATATATTTTAAAATTCCTGCTCAAAACCCAGATGGACTGTGCAGGCTCGGCAGGTCCCTGGGTCAGCTTGTAAGTGACACGCAGCAGCATCTTCACCCTCAGTCTAGTCGGTTCCTCATTTCCCTCTGGGCTTCTGTTAGTTTCTGGATTAGATAACGCTTGTCACGGCTTTCCTAAAAAAAGAAATAGGTTCAAAAGCACATTCAATTTCTTTGGAAACAAATGTCATTATTTCGACCTAATAAATTTCCATCAGACTCGGGGTTAAGGATCCTTAACCAGTGGATGATGGTACTGGCCTCCAGACTGGTCTGCCTCTTTAACTCGTCCCCTCCACTGCCCCTTGTAGACAAAGTGGTCAATAATCTTTTTAAAATGTACATCAGATTCCTACTTAACACCCTCCAAGGGCTTCCTATCACACTCAGAATTAAACCGAAACTTCCCAGCAGAGCCCTGAGGCTATGCTGTGACCCCAACCGAGGCCTGGCGCAGTGCTCAAGACATAATGCTGAAGGAATGGGCGAGTCAGTGAATGAATGATGCTGGAGGAGACTGAGCCCGAAGGCAGAGTTTTGGAGGACGGTGGTGAGAGGGGGCAGCAGCATTCCACCCGCTCCCCCGGACAGGCGCCACTTTGCGTTCTGTGTCCTGGGTAACGGTGCCAGGCCACGACCCTCTGGACCTGCTGCTCTTCCTTACCAGGGACAGCTGTTCTCGGAGCTGGACAACCACACGCTTGTGCGCTCCGGCCAGGGCGATGAAGTAAAACATGATAAGGCTGTAAGAGAAGGCAGAGAGGTCACGAGGGAGCTGATGCCATCTGAGGCCGCTGGAAAAACAACCCGCCACGTTCATTCAGCCTGCAACAGTCTCACTTTTGTTAGAAACAAAGAAAACCCTCATCTCTCCCAAGCAGAGGGAGAAACAGCCCGAGGGTTTTATTTGGCAGTGGCGGCAGAGACCGATTCATGCCTTGCTTTGTAAGTTAATACTAAAAATTGATGATGTTCTCCCGGCACACCCGACACGATAGGGGACAGAAAAGGAGGTGGTCCAGAAAGTCGGCTCAGCATGGAATGAACTGGCTGTGGATGATCACTGTGGAACCTCTCTGGCCTCAGTTTCTTCATCCGTAAAATGGGGATAACATATAGTAGACCCCAGTGATAACAAGCCTAAGATAGTACAATTTAGAATAAAAGCAATTGGCTGCTGTTTTCTGTGCAGCCCCATATCTCAAATGGGGGTGGCTGGAGTCATTATCTTTGGGGAGAAGGGCAAGTGGAGTGGGGGGCAACCCCCAGGAAGACAGCAGGCATGCTCATTCAGGGAAGGGGCGGTGGTTTCCCATCCACTCTCTCCAGAGAGGGCTGAGGAGATGAGAGCCACGGGAATCACGATATCTGTCACACTCTTCTGGAAGTCCCCAAGGCCTAGGACAAGAATGGCCCCCAAAGATGTTGAAGGCAGATCAGTTCACCACCACTAGATGGCGCCAGCCAAACCACAGTTGGGGTGAACCCAGGAGGATGGAACAGCTGGATCCCCAGGGTCCTCAGAATTCCAGGCCGGCTGGCTGCACCGCTTCCCTAAGCCATTTTATTAATCTCATCAAAAGGTATCCTGCTTTTAACGGATGAATTTTTTGGGCCCACTTCTTGCCTTACGGCAGAGCTTTACTGTAATAATTGATGAGGATTTTAGGCTGGTTACTTTTAAAACTGCACATGAGAAGCAGGCTCCGAGGACTGGAATTTTGCTTGCCCTTTTGAGAGACATTTGCATTTGTGAAGGAAGAGGGGGATGACCTTGTAGGGACCTGAAATTGGCCGCCCCAGGATATGTCTCTTTGGCATCGGGATTGTTTGGGGCTGATTGCTTTTGATAACAGGGACAGGGAAGGAGGCTCTGGGGAATGGAACTTGCCCTTGTTGGGACACATTTACATTTGTAAGGTAAATCACTATCTGTAAAAGGTGCCTCCCTCTCTGTACCAGGAAGGAGAAGAGAGATGACCTTGTCCCTAGAAACTCTTAATGGGGAAGGCAAGAACTTAGGTTGGTTGCTGTCTGGCAATCTCATGTAACTGGTTTGGGGTGGTGGCTTCTAACCTTTCTAACCTTTACTTAATCTGATTTGATTCTTGTCTAAAAGTCATGGGATCACCCAATGACCAGACCCCACCTGCACTGATACCATTTTAACTTTTTTTTCATGTTCTTTCCTTTGTCTTGTGAAGAGATGACTCACGTACCCATACCTTATAAAATTAGCCCTAACCCTCAACTCCGGGCAGCAGCAGGAGCTCTGACTGCCCGTGGGTCTTGTCCCCACGCACCAGCTCTGCCTGCCCATGGGTCCTGTCCCCATGCCAGCGGGGGCAGCAGCAGCGGCTCTGCCTGCCCATGGGTGCTGTCCCCATGCCAGCGGGGGCAGCAGAAGCGGCAGCAGAAGCTCTGACTGCCCATGGGTCCTGTCCTCATGCTATTCCACACTATTCTCTAAATAAAAGAGCACTCCTGCCAGATCTTGAGAGTCTAAGAAATCCTTCTTTCGACTCCTCGGCTCACTGACCCCGCATCAATAATAACACATCACAGGGTAATTGTGATGATTCCATGAGTTAATACGTGTATGCTACCATCCATTCCAGTGCTTTGTGGTAGTGATATTCTATAAATTTCCATGAGCACTGAATTAGTGAATTCGGAACCAACGCCCCTAGAGAAGTAGGCTCTGGCGAGCCTCAGGTCACAACATTCCGTCAACCCATCAATACATAATATTGTCTCTGTTTAAAGACACCTCGTTTATCATTATTGCTGATTCACTAACATTCAGCTCACAGCCAACAGCACCAGAACTCACGCCTGAAAGCAGCTCATCTGACACAGATACGTTCTTCGTAAGATACATCCCAGCCTTCTCGCACCAGGAACACGAGACAGCGCTTCAGCACTGCACGGGGGCACCATTTGACACAGTGAAACCCCCAACCCAAAGCACAAAATACAAGAAACGTGGCTCTAAATAGATGGCAAAGAGGATATTTATTTACAGGAGGAGAGCTGAAACGAGAAGGCAGAAGCGCCACCTCGCTCCGCCTCAGCTGGGACATGCATGCCATGGTCTGAACGTTTGCGTCTGCCCCCCCCCCAGCATTCTGCATGTTGAAATCCTAATCCCACGGTGATGGGGTTAGAAGGTGGGGCCTCTGGGAGGTGATCAGGTCATGAGGGTGGAGCCCTCACAAATGGGATTAGCGCCCTTATAAAAGAGACCCCACAGAGCTCCCTGGCCCCTTCCACCATGTGAGGATATAAGAATTCCAGGAACCAGAAGAGGGCCCTCCCCCACCCATGCTGGCACCCTGATCTTGGACTTGCAGCCTCCAGAACTGCGAGAAACCAATTTCTGTTGTTGATCAGCCCGCATCTGCGATGTTTTGTTATAGCAGCCCGAATAGATGGAGACGTTGGGTGTCAGATGACTAAAATTTTTTGCTCCTCCACGGATGCCCAGAAATAACCACAAAAAAGCATTGCTAGTATTGATTGGGGGTTGCAAATATTTTAGCGAGTAGGTGCATTGGCAATACAGAAAAAAATACGGAATCCGTGAATGATGAGAATGGACTGCAATTAGAACAATGCTTAGACAAAGTAAGCTCTCAATGCACATTTGTGTTTAGAATTATTTTAACACTCAGAATGAATCGCCATGCAGCGAAGACCCTTGTCAGCCTCACATACAGCACTGTCATTGACTCAGCCTTTATGAAGGGCTTTACAGGTGCCACCGCACTTCCTTCTTCTCACAACCCCATGAGGTATGGGCCATTCTCATCCCCATTTTCCAGGTGGAGAAAGTGAGGCTCAGAGAGGCTATGTGATGACCTAGGGCCACACAGCTTATAGACAGACGGCAGAGCCAGGTTCAAGGGCATGCTCCTAATCTGGTGCTCTTCTCTCTGCCCAGTAATCAGTTCCTTTTTCAAAGAGCCAGTGATTTTGTGAATAATCATTAGTATTAAGTATAGGCAATGTTTACTGGTCTTTTTTTAAGTCAGGACTCTGGCTAAGTGCCTTACGTGTGGGATCTTACTGAATCTGCTCAATGACCTCTGAAAGATTTACTATTGTTTGCCCATTTTAGAGATGGGAAAGTGAAGCGCAGAGAGGTTCAGTAACTTGTCAAGGGCAGCAGGTGACCCCCTATTTCCCCGGGGAGAAGAGTGCGCCTTCCTCAGTAGGAAATCCTTGCAGGGGCCTGGGTGCTTCTCACTCACCAGATGATCATGAAGAAGGGCACTGCAAAGGCTTCTGACGTGAGGCCGTGGACCAGGGACTGCAGCGAGCTGGGGAAGGTGCTGACCGTCTTGGGGATCACCTCCCAGGTGGTGTTGAAGTTGGTGAACGGCCCACAGGCTTTCGAGGAAGGGATGCTGCCAGGACACAGACCACGGGGCTCAGCGAGAGGCGGGGAGCATGGGCTGGGCGTCCCCCGCTCTGCACGCCCACAAGACTTTGTTAACAGTGACTGGGGAGGGACCGCTTGACCTCATGGGCCTTCTAGAATATTCCGGCCCCAAATGCTTACCCTGGAATTTCATCAAGTCTCTAGACCTGATTTCCAGTTCACAAGAAATTCAGGACCCAAGAGCAAGTTAAATGACACCGGGAGAAAAGAATCAGACAAACCCAGAATGTGGGGATTCTATCCTCCAGTCTCTGTAATTTGGAGGTGAGGAAACTAGTGTGGACTCTCTCTGAAGAATCAAAGATGAAGAGAGAGTAACGAGACATAACAACCAATGGGTGAAACTCGAAAGACCTCATTATTTAAAATAAAGCTATAAAAGACTATTTTGAGACAACTGGGGAAATTTGAAAATGGCAGAAATATATTAGCATGAATTTTGTTAGGTGTGACGACATTATTGTGGATATGTATGAAGGAGAATGTTCTTATTCTTAAAAACTGTGTGCCCCAATATTTAGGGATGAAAAAAAATGCACGCATAAAGACAGATAAAACGAATGTAGCAAAATGTTAACAATTGGGACATCCAGGTGAAGGGTATACGAGTTTTCACTGTTGGTGTTTCTTCAACTTTTCTATAGATCTGAAATTTTTCAAAATAAAAAGTAGGGAAAAATTTTTTTTAATTACAGTGGAAAAAAATTGAAAACAAGGCCTACAAAGAATTGTCTAAATTTACATCATAAAGTCCTGTGTACAAAATTTTCCATTGCGGCCCTATTTTTTTAATTAAATAATTTATGTATTTATTTATTTATTTGCAGGGAAAGATTGGCCCTGAGCTAACATCCATTGCCAATCTTCCTCTTTTTTTCCCCCTCCCCAAAGCCCCAGCACATAGTCGTATATTGTAGGTGTAGGTGCTTCGAGTTCTTCTATGTGAGCTGCCGCCTCAGCATGGCTACTGACAGACGGGTGGTGTGGTTCCACGCCTGGCCACTGAATCTGGGCCGCCGAAGCAGAGCGTGCTGAACTTTACCCGCTGGGCCATCAGGGCTGGCTCACTGCAGCCCTATTTTTCGGGATAAAAAAAATTCCTGGAAACAACCTCAATTGTTTAAGGAAATGGATGAACGATTTATGTTCCTGTCACACAATGGAACACTAAAGAACCACTGAGAGACACACATACATAGGAGATGACTGGCTCCCTGAGGGAAACTAAGTACTTGGGAAGTTGGATTGGAAAATGAATTTCCACGCTCCACTCTTTTATGCTTTTTAAATTTTGTGCCCTGTGAGTGCATTTCTTATTAAAAAAAAAATAGTTTAAAAGAATGAGAGTTCTGATTTGCTGGCATGGAAAAGAGCACAATATAAAGTTAAGTGAAAAAAATAAGCTGCCAAACAGGATTACAACACTCTTCCATATGTGTTTTTTTTTTTAAATAAACACATTTTTCATAATGAATTTCTGGAATATTCATAAAATGTTCACAGTGGTTACCTCTGGAGAGTGGGACAAAAAGGTGAGAATAAGGAGGAATTTTTTCTCTTTAATTTATACCCTTCTGTACTGTTTGGATTTTTTAAAATGTTTAATATATAGTACTATAACAAGAAAAAACAAGAAAAAATATATATATACTCAAATTAGTTAAAAAATAACAAAATCTGCGAGACAGATTCCAAGTTCAAGGATTTTAATTTAAAGATGAAGAAACAGAATTCCATGAGAGTGTAAGTCAGGGATTAGCAAACTACAGCCCACGTGACAAATCTGGCCCACCACCTGTTTTTTTATAAATAAAGTTTTATTGAAACACAGTCAGACCTGTTAGTTGACACATTGTCTACGGCTGCTTTTAAGATACAACAGTAGGGATGAATAGTTGCTACAGAAACCATACGGCCCGCAAAGCCTAAATTATTTCCTCTCTTGCCCTTCAAGGAAAAAGTCTGCTGGCCTCTGGTACATATGGTTATGCCACTAGGGAGTGGCATCAATGGGGTGTGAACCTCAACCTCTGATCCTTAGTCCAGAGCATTTCTGGTCTTTCCAAACCGCACACCAGACTCTACATTCCCTTCTACTTTTCCCTACACTCCAAGTCCTCTAGAAAGAACATGTATTCTTTCATCATCAGAAACGAAGTCCCACACGGGGACTAGAAGAGAGGTCCTAGGAAAAGGGAGCTGGGTAGAACAGACCCAGCTGGCGCTCTCAATAACAATGCTAACCCTGCAGATCCAAGTTCTAGAAGGTGACCGACATATTCCAGCTTCTGGAGGGAGATTCTGAAACGTGGGTGGGCCTGCCTAAGCCAGGAGCGACTGACTGACCTGCAGGTGGAACCCCGGGAGGAAACCCAATAAAGAATGTAATGGACCCTTTAACATGAGAGGGACATGTCAGGAAGCAAGGAAATGTTCTAGAAAACAAAGCCATATTTACCGTGCCATGCTGATCGTCAGCGGTATTATAGCCAAACACAGCCCGATCAGCAACACCAGCAGGAAGAAGAAATTAGAATTGGACGCTCGGAACTGCCTCGGGGAAGGTGTGCAGGTGTAAATGAGACTCATCTGGGGCAGAGGGACACAGAGAAACAATGACGAGCGGTGAGTGCCGCTTCCACGGCGTGGAGGAGCACGTTCTCGCATCTCGGTGGCCGTGTGAACTGGTATGACCTTTCTGGAGGGTCGTCAGCAATATAAACCAAAATGAAAAATGTTTACTCCAGACTTCAATATTGGGGAATTCATCCTGATGAGAAAATAGGAAGAATGGCCCCAAATAACATGCACATGGATATTTACTGCTACAGTTGTTGATAACAGGGAGTAACTGAAAGCAACATGAAGAGCTATCAATGGGGGTCTCTTAAAGGTGAAAGGGCACCCGTACAATGGAGGACCAGCAAGCCCTCAGAAAGGACGAGAGAGCAGCTTCAATCCTGCCCGGCTCTGAGAGATGAAAAGGGCAGACTTCAGGACTCCGCACTGGGTGACCTCATGTAAGTTTTTAAAAAAGTATTCTTTATAGAGGTTTAACTATGTATGAAATAGATCTGTAATAATATATAACAAATTAAGAGATATTTTCCTTGAATTTCTTACAAGCGTGTTTATTTTTCCTATATATTAAAAATAACTATTTCCATTCAGAGAAAAAATGACTTGAAGGAGATATCAAGTGGGGAGGGGGCCAGGCAGAGGAACAGCATAAAATTTCTCCTTAATAGTTTAAAAAGCTACGTGACTGGGGGGCTGGCCCCGTGGCCGAGTGGTTAAGTCCGTGCGCTCCGCTGCAGGCGGACCAGTGTTTCGTTGGTTCGAATCCTGGGCACGGACATGGCACTGCTCATCAAGCCGCGCTGAGGCGGCGTCCCACATGCTACAACTAGAAGGACCCACAACGAAGAATATACAACTATGTACTGGGGGGCTTTGGGGAGAAAAAGGAAAAAATAAAATCTTTAAAAAAAAAAAAAAAAAAAGCTACATGACTGGGAGGGCATCGAGCTCTCCTGACTTCAGAGTAGCCAGACCATCTTGTGGGCCAGAGGGGACCGAGTACCAGGGACACTTGGTGTCCTGTCGGGGGGCAGCCAGCCAGTGGGGCCCGGGGTGTCCAACCTCAGTCCAGCACCCGTGAGCCCTTCCACTACCCCCACGCTGCCCTTACTGTGCTACACCCCGGGAAAGCACTGGCTAACAACATCTTCTGGAGAGGGAAAAAGCTCCTGTGCGCTTTCTCACATCCGTCTCTCCTCCTCGGCCAACTCAAGTTCCCAAAGGAAACCATCAAAACATTTTTCAAAGGCCAAAACCTCCAGGTAGAAAGTTTGGCCCAGTTTAAGGCCCTACTTGCCAAGTTCAGAGTTTAGGCTCTGGAGTGAGGTAAACCTGGGCTTAAATCCCAGGGTCACACGTGTGTCACACACACAGTCACAAGTGTGTGACCTCGGACCAGTTACTTAACCTCTCTGCACTTCTGCTTCCTAGTTTATAAAAAATGGTTGATAGCAGCCCCTCCTCCAAAGGGTGGGTGTAAGCATTACAAGATAATCTATGTAAAGTGTTCAGCACAGTGGGGGCACGTGGTATTACCATCACCTGCTATTATCATCATCATTACTCTTATTACTATTATTATTCCCATGTCTGAATCCTCAGGGCTTAGCATAAGTGGGAATCAATAAACGTTGGGCTTGTTAACAGACGGTACCTCTGGAAGAAGGAATGGAAGTTACTGTACACACAGCTGAATTGCCTACATGTTGAATAGAGAGCACACATGGCCTCTATAATAAAGAAAGTTCGGTCAATAAGCCCAGATAAGTGAGTCATCTGCAAGGCCACTTCACCCGTGAAGTGCTTAGTTCAGGCCCAATGCCTGGGGCCTGTGAGCTGTTCAAGGACCAACACAAATAACTGAGACCCGAAAATAAACGTACCGGCTCCAGAATACGAACAGAAAATGACAAAATTTAAATTAACAAACGTTTGGTTAAACATCACCAAAACGTACCACTGTCAATTGATCGATCAATTGCAATTCAACTCTTCATTAAATATAAAAACAACATTTAAATCATAGGAGGAAAACAGTTCTTAACAAAACTCTCAAAATTATAAACATGAAAATCCAGTCAAAGTCTTTTTTCTAGAATAAAAACATATCAAATAAGGGATGTGATTTTGATACGTCTGATGGGATGTTGGGTGGGTGCCAAGCATACACGTGCCCAGTGCCTTACAAGGTCAAGAACGGTCCAGGTATCAGCCCCCTCTCCCCTCCCCTCCTTACCTCTTTCACATAAAAGATGATAATGAATTTCAAGGTCGCAATTGCAGGGAGAAGCGGGGAGAAAAAGGCTCCGATCCAGCAAATGGTTTGCCCATAAACAATCCCCAGCACGTTATCAGGAATGGCAAATTCCTGCTGCCCCCAGCACTGGATCAGCTTTGAAGAGGAACAGTAAGTCACCAGAAGCCTGGGAACACACAGGACAATTTCTCACCTGGACTACCAGTGTCTGCCAAGGCCACAGAACCACGCCCACAAACTCAGGGTCAATTCCACACACACTTCCCATGGAAACCGGCTAGTCCTACGTCCAGAAGATGCAGAATACCGTGAACTCTGGAATCATCAAGACCAGGATTCAAGTCTCAGATCTACAACTTACCAGCCAAATCAATTTAGACAACTGCTTTGACTTCTTTGAGCCTCAATTTTCTCATGTGGAATGTGGGGGAATTAACACAACTTACTTCACCAGGTGGCGGTGACAGTAAACGACAGGAGCCCGGTCTGTGCTGGGGCTGTGCCACTCAGCGCAAGCAGCAACACGCATCCACACACAAAATGGTTTATGAGGACCTTACCACCCAGCATGTGACATCCCAGCATTCTAGAAGCTTCTTACAGAAACCCTAGGACCAGTGGCCTGAGATAAACAAACACAGTTGTTCACTGTAGCACTGTCGTGGATTAGCACAAATACTGGAAACAACCGAAATGTCCGTCAGTCGGGGCTACACTGACAAATTATAAGCTCTGGATACAGTGGAATATTATATAGCCCTTAAACTGAATGAGGGAAATCCACGTGTCCTGACATGGAAAGCTGTTCACGCTCTTTTGTTTGTTTGGGGGAACAAAAGCAAGCTGCGGACCAACATGGATGTCCCATGATCCCATCGATGGGGGTAAAGATCACTTCCCGCAAGACTGTGTGTTTACTTACACACGTATTTATGCAAACATGTTTTTATTTTTAAGGACTGCTGGGTCCACCCAGCAGTGGCCACCTCTGAGGAGTGCGGAGTTGGGGTACGGTAATGAAACAGAACTCTCACTATTCTGCAGACTTCTCTATTTGTTTAAATACTAAATGTTTAAAATTTTTAATAAGCACACATTCTCGTTATTCATGAGAATAGTGATAAAAGTGAGCATTGCGGTGATAATCATGATGGCGATTGGTAGCGTGTGGGTGAGTTCTGTGGGATGGAACGTTCTCAGTACTTTTATTGGCTTTTTCTCATTTAATCTTCACAACAGTGCCATTAAGAGGGTACGTCTACTATCTCCATTGCACAGGTGGGAAAACAGGCACAGAGCTTAAATAACTGGGTCAATGACACGTGATCAGCCAGTGGCCGTGCTGGGGCTTGAACCCAGATCAGGAATTGTGGCCTCCACTGCAGCCGGGCGGGTCTCCACTGACAGCGCCCGTGGCTGTGCTAATGGCAGGACATCGCCTCCACGGAAATCTCGTGGAAAGCAGCCCCATTTCCACTATTATGCTACCTTTCGAGGGGGCGCCTAATGGATGATGGGGTCGATGGCCTGGAGCTAATTGAAAGTCACCGGATGGTTGTCAGCGGTTTCCAGGGACTGCGGGACCATCCAGCACTTTGTGAAGAGCAGCTGTGACGGGAGCCTCCACTGGGGATGGGGGCGGATGTGGGAGGGGTCGCGGGAGATAGGGGTACCTCTCACACTTACTTTCTAGGAAAATCCACAAAAAGTGTCACAGCCAAGATGATGATGAGGTCGAAGATCATCAGCTTGTACATTTCTTGCCCAACTTGGGTCTCCCAGCACTGAAACCAAAGAGATGGAGAGAAACTAAGACCCGACTTGGGGTAGAGAAAGCCAGGCTCTCAGACTCCTCCCAACGCCCTTCCATCCCCAGATCCTACTGCCTCTGGAGGCCACCAGCTGATGCTCCTCTGAGCTCCAGCACAGACCCTGGTTTTCAAGCCCTTAGAAATGCTACACAGCGAGAAAGCGCGTCAACTGGGATTCAAACCCAGGGCTTCAAGGGCTGTTTTCTCAACCTTGAGGCTGTCACCCCAGACTGACCCCCCCCAGCAGGACGCTCCCATCCCCGCAGCCTCACCGGGTAGAGTTTCTGGTTGTAGCCACAGAGTTCACAGGAGTAGTTATCACAGGATGTAATCTTGGAGCCCAGGGTGAACACCAGCACACAGATGGTGGCCAGCCGCATAAAGACACACCTGAGGGAAGAGCGGGAGAAGGGAGGGTGGGCAGGAGGCCTCGGGGCGGGCTGGCCCCTTGGACCTGGGGCTAGGGAGCAGAGAAGCTTCAAAGCAAACCCACAAATAGGCACAAAGTTTGTGTTTGGGATTATGAGAAAGTTCTGGAAATGGACAGTGGTGACGGTAGCATGACACTGGGAAGGTACTTAATGTCATTGAGTTGTACACTTAAAGATGGCTAAAATGGTAAATTTTATGATATATATATATTACCACACTTTTTTTGTGGCAGAAAAAAAAATCAGAAAGCTGCCAATTCCTGAATCCACGTTTACGTGGTCACCCTACAGAATATTACGTGTTTCTGAAAAGAACTAAGTGAGTCTTATAAGCATCAGCTTTGAGAGATGTCTCATGTATTGAGAAGTGAAAAAAGTACTTTGCAGAGTTTTGTGTAGATATGATCCTATTTTTAAAACAAAACAAAACGTGTGACCCACGCAGATGAGGGGTGCCTGGGGAAGCTGGAATCAAGAAGCAGGGCAGAGAGTGCTAATTTTTTTTTAAAGATGCTTTTCTATTGTTTGGTTTGTAATTTAAAAAACTAAAATAGAAACGTTAAAAAGTGGGAGGCAAAAAAAGGCAAACCCCACCATCTGTTCCCGCTTCTCACTCCTCAGCATGCCACCTGACACTATGTGCCTCCTGGAAGGATGCACGCGCCCGGCACCACCCAGGAGCGTTCCACAAACGAAAACTGAAATGAAATCTAATAAAAAGTGTCTGAATCTATACGGGAGTTTACAGCGACTACGGGGCACAGGAAAACAACACACGCCACGAAGAAACAATGAGCAAAATCCAGTCCAGTGGACATTCTACAGGACAAATGCCCCAGTTTCCTCCTCAGATCAGTGGCGTAACTCAAGGGGACGGGGAATTCTTAGAAGAATAAAAGGGGCTTAAGAGATATAACAACCAAGCAGAGCGTGTGGCCTTGGTTTGGAACCTGGTTTGAATCAGCAAGTCGTAGAAAGCCATCTGCAAAAAGGGGTGACGATGGTTACATTAAAAAAAGAAAGTCCTGGGCCCGGCCCAGTGGTTCAGTGGTTAAGTGTGCACATTCCGCTTCAGCGGCCCGGGGTTTGCCAGTTTGAATCCCAGGTGCGGACATGGCACCGCCTGTCAGGCCATGCTGTGACAGGCGTCCCACATATAAAGTACAGGAAGATGGGCATGGATGTTAGCTCAGGGCCAGTCTTCCTCAGCAAAAAGAGGAGGATTGGCAGCAGATGTTAGCTCAGGGCTAATCTTCCTCAAAGAAAAAACCAAAAAAGACAAGGAAAAGTCTTTGTCATTTAGAGATATACTGAAACGTTTACAGGTCTGAGATTTGCTTAAAACAATCCAGCAAAAGTGAGGGGAGTAGATGAAACAAGATTCACAAAATGTCGGTAACGGTTGAAAGTAAGTGATGGGCACATGGGAGCTCATTTGCTCATTTGAACATTTCCAAAATAAAAAGATTTTTTTAAAACATGCAAATGTAATCTGAGGCGTTTGAGAAGCAGAAAGGAAAGGCTCCACTTTTACCCAGTCCCTGCCTGGTCCTCTTCAACTCATTTGTGTTAATTAACTCCCCGGACCCTGCTTTAACCTGTCATTTCTTTACTTTTATTTTTTTTAATGAAACTGAATATTTATTTAGAATGAGAAGAGATATCACAACAAGTTATAAAAAGTCAGCTTGGGGGCCGGCCTGATGGCACAGTGGTTAAGTTTGCACGTTACGCTTCAGCAGCCCAGGGTTCGCTGGTTCAGATCCTGGGTGCAGACGTGGCACTGCTGGTCAAGCCATACTGTGGCAGGCGTCCCATGTATAAAGTAGAGGAAGATGGGCACAGACGTTAGCTCAGGGCCAGTCTTCCTCAGCAAAAAAAAAAAAAAAAAAAAGGAGGATTGGCGGCAGATGTTAGCTCAGGGCTAATCTTCCTCGCACACACACGAAAAAGTCAGCCATAGCGCCCACAGTCGGTGACCTGGCCACATTTTCTTGGTGTTCACTATTCCAGCAGATGCCTCAGGTTCCTGCGGCAAGCACTTATAACTCTCCTCCCAAGGCCCATGCATGGGGGCAGTGGGTGGAAGTGTGGAGGAGTTAATGCCTCTGGGGGCCAGCCACCCCTAGGCGGTAGAGGATAAATACCTGGTTGGGTGGGGAAACGCTAAGATATTCCCACACAAACTCCCATGTTATTTCTAACATCTTCAGAGCAACACTCCCTCCTACGGCCCCACCCTATGCCCTCAGTTGTCAATGTTCTAACACATGAACCAAAAATTTAATACTGCCGAGTAGACACTTAAGTCAAAGAGATTTCACTGCATGTGCAAATTCTGATTCATTCATGGGGAATGTCTGAAGGCTGAAGAGGATGCTCGGCGCAGCAGGAAAAAGTGCCACAATGGATTAGCAATGTCTGCCGCGGGCAAGGGAGTGGGCAAGGGGTGACCTGCTTGGCATGCCTAGACATTACCTAAGGATGGTCAGCCGGATCTCAAAGCCTGGGGAATAATCCTCATAGTGGATGATCTTGGCAAAGATCATTGGGGTGACAAAATTGGCCAGTGTGATCACAATAGAAGGCAGGTACAATATCAAGAGGTTCTCTCCAAAAACCATCTTGTCAATTTCCTATGAAGACAACAAAACTGGTGAGGAGTATAGTAAGGCAAGTTGCATCACAAATGAGTTGACCGTTAAAGAACTCAACTAGACGTATGTCAAGTCATTATGCTCTACACCTTAAACTTATATAATGTGCTATGTTAATTAGATCTCCGCAAAGCTGGAAGGAAATAAAAGAACTCAACTATACGTGTTTAGCACACAAAACGAAACACATATGTCATTCAACATGGCCCCTAAACATAAGCTATTTCTTTCCTCGTGTGTTCAATTAGAGGAACCATGATCTAGTAGCATCCTGGAAGAAAAAGGAGCTCTATTGGATTTTTTAAGATGAAGATTCTTGCAGAGAGGTGGGGCAGATTCTTGGGGCCAGCCCGGTGGCACAGCAGTTAAGTTCACATGCTCTGCTTCGGCAGCCCAGGGTTTGCCAGTTTGGATCCTGGGCACAGACCTACGCACTGTATATCAAGCCATGCTGTGGCAGGCGTCCCATGTATAAAGTAGGGGAAGGTGGGCACGGATGTTAGCTCAGGGCTGATCTTCCTCAAAAAAAAAAAAAAAAAAAGAAAAGAAAAGAAAAAAAATCCATGTATTCTGTACC
The DNA here is from genome assembly GCF_041296265.1 of Equus caballus. NCBI lineage: Eukaryota > Metazoa > Chordata > Mammalia > Perissodactyla > Equidae > Equus > Equus caballus. Next base: position 39,242,723 of record NC_091696.1, on the reverse strand, counting down.
AGTGGACAATTTAAAGTATTTTCAAGGCTGTATTACTAACTGACTTGGAATAGCCATTCTCTACTTCTTTCAGAGTAAGAGCATATTTGGTTATCTGGGATAAAACGAAATTTCCTAACCTGCTTTGTAAAGCCATCTGACTAAATTCTGGCCAAAGGGATGTAAGCAGAAGTTTTAAGCACAACCTCCAGGTCATGCCCTTGAAGGCAAGGGAGGTGCCTTCTCCACCTCCTTCACCTCCTCCCCATTGGCTAGAATGTGGACATAGTGAGCTACTGGTACCATATAGAAAAGGATGCATCCTAAGGATGGCAGAGCAACAAGACGGAAGGAACCTGGGCCCCTGATGACTGATTTCACGGAGCAGAGCCACTAGACCAACTTGGATTTTTAAAACCGCTGCTATTTTAGGTAAATTGAGACCCCAGCTGATAAGCAGTAGAGTTGGGGATTAAATGCAGGAAGTCAAGCCTAGATTCGAATATTGTGTATTCCAGGAGGAATTCCAGTCTATTTTGGATGCTTTTTATTTCTATTAAAAGTGGAAATTCGTCACCTGTGATTTTCGGTTCTCCGTCCTATCAGCCAAACCTATATCCCCATAAGTAAAACAGAAACGATGATGCTGTCTGCCTCAGAGGTTTGCAAGGCACTTAGCCTAACGCCCAGAGTAAGTTAAATTGGCTTTCACGGGGTACTCACCTTTTTCATATGCTCCTGCGAGAATATAGTTGCTCTATAGATTGCGTAAAAGCATGCCGCTAAAACGGCCAGAACAATACAGTTCAAAAACAGTCTCAAAGAGTAAATCCGTATTGTTTCCTCTGAGGTCCTTTCCGCTATTTTCTGCCGTATCCTTTCTTCCTCCAGATCTGCCTGAGGACCAAAGAAAAGTCATTTGTGAGCACTGGGAGGAAGGAATATTCCGGGGTGGAACCTGCGATTCATTATACTCTCCCCATCCATCTTTAAGACTTTCTTTAAATATTCTTCTTCCCCAAGATACCTTCCTAGACCAAGCCCAACTAGTTCTCATGTCTACTAAAGACCTGCGTCAAGGGAGAACCTCCTGTTTCAGACAGCAATTAGACTTTGCAATAAATGCGAAAGCAGAACTGTAACGTACTCATGACATCACTTCTATGTAGTATGCCTTATCTCTTTAAACAAATGATACATTCAGTTTGGGTCCTTCCATCTTACTTTATTAAGCTTTTGATATAAAGGGCCCCTCCTCCTTTTTTTGGTGGGCTTGGTCAAGATGCTATTTATTATTCCTCCTCTCCTTATTAATTTGGAAATTCTCTTCTACTTTTTCATATTCTCTCCACTCCACCTTTCCACCACAGTACTCCTTCTTTGTCCTGTTTCTGCTGGTGTAAGCAGTGCTCGTGACAGGCTCTCCTCAGGTGGAAAAATCACAGTGTAAGGTGGTCGGGGAGGAGGGAAGACACCATCTCCTCCCCGTCGCTGTCGTGTCCCCACCTCCCGTCCCAGCCCCAGGTCACCAGCTCCATGCTTGATCCATCTCTGGAAGCTGTTCTCCACAAAAGCTCTAGAAAACGACATACAGGAAGCTCGCTGCGACAGCCTGGCCCCCACCTAGCTCCTCTGCAAGCTGCAGGCCCACCTCCCAAGGCACAAGCTTGCTGGCCGGAGAAAACCCGGCGCACTCACTCGGAGCTCGTACCGCAGGCTGCCATGCTTCAGGTCCGCCATGCTGCGGTTGGTGATGCAAAAGTCCCAGCCGGCGAAGATCTTGTTGCAGTAACTCTGGAAGTGCTCTTCACTCCGGATCAGGTTGATTTTGAACCCTTCCACCGACCTGATCCCAAAACACGATTACCCTTCTTATAAGAACAAAAAAAATACAGGCCCAAGGATTGGCTTTGTCTACGATTAAAAAGTTACAAATGGCTGCATTTTCTATTTTGACATAATCAAGTTTGGGACCATTCTAAATATATGTGGCAGCTAACCAGGCATCTCATTGCTGAAAATCATCTCCTTTCATCCATCCAATGGCTCTTCTCACAGCTGGAATAAAATCTAAACTCTTTTAACACAGCCTAGAGGTCCTGCATGATCCTGCATGATGCCATCCTTCCTCCCATATGGCCACTCTGCTCTAACTACAACGGCTTCTTTTCCTCCATAAACACACAAACCTCTCCTCCTGCCTCAGGGCCTTTGCACTTGCCATTCCCTCTACCTTCTTCTGGGAGTGTTCTTTGCCTGCCTCTTCCCATGGCTGTCTTCTTCCCATCCCTCAGGTTTCAGCTCAAATGTCACCTCCCTGGCTTCTTCACCACCCCATCTCAAGTTGTGACTCCCACTTCATGGTAGTCTCTTTCATTTCCTTCACAGTAATGAACCTAATCTGCAATTATTTATCTGTTTACTGCTTATAGCCTCTGACCCTGACAAATTTTAAATTCCTTGAGAGCAGGTACCCTGGTTGTCTTGCCACCTTTACACCTAGAATGCCTGAACCATATGGCCACCTTCCAATTGATGGATAAATGAGTGAATAAACGACTTACATAGTAAATTAACCAAATATTTAGTGAGCATCTTTTTAGGTCAGATGCAACTCTGTGGCACACTTCATAATTATTATTCATTCAATTACTTTCATGGAAAAAAATACGCCCTATTTATATCAAATACTTGATATAAAAACGCCAAATGCCACAGACTCTAGATGGAACAGGGTATTTTTAGGATTTGCAACTGAGTTGTGAAGACAATACAATTGTAAGGAATTATGGCAATCAGTCATTCTGCCAAAGGTTCATAGCAAAGAATTTACATCAGAACCACCTGGGGTGCTTTTCCAAAATGCAGATTACCAGGTGGTTTTATACCCTGAGATTTTTTTTTTCTTTTGAGGAAGATTAGCCCTGAGCTAACATCTGCTGCCAATCCTCCTCTTTTTGCTTAGGAAGACTGGCCCTGAGCTAACATCCATGCCCATCTTCCTCTACTTTATATGTGGGACGCCTGCCACAGCATGGATTGCCAAGCGGCGCCATGTCTGCACCCAGGATCCGAACCGGCGAACCCCGGGCCGCCGAAGCGTAAGGTTCGAACTTAACCAGTGCACCACCGGGCCGGCCCCTACCCTGAGATTTTTAATTCGGTAGGTCTCATGCGGAGTCCAGAAATATGTCATTTTATAATGCTCCATGGTGATTCCGAGGTCCCATCCCAGTTGAAAACCTCTGATTTAGACTAAACCCACATTTTACAGATGAGAAAGCGAAGATCCAGAGAGGAAAATTATCTCCCTAGATGCAGAGAGTTAGTGGCAGAACTGGGACTAGTTTGATGATGAGGATGATGATGATTCTAATTTAACAAATGTCCCCAAGGTGCCAGGCCCAGTGCTAAGTTCGTTACCTGTTTCAGTTAATCCTCCAACAACCCTCCCTGGTGTGTACATTTCACAGATGAAGAAAATGGGGCTCAAAGAGGTCCAATGACATTTGAACCTTTGTCTCTGGACCCCAAAGTCCACACTCTTCGCCATTCTTCAGCCCTTCCCCATTCCATCACACCCCGCCCTCCGGCCAGTCTTCCCCGGGAAGCAGTCCAGGCCCTGAGGTGAAGCAGCTCGAGTAAGATCCGGAGAGGGATTCACTGTTTGGCTGATAAAGCGTCTTTCTTCTTCAGGGCCCCTGCCAAGGCCCCGGGAGGGCCTCTAGCAATGTGTTCATATGGTCTTGTTTTCATTGTTTATAATTTACAAAAGATATTTTCATATTCTTTGTCTTAAAGAAGGCCCTTTCAAATTGTCTAAACTGCAGGCCCATAAAACTTGGATCTGCCCCTGCCACGATGGCAGAACAGCAAAGCCAGAACCCCAGTCAACCAACATGTCTTTACGGAGCATCTCTCTGCCCTCAAAATGAGCCACTGCTCATTCTTGTTGGTACACTGTCCGATGAGATGTGGGGGATGGGCACACGTGAGCTAACTTTCATCTCCTAGATTCTGACTCAGGACATAAGTGCCATCTGGGCTCTGGGGCTTTCTCTGTGGTGGCGAACCCAGGTCCCCGTGGAGGGCAAATTCAGTCCCCAACATCCTGGTCTCTTTTAGGCCTGTGCTAAGGAGCTTTACAGCCCCATGGCTTAGAGCACTAACCAGGCTCTCCTAAGGACAATGAAGTGGGTAAGAGAGGTGCCCATCCATGACTGTCTGCCTAGCAGCCCTCTTGGGGCAGAGAGAGCAAGCGTCCATCACAAATGTGTGGTTCTCCTTCCACAGTACAGTGTTAGTGCTGGGAACTGGCTGCCAGCCAGGGACAGCATCTCCCAGCATCCTTGCAGTTAGCTATGGTCATGGGACTAAGCTGTAGCCAATGGAACGTGAGTGACGTGCATCACTTCCAGGTCTAGCCCATGCTTCAGGACCATCACCTTCCACATGATATCCCTCCACGGTCGTGTTCCCTTCCAGCCCTCAAGAGGAACTTCAAAGCCACATGCTGAAGATGGCTGGACTTTGGTCAACTTGAGTCCCAGAAGGGCTGAGAAAGAGTCTACCACACTAACCTGTGCCCTGCTCAGAACTTCATGTAAGAAAGATAGACAACTTCTATTGTATTGGGGCCATTGTACTTTTTGGGGACAGTTGTTGGTTAGTAATAAAGTAATTAATATTCCTTGCTTTTCTTTTCTTGGGTATCGGTGTCTCCCGCTAAACCACTTGTCTACCATGGGAAACGCCACGTCCTCATGTGATCCTAACCCACTGGCCACAGTTAGGAGGGTCAGAGGGCTGAGCAGTTGAATCATAGACACCTTGCTCCCTGTGGCCACAGGTGAAGGGTCAGGGTTGGGTACCTGAATGAAGCAGAGCCAACAAGTTTCTTCAAAGGATCTCTGGACCTGTGACCCAGGGAGTCCACATAAGGAAGCCGCCACCAGGAGAATCAGACATGAAGGAGCCCTTGCTTTTGGCTGTTTTGAGGCCATACCTACATCCTTGTCCTTCCTGTAATTTGGAGCGTCCTGCCTTCCTTGGTTCTCTGAGCCACTCAATTCCCTTTTGTCCCAGGTAGTGAGAGTTGGGTTCCCGCCATTTGCAACCCAATAGAGACCTGGTACCACAAACACCGGATCAAACACAAGGTTGAGGGGATGGCACTGGCGAATGTGTGCATTGGCAAATGTGTGCAACAATGATTGACCGAAAACTCCAGGCTGCTGCGCCAGCTCCCAAATCCTGCCTCCATTCCCTCCAGGTCTCCTCAGCCTCCAACACAGTCATGAACCTCTCCCCAGGAAGTTCACCCCTGGACTCTGCCCAACCTTGAGCAAGGGCTCCCAGAGTCCACGGACCTCCAATAAACTCCAGCCTTCAAGAGTAATTCAAGGAGAACACAATGACAAGATAAATTTTACCTTTTCACTATCCAAAGAAGGCTCAGGGCCAGGTAGGCAATTGTGCTTAACAAGTAAGCCAGAGGCAAATCATAAGTGAAAGTCTGAAACTTCACCCCGTCAATGGTGTAATGTCCATAAAAGAGGCAGGTCTCCTCCAGGAAACCCTGAAACAGAGCCAAAGACTGAGGTCAGACTGGTGAGCTCACTGCAGGGGACCAGGAGACCAGCATCTGCCTCAAGGAGCTCATATCCCAGCATCACTGCTCCTCCTTGAATCCCCAGAGACTGGAACAATCCCAGCAGTATACAGGGTGCTCAGTTAGTGTTAGGGGAATAAAACACAGACAAACCCTGAGCATTAAAAATACACAGGTATAGGAGGCTGTCCTGGTGGCGTAGTGGTTAAGTTTGCACATTCCGCTTCAGTGGCCCAGGGTTCGCAGGTTCCAATCCTGGGTGCAGACCTGCACCACTCATCAAGCCATGCTGTGGTGGAGACCCACATACAAAATAGAGGAAAACTGGCACAGACATTAGCTCAGTGACAATCTTCCTCAAGTGAAAAAAGAGAGGAAGATTGGCAACAGACGTTAGCTCAGGGCCGATCTTCCTCACCAAAGCAAAAAAAAATACATAGGTATATGATCCAAATATGAAATTAAGAAAACAATTCCACATGCAATAACAGCAAAAAGAATAACATACTCGGGAACAGACTTAAATGTAGTGTAAATCTTATATTCTTAAAACTACAGAACAGGGTTAAAAAATTAAAGAAGACTTAACTAAATGGAAAAAAATTCCATGTTCATGGATCAGGAGATCCATGGCAATAGTCCCCAAATTGATCTACAGATTCCACACATCCCTATCAGAACCCCAGCTGGCTTCTTTGTAGACACTGACAAGATGATCCTAAAATTCATATGGAATTGCAAGGGACCCAGAATAGCCAAAACAGTCTTGAAAAAGAAGAACAAAGTTGGAGGACTCACACATCCCAATTTCAAAACTCACTACAAAACAACAGTAATCAAGACAGGGTGGTACCAGCATAAGAACAGACAGACAGATCGATGGAAGAGAACTGAGTCTAGAAATGAACCCATACATCTATGGTCAACCGATTTTTGATAAGGGGAAAGAACAGCCTTTCAAGAAATGGTGCTGAGACACCTAGAGAGCCACGTGCCAAAAAATGAAGCTGAATTCTACCTTACACCATATATAAAGATTAACTTAAAATGGATCAAAGACCTAAATGTAAGAGCCAAAACTATGAAACTCTTGGGGCCAGCCCTGTGGCCCAGTGGTTAAGTTCACACTCTGCTTTGGCGGCCCAGGGTTTCACCAGTTTGGATCCTTGGTGTGGACCTAGCAGCGTTCATCAAGCCATGCTGAGGTGGCGTCCCACATAGCACAGCCAGAAGGACCTATAACTAGAATATACAACTATGTACTGGGGGGCTTTGGGGAGAAGAAGGAAAAAAAAAAAGAAGAAGAAGATTGGCAACAGATGTTAGCTCAGGTGTCAATCTTGAAAAAAAACAAAACAAAACTGTGAAACACTTAGAAGAAAAGCTAAATCTTCATGACCTTGGATTTGGCAATGAAATTCTTAGATATGACACCGAAAACACAAACATTAAAAGAAAAAGCACATTGGACTTAATCAAAATTAAAAACTTTTGTACTTCAAAGGACACTATCAAGAAAATGAGAAGACAATCCAGAGAATGAGAGAAAATACTTGTAAATCATATATCTGATAAGGTACTTGTATCTAGAATGTATGAAGAACTCTTATAACGCAACGATAAAAAGATAATCCAACTAAAAACTGGAAAGAGGATCCAAATATTTATTCAAAGAAGATATATAAATGGCCAAGAAGCACATGAAAAGACGCTCAACATCATTACTCATTAGGGAAATGCAAATCAAAACCACAAAGAGATTCCACTTCACACAAATAGGATGGCTGCAATCAAAAAGTCAGATAACAGCAAGTGCTGACAAGGATGTGGAGACACCAGAATCTTCATGCACTGCTGCTGAGAATGTAAAATGGTGCAGCCACTTTGGAAAAGTCCGGTAGTCCGTCAAAAAGTTAAACATAGGATTACCGTTGGACCCAGTGAAGCCACCCCTAGCTATAGACCCCAAACAAATGAAAAGATATGTCCACCCAAAAACTGATACAGGAATGTTCGTAGCAGCATTACTCCTAACAGCCAAAAGGTGGAAACAAGCCACACGTCCATCATGAACAGATAAACGAAATGTAGCATTTCCACACAATGGAATCTTATTGGGCCACAAGAAGGAATGAAAAGACTGATAGATGCGACACCACGGATGAACCTTAAAAACATGCTCAGTGAAAGAAGCCAGGGACAAAAGACCACATAGGATATGATTCCATTTATAGGAAACGTCGGGAAGAAGCATTTACAGAGACAGAAAGCAAATTAATGGTTGCTTAGCGCTGCTTAGAGGGGACTGGTAGGTGATAGAGGGTATAGGGTTTTTTTTTGAGGTGATGAAAATGCTTTAAAACTGATTGCGGTAATAGCTGCACAACTCTGTGAATATAGTAAAAGCCATTGAATCGGACACTTTAAATGGGTGAGGTGTAGGACGTGCGAATTAGATCTCAATACAGCTGTTAGCAAAACAAACAAAAATCAAAAAAAAGACACCAAGGGTGCTCTATGTGAAAATACAGTGAAGCAAAGTCCATGACTTCTTATGGTGGGAATAACTGAACACCTCAAACTCCTCCTCAATAGCAGGAAAATTCCAGGAGAGTGAGGAAGAGAACACACACAGAAAGCAGAAATGGTATAGGCGGGACATAGATGTTCACTACAGCATTGTTTATAAAGGGGGAAAATGGAAGCAATCTGAATGTCCACCAACAGGGCACTAGCTAGATTGTCAAAAATCCATATTATAAAATATTAAGCAAGACCATGTCAAAGCATGAGAAGTGTCAAGAAGGCTATGAACCATGGTGTTAAAAGTTTGGTGGCCTCAGGGGAGGGGTACTTTCAATTTTTATTCTATAAATTCTATATTTTTTACGACTACTATATATTTTTACACTGTGCAATTAAGTAAATTTTTTAATAGAAAAAAGAAACATAGAAACAGAAGACGCTATCTTCTTTTTAACTCTCCTGAAGGCAGGGCACATGGGCCATAAAAACTTGCCCAATGACTTGAAACCTGTTCATATTGCCCCAGGCTGATATCAGGGCTATAATCAATCTATCTCTCAAAACAATATGAATTACAGGGCAAAGGTCCACGGGGCCTGGAAAGCAATTTTTCTGATTTGATAATGAGCTTGGCTCAACTGTACTTAGCAAAGACAAACCACTGTGGGATCTCTCTGGCTCTCTCTCTCTTAGGCCCACTTAAATTATTAATAATAAAATTAAAATTCAGTTTCTCGGTCACACAAGCCACATTCAAGTGCACGAGAGTTAGTGGCCACTGCATTTTACAGCACAGATCCAGAACATTCTCATCATTGTAGAAAATTCTTTCGGACAAGGCTGTTCTTTATCATGCATACTTCATTGAACATTTATGATCATTTATGATTAAGTGCATCTAAGTCTCCTATGAAATCTTTCCTATAAAGAATAAGGTTATGGTGTGTGGAGACCTACGAACAGAAATTCCTCTTGTGGGATATAATCTAAAGAAATGGGGTTAACAGTAGCTCTGGGATTTGATTCCACTCTGCTTTCACTAGCAGTGTGACCTTGGGTGAGTCACTGAATTTCTTGTCTCCTTGCATAGTGGATATTTGCATAGTATCAGTTTTCTTATTTGCATAGCATCAGTTTTCTCATTTGCATAGTATCCATTTTCTTATTTGCATACTGGATATTTGCATACTATCAGTTTTCTCATTTGCATCATGGACATTTTAACACCCGCCTGATAATTCTTCTCAGTTGTTTTGAGGAAAACATGAGATCAGAGATGTGAAAACCACTTTTTCTCAAAATCAAATGCAGTAGACAAATTCAAAGCTTTCTACTTATCTACTCAGAAAAGCGAAAGTTCAATGACAAGGCATTTTAAGACTATAACTTTCAGAACACATATTTTTATATATTTGTATTTTCTAAACACCTAAAGGAGGGATTCTCAACCAGGGGCGATTTTGTCCTCCAGGAAAAGTCTGGAGACATATTGGTTTGTCACAACTGCGGAACTGCTCCTGGCATCTAGTGGGTGGAGGCCAGCGATGCTGCTAAACATCCTACAGTGCACAGGACGGCCCCACAGCAAAGAGTTACTGGACCTGAAATGTCAATAGCGCCAAGGCTGAGAAATCCTGGTCTAGGGGGCAGAGATGGCCACTATTCATAGCTGCAATCTTATTTGCTGAAAAAAGTGGGATAAAAAAACGAAAGCTCACCAAAAAATCATTTTTTAGAAGATTGAAAAAAACCTTTTGGAACTACCATAAGAAGGATGAGATTAACTCGACTTTATTTGTTTTTTTTTTTTTGAGGGAAGATTAGCCCTGAGCTAACATCTGCTGCCAATCCTCCTCTTTTTGCTGAGGAAGACTGGCCCTGAGCTAACATCCGTGCCCATCTTTCTCTACTTTATATGTAGGACGCCTGAGACAGCATGGTGTGCCAAGCCGTGCCATGTCCAAACCCGGGATCCGAACCGGTGAACCCCGGGCCACCAAGAAGCAGAACGTGCGCACTTAACCACCGTGCCACCGGGCAGGCCCCTAACTCCACCTGAGAGCAAGGGGTGTTAACCTGTGATTAGTAGACTTTTAAGGGATTTTAGGGAATGCGTATGTATGTGTACAAATGCGGTGTGTGTGCACGTGTGCATCACACTTGTCTGTATGTGTAATTTCTGGGGAGAAGACCCATGGCTTTCATCCAGGCAGCCTAGGACCTCCAATGCTAAGGTTTTTCAATGTCAGAAAAATTAAATAAATTCTATCTGGGTTTGTTTTCACTGAAACTTTTTTCTATGGGGCAACTCAGTATTTCATTGCAGGTCAATACGAAGGTGGCAGGGACTAGAGAAAGGCCTTGCTGAAATGACAAAGCTTATTTCCTCTATATTCTGGGGGGGGCAGGGCGCGGTGCAGGTGAACGCAATCCTTGCTGCTGAGGTCATGGCAAATTCTTTTACTGATACTTTTGCAGACACTTGTGTTTGACTCTTACTGCAGACATTCAGGCAACTGATCTTTAACTTATTTGCGGTATACTGAGGATGCAGAATTATGTTAAATACTTACAGTGCCAGAGAGCAAGTCTATGAAATAACTATAAAAGTAAATGAGTCCAGAGCTACTTATTGGATACACTGTGCACTGGATATCTGTGAAAAACAAAAACAAGAACATCAGTGGGATAGTTTCAGTCTCTGCGACTCGTCCATCATCATTTGTGTATACGTGCGTGTATACGCATATACGTTTAGATATGTCACACAGAATTGTGTACGGATGTGTTTGCAAGTTGGTGATTTTCTATTTGCAGTCCAAACCCCAATGCATCAAGTACAACAGCATTTTCCCCTTTCACTATTTCCCCAAAACATCTGGGGATATATGTTTCTTCTATACATTTTGTTTGTGGGTCCACTTATGGTAATGTTTTCTGCTTGTATCAGTATTTTGTGTCTTTGGGTTCACATTTGCACGTGTTTTGGAATATGCGACTGATATAATTATTATTTCATTTTAAGCACATCTAATTTTAAAAGATCTCTATGTGTGTGTAAACAACCATGTGGCTTCATTCGAAAAATACATATATTTACATACGTATAATTAACCAAGAAATTGTTTGAATATCAATCTTAATGACACTACCTTTTCCTTGAATAACTAATTTGCTTCCTCTGTATCAGTCAACTATTGCTGTGTAACAAATAACCTCAAAGTCTCAATGACTTAACATACCAAATATTTACTTTCTCATTCATGGATCTGCAGTTGGAGTTCATTCAGCCGATTCAGGCTGAGCCGGGATGGACTCCAGGCTTCTAGCTGGGCTCAGGTCTCTCCACGTGACCTCACTCTGGGGCCCAGGCTGCAGAGGCAGTGGCTACCAGGGGACACTCTCCTCCTGGCTCTTGTCAAAAGGCAAGCCAACCACACAAAGCCATTTCAAGCTAACACTGCACCAGACAAAGTGAGTCCCATGGCCAAACGCAAAGTCAACAGGGCAGGAAGCACATTCACCCTGTGGGTGCAGGTGTGGTGACCCTGTTGTAGCCTGTGTCTGACTCAGAGCCCCGCACATAGTAAGTGCTCAATAGACACTTGTTGAAGGCATGACGAAGGGAAGGAAGGTCACAAGAGGAAGAGAGGGACTTCTGATCCTTTCCTTAAGGGACAAAGTTTACTAGGTAAGTTAAAAAAAAAACGTGTGTGTGGCCAGCCCAGTGGTGTAGTGATTAAGTTTGCATGCTCCACTTTGGCAGCCTGGGGTTCGCAGGTTCGGATCCCGGGCACAGACTTACGCACCACTCATCAGGCCATACTGTGGTTGTATCCTACATACAAAACAGGGGAAGATGGGCACAGATGTTAGCTCAGTGACAATCTTCCTCAAGCAAAAAGAGGAAGAATGGCAACAGGTGTTAGCTCAGGGCCAATGTTTAAAAAAAATTTTTTTTTAATTATGAGTATTGCTTAAATAATAATTTATACTTTTAAAATTTTCTATATTAAAAAACAGAATTCATATTGTTTTCAATTATTTATAATTTTAAAACAAGCATTTATTATTAATGAACTAAATATTAAATAATGAGGTGTTATCTGAATAATGAACAACCAGCTCATTATTTAAATATTTAAACTCATTATTTAAATTATTTAAACTGAACCCAGGGTTTCCACACAGCAGCAGGGGATGCCTATCTGTAAAACGGACGCATTAGAAATGGGGAGGCGGCATCTGGCATACAGTGGGCACTCAAAATGAGGGCCCGGAATGAAGTCAGCGTTTCCCCCTTATTCTTATTTTATTTTGAAGTGTAATAGAATTTAAAAAGAAACAAATATGATGAGGAAGAATGTTTAGGGCCACGAAGCGATTCTAGAGGAATCACTGATTCTTCTGCAGAATGGGGTTATGTGACAAGAGAAGCAAGAGGCCTCAGGACTTAGAGAGGCCTGGCTCGACTCTGCCCATCCACCTTGAGCCCTCGAACAGAGCCCGGGACTCCAGGGTAATCAACAAATGTCGGTGGAATGACAGAAACTCTCCCCATTCGAATAAACGGGACGCCCAGAAGGTCTGACCTGGGTTGAGAGTTCACTGAGCCACAGGTCCAGCACTTGCCATGGTGTCTGGCACGTGACTGGAGTTTAATCAGTGGAGGTGAGCATCACCGTTACTGGAGATAAAAGTCTTGGAATAAGGGCACTGGAGCAGGTTGTATCATGTTTGCTAAACAGTCCACATTTCTGCCCTGTAGCGCTCCTCCCAAATGCCTTGCTGAACTCAGGAGTGGCCGAGTGACGTGCTCCGGCTAATGAGCTGTGGCAGAAATGACGTGCGTCATGTCTTCCAGGTGGAAGTTTTAGGAGCCAGCACGTTGGCTGTGGCTTTTTCCTTTGGACACAGTGACCGTCAATGGCCCAGACAGAGGCTGCTCCATCAGTTTGGGCTCCAGAGTGAAGACAACATGGAATGAAGCGACTGCCAAACAGTGATGGACACATACGGTGAGCGAGAAAGAAATCTTTGTGGTTATTAGGCACCAAGAGTTATGGGGTCATTTGTTTCCGCAGCATAACCTAGCCTGTCCTGACGAATAGAGTCACCCAAGGCTTAGAATATAAAGATTCCTAGAGAAGGAAGCATCGGAATGAGGTACACGGTGAAAAGAACACTCTTCATAGAAACCAAGCCTCAGACTCACCTATGTCTTTGGAGGGAATGAGCACAAAGCTGCTGTTGGTGATCTTGTATTTGGTGAGCAACATTGGGAGCAAAACCAGCATAAAGATGATCAGAAATATCACCAAATTCAGCAACACCAGAAACCGCAAGAAGGAGAAATAGGACTGAATCCCAGTGCCAAATTTCCCTGGAAAAAAGAAATCCAGACATCACTGACCAGGAGTATTGACCCACTATCCAGTGTAGATCAATCAGACACAGAGGGCTGAAGTTGGAGGAATCTTGGTGGGGGAAGGAGGAAGAAATATTTTATTTTTTCTACAGTTGGCTTTAACGTTCTACGATCTAACGGTTTAAACTTTCACTCATAAATCTACACTCAATCTTGCATTGGTCATTTGAGAATGGTGTGAGGGAGGACTCAATATTTCTCTGTTCTCATTTGAATATCTAACTGACTCAGCACCATTTATTGAGAATGGTATTCTTGCCTCAGCGAATTGAAGTAGTGCTTTTTATAATTGACCATAAACGTATGAATCTGTTTCTGAATCCTCCGTTCTGTTCTGTTGGTCTATTTGTCTATCCTTGCATCAATACTACACTGTCTAATTATTGGATACTTATAATAATACTTGATAGATGAGTCTATAAGTCTTTCAGCTTTGTTCTTCCTCAGGTATCCTTGGTCCTCTGCATTTCCATATCAATTTTAGCATCAGCATATTAATTGTCACACATATACACATACACACATACACAAAACGTGCTGAGATTCTGATTGGGATTACATGGAATATCTAGGTCAATTTGAGGACAAGTGACATCTTTACAAGAGTGAGTCTTGTGATCCATGAACATGGTATATTTAGGTTCTTTAATTTCTCTCAACAGTATTTTGTAGTTTTCTGTGCAGAATTATAACCTATTTTTCTTTAGATGTATTCTTAGGTATCTGATGTTGTTTGATGCTATTGTAAATTGTATCATTTCAAAGTTTCATTTTCTAAATGTTTGTTGCTGGTATATAGAAGTACAATTGGTTTTATATATAGATCTTGTACGTAGCAACCTTACTAAATTCACATATTAATTCTAATAGTTTGTCTTTTTTATTTTCTACAGATAAATCACGTCTTCTGCAAAAAGAAGACATTTTATTTCTTCCTTTCCAGTCATTCTCCCTTTTCCCCAACATTGAGCACTGGGTAGGACTTCCAGGATGATACTGAACAGAACCAGTCATAATTGGCACCCCTTTTCTCATTCTCCATCTCAGGGGAACAGCTTTCCATATTTCACCATTAAGTATGATGCTTGCTGAAGAATTTTTATAGACATTTTTCGCCAGATTAAAAAAGTTCCCATCTATTTCTTATCCGCTATGAGAAGTGAATCTTATCGATACTTTTTCTGCAGCCGTTGGAATGATCATACAATTTTTCCTCTTTATTCTGTTAATGTGGTGAATTACCTTAATGGATTTGCAAAGAAAAAAAAAACCAGCTTTCCACCAGATAATGATTAAATTCCTAAGGACAGACAGAAAGCACGCTGAAGAGTGATGGTGTCTGCTTGCTCTTGATGGGGTCAAAGAACTCATCTGAGACTGAAGATATAAGAGACCCACAGTCTTAGCTTCTCTCTAAACCCAGAAACCCGGCCAGAGCAAGGAGCTTGATGATTCCATCTTCACTTCCTGCCAGAGGAGTACCTGGCCAGCCAAGAAAACACAGGAGTGGAGCCACTGAAGAGAGAATCAAGATCCCAGTTCCCCAGAGAGAAACCATTCTCCAACACACAAGCCACGTGCTGAATGAAAATCTCCAGAGAGGCCACCACTTAATAAGAGGGAAAGTTGGCCGCGGCGGCTAAAACCTTGGGCTCTGAAGCCTGACTGGCCGGGCTCAAATCCCGGGTCTGCCTCATCCTAGCTGAGTGAACTTGGGCAAGTATATTAACCTCTCTGAGCCATGCAAATGATAAATGCCTATATGAAAGGCTATCTGAGATAATATAAGTAAAATGTTTAACTCAATGCCTACTCATGGTAAAGACTCAGTAAAGGGAAGGCTCCTATTATTTTGCTCCAAACGTGACGTTACACTTAGGTCTCAAAAGAAGAAGTCCCGGATGGTTAAGTTTTAAGTGAGCCTATGAAATCCCCTGGACATTATGTTCATATTCTCCTAAGAAAACAACAACAGAAAAAGGTAGTTCACGGAACAGATTACCAATGGCATTTCACAGGTCTTAAAATAGTAATACTGGGGACAAGAATTTCTCCCATTTATTCTGCCACATTCCTTACAAACTTTACAAAATTTCCATTTAAGCAGTTTTGAGGAGATGCTTGTAAACTATTTTGCTTTATGGCAGAAACTACGTAACCCTAAGACGCGTCTTCCCCTGGTTCTGCTATGTCACCCAAATGTTTAAATGGTTTTTTTTTCTAATTTTATATGTTGGCACAACTTCCGGTTTGGGCATACTTGCTATGGACTGAATTGTGTTCCTCCCCAGCTTCATCTGTTGGAGCCCTAAACCCCCAGGTGACAGTATTTGGAAATGGGCCTTCAGGAGGTGAGAAGGTTTAAATAAGGTCCTGGGGGCGGGGGGAATGCCCCTGTGGGAAGAGGCCCCAGGACATGCGCTCTCCATCCTCTCCCTTGACGTGCACACAAAGAAGAGGTCACACGAGGACCCAGGGAGAAGGTGGGCTGACCTTGAACTTCCAATCTCCAGAAGGTAAGAAAATAAATGTCTGCTGTGTAAGCCACTCAGTCTATTGTATTTTGTTAGAGCAGCTCGAGCTGACTAATGCAACAGTGCACCCCCATTCTCACCATTATGCACAAGTGGGGATTCTCAGTATTTTCAGGGCCACGGGTGCTGGTGAAGCCTAACGAAACCCATCTTGGAATAACATTTTGTTTTATTTTGTTTTTTTCTGGTGAGGAAGATTGGCCCTGAGCTACTACCTATTGCCAATCTTCCTCTTTTTGCTTGAGGAAGATTGTTGCTGAGCTAACATCTGTGCCCATCTTCCTCCATTTTACGCGTGGCTTAAATGAGCCTTTAAGCGTGGCTTGACGAGTGGTGCTAGGTCCACGCTCAGGATTCGAACCTTCGAACCCCGGGCCGCTCAAGCAGAGCGCATGAACTTAACCACTGTGCCACGAAGTCAGCTCCAGGATAATGTTTTTAAATGCACAAAATACAAATGGACCTATGATTCTCAAAATATTAAAAACTAAATTCGTGAAAGATTCATACACGAGCATCTTCATTAGCCCATTAAATAACAAGATCTGGTGGCAGATTGGGTAACAGCTGTAATTTTAAAGTAGTGGTGGGCATTCCAAGATAACTCCTACAACTGGAAGGGACAGAAAAACATCTGTGATTTTCCTGGTGACAAAGACACACACAGGTTCTGCTAATCCTAACTGTGCTGTTGCTCCACTCATCGTGGAAGGAACTGCTGGATTTCAGCTAGAGGTTAGGGAAAACGAAGCGGTCCTCGTTCCCCAGGCACGGAGGAGTGCTGCGGAGGAGAACGCGCAGAGCGTGGGGTGTGTGGTACCTTCAATGCTGCGAATGTCCTCCCGCCACAGCTCCAGGTGGGAGGTCATCTCCCGAGCCTTCTCTACGAACCTCTTCCAAGAGTTGCTGCTGTACCGTTTCCACTGGTCCCACTCAGATAAATACTTCATTTGGGTCTCCTGAATGTCCCTGCACAAAAAAACGAGCAAGACAATGACAACGGCAGCATCGCCAAGCCTTGGCATCAAACCGAACCCCAGCTGAGAGGATGTGGAAAACCTGGACCCTCACGCCGCTGGTGGGAAGGCAAAATGGCACGGCTGCTGGGGAGAAGTTTGGCCATGCCTCAAAAAGTTAAACCTAGAAGTACCATAGGACCCAGCAACTCCACTCCTAGGTAGATACGCCAAAAGAATTGAAAACAGGGTCTCAATGAAAACCTTGTAAATGAATGTTCAGAGCAGCATTATTCACAACAGCCAAAAGGTGGAAACAACCCAAATGTCCATCAACGGACGACTGGATAAACACAACGAGGTGTTTCCATTCAACGGGATATTACTCACCTGTAACAAGGAATGATGTTCTGACACATGCTACAACTCGAATGAACCTTGAAAACATTATGCTAAGTGAGAGGAGCCAGACACAAAAGGTCAAGCATTAGAGGATTCCATGTTCAGCCACGTGTTGCTTAATGACGGGGATACATCCTGAGAAATGTGTCATTAGGGATTCTGTCATTAGACAAACATCATAGAGGGCACTTACACAAACCTAGATGGCATAGCGTACTACACACCTGGGCACTATGGTACTAATCTTACGGGACCACCATCATATATGCAGCCTGCTGTTGACCAAGATGTTGTTAGGCGGTGCGTGACTGTGTATGAAACATCCAGAATGGCAAATCCATAGAGAGAGAGAGTAGATCAGAGGTTGGTAAGGGCTGGGGGGAGGCAGAAACAGGGAGTGACTGCAGACAACAATGAGGCTTTGGGGGCTGCCGAGCCACAAGATAGAAGGAGCCTGGGTCCCTAAATGACTGGAAAGTTCCCCCTCGACCTGAACCCAGGACTTTTACGTGAGTAAGAAATAAACTTCTAACATATTGAGCTATTCCATATTTGGGTCACTTTGTCACAGCAGCTTAGCTTACCCTAAGTAATAATCTTTTAATTACGTGAACTCGTCAGGAAATACATTCCATGCCTGAAACACCTCTGCCCAAAACATACATCATATGCCTTCCAGACGGCTATTGAACGGACCTTAGTCTGCGTTTCTCAGAGATGTTCAGTGCATACTTTCGAATGGACTGGCTATTGAGGTTTTCAGTGATTCCGCCCTCCAGCTGGGAGCTGTAGGAGTCTGTCGGCTTCAGCAATGTGTCACTTTGCTTGTCTCGGGAAAGGATGGTCGTCCTCTTGCGTGCGATGGACCGGTAGCTTGGTAATTCTTGAAGGAAATTCATAGGAGGAGAAGAAAAGTAACTGGAGTCCAAAGAGAGGCTGTCTGCGTAAGAAAGAAGAAAACCATCATTCACCCTGGGAGCTTGGGAGCCAAAAATCAAAACTTGTATGGGAGATTTCGATCTCAGAGGCCATATCAAAACCTTGCAGACAATTCCTAGCCTAGGTCACTGACCAAAGCATTTGTATCTGAATTATTTTATTTACAGGATGATGCTCAGGAGGAGGAAAGCATCTGCAAACGGATTCATTTTCAGCAGATGTACTTGCAAATACACTTTAAGTTACATGATATCTGGGGCCTAGGGTTTCGCTGTGGCCACTAGCTAACTGTGTGACCTTAGGCAGTTACCTAACTCTGTTCTTCATTTGTCAAATGGGGCTAGTAATATTTGCCCCAACTATCCTCATGGGTACAATGATGTATGGGATAAAACTTGGAAAAGCATAAAGTGCTATGCAAATGCAGAGCGATAAGACCATCAGCGACAACAAGAATAGCGTTTCCTGTGCACCAGGCCCTGTGCGAAGAACCTCACACGCACTCATGGGGTCTGGACTAGCCCTGTGATCTTCCTGGACCAACAGAATGCAGCGGAAGTGATATCATGCCAGTTTCAAGCCTTACTGGCTTCTGCATCTCTCTGGACCCCGGCTGCAGCCATGTGAACAAACCTAAGCCAACCTGCCAGAGGATGAAACCACGTGGAGCAGAGATGACCGCCGAGCTGAGACCATCCCAGACCAGCCTACAGCCAGCAGTCGCCCAGCTGCCCACAGATGCTCTCACACACCAAGGTAGGTCCCATTATTATCTCCATTTTACAGATGACAAAATAAAGTCAGTGACGGGCTCCCCACACCCTTGCCCAGGCCCTCACAGCCCTGCATGCTCCAGCTCCTGCCCACCCTCCAGCACCTCAGGCTCTCTGCCCTCTGACCGTACATTCCTTAGGATCATTTAGACTCTAAAATGGGCCGCGTTCCCTCATCCTTGGAGCCTTTGCATAGCTGTTCCCTCTGCCTGGAATGAGCCTGCCCCACCCACCTCTTTATCATAATATCTCCTCCTCAAATGTCACTTCCTCGGGAAAGTCCGTGCCTCACCGCACTATTACAGGGGACTTGTTACACATTAGCCCACGCCCCACAAGTCCTTCACAGCACTTACACAATCCGGAAAAACATATCTGTTACGTCTGTCTCCCCCAGTAGACAATAAGTTCTCAGAGGGCAGGAACTGCAATGATTTCCTCCCCATTGCAACCCAGGACCTAGGAACGTCCTTTGCTCAGAACAGGAGTCAATAAATACATATTGGATGGGTGGATGGGTGGGTGGATGGGTGGATGGGTGGGTGGATGGATGGGTGGGTGGGAGGGTAGATGCATGGATGGGTGGATGGGTGGGTGGATGGGTGGGAGGGTAGATGCATGGATGGGTGGGTGGGTGGGTGGGAGGGTAGATGCATGGATGGGTGGGTGGGTGGGTGGATGGGTAGGTGGAGGGATGGATGACATTCCTAATTCGCCCATGCTTAGAGAGCCTGTGAGTAAGGATGCTGGAAATAGAACCAGGTCTGCCTGACTCAAAAATCCATACTTGATGAGGATCAAGGCTGCCCCTGCCCCAAGGAGAGAAGTCCAAGGTGACCTGCCCTACGTATGGATCTATACCATCCTCTGGGAATCATAAGACATCCTGACCTGATCCCATCTGATTCTTATCTGAAGTTATAGGACCACAAATAACCAGACCCCACCTACACTGATACCATTTTAATGACTTTTTTTACATAATCTTTCCTTTGTCTTGTAAAGAAATAACTCACATATCCATGCCTTATAAATTTAGCCCTGCCCTCAACCCACTGCAGCTATGCTATTCTCTGAATAAAGGAGCACTACTGCCAGACTGTGAGAGTCCAAGAAATCTTTCTTTTGACTCCTCGGCTCGCCGAGCCCACATCGTACACATCAGGCCCCAGGTGGAGGCCCAGTTCTGCCGGCCTTGTGCAGCAGTCTAAGAAATGAGGGCTTTCCGTTGAAGGTGAGGGATACCACATTCATGATGGGTTTTATTCCTGATCCGATTTCATTCATGGGAAGACCACCCCGAGTGGAGACAGGACACAGGGAGAGGAGGTAGGAGGCAGCCATAATTACCTAAGCAATTACCCCACAGGCAGCAAAGCTTCTATGGCTGTTAGATGCTAAATTGCTTTGGTTTGAATCCTGGCTCTGTCGATTATCAGCTGTGTATCTTTGGGAAAGTTACTTCAGCTCTCTGAGCTTCAGTTTCCTCATCTCAAATATTCATTCAACAAATGCATCTACTGTGTGCCAGATCTGGAGCTAGGGATACCACAGTGAACAAAGCAAACGCCCCAGTCACAGGGCACTTACATTCCAAGGTGGGGCAGGGGAAGGTCAGACGATAAATAGGCAATAAACAGTATGCCCTGAGGTGATAAGGGCAATAAAACAACAGGGTGGGGGAAGGGGACAGGGTTGATGGGCAAGGTGCACTGTTTTTCACAAGGTGGAGGCAGGTATGGTAGCATTAAGCTGAGGCTGAATAAAGGGAGGGCATGAGCCCTGTGGATATTTGGGGAAGAGCATCCTGGGAGAGGGAAATAGCAAGTGCAAAGGCCCTGAGGCAGGGGCTGCACGGCATGTTTGAGGAAGAACATAGAGGCCTCTGTGGCTGGAAAAGAGTGAATGAATGGGAGCCTGGTGGGCTCTTTTATTGATGGCCCCCAGTGAACCACACTAGCCTTCTCTGGTCCCCTCCCCTTGAATCCAGGCTGGATCTGTGACTTGCTTTACCCAAAGGTGGCAACAGGAGTGACACTCTGCTAATTCCAGATCCAAGCCTTACAAGGGCCTGGAAGCTTCCACTTTTGTGCTCTTGGGAGCCCAGGGCTGCCGTTTAAGAAGTCTAGCTATGCTGTGGGTGATGGGGATTTTTAGGCTGCTTAATTTTAAAATGGTTTATGATGAGGATTTTTAGGCTGGTTACTTTTAAAACTACAGATAAGAAGCAGGCTCCAAGGAGTGGAATTTGTTTGCCCTTTGATCAGAGACAATTGCATTTGTAAAGGAAATCTCCATGCCCCCCTCTCTGGAATTTGTTTGCCCCTTGTTGGGAAACATTTACATTTCTAAGGGAAACCTCTATCTGTGAAGATGCCTCCCTCTCTGAGCCAGGAGGAAGGGGGGATGGCCTTATCTCTGGAAACTGTCTGGCAACCTCATGTAACTGACCCTCCCCCCGACAAATCCTCCTTTTATCTTTAGCCGAGGATAAAATTCAAGCGGTGACTTCTGCCATTTACTCAATCCGGTTTGATTCTTATCTAAAAGTTGTGGGACCACCAAATGGCCAGAACAAACGGGCACTAATAAAGAGATAACTCACATACCTATGCCTTAAATTTGGCCCTAACCCTCAGTTCGGGGCAGCAGCAGAAGCTCTGACTGCCCATGGGTCCTGTCCCCATGCTACTCTATCTCTATTCTCTAAATAAAAGAGCACTACTGCCAGATCTTGAGAGTCTAAGAAATCTTTCTTTCGACTCCTTGGCTCACCGACCCCGCATCATGGGGACAACCACGTGGAGAGGAAGAACCCCCAAGCTTCCAGGGATGACGACCTAGGAACCAGCTGACAGTGAGAACCAAGGTCCCAGGCTTAGGGCCCCAGTGAGTCAGTGCAGCCAGTCCCCAGCGCTCCAGGTCATCCTCACCGGGCACCGCCACATTAAGGACACTCCGGCCCCAGCAGACAGGACACAAAGCAGAGCAAACTGCCTCCCGCTCCCTGCGGACTTCCTGATGCACAGAATCAGCAGAAACAAGAAAAGGGCTTCAGCCAGCACGTTCAGGGGAGTTTGCTGAGCAACAACGGGTAACTGGGACAGGGTGAATGGAAAAGCGGAGGGCACAGAGGTGGCTGGGGCCGGCCCAAGCCAGACTGCATGGGCTGTACCAGGACCTGTGGACGTGGCCGATGGGAGGCCACTGAGGGCTCCGAGCTGGACCGCTTTAAAGGATCATTCTAGAGGCTGAAGCTCAGGATGGGACCCAGCACAGGGGCGGCTTATGAGCATTAAAGGCGATCATATAGTACAAACGCCCAGCACGGTGCCACACACAGCGGGCTCCACCGACGCGCTTACAGCTAACAGGACGAGGGGGCGCCGGGCAGGCGGCACCAGCCCACGCCCTGCTCCGAGCCGCTGTTTGCTGGGGCAGATCTGCAGTCTTCGCCTCTCTGATGGGCAGGTCCGGACACAATGGAACAGCTGTCCCACAGCAGATGACACACAGACACGCGCCTGGAGCCCCGCCACAGGCCAAGGGCAGGCCCACGAACCTCCCTCGACCTTCCATTCCCCTGCCCCAGCACGCCCTGAGGATGTGACACACTTCCAGTAGTAAGGGTGGCTCCCTAAAGCAAAGATGGGGGCGGGTGGCAGGGGTCTGAAGGCGAGAGGGTCGCAGCCCTGGCTGGAGGCCACGTCTCCCTCGGGAGAGCAACAAAGAGCTGCTGTTAACCACAAACAAAGGCCTTTGAATATGGAGCAGCGGCGACCTACTGAATATTCAGCAACCCTGGGGTCAGGCACCGGGCTGGAGCTGGAGCCCCGGATGGCCTGTCACCCACTAGCCAGGCCCCTCCAGGCAGGACAAAGGCTGTCTCTGAGTCACATGTTTCTCATCTCGGGAACGGGGATACAAGACCGTGGACCCATCCACAGAATCACGAGGCCAGAGTTACAAACAGCATCAACAATACTGGCTAGGGTGCACTAGCACTCGCTTTGCACCAGGATATTCAAGGTGCTCCACAAGCATCCCCACACCCCTTTGAATAGAACCACCCATTTGACAGATGAAGAAAATTCAGGCACTTTGTCCACTCACACAGCCAGTAAGTGTTAGAACTAAGAACCAATCGCAGGTTTTTCAGATGCCAAGCCTGCAGCCAACACCACAGAACGATTCAATGAGCCGTGGAAAGCGCTCCACGAACGCTAAAATGCCATACCAATTAAAGTACTGATCTGATTGCTCTTGCATCCATTCCACAGCAAGAATACGTCCTATGCACATTTCCCAACCACGGCCCCTGGTGGAAACCTGTATTTCCCAAACGGCCATTCTTGAAGAGGAAGGAGTTTTCCTTTTCCAGATATTCTTAGGAAGTTCTCTATCTTCAAATTATAAAAACAAAATCACAACCATGCTTTTGAACGCAGGCATCAGTATTTTTATAACTACGATCCACCTCCGACTGTTTTCATTTCCGACCACACACTTTTCAAAGCATGACATCGCCTGAGTTCTCACGCCAACGGGCAGAGGCCAGCCGAGAAGGCTTCACTGCCCTGGCTTTTCGACAGGGAAACTGAGGCACAGAGAGATGGCAGCTGGCCCAAGGGTTGGACGTCAAGAGAGACGCCTGGTTCTACAGCTTCTTAGAAAAGCAGGTTGCATCACGTCTCCCGGCCTCGGTGTTCTCATCCTTAGAGAATAAGGATGTCTCGTGATAGTTATTGTCAGACAGTCTCCCGAGCTGGTCCAGCTGAAAGTGTCTTTGGCACGGCCACCTGAGTCCTGTGGTCAGCGTGTGGGCTGCTTGCTGAGCACCAGCACGGGAGACGGGGGCGCATTTCAGATCTCGAGGTGCCTCCATCTAGGATGCTTAGGACTGGTTGGCCACCAGAGTTGGATTCCAGCAATGAGATTATTTAGGTGGGACGATGACTAGGGAACCGCGGGAGGTGTAGGGGCCGGGGCGGGCATAACCTCTTG
Source organism: Equus caballus (assembly GCF_041296265.1). Classification (NCBI taxonomy): domain Eukaryota; kingdom Metazoa; phylum Chordata; class Mammalia; order Perissodactyla; family Equidae; genus Equus; species Equus caballus. The sequence goes on along the minus strand of NC_091696.1, from coordinate 39,218,571 downwards.
CCTGGTATCTGGTATTCCTCCAGGTTAAGGACAAGGTTAGTCTCTCCGAGGCTTAGAGCAGCATCTTGCTCACAGAAAGCCCTCCAATCGAAGAATGAATGGGCAGAGGCAGACACATCTGGAGAGCATCCTTAGATCCCCACTTTCTCGGCAGCTCTTTCCACAGGACACCAAAACCTACCAACGGGTACAAACACTCCCAGGAGGGGGACACAGGCCAACTGCGATCTAAGTGGCACTATAACCACGACCGGCCTCCCTCACCGGCTTGCCAAGAACCTAGCCAAACCGTATTTGGCGCTGGGTTCATTTCCTACTCACAGAATCATGGAAACTCCAGGACCTTCTGGGTCATCTGGTCCAGGCATCTCGCCAGCTGCTGTGGGAATCGGTTCTGTCCGACCGCCTGCATGGAGCCCCTCTCTGCATGGCATGCAGGGCTGGAGGCTGGGCAGGATGAAGGTTTGCAGCCTTGCTCCCTACCTCGATGAGCACCCACCCCACTGCACCCATCCCTGTCACCATTCCATCCTCCGCCCTGTTTACTTGTGTGTTGTCTCTGACCCTCTCTCCCTCCCTCCCATTAGACTGTAAGCTCCATGAGGGCAGGGACCCCATCTCTCTCCTTCATCACTGAGTCCCCAGGGTCTAGCACAGAACCTGACACATGGTGGACACTCAATAAATAATGGTGGCATGAATGAAAAAACAAATGAATGAACGAATGCACTGGATGCTGGGAATATGCCTAACAGTGGATCACCCACCAGGTAGAGGAAAGCATGTGCTCAGCACATCGGCAAAGCAGGGGCACCAAAAAATGAGAAAAAGATTTAAGGAACTTAAACATTTAGTATGAGTCTTGTCTATAGGGGTGATATATTTTTTCCACAATGGAAAAAAATTTTAAAGGGGAAAAATAAAAGCTGGCAAAAAATACTGAGTTATTGGCCGTCTATGACATTCTTCCTGTTTCAGGAAGAAATCCCTTTCTTTCTATTTCCTTTACAAACCAGCTCCATGAGAAGCGTGCTTGGCTGCTATTTCTCAAGAAATGATCGAGTGGCACGAGCACGCCCAGTTTGGCATCGCCAATAAGGCAGGGTAGACATCGATTTCAGAATTTTTATAAGTCCTTTCTACTCATAGTCTATGGTTTGACATTGTTTTTATTTTGGATGCTAACCGGAGGCGGGGCATCACGGTAATTAGTGCTCATAGCTAGCAAAGGGTCTTATCCAGGGGCTCAGAGTCCAGCGGATATAGCTGAAGCCGCTATGACATCCCCACCAAGCGTCAGAGGCCAGGGCCTTATCATTGCCCTAATTCCTGGAAAGGCTGCCCCCCCCGGCCATTGACTCATTCACTCAGATCCTCGGTCACTCAAAAACATTCACTAAGCAACTGCTATGCGCCAAGCATTATTCTCGGACTGGAACACGGCCTTGAATACCACACAGAAATTCCCCTGCCTTCATGAGACTTCCGTTCTAGCTGGAGGAGACAGATGAGAAATAAGTAAGAATAATGTATTTCAGATAGTGATGTGTGTGGGGAAAAATACGGCAGGGGTAGGTTTGAGCAAAGCCTGAAGGAAAGGAGGAAAAGAGCCTCAGAGCTTTCTGGGAGAAGAGCAAGTACAAAGGCCCTGAGGCAGGACCGTGCCCAGCCAGCTCGAGGAACAGGAGGGAGGCCAGCGTGGCTGGAGGAGAGTCAGCAGGAAGAGAGTGACGGGGTAGGAAGGTAGGGGGAAAACAGGCCAGACCTCACAGGGCCTGTGGGCCACGTCGCTGACTGTGGCTTTTACTTGAGTCAAGTGGGAACGAGGAGAAGTTTTGAGCAGAGGAATGACATACTCTGACTCAGATTTAACAGGATCTCTCTGGCCAGCCCGTGGCTATTTCCGTCCGTGAGCTGCGCAGGTCGGCATGGCCAGGTCCCATGCCAGGGCATCATGTGTCAGGCTGCCCTGTCCTTCTGCAAGGGTGGGGATGTTCTCTATCTGCACGGTCCAATTGCTATGGAGCAACTGAAAGGTGGCTGGTGAGAGTGAGGAAGTGAATTTTGAATTTTATCAGACTTTCTTCAATTTACATTGCCATCGCCCCATGTGGCAGGAGGCTACTGAATTGGACCATGCGGACGGGTCTCATTTATAGGAGCCCCGAGCCTAGTCCAAGAGGGGAGGGGCCGGGGCCTGGGAGCCTCTTCCGGCGGCCAGACTTCAGAACTGCAGGGCTGGGAGGACACACATGAGTCACCTACCTGGCACCTGGGTGGGGCCTGGGGACTGGCGGGTCCAAGGCTTTAGGACAGATGAGCAAACATCCTGCAGCAGCAGTGACTAACTGGGTAATCAGAGCCACACTGAGCCCAGAACCCAGGTCTCCTGCTTTTCAGGCCGGCAGAGCCCCCGGTGGGCTGTCGGGGGGCTGTCGGGAGCAATGACTGGGACTGAGTCTGAGGAGGCTACACGACGGAGCGGTTAAGAACACAGCTGCCAAAGCCCACTGCACGGATTCACACCCCAGCTCCACCCGCCACCTGTGCGACCCAGCAGGTTTCCTGACCATTCTGTGCCTGTTTTCCCAGCTGTAAAATGGGGATAGGCGCTCCCACCTCGCACAGCCATCCTGAGGATGAGATGGCTATGATACGGAAAGTGCCTAGAAAAGAGGTCAGCAAACCTTTTCTGTAAAGAGCCACACAGTAAATACTTGCTATTTACCACATGGTCTCTGTCACAACGATTCAACTCTGCAGTTGTAGCAGAAAAGCAGCCACAATCCATAAATGAATGCACGTGACTGTGTTCTTTGTTGTTGCTGTTACTGCTGCCGAGTCAATTCTGGCTCCCAGGACCCCGTGGACAGCAGAGCGGAACCCTGCCTGGTCTTTCTGCACCGTCCTCTCACCTGCTGGCGCTACATCAGACATGCCCTGCTGCTCTTCACAGGGTTTTCACGGCCAGTTTTTCTGGAAGTGGGTGGCCAGGTCCTTCTTCTAGTCTATCTATCTTAGTCTGGGAGCTCCGCTGAAACCCGTCCACTGTGGGTGACCCTGCTGGTATGTGAAATACCGGTGGCATAGCTTTCAGCATCACAGCAACACGCAGCCGCCACAGTATGACAACCGACAGACAGCGGTGTGGCTCCTTGACCGGGAAACGAACCTGGGCCACAATGGTGAGCGGGTCGAATCTTAACCACTAGACCCCCAGGGCTCGCTGACCGTGTTCCAATAAAACTTAATTTACAAAAAAGAGGTGGCGGCCCAAACTGGGCCTGTGGGCTGTAGTCTGCAGACCCCCAGCGTAGGGCCGCGCCTGGCACATTGTGCTGTTCACTCTCAGGCTGTGACTCTGGTTATTTACTGATGAACGAAATGTGCAGGAAGATTTTATATCTGCTGTGGGGGATCTTCTTGCGACAGACCAAGCTACTCCCTGTGTGGAGTGTTTATCTTCCCTGGCCAGGACTTCTCCAAAAATGATTTCCAGCATTCCTGGAAGCATAATAAGTGGCCTCTCCTGAGCCTTGAGCACACACCACGATTATGCCAAAACCTTTACATACGTATCTCCCGTGATCTTCATAATTTGTTTATTCTGTGGTTCCTTCTTATGCATTACCCTCATCTTGCACTATGGAAAGTTCGAGAAGATGAGAACTTTGCTCAAGGCTGAGGCAAGGTCTGAACCCTGAGAGCAGAGACCTCAGCACGTCTTATTCTCTCGGACCCCCCTGGCGACCAGCACGGGGCTTGGCACACAACAGGTGCTCCTTAAACATTTGTCAAAGGGATACATGGACCCGCTGGCTCCAGATTCACGACATCAAGGTCCTTCTGTCTCAGGAGCTTGTCAAGCGACTTCTCAGAGTCTGTTTCCATGGAGGTAAAATGGGCAAATGGCACCTACTTCATTAAGTTGCCGTGAGGAGTTCAAGAAAGTTACATACACACCGGAGGCCAAAATCACACAGCTGAGCCGGGCCTGCCGGAGCCTGACCTCCTCCCACCTCCTACTCCTCCTCTGAGCTCCAGCCTGAGGCCTCCTCAAACACACCCAGTCATTCCCACCTCCAGCCCTTGGCTCTTCCCGTCCCCTCCCTCTGCACATCACAGTCACCTGCACTGGCTCCCTGACATCCTCTTGCCTGGGCTCATCAGTCCCCTCCTCAGAGGGGCCTTGCTGACGGCCCCAGCTGAGCGGGGCCCCTCCTCCCTCCCTGCCTATTCCCTCCTCCGCAGTCATGCAGTCGGGCTTAGTTGCAATCTTCCTCTCGACCTGTTTAGTGAGTGGCTCCCCTGCTGGACGAGAAGCTTCGTGAAAGCTGGTCCCTTGCCCGCCTCTTTCACCACTAGACCCCAGCCCAGGCCTGGCGCTGGTCATGGCTCCGGGGCATTTCCTCTTCCTCTTCCTCCGCCTCCTCCTCCTGGCCTAAGGAGGCGGGTGCCAGCAGGAGGTCTGGGTGGTCCCACACCCAAACAATGCTCCTTTAAAAAGCACCCAGATTGCAACAAAGGTTACAACACCGACAAGTCATTTCCTTCTTTTATCTCTCTCAATTCTTCACTTCCTAAAAAAAACAAAAATAAAATAAGCCGCGGAGGGCCTTTGGGCCAAATGGGGCCTGAGTTGCTGGGCAGAGCTTGGCCTGTCCAAGTCAGAGGGGAGAAAATAACTCGGGCGGCCGGCTGGCTCACCGGGAGCCCCTGCAGCCCCGCGCCGTCCAGCCCGCGGTGCATGGATCCCTCCCTCCTGGGAAAGCTTCAAGGTGATGAGTGACGGGGACGAACAGGCCTGGCAGGTAAGGAGGACAAATAAATACTGCAGGTCGAATGGTTGTCTTCAAGTTTAATACAACGTGTTGCACTGAAACTGACCAAAGAATAGTTAACTATATACATATCTAATAGCATATTTCCAGAAAGTACAGGCACACAGCACACGCAGCCATGGAATTTTATATTTGGGGTAGAGAGGGCCCAAATAATAATAATCATCATAACACTAACAGCTACCATTTGACTGCTCAGCGCCTTCCAGGCATGGCACTAAGTCTTTGATGTGCTCATCTCGTTAAATCCTCTCAGTGACCGCAGAAGAATGGGACAGGATTATCATCCCCATTTTACAGATGAGAAAACTGAGGCTCAGAGAGGGAACAGGACTTGCTGAAGGCACACAGCTGAGAAGTGGCCAAGTTGGGATGGGATTCACACCTAGGCCAGGCAGGCTCCATACAACCTGCCGCCAGAGGTTCTCTTCATTTATCTTAAAAAAAAAAGGAAAACCAGTTCCAATCTCCTTCACAGAGGCGTCTAAAGGGGCTGTTTCGTTTTATCACTTTCCCCTTCCAGGGCTCCCCTGCCCCTCTGGCAAGTGGGGTCAGTCCAAACGCAGTCACGTCCGGCTTTGCCCAGTCCCCTAGAGAGAGCGGGGACCCCTGAGGTGGCGAGGGGGGGGCCAGTGGCCCTGCAGCCAGAACCCAGGTTTTGATTCTGTGATCACATCACCATCTCGGTCACGTCACTTCGGTTCCCCCACCAAACAATGGGGTAACGGTCACAGTCACTCCCCACAGAAGGGTCGAGAGTCCCTGCAGTTGGCCATTCTTCAGAAATTTAGACATGGAATTACCATATCATCCAGCAATTGCGTCCCTAGGTGTACGCGCCAAAGAACTGAAAATGGATGTTCCAATGAGAACTTGTAACCGAATGTTTCTCCTAAGAGCCAAAAGGTGGAAACAACCCAAGCGTCCACCATGGATGAAGGGATAAACCAACCGTGGTACATCCATACCATGGAACATTACTCAGCCACAAAAAGGAACAGAATACTGACACCGGCTACAGCACGGACGAGCTGCGAAAACATTCCTCACGCTCAGGGAAGGAAGCCAGCCACAAAACATCACTTACTGTCTGATTCCATCAAAATGGGATGCCCAAATAGGCAAGTCCCTAAGACAAAATGCTGACTGGTGGCTGCCCGGGGCTGGCAGGAGGGGAAATGGGGTCACTGCTCACTGGGTGCAAGGTTTCCTTCCGAGGTGATGAAAATGTTTCAGAACTAGATAGACGTGATGGTCGCACAGCATTGTGAATGTGCTGAATGTTGCTGAACTGTATGCTTTCAAACGGTGGGTTTTGTTATGTGAATTATATCTCAATAAGAAAAAAGCCGCTGCGTGCAAGCTGGGTGAAGATGACCAGGCGTGATATACTGAGTGGCCGGAATATTGCAAACATTTGGCAAAGGAAAGCCACGAAGAGTCATTCCATTCAACAAACACAGAACACCCCAGGCATCACGGGGCTGAGGGGCTGAGGGGGAGGAAACGTCTCTGGGGGGACTTGAGATAGAGTGGGGTCTTTGCCTCTTGGAGGAGGTGACACTCAAGCTGAGACCAGAATCGTGAGAAGCTGGCCGCAGAGGAGCAGAGTGAAGGGTGTGCCAGGCAGAGGGAACAGCGGCTGTGAAGACCCGAGGAAGGAAACGCTGGGAGGGACTGGCAGGTGGCTGGGCCTGTGGGGAGGCTGGGGAGGTTGACAGGGGCCGGCTCAGAGTGACAATACTCTCCAGGAGCCCTGGGACAAGGTGGCCTTCCAGCCTCTACTCCCATCAGAACCCCCACTTTACAGATGGGGAAACTGAGGCTCAGAAAAGGAAGTAGCTTGCTTAAGGCCACACCACTTATGAGACGGCAAGTCAGTGTCTGAACCCTGGTCTGTTCCATTCTAAAATTCCTGGTCTTAAAAACAATCCAACTGGAGAAAATCTAGAATACAGTTCAGGGCCGGCCTGGTGGCACAGTGGTTAAGTGCACACGTTCCACTTCGGCGGCCCGGGGTTCGCCGGTTCGGATCCCAGGTGCAGACGTGGCACCGCTTGGCAAGCTTTGTTGTGGCAGGTGTCCCACATATAAAGTAGAGGAAGATGGGCATGGATGTTAGCTCAGGGCCAGTCTTCCTCAGCAAAAAGAGGAGGATTGGAGGCAGATGTTAGCTCAGGGCTAATCTTCCTCAGAAAAAAAAAAAAAAAAGAATATAGTTCAATGAATACTTTGACAGGGTGAGGCCAGCGGGCTGGGCGGGCACAGAGAAGGGACACATAGTCCAGCCTTTGGGAAGGGAGGTAGTTAGGGAAGGCTTCTGGGAGGAAGTGACACTAGATTGAAAGAAGAGGAGTATGCTTTGTAAGGAAGTAAGGGAATGGTGCCCACGGTAGAGGGAACCGAGGGGCTTTGCAGGCTCAGGAAGCAGCGTGGAGACCATCTGGCAGGTGTAGGGGAATCTGGGCACTCAAACAGCAGCCAAATCGTGATGGGCGTCCACTCACCTGATATGCACTGAAGGCCTACTATGCACCCAGCACTGTGCTGAGCATGGGGATGCCATGGTGAGCCACCCAGCCCCTGGCCCGCTGGAGCTCCTCCAGCAGGGGAGGCAGTGACACGAACAACAACGGTGAACATATGCATGGCACATGGCAGCCAGGCTCCAGGACACCCCAGTGGTCCTCTCCCAGCAATATCCTGACATTCAAGCGCTTATCTAGGCCCCCCCACACTGAGCAGGGCCAACCTGTGTGACTTCCCAGACCAGATCATAAAGGACACTACGGCTTCTGTCTTGCTCTCTCTTGGATCATCTGCTCAAGGCAAGCCAGCCGCCATGTCCCAAGGACACTCAAGCTGCCGTCTGGGAGGCCCCCTGGAGAGGAACTGAGGCCTCTTGCCAACAGCCAGTGTCAACGCCATCCATGTGAGCAAGTCACCTTGGAGGGCATCCTCCAGCCCCAGGCAAGCCTTCGGATGACTGCATCCCTGGCTGACACCGTGACTGAGTCCTCATAAGAGACCCCGAGCCAGAACCACCCAGACTGGTCACTTGCAAATTCCTGAGCTACAGAAACTGAGAGAAGTGATTATTATTGCTCTCAGACACTAAGTTTGGGGTAATTTGTTACACAGCGGAGATAACGAATACAAGCACTTACTAAGTTCTGTATGTAAATTAACTCTTTAATCCTCATAATGAGCCCCTGAAGCAGGCACTATCATTATCTCCATAGGGAAAGGGAGGCACCAAGCTTCCTCAAAGACAAAACCAGTAAATGGGGAAATGAGGATTTGCTTCTGGGAATCAGAAGTCTAGACTGACAACCTCTACACCATAGCTGCCAGTGTGGCTGCAGGACATTTCATTAATTCACTCATTCATTCACTCAACACATATTTAGTGTCTACCATGTGCCAGACACTGTTCTGGGTCCTAAGGGGAACAAGACAAAGCCCCTGCTCTTCCTGGCACCCACATTCTAGAAGGCGAGTCAGCTAACGAACAAGGAAACAGTCAAACCAGGTGACTTCAGATGGCAGAAAGTGCTTTGAAGGCACGAGCAAGGTCAGGGGGAGAGAGATGGGGGCACTTCTTCCGACAAGATGGCTCCAGAGGTCTGCCTCTCTGCGGTGACATTTGAGCAGAGACCTGACAGGAGGAAGAGGCTGCCACATGAAGATCAAAGAGAAGAGCAGATGCAAAGGCCCTGAGGCAGAAACGACCTTGACAGGGTGGAGGAATGGGAAGGCAGTCAGTGTAGCTGGAGCAGGACAGGCTAAGGGAGGGCCATAGGTGATGAGGGAGAGAGCAGCTGGGGTTCCATCACCAGGCCCTGTTGGCTACCACAGAAAAGCCTGGAGTTTACTCCCAGAGCAGTGGGAAGCCACTGGAGAGTCTTAATTAAGAAGGAGAGCAGTGTGATCTGTTATCATGTAAGAGGACATGCCTTTTCCATTCTGTAAACCAGCCGCCCTTTGTCTCCTGCCTCCCTCCAGCTGTCTTCCCATGACGCCCACACAGCGGGTCACGGCTTCAAAAGGACTACACAGTTACAAACGTGGTCCCTTCTGAGCTCCCACCCAAGCCAGTGGGGACCAGGTCGTAAAACATCATCTGGCCAAGGGACAGGGGAGACTTTTTGTCACAGGGACCAGCTAGGACAGTCATAGAAAGACGCTTAGGGAGTTCCCTCAAACCCCTACAAAGATCCAAGAAAGATGACTGTCATGCCTTCTGTAGGGGAAACCGGGGCTGGCACCCTACATGTGACAGACTGCGCTAGAATAAGGGAAGAGAAGTAAACACCGGCTAGAAAATACTTGAATGGCTCTTAGCGAAAGGCTGAAATGCAGAGGATGCCAGCAGTATTCCTAAGGGGCTGGAAAAGCATCAGCACCAGCCTGGGCTCACTTCTGATTCCCGAGCAGGTTCCCCGAGTCTGGGTCTCTCCAGATGTCTTTTCTTCTTCTGAACATGGAGAACAATGCAATCAGAAGGGCGCCTAAGTCTCTGTAACAAGATCGCTATTCTCAAACTGAAATAGAGAAAACGCTGCGGATAAAGCTCACAGCAGGCTCTCATCTTTTTTTTTTAGGGGCAAATTAAGCTACAAATGCTACAGAGAAGCCCGCCCGGCTGCTGGCAACTTTTCCCACTTGACTGGGTGGTGGTTGTCCACATTTATGCAAAAATTCACAAAGCTGTACACTTCACTGTAACTTTCACCTAAGAAAAAAATATTACACTTGCCCGGCTACCATTCATTGTGCCTTTCCACGTACCGTGAGAGGCACTTCACACATTTTTCTCTCAGGGAATCCCACCAACATCCTATTCCCATTTTCCTGCTGAATAAGCTGAGGCTCAGAGAAGGCAGGCCACTTACCAAAGACCACACAGCACTAAACAGCCGAGGCAGAATACAGTTCCAAGTCTGCCTAATTGGAAAGGCTGAAATGTTTGGGAGGCTGGCACCTGGTACCGGAATGTCAGGGCTGGCAGGGATCCCAGGATCTCTCCATTTAACAGATAAAGGTATTTAGAGACCGGGATCCCTCGGCCGGTAATGGGAAGGCAAACCCACTACGGTCGGGACTCCCATTCTAGTGCTCCTTTAGGTAGGGCATGTGCCCTCTCAATTGGATGAGGATGGGCGGGCGGAAGGAGAGCAGGAATAAGAAAGATCACTTTCCCCAAAGCCAGGGGACCCGGCGCAGGGCGGTAGGGAAGGAGCTGGGGCCCCCGGAGCACGGGCCCGCCGCCTACCTTGGTGCACGAAGGGCTGCCTGCCGCGCCTGCCGGCCGGGAGCGCACTGGCACTGGACTCGCTCATGGCTGCGCCGCGCGCCCCGCCGAGGCCACCGCCGCCGCCCGGCCTTCCCTCCCGGAGCCGGGATCCCAGGTTCCGGCGCCGACGTCACAGAGGCCGGGGCGGGGCGGCCGGGCGGCCCTTCCCACGCCCGCCGCCGCTGGACCACCGGGCGGGGCGGCAGGGATGGGCCGCAGCGGGGTGCGTCGGCGCGCCCCGCTGCGTCCCGGAGCGGCGATGGCACAGCCGGCTGGAGAGCCCGAGAGCCCCAGGAAGGCTCCACCCGGCGGCCGGGATAAGGCGCGCCCTCCCAGATGTCTTACTAAATGCAAGTGTCTAATAAAAATAACCCAGACGCCACACGAGTGTATCCAACAAGTTAGCATTCGGGCCCAAAAAGGAATAAAAAGAATATCTGTGCATGTTTGCAGAGGTATGAGATAGCCTTCGAGTGGGAGGCTGGATGAAAACGGTGCCGGGAAGGATTTTCACTGTATGATGTGTTTGTCATACCTTTTGCACCGTATGCACGTCCCATTGCTATACACTGATCCACGCACAGTTCAAAACATGAAGTTAAAAGTAATTGCTAAATATAGATGCCAAATAATTAAATAGTACATATATTTGTTTATTATGCAAGTAATTGCCAAAGTAAATACTAAATGGGGAAGTCTGATAAATCTCCTGCACAGAAGAATTCCAAATAATTCATATAGATGCTTCAAGGAGGTGGAGCATAATCAAAACCGGTGGGCAGTTAGCCATTAACGATTAGGTAGCCAGTGACTAAAGTTTTTTAGGCAGTTATTAATTGTAGCTTTGTTATCCTTCCACCCATTGTTAGCTGTGCTGCTGGGGCAATATATTATCCGGCTCGCACTAGGTTCCTGCAGAAAACATACCTGATGCTGGGGTCCCCATGGTAACAGATGCTTGAGCTGTTTTTCAGAAACTAAGAGTCGACCCCTGTCCGGTTTAGGCAGGGAGAGACCACCAACCCAGCAAGTGGGCCTCTGCGGGTGTCCCATAGGTGACCTCCTGACCTCAGGGAACCGAAAACTCCCCCCTCAGATCATGCTAACACCATTTTGTGAACGTGCGTCCTGTGAAGAGCCACGTGGCTTGCCTACGCTTGTGCACGCAGATCATTGATTACTTGACTCCTCCTCCCCTCCAATCATCCAGCTCCACACTTCAGACCACCCTACCCCTTTAGCCCATAAATGTCCCAAATCCCCATTTTTCGAGGAGGCAGATTTGAGATTTGCTCTCCCGTCTCCTCGCTGGGCTGCCTCGTGAATAAACCCTTTCTCTGCTGCAAACTCGTCGTTTTGGTGATTCGCTTTTCCTGCAAGGGGGAAAATGAACCTGATTTGGTAACACGACTCCCCACTCTTTCAGTGTGGGCTGCACACAGTGACTTCCTTCCAAAGAGGACACTATGGGGCTGGGGGCAAGTAACTTTACCTGGATAACACGGGACAAACACTTCCTCAGATGGAGGATCAAGGTCAACATCCACAATGATGAGTCCTGTGGATGGCGTGCACCCTCGATGGGATGTGATGAGAATGACACTTTCTCTGTGGGGTCTTTCTCCCCGAATCCATAACCCCAGTCTAATCACAAGAAAAACATCAGACAAACCCCGAGCGAGGGATGTTTACCAGGTACACAGCTCCACAAAGCTGTCAAGATCACCAAAAGCACGAAAAGTCCAAGAAACTGTCACAGCCAAGAGCAGCCTAAGGGGACATGATGACGAGTGCGATGTGGCAGCTGGATGGGGATATGGAACAGAAAAAAGTGACAACTAAGCAAATCTGAGTAAAGTATGGACTTTAGACACAATAATGTGTCAACATCGGTTCACCCGCCGTGAGAAACGTACTATACGGATGTAAGATGATAATAATCAGAGGAACTGAGCCTGGGTGTATGGGAACACTCTGTACTATTTTCAAAATTTCCTGCAACTCTAATACTACTCCAAAATAGAAAGATTATATTTTTTTTAAAAAAAGCAATTGCCTGGTTCAAAATAAATGCTATTTTTATTGTAGTTAAGGGCAGGGTCACTGGGTTTCCAGTTAGAACCTAGTTTCCTATTATTCCCTGAGTGAGCTGGGCCACATGCCTCAACCTCTCTGGGCCTCTGTTTTCTCATCTGTAAAATAGAGATACGGCACTAGATCTCTGGGCTGTGGTGAGAGTAATCGCCTCAAGGGCCTGGCAGAGCATCTGGGGGTAAAAAACCTAATCTGGATGCCAACCTCACACTTACACAAACGAAAAGCCAAACAAAGATATAGACGTAAAAAGCAAAACCATGAAAGTACTAAAAACAGGTGTTTTGTTTTTAAGTGTCAGAGAGAGGAAGGCGTTACTAAGCTGGACCCAAACCCAGAAGCCAAAGGCATGATCAATTCAACTACAAATATTCATATAAAATACAAAATTTTCAAATAAAAATTTTAAAGTTTGCTGCGCAAACAATGACATTTGTACCAGGATGTTCCTTGCAGCGTTGTTTAGAATAGCAAAAACTGAGAGCAGCCTGAATCTCCACAGCTGAGAGGCTGGTTAAATAAATTTTGGCACATATGTACAGCTATTATATAGCTCTATACGTAGACAGAAAGTTCTATATATACGTGTATAATTAAGTGAATAATTAAGTGGGAAAACAAGGTGCAGAAGTGTATCAGGTAAACTACCATTTAAGTAAAGAAAGAACAAGAATATGTATACGTTTGCAAATGCATAGTATATCTCAGGACAAGGTGGGTATTTACTGATTATCCTATTTTTGGGGGCGGGACTGCATAGACATATTACCTAAACATGCTCAAATTTTTAAAAATTAAACTTAAAGTCTGTGGCACAAAGGAGTGTCGACAAAGAATGGCTATTTCTACCTTGAGACACTGCCTCCCTCTTCCCTTCCTCACCAGAGACCACCTCCCAGCCCCCGATTCCAGCCCACAGATTTGGAAGGGGATGGACAAGAACCTATTTTCTCTACAAACGGAAGAAAGAATCGGGTGGAGGCAGTGGTGACTGGGCTGGGACCCCGGAGACGAGGTTCAGGACTCCGGGCGCCCATCGCCCTCCTGCGGGTCTCACCTGGTACCCGGCCCTGCTTGGGTCTGCATCCTGAGCCGGCCGAGGCCGCAGCATCTCTCCGGGGCAGCGGAAGGACCCCAGACTCCCCGAGGAGACTCCTTCCTCCCAGGAGAGGACTAATTTTACAGGAATAAAAATAGGGTAGTTATTCCGGAAAAGGGCTCAAAAATCTCTTGTCTGAAGGAAGTGGAAGAGGAAGAAGTCTGGCAGAGGGACAAACAGAAATTCAGACAGAAGGATGGCGAGCGGGCCAGAAAGCAGAACCAAAAACGGAATCCTTGATTCTGTGCGCTGCGTTCTTTCAAAGCGGGGTGGGGGGCACATGGCTTGCCACAGCGCCCTCTATTGTCTGTCTCAGTCCTAGCACTTTATTTTTACTACTACTTTGTTTCCTACCCTAGCATATCAGCTTAGTGAGGGTCTCTTATTATTAGGGGAATAATGATAATAATAACTGCCACTTAATGAGAACTTACTATGTACCAAACCCTTATCGTGCATTAGCTCGGCTACCCTTCATCATCCCCAAGAAGACAAGAGGACCTTTCAATCCCCGTTTTATAGAGAAATGAACTGAGTGGGTCCTTGCTCCTTCCTTCCCCACCCCACCCAAGCACCACCACCTCTGCCAAAGCAAGGACTGCCTCCTGACTGTCCCCCTGCCTTGTTCAAGCCTTGTCTACCCAGCAGTCAGAGCCAACTTCTCGGAAAGGAAACTGATCCTGTCATTTTCCTGCTTAACCATCCTCTCCTGTGATGGTTTCCTCTTGCCACTTAGAATACATACTCACCCTCCTTATCATGTGTGGACCAGACTTCGCAGGCTCCGTCCACCCCATCTCCTACCATCTCCACCGTCCCCGGCTTCCTTTCTGCTCCCTGAACACAGCTCGCATGCTCCAGCCTGCGAGCTTTGTGTCTGCTGTTGCTCTCCCTCTGGGACCCGCGCCACACACTTGCCCCTGATGTTGCCTGCTTTTCTCTTCGCATGGTAAAAGATGGCCACGTCGCAGCCCGAAGTTTACATAAACCCTGAAGAGTGCATGGAGGTCTCTGGGTCGCAATTCCCAATCCGGGGAGGGAAAGTCTGATATACTTGACGTAAATCAAAAGTAAATTCTTGGCCCCATCAACCATGTTCTTACTGCAGGTTGTTCTGGTACGAACATGGTTCCCGGTGCATCTTACTGTCTTTCCTCTTCATCCCACCACCAACTGCCATTCCACGAGTTACCTACAGCAGAGACACTCTGTAAACTGCAAATCACTAAATAAATGTTAATGCAGTGGCTGTGGCTGTGTAAGATTTATAACTATTGGATTGCAAAATTGGACAAGGGAGAGAGCATTTTACATGCCACAGATGCAGGCAAAGAAAGAGCATCAAGGAAGAGTATCGTTTTAGTTCATTTAGCAAAAGAATTAGCCAATGTCTTTGCTACTCCGAATTTTCACAGATAATTTGAGTTTGCTGTTGGTTTGTTAGCTTTTTTACTCATTTGGCTGGTTTACCTAGACAAAGCCGCCGGCAAAATGTTTTCTTCACCTTCTGACATATTCCCTGACCTGCACCAAATTTCTGGTACCTCCTGATTGATGAAAGCTTGCTCTAAAGATCACAGCTCTTTCATTTGCCAGCAGTGGTAACCCAGTCTGATTGTCTTAAAAGATAACGGGAATTTATTGGGAGGATGCTGGGCAGGACGGGGCTCAGCCTCAGAAGGAGATGGAAACGCAGCACTGGAGGGAACCCAGGAGGCAGTGCCCTCTCCCCCTCTCTCATTTTGGCTTCTCTCTGAGGCTGCTGGTTCCTTCTCACACCACGTCCCAGCTTTCTGCCTTTCTGCTTTCCAGGACAGGTGGCGGAAAATGGCTGGCCACAGCAAGAACTGATGGGGCTGACAGATCTTTGCTGTTGCTCTGTCTCTTTCCCTCTCTCTATCTGTACTTTTCTGAGTAATTCCTAGGTCAGTTATTCAGTGTCCCACCAGCCACAGTTTTAATCACATTGGGGAGATACTTTCACGCAGGATTGTAGAATTTACCCATAGATATCACCTCCGGAGAAGACAGCGGTGAGTACGAATATGACCATGGACAGAAGAAGGAAGCCTTTGCTGTGGGTTGCTAACCCTTGGTCCTACTAGCTAGGATGTCTTCCTCCTCCAAGAGAGGCCCAAACGGAGGAGTAAGTGTTGAGTGTTGCGGCATAGATTTTGAGTCAGGAATTTGTTTCTTCTTCTTTATTAGGAAAAAGTGTTCAGTAATGGCAAAAAAAGAAAAAAAAAAAAAGAAAAAGAATGGGTATAAATTATTCTAAGGAGCCTGTATTAGGAATTCTTTCATTTGCAAGTAACAGAACATCCAGCTTGACCCTGCAGGGCATTTTGACTTGCTTAATAGGATATTTCAAGATGGGCTTGGTAGCTCATCGATGCCGTCAAGGACTTAGGTTCTTTCTGTCTGCTTTGCCATCCATAGCATGTTGGCTTTTTGTCTTCATGGTTGCAAGATGGCTGCCACATCTCCAGACATCACATCCATGTTAAGGTGGTAAAGAAAGATAAAGGACAAAGCCAGCAGAATTTGGCATTATGGCCACCCTTTGCTGTCAGGAAGGCTGGGAAGGTGAGGATCTGGTTTTCTAGCTTCTAGAACGGGATTAGGAATGAACAGTAGGTGGTCCAGCCAACAGTGTCTGCTTAGCTCTTCTTCAATAGCAAGTAATAGGAATGTTCGTAAAGGAGGGGTGACTATACTAAACCAGTTCTGCCCTGAGCCCTCTTTTCACTCCCCCACCCCAGCTCCTGGAGCAGGTGGGGAATCCTAGGCTGGAGCAGGCAAGGCTCCCTGGTCTCAGGTCCTCCCACACTGACTGTGCTTTCCTCGGAGGTCGCTCTGTCCAGGACACGCCGGGAACAGAACCTCCACATCCACCGCCACCTGCATTGCTCCTTCCGTTCCTTCCTGCGGGATCTTTAAGAAGTCTAGGGTGGTGAACATAACGCAGGAGAGTAAAACAGGCTCGGGACCGTTCAGGAGCATCTGTGCCTAATGAAACAGAAGCGGGGACGACGTGGATGAACCTGATCTTAAAATGTGTCTCCAGACCCACAGACCACTCACGGGGGTCCCCGCAGGAGAAACCAACTTACCAACTTGTCATAATCATAATAAATCTCCATTGCTGATCAGACTGTCATATATCAAAAATCATATCTTTTGGCCTAGTCATTTTATTTTTAGGAATTTACATTAAGAAAATATAACATCTGTGCACAGAGTTACAACAAGGATGATGATGGTGGTGATGATAATGAAGCCACATTGAGCAGTTGTTTTCTAGAGGCGGGTCTTTCTGTATGCTTTATGTGGATTAACCCATTTAATCCTTTCAGTAGCCCAGTGAGGTAGGAACTATCATAGCCCCATTTTACAGATGAGGAAAATGAGCCCCAGAGAGTCCAAATGTCTTCTCCTACGTCATACAGCTAGGAAGTGGTGGGGCTGGAAGTCCATCCCGGGGAGTCTGACCCCAGAGTCCACGCAGTCAACCACTGTGTTTTTACGATGATCCTGATGAAAGTCTTCTCAGCACTGTTTAAAATATAAAACAAACCAACAAAAAGAGGATGTCCAACAATAAGGGGTCGGTTGAATAAATTACGGAGCATCCATTGAATGGAATACTGAGCAACTGTAAATGATGTAAAATAATTCACATAATGACATGAAAAAATGTTCACAATATGTTGTAAGTGGAAAAGACATTTGAACAGAATATAAAGGATCTAATCCCATTTTAGTAAAAATGTATGCGCGTGCATGTGTGTATAAATTAAAGCAACCACACGAAGACCCTGGCAGTAGTTATTTCTAGGTGATGAGAATAGAAGTCTTTTTTTTCTTATTGCTTTTCTGTATTTTCCAAACTTTCTACAAAATTGCATTCATCATTGAGAAATGAAAGTTATTATTTTGAAATGTATTAGAGGATAGCTGTTCTTTATCCGTATGCTTTCTCTTGGGTCAAATTCTTTTTTTCTTTTTAGGAAGATTAGCCCTGAGCTAACTGCTGCCAATCCTCCTCTTTTTGCTGAGGAAGACTGGCCCTGAGCTAACATCCGTGCCCATCTTCCTCTACTTTCTATGTGGAACACCTACCACAGCATGGCTTGCCACGCGGTGCCATGTCTGCACCAGAGATCCGAAACAGTGAACCCCAGGCCACTGAAGCGGAACATGCACACTTGACGGCTGCGCCACTGGGCCGGGCCCTTGGGTCAAATTCTTAACAGAAAACCACTGATCATACAATTTTTATCGTTGCTACGACTGGTGATGATAATCTAGCCCCAGGACTAACTGGCAGTGTGGTCACAGACAAACCTTCTCACCCACTGCGCCCTCTGATTCCACGTGTGCAAGACAAATGGATTGGAGCAGTGATTCTCAACCTGAGGTGGTACCTCCCCCTGGGGGGCATTTTGGAAATGTGGGGAGGAGGCTTAGAAGTCACCACAAATAGAGGATGCTGCTGGCTTTTAATTCAAGGGGGAAAGCCAGGTTGGTAGGTCCCCTTCCACACGATAAACATCCTGTTTCCCGGGACGCCCACCATCCAAGACCCAAGCAGACACGCCAGCAGGTGAAAACCTGTTCTAGTGATCTGAGCCGAGAACCAAACTCCATCTGACAAGTAAGCACCTGGTATCTTTGTGTGATTTGCGCACGCACTGAAGTTTCCAGGGACGCAGCTGCCATGTAGGTCGTGAGGCGAGCAGCATGATTGGATCCCCAGTTCTCCCAAGAGCTATTCACTGTTTCAGAAAATCAAAGCCGCTCAGGGTGTTTGGGTCGTCACTACCACACTCCTGTGTCGCTCTGCTCTTGCAGCTGATGCCTTTGGGATGTTTCTTCTAGAAGCCGTCCCCGACTTCATTACTTCTCTCTTATCATAAAGTTCTCTTGTTTGATCCCTCCTTTCTCGTGGAGCTGGGGCAGTACACTGTCTGGTTCTCTATATTAGTTGTGCAGGCAATGCCCTCCCTCCAAAGAGCCACGTGACCCCCTCCGGGGCCACCCCCATCCTCCACCCTCCTGGACCCCTTCACCTGCTCTGTATGTTTCCTTTTTGCCATGGCAAGTATCACCTTCTAACAAACTACACAACTCATTCTTTTATATTTATTGTGTGTCTCCCACTAAAATGAAAGCCCCTGAGCGCAGGCATCCCGGTCTGTCTGGGGTCACTGACGCATCCATGTGCCTGGACTCTCTGGGCCACCGCAGGGCTCAGTCGGTGACGCCGGTTGGTTGCATGAGTGGGTCTGTGAAGGTCATTTTAGGATCGTAAAGGGGACTGAAAACTCTGGGTCAGCTCCTGATGGCCTTTTCTCAGGACCCTCTTGAAATGTGGAAAATAACGGGGTCGGGGTGGGGGAATCTCTCTTTCTGGTACAAATTGCTCTGTGGTGTTTAAATGTGATGCTTCTTTATTTGGAGTAATGAGGGGCAAGGTTAAGGCAAATTGCAAAGTAATTCAGAAAAGGTCAGACACCTTTGGACGGGGAAAGGCCCAGCCCCCTTTTAGTTGTCCAGGCTCTTGGCTGCCAGCATAGGGCCCCCTCTCAACAGTTCGTTCCCTGCTGGAGAGAGCTCAGCTGCTGTTTGAAAGACATGAGAGTTTGCGGTCCTGCCTCCACACACATGCATATGGGCGTGTCCCTTCCCACAGGGCTCAGAAACGGACCACTGGCCCATCTGGAAAGCTCTTCCTGCCTCCCAATTCCTACATCAACGCAGCCCTAAACCAGCCCTTCTTCTCACAAAGCACTGACCATGTCCCCATCTCCCTGGGATGAGCCAGTTTTAATCCCCATCCAGCCAAGAGCCGAATCCTAACAGAGGCCACGATAGGTATTCCCCTGGGGCTGCTCACAAGCCTAAA
The DNA here is from genome assembly GCF_041296265.1 of Equus caballus. Classification (NCBI taxonomy): domain Eukaryota; kingdom Metazoa; phylum Chordata; class Mammalia; order Perissodactyla; family Equidae; genus Equus; species Equus caballus. The sequence goes on along the minus strand of NC_091696.1, from coordinate 39,199,333 downwards.
AACCAGCCACTAGAGATCCCCAAGGCCCGGTGGCCCCTTCTGTGTTCTGTGACCCAGGAGGGAAAACCGCTGTGTCAGCTCTTTTTTGCACACACCACCGAACTGTGGAGCACAGGACAATTGCTACATGAAATGTTCATTACAAACCCCTGTACATACATTTGTGTGTGTGTATCAGTGCGTCAAGGTGCAAAGCCCTTTTTCTTGGGAAGGACTGTCTTATTCCGATGCTTTAGCCTTCTTTTTCATGTTAAAATGTCCTATTTGCTGCGGAGAGAGGTGGATAAGAGTGTGGGCTCTGTAGCCAGACAGGCTGGGTTGACAGCTCTGCCACTCACTAGCTGTGTGATCTGGGGTGAGTTGCTAAACCTCTCTGTGCTCCTATCTTTCCATCTATCAAATGAATCTAATAATAGTATCTACCACCAACGCAGAGCTGGGACTAGAGAAAGGCAGGCAGGGCACAACATTGACGAAGTCACTCAGGGTTTGCCGAGTGCCGGGTCAGCACCTGAGAGTGTCTCCCACCCTTCCCTTCCGCCTCCCCATCCCCAACCTAGTCCCAGTCCAGCTCTTAAGGTCGTTGGAGCAGCATAATCAGGTAAATCTTTGTAAAGCACTTAGAACAGTGCCTGGCCCATCGTAAGTGTATATAAATGTTTGTTAAATACATCGTTTTTTTCATTAAATGTGTTAGTAAATGGTAGCGTTGTCTTTTCTTCTCTTTATGTAATTTTGTCCTGTGTTGGCCTTGTAAAAAAAAACAAACAAAAAACCAGCTGGTGACCCTAAATTAGTTCCCAAAGTTTGTTGGAGAATTTTACCGCTTTGATTAGTTCCGGTTGCATCACCCCAGGGGGCACACGATGTCAGACCCCCCCCCCACTCTTGGTGATGTTGTTTGTCTGCCGCATTGAGGTGGTGAGTTTGGGAATTTTAAAGCACTAAGTCTGGAACATTTTGACTTGCTAACGTTCGGGTTATATCTGTAAATTATATTCCTTTTGTTCACATTTATCCTTCTTTAGGGTCCTTCCTTGGGGTCAAGATTTGGACCGATCAACTCTTTGCAATTTCAGGAAAAGTCAGCTCCTGGAGCAGTTTGTGACCATGAGCACGAGACAAACGGTGTCTGCACAGCAAAGAAACTGTGGGCACCTCATGAAAGAAGAGACCCAGGTCTGCGCCACCAAGGGGACAAAGCTTCTAACGTGACACAGCTTCTCCTGTTTACTGAAGCTGTTTGTCACTGAACCCAAACACAGGCTCATTTCCCCACCACGCAGGAGGGCCAGTCAAGAAAAAAGCTGAAACACCAGGCTGATGGCAAGGAAAGAAGTTTATTACGGAAAAGCAGCCAGACAAGGAGATGGGAGTTAGAACTCAGAGGTACCTCCTCGAAGGAAAAAGGTAGGGGTTGTTATCTGGGGTTTTAGGTAGGGGATGGGGAGCATGTGGCCGTGCTGGTTGGCGCCTTCCCACCTGCTTGTGTTTGGCCTTGAAGAGTGAATTTCTTTTCCCTTGACTGTCCGGACTTTTCTGGTTAGTTTTCATCTTCAGCCTGTGTTTGGCCTTGTGAGGCTGAATCTTGACGTCTGGACCTTGACTTCCTGGAAAGACGGCTCACTCATATACTCAGGAGAGACAGAAAGACCTGGTTAGTATTGAACAACGATTGATTGTGCTGCGTATGCACAGCTGCAGTTGGCAAAGCTTATCTCAAAGTTTTCACTCTAAGGAAGATTTTTTTAACGTCTTCACGCTTGGTTTCATATTCAGGAGGAAAGATGCAAATTCAGATTGTGGGACGTTCCTGCAAGGCTGCTGGCCTGGACATTTCAAAAATGCCAGTGTCTAGGGGCCAGCCTGGTGGTGTAGTGGTTAAGTTCGCAAGCTCCACTTCGGTGGCCTGGGGTTCACGGGTTCAGATCCTGGGTGTAGACCGTGTTACACACCACTCACCAAGCCATGCTGTGGCAGTGACCCACATACAGAATAGCGGAAGATTGGCACAGGTGTTAGCTGTTAGCTCAGCAACCATCTTCCTCAAGCAACGAGAGGAGGATTGGCGGCAGATGTTAGCTCAGGGCCAATCTTCCTCACACACACACACAAAAAGCCAATGTCTGGAACAATGAGAAAAAGAAAAAGATGGGACAAATGACAGATTAAAGGATTGAAGGAGAATAAAGAGGCATGAAACTAAATGGAATTCATGATCCTTGATTGGATTCTGGCCTCGGTTCCTCCCCGTCTGGGCCTCTCCACAGGGCGGCTTGAGCATCCTCACAACATGGCGGCTGGCTTTTCCCAGGGCAGGTGATTCAAGGGAGAAGGCAAAAGGCAGAAGCAGCAGTGTCTTTTATGACCCAGCCATGGGGGTCACATACTGTCATTTCCACAATATCCCATGGGTTACACAGATGGGCCCTGTTCAGTGAGGGAGGAGAATTCACAGGGGCATGACGACCATTGGGTGAAGCTCCTTGACAGCCATCTTGGAGGCCAGTTATCACAGTACCTGCCTCACAGGGCTGTTGTGGGAATTAAATGCATGAATATATGGAATGGATTCCAGACAATCCTTGGTATACAGTAAACGCTCATAAATGTTAGATTTTGTTATTATTGGCCCACAGCGTGGCAGCTTCACTTTCTTCAGCCACATATCACTGTCACAATTTTTAAGGTAACAATCTTCCCCTCTTTAATCTAGGATTCCGCTCAGAACCACCTGTGGAGTTTTCAGTTTAATATCACCTTTTGAAGCAATTTTAAATGGTTTTTGAACTTATGAAAATAAGAATGCTTGTTCAACTTTATAGAAATATGTACAACATGTGCCTGTTTCCAATGACACAGAAACACGAATAAAAAGTACCAACCCTCTTCCTGCTCCAACCTGTTGTCTTCCCTGGGAGGAACCACTTCTAAGTTTATATTCTTCTGATCACTTCATCCTAATTTATAGACGTGTTACATTAATATTAAGTAACCAGGATTCTCGCGTATATATGGGTCAGTGATGTAGAAATTGGTCAAACAGTTTGTCTTGGGGGTCACGCGTGTTATGTTGACGCATTTAGATGGCAGCCTCCAGTCCCACCCCCTCCCCGTGGCCTGACCGCTGAGAGATTTTTTCTAAGCATTAGGGCGGTGTTTTCATAATTTGTGACTCCACGTGCGGTGGATTAATGAAATTGTAACATAGTTTGAGCCAAATAGGCCCGTTGGCTTGACTCCATTTCAAGTCTGCAGTGCGATCTTGGGGAAAGTGTGCGAGCTCTGAAGTCAAGACAAGCCTGGACTCGGAGGCTGGCTCTGATGCTCCCTGGTGGGGTGACCTTGGGCAAGTTTTGCTTTTCTTTGTTCATACTAATCTCTCTCCCTCAGTCTCTATGTTTGCAAAGCCAACTCATGAGGGTGTTAAATGAGGTCCTACATGATGTCAAGGGCCAGGCAGGCTCCTAGCCAGAGGGACTTGGTCTGGATTAACTCCCTTCTGGGCGCTGCACCTTGCGGACAGACGGCGGGACTGCCCACAAGGAGGCGCAGGTGAGCAGGCCCGAGCGGATTTCAGCCCATCGGCTGAGCACAATCTCAGGGGCCACCTTTGCTTTCATTGCAAGCATCCTTGAGTGGGTAAACAGCATCCTGCCAGGAGATAGCAGAGTGAAGTTGTGTTTGGAGGTAATGAGTGCTCCAGGGGGTGGCAACCGCTCGCCGCTGCCTCTGGGGAGCCTGCCTTCTGGTTGCTATGGAAGTTTCACACTACTCTCTTCAGTCAAATCCCTTTTGTGCCCCAGAGCCGTAGTTTCACCACCTTTACCATACATGGTGTCACACTTTCCAGTCCCTCCCCATCCGGTTGCCTGAAGAAATCTGGGCAGAGCTGAGGGCCACTCCAAAAATTGCGTGAATGAACACGAAGTAGCAGGCTTATATTTTTAAAAATTTTTTTTTAAACCAGCTAATCACGACATTCCAGATCTCATCTCATTCGACCCTCAGGACAGCCCTATGCGATAGCTACTATTATTATCCCTGTTTGATGACTGGGAAAATGGAGACACAGAGAGGGCTAGCAACTTTCCCAAAGTCGCACAGCTAGGGAGTGACAGAGGTACGTTTCAAAGTCTTGTCTGTCCAGACTCCACAGCTTGCGTGTCTAACCTCTGCACACGGAACCTTCCTGCTTGAGATGAAGAAGCCCGGGCTTGGAGTCGGAAGACGTGTCTGAGTCACAGTTCTTTTACCACCGTGTAAATTGGTCCTGGGCAAATCCCCTGGTTTTGCCTGTTTCTCCACCAAAAATGGGGTCTGGGGAGAGCGTAATTCTTCACTAGGTGTCAAACGTGATAATGGGCGTGAAGGTACTTTGCAAACTGTAAAGCGAGGTACACGCACGTAAGGGGCAGGCTGACAAAGTTGGACATGATGATGGAGGGGACAATTAGTTGCGGGCTGTAGGGTCCTCACTGAATTTGCCGGTTGGTTTACTTCCTTCTCCTGTCTTACCCTTAGCCCCAGTGGCTGCATTCATTCAACAGACATTGAGTACCTACTGTGTGCCAGGCACTGTTCTGGGTGCTGGGGATTCAACAGTCAGAGAACAGAGCAGACAGAGGTCCCTGCCTCAGAGCTTACATTCTAGTGGAAGGAGGCAGACAAGACACACGTGCACCCATAATGGGTCGGGTGGGGATGACCGCTTTAGGGGAAAATAAGAGGAAAGAGCAGGGAGAAACCCAGGCTGGGGGCAAGAGGTAGATGTCCCTAGAGAGATGAAGAAGACGGACACTTGATCTGTCCCGAGAGAGAGGAGGGAGCGAATGATGGCGATTTCTGAGGGGATGTTCCAGGCAGAGAGAAGGGCGAGAGCAGCAGCCCTGAGGCAGGACTGTGTGGGAGCGCTCCAGCACCAGAAAGGCCAGCGTGGCGGAGCTCAGTGAGTGAAGAGGGGAGCAGGGGGGATGAGGGCAGACAGGTGGCCTCATAGGCCATGGTGGGGACTTTGGATTTTAACTCTGGGTCAGGTGGGACCACTGAAGGGACTCGAGCTGAGAAGGGGCAGGACCTGACCGTGCCTGTAGCAGCATCACCCTGACTGCTGGCTGGAGAACACATGATGGAGGGACAAGGATGGCTGCAGGGAGACCGTGAGGAGGCCAGTGCGGCAATCTAGGGATGCGGGCGCCCTGGACCAGGGAGGTGGCAGCGGACACAGTCAGAAGGGGTCAGATTGTGGACATAACTTAAAGATCCGACCAGCAGGACTTGCTGACAAAGCAGATGTGAGGAGTAAAAATAAGGGAGACATCAATGATTTCTGTAAAGTTTCTGAGATGAGAAACCACCTGGATGGATGGCACTGCCACTTCCTGGGAGGGGAGATTGTGGGGAAAACAGGGCAGAGAAGGGACCCTCGGGGTCCATTTTAGCCTTGTTGGGTTTGGGAGGCACCTGATTTTACATGAGAAGGTGGCTCCTGCTTCTGCAAGGTCACATTGCAAAAGGGCATGCTTACAGAGATGGAAGGAGTTTGTGACTGCTGTGCAGCATATCACAGCATATAAAATGGTTAGCGCGGTCACTGGCATGTAATTAAATTTTGTTTTATTTAACAAGCGCTTATACAGCTCCTACTGAATGGTGTGGTGGGCCCTGTATATATATCATAACTCAGTGTATATGCTCCCTCGCTAGATCCTCAAGATGGCCCTGTGTGGTCGGTCCTCTTATTGTCCCCATTTTACAGATGAGGAAACCGAGGCGCAGAGGTTAAGGAACTTGCCCAGGATTATGAAGCCTGTAAGGATATAGCAGAGCTGGAGTTTGAACCCAAGTAGTCAGGTTCAGCATCCCTGCACTTGACATTGACGTTAATGAAGTAATTAACTAAGTGAATTAATTTTTGGTACATGTCGGCTGTTACTATCATCGTTATCATCCATTCTATTCACGAAGTGGGAAAGTTCGAGAGAATCGCACTATGTAAAATAAATTCAGACGCATCACGTGGCCTGTTGCCCTGGGATCTTTTCAGGGGCTGCCCTCCCTGCTCCTGTTTAACTCGAACTCTGAGGTGGGCCGAAGCATCGCTTCCTTAAAGAAGCCTTCCGGACACCCAGTAGCCCCCAATGGTAAATTCTCACAGTACCACCCACCCCTCCTTGGTTGCAGTAATTACAATTGCATTTACGTCATCATACAGTTTTTAAAATTGTGGTAAAACCCAGTAACATTAGGGGCCGGCCCCGTGGCCGAGTGGTTAAGTTCCTGGGCTTGCTTCAGTGGCCCAGGGTTTTGCTGGTTCAGATCCTGGGCACGGACGTGGCACCACTCATCAGGCCATGTTGAGGTGGCGTCCCACATGCCACAACTAGAAGGACCCACACTAAAAATATGCAACGATGTACTGGGGGGCTTTGGGGAAAAAAAGGAAAAATAAAATCTTAAAAAAAACCCAAAACCCAGTAACATTAAATTTACCATCTTAACCATTTTTAAGTGTATAGTTCGGTAGGCTTAAGTATATTCTCATTGTTGTGCAACAGATTTCTAGAACTTTTTTTTTTTTTTGAGGAAGATCAGCCCTGAGCTAATATCCACCACCAATCCTCCTCTTTTTGCTGAGGAAGATTGGCCCTGAGCTAACATCCGTGCCCATCTTTCTCTATTTTATATGTGGGATGCCTGCCACAGGCTGGCTTGATCAGCAGTGCATAGGTCTGAGTCCAGATCCGAACCAGTGAACCCCGGGCCGCCGAAGCAGAGTGTGCAAACTTAACCGCAATGCCACCAGGCTGGCCCCTCTGGAACTTTTTCATCTTGCAAAATTGAATCTCTGTATCCATTAAATACTAATTCTCTCCGTCCTCTCCCCTCAGCCCTTTCTACTTTCTGTCTCTACCATTTTGACTACGTTAGCTCTTCCCATCAGTGGAATGATACACTACTCACCCTTTTGTGACTGGCTTAATCACATAGCATAATGTCCTCAAGAGTCCCCAGTGTTGTAGCATGTATCAGAATTTCCTTCTTTTTTAAGGTTGCATAACGTTCCATTGTACGGATATACCACCTTTTCTTTACCCATTCATCAGTTGATGGACATTTGGGTTCCATCTACGTCTTGGCTGTTGTGAATAATGCTCCAATGAACATGGGGGTGCAAACGTCTCTTTGAGATCCTGCTTTGAATTCCTTTGTATGTATACCCAGAAACGAGATGGCTGGATCATATGGCATTTCTGTTTTTCATTTTTTAAGGACTGTCCATATTGTTTTGCACAGTGGCTGCACCACTTTACATTCTCACCAACGGTGTGTGAGGGTTTCAATTTCTCCACATCCTCACCCACACCTGTTATTTTCTGCTTTGTTGCTAGTGGCCATCCTAATGGACGCGACACGATATCTCATTGTGGTTTCGATCTGCATTTCTCCTGTGGTTAGTGATGCTGAGCATCTTCTCATGGGCTTGTTGGCCATTTATATATCTTCTTTGGAGAAATGTCTGTTCAAGTCCTTTGCCCATTTTTAAACCTGGCTATTTGTTTTGTTGTTCTTAGTGTTGTTGAGTTGTAGGAGTTCTTTGTATATTCTGGATATTTACTCTTTATTAGATATATGATTTGCAAATATTTTTCCCCATTCCTTAGGTTGCCTTTTCTGTCATTGTGCATTTTATTCAACAGACGTCTGTCACCTGACCTGTCAGCTCTGAGGCTACGGGCAGTATCTCTTTTGCTCACTACTCTATCCTCCAGTGTCTAGCTGTTGGAGGAGGAGGTCATCGAGAGGATGTGACCACCACTTGACCCGCGTGCTGGGGGCAATCAGAGGCTCCTCACCCCCTCCCCTGTCCTTGGAATATACGCTCTGTCCACTGTTCCCACAGGGGGAGCCGGTTTCAAGAACGCAAACTTGAGAGAGAATGCGTTGTTGAGACCATCTGGATGGTATATGAGACTGCCTCCTATTAAAGCGTCTATATCAACCTTGGAGACTCCAGCAGGCTGTGGCCACCTGGGACATGTCAGTTCCCTTGCTTGTTAGACCTGCCACCTACCAACCTGGAGTCCTGCCTCTTTCTTCAGTCTCTCTTTGCCCTCCAGGTACCAGGGGCCAACTTCAGATTTTATCCTGGAAGTTCCCGAGTTTGAGAACCAACACTAGCGCCTGGTGGGTCCTAGGTCTTCCCCAAATGTTTCCTGAAGGAAATAAGGAAGCGCTGAATAAATTCTAGAATGGACAACCGGGAGAGGTATTCCGGAACACCCCGTGGGTTCTTGCCCAAGGCCAGTGTTATCCAATAGAAGGATAATAGGAGACACACAGTTTTAAACTTTCTAGTAGCTGTACTTTCGGAAAGGAGAGGGGCCGGCTCCGTGGCCTAGTGGTTAAGTTCGCGTGCTCTGCTGCGTGCTCTGCCCAGGGTTCGGGTCCTGGGCGCTGACATGGCACCGCTCAACAGGCCACGTTGAGGCGGCATCCCACAACTAGAAGGACCTGCAACTAAGATATATAACTGTGTCGGGGGGGGGGGGGGGGTTGGGGAGATAAAGCAGAAAAAAAAAAAAGATTGGCAACAGTTGTTAGCCCAGGTGCTAATCTTTAAAAAAAAAAAAAGAAAAGGAGAAACGGGTGAAATTAATTTTAATAATATATTTTATTTAACAAACGATATCCAAAATATCATTTTAGCATGCTATCAATTTTAAACTTGTTAATGAGATTTTTTTAAAAATTCCCTTTCGGTCCTACGTCTTGAAAACATCTGTGTTCCTTGGAGCTACAATTTCAAGCGCTCGATAACCACCGGTGGCTGGTGGCCAGCGTTTTGGAGAGCCCAGCGGTAGCCCCTGCGCCCTCCGGGTCCCCTGAGCGCTGCAGCACCCACGCCGGCGCGCAGCATCTGGCGAGCGCTTGGTGAGGTCTGCTCGGTGGAAGGGGAGAGAGAATGCAGACTGGGGCCGTGAATAGTGGTCTCGGGTGCCAACAGGTGCACTAACCGAGCGCTCGCAGGAACTCGGCTCGATTCCAAGAAGAAAGCGATCTGCCCTCCGTGCAGGAAGTCCGGCTCCGGCGCCGGGACGCGCACCCTACCCGCTGCCCCAGGCCCGAGTGGCCGACGCGCCCCGCGGGCGAGCAGACAGGGCGGCGGCCGGAGCGCCAAGCACAGGGGACACGACAGCTGGAGGGAGGCGAGACCGGTTCGCCAGGCCCCGGGACCAGCGCAGGGACTGCCCCCCGCCAGGTATCCACCGAGACGCGGGGGCTTGGCGAGAGGGGATCGATGGAAAGAACGGGGCGCCCCAGGAGGGTCTGTCCCCAACGCGGGACTGCAGAGGGGTGGCCAGGCGTGGCAGCCGCGGCGGGGGGGGGGCGGGGGGGGGGCCGGGGGAGCGGGGAGCGAGCGGGAGTGGGATCGAGAAATGAGGGAGAACCCCTCCCGGGCGGGAATCCGGGCGTGTTGGGGGATCGAGGCGGTGGGTCCAGCTCGAGGCGGCCGCGCGCGGACCTCCCGTGTTAGGAAAGCTTCCGAGGGGTGCACCCTGCTCCCCGCCACCGCTGCAGGAAGGGAAAAATAATCGCACCCATTTATGGGCCGCTCGCTCAGCGGTGCCAGAGCGGGCGAGCTCTCCTGGCGCGGCGACCCGGGCCAGAGCGCGCGGGCTTCGGAATCGCACAGTTTCTGCGCTGTGCGCCTCTGGGCAGCTTACCCTCTCTGGACTCCGGTTTCCACCTCTGTAGAAAAAAAAAAAGGCTAAAAATAGGACGTCCCTCCCAGGATTTCTGCGAGCTTTCTGTGTGCTGGGGACCCAAGAACCTCTCCTAAATGTTAGATGTTGTTCCCCCCCGCCCCCGCCGTAATCTCCTGAGATAGGATCTCCTGATCTCCTGGTCCTATTTTACCCGTGTGATTCGGGCTCGGGGAGGTAACTTGCCCACAGCGATGAGATGGGAGCAGCAGGATTTGAACCCGGGAAGTCGAACGCCAGAGACTGGACGTTAATGCCCAATCCAGGTCCCACTATTTACTAGAAGGATGAAGGGGGAGTGGGGTAAACAGCTTCTGAGACTCCTTCTCCCTGTCTGTGAAGGGAGTACGGTAATAGTACCTTACCTGCGGGGTTATTGTGAGGATTAACTGAGCCAGCACACATAAGCACCTCCCTCCTAGAGTGTGCATTCCAAGAGAATGGAATTCTTTTCTTTTTCCTGTTCTGTTTGCAGCTGCATCCCCAGTGCATAGAAGATGCCCAAGAAATACTTGTCGAATGAATAAGGAACACATATTACTTTTTGTCCTTATAATAACCCCTGCTGGTCTGGTACTATTGATGACGAGACTGAGGTTCAGAGAGGTCAGATAATTTGTGAGAGGTTAGACAGGTGGTGGGCAGAGAAGTCAACATTTGAACCCGGGTCTATTTGATCGTGAAGTCTGTGTGGCCCTGACGTCCAGTCCAGGTTCCATCACCTCCGGGTGGGGGGAATGTGGCAAGTTATTTAACTCTTCCTGTGCCTCAGTTTTCCCATCCATAGAATGGGATAACAATGGTGCCTACCCCGTATGGTTTTCATCAGGATTAAATAAAGATAAAGCGCTCAGAACAGCATCTGGCGTTTAGCAGGCACTCAGTAAACGCTGGCTACTGGCGGCCCCTCCGAGAGTGGAGGGGATGGCGCAGCAGGCGCAACCACTCAGAAGAGGCGGAGGGAAGAGGGGGCTGCTGGGGAGGGGAAGGGGTGACCAAGGAGCTTTCCTGCCTTCTGTGTGCCTTCCACAGCACCTGGCCCCTGCTTGCTCTCTGGAACGTTCCTGAGAAGTGCCCCCGCTTGATGCAGCAGGAGGGGTGTACCCTGGTGTACAGGGAGGCTGTCCCAGGGCCCTGGTGCCCTGTCCTTATACAGAATGGGCACAGAGTCCCCTCCTTGCAGCAGGTGAAGCTGTGGGCAGAAGGATCTCAGGTGCTTGACAGTTACATACCAGTTATTCTAGCGAGGCCTGGGTTCAGCTAGCGTCTCTGAGTACCTCCCAGCCCAGGGACTCTGGCAAGTTGCTCTCTGAGCCTCAGTACCCCCGTCTGTAGAATGGGGACAAGAACAGGACCTCATCGTGTTGTTGACAGGGTGCTCTGCACTCGTATCTAGAAAAGGCAGCGATTATTGCTCGAGTTACTGAATGCTGGGTGCTCCTCTCTGCTCCTGGCCGGAGGGGCGGTCCCGTGCAGGTGAAACCCTCTCTCCAAGGAACATGAAGCCAAGTGCCCTGTCCTTGAGCCCCTTCTCATCCAGCGTCTCCTTCCAGGAGACTCTGCCTGTCGCATCCGTGGAGAGTTTGTGTTCTGGTGGGGCAAGTGCTGCCCTTGAGTGCTTGGGGCAGTCCCTGGGGACAGGAAAGCTGGCGTGTGACGGGAGGGGCCCTGTGCTCTCTGTTTAAGGAACTGCATCCTTTGACGTGGGCCCTCGGTGAGGGCGGGGATCCTGCCTTTGGCTGAATCAGAGTCGTTATCATTTGTTCTGCTTGCTCTGTTCCAGGCAGATCACTCATGTGCCCACTCTAGTGAGCTATGGAACCGGGGCTTCAGGGCCAGACTGCCCGGGTTCAAATCCTCCCTCTGCGACTTCCTGGCTGTGTAACCTTGGGCCAAGTTACTTAACCTCTTTTTGCTTCAAATGATGCATCTGTAAAATGAGGTGATCGTAACAGCATCTAACTCACAGGGCTGCTGTAAGGATCAAATATATAATCAACCCACATATGGTGATAAGAACAATGTAATGATAGTAATGATAAATGTTAGCCATTTATATGTGTTATAATTATCTCCATTTTCACCTGGGGAAACTGAGGCTCAGGGAGATGAATTAACAGCCCAATGGCACAGAGCGATTCCGTCTTCTCTAGCACCTGCCCATTTATTTCCATTTCCACTGCCACCATCTTAATTCAGCCCTTCCTCTTTCCATGCCCAGATCCCCTTGTCTGCCCCATCTAGATTATTTTTTAAATTTATGCCCTATGAAAATATTTGCATAGGAGGTGAGCAGCTCTCTGTGATTTCATCCCCTGGTGATAAGCGTTGTTTAGAGTTTCATGTATGTTCCTCTAGGTTTCTCTCCCTCCCCTGGATATGCTAATTAATATAGATCATTTTTATTTGTCTTTTTTTTGTAAAGATTGGCAGCTGAGCTAACATCTGTTGCCAATCTTTTTTTTCTTCTTCTCCCCAAAGCCCCCCAGTACATAGTTGTATATTCTAGTTGTAGGTCTTTCTGGCTGTGCTGTGTAGGACACTGCCTTAGCATGGCCTGAGGAGTGGTGCCATGTCCATGCCCAGGCTCCAAACTGGTGAAACCCCAGGCCACCAAAGTGGAGCACGCGAGCTTAACCACTTGGCCACGGAACCGGCCCCTTTGTCTTTAGCAAAGATGGGATCATACTATCCAAACTGTGTGCAATTCACAGCAGAAATTTTTCAAAATTTAATTTATTTTTTGAATATTACACTTCCACATGATATAAAATCCAAAGGATATCTAAGCAAGTACTGAAAAATCTCTCCCTCTATATCTCTCCCCAGCCACCCAGTTCCTCACTCCAGAAGCAAACACTCTTGCCAATTTATAGTCCAGCTGCGGACATAGCAAGCTATATATAATTATAGTTGGTAGGGCAGAATATGTGTGTCATAAGTCACAATTTGTAAAAATATGGTGTAGTTTCTAGAAGTGGCGAAACAGGGGGAGAAAAACTTTACGGGGAAATGCCAGGATGCCACTTCCCTCGACCATGCAATGGGTAGTCAGGAGATAGTCTCCTGAGACCATGGAACATTGTGTCATTCATAGCAGGTCCTCACCTGGGGCGATTTTGCCTCCAGGAGGACATTTGTCCATTCCTGGAGACATTTTTGGTTGTCACAGTTTGCAGGGGGTTGGTAATGGGGCGATATCCTACTGATGAGGATTTTTAGGCTGCTTAATTTTAAAATGGTTTATGATGAGGATTTTAGGCTGGTTACTTTTAAAACTGCAGATGAGAAGCAGGCTCTGAGGACTGGAATTTGCTTGCCCTTGGAGAGATATTTGCATTTGTGAAGGAAGGGGGGGTGACCTTGTAGGGACCTGAAATTGGCCACCCCAGGATGTGTCTCTTTGGCATCGGGACTGTTTGGGGCTGATTGCTTTTGATAACAGGGACAGGGAAGGAGGCTCTGGGGAATGGAACTTGCCCTTGTTGGGACACATTTACATTTGTAAGGTAAATCTCTATCTGTAAAAGGTGCCTCCCTCTCTGTACCAGGAAGAAGAAGGGAGATGACCTTATCCCTAGAAGCTCTTAATGGGGAAGGCAAGAACTTAAGTTGGTTGCTGTCTGGCAATCTCATGTAACTGATTTAGGATGGTGGCTTCTAACCTTTACTTAATCCGATTTGATTCTTGTCTAAAAGTCATGGGATCACCCAATGACCAGACCCCACCTACACTGATACCATTTTAACTTTTTTTCATGTTCTTTCCTTTGTTTTGTAAAGAGATGACTCACATACCCATGCCTTATAAAATTAGCCCTAACCCTCAACTTGGGGCAGCAGCAGCGGCTCTGCCTGCCCATGGGCCCTGTCCCCATGCCAGCGGGGGCAGCAGAAGCAGCAGCAGCAGCAGCAGGAGCTCTGACTGCCTGTGGGTCCTGTCCCCACGCACCAGCTCTGCCTGCCCATGGGCCCTGTCCCCATGCCAGTGGGGGCAGCAGCAGCAGCAGCAGCAGGAGCTCTGACTGCCCGTGGGTCCTGTCCCCATGCTATTCTATTCTCTAAATAAAAGAGCACTACTGCCAGATCTTAAGAGTCTAAGAAATCTTTCTATCGACTCCTTGGCTCACCAACCCCGCATCACTACTGGCGTCCAGTGGATGGAAGCCAGGGATGCTGTTAAACATCCTACAATACTCAGGACAGCCCCACCACCGAGAATTATCTGACGCAAATGTCCGTGGTGCTGCGGTTGAGAACCCTGACTTAGACCTACAAGAGTTGCCGATTTGTCCTTTTGCCTCGCGCTCCAGCTTGGCTCAACTCTGTACCAATTGGCAGGCGGGACCTCACAATCCAGGTGTTTGGTGAGTCTCACGCTGCCGGGTACCATCATTTCACCCCAGGAATAACAGTTCTGGGGCAAACAAAACCATCTTCCTCTCATTTTAAGACCTGACAAATAGAAATGGCAAGCAGTAGGATATATTGGAATATACGGGGAAGCCATTTGGTGTAAACCCAATTCAGCCTGACTTTGTTTTTCCGAAAGGGCCTGACATGGCCATTGAGCATGCATTGTATATCTGCTTTAAACATTTCCTGTGGCAAGAACAAATGCCCTTAAGATAAAGGTGCCACTTCCCCCCCACATTGGCATTTCCTTAAGGATAAGCATCTTTCCTCAGGCTAGGAACTGATTGCTGCGCTCACCTTTGACCACCCAGCTCACCTGTGACCACCCAGCTCACCTGTGGCCACCCAGCTCGAGACAGCAGACCTGCCACCCTGCTGTGTCCACCCAGACAGCAGACCTACCTGCCGTGTCCATCAATCACTGTGCCAACAGAGCAGTCTCGTGACTGTTGTAAAAAGGACATTTCAATCATATGTGAAACATCCTCTTTGGGGGTATATAACACTCTGTACACCCCACTTCTTCGGTGCCTTTTCTTCCTTCCAGAAGAAAGGCCCTGGGCCATGGTCCTCACATTTTAGCTCAGAATAAACTCACCCAAATTTTCATTTATAGATTGGTGATGGATTATTTTCGTTGACAGAACTTTCTTCTGATTGTCCAACTTATAAACCAAGTCTGTCTCTATGATGGGAAAAAATTCTGCCACTCCTTTGGAAAGCCACGATTTTGTGCTTATTAGGGGCGCTAATACATCAAAGGTTGGGAACAGTAACTGTGGGCCCCCAGTTACTCTTGGGAATTCCAGACATAGGATTTTCTTTTAGGTGATGCCCACCCAGATTCAAATGCCATAGAAACGGAACTGGTTTGTTCTGGCATTTGTAAAAATATGGAAATCTTACCATAGGCCTGGGTCATTTACTTCCTTCTTTCTTTCTGCATGAATAAAGAATGAATGAATTCCAGAGTTCACTGTGCCTGGAGGATTAGCATTCTAGCCACTGCCAGTTTCTCTCTGGGAATTTGGTCTTAGGTGGCTGGAAGTAACCTGAGCAGGAAATGGTCCAACATTTCTCAAAGGTTAACCCATTTAGCTCTTAGGAGGTAGGGTGTATCGTCCCCATTTTGCAGATGTGGGGGGCGGGGATTGAGGTTCAGAAGGGTAGAGTTGTAAAGTGCTGGAGTCAGGGTTCGCGTCAGTCAGCCTGCCTTGAAACGTGGGCTGATTCCATGCTGCCTGTCCTTCACCTCTGGCAGGGAAGCAGTTAAACCTGTAAGATCTGAATGTTGCCCCAGGGGCTGAATCTGCAGAACATGGTGGCCCGTGCCTGACGGTGTCTGGTGAAGCCTGGGGTTCTCCAGCAGGAAGAATGCTTTGTTGCAGAAAGGAAAAGATAGTTTCTTTCTGTGCCACCTCACTCTGGGCGGGGAGGATCCGGGAAATTAATCTTACTTACTTCCTTATAACTCTAAGAAATAAAATAACCTTTAGAAAGGACTTTGATCTTTTTATTGCACAGATGCTGAAAGAATATTGATGAGAGGGAGGTGCTGGGGTTCAGGAAGAAAGAAATGCACCGTTCAGCTCCAGACAGTGTGCTTCTTAGCAAACCCAGCATGCAGAGGCCGCGGTGCGGCCATCATGTCGCAGGTCAAGGACTGATCTGCGTTTAACCCGGCGAGACCTGGTTCTTCATTGGCTGGCGAGGGAAGAGATGATAACCAGAGTGGCATAAAACTGCCACGGAGCTGGTAACTATCTCCTTCCGGGGAGCCAGTGGCCAGTGGTACGACGGAGAGAGCAAGTCCAGGGCTGCGTGTAAGGCAGAAAAAGATGGGCTAAGAACCAAAGAGGGCCCACTGCCTTGGCAGAGTGGAGGGGACACCTGTGTGTTCCCGTAGGCCTGAGGGCAGGTGAGAGGCTGCTTTGGGGGAGGGCCAGGGGACACAGAAATGATGGGGAGCACTTGGGGATGCGTCGTGGGAGAAGGACAAAAACTGGGGCTGTCCTGTTGCGCGTTGCGGAATGCCAGATCCAGAACATGCACCATAAATATTGGTTGGAGGAAAGAATGACTGGGTAGGTGGGAGCAAGGGAGTGTGTTGTCTTAGCAAGCTTTAGAGCTGTCTGCTTGAGTGGGAACCTGGGCTTCCTGGGTCCTAACTAGGAGATGCTGGGGGAGTTTTTGTCACTTTCTGGCCTCAGTTTGCTTGTCTGCAGAATGGGTGGTATTCTAAGAGCTCCCACCTCCACGGATGCATATCAGCGCTAATAAGAGAATATGGTACACGTGAAGTCCTCAGGAAATGTCATCTCTAACCACTTCTCCTCTTCCTTCTCCTCTTCCTCTTCTTCCTCTGATGACAATGATGACGATGATAGTCAAAATTCAGATAGAAAGGCATGGGTTCAAATCCCATTCTGCCTCTGTTTAGCTGTGTGGCCTTGGGCAAATTACTTAGCCTCTCTAGGCCTCAATGTAATCATAAAGTGGGGATAATAGTACCTCTCCATAAGGTTATTTGAGGATTCAGCAGCTAATACATGTGAAGGGCACAGCACAGTGCCTGGCACTCAAGTAGCGCTCAATAAATGGTGCCGTCTTTATGCTTATTATTGTGGTTGTCGTTTGACTAGATTCCTCTGCTGTGGAGTGGGGAAGAGAGGCACAGTGGAGATGGGTGTCAAGGCAGTGGGGTTTATAGTCTTGTTTTGCCAGGAAGGGGCCTCTCCCAGGAGGCAGAGTCAGGTTCAAGGTATAAACAAACGTCTTTCTAAGTGTTTAGTGAATCACTCGATGGAACACATTCGCCATGAGTTCCCGGAATGGAGTGGTGGATTAGACTAAATTAGTGCTCAGATCATTTCCAGCTGCCGAAGGGTCAATGTTCCTGGAGATAAACCCCAGCTGATTTCCAGGAAGGACGCTCTTTATTCATAGGAGAAGAAAGAAGGGACTGATAAAGATTTCTGTATTGTTGCAAAGGCTGGGACAAACAGATTTCGTTTTCTGAGGCATTTGAATCTAGGTGGGTATCATTTAAAAGAAGAAAAGGAAGGCCTGTTTCTATAGTTCACAGGAAGAACTGGAGACCACCGTTACTGTGATGTTTGGTGTATTAGCGTCCCCCCCACCCCCGCAAATGCCAACTCGTGGCTTTCCAAAGGAGAGGTGGAATTCTCTCCTGTGGTGGAGACTTGACTTACAAATTGTGCGATCGCAGGGAAGGTCTTCAAATGAGAGGAGGTAGGTGGTGGGCTCCAGGCAGATGGCTCTATTTGCCCCCACGACTGTCATTTCTGGGGTGAGATGAGGGTACCTGGCAGCCTGTGACTCAAGGAAGAGCCAGACTGCGGGGGCCGGCCTGCCCGTCAGTGTGGAGTCCAGCCGAATTGGAGCAAAAGGATAACCAGTAATCCCTATCCTGTCTTTACTGCAAATGTTGATATTTTGTTCATCATGGATTTTTGCCTTATTTCCTGCTTTAAAAAATATTGCATTTGAGCCAACCCTGAGGGCTTGGTTTTTTTTTTTTTTTACTCTTTTTTTTTTTTTGAGGAAGATCAGCCCTGAGCTAACTACTGCCAATCCTCCTCTTTTTTCTGAGGAAGACTGGCCCTGAGCTCACATCCATGCCCATCTTCCTCTACTTTATACATGGGACACCTGCCACAGTATGGCTTGCCAAGCGGGGCCATGTCCACACCCGGGATCCGAACTGGCAAACCCCGGGCCGCTGAGAAGCGGAATGTGCACACTTAACTGCTGTGCCACCGGGCCGGCCCCAGGCCTGGTGTTTAAAGTTTGGTGCTCTCACACCTTCAGTTGCCCCTGGTTCTGTTCCAGGTCATGAAACCACACCACCCGTCTGTCAGTAGCCCTGCTGTGGTGGTGGCTCACACAGAAGAACTAGAAGGACTTACAACTAGAATGTAGAACCATGTACTGGGGCTTTGGGGAGAAAAAAAAAAAAAGGAAAAGACAAATACTGCATTAAAATATTATTTATCTTGATTACAGGAATTTTGGGGACCCTCTTAAATTTGCATCCCAGGCCTCCCTCCCTCACTCTACTCCTGGCCCTGCAGCAAATAGCACCGAATCTAGAAACTTCCCAAGCTTAACATCATACTTACCCAGCATGGGCAAAAAGATGGCCGAATTCAAGATGTGAGTGTTGAAGAAATGAGTTAAAAAAAAAGAGAGAGCGAGATTTGGCTTCTCCGAGAGGAAGGAGCACTTATGATACTATATTTCAAACTAAACGCCAGTCTTCTGCTTCAAAACCCCTGTGTCCAGGCTGCTGCTACCTACTTAGGGACACTGATCTGATTGTCCCAAGACCTGCACTACTCATTTCTTCGTATTTTTAAGTCCTTACTTAATTTTCATATGTTTTAATGGGATTTTCGGACATCATATATTTTATTTTCAAAAAGCCATAAGTAAGAGGTATGCACATGTCAAAAAATATTCCGAATGATACCAAAGGGTAGGCAGTGAAAGTTGCGTGCTTCCTTCCCCTCTGTCCTGCGCCAAATCCCACACTGCAGAGGCGACCACCCTTAACCATTGCTGGGTTTCGTTCTTTCACTGGTTACCATCAAAAGTCTAAATGATGTCTTGCTTTGTCCGATGTCCATAGTACGCATTGACTCTGTTATAGGAAAGCTCAAGAATTCAGCTCACTGACACTTCATTTCCTCTCCTTTCTCTCTTCCCCTTTCTCCCATGTGGTTCCTTCTCTTCCATTTTTCTTATTTATATTTTTTAATTTGCTCCCTTTTGCGGGTCTAAATTAGGGTTTCTCAACCTTGGCACTATTGACATATCGGGCTGGATAGTTCTTTGCTGTGGGGGCTGTCCTGTGCATTGTAGGATGTTTAGGAGCATCTCTGGCCTCCACCCACTAGAGGCCAGTAGCACCCACACACCCACACCCTAGTGTGGCAACCAAAAATTTGCCAGACTTTGCCAAAAATCCCCGGAGGCAAGTCCCCCCGAGTTGAGAACCACTGCTGATGGTATACTTACAGTTCCATGACCTTTGGACAGTATTTCCTGACTCCCCACATCACAAAATGAGGACATTAGCACCTTGACACTCTCCTTTAGTCAGGATCTTCTCTCATCCATTTCCCTACTTCTAGAAACTGTCGTATTTTTACAAGTCGTGGCTTATAAACATGTATCTTCTGTCGTATAAACTGTAATTATGTTTCTTTGTCTCTGGGTGGATTCTTAAATTGAAAACTAGTATACATGGCTACAAATTTACAGTTACGTGCATGTTAGGGAAGTTGGATCAGAGAAAAAGACACGCAATTTGCTAAATCTGAGCCATCAAGGAAACTGATCCCTAAATCCCGGTGTATTGAGTTGTTTTTCTCGTGGACTCCCTTAATTGCTCAATCAGGTCAGAGTTTAGTGATTTCATTTCCGGATCGTGACTTTCTTATTCAGCTTTTGGGAGATGGCCTGCAATTTCTATTTGTCTTTAATTTCTCTTGTTGACAGAGAAAACACACAGCCTTCACCCCATCTCTGAGGTCACCAGGCTCTGACTCATCCTCTGTGGGGCGGCAGAATTTGCACCAAATGCTTTTCAGGCCTGAGTACAGCTGTTGACCTGTGGTTTCTTTTTATGGCCTCTTGAAGGTCCTGCCGTCCTGCGTCTCCAATACCTTCTGTGTCTCCCTTCAGCTTATTCTCGAGCAATTTTTAACGGACAAGTGCGCGGGAAGTAAACTTTCTTCCACTTTGCGTATCTCCCCACGTCTCTATTTTTGTCCTCAAACTTGATTTTGTAGTTTGCCTGGGCACAGGATTTTCGGTTAAAAGTCATTTTTCCTCTGAATTTTGAAGGCACGACCCCACTGTTAATAGCATCCTTTGTTGCTGAGGACAGCCGTAAGTCTGACTTCCTCCTGTGTAGATTAAACGATTTTATTTCTGAACACTTCTAAGATTTCCTCTTTGCTGTTATAATCGAGAATCTTGTGAGGGAGTGTTTGAATGTGGGCGTTTCTCATTCATTTTTATCCACATTTGGTGGCCTGTTCAGTCTGAAGACCCTTGTCCTTTGTCAGCTCAGGTATTTTCTTTTATTGTTACCTTTGATATTTTCAGCTCCTGCATTTTCTTTGTTCTGGAACTTCTGTTTTATAGATATTGGACTTCCTGGGCCAGTTTTCTATATCTCTGAACTTTCCTAACGTATTTTTCATTAATTCTTTACTCTTCATTTTTGGGAGATTTTCTTGACTTTATCTTCTGACCCTCCTGTTAAATTTTAAAGAGTTAGGCATTTTTTTAACTTGCTTCTCTTTGTCCTCTGTTGTTGTTTTTTTTTTATGACAGCCGGTTCATATTTTCCTGTAACAGCCTGTTTATGGGTAGAAACTCTCTCAAATGTCTCTGAGGATAGTAAATTAAAAGTTCTTAAATTCTTTCTCCCAGATTACCTCTGTTTCAACAATGTTGCTTTTCTTTCCCGTTCTTTTGCGTCTTTGGTTTTCCTCTGATGCTTAGTGATCCTTGTTTAGCTGTTTTCTTTCTGGATGGAGGACTGGATTAATGGACAGCTGTGGTGGTTAACCCCGCTGGGGGTGGGTGCGTTTCCCCAGCAGACCCCATCCCTGAATGGCAGGGCTAACTGAGATGGCTGGCTACCAGGTGGGCAAGCCACATTAAATCTGAATTTAATCTGGGGTAGCAACTTTCTCCTTCAGGGCTTAATTCTCCCCAGAAAGTTTGAGCCCTGTGTTTAGAGAGAGGCTCTTTGTGTCTGCAAATCTAGAGAGTACAGTCCCCAAGACCCCTTTAGTTTCTGACACCCATCGCAAGTTCTGGGTCCCCAAGGCCCACCCTTAGGTTCATTAATCTCCAGAAGGACTCAGAGAAGTCACTGAAAGCTGTTATGCTCACAGTTATGGTTTATTACAGCTCAAGGATAGAGACTAAAATGAGCACATAGGGCGGAATCCAGGAAATTACCAAATGTGGGGCTTCCAATTGTCCTCTCTCCATGGAGTCATGGACAGCGTCACTCTCCCAGCATCGATGGTGACCATATGCACAGGTTATTGCCAACCAGGGTGCTCACCCAAGGCTTGGTGTCCAGAATCTTTACTTGGGCTCTGTCACATAGACAGAGTTGGCACCCACATGGCTGGTCTCAGTGTCCAGCCCCTCAGGAGGTCAGCTGATACTGCCTGACCCAGGTCCCCCCAAGCCCCCAAATCCCCTCATTTCTATCTGGCTGGCCCAGGGCCCCAGATAAACAAAGATACTTGTACTGAGCAGGACTTTCCAAGAGCTTGGAGACGACCTCCCAGGAGCCAAGGGCAAAGGCCAGACCTCTCTTTGGGTAAGATTAAATTCTTTAGTACACGGTGTCCATCCTGAAATCAACGGGCACCCTGTAGGTACCGGGGTGGAAGCAGCCTACTTGTTCTGCAACAAGATGAAATTCTCTAGTTCCTGCTTCACAGCCCCTCTGGCACTCCCTACCTGCCTGCCCCGAGCGGGGCACCTTCCTGCCGCTGAGCTGAGTGGAGCATTCCCCCTCTGCCCGTCTTTCCCTGGTAACTGGTTTGATCCACGGTTTCCTCCACCTGAGCTTTCCATCGATGAATTCATTCACTTCCTGTCTCCCGGAAATTCGTCATCACCTCTAGTCCAATGGTTGCCTCCCTCTTGCCTTCTTCTTTACGTTGTTATGGGTTTATTCCCTTTTCTGTGTCTTTTCTGGAGCTTCATTGGACTCCAGGAGGGAAGAAAGGTCAGCCCGTGGGCTCAGTCTGCCATCTTGAATCAGAATGCAATTTCTTTTGTTACTTACTAAACACAATATGATATTTAGCATTTTGTCCCTTCATCCTGAACCGCTTCAAGAAATTTGTTATGTGACCAATCAAGGACCAATCAGATTTGTCCTGTGGCTCAATGAAGGCACCCAGAACTTGGAGTTCTGTAGACCCAGCTTCTGGCCCTGGATATGGACAAGCCATTTAACTTCTGGCAAGTTACTTTATATCTTTGGAAACTGTAAAGCACAATGATGCCAATTGCAGAATCAGACTGCCTGGGTTTATATCCAGGCTCTACTCTTTACTGGCTGTGATTCCTGGCCAAGTTACTTAACCTCTCTGTGCCTCAGTATCCTCAGTGAAATAAGGATAATAATAGCGTCTATTCCTAAGGCTATGGTAAGGATTTAATGGGTTAACCCCTGTCAGGTTCTTATAACAGAACCTGGCACATACATATTAGTTGTTTTGTTATCATTGATTTGTGCTTCTATTTTCCGCTCCACAAATCTGGAACAACGGTACTTAAGTTGTGTTATATAATGTTTGTTTAAATAGGCATTATACACACTATTATATTGTAGGGATCTGAATTAGTCTGATTAAGAGCTAAGCTCCTGTTTCCAGAGGTGGATCTAGAAGGAGGTTCTTTTTCTTCTAAAAGAGGGAGACTTGACACAGACTCAGATTCAGAGTGTGGATGAAGCTCGACTCCGCTTGCTGCCCCCTCCTGTGTTTCTGAGACCCAGCGGTAGAAAGGGCAGGATTCCCTGGCCGCAGGGGGCATCCGGGTTTGTTCTTTTCCGCTGCTCCTGGCAGGATTCTGAGCACGTGGCCAGCGGGAAAGGAGGAGAGGAGGGTCTCCACGGCCTGCAGGCCTCCAGGAAGCAGAGTCCTTCCTTGGGCAGCAGAGGATCCCACTCCTTCGAGCAGGTCTGCGTGGATGCAGGAGCCGTGACGGGCACCTCGTGTTGTCTCTGGCTGTCCCGGGGAGGGATCCTCATTCTTCTGCGACAGGCTGGGGCCGTCCAGCCAGGCAAAAAGGCGCCAAACTGCCAAGGCACAAGTAACCGGTGAGGCCACTTTTTTGCTCCCACCTGTCCGCCTGCTCCTTGCGGCCTCCGTTAACTGGCTGACCTGCAGTGATTCTCAGACTTTGGCACATAGAAGAATCACCTGGGAAACGTGATAAAAAAGCAAATTTCCCGCCCGGTCTCACTCCAGACCCTCTCAGTCACTATTTCTGGGACTGGAACCTGGGCTAGGGTGGTTTTCCAGGACGAATGGGGTTCCCCAGATGTGGAACTTCCAATGTTAAAACCGAGAAAGTTCTGGGTAAACGAGGACCAGTCGATCACCTGATGATCCCTGGGCCCAGTCTCCAGCGAGCTCCCAAGTGACTCTCACGGGCGGCCGAGCTTCATCATCTCTGATGAACACTGATCAGCGAAGCTTCAAATGTTGGAGTTCCTTTAGGCTCCATCCTTTCCTAGACTCGCACTGTTCATATGGTAGCTCCATAGCCATTTGCGGCTGTTTACATTAAAATGAATTAAATTTAAATCAAATGAGAAATTCAGTTTCTCAGTGACACTGGCCACATTTTAAGTCCTGAGTAGACACATGTAGTGGCTGCCATATTGGACAGCGCAGGTACAGAACAATACCATCATCATGGAAAGTTCTGTTGGACAGTATTACCCTAGATGATCTCTAGATTAGGGTTTCTCAGCCTCGCCACTGTTGACGTTTTGGGCCAGACCATTCTTTCGTGTCGGGGGCTGTCCTGTATATGGGGACATATATTTAGCAGCATCCCTGGCCTCTACCTAATAGATGCCAATAGCACATCCCTCCCCACAAGTCGGGACCACCAAAAATGCCTCCAGATGTTGTGAAGTGTGCTGTCGGGGGGCGAAATTGCCCTGATTGAGAATCATTGCCCTACATCCATGGCTCCGACCAGTCTCTTTCTACAATAAAATAAAAGTCAACCACACGCCCTGCACGTCACACGGAGCATAGGCACCAGAACGCAAACACTGTCTTGAAATTCAATTGCGCCAGCCGGCTTTACATTCTTTTTTTTTTTAACAGATACCCTCCAGCTCTTTTTTTTTTTTTTTTTTTAAGATTGGCACCTAGGCTGTTGCCAATCTTCCTTTTTTTTTTTTTTTTTTTTAAGGATTGGCACTTGGGCTAACAACTGTTGCCAATCTTTTTTTTTTTTTTCTGCTTTATTTCCCAAACCCCACCCTGGGCCTGGTCCAGTGGTGTAGTGGTTAAGTCCGCATGCTCTACTCTAGCAGCCCAGGGTTCACAGGTTTGGATCCTGGGCATGGACCTAGCACTGCTCGTCAAGCCATGATGTGGCAGTGTCCCACATAAAACAGAGGAAGATTGGCACAGATGGTAGCTCAGGGCCAATCCTCCTCACCAAAAAAAAAAAAAGGCTCGCACTCATTTTCATTCCGTGTTATAAGAAGCATATTTGCTACCTCAGTACTAAATGCTAGACCATTCTCTGGATGGATTTTTGCCCTTCATGAGACTAAAATTCCTTTTCGTTTTCCAGCCTCTGACACTTCCTCATGTGCTTAACAAACTAAAAATCTTGTATTCTTTTTCATTGATAAAATATAATTACCTTTAAAAGAACAAGAACCCTTTAAATTTTCAAGACAATTTTTTAACCCTGAGGAAAGGAAATTACAAAACGGGTACATCTTCTTGTTCTTGGAAGGTGAAGGGAAAAAATAAAGAAAAAGAAGATGTACCCATTTTGCTCTGTTCATATTTCCCCTCCGATTCATAGCTTTGGTGTCTGTCTCTCGCATGCGCAGACCTTGTTTTTTGAGGGATCCAAGCGTGTGGCTGTCCGTGTGTCTGGGTCAGAGGTGGAAACGGTCTCTGAAATGCCCGTGGGCCACGTGCCAACAAGGGTTTCCTCCCGGGAGGGTTTTGTTCAATGAATGAGCGAAGGTTTTGCGCTCACTTTCTTTTAAGAGACTGTTTACATTGCTATTATTTCCTCGTTCTAAACGTTACACATTGCAGGTGGAGGATCCCAGATAAAGGATTTGTAACGGCCTCATTGATGACAACCAAAGTCATTGTTCAGGTACCCTCACAAGCCCAGAAAGAACAGGCAAGCCCTTGCAAACAAATAGAATGTCCGTTTCCACTGAAATGTGGGTGTGTTTGCGTGTTGGGTGGCCTGGTACCTGGGCAACCGCTCAGGAGGGGTGACCTTGATCCTTTGTGCTGGAATTTTCTTTCCAAGATCAGGTGCCTGAGAAAGGAATCGAAGTTTCCAGAACTGCAATTAGGAAAGCTTGGTTGAAATGAGATGCTTGGGGATGAGCCATTTCTCTTTTTTAGATTCTTTTTCCTTCCTTCCCTTCTAGGAACACTTAGAATTACAGACTGATATTTTGCATGTGTGTGTTGAGAGGAGGGAGGGAGTATGTAATTATATTATTGCATATCATTATTGTTTCCCAAAATTTGGTCATTTGAGTTCCACTTTCCTAATTTTTGCTCGTTTTCTTACCATGCATACTAACATTTGTCTGTTCTTTTTATGGAATAGATTTACTTTAACTGGAAACTTATGTCATTAATATAAATGGAAAGCGTACCGCTTGCTTGTAAATACAGGTGATTATATATTTATATATATATATACACACATGCAGGGAAAACCAAACCATGTTATGAAATTCTAGCTAGATTACGCCAAGTGAAAGAAACCAGTCTGAGAGGCCTACGTACTGTGCAATTCCATTTTCATGACATTTCGGAAAAGGCTAAATGATGGGGACGGAGACCAGGTCAGTGGTGGGCAAGGGGTGGGAGGCGGAGTTGATCTCAGAAGGAGTTTGGGGTGATGGACCCGTTCTGTGTCCTGATTGTGGGGGTGGTTGTGCACGTGTTCAAACTCATAGAACTATACACCAAAAGTATGTTACTGTGTGTTAAATTTACCAAATGAAATAGTTAAATTCTAGTCATAAGTTGTGGCCTCTCGAAGGTTCTGAGTTTGGAGCTTTGCTCCATCTTTGGTGAAAAAGAGACTACGGCAAATTCAGAGAGGTGTTGAAGACCTGTTAGTATCAATGGAGACTTGCCTAATTGTTAATTTGAGGTATCGAGTGGGAATTAAAAAGGAAGGAACTATTGCTGAGAGCTCCTTGGTTATTTTCCGTGAGGGGAATTGTCCTTTCAAGAATCCCTGAACTGATGGGAAACCGTCAGTTTATAAGAGGGATGTGTTTGTGCCAAAAACGGACACAGGCGTGAGAAGTTCTGGTCCGAGCGAACCCTCCCCGCGCCTCCTCCCTCCCCCGGAGTGGCCCAGCTGACCCCAGTGTAGGTTTTTCCCCTTCCAGTGGTGAAGGCGGCAGCCACCAAGGTGGGCTTCAGGCCACGGACGAGACAAATGAGAACTTTGTGGGACAGCATTCCTTCATTCAACAAATGTTCATTGTGTGCCTCCTACATTCCAGGCGTGGCGCGAGATGCTGGGGGTATAGTGAGCAAGATCAAATAACCCCTGCCCTCCCAAAGCTTTCAGTCCAGGGCAGGACAAACATTGAACAATAAGCACAAAAAGTTAATATATAATTACAACCTGGTAAGTCCTGTGGGAAAAAAGGCAGGACACTATGAAAGAGGCTCAAAGGGAACTATTTGGATGTGGAGGAATAAAGGAGGCTCCTCTGAGAAAGCAGCATTTAAGCTGATACCTTAAGGATGCGAAGTTAACCAGGCCAAGAGTGCGGGGAAAAGCATTGAAGGCAGAGGGAACAGTGTGTGCAAAGGCCAGGAAAACAGGCTCAGCAAACTGCACCCTGCAGTTCAAATGTAGCTTATGAACTCAGAAGGTTTTTTATTTTTTTAGTTGTTGAAAAAAACTAAAAGAAGAATAATAGTTCATGGCACGTGAAAATAATATGACATTCAAATTTCGGTGTCTGTGAATCGGGACACAGACACACCTGTTCAATTATATGTTATCCAGGGCTGCTTTCATGCTACAACGGCAGAGCTGAGTAGTTGCTACAGAGTCTGTATGGCCTGCAAAGCTTAAAATCCTTCCCGTCTGGTCCTTTACAGAAAAAGTGCATTGACCCCTGATTTATAGAATAGTGAACAAGGGGAGATGAGCAGAGGCCAGCTCATGGAGTACTTTTCAGATCTTAGTAAGGAGTTTAGATGTTATTCTAGATTCAACAGAAAGCCACTGAACAGAGTTTTGGTGGAGGTGGGGGAATTCTTGAGTCTTTTTTTTTTTTTTTTTTTTTGGTGAGGAAGATTGGCCCTGAGCTAACATCTGTTGCCAATCTTCCTGCTTTTGCTTGAGAAAGACTGACCCTGAACTAACATCTGTGCCAGTATTCCTCTATTTTGTATGGGGGACACTGCCACAGCATGGCCGCTGACAAATGGTGTGTAGGTGCACACCCGGGATCTGAACCTGCAAAACTGGGGTACTGAAGCAGAGTGCATGAACTTAACCGCTACACCACCAGGCGGGCCCGTAGTTGTTTTTTTTTTTTTTTAACTGTGCCCTATGGCCTAGTTTTTCTGGAGCCCCTGGGAAGTACTTTCTTCTAAGCCAGGGAATCTTCTTTGCTCTTGTCTACCCCTGGAATTTGCTTCTCCTTTGCTCCTTGGCACCCTGATCAGGAGGTCGGCTGAAAGTGTCACATTTCTCAGCTGTCTGTCAGGCACAGGTGGGTCGGAAATGTGTTTAGGGTGATGGTTTTTCAGTTTCCTTTTATTGCTGTGATGAATGTTATGTGCAACATTTCAATGACAATTTTATTGTACTTGTCCTGAGGCTTTGAGTAAACTGCACCGTTAGAAAACTCAATACTCTTTGACTGTAATTAATTTTGATTTATTTTAAAGCTTCCATAGCTTATTTAGGGTTTGGGAAAAAAAGCATTCACACAGTCAGCTTATTCCAGCTTTTTCTCTCCCATTTTCCCCAGACATGGTGCTTTAATATTTTATTCTTTTTGAAAACTGATTTTCATTTTGAAATGACTATAGTTTGGAAAAATTCTTGCCTCTTTTTTTTTTTGTCTTTATTATTCCTTTGTTAAAATTGTGATAAAATTTACATAACATTGAATTTACCATCTTAACCATTTTTAAGCACACAGTTCAGGAGTGTTAAGTACATTCACATTGTTGTGCAACCGATCTCCAGAACTTTTTCATCTTGCAAAACTGAAATTCTATACCCATTAAACAACCATTGACAAGTCCTTATTTCCTTCTCCTCCCAGCCCGTGGCAATCACTACTCTCCTTTCTATTTCTATGGGTTTGACCACTCCAGATAACTCGTTAACTGGAGTCATACAGTATTTATCTTTCTCTGTCTGGCATATTTCACTTAGCATCATATCCTCCCGGTTCATTCACGTTGTCGCATGTGCCAAAATTTTCTTCCTTTTTAAGGCTGAGTAATATTCTGCTGTATGGATGTAACGCATTGTGCTCATCCGTTCATCCATTGGACACTTGGGTTGCTTCCACCTTTTGGCTCTTGTGAATAATGCTGCTATGAAGACGGGTGTACATGTATCTCTTTGAGACTCTGCTTTCAATTTGGATATATACCTAGAAGTGGAATTGCTGAATCATAGGGTAATTCTATTTTTAATTTTTCAAGGAACTGCCATCCTGTTTTCCATAGCAGCTGCACCATTGTACCTTCCCACCAATAGTGCACAAGGGTTTCAATTTCTCCACATCCTCGCCAACACTTGTTATTGTCTGGGTTTTTTGCTAGCGGCCATCCTGATGGATACAATGTGATATCTCATTGTGGTTTTGATTTGCATTTCTCCTATGATTAGTGATGAGCATCTTTTCATGTGCTTCTTGGCCATTTGTGTATCTTCTTTGGAGAAATGTCTACTCAAGTCCTTTGCCCATTTCTAAATCTGGCTATTTGTCTTGTTGTTGAGTTGCAGTAGTTCTTTATATATTCTGGATATCAGCCCCTTATGAGATACATAATTTGAAAATCCCTTGTCCCATTGCATAGATGCCTTTTCATTCTTTTGATTGTGTCCTTTGATGCACAGAAGTTTTTCATTCTGATGTGGTCCAGTTTCTCTATTTTTACTCCTGCTGCCTGTGCGTTTGGTGTCACATCCGAGAAATCATCACCAAATACAATGTCATGAATCTTTTGCCCTGTTTTCTTCTAAAAGTTTTATAATTTGGGTCTTACTTTTAGGTCTTGGATCCTTTTTGAGTTAATTTCTGTGTCTGGTGTAAGGTGAGGGTTCAACTTCATTCTTCTGCGTGTGAATATCCAGTTTTCCCATCACCATTTGGTGAAAACACTGTCCTTTCCCCATTGCCTGGTTTTGGCCCCCCTGTCAAAATCACTTGATGCTATATGCAAAGGTTTACTTCTGGGCTCTCTGGTTTATTCCATTGGTCTGTGTGTCTGTCTTTATCCCAGTTCTTGCCTCCTTTTATTCAGCTTGTTTATTGTTTTCCTTTCTGCAAAGAAGCCTTCTTTTTAGTGGGATTACAGTTGTTTTTATTTTCTACATTTTTTTTTTTGTTAAGATTGGCGCCTGAGCTAACATCTTTTGCCAATCTTTTTTTTTCTTCTTCTTCTCCCCAAAGCCCCCCCTAGTACACAGTTGTATATTCTGGTTGTAGGTCCTTCTGGTTGTGCTATGTGGGACACCGCTTCAGCATGGCCTGATGAGCAGTGCTAGGCCCGGCCCCGGGTCGGAACCAGCGAAACCCTGGGCCACCGAAGTGGAGCATGCGAACTTCACCACTCGGCCATTGGGCTGGCTCTTATTTTCTACCTTTAATGGGTAAATAGAAAATAGAGATTTTTCTCTGCCCCTATTTCCCTTTTTGCCTGAGCAATCTTCATTGATTGTTCGAAATACCTAAGTAGTTAAATAAGTAAATTAAAAAGTGAGGAAGTCAGTCTATGTGGGAAGTGGTCCAGTGTAGTAAAGAAACTTGTCTTCAAATCCTTGTCCCTGCTTACTCTCTGTGAGAGCTCAGAGAAGATGTCAAGTCCTTCTCAACCTCCGTTTCCTCATCTGTAAAACGGGAGTGTGAAGAGTCCTCTGCTCCACATCAGGCGCAGAGCACGAGTATGCAGCACATGGTTCTGCTCGCTGCCTGCCTGGGAGTAGGTAGTCAAAGTTACTATGTTTCAGAAGTACATTTCTTGCTTTGTCCATTTCACTTCTTAACTTAGTTTTCATTTTCATGCAAAATGTCCTCTCCTTTCTCTTTAATGTCGAAGTCTCCCTCTGCTTTGCATCCTTTTTCTTTTTTTTTTTTTCCCACTATAAATTTTTCTTTACATCATTGACTTGCAGAGTTGGAAAAGCCCTTGTAGGTCTTCCCACATTAATATCAGTTTAACCGGGCCGTTCTCAAAAGCAGGGCTGGGGTGGTGGGAGTAGTGATTTTGTCCCCAGAGGACACTTGGCAAGGCCTGGGACATTTCTGGTTGTCACGACTTGGGGGAGATGCTACTGGCACCGAGTGGGTAGAGGCCAGAGAGGCCGCTGAACGTCCCGTGATGCACAGGACAGCCCCCACAACAAACAACTCTCTGTCAACAGTGCTGAGAAGGCGAAAACCCAGTTTAACTGAGGCTAATCTTGCCCTTCTTCTTTTTCTGAATGAGCTTTTTTCCCTTGCCTTTTTGCAAGCTGCATGGAGTACTGACTGGGGGTAATCCAGGGAAAAGGAAGAAAGACCAGTTTGGAGAATATGCTGGTTGTCCTTCTGGGGTGACCATGTGAAAATGAATAGTTACTTACCCGAAGCTGTTGTAAGTTAACACAACTACTTGGGGGGCGTTTCTAGTGAAATTGAAACACTTAAGGCAAGCCACCCAGCAAAACCACTTCCCTGTGTCTTCTTTGGATAAATTGTCACAAGTGGGCACAAGGAGACTCAGATGGGATGTAAAGCGATCATTTTAATAGTGAAAAATGGGAAATAGCCCAAATGTCCATCAGTGGGAGAAGGAATAAGTACAATGTGGTAAGGCCATATGATGGAACACTATACAGCCATGAAAATGAACCGGCCCCATGGCTGAGTGGGTGGGTTCACACCCTCTGCTTTGGCGGCCTAGGGTTTCGCTGGTTCGGATCCTGGGTGCGGACATGACACCGCTTATCAGGCCATGCTGAGGTGGCGTCCCACATGTCAACACTGGAGGGACCCACAACTAGAATATGCAGCTGTGTACTGGGGGGATTTGGGGAGAAAAAGCAGAAAAAAACAAAAAAAGATTGGCAACAGTTGTTAGCTCAGGTGCCAATCTTGAAAAAAAAATGAACAGACTTGTAGATTGATGTGTGAACTGCCAACATGAATAGATCTCAAAATCAGTCTTATGTTTAAAAAAAGGACAAGTTGCATGAAGTCTGTAGGGCATGATAAAGATAGACATAGATGTAACTTTTATGCGTGAAACCCTAGTACTGTCGCTTATTGATGCGCCCTCTGTGTGGTTTTGCTGGTTTCCTGGGGCTGCCGTAACAATGTAGCACAAACCGGCCAGCTTAAACAACCGAAATGTGTTGTCTCCCAGTTCTTGAGGCCGGAAGTCAGAAATCAAGGTGTCCGCAGGTTAATGGTCCAATGACAGTAGATCACAAAAGCTGTCGCTGCTTTTAATGACCTTGTTTAGCAAAATGAAATGTTTCTTCTCCGTGTCCCCCCCCCACAAAAAACAATTTAAAAAAATTTGTTTGGTCTATTTTTAATTAAATGGATAGAGGCTCATTGGAACTAGTTAAGAGTTTCTATGGAATCACTTTCATAATTTTGACTGTGGGTCTTCAATATGTATGTATCTTGTATCATTTATAGGATTGTAGCCAGCAAAAGCAATGTTGATTTTGTTGGGCTTCAAAGGTTGGCCCTGTCATGAGTTGGCATGACAAAGTTCACCCCTTTAGAAGATAAAATGTACAACTAAAATTAGAATTTGTGGCCTTGCTTTTTGCCTCTTATGGGGTGATGTCCTGCATTTGGTATTGATCAGGATTGCCATTTTACAAGGTCCTGGTTTCTCTTTCCTTTCTTGTCAGATAATAAATGGCCTCAATTAGCAAAATTAACCTTTGCACAGTCATGACTGTATGGCCATGATAGTCTAGGCTGAGCCTGGGGCGGGAAGATGGGAAAAGGAGATTAGAGCGAAGAGCCGTGCATAGCCGGCCATCTCCTGCTGGTATGTGTAGCTCTAAAGCATTCTTTCTGATACCCCGTCATGTTCCATTATGCAGGGGTGCTGTCACTGATTTGGTCAGTCCCCTGTTGATGTGGTTTTGGATTGCTTCCAGTTTTTTCTCGTTACACACGAAGCTTGGCCTGACAATCCTTCATGACTCTGTGTCCCTATGTTTTATGAGCCCACTTTGGCGTCTGCAGAACGGAACTGTGGGTGGCCTGCCATGGCTTATGTTGGTTTAAGTCTGGGAAAGCTAAGAGGCAGCAGAGGTCCAGATAAAAAGCCTGAATGTGACTTCTTCAAGATTCTAGCGTGTAATTTATCCCCTGAACTTTCTGGGATTGGCTGGATGACAAATGCAAGAGTGTTGCGACCGCCCGTTCAAACCAGGAGCCTTGCAAGATCAATTAGGGAGTCCCCGATGAACAGACGTAGCAGGTGTATAAATGCTTGGGAACGTGATTGAAAACCCTAGAAACAGTGAGGTGGGAAGCGCTCAATGGATGTTAAAAGGCGGACTCAGAATAGGTTCAATGGCCCTTATTGGAAGGGCGCTAGAGCAATAAAATTTGGAGGAAAAATAAAAAAGTATAGTATCCTGTCTGTGCTTTTTCCAAGGCACAAAGTAAAAGTATTCCTTTGAAAGGGCAGGATATTTGTTCCTCTGATAGTTTGTAGGAAACTATGGGTAAGATTTTCGGAAGACCACTCCCATTTTATTTGACAATCAATAAAAGACGATTTTCTTGTAGCTATTTCCTCCTTCCTCTTCTGTCCCCTCGTCCTGTCTGTGGGCTCAGCTTTGTGTTTGTTTAGGAATTTGTTCTAGTGGTTAGAGCGCCATTCTGGCCGGGACTGTGAAAGAGATGTGCAATACACAAATTCCTGTCGACTGACATCAGTAGAACAGAGAACTGTGCCAGACTGAAACTAATCATTGGCTGATCGCATATAACATCTATCTATCTATCTGTCTATCTATCTGTCTGTCTGTCTGCCTATCTATCTACTTATCTATCATTTACTTATCTACTTACCTACTTTATCTATCTGCTTATGTATTTATTCATCATCTACTTCTCTGTGTACCTACATATCTACCTATCTATCTGTGTGTGTTATATGAATGTACGTATAAATGAATTTGTCAGAGATTCTAAATAAAGACCAAAGTTCTGCTGCATCAAGAAACCAACTCAGCGGCCGGCCTGGTGGCACAGCGGTTAAGTGTGCACGTTCTGCTGCTGCAGCCCGGGGTTCGCTGGTTCAGACCCCGGGTGCAGACATGGCACCACTTGGCAAGCCATGCTGTGGTGGGTGTCCCACATATAAAGTAGAGGAAGATGGGCACGGATGTTAGCTCAGGGCCAGGCTTCCTCAGCAAAAAGAGGAGGATTGGCAGCAGACGTTAGCTCAGGGCTAATCTTCCTCAAAAAAAAAAAAAGAAAGAAACTCAAAATCTCAATGGCTTAACTTGTAAAAGTTTATTTCTTGCTCATGGAAAGCTATTGTGGGTTGGTGGGGGTGGGCTCTGCTGCATTTAGTCGTGCAGGAAGCCAGGCTGGTGGGTGGGTCGCCATCTGAAATGTCACTGGTTGCCACTGCAGGAGAAAGTGGAACTAGAAGGTTGTGTTTTGGCTCTCAAATGCTTTGGTGTGGAAGTGACACAGCCACTTACGCTCACAGTCCACTGGCCAGAAATGGCCATATGCCACTGCCTTCCTGCCAGGGGGCTGCTCATCTCCTCACAGGGACCTGCAGGGGGCTGCAGCATCTTCTCCCCACTCTGCTCCTGCAGCTCGGCCTGGAGTGGCTAGAGCTGCTGAGCTCTTGGCTGATGACCTTGGGCCCTGGCTTTACTATGTGGTTATCTGAGCCCTTTGGAAGGGTTCTCATAATACACTGTTTTTAGAAATTCATCCTGGGAGGAGCTGTCGCCCTCTTGGAAAACTGATGAACGTCCTCTCTTCATAGGTAGTGAGGACGCGATCACCTGTCATGAGTCCCTTTCAGTCTGGGCTCGCAAGGAGCTCACAGCACAATGTGGTTCTCAGAAGCCGCCCCTTATGTCAACCTAGGAATTTTGTAGAATTCCTCCTCCCTCTACTTTATTACAAACCATTTTCTACTTTTTTAATCATGTCCTGGTTGAGTGCAAGACTTTTATTGTCGACCAACCCCTATTTCTCTCTTGGAAGCTGCCAGGGTTTACATTACACATAAATAAAAATAGTGGTAAAAAATAGCTTCTGTTCAGTAAATGGTTCCTTGGTGCCAGCTGCATTCTGTGCCTTATCTTGTTCATTCCTTACAACAACCCTATGAGGTATTATTGTCCGTACTGGGTGGGTGAGGAAGTAGGCTCAGAGAGGTTCAGTGACTTGCCCAAGTCCACACAGCCAGCAGATGGAAACTAAACCCAGTTATACCTGATGCCAAGGGCTGGGTCCCTAACCATTTCCATTTTGTAGCATCACACAGGCGGACCATTCAATTCAGGTAATTTGTCCTGTCCTCACCCAGCTTTTGCTTTCATTAATTCAGATTTTCTGTGTTGTATATATAAGAAAAGTGGAAATGTTTGCGAGCCAGAACCATTCATTTCTTTTAGAACTAGTATCATGGCCCCTTAAGGAAATAGAAGGTTTTATGGTATGGGTGTCTGATTTAGGGGTTTTTCATTTTCCTTTTCTTTTTAAAATTAAGGAGTAATATATTTACAGAGATGTGAGGCATGGGTGGGTTCAGGTGCTTAAATGATGTCATCCACATTTGATCTCTTTCTCTTTGTCTCTTGGCTCTGTTCTCTTCCCACTTGACACCACTCTCAGGCAGGCCTCCTCCACTGGTGACCACGGGCAGCTTCAGGCTTATAACTTCCTAACTCCAAGTCCAGCAGAAAGAGAGAGCTTCTCTCTTCTCAACAGTTGTGACAAAACTCCCAGAATTGAATGTCGCTGGTTTTGACTGGGTTCTGTGTCCTGACCCAGTCACTGTGGCCAGAAAGAAAATAATTCTGACTGGGTCATATGTCTACACCTGGCCCATATGGACTGAGAATGGGGGTATTAACTCAAGGAAAAGTGTTACCACCAGAGAGAGAAATGGATGCTAGGCAGGGAGAAGATAAAGGAAAATGGATTTCCACCTTGCTGAGAAATATGGAATTGAGTTAGCAAAAATGAACATGCTGAGACTGCAGGTGAGGGCAGAAAGTTAATATTGGTGTTAGCTCTGATTTCTCAAGGAAAAGTCTAACCCTTTATGTTTGTCTAGAGATAAACTTGTAAACGTTGGCTGAACTTTACAAATGATCTACTTCCTTCTTTCAAAGGCGTCACCATTCATCTAATCCTGGCTTGAAACTATGGAGATATTTCTGTCTTTTATTTTCCTTACCTCTCACCCCGCCCATATCGGATCAGTCCACAAATCCTATTGATTCTTCCTTTTAGTTTTCTCCCCTATGTGTTATTTTACTTTTATTTTTATTTTTTTGGTGAGGAAGATTGTTCCCAAGCTACCATCTATGCTAATCTTCCTCTATTTTGTATGTGGGACACCACCACAGCATGGCTTCATGAGCCGAGTGTAGGTCCATGCCCGGGATCCAAACCTGCAAACCTGGGCTGCTAAAGCAGAGGGTGTGACCTTGACCTCTATGCCACCAGGCTGGCCCCCTCCTCTACTTATTATTTTTGTCGCTGTTCCTACTGACACTACACCAGCAGCTCCCAGGCTTACGTTCTATCACCATAGCAACCCTAGTGAAACAAGAGCTTATCTCTCCCAGTTAGTCTAGTCAAGGTCTTGGAAGACTGAATGGGTTTTGTGCCCCTTCCTGAACCAAACCCTGTGGCCAGGGGCATGGTGCACAGTGATTGGCCGGGCCTGGGTCATGTGACCATCCTTGGAGTCAGGAATGCAATCAGCCCTTCCTGAATCACCTGGACCAAGAGTGGGGGAGGGGCGGATGCCCGGAGGAAAATCAGGGCATTGGGGCCAAAAGAGGGACAAATGGGTAATAGGCAAGTAAAAACAACAGATATCCAGCACTCAGTGATCAAAACTCCATCGCTTCTGATTTGAAAGCATGTCCATGGATCAGAGCTCAGGGAACTCATAAAATCATCTTTTCAAAGTGGAAGGATGGTAGCAGCTGTCTCCTTACCCAAGTCCTCTAGTTGCCATCGACCTTTCTTCCTTTGTGCACTTATCCTAATTTATACTTTGAACCCCAGAACCGCTAGTGCAATCAAAGTGCTCAAAAGTCCTGTTCCTTCCAGTCTTTTGGTCCATGTCTCCCCTCCCTCCCAACTGAGGCATTGTATTGGTCAGGATGTAAGTTTGGCCACATGTATCAGAGACCCAAAAAACAGTGGTTTACATAAGATAAAGGTTTATTTCTTCCTGTATGTAAAAGTCTGAGCTGATATATTGGCACCTATCTGTGAAGTCATCAGCAACCCAGGCTTCTTCCATCTGTTGGGCGCCCTCCCTAGGGCGGGTGCTGCCTGGTGTGCACGCCCAAGATGGCGCCCCGTCGTTTCCACATTCTGGCTGGCTGGAAGTAACCTGGAAGTTGTATATATTGCTCTGCTCTGGTCCCGTTGACCACTCTTGGCCGCACCTAGGTGCATAGGAGGCTGGAAAACATTGTCTTTATTCTGGGCAGCTGTGTACCCAACCATGAAAGAAAGGAGGACAGGTACTGGAAGATAACCAGCAGCCTCTGCAGGGAAGAAAGGGAAAAAGTCTGACCTTTTCCTTCCTTTTTGTTTTTCAGGTAACAGAAAAGATCCCTGAGTAACTGCAAATGCAAGAACATTTTAGCACTCCAGGGTAAAGAATCTGTGCCAGCATGTCTGCCTACTACAGGAATAATGGGTACGAGGAAGATCCAGATGACCCTGACTATTCAGGGTCTCGGAACCCTACGCGAGGATATTTGAAAACTCGGGGTTATTCAGATTCTCCAGGTCCTCTGAACCACTCGGGTTACCCCACCAGCAGGAACCCATACGCTGCAGACTCCAGAACAAATCCAGACTATCCTGCGTCTCTAGCAGAACCAGATTATCCTGGATCTCAGAGTAATCCAGACTACCCTGGCAGCAGAAGCAACCCATACTCTGGAGGCTCCAGAAGGAATTCCGACTACCCTGCGTCTCTAGCAGAACCAGATTATCCTGGATCTCAGAGTAATCCAGACTACTCTGGCACCAGAAGCAACCCATACTCTGGAGGCTCCAGAAGAAATTCCGACTATCCTGGGTCTCTAGCAGAACCAGATTATCCTGGATCGCAGGGTAATCCAGACTTCCCTGGCATCAGGAGCAATCCATACTCTGCAGGCTCCAGAAGAAGCTCAGACTATCCCAAATCTCTGGCAGAGCCAAATTATCTTGGATCTTGGAGAAATCCGTACCCTCCAGGCTCATCCAGAGAGCCAGACTACTCTGAATCTCAACGAAATCCTGACTTTGCAGGTTCCAGGAGCAGTGGAAACTATGCACGCTCCAGAACAAATCCTGATTATCTTGGCTCCTTGGGAGAACCAGACTACCCTGGATCTCAGGGAAACTCTAACCATCCTGGCCCCAGAGCCGGTTCCAACCATCCAGGCTCCAGAAGGAATCCAGAATATGCTGGTTCCAGAATCAGTCCATATAGAGACTCTCCGGCACAGCCTGACTATCCAGGTGCCGAGAATCAACCTAACTCTCCACACTTTTTTGGGGAACCAGACTATCCCAGTGCTGAGAACAATCGGAACTCTTCAAACTTTTGGGGGGAGCCCGATTACCCAGATGCTGAGGATGGTCGTGCTTCTGGCTCTTCTGAGACCCCGGAAGTGACCAGGGAGTAAGTGCAGGCATCTCTCTCCATTGTGGGTGGGGGCTAAATGCTAGCTCATCAAGTCAATGGAACTCGGTTGGCCTTGTTTGGGTTTGGGACACGTATGATGATTTCCATGATCTGAAGCTGTGGTTAAACTTTTCATACCTACCTGTAGACCTCACCTGGGCCGTGGCTCTCGCCCTGAGGCTTCAGGCCCTTACCCGAACATAATCTTCCATCACCTTTTTCTTGGATAACATCCTCCCAGGTCCCCTACCTCTTCCTATCCAATCCCTGCAAGACATTTGGGTCCCCACTGTTTTGCCCCTGCGACTTTGCCTATAAAGGTTAGGATTAAGACTTGATAATTATACACCCAAACATTTTAACCAGATTTGTATCAACATAAATGCATTTTAATCAAGAAAATCTTTTGACGATCTAACTCCATGAAATCAATTTAATTCCTCAGTTTTTTTATACAAGATGGTTGAGCCACTCCTGATTTTTTCCGCTTTCTTTTTTATTTTACTGAAATTATTATCAGAACTGATCATTTTTCGTGTTTACAGCAGATTTGGTTCATTGATCTTCTGCATTCTTGTTGTTTTCATCAACTTTGATCGATTATAATTTTTGCCATTGTCAGTATTCCTTCAAGGCCGTTTTAAAAAATTAGGTCCAATTTTTCCTGGTTCAGATTCTGTAGATCTGAATTTTGTCAAAAAGATTTTAAATCTTCTGTCAATTCTTGGTCATTGACAAATTTTACCAGGTGTAGTTCTGGACATTAACAGCGTTAGTTTGAGTTAGTCTGAGTGACTTAGTTTTACCAAATCTGATTTTTCCTGAGTTAAATTTTTCAATGTTCATGTTGCCAGCAAGATGTGATTCTTTAGTCTGGTTTTTAAAAAATCTATGAACTTGGAACTAATTTGAGTCTTGTTTTGCATGTGCTGTTTCCACTAGTATTATTTATGAATTCAACAAAAACTAATGGCTTGTGTTTATCTCTAGGAACAAGGATATGGGATTTGGGTGTGCAGCAGGGTCAAAATGTCTTCCGGTCCTAAATAGTAGGGGTAACAGGACCAGGTAGAAATGTCGTCCTTGGTCTTGTCCCCCTTGCCTGATTCATCATCCCAGAATGTGCCTTTGACCCTGTCACTCCTTTGTTTCTCATCGTCATGGTTCCCCGTCACCTCTGGGAGAAAGGCCACACTACCTCGCCCATGAGAACATTTAAGAATGAGCATGCACTTGGTGAATTGTATGATGCCAGCCAGAGACCAGCCTGACTTGACAACTCCCACTTCTCCTATCCCCTCCCTACCTCCACCCTGTATTTTGGGTCAATGGGTCTTGACCTTGGCTCATCCTTAGAATTACCTAATTACCTGGAGAACTTTAAAACACTGCAGATGCCTGGGCTCAACTTTCAGAGCATCTGATTTAATTGTGTGGGGTGAGGCCCGGCATTTGCTATACATTTAAAATTGAGAACCATGGCTCCAGGTTAATTGATTTTTGTAGCATTCCCGTTACACATTCAGCACTTTCCGGTCTGACACTTTTATTTATGCTGTTCTTCATCCTTGGAAGGTCCTCCTCCTGACTCCTTATGTATAAGTTTATCCTTCCAATCCGGCTCGGCTGTCTCTTTTCTATGTAGATTTCCTCCCAAACTCCCAGCTAGAATTCTTCTCCTTCCTCTGACCTCGTTGGGCCTGTCTTCTGATACTCACCAGTTCCTGCTTGTATTATAATTGCTTATGGCTCTGTTTAAGGAGCTCTCCCAGGTTGTATTAGGAGGTAGACATCCATGTCTTTACCTTTGCGTCCTCACCCTAGCCCATGCCTAACACGTGGTTGACATTCAGTTGGCATTTGTGGGATGGATGAATGGATGGATGGGTGGATGGATGACTCTCCTTACCATGCTGCTGGATGGATATTGATCCATCATTTTGGGATTTTAGACTGCTCAACAGAACATCTTCAATCCAGCACTCATTTCGTCATGGGGGTGACGGCCCCTTGGGCATCCTTGAGAGAGAGTATGAAGATTACCCTGAAAGCATTGAAATGAATTCCATGGAGATGGCAAATCCATATGGCCGCTCTGTGCCAGGTGCTCCTGGAAATGGCTATGGTAAGCATTTATTAAGATGAGGATCATATCCTGAGAAGAAAGGACAATTCAGTGGACTTGGGGGAGCAATCATGAAGGATTTACAGCAATAGAAGAATTGGTTAATTCTTTCTCCCTCGAACGTCACCTTACAAGGGCAGAGAACTCAATGTCCAGAGAGATAAGCAGTATCATCAATTATCAAAGCAGGCCAGGTAGGGACCATGAAAAATTTGGGCATGTGCATCCTGTGCCTGCGTGAGGTGGCCGATGTTCAGGTTCGGCCCATTGCAATTATGCGGAAATTTGGGCTCAGTGTGGCTGGATCCTCAGATTTTTCTAAGGAAGCCAGAAATCTAGGTTTTTATGTGAAACCGCCTGATTTTCACAGGCTGCAAAATAATAGTTTAAAAAAATAAAAACAGGGGGCTGGCCCTGTGGCCAAATGGTTAAAAGTTCCATGTGCTCCGGGGCCAGCCCTGTGGCCGAGTGGTTAAGTTCACGCACTCACTGTGGTGGCCCAGGTTTTCGCCGGTTCAGACCCTGGGCGTGGACATGGCACTGCTTGTCAGGCCACATTGAGGCGGCTTCCCACATGCCACAACTAGAAGAACCTGCAACTAAGATATACAACTATGTACCGGGGAGATTTGGGGAAGATAAAGCAGAAAAAAAAACCCCAAAAACATAAATCTATTAAAAAAAAAAAAAGATGATTGGCAACAGTTGTTAGCTCAGGTGCCAATCTTTGAAAGAGAGGGAAAAAAAAGAAAACATAAATCTATTTAAAAAAAGAAAGTTCCATGCACTCTGCTTTGGCAGCCTGGGTTCGCAGGTTTGGATTCCTGGTGTGAACCCACTCCACTCAACAGCCATGCTGTGGAGGCATCTCACATACAAAGCAGAGGAAGATGGGCACAGGTGTTAGCTCAGGGCGAATCTTCTTCACCAAAAAAAAAGAAAAATAAATAAAATAAAAACAGCAACCTAGACAAACAAAATCACTGGTAGGCTAGATTCAGTTTTTGGGGCTGCCAGTGGCTAGCTTTAGTGTCGCACATATGAAAGTGTTCAGACAGTCAGCACTTGTGTATTTGGAACCTACTGGGGACAAAGGGAGTAAGAAGCAGCTCTGTCCTCATGTTTCTTAAAGCCTAAATGGGTAGGTGACATCAGCACATCAAGAGGAAGGAAAATCAGCAAGCAGGCTCTGAATATGTGATCAATCACGCCCCCCAGGCTAAGGAGATTCTAAACTTCTCGCCTTCCAAGAGGAGAAAGCGACTTGTCTGGTAGAGGAAGCCTTTTTGTTACACAAGAGTCAGTGTTTTGGGGATTTAGAGGCTGTGGGGGCCAGAAAAAGGAGGGAGTGTTGAGCTAAGAACAGAATGAGGTTGGGGCAGAGGGCCGATCACTGAGCCCTGAGGGCTGGATGGGGGGAGTCTGGAGCAGGCAGAGAGGAGGGGCTGGGGTGCCTTACGCTCTAATGAAGATGCGGACTGTTACACATTTGAATAAAAAGTATTCATTAAGGCTATTCCAAACCTTTACCCCATGCATTCCCAGTGGGGGCAATATCAGTCCTAAGGGGGAAACTTGTTCTTGAAAGGCTGGAGAAAAATCTTCCTCTTTTTACGTATAAAGCACAGATCACACGTAGCACGTAAACAGCTATACAGTGTATCTGTGTTTTAAAATTTCACGGGGGAGGGCAATAAGGCAGAAATGTCTAGAAAGAGGCCTTAGGGAGTCAATAATTTAAAAAAATTGACACACACTGTGCTCCCCCAGAGCAAGTGGAGTTAATAATGCCAGGCAGGTTTTGAGTGTTTCCCATGCCTGAAGGCTCTGCCAAGTGCTGGACTTTAATTGCCTTGTTTAATCTGCACAACCAGCATCAGACAGCCACTACTGCTCTCCCTGTTTACGGATGGGAAAGCTGAGGCTCAGAGAGAAATGTGCCCAAGGTCACCCAGGTCTAACTTGACAGAGCCAGCATCGGAATCTAGTCTCTCTGAACCAAAGCCTGAGCTGTTTCTTAGCCTGCGTTACTGCTGGGTTGGATCAGGACAACTGCAAACAGATTTCCTGACCACCAAGCCCCATAGCACCCTGGAAATTAAAATGTTTAGAAAAAAAGTAGTCACGTTAAGTGTGGGTTCCTTGGCTGGGCTCCTTGGTAGGACTAAGGTTGTAGCCCTGGGCACTCACTTGTCCAGTGCCATGCCATCCTCATAGACTGCACTCCTTAAGAAGAACCCATCTTCATCTGGGTATCCTCCAAGGCGCTAGGTGATTTTCCTAGTGTCACAGTGCCTGGCACACAGTAGGTCCTTCAACAGTGCTACATGAATTAATAGCAACAGCACCTGTAAGGGATGTATCAGTTAGTTATTGGCACAGTAATGCTGCATAACAAACAACTCCAAAAACCCAGTAAACAAGCATTTATTTCTCACTCACACATCTGCCGGTTTGCTTGGAGTTTGGCAGAACCAGGTTGGGTTTGGCTGTGCTTGACTCCAGACCGCGGATTCTGTTTAGGTCTATTGTCCTTCTTGATCAGGTGAGCCACCCGGACCATTTTCTTCCCGTTGCGTAAGCTGGAAGGTCTCAAAGTAGCAGGC
This sequence comes from Equus caballus, assembly GCF_041296265.1. Taxonomy (NCBI): domain Eukaryota; kingdom Metazoa; phylum Chordata; class Mammalia; order Perissodactyla; family Equidae; genus Equus; species Equus caballus. The sequence goes on along the minus strand of NC_091696.1, from coordinate 39,156,474 downwards.
AGAAACGCAGTGTCTCTGAGGCCTTGACTTGGAACTAGCACACTGTCATCTCTGCCATGTTCCATCGTAAAAGCAAGTCAATGACCAAGGCCAGCTGCAATGAAGGTGGTCCAAGATGGGGGAAGGGTAGTATTTGCTGAACAACCATTAATTAACCACAATAGTTAATATATATTGAGGATATATATTACATATATGTATATAGTCCAGGATTATATATATATAATCCAGGATAATATATATGTAGTCCAGGATTATTTGAAGCACTTTACTGTATTGACTGATTCAATTCCCCAACAATCTTATGTGAAGATCCTATTATTATTCCTGTTTTAGAGCCTAAGATATTGAAGCTCAGAGAGCTCAAGTAACATGCCCAGGGGCACACACGTAGTAAGTAGCAAAGCTGGGAATTGATCCCCAGCAAAAAGTTCCAGAACCTCCTGCAGTGTAATTTTGTGCATCGTCCTCTAACAGATGAAGCCAGTGTACTCCCTTTTCTCTGTTAAGGAGATTAACCTTTAATATTTACCATGGATTGAATAAAAATACACTGAAATGTGACACTGTCTTGTAGATGCTGAGCATGGACCCTCTTCCTGAGAAAATCATGCCAGATTCCAGATTGATTCATGCATCATCGTAAAATGCTGAGATAGGAAGGAACTTCTGTAACTATCTAGACTATCTATTTTTTCGCTCATTTTTTTTTTACTCAAGACAATTTTTTTTAGAGCAGTTTCAGGTTCACAGTAAAACTGAGGAGAAGGTACAGAGATTTCCCATATACCCCTAACCCCACACATGCACAGCCTCCCCCATTATCAACATCCCCCGCCAGAGTGGGACATTTGCTGCAGTTGATGACTGTGCACTGACGCCTCGTTATCGCTCAAAGTCTGTAGTTTACGTCAGGGTTCACTCTTGGTGGTGTACCTTCCATGGGTTTGGAGAAATGTATAACGCCGCGTATCCATCTACATGGTATCACACACAGTATTTTCACTGCCCTAAACGTCCTCTGTGCTCTGCGTACCCATCCCATCCCCTAGACAAGCATTTTTCAAACTCTTGAGTTGTAACCCATACAAGTTGTGAAATTAATTTTTAAAAATGAAACCGGAAAGAGTGGAACAGAATCATATATCACAGCGCTGTTTATGTAGTCAAAGTATTGCTTCGTGAGACTCGTTCTTCAGTTATACATGTTCAAGTGTGTCCTGGATCTCAGTGGAACAGTTACTTTTAACCATGGCACATAGTCCACTGAAAGCATTGATCTTGGCTGTTTCTATTTAACAGCGTTGTTTTCGTATTTGTGTCCTCCTTTCCACCCAAGGGCTTAATTGTTAGTCTGTTAGAACCTCGAGGTCAAGGTCTCAGTCTTGCTGACCTTTACGTGCTCAGTGGTATCAGTGTGGTGGGACGATTGACGATGTCTCCTGCCTCTTCCTTCCAGTGAACCCTGCGTTTGTGGGTGAAGGCAGCCCCAGCCCAGCTAATGGGAACCCGCCGTTGTCTGGGAACGATTGGCACAAGTCACCCCAAGGTAAGGCTTAAATGGACAGTGACCAAAAATTCAACCCTGGAGAAGGAATCTGTTCGAGGTAATGCGGAGGTTGCCATTTCCCCTTGGCCTTCGGTGTGGTGACTGATGCAGTACTTTCTTCACTTATTTCTTATTTTTTATTTCCTTTCCTTCTCCACGGGCCAGGGAACATGACCAATAGCAGGCCTTGTGACACACCCTCAGCTGAGCAATCTCGTTGGACAGTCTTTCTTTCTCTCTGGGTCTGTCAGTCAATGCTGAAGAAAGACTCTGCCCCTCCCTATTTGGGGCACCTTTACCATAGGAAAGAAGACTGGGTCACGTGTCCATCCCGTTGCTAACACATGCGGGTGAGGTGGCAGGGCATTGATCAAAATTTTTCTGAATCCTGATAGAACTATTATGATGATGGAGTATAGGACCCATGGGACTTGTGACAGACAGAAGGCTTTGGAATCAGTTCAGAAGCTCTCTAAGGCCCACCGTGTGTGGTGATGAAGGTCTGATTGGGGCAGAGACTGAGAAATTAAGAGGAGAGAGGTCAGAAAATTCTGGAACCAAGAGGCAAATCTATGAACAATGAAGAGTAAACCAACGGAGTCTTCTATATAATAACACAAATCTAGGGGCCCCATGACTTAAAACTCTTTCTCCCCTTCTGGCTCCTGAGCCTGTGGGATAACCTTTAGCCTCGTTCTTTAAGAGTTTTCTCAAAGATGCCTGCATCTCCCACCAGGGTCTCTGTTGCTACTGGGCGAGAAGACCATGGACATGTCAACGGTCGTGCCCTCCATGCGGTTCCCCCTGGAGCAGAGAATGGCTTTAGCTGCTAGGGAGAGGAGATGCCTTTAGACTTTAGCGACTGCTTTATCTAGGCAGCATGAGGTCTGAGGCCTCAGAAGGCACAGAGAAGTAAAGAGAGGGAAGACCCAAAGAGGAACCGAGCTTTCTTCACCATCTTTTTTTCTTCACCATTTTGCTTTGCGTTGGTTTTGTTTCTCAGACCACGTACAGTTGAGTGGTGGACAGCCTCCTGATAAAGCATCACTTCGATGGATTCTGCTGTGTACCTAGGAAGCGCCTGGCACCTAGGAGGCCCTCAAATATTCATTTATTTATGGAGGAATGAATGATACATCAGCGTCTCAGTACAGGAAAGGGCCAGGGTGAAGTGGTCCTGAGGCCCGGCCTTGGGGCCAGACAGACCTGGCTGCGACCCCCAGCCCTACGACTTGCTGGGTTTGTGACCTTAGGCAAATAAGCTCTGGGAGCCTCAGTTTTCTTAGCTATAAAATAGGGTTGATTATAGGACCTATGTCGTAGGGTGATTATGGGAATTAAATGGTAGACTCTATCTAAAGTACTTGGCCTGCAGGAATGGCAGGTGTCGTTACCGTGAATTATCATTGATGGAGAGAAGGAGTAGAGGCCTGTCTAACCCCACTGCTTAGCGAGAATGTGATGAGGAGGGGGTCAGGTCATTTCTCGGCACCTCCATTTCTCCGACTATTAAATAAACTTGGCCGCAGTGATTTCTGAATCAGGTCTGTTGGATAGGAGTTGTGTTCGGGTACCTGGTACTGAAATGGGACAGTGGCTTAGCAGCAAAGGGATTGATTTTTCTCATGTAACAAGAAGTGTGGAGGGAGGGAGTCCAAGGTTTGTAGGCAGCTCTGCCCGTGATGTTCTCAAGGACTGAAGCCCCTTTGACAGCTTCTTTTTCCACCATCCTTAGCAGGTGAATGTTGGCCCTCCTGCTTTCAAAATGGCAGCCTCTGGTCAGGAAGAAGGAGAAATGGTGATGGGCAAAGTGTGGAGCAGGAAACTGTCACCTTTAAAGAACATTCCTGGAAGCCACATGTCTCATTGGCCAAAATTGGGTCATAAGTCCACCCTTAGCCACAAAGGATCCACCCTGAGCCGCAAAGGAAGCTGGGAGATTTGTAAAGGAGGCTTCTTCTGGTGTGAAACAAAGAGAGAATGGATATTGGGAGGCAGACAGATAGGAGCATGGGCCACCCAAGACAGTCAGGAGATAGTAATTGTTTCACTGTGAACCTATGTGGATATATAGGCATATAAAATTAGAAATATAAGATATAAGTTTCAGGCCGGAGGCATCAAATTAAAAAGAAAATCTTGCCCTTTGTTTATGAGTCATTTAGAAGAATTCCTGCCTCTGTTTCTAGAATCCCATTGTCTTTAATAAAGAATTCTGTTTCAGATTTCTTACCTAGCTACGGAGACAGAAGTCTCTGTAGCGAAACACACCTCTTCATGAGGAGACCCCTCTGGTGTCGATGTGGGGGGTTACGTTGTGATTTGTGTGGGGCTGGCTTTGGCGATCTCATCCTGGCATTTAAAAAATGTGAAGGGGCATCCCCTTGTGATCGTCATCACTTTTTTTGCGTGGTTCCCGGCGACGCCGGTGCGACTACTGCATGAGGTCATCGGAAGCCCACCCCCTGGGAGAACAAAACTGGGAGAAGGCGAGAGATGCTGTCTGATGACCAAGTGAACGAAATCATCATCGAGGTCGAGAATGTGCCATCGGGGGTCCAAAGCCATCCCTCCTCAAATCAGATTGTTCCAGAAAAGACACTGGTGAACTCAAGCTTCAGCATGGTCTCCTCCATTTCTGACATTGGTGTGACGGACTCTCAGAGTTTCAGCGACTGGAATGACAAAAAGAGCAGGCGGTTGCTATGGTTTCCAACATCTTTGAATGACTCTATTTCTCAGATCCTTCATAGCCCGGAAAGCCTGGGCACAGACATTCCTTGTACTTCACATGAAAACATGCAAGGTAGCGGACCCTGGGGCAAAGAGGGTGGAGCAGGAGCGAAGAAGGCTTCCAGCTGGTCCACGGGGTTTTTCAGTTTTAAGACATCAGAAAGGTTGAAGGTTTGGTAGATGACCTGAGGATGCTAGGGACCGAGGAAGGGGTCACTTTGAGAGCATCTAACCGCTAACAAGAGCTTACCTTGGTCAAGCGCATTTCACATGCCTGGCAGGTCTGCAGGTCTGCCTGGTTCCCAAGCCTCACACCTTAACTACTGGCCTGCTTTGGTCCAATTCCTCCCCACCCTGGATTCAGCTACATAGGATGCTTCTCACTGCTAAGTCCACCGTGGAACAAGGTCTTACCTGAGACCTCCGTGCCTCACCTCCTCCTGAGGTCAAACACGGATGCTGTTTCTGTTTCATTCTCTAATACTCCAGGCATAAAGTCCAGCCGCTCTCAGTGATTTCTAAGAGAAAAAAAATCCGTTTACACCAAAGCGTTTTGTGAGTTTAGCCCTTTTTTTTTTTTTTTTTTAAAGATTTTATTTTTTCCTTTTTCTCTCCAAAGCCCCCCAGTACATAGTTGTGTATTCTTCGTTGTGGGTTCTTCTAGTTGTGGCATGTGGGACGCTGCCTCAGCGTGGTCTGATGAGCAGTGCCATGTCCGCGCCCAGGATTCGAACCAACGAAACACTGGGCCGCCTGCAGCGGAGCGCACGAACTTAACCACTCGGCCACGGGGCCAGCCCCGAGTTTAGCCCTTTATCGGAGATTGGAGCATCTCTTCTTATGCTGCTGTCTCTGCGTATCTCGTGTTTTTTCCTCCTCCCTCCTTCGCTTTTCTTGCTCTCTGTCTACTCCCCCTTCCCCCTCAGGAGAGATACAAATTCCTTGTCTTCAGCAGAGTGATTTGGTGGCCCTCTTGTGGGGACTCTCCCTCCACCTCAACTATGCCATTGAAATGAGGAGTTCTGGCCAGCTCCCTCGATCCTTGCCCCAGCCGGCCCCCCAGCTGGCTGCCTCCCTGTTACAAGATGGTGGCAGCAGTTCCAGGCATCACATGCGGACACACCACCACCCAGAGGCGGAAGGATCTATCTTTTCCTTGTTTTTTGAGTTTTGCTTTTTTGAGAGGGAAGAAACCTTTCCAAGAAGCTCCTCAGCAGACCACCTCTCACAGAACCATACCTGAATTGGTCAGCTGCAAGGGGGACAGGACCGTCAGGATCGGCTTGGGCCCATTAGGACCTGTCCCCAGTGCCTGGAAACGGGTCCCACCCTGCAGAAGCTCAGGGCCATGGGAGGGAGGCGAGTAAATTCCTAAACAAAATTGAGATTCTGTTAATAAGGACAGATGACTTTGGGGTAGCAACCAACAGTGTCTACCACAGTGACCCAAAATGTGGCTATGAGTTAGCGGGAGACAAGGGGGAAGTGCATTCCGGGGTAGGGGGCAGCATATGACAACAGTCAAGAAATGTAAAGAAGGTGTTTGGAGTGTGGAGGGCAAGAGAAAGTGATGCAGGAGGTTAAAGAGAAGGAGGACAGTGAGGCTGACCAAACGTGCAGAGTCTTGTTGGTTTTGCTAAACATTTGTTGTCATCGGAAAAAGGAAAACGTTGACTTGGAATTGCACGCAGACATTATCATTTGCTTTGGCTGTGAGGTTAACACCTAGGCATGCAGTCTTGTTTTCATTTGTGACCTTTGGGATCCCTGAGTCTGTATATCCTTTTCTTTTTGTGCTCTTGTGAAAACATGCTCTAACTTCAGTGCCATATTTTAAAATGCTATTATTCTGTTAAAGGAAAAAGATATGTTAAACGCTGTTTATTTTCTTCTGCAGGACAAAAGTTAATTGCATCTCTGATACCCATGACATCCAGAGACAGAATTAAAGCCATCAGGAGCCAGCCAAGGACCATGGAAGAGAAGAGGAACCTTAGGTATGGACCAAAATCCCTTCTTCTTGCCTTGATTTCATGCAAACCTCAATTTTCTGCTTTTGCCCCATCTCAGAAAGATAAGATATAAATAAACACCAGAGAAGAGACAATCTCCCTACAGGAGAACTCCAAGTAATCTTTGTAAGTGCTTCTCTCTCCTCTCGCCTGGAGCATGAGCTGTGCTTAGTGACCTGTTTCCAAAGATAGAGATGGAAAGGGAGGGAGGGTAAATTTCCAGCGGTGAAGTCTGGCTGATGCTGCCTCGGCCAGGTGATCAAAGTTAGCATCCTCAGAGATACGTGATCAGAAAGACACATGCCCTCTGTGGTACTTCTTCCTAAAACCCCTAGTCCCAGTCTAACCAGAGAAAAAAAATCAGGCAAATCCCAATTGAGGGGCATTCTACAAAATACCCGACAGTACTCAGAATTGGCAAGGTCATCAAAATTCAGGAAAGTTGGAGAAACTGTCGGAGACTAGAGGATTACAAAGAGACATGACAGCTGAATGCAATGTGGTATCCAGGATGGAATCCTGGAATGGAAAATGGACATCAGCGGAAAAGCTAGTGAATTCGGAATAGTGTGGCGCTTAGGTAATTGTAGCATACCATTGTGAGTTCCTTAGTTTTGACAAACCGACCATGGAAATGTAAGATGTTCAAGGGGAAAATGGTGAGTAGTAGAGGGGAATTTTCTATACCGTTTTTGCAACTTTTCTGTAAATCTCAAACTATTCTAAAATTAAAAGTTTACCCAAAAAAAAAAGACCTCAGAAGCTTAACAAGAGTGAGGGCTGTTTTAGCCTTCAGACCTTACATTTACTATTCCTCAGCCTTTTTCTTTTTCTTTTTGCCATTCATAATAGTTGGTAGAAACTGATAGAGTGGATGCAATGATTGCTAATAAATAATTCCACGATGCAATTGCTCTGAGGTCGCAGAGATACATTTCAAAGTCTGGCAGGGAAGATAGACTGGTCAACAAGTAGCTTATAAATGACAGAAAGAAAATCAGACCAGTTGAAGGCCATTGCAGTGGGAGAACCAGAAGGAGTAATGCAGTGGGCTTGGGCAAAGCAGCGGGGGACATTTGGGCTGAGGCTTGGAAGATGGTGATGCGGGGATGGGCGTTTGGGGCGGACTAATGAGAACCAGAGCAAAGTAGAGGTAATAAGTTCATTGAAAGGGAAAGACGCCAACTGTGGCTAGATCTTTCTGAAAGCACTCTTCTGTTTCAAACGCTGCATGGCTCCCTCTGTCACCAAGTAAGGGCCTTATGATGGCCTAGAAAGACTTTAGGGCAGGATTTCTCAAGCTCAGTATGCCTGGCATTTGGGGCTGGTTCAGTCTGTCGTGGGGCTGTCACTGTAGGGCATTTAGCAGCATCCTTGGCCTCTACCCACTCGATGTCAGTAGCACCGCTCATTCCAGTTTACAACCAAAAAAGTCTCCAGATGTTGGTAAATGTGCCCTGGGGGCGAAATCTCCCTAGGGAGAGAACCACTGACTTATAGAACCATTCTCCCCCTCCCCCATGGTTATCGTTCATACCCTCCCCCCTCCCCCCTTCTCACTCCATTCCAGCCATCCTGGCCTCCTTGGGCTTCACATGGGCTGTTCCCTATGCACCGGGCTTTTCCTCTTCTGTGCCACTAACCCTTCCCCTCTCTTGAGTCTTTGCTCAAATATCTCATTATTTCAAGTTGTAACACGGCCCCCACCCCAGCATTTCTCGTCTCCTGACACTGTTCTGTTTTCCCTTTTTCTTTCCCGTGGTACAAATCACCTTCGAATATCCTATATCATTTGCCCATTTTCTTATTATATTTATTGTTTATTTTCTTTCTTTCCAAGTAGGGTGTCAGCTCCATCAGCCAGGGAAATCGGTCTCTTTATCTCACCACCTGGGACCATGCCTGGCACATCGTTGGCGCCCAGTACATATTTTGGGAAGGAATGCGTTACAGCATTGGTCACCCTCACTGTCTTCTGCTGCTCCCCACAGGAAAGTGGCTGACAGAGAGAAGAGCAAGCTCTCCCACGGTATCTTTGAGCTCAGCTGCTGCGCACAGTGTCTGAACTCCATTTCACTGGTGAGTCAGCCTTGATGGCAGTCAGTAAAATGGGCACAGCGTAGGGTGGAAATAGCGAGGTGGCAGAATGGGGATGAAGGGGGACCCACGGGGAAGAGGAACCACAATTCAGGGCTGTTCATTGAAAGCCGTAGAAACTGGGTCCGTCTAGGTGTGATGGTGCCAGGCCGGCGTGCGAAGGTCCATGAGGCACTGAGTTGTTTGGGTAAATCAGCCACTGTGCGTGTCACCTTCCACAGCAAACCTGGGACGGTAATAATTGCACTCACTTTTGGGGGTGGTCCTGCCGATTAAAGAGATAATGTTTGCAAACGGTGCCTGGCACATTGGAATGCTCTAGAAATGGTGGCTGGTTTTGCTATTGTAGGACCTGCTCAGTAGCTTTTTATTGAGGGCATGTCAAGCCACGAGTTTTGTGTCCCAACCCCAGGCATACCGGAGATCCAAGAACAGCCTGTCGGAGCTGCTCAGTTCCGTCAGCCTGTGGCAGAAGACGCTCAAGGTCATCGGAGGCAAGTTTGGAACCAGCGTCCTCTCCTATTTCAACTTTCTGAGGTGGCTTTTGAAGTTCAACATTTTCTCGTTCATCGTGACCTTCAGCTTCATCATAATCCCTCAGTTTACCATAGCCGAAAAGAACACCCTGCCATTCACCGGGTTGGAATTTTTCACTGGGGCGGTAAGTTCTCTATGTCCCCCGCAGAATTCACCTGTCGGAAACCCAGGGACATACCTTGCTGGTCACCTTTCCTGATGTCTCAGTTTGCCCGGGAATCAACTGATGGGGACAGTGGATGTTTAAAATCCCCACCCACCAAAGTAACATATGCACAGCATAGCGGAATTTCTGTCTCCAGAGGTAGCCACGTTAATGTTTATGTTGCTGTCCACAATCCACTTTTCTGCACACAGACGGGACACAGATGTGCATGTACATAAACATCCTTTTCTTTTCTTAAGAGACAAACTCTTCATATATACTGTCTACGACTTGCTTTCTTTCACCTAATATGTGGTGTTCATCTGCCTTTTCTTTCTTTTCAGTTTTTCTTTCTACAAAATACAATGTTCCTTTTGAAAAATTCCTACTGTCGACGCAAATAGTCAACTACCAATCTATAGGTTAGAAACATAAGGTGATGTTGATCTGACCCAAGCTGAGGACTAGCCCGGAAGTGCAGTCTCCGCCCGGGAAGAGAGCACTCGAGAAGTGTGGTTTACAGCGTGGTTATCTACCGTTTCAGAACAAACATACATCAGACACGACAGGAATACAGTTTTTTTCCCTCAAAGTCACAAGGAGATGTTTTGCTGCAGTTTAGCGTGTGCACAGCAGCCCAGGTTGGCCCTGGTTTTCTAGGAAGAAAAGCTTGTCTTCCAAGCAGTGCTGGTATTGGCATCAGAGAATGGGAGGCTCATCCCTGTCTTTAAAGAGGGCATCCTCTGCTTTGGGAAAACGTCTGAAGCAGATGGACAGTGCGTGTTTGGCAGGCCAGAAGTCAGGCTGCTCTGGGAAAAACAAGTGTTAGGCTGAATCAGTTTTAATCCAGAACGGCTTCTCCATATTCCTCAATATGTGAAAACTTTTTCTTCTTCTTCCTTTTTTTTTGAGGAAGATTAGCCCTGAGCTAACATCTGCCGCCAATCCTCCTCTTTTTTTCGCTGAGGAGGCCTGGCCCTGAGCTAACATTTGTGCCCATCTTCCTCTACTTTATATGTGGGACGCCTGCCACAGCATGGCTTGCCAAGCGGTGCCATGTCCACACCCGGGATCCAAAGCAGCAAACCCCAGGCCACCAAAGAGGAACATGCACACTTAATCACTGTGCCACCGGGCTGGCCCTAAAAACTTATTATTCTTATTATTTTCATCACTATTATAGAAGAGAACAAACTAAGAGAAAGTTTGCTGTGCCCTTCATCCCTTGTCGAACTCTCCAGTTTGGAGTGTATCTTTGTCCACCGTTTTTCTTCCTGTACAAACATAGGTAGATACATAGATACATGCACATATATATACTTAGGTAGCTAGATAGATACACGTTCTTTTAAAAAACTGAAGGAGGGTAGGATATTACAAGTCTTGCTTTGCAACATTTTTTGCTTAACTATGTGTCTTGAGCATCTATATAAATCCACATTATTATCATTTTTAACAGCAATCATAATTTATTTACCCAGCTCCCTATGGAGGCATATAGCTCCTGCCTCGTGAGTTTCCCTTCTAGAAGAGATTTCTGCCATTGAGATTCTGTAGACTGGGGCTGGGCAGAGTGTAGCCTGAGGGCCAAATCTGGCTTGCCACCTGTTGCTGAACAGCCTGCAAACTAAGATGGGTTTCTACATTTTTAAATGGTTGAAAAAAAAATCAAAAGAAGGACAACTTTTTGTGAAACATGAAAACTATAGGAAATTCAAATTTCGGGGTCCACAAATAAGGTTCTTTTGGAACAAGCCTACCCCCACTTGTTTATGTGTCTGTGCTGCTTTCGTGCTACAAGGCAGAGAAGAGTGGCTGTGCAGTGGCGTCCTGGCCTGCCAAGCCAAAGATACGCACCATCTGGCTCTTTACAGACAGTTTGCTGACTTTTGCCATAAAATGTTCCAAGTAAGAGTCTTCCGTTCATCTTTTTTATTTCTTTTTCTGTTTAAAAATTTTTCCTTGGGATAGACACATTCAAATGGAATTATTGCATAAATTTCTCCTTAATTTTTTCTTTTTATTATGTATATTTTTATATGTGAAACATTTTATTATGAAAAATTTCAAACCTACAGGAAAATAGAGACTAGGAAAATAAACACCCATATACCTATTATGTAGGTTTTAAAGTGTTAACATTTTGCCATATTCTGCTGTATTCTTTTTGGAAGCATTTTACAGTAATTACGGACGCGGGGACATTTCACTCGGAATTTCTTCAACACGCATCTCTGAAAAATAAGGACACTCTCCCGCAATACTGTACATTGTCACACCGAGCAAAATTAAAAATTAATCTCATCTAAAATCCAAACCACATTCAGAATTTCCCAGTTGTCCCCAAATGTCTCGCATAGCTTGCTTGTTCAGACCAGGATCCCAGGAAGGCCACACTTCGCATTCAGTTGTGTTTTTCTCTGAAGTCTCTAATAATCGAGAATAATCTCCTGAGTCCCAGGGTCCTTTTTTCTTCACATTCACTTGTTGCAGAAACCAGGTCAGTTGTCGTGTAGACGCCAATGTCCTCCCTTCTGGAATTGTCCCATTGTTGCCTCATGATTTCTCTAATTTGTTCCTCCAGCCGCTTCTTTCCTGTAAATTAAAATTTAGACCTAGAGGCTTGATTTGTTTCATATTAAACATGTGTGACCGTAATACTTCGTGGGTGACAGAGGCACATGATGGCTGGCTCTCCTGCTTTTGGTCTTGCTTCTCTTGGTCACTGGGTCCAGGCGGTGACAGCTGGGTCCCCCATTGTAAAGTTATGTTGGTTTGGGGTTCCTTTCTGACCCCGAGAGCCCCATGATAAAATGTCCAGATTCTCAGTGCCCTGGCGTGTCTGTTTCCTGGCAAAGTGTCTAAACTCACTGGTCCAAGCGTCTTGCAGACGGAAGAGGTCACCCCCTCTGACCATAGTCATTTATTGTTTTCTCGAGAGATGCCCTGACCTAGGGCTTCTTGTCCCTTTCAGGGTTATTTCCGGGACACGGTAATGTACTACGGCTTTTACACCAACTCCACGATCCAGCACGGGAAGGGCGGGGCATCCTACAACATGCAGCTGGCCTACATCTTCACCATCGGGGTGTGTTTGATCATCTGCTTCTTCAGTTTGCTGTTCAGGTACGGGGCGTCTGCCTTTCCTGATTCTAAGCTCTTCTTAGATTTAGGCAAAATTCGAGAGATCCAAAGGTTCCCCAGGAAACAGTTTCTCTGTGGTGTCGACTTTTCTATTGCTGTCTGATCGTGCCTAATAACGTGAAATATAAGTTTGGATGGAGGAAGAGAGGTTTGGGTGTTCTTCTAAAGAAATCGGTCAGTATGAAAATAAGGACGTAATGATTCACGTCTTTATGTGGATGGATAACGGTCAACTGACAATTGTCAAGCCTCTGTATTAATTTACAAGGTCTTCCATAGCAAAGTATCACAGACTGGAGGGCTCAGACCACAGACATTTATTTTCTCAAGTTCTGGAGGCTGGAAGGCCAAGATCAAGGTGTTAGTTTCTTCTGAGGCCTCCCTCCCTGGTTTGTCGACGGCCGTCTTCTCCCTGTGTCCTCACACGGTCTTCCCTCCGGGCATGTCTGAGTCGTAATTTCCTCTTTTTATAAGGACATCAGTCATATTGGATCAGGGCCCACCTTAACGACCTCATTTTAACTTCATTACCTCCGTAAAGACCCTGTCTCCTAATACAGTCACTTTCTGACGTCTTGGGGGTTAAAACTTCAACATGTGAATTTTTAGGGCTACAATTCAGTCCGTAACAACCTGGCATAACAAGCCAGAACAAAAGTTCAAAGTGAAATGAGATTTCATTTTGTCCTAGCAAACTAGGAAGTATTTCTTAAGCTGCTAGTACTCAGTGGTGGCAGATTTTGGAAAGGTCTTGTGCGTTCTCTTCAGCCTTTTTCACGTGCCAGCCTCAGTGCTGAGTGCTTCCTGGGTCTGATGTCACTGAGTCCTGCTGACGTCCCCATGATGATACAGCCGCCTTACTGCTCTGAGCGCTGTGTTGACTCTTGTGGGGGGCCGAGTAATGCCCCCATGTCCCAAAGATGTCCACATCCTCATCCTGAGAACCTGGGAATCTTGCCTTACCTGGCAAAGGGACTTTGCAGATGTCATTAAGTTCAGGGTCTTAAAATGGGCCAATGTCATCACAAGGGTCCCCTATGGGTGGGAGGCAGGAGGGTCAAAGTCAGAGAGACAGTGGAAGATGCTCCTCTGCTGGCTTTGAAGATGGAAGGGGCCACAACCCAAGGAATGCAGGTGGTTTCTAGAAGCTGGCCAAGGCAAGGCGACAGATTCAGTCCTAGAGCCTGCAGAAGGAACACAGCTTTGCCAATGCTGTGATTTTAGACCCATTTTCTGATTTCTGACCTCCAGTAAGATAAGAAGTGTGTGTCGTTTTAAGCCGCTAAGTTTGGGGCAGTGTGTTACAGCAGCCATAGGAGACTAATCCAGCTCTCATAAGAACTGTGAGGTGAGTACTGTTACTATCCCCATTATATAGATGTGGAAACTGAGGCTCAGAACAGCTAAAATGGCCAAGATGCCCCAGCTGGCGAACCAGGATGGTAAGCCAGGCCTGTCACATCCTGAAGCCAGGGCTCTTAACCATCACGCTCGCTCCTGGTCTGTTCCAGAACTTGGGGCCAACTCTCACATGTTGCCTTCCACGTTCATGACAGAACTTTCCTTTGTTCTAACCCCTGCAAGCCCAGTGCCTGTCCTAGTAACCCCTGGGTGTTTTGGTTTCTGCCTTCCTAGCATGGCGCGGTACTTCCGGAACAATTTCATTAACCCCCACATCTACTCCAGAGGGATCGCTAAACTTATCTTTTGCTGGGACTTCACCGTCACTCATGAGAAAGCTGTCAAGCTGAAACAGAAGAATCTTAGCACCGAGATAAGGGTAAGGCAGGCCTGCTTTCTGTGCCCATTCTCGCAGCCAGGCTCCCTCCTTCCTTCGGGGTGTCTGTAACTGTATTAAAGTAATAATGGGGGCCGGCCCAGTGGCACAGTGGTTAAGTGTGCATGTTCTGCTTCTTGACGGCCTGGGGTTCCCTGGTTCGCATCCCAGGTTTGGACATGGCACCGCTTGGCGAGCCATGCTATGGTAGGCGTCCCACATATAAAGTAGAGGAAGATGGGCAGGGATGTTAGCTCAGGGCTAGTCCTCCTCAGCAAAAAAAAGGAGGAAGATTGGCAGTAGATGTTAGCTCAGGGCTAATCTTCCTCAAAAAAAAAAAAAAAGGTAATAATGAACTGTTTTTTATTGCCCACGAGATTGGCAAAAAAGAACTAAAAATATTCATAATGCCCAGTGCTGGTGACAGTGGGGGGAAATGGACATTTTCACTTGATGTGGTGGCTTGGTTACTGGTAAAGACTTACTAAATACTTTTTGACCTCAGAGTTCCAGGTTTAAAATTTTATCCAGTGGTTTTTGGGGCTGGCCTGGTGGCATGGTGGTTAAGTTCGCGTGGCTCTGCTTTGGCAGCCCGGGGTTCACAGATGCGGATCCCAGGCGCAGACCTAGCACAACTCATCCAGCCATGCTGTGGTGGCGTCCCACGTGAAAGAGGGGAAGATGGGCACCGATGTTAGCGCAGGGCCAGTCTTCCTCAGGCACAAAAAATTTATCCAGTGGTTTTCAACTGTGGTTCAATTTATTCAGTGGTTTTGCCCCTCAGGGGACATGTGGCGATGTCTGGAGATTTTTTTTGGTTGTTACCAAATTGAGGAGTGGGCGCTACTGGCATCTAGCTGGTAGAGGCCGGAGATGTGGCTGAACATCCCGAAATGCACAGGACAGCTGCTGCCACACAGAATTATCTGGCCCCAAACATCAACAGTGCTGAGGGTGAGAAATCCTGGTCTATAGAAAAAAACTTATGAAAAAGAAAGAGCGGGCGGAATTTACAAGCCAAGGGGCTTTGACAAGAGGACTGCAGACGCTAGCTTCTTCCTTGGTGTAGACACCCAGCCTCGTTCTTCAAGCTCTGCGATCTCAGTGTCCTTTCCCTAGGAGCACGCTTCCAATCTGTTCGTCCTGGCTGTTCCCCTAAGATGGAGAAGGCGTCTGAGGCGGGGATGGGGGTTCTTGGCTCATTTGAGATTTTCCCGCGGAGATTTTCACGGGGAGACCCACAGTCCATCTTCATGGTGAACTTCCCCTCTATCTCGCCTGTGGATCTGGGGTGGATTTGAGTCTCTGGGAACGGCGAGTATCCACCGGGGTCGGGAGGGGTCTTTGCTAGCAGTGGAGGGGGCTCTGTGAGTGAACTTGACTTGCTTGCGTTTACAGGAGAACCTGTCCGAAATCCGTCAGGAGAATGTCAAGTTAACGCTCAATCAGCAGCTGATCCGCTTCTCTGCCCACCTGGCAGCCTGGGTTGTCTCTACCGGGGTGGCCATCGCCTGCTGTGTAGCCGTTTATTACCTGGCTGACAACAACTCCCAGGTAACCAGAAAGCTAGAGGCCTGGGTCCAGGCAAAGGGAGGGGGTGCTGGAGGGGCGCGTGGAGGCGAGCCCGCTGCTCAAACTGGGGTCCGTGGCCAGCAGCATCGGCGTCACCTAGAGGCTTGTTAAATAGGCAGACTCTTGGGTCCCTCCCTCTGCAGACTCAGAATCTGCATCGTCACATTGTCCCGGGTGACGCGTGTGCTCTGGGCTAGTGGAGAAGTAGAAATTTCGGCCGCAGACCTGGCATCAAGTTCTGGTTTCTTCCTTTATTATCACATCCCTAATGCCTCCCACAGCCCCCAGCACCGAGTAGACAATAAGTCTTGTGACCTGAGGGATGTTGGTGAGTTATTTCATCTTTCCGAGCCCGGAATTCCTCACCTGGAACATGGGCCTGATTTCACCTGGCTCTGTAGGTGTGTGGTCAGGACCAGAGAAAAGTTATGTGGAGTCTCCCCAGCGCCTGGCTCTGTGGGTGCGGAAGGAATGTTCGTTCTTTTAGTTTTCATGATATAACTGAGTCTAATTTAACTAGGTAGTCTGGGCAAAGTACTGTTTTTCCATAGTTTCATCTTTCTCCTCTGGAAAATGGGGCTCATTGTAGCCAGTTTGCTGACCTCTAGAATCGTGGTGCAGGTTGGTCTGATGGTGTCACTTTCTTTAATGGCTTCCCGTTGCCCCCAATATAAAATCTGTCCTCCGTGGCTTGATTGATAGATCTTTTGTGATCTGACCCCTGCCCACACATCTCTACCTACAACACCCCACAACACTCACGTCCCACACCAGCAACACTAAATGGCGTGTCCATAGTTCCCTAAACACACCATGCTTTTCCTTATCTCTAGGCAGGAAACATGCAGTTCATTCTCCACTCCCCACTTCCCTTCGTGTGGCAAACTGCTCCTCCTCCTCTAGACCTCAGCATGGGTGATGCCTCCTCCAGGAAGCTTTCTCTCACCAACGCCACCCTCACTAAGCTGCGTTAGATGCCCTTGACTCTGCAGGCTGTCCCTGTGCACTTGTCACATGCAGCATTGAAAATGCTTGTTCACACATCTGTTTCTTCAAAAGACTGTAGCCAGGCACCTGGCCAATGCCTGGTATACAGTAGGTGCTCAACCAAACAGATGACCAAGTGGAGGAGTGGCCAGCAAGAAAAAGGGTGTGGGATTATACAAGCCTAAGGATTTGCCCCTAATGATACGAAGGTGTGCCCTGAAAGGGAGAAACCGAGTCACGGTCCTCAGGGGCCTGGCATTGCCTACCTAGGGTGGGAGCTGTGACAGGGCAGCTGTGGTCTGAGTTTCTTCGTCATCCGGCGGGTTTTCTCCACGCCCCCCTGAAGTGATGGAGGGCCCGAGGAGGAGGGGCAGTGGGAGCAGCCCGCTGTTGGAGCACCTGCCGCTTGACTGGCAGGCTGGGTCAACTGCACGCCTCCCGGGGCCACATTCATTGGCAACTATAGTTTCACCTGAACTGTGCCCTCGGCTGTGTCGTTTAGGGACCAGACCTCACCTGATTTGGTCTCCTTTAATTCTTGCAAGGTCTCTGTGCATTATGTGACATTCTCGCATTATGCAGACAGGGAAAGCAGCTCCGAGGAGCTATGCACCTGACCTAGACCTTGCAGCTTATAATCGCAGGGTGGGGGCAGCATTTGAACCCAGGCTACACTCTGTTGTGAGACATCAGATAAATCAGCTGTCATCCCCCACTCCAAGGATGCTGGCAGAGGGGCAGCCCAGCAGCCTCCCCTCCGAGCCGGACGCCACAGTGGCGTCCACATGAAGGAAGGGGACCTCATACTAAGGTGTGGCGTGGCTCGCCTAGGCTCCCCTTCCTCCTAGTTGGGTGACCCAGGACAGGCAGCGCCTGGTGAAAACGAACAAGGCCGGGCAGGAGAGGGCCGGTGAAATTCCATGGTGATGGGTACCCTTGTGCTGTAGCTTCACAGACTCAAGCCTTTGCTCCAACAGCCGGGGAGCACATTCTCGTTTCCCAGACCTCTTTGTAAGGAAAGGAGAAGTCACCGAATGGCTGTCTGAGTTCAGGTCCCTGAGTCAGATAGACCTGGCTTCAAATCTGCCACTTCCTGGCTGGGTGACCCTGGGCGAGCGTCTTCACCTCTCTGAGCCTCGGTTTGCCCGTTAGTTAAGTCTGTTGAGACCCACCTGCTGGGCTGCAGGGAGGATAATGGAGTGAGTAACGCTTGGTGCAGGGTGAGCGCTCAATGAACGGTCGCTTCATAGCTACCCCCGGAGGAGCTACTTCTGGGCTCTTTCCATCGTGGGGGGTTCTTCCGAGGGAGGCAGAGAGGGGGTCCAGCACGCAGCGGGCGTCTTGCTTCTCTCCCTGCGTGCCCTGCAGTTCCTACAGAGCCACAGGAACCCCGGCGCGGTGCTGCTGCTGCCTTTCGTCGTGTCCTGCATCAACCTGGCCGTGCCACGCTTCTACTCCATGTTCGGGCTGGTGGAGCGGTATGAGATGCCGAGGCACGAAGTCTATATCCTCCTCATCCGGTAGGTGTGTCGCCTCCGCCGCTAGCCTCCGTCTCCGCGGAGGGAAATGGGGTGGGAGCTAGAAACGGTTACGCTCGAGTACCAGAGTTCTGTTTTCCAGAGAGAATTTCAAGAGTACAGTGTGTTCGTGTGATGTGGGTTAACAGCCGTAAAATCCAAAGAGCCCTGAGAAGATACAGTGACTGAATACATCCGCCTTTTGCTCAAAGTAAAATTCCCAATTGCTGCCAGCCTGAGGATTAGCATAGTTCTCAGTTATGAGATGTACAGATGTGCAGGTTGTGCACTGCACAAAGGTTCCTGGCTGAGTTGTTGTGTAGGGACTGAAATCATCCAGTGTTTGCATGAGTCAGACTTTGAGCTATGATACCCTCTGCATCAGTCAGGGGGAGGAGGTACATTTTTGTAATTCAGCCACCCAAAAGGAGGTGGAGAAAGTGCTTTGGGCCATTCATGGGCTGAGAGGTGGTGCCTTTTTGTGATTCCCACAAAGGCATTATGTGTGCTAGATGACCCTGAGGTTTTCAGAAACAAAGCATACAACCACCCAAATCGTGTCCTTATTGCTTCTTCTTGGCTGGTTCCCGGGCCTGTTCCTGTCTATGGTGGTGTTTATAGTAATAGGGCTGAACAAAGCAAAGGGAGTTTCTTTCTGGATCAGTCCCAGAGCCCTTGCTTTACCATGGCCTCGGGGATCTGACTCCTGGCCAGCTGTCCAACCTCATTTTCCACCCCTCTCCCCCTTCCTTACCACTACCCCCACTCCCCTGCAGCCTCACTGGCTTTCCAACTGTTCGAAAACATGCCAGCTACATACTTACCTCTGGGCCTTTGCACTGGCCATTCCTTCTTCCTGGGATGCTCTTCCCACAGATGGCATATCTGTGCTTACATCTATGTTTCTAGTTTCTCTATGCAGATCTCACACGTTTTTGTTACTCTTAAATTTATGACAAGGATATTTAAAAACGCACACACACTTACATACACATGTATGTTTTAGGTCAGGACCTGACACACTGCAGCCTGCAGACCCAGCCTGCTTCCTGTTTTTATAAATAAAGTTTTATTGCAACACAGCCATGCCTATTCGTGGACATATTGTCCATGCCGCCCTCCTGCTACAGCAGCAGACTTGAGTAGTTGCGACGCAGACTGTGGCCTGTGATGCTGAAAGTATTTACCATCTGGCCCTTTACAGAAAAAGTTTGCTGACGCCTTTTTTAGATCAGTGTTTAGAGTTAATCTATATATGCGTTATTCTCCTGAAGTAAAAAACCTTAACAAGCCTTCCCTTCTCCCCACCCCACCCCATCGAAAGCCTCCCCTCCCTGGTAGAAACAACTGGGACTTTTTTTATTGTCGTAAATATGTTTATAGATATAATATGCCATTTTAACCACTTTTAAGTGTTCAATTCAGTGGCCTTAAAAGATTCATTTTTTTACCGTGTGCATTAACAGTAAGTTTCACTGGCTTCTTTGCTCACCAGTGTTTGCTTACTTACAACTTCCTCTTGTGTCGAAAGAGAAGGCAAGATGTTGTTTTAGGTGGGTCGAGGGATGGTCAAATTTCTCAGTACTTCCGTGTTCAAACGTATCTTTATTTCGCTTGTCTACTTGAACATGAGTTTGGAGGGCCCCAGACTGTGTTCTGACTACCCTCTTCCCGAGTCTACAGGGGTTGCTCTGAGACTTTCTAGCATCCAGTGTGGGCACATAATTCCCCAGCTGCCCTTCTAGTTCCTTCCTATTGGCATCTTGAAGCTCCAGGAGTCCCCAGACCTACCTCTGCCTCTGAGGCTGTCTTCCGCCAAATTTGTTTTAAGCTGGGGTTTTCTCCAGCCTTATTTCTCCGTCAACCACCTTTGTCTTTTTATCTTTCTAGCCTTTATTTCTGCTTTCTCTATTCCATAAGTCCCTTTACATTTCTGGTCTGTTCGTGACTTTCTTGTTTTGCGATGCTTGATGGATCCTTCAGCTTCTAACGTTTCTCTCATTTCAACAGAATTCGGATGGAGCAGTGGGAGGCCTGTGTGTCAGCATCCTATTGTGATCCAATCACTTTATTTAATTTGCATTTTTCTGATGACTAGTGTTATAGAACCAGGTTCGTTTTTGCCCACCGCTCAGAAAGCCAGACACTGAGATGACGAGATTGCAGCAGCCAGAGGGTTTACTCACAAGGCAGCCACGTGAGGAAACAGGAGAATGAATCTCAAACCCACCTTCCTAGTAATGGGGACTCAGGGATATTTATGGGGTGGGGGGGCAGGGTGGTCTGAAATGTGGAGAGAGGTGATTGGAGGTGAGGAGAGGTGAGGTCACTGATGATGTGCGCAAGCGTAGTCAGACTCCATGCCTCTTCATAGGACGCATGCTCACAAAATGGCGCATTAGCATGATCTAAGGGTGGCGTTTTTAGCGTCTTGACGTCAAAAGGTAGCTTATCGGACATCTGCATGGGCCCAGTTGATGAGTTGGTGGTCTCAACTGGCCTCAAGTGGACAAGGGGTTCTAATTCCTGAAAACAGCTTACATACCCATTACCATGGCGACCCAGGCTCCAGCGAGATGTTATCTAAGGAAGCTAGTGGGAGTCAGATGGCATGTTGGCTAAACAGCACAGTTAAGGATGGGCGAGGGAACAGCTAAAAGCTATAATCTGTAAAAGGAAAAGGAAAAAGAACTTTAGTTACTAGCTACTTACCCATCAATGGCTAACTGTTTGCTGGTTTCACTAGAGACGTTCATTGTCTTAATATACACTAGCCGTTTGTAATGCTTCACGAAACATTCAAAATCTTCTCCACATGAACAGAAAATGGGGAAAGCTCAGAAATACACAGTCTAATCTATGATAAGCTTTTCTCAGCTTAGAAGAGTGTGATGGCTTTTCTTGGCTGAGAAGAGTGTGTTTTCAAGTACACTGCCATAAAGGTGTATAAATTATGTTCAGACACCAATTCCGACATGTGAAGGTGATGCGGGCTCAGCGAGCCGAGGAGTCAAAAGAAAGATTTCTTGGACTCTCAAGGTCTGGCAGTAGTGCTCTTTTATTTAGAGCATAGCATGGAAAAGCATGGGGACAGGACCCATGGGCAGTCAGAACTGCTGCCAACATGGGTTGTGGGTAGGGCTAAATTTAAGGCATAGGTATGTGAGTTATCTCTTTACAAGACAAAGGAAAGAATATGTAAAAAAGTCGTTACAATGGTATCAGTGCAGGTGGGGTCTGGTTATTGGGTGGTCCTATAACATTTAGATAAGAATCAAACCAGATTAAGTAAATGGCTGAAGCCACCACCTTAAATATTATTTTTAGCTAAAGACAAAGGAGGATGTTGGGGATGGAGGGGGAGTGATCATGGGAGATTACCACACAAGTACAGTAAACAAGATGCAGATTGAAGTCCTTGCTTTTGGCATTGATTAAGAGTTTCTAGAGATAAGGTCATCCCCCCTTCTTCCCAGTACAGAGAAGGAGACACCTTTACAGATGGAGATTTCCTTTACAATGTAAACGTCTCTTAACAAAGGGGAAGTAAATTCTACTCCTCAGAGCCTCCCTCCGTCTGCAGTTTTTCAAAGTAACCAGCCAAAAAATAATCCTCATCAGAGGTTTTGCCACCCCGCCAAGCAATTCCCCAACATGAGGCGGGTGTCCTACCGTTTCACTCAATTCTGACACTGTCTACCTGGAGATTCCACGGGATAAGGGTTCAGTCCTACGAGACTCTTCCCTCTCCCCCACTTCAGCCCCCAATCGCAAGTTCAGGTTGTTACCCATAATCCTGACCGACCGGCTGTAGATGGGAGGGTCCAATGACCCCCTCTTCAGGTTTGATTAATTTGCTAGAGTGGCTCACAGAACTCAGAGTAACAGTTTACTTACTAGATTACCGGGTTATTCTAAGAGGATATAAGTCAGGAACAGCCAGGTGGAAGCGATGCATAGGGCGAGGTGTGGGCAACGGTCATGGAGCTGCCATGATCTCCCCAGGTGCCCCACTCTCCCCCCACCTCCACGTATCCTCCAGGCTGGAGGCTCTCCCAACCCCATCCTTTTGGGTTTTTGTGGAGGCTTCGTTACAAAGGCAAGATTGACTAAATCATTGGCCTTTGGCAGTCATTCAACCTCTGGCTCCTCTCCCCATCTCAGAGGTCAGGGGGTGGGGCTGAAAGTTCCAGCCCCCTAATCACATGGTTGGTTCTCCTGGCAACCAGCCCCCAGCCTTAGGGTGGTCCAAAAGTCACGTCATTAACATAACAAAAGACACCTGTATTGCTCTCCTCACAGGACATTCCAAGGTTTTAGGAGCTCTGTGGCAGAAATGGGGACGAAGACCAAATACACATTTGTTACAAGTCACAATATCGCAGATTACTAAGGCGTTAACACAGGAGATATTGAGGGTCTACACAGGACTGGGCACTGGGCAGAGTCGGGGATCTGGCACTGAAGAAGCCTGATCAGATTCCCTTCCTTCACAGTGGAGGGTGTATCAGTCAGAATAAATTACATTATGCTGCAATAACAAATATCCCCCTCCCTTGAATCTGAGTGGCTTGGAACACAAAGGTTTATTTCTTGCTCGTGCTACATGTGCATTGTCGCTTGGCAGGGGGTTTTACTCATGTTAATCATGCAGGGATCCAGATGGAGAGGGCAGCAACCTTCTTGAATACTGCCCGTGGCTATTCCAGAGGGAAGACAGTGAGTTCTGCAAGGTCTTGCTGGCATTTAAATGCTCCAGTCTAGAAGTGACAAAAAATGATGTATGTTACTTCTGCTCACGACTCATTTGCCAGAACCAGCCAGATGGCAGAACCAGCCCATTCAAACCACAGGGGGGACAGGAATTTCATTCCTACCACGTGCCCAAAAGGAAATATTGGTGAATAGCACTAATGACTGCCATGGAAGGTAATGAGAGTTGTTTTCTCTTCTGTTGTTAGAAACATCTTTCTGAAAATATCAATCATTGGAATTCTTTGTTACTATTGGCTCAACATTGTGGCCCTGGCTGGTGAAGAGGTGAGATTTCCATGCTGTTCCACCTTAAGTTCGGTTTCTTAGCTGCTGACCACCAGGGAGGAAGTGAGTTTCTCAAAAGTTGCTGCTCATGATATTAGAACGGATGTCATGTTATTTTTCCATCCATCTGTCCACCCATTTATTCATCCATCCATTCATTTATCCATCCGTCCATCCATCTAACCATCCAGCAACCATCCGTCTATCCACTCATTCATCCATCCTTGGGCTGGGCACTGCAAACATCCCCCTCCTCATTCAGCCAAATCTAAAAGCCCCCAGTTCATCGGCTCTTAGTACTGACTTCCTGCTGGGGTTATTGACCATCAGCTTCGTAAACTGACTCATTCAAACTTCCAGTTGGTGCTAGCCCGCTAAACCTCTAGGCCACTTTCTTAAGAAGGAGATATTAAGTGATTTTTCGTAAAGTCAATAAGCAAAAAAAAAGGGGAGGCATTCTTAGCCATTGACACCTCCTGCTCTCCTGAAGGCATTGCTGAGCGCTGGCTGAGGAATGGGATCCAGAGGGCGTAGGACAGAGATGAGAAGTGTTAAGAGGAGAGAGAGTGAGAAGGGCAAGTTTGGCTACCTGTGGATGGAGGGCAAGCCTTAATGGGGGAAGGGGGTGCACAGAAAGGAATAAACACCCTGAAAGCAAACTCAGCCTAATGGTGCATTTCTGCCGAGAGGGGCTCTGCTTTTCTGGGTATATAAGGACGTGGTCCAACTGAGCCACCAGCCACGTCCTAGCGAGTGCAGGGCGCCAGGAACCGATGGGAACGGAGCGGAGGCTGCAGCAGCTTCCTGGATCCTGACTCTTGTTTGCCTTGCAGTGTTGGGAAACCTTCATTGGTCAGGAAATCTACCGGCTCCTTCTGATGGATTTCGTGTTCTCTTTAGCTGATTCCTTCCTGGGGGAGTTCCTGCGGAGGTAAATATTTGTCCATCTTGAGTAATTAGGACCTGACCTTGTAACCAGAGCCTGTCTTGGCTGAGCAGGAAGTATGGGTCCCGTAAGTACTCTAAGTGTGCATTGTTCTAAGTCTGCGTATTGTCCCTCCACATACCAGTTTCTCCCAAATTAACTGAAATTTCACCTTGACCTGACAGTCCTCTTGCCAAAGTTCGTTTGGTCCAGTTGGCCCTTGACAACCTTCTCTTGAAAAAACAAAAATGTTCTAGAATAAAACAGAAATGGAGCCCTTTGAGATCTTATCTACCATAGATAATTTTAATATTCTAGTGTATATTCCTTCACATTTTTCTATGCACATACTGCTTCGCGTGTGTTTATATACTACATAATTTTCTAAGACAGAAATGGGGCCACATGGCATCTTTCCATGCCTGTACATGTAGATTTATCTCATTGTTTTCACTGATTTTTTTTTTAATGATACGGTGAGGACGATTGGCCCTGGGCTAACATCTGTTGCCAATTTTCCTCTTTTTTTCTTTTCTCTTCCCAAAACCCCAGTACACAGTTGTATATCCTAGTTGTAAGTTGTTTTCACTGATTTTAATTAATGTACTAATTTTTATTTTAGAGCCCAGGTGTGCGGAATTGGGGCAGTGTCATCACTGGCCCATGTGTGGTCCTCTTTTATTTATCCATTTATTTTTAAATAATGTGATGAGCGTCTCCTTCCTTGTAGATGTGCCTGTATGTCTGTAAGCTGCCCTCGTGATGAGAGGGCGTGACACAAGGCTGATTTTTTCCTCCAGGGGGAGGTTGAATGCTGAATTTCCTCATTCAATCTGTGCAAACTCACTTTTATTCCAGTCTCTGTTCAACGTCCGGAAATAAACGTGAGAAGGGTTTTGTTGACAGCAACTTTTTATTGGCAACTCTTCTGTATGAGGAAATCAAAGTTGTCTCCAGTTTCCCTGAGTAAATGGAGACCTTGGTTTCCTCCTTGTGGATTAAGAAAACAAAGAAACCCCATTAATTCAATAGCAGTAACCAAAACCTGAAAAATTTGCAGTTTATTTGAGTTAGGAGGTGCTAAGCTTATCTGGTTCCTGAAAAAAAAAGTTTAACAAAGAGTGATATAAATGAGATAGCAGATGGGATCATTTAAATAATTATCTTATTTAAATAATATCTATTATTTATAGTTAATTATTTAAATCATAGGTGGGATAATTTAAATAATGTCTTCTAGAATTCTTTTACACGACTGTAGCGGTACGCCCATTTGAATGCATTGGGTTAATTCTATTTTCCCTCGATGCCCTTAATTATTTCTTCAAAACCATGCTTATACTTGGAATTTTTCAAAAACTTGCAAGGGGACTTAGGCCTTTATTCCAAACTGGTGAAGGTCTCCTTTATTGATTGTGGGGAATCTTTTGAAGGAGGGGGTTGATGGTTTGGGTGCTAAACTCAGTATGTTTTCGCAGAATCATCGGGACGCGGGTTTTCACAAGTCTTGGCTTGCAGGAGTTTGACATTGCCAGGAACGTCCTGGAACTGATCTATGCACAAACTCTGGTGTGGTGAGTTTTGAGAATTGGAGGGTGCCCAGTGGTTCCCGCCTGACTATGGACTCAGAGTTTCGGTGGCGAGCCCCAGAATCTGTTGTTTGTAAAGCCACACGACTAATACCAAATCCAGCCAGTCTGAGAGCCGGGAATTTATGTCCCAGACTATGCTCGTCCTTTATGAGGACTTTGGGCAAGAATCGCCATAGGGCAGGCTCTCAACCCGGAGGCCCCCAGGTTGTATCCAGCTTGCAGGTGTGTTTTGCTTTTCCCACACAGTGCTGCTTCTAAAGATTTGAATTAACCACCAATATTTAAAAACCAGGAGGTAGACCATAAAATTTAAAATTTCTGGCTTCCTTCCAAAAAAGGAAAGATGTAGACTATCTGCCATTATGGTAACAGTTGGCTGGGCCTTGAACTGGGGCGAGTGGCTCCATTTGTCACAGTCCCCACCTTGAACTATTATCTCCCCAACACTGATTTGCCATCTCTCATTGTCCTCATGCTGTTAGTTTTCTTATGGTAGAAAACTTTACTTTACCTTGAGGTCTTAAGAGAAGTGGGAAAATAAAGAAAAGCGGAGAGGGGCTGTGTGCTTCTGATGCCTGGCTGGCTTCAAGCACTGATGTCCTACCTGGTGGGCCCTCTGTAGCCTTTGGGCTTTGTGACCTCTGTTTAGCAACTGTGTCCGTGCATATGTACGTGTGTGCGACTCTGTTTTGGGACTCGCCAGCTAGTTGCATCAAATTTTTCATGAGCTCAAACCAATAGTAACTCAAACCAATAGCCAGTGACTATTTTACTTATTTATTTTAACCTGGTGTAGTAAATGCCAGAATTCCATGTAGTGCATTACATTCCTAAATTCCATCTGTTGGGGGGTTGCTAATTTGGAAGTAGAGGATTTGGACTTGAATAAACTTGGATTCTGGGGCTGGCTCTGTCACTCACTGAGGTCAGTGAGCTTCTCTGACCCTCAGTCTCTTCATCTGCAATATGAACATCATAATAGCTACCTTCGAACTGTGTTGAGGATTAAGTCAGATGATATGTGAAGACTGCTTTGCAGTCTCCAATATGCCATACAACTGTGCAGGGTTTCATTTTCCGACTCTTTACAGTTGCCCTGGGTGATTTGGCTATCTGCAGATTACTCACTAATGCCAGTGACTTTATTTTTAGAGGTAGCGAGGACTTGTTCTTTGTGTGGTTTATGTGATTTGCATACTCTCATGTCACCCCCTGGCACCTGGGCAGCTGACAAAGGCCTTTCACCCACATTATTTCAGCTAACAGGATGCCTTTGGGCAGGTTACATAAACTCTCTCTAAACCTTAGCTTTCTGACCTATAAATGGGGGAGCTAATAGTGCGTACATCCCAGGGTTTTGCTGAGGATTAAATGAGAAAAACGTATGCATTAAGTGCTGGTGAGTACCTGACTCAGAAATGTTTTTTTTATTGTGGTTTTTTTTGGTTAGGAAGACTGGCCCTGAGCTAACATCTGTTGCCAATTTTCCTCTTTTTTTCTTTTCTCTCCCCAAAGCCCCAGTACACAGTTGTATATCCTAGTTGTAGGTCATTCTAGTTCTTCTCTGTGGGATGCCGCCATGCATGGCTTGATGAGCAGTGTGTAGGTGTGCCAGGATCCAAACCAGTGAACCGCGGGCCGCTGAAGCAGAACACGTGAACTTAACCACTATGCCACCATGCTGGCCCCAGAAGTGTTTTATAAGTGGGGATATTATGGCTGTTGTTATCCTTATGAGCACACATTTCAAAAATTGTGGTAAAAAACACATAGCATAAAATTTACCATCTCAACCATTTTTAAGTGTATAGTTCAGTTGTGTTGGGTATATTGACATCATTGAACAACCAATCTCCAGAACTTTCTCACCTGGCGAAACTGAAACTCTGCCCCTTAAACACTAACTCCCCATTTCCCCTCCCCCCAGTCCCTGCCACCACCATTCTACTTTCTGTTTCTGTGTTTGACTGTCTTAGATGCTTCATGTAAGCGGAATCACACAGAATTTATCTTTTTGTGACTGCCTTATTTGACTTAGCATAACCTCCTCCAGCTTCATCCATATTGTAGACTGTAATGGAATTTCCTGTCCTTTTTAGAGCTAAATGATATTCATATTATTCATATTGCGTGAATATGCCACATTTTGTTTATCCGTTCATCTGTTGATGGACACTTGGGTTGCATCCACCTCTTGGCTGTTGTGAATAATGCTGCTCTGAACATGGGTGAACAAATGTCTCTTTGAGACCCTGCTTTCAATTCTTTTGAAGTGGAATTGCTGGCTCATATGGTACTTATAAGCACTCTTAAGTTTTTTAATAAGTAATGTGCATAAATCATCTGGCATGGCAATAATAATATTGCTCCCTTTATTAACTACTTACTTTGGCCAGGTTTTTGCATCCTAGAGCCCCAGCCTTCATATTCTTGACCATTCGATGGAGGTTCCACAGGGAAATGTTGGCATTGAGGGGGGAAAAGTTACAATCGGAGATGGCCATGGTTACTTCCAGGCCTTTAAGATTTTTGTTACTAAGTCGCAGATAAGCACAATTGAAAACACACATCTCTTTTCCTTTCTCTGTGACAATTATAGATTTACCCTCTGTGGGTTTTAGGAAAATATTGTTTTTGACGATGAGCTTTAAAAGATAATATAACAGAAATTGAGCGTGCGTTGGGGATGATGGCAGAGATGAGGTGAGGAAAGTGTTTCTCAAACTTCAGTCTTTTTGTACACCAGCCTGCCTATTTTTGGGCATATCTGTTTTTTCACTTAGTATTATCTTTTAAATTGTTTGCCTTTTTTTGACTTGCATACATTTTTAAAGGAGTCTTTATTTTACAATCATAGATGGAAAAACCAGTATCACTTGACAGAAATTGCCAATAGCTCGAAGAATAAAATGGATCCCTTCGTGAACACTCATTAAAATCTAGCTAGATGCTGCTGTCTGTCAAGGCGCTCAGTCTAAAACTGCTCCTTTTTAAAAAAAAATGGGAGGTTGGCGAGCGTTAGGAGTTATGTTCTATCAGAGAACTGCGACTTCCTTCTCCGGGCACTCCGGGGCCCTGAGGGGGGTGGGAGGGAGTGCCCTTCTCATTTGTGACTTAGTGCGGGTTAAGGCCTGTCCCTGCAGGACCTGGGACCTTCTCCAGTGCCACGGAGGGAGGAGGGGGACGTGTCCCACATCAGGGCACCTAGGTTAGGGCTCGTGGAAGGCCATCCGGAGTTCAGTGGCTGCGTGGGGAGGGTGCTCTGCAAAATTTCTTTCTCCAGAGGCGGGCAGAGAGCAGCCGTGGACCTTGGGTGCGGGGGGACGTGCCTGGTTGGCTGTGGGGGAGGCAGTCTCCCTCTGCGTTCGTTTGTTACGGCTGCCACAACAAGGTGCCACCCTTGGGGGGCTTAAACAACGCCCATTTGTTTCCTCACAGTTCTGGAGGCTGGAAGGCCAAGATCAAGGCGCTGGCAGGGTTGGTTTCTCCTGAGGCCGCTCTCCTTGGCCTGTAGGTGGCGCCTTCTCCCTGCATCTTCACACCGTCTTCCCTCTGTGTGTGCGTGCATCTCTTCCTTCAAGGGCACACGTCATATTGGATTAGGGCCCACCCTAGTGACCTCATTTTACCTTAATTACCTCTTTAAAGACCCTGTTTCCAAACACAGTCAGAGTGTGAGGTACTGGTGGTTAGGACTTAAATGTGTGAATTTTGTAGGAATGTGATTCAGCCCATGGCACCCTCTTTCCCTTCCCTCCGCACCCATGTCTGCCCCCACTCCCGTGTCTCCCTGGTCTCTGACACTCTCTCTCCCTCCTAGGATCGGAACCTTCTTCTGTCCTCTGCTGCCCTTTATCCAGATGATTACTCTTTTCATCATGTTTTACGTCAAAAATGTGAGTCAGTCTAAAGTTGGAACAAATCAGCTTTGCTCAGTCACGTGTGACCCAGTGGTGGCTGGAATTGGGTGCTGGGGGCCGGGGGCACTGGGACGGGTGTGAGGAAGCCGGTGGCTGGCTGGGTCCCTCTGGCCTGCTCCTCGGGCCACGGTGGCTTCTCTCTCTTCAGATCAGCCTGATGATGAACTTCCAGCCTCCGAGCAAAGCCTGGCGGGCGTCACAGATGATGACGGTCTTCATCTTCTTGCTCTTTTTTCCATCCTTCACCGGGGTCCTGTGCATCCAGGCCATCACCATCTGGAGGTAGGAGATGGTGGCCTTGGAGTGAGGTTTTAGAGAGGCGGTGGGTGAGTGTCCTAAAATGTAGGTTTTCTTATCATTCAGGTTTGGTGAGGTCGACCAATCAGGAGATGACTGCCATTGACAGGATAGTTTATACCCACAGATCCTGAGAAGAGGGCTCACACCACGCCATGGGGGGCCACATGAGGAGACACCAGGGCCAATCAGGAGGCAGAGAGAGTGAGGATAAAATGTGGGCACGAGCTTTTTTCTTTTTTTTGAGGAAGATTAGCTCTGAGCTAACATCTACTGTCAGTCCTCCTCTTTTTCTGCTGAGGAAGACTGGCCCTGAGCTAACATCCGTGCCCATCTTCCTCTACTTTTTATACATGGGATGCCTGCCACAGCATGGCTTGCCAAGCTGTGCCATGTCCGCACCTGGGATCCGAACCAGCAAACCCCGGGCCGCCAAAGCGGAACATGCACACTTAACTGCTGCACCACCGGGCCAGCCCCGGGCACAAGCTTTTATTGTGGGTCACATGGGAAGGAACAGGCGAGGCAGGGTGAGCAGATTAGGAGTGGTTGTTTGGAATAATTTCAGTGGGCTCTGGGGCATTGGGGCCGTTTGGAGTTGCCTGGTACCTGGCCCGGCATGAGTGGGGCCCTGAGGAATGGTGGCCCAGAGAGTGGGAGCCTGATAGAGGACATCGTGGGAGTAGGATGTGGCCCCCGGTTGGTTGGTTGGTTTGCATATAAAAGACACATTTGCAGGCTAACCCTGGGAAGGGCAGTCTCTGCCGTGTCAGCAGGGCGCCAGATATCAAAATACAGTAAAATGACATGTTTAATTCAGTGTTTAACCCACGTTTCCCAGTAACCAACAGACACTGCAATCAAGGGAGGGGTCACATCCTAGTTTGGGCACCACCCGTCAGGCGCCCACGGTCCTGACTGGTACAGCTTCCTTACTTCCTCTAAGCGCTGAAGCTTCTCAGAATAGGGAGAGGCCCGTTCCTCCACGTGGAGAACAGAACTTCATGCAAATGAACCCAGAGGCCCTGTCTGGTCAGGCTCCCCCCTACCTCTCCACCTCAGCCCCTTCGGTTCCACACTGCGCAGCCCCTGGGCTCTGGCTCCATCCTGGGAGCCCGCACGCCCTCCCCACGCAGGCAGGTCCTCTGTTTGAAGTGTTCTCCTCACTCCCTTTGCTTGGCGGCCTTCTTTCCATCTCAGCTCAGAAGCCATCTCCAAGATCTGACTCGACAACCATCCTCGTTTACTGTCAGCTCCACCTCTTCTCTCCCGCCCGCGGCAGGTTCTTGTCTTCCTTCTATGGTGCCCAGGCAGAAATGCCTTCGTCTGAATCCCGGTGTCATTGTTTACTCACTGGGCAGGGACCGTGTCCGTCTTGTTTCCTGTGGGATCTCCAGGGCACGGTGCCTGGTACAAGTGAGATAAACCTCTGTGGAATGAATGAATGAAGAAATGAGCCAACGAACGAACAAACCGGGCATTTGATTTTTAGGATGCACGTGGAACTGGAACCACTGGAAGGCAGGGGTTCAGGGCAGGCTACTCTGTTCCGCGAAGTCCTTGCTCCTCTCTCTGTGTCTATTCTCTTTTTTCTCTCTTCCTAACCAGCTCCATGCTGCCTTCTAGTTTCTACCCCTTTCTCACAATGGATTGCACATGGCCATCACTGCCACAGCTCCAGCTTCCATAGATTACGGGGTCCCCTCTTTGAATTTCTTAGTTCAAGTTCCCAAGGAAGAGAATCTGATCGTCCCAGTTGGTTTCTCTGAGTTAGGTCCCCTCAGAGGCCACTGCCTGGGGTTCAGGTTGGGTCGGGTGATACCCCTGCTAAGAGCTGGTCCTCAGAGTGTGGGCCATGAGGACAAACCTACCAGCTGAGGCTGTGAGTGAAAGGGCTTCCTTTGGTCGGGGGGCGTCGGGGGAGCAGGCAAGAAGTGCTGGTTCCAGATGCAGAGCCCAGAAGGAAAGCTGATTTTAGAATAGACTATAGCTGAGTCTCACGCCAGAGATGTTTTTCCATCCCTTGTTTTGCCAGATTGAAACCTTCAGCTGACTGTGGCCCGTTTCAAGGGCTGCCCTTCTTCATTCACGCCATCTACAGCTGGATCGACACCCTGAGTAAAAGGCCCAGCTACCTGTGGGTTGTCTGGATCTACCGGAACCTCATCGGAAGCGTGCACTTCTTTTTCATCCTCACCCT
Source organism: Equus caballus (assembly GCF_041296265.1). Taxonomy (NCBI): domain Eukaryota; kingdom Metazoa; phylum Chordata; class Mammalia; order Perissodactyla; family Equidae; genus Equus; species Equus caballus. The sequence goes on along the minus strand of NC_091696.1, from coordinate 39,124,430 downwards.
CATTGTGTTGTAAGTGGGGTGCCCTGGGAAGCTGTTGGGAGGAACACTGTTAACACAACATGCAGACAGCCCTCGGGATGTTTGCTGCAAGAGCAGAGGGCTGCAGGTGGGCTCATGGTTTTCCATGATTCTGACCCTGCCCTTGAATTTTTCAAGAAGTTATTTAATATTTTTTGTCCTAGTTTTTTTTTTTTCACCCATTTTATGAAGAAAGCAATACCTGCTCTGCCCCTCTTTTCTTTCTTTTTTTTTCTTTGGTGAAGAAGATTGGCCCTGAGCTAACATCTGTTGCCAATCTGCCTCTTTTTGCTTGAGGAAGATTGTCACTGAGCTATCATCTGTGCCAATCTTCCTCTATTTTACGTGGGGTGCCTCCACAGCATGGCTTGACGAGCAGTGCTGGGTCTACGCCTGGGATCTGAACCTGTGAACCCCAGGCCATCGAACTAGAGCATGCAAACTTAACCACTATGCCACCAGGCTGCCCCTGCTCTGCCCCTCTGAGAGATAATGTGACAATAAAATGAAAACAAAATGGATAGGAGAATGCTTAGGAAAATTAAATGTGTGATTTTTTTTTTCTGAGATTGTGATATATTAAAATGGGCTGGGCATTATTGATACATAGGATAGTGTACTTTCATTTTCAAATAAAAAAAGAGCCGTTCCTGACTTCTTGTGAAAAAGCAGAAGATCTGCCAAGACTGGGCCTGTTTTCCTGCATGAAAAGTTGGTTGGCTGACTAACGGCTGTCCCACTTTAGAAGCCTGGCCCTGATGGCGTTTGAGATGGTGGCTCCTCCTGTAGGAAGACACAACTCAGATGCACGGGTGGTGGACCCAGCTGCTGATGATGGTGGGGCAACCCTCACTATTACAGTTGGAAGTGATGACTTACAGAGATGGCTTGACCTGCAGAGTGGGTTCCCGGCTGCACAGCCTGTTAGTGGCTGAGGGGCTGGAACTTGGTCTCCTGGCTCTGGCATGCCCTCCCTGCCCCACACTAGGTTGCTGTTGCCCTCTTTAAAATAGTGAGTTCTAGTGCCTCACTCCTTCAAACTTCTAATTCAGAGGCTGGCCCGGTTGCATAGTGGTTAAATTTGTGCACTCTGCTTTGGTGGCCTGGGGTTCACCAGTTTGGATCCTGGGCATAAATCTACACAATGCTCATCAAGCCATGCTATGGCGGCATCCCACAGAGAAGAACTAGAAGGACTTATGACTAGGATATACAACTATGTACTGGGGCTTTGGGGAGAAAAATTAAAAAGAGGAAGATTGGCAACAGATGTAGCTCAGGGCCAATCTTCCTCACCAAAAAAAACAAAACAAAACAAAACAAAACTTCTAATTCACCAGGGTCAATGCAGAGTCTCAGGCCCTGCTGCAGACCTACAGAATCAGAATCTGCATTTTAACAAATTCCCAGGAAATCTGTATCACGTTGAAGTTTGAACAGCACTGTGCAGATTCACAAATTCTGGCTGTGCGTTGGAATCATGCATTTTTAAATTCCTGATGTCTAACTGTTCTTGCCACAAAAAAAACCTGGTGATCATGTGATGTGATAGAGGTGTTTGCTGACACTGCAGTGGTAATCGCATTACAGTGTATCAGTGTATCAGACCAACACAGTTGTACCCTGAAACTTACAGCATGTTATATGTCAAGTATATCTCAATAAAAAATAAAAACAAAACCAGATTGAGGTGAAGTTTACAAGTGTATAAATATACCAAAACTCATCAAACTACCCTTAACATGAGTAAATTTTGTAATATGTAAACTATGCCTTAATAAAGCTGTAAAAAAGAAAAAATACTGATGTCTGGCCTCATGCCCAGAGAAGCTCAGTTAATTGATCTGAGGAGGAGCCGTGGCATGAGCCTTTTTCCCACATTTCAGTTGATTCCGTGTGCAGAGTGGTGAGAACCACTGCTCTCGTGTATTTACCTTGTAACTCACCGGGACACAAATTTTCAGGAGCACCTTTGGGCCAAAATCCATTTGCAAGTAAATATCTCAGTTCCTTTGCACCCACTGGAAATCCAGAGCCTGCAAAGCATTGGCGAGAGTGTCTGCCATTCCTTCTTTTCTTTTCTTCCAGAATCATCACGTATCTTTACTGGCAGATCACAGAGGGAAGGAAGATAATGATCAGACTGCTCCATGAACAGATCATTAATGTAAGTCCCACTGTACCCTTTCCTTATCCTCCTCTCCCTTTTTTTTTTTTGCATTTTATAATGGAAATTTCCAAACATAATCCAAAATAGAATACAGTCATGCACTGCGTAATGATGTTTTCGTCAATGACAGACCTCATACACGACGGTGGTCCCATAAGATTACTAACATACGGCCTAGGTGTATGGTAGGCTATACCATCTAGGTGTGTGTAGGTACACTCTGTGATGTTTGCACAATGATGAAATCGCCTAATGACTCGTTTCTCAGAACGTATCCCTGTCGTTAAGCTCCACCCGCTCATCACTCACCCCAACAACCATCAACATTTGCGCACTCTTGTTTCATCTGCACTAACCCTTCGCTGCAAATCTCTGGGTTATTTTAAAGCAAATCCTAGACTTTGTGTCATTTTATCTGTAAAAACTTCTATATGCCTGAGAGATACAGACTTTTAAAAGACATGACCACGATACCTACCATCGCACTTAAAAGGAAACTTAATAATTCCTTCCTGTCATCTAAGACCCAGTCAATGGTCACATTTCCCCAATTGTCTAAGTGTCTTTTTACAGTAGGGTTGTTCCAAACAGGATCTGAGAAAGTGCCACCTGTTGCATTTGGTTGAAATGTCTCTTATGTTGCTTTTCCTCTATAACCGTCCAGCCCTCCCCCTTTTCCTGCCATTTATTGTTGAAGAAACCAAGTGGTTTGTCTTGTAGGACTTCCCACATTCTGGATGCATCTGATTTGCCACCCTGTGGGGGTGTTTAGCATGTTTCTTTCTCCTTTGTATTTCCTGTAAATGTGGTGAGCTGTAGAGACCCGATTAGAACCAAATTCAACTTCTTAGCCAGAACACTTCATAGATGATGCTGTGCCCTTCTGATGGCGTCACCTCCAGATATAAAATGTCAGACTATCTCTTTTTTGTGTTTGATAAGAGTGATCAGTGGGTCCACGCTTCGTTAGCCTGACCCATCCATCCTGATTTAGCAGCCTGTCGTGAGTATTGCCTAGAAGATACATTTATTTCATTAGGGATTACAAAATAGTGATACTCTCATTGTCAGGTTTCTTCCACATTTATTAGCTGGAATTCTTCTATAAAAGAAGAATTTTTGCTCATCAACTATTTGATTCCCTTGAAATAGAGTTCGTAGAGGAAAGGGTTATGCCAGTTTTTTAAATGATAAGTTGGTACCCTAGTGTATTAGTTTCCTGGGGCTGTCGTAACAAATTACCATGAGCTGGGTAGCTTAAAATAACAGAAATTTATTGTTTCACAGTTCTGGAGGCCAGAAGTCCAAAACCCAGGTGTCGGCAGGGTTGGTTCTTTCTGAAGCACCGAGGGAGACTCTGTTCCTCGCCTCTCTCCCAGCTTCTGATGGCAGCTGGCAAACCTTGGCGTTTCTTGCCCTGCGCCTTCATAGGTCCAATCTCTGCCTCCGTCTTCACAAGACCCTTTTCTCTCTCTGTCTATTTCTCCTTCTCTTCTGAGGACTTACCATTTGAATTTAGAGTTCATCCTCATCCAGAAGGATCTCATCTCCAAACCTTTAATCTAATTACATCTGCAAAGACCCTGTTTCCAGACAAGGCTATATTCACAGGTACTGGGGTTAGGATAACTTGGAAATATCTTTTTAAAAGGGAGACACTATTCAAACCACTATAGCTAGCAACCTCCCAATGTAGCCAGTGAGGATTTTTTCAAATTATTATTACAAATTCAGAGATAGTATATTTTGACATCTTTCAATTACAGTCATTTGTTTATGCTTAAATAGTCTCATCCTTTGCTAGTGGCAGTCCTTTTGAATTAGCTCCCGGGTACTTTTGACATGCCCGCAAAGTCTTCGATAGCTTCCTTGCTCTCTGGAAGGACAAGATGTCCCAGACTCATCTTGCTCATGTCCTGTCCCAGAGCAGGAATCCGCCATTTCTTCAATTTCTTAAGGAGTCCTGGTGAAATGGCATTTAGGGACCACAGTCTGGACACAGGGATGCTCATTGCGCCTGGGCTGATTCCCTTTTCTTCCGAATACCAACATAATTGTGACACGAGCACTTCTGTCTACTAACATGGGAAAGGAGTGGGGCTCCCCAGGGTTCTATCTGCTTGAGTCTTTTCTTGCTTGAGGAAGATTGTCACTGAGCTAACATCTGTGCCAATCTTCCTCCACTTTGTATGTGAGATGCCACCACAGCATGGCTTGACGAGTGGTATGTAGGTCTGCACCCAAGATCAGAACCTGCGAACCCTGGGCCGCCAAAGTGGACCACTACACTATCGGGCAGGCCCCCAAAACCCTTATTTTAAAATTAAGGAATCCAGGGCTTACAGAGTGAAGTGATCCGCCCAAAGTCACACGGCTAATAAATGGTGGGATTTGAACCAGGTGACTCCAAAAGTTCGTGCTCTTACCTACAATGCACTTTTGCCTCCCTGAGTCAAAATCTGTTGGCTAAAGCCCTTGAGTTTGCATTTTTGCAAGGCCTGCAGGTAATTCTAATTTGCACTGGAGTGTGAAACAGCTGCTACAGACCAGAGATTTCCAAACACGTCAGCCAGCAGCTGGGGAACTTGTTAAAATACCAATTCCCAAGGCCAGCTCTTCCTTACAGAAGAATTCCAATTGATAAACGTGGAAGGAATGAGGGAAATAGAAAATCACACTGAAGCAAATACCACAGTAATATCTATTGCGAGCAGGATCCACTGGTGGATGGCAAAATTAGCGGGTGAAAGTTTAAGGAGAAACAGGGCGTGGGGAATGGGACTGACCTAGACTGGTCAGACCATCAGTGGTGCTGGCTGGCCCCCTCAACACTGGTGGGATATATGTCACTCCTTTATCTGCAGCAGAGTTATAGAAAAGTGATTCGCCCTTCTGGGGAAGGCAGACCTGTTTCTTTGTGTCCCTTCCCAATTCTGGAATTATTTATCTGGGTCTACTCCATGAAAAGAGATAACGTTGACAAATGGAATATATTTGATGTCTTTAGATGCAGAGCTGTAAGCTTTGATATTCCCAGTGGGAGGCCAGGGCAGACCCAGGCAGTGCTGGGTGCCCAGACAGGGTTTTGGGGCAGAGGGCATGCCAGGAAGGGGGCTCTTATAAACCATTTGTCCTGGGCCTTCAGACAACGGCATGTCAGTTGCTTCTGACAAGGCTGCTTCTCAAGCCTGCTGAGGAAATCACTTTAGAGTAGATTATTACAATTTGGGAAGGCTGTAGGGGCACAATCTGGCTTTGCTGTGAAATGTGTATTTTCTTTCAAGAGAAAACATGGCGGCAGCCTCCATCCAACGTCTGGGACCGCACCTGCCTGACAATCCGCCTTCTTTCCATCATTTGCTTCTCCACCCCACACCATCATTCATCCTCCACATTTTGGTTTTCCTTTTCCTTCTTGGCAGGAGGGCAAAGATAAAATGTTCCTGATAGAAAAGTTGATCAAGCTGCAGGAGATGGAGAAGAGAGCAAACCCCAGCTCGTTGCCACCGGAAAGGCGAAACATGGAGGTGAGGCTAGAGGCCACGTGTGTCTGTTCTGTAGCCCAATCCGACAGAAGTACATCCCATGAGGTGAAAAGTGCCCTGCCATCTCACCCCACTCTATTAATGCTTCAGTGTAGATTCTTCTAGATCTTTCTCTCCAGGCATCTGCAAACATACACACAGCTACTAACATTTTTGTTTATTTATTTATTACAAAATTGGGGATATACTATACACACAGTATTGTAACTCCCCTCCCCCCAATTAATATCTTGCACATTGTCTCAGTCTGCTCATATTTGAATATTTGGGTTGATCCCGGGTTTCTTTTTTAAGACTAAAAGTAGTGTGTAATGAAACATTTTGTGTCACAATTATTTTATGTGCGTATCATGTGGCATGCCCATGATAATACTGATAGATATTGCCATGTCATGCTTTTAAAAAGATTTTACCAATTTCATTGTTACCAAGAGGGTATAAGAGATGCCTGGAACCCCAATCCCAGAGCCCTCGCTGGCTTCCTTGGTGTCTTGGGAAATATGGATAAGCAGTAACCCACCTAAATTCAAATGCCACTAGTTTTGGAAGTTATGATCTTGTCAGAAGAGACTGCTGTGTCATTTGCTATCTGTGCCAATTAATACCGTCTGCACGATTTAGGTCAGGGACCTAGAGGCCCAACTCTAAATCCTGTGAAGGCAGGGACCATGTCTGTACCCTCGCAGCCCAACGTCCTAATATATTACTTGGCGTATCGTAAATGCCCAGTAAAATACCTGTGAAATGAATGAATAAATGGATGGAATCACTATCCCTAAACAAAACAAAGCAAAACACGTTTGATATTTCTCTGGCTGAGCCTTGGTCTTAATTAATGTCACCTCTTAGTTTTGTATGGTTGGGGGGCTCACCGGCCTTACCAGCTGTGCAACAGGACCCGGGGTCTGCATTATTTCCCAGTGATGAGGCTGCCTCTTTTCTTCTTTCTCAGCAACCAGTCTCTTTGCACGTCAGGGAATATGATGCTGCTCGTGGTGAGTAACTGAACTGGCCCTAAGAAGACCTCCTGCATCTAGATGACATAGCCCAAGCTGGAGCGTCAGAATTGCCCGTGTATCAGTTCAATCGCAAGAATCGATCCAAACTGGCTTTAGCAAAGCCCCAAGAATAATTCTTGCCTTATAAGCTGAGGCTCACAATATGTCACCAGAACCTGGTTTCTTTTTGTTCAATTCTTTTCCATGTTAGCTCCTTTCTCAATTAGGTTCTTCCTAATATCGCAAGGCTGCTTTATCAGCTCCTGATATCTTCTCAGATTCAAGTCTAGTGGGAAAGAGTGAGACACCCAGAGTTCTTATTGTGTTTCCTTGGATCTGACTGGGGGATAAGCCCCTCCATGAACCAATGGCTGTGGCCATGAAAATATGATGATTTCATTGGCCAGATCTGAGTCCCAGGCCTCCTCTGTAGATACAGGTGGTACAACCCTACAGAGCCAGGGACTGAGAGTGGGGAAGGGTGGCTTCCCAAAGAAAATCTGCAGCTGATGCCAGAAGGGGATGGATGCTGGGGAGGCAACAAGCAAACCAACAACCCCATTCATCTTTTTGGAATAACATGTACTGACAGCATCCAATGGTGGGAGTTCAAGGGGAGGATTGAAAAAGGCAAGGCAGGCACGGGAAGCTGTGGGATCTTGAAGGCCCGTTTGGTCTTTCCCCTGGAGAGATGGGGCAGTGAGTGTCTGTGCTAACGTCTCTTTTCTGTGTCAGCCCCAGACCTGCGATTTAGGCGATCAGTTCAAGAAGATAATCCAAGGGCCTGATGATTATTGCGGCAGCCAGACAGCAACCAAATAAGGAAAGAAGACAAAGATGGAACAACTTCTTCCACGACACCTGGGCCCGTCGGAGCTTTCCAGAAGGGGAATTGAAGCCACTAGCTGGGAGTGGAAACTGACCACAGTGTAAATACTGAAGTCAAATCAGCCATTCCCTGCTGGTTTTTTTTAACACCTGAATTGCTGATTTTTCAAGATAAAATATTTGGGATTTTCTAATAAAGACTGTTGTAATATTTAAACTAGTTCACAAAAACATGGGGAGAGAGAACCTGGGAATGACGTATTTTGTCTTCGAGAGATGTGCTGTGAATTGTGGGTCCTTAGAAGTCCCTCCTCCCAGACCTCCCAGACCTGGCGAAGGTTTGGAAACTGGTGCTAAGACAAGTATCCAGCCTGAATAAAAATGTGGTCCTCAATCAGAGATGTGAAGCCTGTGAATTGTGGAGCCTGCATGTGTTCATGACGTGGAACTGAAAACATCCCCCTGGTACCCGAAGGTGAAATACAACCAGAGGCCTTGTCGGTGCACTTTATTGTGTGTCGAGTACATGAGTCTTTGGGGTTGAACTGGGGTTGGGGGGTGTGCACTGGGACTCTCCCTCTGTGAGGTTTGATACGTGACCATCAAAGTCTTGTGTTGAACCAAACATGGAAGCAGTGGTGATGTGTGGAATATATATATGTCTGTATATGTGTGTGTGTGTGTGTGTGTGTGTATACAGGCATACCTCGGAGATATGGTGGGTTTGGTTCCAGACCACTGCAGTAAAGCGAATATCGCAATAAAGCGAGTCACACAAATATTTTGGTTTCCCAGTGCATAAAAAGTTATATTTATACTGTAGTCTATTAAGAGTGCAATAGCATTATGTCTAAAAGAAACAATGGACATACCCTAATTCAAAAATACTTTATTGCTAAAAAATACTAACCATCATCTGAGCCTTCAGCAAATCATAATCTTTTTGCTGGTAGAGGGCCTTGTAAAAGAGGCAGTATCCACAGAGTGCAATAAAGCAGAGCACAATAAATGAGGTATACCTTGGGGGCTGGCCCGGTGGCACAGTGGTTAAGTACGCATGTTCCGCTTCAGTGGCCTGGGGTTCGCCGGTTCGGATCCCAGGTGTGGACATGGTGCCACTTGGCAAGCCATGCTGTGGTAGGTGTCCCACATATAAAGTAGAGGAAGATGAACACAGATGTTAGCTCAGGGCCAGTCTTCCTCAGCAAAAAGAGGAGGATTGGCTGCAGATGTTAGCTCAGGGCTAATCTTCCTCAAAAAAAACCCCAAAAAACAATAACAAAAAAATGAGGTATGCCTGTATATAGACATATGCATCCATATATACAGCATCCTTTTGCAGATTTGCCAAATGACTCACGAGGCATTGACTGTATTTAAAACTGACGGGTTCAGCAGCAAGGTGCAGTCACCAAATTACTCGGGAGGTGAAGTCTCCTCTTGAGTATCACTGTTGTAAAATCTAATTGGAACCGGATTTAAAACAACATTTAAGGTGCATTTGAAACAAGCGTCCAATCCGTGCTGAGCCATTGATTCAGTTTTTCATTGACTTATTTATTCATTAATTGATTTCATCAACTGAATTAACCTCTTTTGCTATCACCTTTGCTGGTAGTGTTCATTCATTCATTCATTCAACAAATATGTGCCAAGTGGTGGTGAACAAGTTAAGACAGAGTCTCTGTCCTCATGCACTTACTGTCTAGCAGGTTAATTTAGACAGGAACTTAATAATTACACAATAATTAATTGTAATTGTGGTAGGTGCTGTGAAGGAGAATCCCAGGGGACTGTGGGTGACTTGCATGTGGGGTTGGTGAAGGCAGCCCGTGGAATTGATGTTTGAAGTGATTTTTTCCCCTCTGTGTCATCTTAATGCCATTTGTGCTTCCTCGGCTTCTCCACTGACATGCGGGCCTCCTCGGAAAGCATCTTTCTGCTTCCTTACCGTACACTGAGATGGAACGCTTCTCTGCTCACCTCCATCTCTTTTCTCCATTTGCCTGCAGCCCCTGCTTCTGGAGGTGTGAGCGCTGTGGAAAGATCTAGTCTCCAGGTGTCACACACACATTCGGATGCGAGGATGCTCTTAACACGTGGCCTTGAGAGAGGGGGTGTCTTAGTTTGCTAAGGCTGCCATAGCCAGATACCACAGACCGGGTGACTCAAACCACTCAGATTAATTTTCTTCCAGTTCCTGAGGTTAGAAGTGCAAGATCAAGGTGTCAAGGGCCACATTTTCATTTTGTTCTAAGGCCTCTCTCCTTGGCTTACAGATGGCCGCCGCCTTGCTGTGTCCTCATATGGTCTTTCCTGTGTGCACATCCTGGTGTCACTTTGGGTCCAAATTTCCTCCTCTTATAAGGACACCATCAGATTGGATTAGGACCCACCCTGTTGGGTTCATTCGAACTTATTCTTCTGTTTAAAGATCTTCTCTCAAACATGGTTACCATCTGAGGTACTGGGGCTTTGGTCTCCAGCTTATGAATTTTGAGTCAACACAGTTCAGCCCATAGGAGCCAGCTCTCCCCCAGGCCTGCCAGGGCCTCCACTGGGCAGCAGGGCTCTCAATGTTGGCTGCACTCAGAGTCACACGGGGAGCTGGCCATCAACTGCCAGACCCCACTCGAGACCAACTAAATCAGGCTCTCCTACTTTTTCTTTAAGGCTCCCCAGATGCTTTCAGTGGGAGCTCAGGGCTGAGTGCTACCGAGCTAGGATCTAGAGTAGTTCTTCCCAAACTCGTCTGACTATAGAAGCCACCCAAGGCAGTTATTAAACATGCAAATGGTGAGCTCAGACTATTGCATCAAAATCTGCCGGGGACATTCCCCATCCTCCTCGTCCAACCCTTCATTAGTTCAAAATGATAAAAGTAACATATGCTTTCCAACAGTCACTTGAAAGCTGGATAAGCCCTGTAGTTTTAGGTATAAAGAAAGGATAGGCTCTTTGAATTTCTCTGGGGTCTGATCCTTCAAGTGGCCGCAATGAACGGCCCAGTTCATTTCTTTTTTTTTTTTTTTTTACAAGAATGCCATCTTTTTTTTTTTCTCCCCAAAGCCCTAGTACATAGTTGTAAATCCTAGTTGTAAGACCTTCTAGTTCTTGTATGAGGGATGCTGCCTCAGCATGGCTTGATGAGTGGTGTGTAGGTCTGCGCACAGGATCCAAACCGGCAAACCCTGGGCTGCTGAAGTGGAGTGCACGAACTTAACCACTACGCCACAGGGTTGGCCCCCCGGTTCATTTCTTCTGGGATAATGAAATGATTTTGTGCAAAGCTCAATTATAAAAGGAGTGACTAAAATAGCATACGATGGACATATATTTTTATAATCTTTGAACTGAGGACAGGTGGTAAAAATTCAGCTCATTAACAGGCATCCTCTCAGTATGATGGCACTTCACAGACCCTCCCTAAATTCTCAAAGTTTTTGCCAGCATTTATGTGTCTGATCAACTGAGACAGACCACTGAGAGGAGCTCAGGTGGGAGGTGAGGGGCTCTGCTTTGCTCATCACTGCGCCTGCCTGGTACGAGTAATGCCTGACACCTGGGTAGTGTTACCATCCGCACAGTGTTTCTCCCCTTTAACCTGGATTCTTCTTATAAAGCAGATGCTAATTTGTGAGGTTGGGGATGGGGCCTGAGAGTCTGCATTTCTGTCTAGCACGATGGGTCTGAGGACCACGAGCTGAGTACTAACAGTGTTTGAGCACTTCCACGTTTTTAATTTTATCTTCACAACAGTATTATTACACTAACAGACTTTTCAAAACCCTTCCACTTTTTTTCTCACTTGAACCTCATAACATTATCGCTAGAAGACAATCAGTGCAAATATTATGATTTCTGTCTGACAGATGTTGGAAACTGAGGCACACATAGGCTAAGTGATTTGTCTAAGGTCTCCTAGTTAGTGGCAGAACTGAGGACTTCGGGTTTTCTCTGGCTCAGTGGTTCACAGACTTGAGCATGTATCAGAACCACCTGGAAGGCTTGTAAAGGCAGATGCTGAGCCCCACCAAGAGTTCCAGATAGTCAGTGTGTCTGGGTTGAGCTCTGAGAATTTGCATTTCTAACTAGTTCGCCCTTATGCTGATATTGAATAGATGTCTCCGAGGACAGCATCCTTTGAGAGCCACTGTGCCTAGCTGTTGGCCAGCCTCTTCTTAACAGTGTTCTGCTGCTGGTTCGATTTTGAGCATGATTTAAAGTTTGATAATAGAACACACAAGGTCATTAATCCGCAGTATTTTTGATCAAAGAAATCAAATAACCTTGCTGTACGGTAACCACCACTCCATGCTGAAGAAGTCTGGAACGCTTCGGTAACTCACACCCTTCCCCACCCTCCGAGCTGTGGTTTACCGTCCTGTCGAAGTACCATTCCCACTTTAGGAGATGGTGGGTGTAATTCTCTTTAGAAATTGACATCTAATAGAATAGTTATGCCTTGGTGAAATCTTGTCAAAACAGGATTGATGACACTCATCTCCGATAAGAAACTGAGTATTGTTTAATCAAGTAAGTAGTGGGTTTCTTCGGTCTTTTGAGGTAAGCCCTTTGATGTTATCTTTCTCCAGCATCCCGAGAGCAGAGGGGCAGTCCAAGAACAGCAGAGGATGTTGATTTTTACCTGTATTGACTTTCCTGGAAGGAATGCCGTCTATCACGACTTTGGATGGCCCCTTGATGCTGCTGAATCCTGAATCATTTATCTACACTCCCAAATTTTCATCTCACACTAGGTCTGCATCTCCAGTTTCCTCAAGGAAGTTTCCACTTGGATATCCCATAATTCATTCCTTCAGCAAACACTTATTGAGCATCTACTATGTGACAGGCACTGTCATATGTACTGGGAATGATTACGATGGTTCTGATTACTGAGTCTTTGCTGTGATAAAACCAGTGGTTTAGAGTGTGGACTCTGGAATTACATCACGGAGGCCTGAATCCTTATCCTATTACTGCTGTGTGACTTAGGCAAATTACTTAACTTCCCTGTGCTTTGGTTTCCTTCTATAAAATGGGATTATAATGGTGCCTACCTCATGGTGTTGTTGCAGAGTGAACACATGGAAACCATGTGAAACAGTGTCTAGTACATGGTAGGCAGTCAATAAATGTGCTAACAAGCACTTTACACGTACTCTTTCATTTATTTAATCACCACCCTCCCTGGGGTGGTACTATTACTGCCTGTGTTTTACAGATGAATTGAGTAACTTGCCCAAGGTCACACAGCTAGTAAGTTGCTGATCAGGAAATCAGACTCACCTTTCTCTGATCCAAATTCTGTTCTAAACCCCTAAACTAAACCTTCTAAGTAACTGCTTCATAGTAGTAGTACCTATTAGCACCCCAGTTCTTCATCCAAATTCTCCATTCTTCAAGGCCCAGACTGCCTCAGCATAGGATCTAAATCCTTAATTGGGCCTGGCTGAGTCAAGAGCAAAATGGATTTGGGACAAGGGTCAAGTGACAGAACTCCTGGCTCTTAAGAGGTCTTCACACCACAGAAGGAATGTTAACACCATACCGTCCCTAAGAAAATTCCCTCCCTCTTGGTCGCTGTGCAGTCTCTGAAGGTGCGCCAAGGGGGAATTCAGTCCACAGATGTTTTCTTTGGTCACTTTCTCCTCCTGTCACTCCAGGCATAACAAGGCATGGAAGTACATGCAGTTTATATATTTGTTCCATTCATTGAATAAATCTGTCCCGTTGTTGATTTTAAAATTCAAGAAAATTTCTTTGTAAACGTTGATTGGAAACGTCCCAAGCCCCATCTATCGCACCCCGGCCAACACCAACTGTAGCAAAAATCAGTTTACTTCTCACCACCATCTAGCTGTGCGGACTGGTGGCCTGGCTGCTGCAGGGGTGAGGCTGGGGACCCTCTGGGACTCAGGAGGGAGGTCATGACAAGGCTTTGGGCCTGCGATCAGGGCTGCAGATGGGGCCAGAAGGGGGAAGCAGGGCAGCCAGAGGAGAGAGACAGCTTTGCAATTCCTTAAGGACTCAACTTCCTTTTAAATATTGCTCTTTAAGTTAACAATAAGACCCCCGGAAGCTCACATGGCAAAGAGCACAGAGCTGGGAGTCCAGGGCCCCGCATTATAAAGGCAGACAGGGCAAGGGGTGAGGAGCAGGGGCCCTGGAGTGAGGCCCACCTGGACTCAGTCTCATCTGAGACCTTGGGTAAGTGACTTCGTGCAGTGCCTCGGTTTCCTCACCAGTAGAGAATGCTACCTCTGTAAGACTTTTGTGAGGGTTAATTAAGATAACGCATGTTAAACCACTCAAGTTCCTGGCAAACAGCAAACAAGAAATTTTAGTTATCATGAGGTTGGGCTCTGCTACGTCAGCAGCTGTGTCATTTCTGAGGCTGACCCTTCCCTGCCACAGGTTTTAGTTTTCTCATTTGGAAAAGCCCAGATGGTCTGGGAAGTTTCTTCCCGCTGTAACTGCGATCCTCTGCTGTGGAGCAGCCTAAAAGGGGGCAACTCTGCCCCCTACTGGTTTGTAGCCCTTATTTCAAGATACCATTAACAATCTCCCTCCAATGGGTCTCGAGATTTCCTGCCACTTCACACTGAAGCCTCCCCAGGGGCTGCTGCCCTGGTCACTGGATTGCAGACACAGCTTCCCTGAACTCCTTATGTTTTAGGATATGACGCTTGGCACACAGTTTTCCCTTAGAGTTCCTTTTAATGATTTTATTAGTAGGGTCACAAGTTTGACATCAACATAGCTGAATACAAATAGATAACGTAAGTTACGTAAGTGTGTCAAGTTTTATAATGTCAACTCTGAGGAATCATGCGTTTCCCATGCATTTGCACCTGCACCCCCCAACTGCACAACTCAATGTGTGCTTGTGCTCAGTGGGTCTCCGTGCACACCTCCGCTAGGTCGGGCAGCAGCTGTTGTGCCTTTTGGCAGACCGATTTTCAAGAACAGTGTTGAACTCAGGCATTCCATGGAGCATGATGGCAACACCGGGCTTGAGTTCAGGTAAAAATGCAATGACGACTATTGCTTGTGCGAGCCACTGGATCCCCCAGGGCGCGGGCTAGCACAAAGGGTATTTGGATAGCCCTGCATGAGGCCAGCAGGCAGTTTCTGGACTCGTGTTTCCTCCCTGGGGGAAAAGTCTAGAACTGAGATGTGCAGTCTTCCAACATGCTGTCAGTGATATAGCTGGAACGAAGATGGGACTCGTAGTAACTTTTTTCATCAAAGGTATTAACAGTCCAAGCGACAACTTGAATGCCTTTAGCTGACCACTTTTTTAAGTAGTCCCTGGAGAAAGAGGAAAAAACAATCCTGTTAGAATAACGACCAACCGTCCCAGGAATCTATATGGTCATGAAGTACAGTCTTCACCGGGTACTGACAGTGCTCAGAAACAGCTGCTTAACCGGCCTCTGCACTGCAGTCAGAGGGAGCGTTCCAAACCCAGCACAAGAAGCACCTCCATGTTATTCTCGCTGAAAATACTTCAGCGGCTCACTCAAGATGCCTCCCGCCCCCCAAGCACTGGAGGCCCAGCCCCGCCGGACTCTCGGGCCTCATCTTACACCACACTCCCACTTTCTCTCCTGTGCTGCACAATACTGAGTTTCTTTCAACTCCTTGACAGGACCAGGCTCCTTCCTGCCACTCTTGCAGTGTTTCTCCCTCTGACTTGGATCTCCACCCCCTGCCCTCCTCAATTCCTACTCAGCCTTCAGACCTAAGCTTAGTTGTCACTGCTTTGGGGACGTTTTCTCTGACTTGGTCGAATTACACAGTATATTTGCACCGTTCTCTCCTACACAGCATTCATCTTAGCTGTAAGTTTATATTGATTGATTTTTACTTGATTAGTATCTATCTCTTCCACTTGACTGTAAGCTCCATGATGGCAGACCATGGCTTTATCTCTTTACCACAGCACCTTCAGTTTCCTAACATGGTACCTTGCAATACTGTAGACATACACCAAATATTTATTCAACACATGCATGCCTGAAATAAGATGAAAACTGCAACTATAATCAGCTGAAACACACAGTTAAAAAACTGCCAAAAGAAAGATTCAGAGGTTGCTAGCAAATTACGGCACGGACAGTCTCTTGGAAGTGATGGAGCAGAGCCTGTAAGGTTCGGAAAGAGGGAGAAATGGTGGGAGAGCTGAGGCAGGCGCCCACAGGATGTCTTCACTGTGGCACAGCCCTGGATCCTATGTTGGTTTTCAAAGGGAGCCAATCAAGGAAATGTAATCTCTCATCATAGTTTGGCAAGTTTATTATTTTTTTTTAAATGCATTAAAACCTAAGAATATTTGTCACCTTGTTTTAGAAAGAGTGAAATATGCCTGCACCTTTCCCAACTAAGAAGCTAGACGCATTCCAACTTAAAAAAGGCATGGTGGGCTTTGTGGGTGGGAACCAATCCAGGTAGACTACTGTTAATCCTTCCTTGCAAAGAACAGTCTGGAAATGGGTCAGGAGAAGATAAAAAAACCTTCCAACTTACGGGGATACAAAATCCTTTTGCATGAGGAAAGCTGAAATTCCACACAGGTACCATAAGATATTATGCATACTCCAATCGAGCAAAATGTCCATTACCATAAACACGGACAGTTTCCAGAAAGTATCATAGCGTGGCTTCCCAGTTCCCGTATAGCTAAGGCACCAAGGTCTGTGAATTAAAGCTGTTACTACATTCTGATCTGTTTGTCTCATCTGAAAAGGAATTTTGGAAAATAAAAGAATTATTATATCTTAAGTCCAATACCTCTCATTTGCTCTTTAATATATTTTTTTAAAGATTTTATTTTTCCTTTTTTCTCCCCAAAGCCCCCCGGTACATAGGCGTGTATTTTCAGTTGTAGGTCCTTCTAGTTGTGGCATGTGGGACGCTGCCTCAGCGTGGGCTGAAGAGCGGTGCCACATCCACGCCCAGGATTCAAACTGGTGAAACCTTGGGCCGCTGAGGCGGAGCGTGCGAACTTAACCACTCGGCCACGGGCTGGCCCCCTCATTTGCTCTTTAGATAAAGGCACTGTACTCATTCTGACCAACAGATGATACTCAGCCCCCGACCTATCTACTAAATAAGTACTCTACCACAAACTCATTGAGAAAATAATGTGATGCATGTAAAGCCTTTAATGTAGGTATAAATATGAACACATCCTTCATAATCCTAAAAGAACTGCAATCCCATCTTTAAAATGAGAAAATCACAATCTCAGGGTCAAATTTAATAAATGTCACAAGAATTAACTTTCAATGAGATATCAATTTAAATTCTGGCCAGTGGTAAGTAATTAGAATTCAATGAGAATGGAACACAATCATTTCAAGATGGGCTGGTCAGCTTTTGATCCTTTCTAGAGAAAATGGCTGAAAAAGAGTTGTGGACATAGGGAAGTGCAGTGAGAAGGAAGTGAGAAGAGAAAACAGAGAGGAGAGAAGGGGCGAGGGGAAGGGGAGAGGGGAAAGGAGAAAGAGGGAGATGTGGACGGAATTCCTCCAGTCTGCGCTCTGTGCTCCCCAGGGGATGTATCATACATCTTAAAGGCCTCTGTGGTCCACTAAGTTTGGGAAACGCTGATCCCACTGTCGCAAAGCCCCATGACTCTCTGTTCTCCATGACAGTGTATATCTGGATAGGGGCCACCCTAACTGTAAACTTTTAAATGTATGCTCTGTCAGTCTCTGTTGAAGAATGCTACAGAACCAATTCATTATTTTGGAAACTGGTAAATAAAGGAAAAGATTAAACACTTATTTGTCTAGTGGGTAACTAAACAGCAGATGGGAGTTTCTAGGTATAGAAGTATTCTAGCTTATATGTGAAGAAGAAATGATAGAACCAAAATATTAACATTTTGCAACCCCCGGTAAATTGAGAGCTGGCCTCCGTCAGTAACAGCAGGTGCTAAGAGCAGAGTCAACCAGGTGTTACGTGCCTTCTGATGGAAAAGATCCTCACCAATAAAGTTATCTTGCCAAGATGAATTGAGCTTAATCTGATCAAGGCCTTAGTTCTCACTACCAACTTACAGGAAATATACAGAGGAAAAGGATGTGTTAACTGTGTCACAGCACAATTAGCAAAATCCAGACTTGGGTAAACACTATAAAAACAACCTCAGTTTCTTCAATAGATACATCACGAGGGGGAAAAAAAGAACGTGCAGGTTTTAAGATTTAAAGTTACAACATGCAGTCCTCATTTGGGTCCTGATTCAAATGAGGACTGAACAAATGAACAATTTATAAAAAAACAAAAAGCCATTTATAGTATTTCTGAGACAAATGAAAATTTATACATTGATCGGATACTTGATGATCTTAAGGATATACAGTTAATGGTTTTAGATGGGACAAAGGTATCGTGGCTATATTTTAAAAAAAAGAATCACTTTTTAAAGATAATGCAATTTTTATGGATGAAATGATATGATGTCTGGGATTTGCTTGAAAATAACACTGAGGAGGATAAATGGGGGGTGTGGATGAAAGAAGCTGGATCATGGTTAGAGAAGGGCTCACTGTATTACTATCTACTTTTATGCATATTTAAATTCTTTATGACTAAGAGTTATTTTTTAAAAGGTATATTCTGCTGTCACTTAGTGAGACAAGCTACATAATTCTTTCTGTTCTGAGAACCTTTACCAAAGTAATGTGAATGAACCTTTAAACCACATGAAAGAAGGAGCTAAAGAGGAATCATGGTACTTTAAATGGGGTCTGAGTACAGGTCCCTTCCTGAATTTCTCATTGACTCAAAAGAGGAGTTTCTTAACTGATTCAGCTCAATTTAACAAGCATCTATCTTATGCTTACTTAGCCCGTTGCTTTTATCACCACCAACCAACATAGTATTACGTACAACAAAAGTCCTGAACCTTACCTTATAGATAACATCTGGCAAGAAAGAGCAGACAATACTATTATTGTATAGTTGAGGAAACTCCATATATATTTTCTTTAGAGCATCAGTAGCCTGTAAAACCAAGAGATTCAAGTGTTTAAAATCTATTGAAATGTAATAGTCCCAGCCATTAACTATGACATATTAAGTACAACCCTACCAAATAAACCAGAAGTTTACTAATATATGGGGACGTTGACTAGAGTACCGGCAGATTCCATCATGCCCTGGGACACACCTTAAACTCACACCTGCGGCAGATAAGGCAGCAGCCGGGGAGCACTGCTTTCCCACCTTCCGCAGGGGCTCGGCCCTCTGCTCAGAGTTTTGGAAAGTATGGCAGACTGCAGGCCAGTGGAGGCTGGAAGCAAAATTTTAAAATCCTTTCCTTATACCCTAGTTTAGCCTCTAGGAAAAGTCCTTTTCTACCCACAACTCTATCACCTTTTGTCTGTCCCAGCTGAAGCAGGAGCCAACCAGCCTGGGAACTACAAAGGGTAGATCTTATCAGTCCAGGGGACTGAGAGGGACGTTGTCCATCACCAGCTTGGAGGCAGAAGCAATGGGACAAGGGAGAACTAGGAAGAGCTGGACGTCTCCCAGCTCCTCCCCAAGATGAGCAGAAATTTCTTTTTGTAATAGTCTAGCTAAGAAATAAAGAAATGATAGAATTAAAATATTGACATTTTGTGACCTGTAGTCAATTAACAGATTTGGCCATTGAGCGTCAAGAGCAGCTAACTACAACAGGGCTGACCAGACGTTAGGTGAAATGTAACGTTGCTACATCATAATTCGTGAAATACTGCTAATTTTTGGAAAGTCACACATACCAATAGCCAAATATAAGCAACAAAATGCATTGCAAAAAAGAAGAAAGAACACAGAAATTACTCATGTCATGCTTCTCCTTCTCTAATATAATGGAGTGTGAGCCACAGAGCCAAAGCTGTTTCCGTGCTGTTTGAGCTATCACACGCACTGTAACTCTTCACCTACATTATTTATTTAATTCTCACCACAACCCCATGTGGTAGTTTCTATTGTTATTCCCATTTTGCCCACAAGGGAACTGAAGCTTATCAAGGTTAAGGTTACCCTGTAGTAAGTGACAGAGCTTAATCACCGTCTGTTGGACTCCGGAGCCCATAACCTTAGCTCCTGTGTTCTAACAGCTCCCATCTGCTGCCAACACTTGTTCTTCGGAGAATTAGATCACTATGTTCTACTCAATCTTGCCCAAACCACCTGTGAGCACCCAACCAGAAAGCTTAAACAGATTTTTTTTTTTTTTTTTAACTTTCTTCTTTCTTCCTCCCTTATCCTAACAGAATAAGCACAAAGGTCAGTACACTGTGGGTGAAACATGGGAGCTTTCAGGGTTCCCAGATGTGAGTCATATCATTAACGAAACTGGAAGTGCTCATTAAAAACACATGTTCCTTGACCCCACCACCCTTGACATTTTTAGAATTTCTTCCCTGGGTGGTATGGCACAGGAATCTGTATTTTTAATAGGTATTCCTGGTGATTCTGCTGCAGACTGATCAGAAAGCCTGGACGGACACAACTATCAGTTTACCAGCAGAATAAATCAGCCAGAGCACCATTCTCCTCTTTCTTCAAAGACAGGCGTTCACTGTACTAAAGTTAGAGTATATACTTACGCTCAGATTTTAGGTTTCAACGACTGCTTTCAACTATATCCTGGGATTAATAAAGAAAACTGACATCATCAGAATTGTCAATCAGTAGATGGCCATTACTGATTTTAACTATTGCTAGGGGGAAAATACCCAAGTTGTCCAAATGCAGAGAAAAGTATTTGTACTTGAAAAGCTGGTTATAAGAGAACAAATGTAATCTGAACCATATTTTCCCACCGATTTCCATTACAATAATGCTTTCATGACTAAAAGTATATGTTCTAAAATGTCAGCAAAATTTTATTTAGCAACGTCATATCTAAAGAAATTATAATTTTCTCATAAAAGTATAACTACTCAAATCACAGAATTACAAAACTATCCATAAGGGACAGAAATCCTACAGAAGGGATAAATCTACGTAAAAGATAAATATCCTATTGGCTATCAGAAGCTTTAAAGACAGGAGTTCTCTTCAGCGTCAGTCCACAGTTGTCCACCTGAGACCCTTAACTTAGCAGCGAGATGTCACTGGTCTTGTGTCCAACTCCTAAATTCCTTTTTATGAGGTTACTTGAGTGACCTGTTCAAAATGTTTACTGTTCATTTAATATCTTTTGTAAATACTTTATGCAAATCAGAGAAACCTGACTCTTTCATTTTGTGCTACTTGTAGAATATTAGGAGCTGTTAAAAGGTTCCATCAAAGATTAAAAGGTTAAAAAGGTTTACTGTTGCCTCAGAGATGTGGATTTTTGCATTGTAAACTTCCATTAAGCAAACACGTAATTTATAAAAATAATTTAAGAAGAATAAATAAAATATGTAGTTACTTTTGGAAATGACTAGCCATTAAACAGGACGTCTTTTTGAAACAGTGAAGGCGCGGGTCTAAACGGTACCTTGTTTGCATGGCCCTTGACATCAAAGAAGACCGTGAGGTTGTGGCTGAGGCACTCGGCGACGGCTTCTCTCAGGGTAGGGATCTTCTCATCAGGGAAATCATTCCTGTGGGGGGGGGCGCCGTGCATCGTGGGAAAGGCAAAAGACGAAAGTTTAGTGGAGCAGCCCCTTCACAAACGTCTTCCAACCAAAAGGAAAGAGTGTTTCCTTCCCTTCTTCAACCAGAACAAAGTCCAAGGAAAATTTACTATATGCACTTGAACCAAAGGACAGATACTCTTGACCAAAGAGCAACAACAACAAAAATCATCTAAATTGTAGGAAATCACTGCATTTCCACTGAATTAAGAATATAATTAGTAACTCAACCAAAGGGGAGAGTATATGTCACCTTTGGAGAACTCAGAGACTTAATTTTAAGATTCAAATTGCTGTAATAGACCCTTTTGCAGGAGAAATTCCTAGAAATACATAAATCTGTTAACTGTATTGCTGTGCATTTATTTAAATGCAACTCTTGAAAATAAACAATTTTTCTGATAAAGAAAAGGAAAATTAAGTGCCTGACATAAAAAATCAGCTTTCCCCACATAATGAAATTTCATTCCATATGATTTAACTTATCCTAATTCGACTATATTATGTCGACTGTAAGATCTTGGTTTAAAAAAAGATAAAGATAATTTAAATCACACAGGCCATTCTGCCAGTCCTTCTATGCAACGTCTATTGCCTGGGAGTGAGAGATGATGGATTTGCTATGCCCTTGGCCAATCTTAGATTCCATTCCCCCTCTCAGCCTGAGCATCTCACCACATTAAACGTAATTCTAGAGAAAATCCCTATTTTTCCTACAACATGGTCCCTAAACACAAGCCACTTACTTCATTTGGTTTTAAAGCAAAGAAAACAACCTGTTCCAACTGCGGGAGAAAGACTGGTTGTATTAAAGACATTAAAGTGGTATATTGACTCTGATATCATGCCTTCTTAAAGGATTTTAAGGGTAATGCTGAAACTAAGCATTTTTTGTTTTAAGTGTTGACTTTGAACCTGACATCTTATTGGCTGCAATGTCCCTGGAATAGTAAACCAGCCTTTCCCTTGCATACAATAGAGCAATGTAATATCTGATGACAGTAAAGAGCAATGCCAGCAGCCTGGACTCAGAACTTTCAAGTTATTAACATTCTTTCTAGAGTAAAATATGATTTCCTTTGGCTGACTTTTAACTTCTTTCAGATCCTAGCAAAATAAAGTCTGAATCATCTTTTAGGGAGGACTAGAACTTAATCACTGAGTGGAATACTCAATACCCCAGGAGTATTGATCACTGCCTGGAGAATTGACACAACATGAATAACAGTGAGCACACCTTTTTCAGTATATGACGACGAAGACAAGGGGAGGGGGCTTTACATAACCACATTCCAAAGTATATTATCCAGTATACCAATTCCAAGGTGTTTATGGCTGTTAATGGTGGGAAGGGCATGGGTTCTGTGGTCATATGTTTGAGAAACACTAAATTAAAGGTAAGAAACTAAATTAAAGGTTGATTGACCTGGACTGTTTATCCCCAAGGGGACCATCTAGAGTATAGTGTTTGATCTTATTTGGGCATAGAACCCTTTCCTTGTGGAACATCTTATAAGACTAGCTCTGATAGACAGATAAATACACATATACATATATAAACACCACACACACACATAAATACTTTGGAAGCTACTGGTTTAAACTATACCAGGAGGGGATTAAATTAAGCATCCGAAAGAACTTTCACCCTCCAAGAGTTGAGAGACACAGGGGTAACAAAAACAGCATGGTGTAGTGGACATTTCTTTGGAATGGAAATTGGGTTATCCAGATTCTAGTTCTGCCTTCTTTATGAACTAGTCATTTGTCCTCGAGTCATTTAATTTTTCTGGGACTATCTCTAAAAGCAGGATTGATTTAGATATGCACTGTCCAATACGGAAGGCACATATGGTTATTTAAGTTTAAATTTATACTTAAATTTAAAAAAATTAAAAATTCAGCTCTTCAGATGTGCTAACCACATTTCAAGTGTTCAGTCACCACAAGTGGCTACCACATTGGACAGTGCAGACATACAACATTTCATCACTGCAGAAAGTTCTATTAGACAGTATTCTACATGATTTTTAGGATACTTTGCATTCCTAAAACTCTAAGATCCTTCACTAGTTTGTTACAAGGATGTAAAGAGTTAAAAGGGCTAAGTTAATAGATGATATTAGGGAGCTGGACCAGTGGCGTAGTGGTCAAGTTCACACGCTCTGCTTTGGCAGCCCAGGTTCACGGGTTCAGATCCCGGGTGTGGACCTACATACTGCTCATCAGGCCATGCTGTCGTGGTGTCCCACATACAAAGTAGAGGAAGACTGGCAAAGATGTTGGCTCAGGGACAGTCTTCCTCAACAAAAAAAAAGGTGATATTATTACCTGAAGATTTTAAAGAATGCATCATTTGTATCTTCTTTTTAATTGAGATATAATTGACATATAACATTATATTAGTTTCAGGCGTACAACATAATGCTTTGATATTTGCATATATTGCAAAATGATCACCACGCCTAGTTAACATCCATCACCATACATAGTCACAAATTTTCTTCTTGTGAGGAGAATTTTTCAGATCTATTCTCTTAGAAATTTTTACATATGCAATACAGTATTATTAACTATAGTCCCCATGCTGTACATTACATCCCCAAGACTTATTTATTTTATAACTGGAAGTTTGTGCCTTTTGACCTCCTTCACTCATTTCACCCACTCTGTATCCCATAATTTGTTTCTTGGTGTACCTGAAGGCAAGAAGATCGACAAGTAAACCTCTGCAACTGCTTTCAGCCTCATGAGTCTATAATTTGTACAATAGCTCAAAGTAACTGTCATGTACTAGATAGAGTATTGTCTTGAGAATAATTCCGGGGCCAAATCTGGCCTCAGTGGGAAACGATGAGTAACATCCATGCCATATTTCTGTTGCTCCTGGCACCTGAATTACCTGGGATACCTGTATACAGTTCAAAACAAAGTATAACAAAACCACTCTCCTGGAGCAGAGATGTCATCAGAAGGTGACAGTCTTTCTGTGATCTCCAACAAAAGCTGAGAGGGATGTTTAAGTGACAATAAACCACTTACCTTAATCTGTGATTTGCTGCAGGATTAAGCTTCCTAACTTGTTCAAAGGTCAAATCACACAATCGACCAGTGCCATCAGTCGTCCTATCCACCGTGTTATCGTGCATTAAGACAGGAACCCCGTCAGAAGTAAACTCAATGTCCAACTCCACGCCCGTTGCTCCATTCTTAGCTGCCTTAACAAAAACATCAACAATATTAATGTCAAGTGCTCAGAGGCATCATTTTGCAATCTAATCACTCAAGACAACCAACAAGGCTGGCTAAGCAAACAATCAGCGGAGTCTTTTCCCTCCTCTACCAAACAGCAACCCAATTTGTTTCTGTTTTTCATGGATGGTAACCTTACTTCAACTCCTACACTTACGGATTCCTCCAAAACTTCAACTTCCCCACTCTGCCCACTCCCCCAGTGGCGGATGGGGAGACTCCTGGAACTTTAAGCTTTCTCTGGTTGCTTACCCAAATGGGCCATTAACGGCTTACAATTACAAACATTTAGGCAAATTCCACTGTTTACCTAGACTAGGTTAGGTACAGCATCTCTGATGATTCCCGTGTTGACTGACTAGTTGGATATTTGCACGACTTTGGCATAAACAAGATCAGTCAAGTTTTAGTCGGTTTAACTCCACCCTCCCTAGCAGAAACACCAAGCCCACTTCTAGGGGACACTACATTTGTTTATGTGAGCAGCAGTGGCTGGTGGCCAACAAGTTGGTAAGATTGATGACGTAGACTAGAATTTATCTAAAAAGAGAATTTGAACATTAAATTTTATGAGTCAGGCTCCTCTGAGACACACTGTCCACCGTTTGCCTCCTTGATTTCTTTGTCACAATGAAGCTGGGAAATGTTCATTATGATCAAGGTTTTAAATTTCTTTAAAAATTTTAAATTATACAAACACACATACTAGTATACAGCAAAAAAAGACTTAACAGATGCTAACATTTTGCCACATTTGCTTCAATCTCTTGCTGCCACCAAACATAATAATAGCTATTATTTATGAGTCCTTTTCTCTTTGTCAGGCACAATTCTAAGTGCTTTAAATGTGTTAACTCATTTGATCCTCATGACCCTTCAGTAGCGACTATGAATATTCTCGTTCTCAGATGAGGAAACTGAAAGAGATGAAGGAACTTGCTCCAGGCTACACAAACTAGGACATAGTACACGCTGCTCTCTTAACCACTATGACTTTACTGTCGACACTACAGATAGAGCTAAAATTCTCCCCCTTCCTCTCCAGAGGTAACTGCCAGCTTAAAGCTGATGAGCCTCATTCCCATATCATTCTGTTATAGGTCTTTATGTATTCACTACACACTTAAGTACGCATAAACAACATATGGCACTATACCAGTGCACAGGAAGCATTCAATAAATGTTAGCCATTGGATTTTATTGTGTGTCCTTTTAAACACATTTTTAATTGTAACCTAGGCAAATTTATCATTCATGTTCTTTATGAGTGGAGATTTTTCTGTTTTATTTAAATCCCTTCCTACTCCTATTTATAAAGATACATAACTATATTTTCTTCTAAGCTTCAAAGTTTCATTTTCACATATGTGACCAAGATTTTCTATAAAAATCTCAATTCCAGGGGCTGGCCCGGTGGTGCAGCGGTTAAGTTCGCACATTTCACTTCGGTGGCCCAGGGTTCGCTGGTTCGGATCCCAGGTGTGGACATGGCACTGCTTGGCAAGCCATGTTGTGGTAGGCGTCCCACATATAAAGTGGAGGAAGATGGGCATGGACGTCAGCTCAAGGCCAATCTTCCTCGGAAAAAAGAGGAAGGCCTCAGGGCTAGTCTTCCTCAAAAATAACTAACTAAATGAATGAATGAATAAATCTCAATTCCATCACTCACTGGCTCTGTCATCTAGTTACTTATCATATTGTAACCTCAATTTCATCATCTTTAAGATGGTACTTCTCTAATGATCCTAAGAGTTGTTGTGAGGATTTAGAAATAATACATGTAAATTACCAGGCTTGGTGCCTGGCTCAGAGTTGGCACTCAACATAAGCTATGAGGATTAGCAAAACACTCACGTCTCAGTGAAAAAGTCATTACAATAATGCTTACATCTGTGCTGGTTAAAAGGTCTGTCTTTCTGTAAGATTAAAAGATCTATCTTTTCTAAGTTAAAGACACAATAATGCCGTGGGAAAACAACATGGGTTACATATTTTGTAACATCAAACTAGACCACATTTTCAGTGTTCACAGTGCCTGCATCTCTCATTAGAACACAAATGCTACCCTTATTCCTTGATGCTGGCACCATAATTAGGTTCAATTACACTTTCATTCATTAGGGCCATCTTTGGCTACAACACAAAATATAACAATGGTGAGGGACTATTTTAGCAAGCATACTAGAACTGAGTTCATTTATTTGTCTTTTCTGTGTAGTTTACCAAGGCCCCAAACAAAAGCTTTATAAAAGAACCATCATATTAGTTTCTTAGACCCGATCTTCTATGACTGCATTCAACTTCCTTTAGCAGTTATAGAGGCAAAAAGATGAACCTGATTCTAATTCACCTATTAGTATACACTTCATACTCATCTTTTTTATTTATTTAGAGAAGTTTCTTACAATAGTAGTTTTGGGAGGAACACATTCATTTTACTTCTTTCAAGTTTTCCTTTCTATAACTACTTCATAATCTACCAGAAATTCTACCACTGTCAGAATGCCTTCTCTGATTTTTCACAGAGTAAAATGTTTATGAATATAAATTATGAGCTGCAAACATGTAAAGGGAGAAAGAACAGGACAAAAAACAAACTTTGATGGAAATAAACTACAAATTTCTTTTGAAGTCAAGAGGGAGGATGTGACCTTGCCTTCTGTAGTCTGTATTCAGCAGGTAAATTCTGTTATGGCTAAAAAGCTCATTGATAATGACCTTATAGTCAAATTAAGCTGAATTACCACATCTCATTTCCTCTTAAGACCAGTAATCAACTTGGCACAGTGTTTATTTATCATTATTACATACATTAAAGAGATGCTCAACCTAAACATACAGAACACGAATGGAATTTAGCTATAATTCTCTTGCAACACAAGAGGATATGAAACACCCTATGTGTATGTCTATTTCACATTCACACATCCTCATTCAATATGACTTACATTCACCCAAACATGTTCTTGGCCAAACTACCACATCCATTGGTAAATACTTATGAATACCTCCTGTGTTCAATTAACAATGAGTTATACTTTAAGGCAACTTACATAAAGGTAAGTAGAAATGGAAGCCAATGACAATTATGTGCTTTTCTTCCGATGGTAATTATCATCTTTCTTGTCATGACAATTCTATCTCCTGTGTAGCTCTGTTACTTCATCCAACCTCTCTGGGTTTCAGTTTACAATGTAAAATACCTTCTTCAATACCTTTAGATTTGTTTTTAAACAGAAGGCAGAAAAGCTGCTCTGTCTCCCTTCCCTCACAAAGAATCAAGGGGAAAAAGCATAAGATAGTTTAATGTGGTTTATAAACAGAGTCAGTCTCTGCTAAGTTAAAGCCTGCCTTCCTGACCCCCTTCCTTCTTCAGACATAAATTTTCACCATTACATTTAAATTTTACCTACATGATTTTAAAGAATCAAGCCATTTTTAGAGTCTTGGCCTAAAGAGCTTACATTTGTGGAGGTCTTATCATGGGCCAAGCACTTTATGTGGACCACCTCATGGAATCACAACCTATTGGGTGGATACCAATATTATTCCCATTTTACAGAAGGGGCAACTGAGGTCGGGGCTGGGCCTAGAGTGAGGAGAAGTGCCCTTGGGTGCCGTGCTTGCTACACCCTAGTCACGACTCTGGGACGCTGACAGCTTAAGTAACTTGCTCATTTCACAACACTGTCTGTCCCTAGCTGGACAAAGCAAGGACAGTCGGTCCAAGTTTTTACATCCGAGAACATATTCTAATCTATGACAAACAGCATTGGGGCTTGGAATCAGAAGGCTGAATTCTAGAAAGAGCCATAGTTTGAGTCAGTTTTCCTACCCACCCCATGTTAAAATAATGTCTCAAAGAAATGAGAGGATCAGATCTATTTCTACAGACACAAAAGTGCCTAAGCAACTGAAAAGCTCTCTTACTACGCAAACTGTCATATGAAGTCAGGAGACTGCCAGGCGAGCCTTGTGACAAGGCGAAGCAGAAAGTGATTAAGAGTCCTGCTGGCAGGGTTATCTGAGGGTGAATGTGTGTGTTTGGGGGTAAAGGTGATAAGATGACTTGGGTAATTCGGGGGACAAGCAAAGACAGCTCTTGTGCATGAGATCCATTGAGAACAAACTCAACCACTGAATGAGACTCTACTTAACCTGGCCACACTTCCTACTGCATCCACCAGCCTTTCCTCTGTTCCTTGAAGTCAAGCCACATATGCCTCATGCTGTTATCTGAACATTCCAAAATCATTCCCACCTTAGGACCTTTGCACTTGCTGCTTCCTTGTCCTGGAACACTTTTCCCCCAGGTCCATGGCTGGCTCCATCTCCCAATCTCGGTTTCGGTTCAAAAGTCACTTCTTCCGAGAGGATTTCTCTGACTACTCTGTCTGCAATAGCATAACTCCTCCAGTCGTTCCTTATCCCATTACTCTATTTCTTCATTACCCTTTTCGCTTCCTTCTTGTGTGTTTACTTGTTTAAGGCCTGTCTCCCCCACTCCAATACAAGCTCTGTGAAAGCAGGCACCTCCTTCCGTCTTGTTCATGACTGTATCCTCAGTGCCTGGTACCCAGCAAATATCTAAGTATTATGTAAGCAAACACATATTTGCTATGCTCTATAAATACTTGAAGTCGGGAGATGGTCCAGACTTCAGAGGGATCAGAGCCACCTGAATGTGTTTCTTGCGGACGAATGGGGACCCGGGAAGTCTCTCAGATGAACACTGGGGAAGCTGCGGGAGGACGAGCAGAAGTCCAGCTCCCAGGCGGGGCGCGAGGCGTGGGGGGCTCACCTGCCGAATGGCCGCCAGCGTGTTCTCCGGCGCGTCGTGGCCCCCGCCGCGGTGGGCGATGGCGGAAGCGCGGTTCCGGGGCTTGAGCACCTGCAGGGCCCTGCGGGAGGGCAAGGGGTCGAAGCTCAAGAGGCGCAGCAGGAGGTAGAGGCTCCCGGTCAGGAGGCAGGCATTGAAGGGGCTGCGCGTCACCAGCAGCAGCACCAGCAGCAGGAAGGAGAAGGGGCCCAGGAGGCCCCCCTGTTCCTCCCACAGCCACATGCCGGCGCCCGCACCGGCACGGACGGGAGTCCCGGACCCGCCGGGCTCCCCGGACAGCAGAAGCAGAAGCGAGAGCGAGAGCCCAAGGCACTTGCCGCAGCCGACACCCTCCGAGGGAAGCAGCGCCGCACAATGGCGGCGGCCGCCGCATCCTGGAGCGAGCCGGCCGTCCAGCCAATCAGGGCCGCGGATCGCCAGACCTCGGGGGCGGGGCCGCTGCCATGGCAACGCGGGCGGGTCCAGGCCCCAGGCTCACGTTCCAAAGTGACTTTGGATTATTCTGGGGTGGGGACTTCAACGAGGGCTTTCAGACTCCAGAAGGAGAGGGATACAAGAGCCATCTTGTATGACTGGAAGGGATCTTAGTGACCCTTCATTCTGCCTTCGAGGAAAGTGCCCCGGGAGCCTTGAAGGGGCAGAACGCTCAGACTATTTGTTTATTCAGCTCAATTCAAGATGTGCCAAACACCTGTCCAGGTGCTCAGGACAAGGCAGGGAACAGGATGAGCAGACTCCCTGCTCTCCTGGGGCTTACATTCGAGTGGGGGGTAACAATAGTGTTAAGGGGGCACGCTAACATTTATAGAGCGCTTACCATATTCCAGGTTCTGTGCCAGCGAGTATTTTATGCGTCATCTCATTCTCACACCAGCCTCAGGGGGTAGGAATTATGTCAGGAGCATGAATTCAGTCGACTTTAGAAGGATTTTTCAGATTCTGAGGGAATGAAAGAGCATAGCAAAGAAGGCACAATCGGATTATAAAGCTGGAAGGGATTTTAAGGATTCCCTCATTTTCTAGATGAGGAAACTGAGGCCAGGAGAGGTGAAGAGAGTAGAGCAGTAAATGGCAGAGTCAGGACTGACATCAGGCCACCTCAGTTTTAAGCCAGTGACCTTTCTGCTGCTACTCATCCTCCTAACCTTACTTCTCCTCCTACTATGGGCTAATAGGGGCCTTATATACCAGGCACCCTGCAAAAATTATCTCAGTTGTTCCTCACAACCACCCTTGTGACAGGCACTTTTAAGACTTTAATTTTATATTTGCAAATATAGACACTGGAAGGAGGGTCAGTAAGAGAGGCAGAAGGTAAAGCCGAATTAGGAAATGAAAGGGGCTACTGCATCACATTTTGGAAAGTGGGTAACATGTCGTTTAGATACAGAACTTTGGTAAAACATTCGGGGCTTTTTAGGCCGTCTTGAACCTATTACCCTTCTTGGACGTATTTTCCCACTGATTTGCAGAAGGGTAAGGAATGTCTTAAGGCTTAGAGTTGGCGTCTAGGATTTAGCAATTTTCTCTTTACAGAGAAAAAATTTAGGTGAATGTCATGTTTTCCAACGACCACCCAGAAAGAGGTTATTTCTATACAGATAGGTAAGAAATAGCAACTTTAAGGAACACTTCCGGGGCTTCAGACCTGGTGAACGCTCCTATTGTAACAAATTATAACTGTAGATGCGCTGGCTTGCAGTGCAGACTACGTTTCCCAGAAAGCATCGCTCTTCCCGTAAATACTACGTCTTTCATCACTGGGCCATGGCGCGTACCCAGGCGCGCAATGCACTTCGGGGATTGTAGTTTTCTGGAGGCCCAACCGTTCCAACAGCCCGGGAAGCAACCGCCGGAAGTGGCGGCCCTGAGAGGTGGAGCCCGGGCGGCGGCGGCGGCGGTTGCCAGGAGCCCGCGTTGCCGCCTGAGACCCGTAATATGGCGGGGAGGAGGAGGAGAAGGCGGCGGTGGACCGAGCTGCTCTGTGTCAGTACCGACTGAGCAGTTTGATTCCTGACAAGGCCCGTGGCGAGGGGAGAAAAGCTTACCGGGCCGTGGGAGATCAGGTGTGTGCGTGAGGAAGGGGCTCCATCCTCCGCCGGTCCCGGCTGCGAGGCCACCGGGCAAGGCGGAATGGGCGCCCGCGAGCTGAGGGCGGGCTCCGGTCGCAGCCCGAGCGCAGGTGCTGGGGTGCCGGGTGTCGGGAGGCGGGTGCCCGGGGGCCGGCGGCACGGGGCGCGGAGGTGATGCTCGGATGCTGACACCGCCGGGTGGACCCCCGGGATGGAGCCTTATCAGAGGAGCTAGGGGAGGTGGGGCGAGGGCAGAGGGTCCCCGGTAGATAAACTCGGGCCGGAGCCGGGGAGCCACCTCCTGTTGATAAAACAGTTTGGGGCGTTTTCTTCTCCTACGATGCTGGCGAGGGAGGCGTCCCCGGGGTGAGCACTGGCCATTTCTGGACGCCGGTTACCACAACCAAAGGCTCTCGGAGCGCTGTTTACCCTGCCTTTGCGCCTCTCTGGGGCATAAGCATGAGGATAAAAAAGCAGATTCTCTTGATTGTCCCTGATGCTGCTAGGGGGTACCCACCCTTTGCTTCTATCTAGTTATCATCCCAGTTCTCTATCCCCAGCTGAGGCAAATGGCAGGCGCCTAGATTGATTTAATGGGAAGGGATCTGGAAACGGCGAAATGAGGAAGCTGTTGCCCCCCTTTCCAGGTTTTTAAGTTCTATTTGAATCTTGCCAGGAACCAAGCACTGTCGCTGCCCTCCGGGAGTTCATAATCTAGTGCTAAAAATCGTCGTCACCATCCTCCTCTTCATAATCAAAGCAGCCTCATTTATTGATGCTTTCTGCATGTCCTGCAATATACTATTTGCCACACGTGTGTTAGTTCATCGAATCCTCACAGAATCTCTTTGAGACAGATACTCTGATTATCCCTATTTTACAGATGAGGAAACTGAGGCATAGAGCTGGTAAGTGAATTGCTAAGAACATACAGCTGGTATATGCCTGAATAAGAAACCTCCCCTTTATTGCCTCTATAAGACGTTTATGTCTTTGGGAAGACTGATGCGTAAACAGCCAGCGAGGATCTGAAAACAAGGCCACATGTGTTCTGTGTTACTTTTTCCATTCCCTTCAGTGATATTTCTGGTAGAACACCGGTGAGGAGCGGGGAGCAGGACCATGAGTCTGTGGGGTATGTAAAGAGGCTCATTTGGAGAAGGGTCGTGGTATAAATGGAGAAGACAAGGCATGTCCGAACTTGATGCAGCTGACAAATTATTAATTCAAGTGGACCAGTAATGCCTGATGGTAAAGTAGGGGCAGTAGACCCGTGGTTGGAGCAGCCTCGTAGTCAAGGCTGCCTTGAAATAAAACCCTGCTGGCAGAGGTCATTGTGGTGTGGGAAACGAAGGGCCCTGTGCTTAATCATATAGGATGTGGATGCTCACTTTTTTAATGGTTGTCTTTGCAGTTTAGAGGTACCAGTTTCTCTGAGAATAGGGTCCTCCATGAAACTACCATTCTCTGAATTCCCTTCTTCCTGGCTAGGCTTCTTTGCTCTAGAGTCCACTCTCTTTTTTTCTCCTGGTTTACATTCTTGTTTGAGCTAATTACCCTAATTCATTTATTCAGTACTTTTATCAAGTGTCGACTGTGTGCTGGCAGTGTTCTATGTAATGGGGATTCAGTGGTGAGCAAGACAAAAGGTCCCTGTGCTTATGGAGCTTACGTTTTGGTGGAGGAAAACAGACGAAAACCAAGGAAATAAGATAATTTCAGATAGTGGTAAGTGCTGTGAAAATTGGCAAACAGCAGGGCACTGTGACAGTGACTGACGCAGGGTTAATTTAGATTGGCTCGTCAGGAACGGCCTCTCTGAGGAGGCGACATCCAAGCTGAGACTGAAATATAAGAAGGATCCGGTCACGCTCCAGCATTATTTGGTAATTTCCATAATCGCCATATTTGCACTTATATTTGGGTGTAGAATGCATTTTCATATGCCATAAATTGTGCCGTAATAATCTCTTACTGTGCATCTGCAGTATGTATGACGTGCATGTACTGTTTGAGGGATGTCAGTGTAACTTTGTGAAGCGATGAGGCATATCTACACGACGTTGCTGAAAGAAAAAGAAAACTATTGCCATAAAGATATTTTATTTCCGTAAATTTCCCAGACCTTTAAAATAGAATTTCATGCTTTGCTTGTGTATCAATAGGAATTATATTACATTCATTGTATGAGTAAGCTATTTGTGTTCCTTGTAAAGCTGGATTCATGGGCTGTGGTGAAAAATAGTTTGAAGTATTTTGGCAGAAATGAGGTCTTTTGAATTTCTCTTACATCTTAGCTTCTGCATATTTTGGTTGTTAAGATATCATAACGTGGGTTGAAATCCAGGCTAAAAAATGAGGCCTTGCTATGGTTATCATGCAGAACCATATTGTGTTTTGTTTTTTACTTTTGTTTGTTTTATGAATATAGTTTTGCAAAGTAATCTCACAGTCTGGAGAACGTTTCTTTGAAATTAAACTCTCACTTTGCATAAATTGAATATAGAAATAATTAGAATGGATCGGATGGTAGGAAGAAGTTTTGTTATTAATAGAACTACCACTTGGTCAAAATTAGCAATATATTTTTTCATAATCTAATCATGATTTTGAAAATACTTTATCTTCATTTCTAATGGCACTGTCATTTGTCCCTGACACTTTAGTGTATTGAATTTGTAAGTACTTGGAGATTTAGGACAGTATCATCTTGTGTCTTATTTCATTTTTGCATATCCCACATCATGAATTGAATTTCTCTGCCCTCTCTGTTTTTTGTTGGTTAGTTGTGTTCATTTGAAGATTTAAAGGGTCATTGTTATATTAGGTTTTCTCTTTTCACAGTTCGTACCCTTGTTGGTTATGATTTTGATGATGTCTCTCTTTATTTTCCCTTGCTTATTTAAAGGAAACAATGCCAGACATAATGCTGGGGAAACAAACAATCAAATATTTCATGCTTGCTAGACGAGTGAATGTGGTGTCTAGTCCTTCCTGGTTACCATGTATTTTCATAGCCACCATCACAATTGTCCAGAAATTGTAAAATTACTGGACTGATTGTTTTAAGTAGTCTGGTGATGGTTTCAATTTTCAACACTAAAATAGAATTAATACAAGAGCCAATAGATTTTCTGTTCTCTCCCTCTGACTCATTTGGCTAGGGACCATGGAGTAAAAGAAAATTCTTAAGATATATAAGTATAATAGATTTTGAACTCCGTGATAGAAAAAGAGTTCTTAAAAGTAAACATCCTCTTTTATTTAAATAGCCCTTATTTCTTTTTTTTTTTGGCTACAAAAGCATTCCTACCTTTGTATGATTTAGTTTTTCTGGTGATGTGCAGATCAATCCTGCTAAAGAAAAACAATATTCTGTGTTATAATCTAAAGTTAGTAAAGTGGCATAGAACTTTATTTCCTTTAAGAAAGTTTCACTGGTGAGTTCTTGGGACCTTTCTAAACTAATCACGTTTAAAGATTGATTTACATACAAATGTTAGGAAATATTTAAAATATGAAGCAAGGCTTAACTGGGTAGGACCTTAAGGTGCTTCCTTATAACTAAGAATTAGCTCCTGGTCAGTGAAACAATTCTGGAACACACTGACCTGTGTTAGAAATTGTGAGTTCTAGGAATATTTCAGTGCTCTACAAAATTTGCCAAATAACGATGATCTGTTTGTCTCGGTACATTAAAAGTGATGTTATTCTCTCTGTAGTGGGATTGTGGAAAGATGGAGGACTATGAGAAGTTCTGTGAGAGGAGTCTTGCCCGAGTCCAAGAAGCGGCCCTCTTGCCAGAGAGCTTCCTGCCTGTGCAGTCGGAGAGCGTCTCGCTGATCCGCTTCCGTGGGCTGGCCGTGCTTTCTCCACTGGTACGCTCTCTTCTGTCTTACATAACCTTTCTTCCTATGGTGAACCACTAAGGTAGTTCACAGAAAAACAAAAGAAAGGCTTATGAATATCGAAAAGATGCCTCACCCTTATTCATAATTAAAGAAACATGAATGAGTGAGCATTTTTTACCTGCTGGATTGGCAAAGATCTGATAGGACCTAGTGCTCCTCAGGTTGTGGAGAAAAGCTATTTGTAATGCACTTTTGCCGAGAAAATCAGTTGATTTTGCTTTTTGGTGAGCAATTTGGTAATGTTTATCAGAATTTCAGAGTGTACGTAACCTTTGACTGGGCAATTCCATTTTGGGGAATATCTCACAATTATACTCATCTATGTGCTTGAAGCAATACGTACGAGGTTATAGTAGCCTTGTAGAAAATAGCAAAAGATTGACAGACAACCTAAACATCCATAGACAGTAGGCTAATTTAACTAACTGGTCCGTTTTATAGCATCTCAGAGATGCCATGAAAATGAGTACAGTAGATCTAAATAGCTGTGGAAGGATCGCCACAAGCTAAGGTGATCCCTGCACACGGTGTGCTCTCAGAGGCAGCGTGGCGTAGTCATTAGAAGCCTGGCCGGAGCCTGCTGGCCTGGCTTCAAAATCCCTCTTCTGCCACTTTCCTGGTGTGTGAATTTGCAGGTCCATGTTCTTTATTTGTTAAGTGAGGATAAAAATAGTGCCTACCCCACAGGACTGTTTTGAGGATGAAAGGAACTGCTACATGTGAAATACTTAGACCAATACCTGGACCATAGAGGCACTCAATGTGTGCTCACTCTTTGGATTTAAGTAAGCATATTACATTCTTCCTCTGGAGAGAGGTGAGCAAACATGGGATGAGAGGGAAGACAGGCTTTTCATCATATACCCTTTGATACTAATTGAATATTTTTTAAATCTGTGTGATTTTATTTCAAATCAGAAAATTAATATTATTGAAAAAAAGAATTAAAATTTTTTTTATATAATCAGAGTTAAACAATCAGTACTTTATGTTACCTTTTTGTAATGAAATTTTCAGACATACAGAAAAGTTGAAAGGATAGTACAGTGACCACTCATGTATCTATCATCTAGATTAAACAGTTTTAACATCTTGCCATCTTTGCTTCATGGTGTCTGTGATTTTATATATATGTATGCCAGTGTATGTATGTATATACTTTTTGTTTTATTGCTGAGCTATTTGAAAATTGCAGGGGCTGGCCTGGTGGTGCAGTGGTTAAGTGCGCATGTTTCGCTTCGGTGGCCCGGGGTTCACTGGTTCAAATCCTGGTTGTGGACATGGCACTGCTTGGCAAGCCATGCTCTGCTAGGCGTCCCACATATAAAGTAGAGGAAGATGGGCATGGATGTTAGCTCAGGGCCAGTCTTCCTCAGCAAAAACAGAGGAGGATTGGCGGCAGATGTTAGCTCAGGGCTAATCTTCCTCAAAAAAAAGAAAGAAAGAAAGAAAATTGCAGATACATGACGCTTCTCTAAATGTTTTGGTATACATATTCTAAAAATAAGGATATTCTCCATAAAGCCCCAATACCATTATTACACCTTAAGAAAATTAATAATAATTTTAATAGCTTCTAATATTCTGTTCATGTTCAGATTTCTTCGTATGTGCTCAAAATGTCTTTTATAACTGTTTTTTTCTAATCTGGATCCAAAGTTCACAAATAGCGTTCACTTGTTATATTCTTTTAATTTCTTTTGATCTAGAACAGTTCCTGTATTTCTTAAAAAGATTTTTTTATGACAGTAAATTTTTAAAGAGACCAAACCAAATTCTACAAATTCTTGTAGAATGCCTTACATTTTGGATTTGTCTAATTATTATTTCTTCATGGTGATATTTAACTTGTCCTTTAGTCCCTGTACTTCCTATAAACTGGAAATAAAGTCTGAAAGTTTGATTAGAGTCAAGTTGAACATTTTTGGCAAGAATTCTTTGGAGATGATGCCAGGTACTTCATATTAAATTAAATCAGAAGTTATGATGTCTAGTTCTCCCTCTATTAGTGCTGCTTAGTTTCAGCAGGTGCTTTTACAGTTGTGACTGCCAAATGACTTTTTAAAGGTATACATTTTCCCCTTTTTGATTAGCAAGTAAACTTTGGAGTGATTCTTTGGTACCATGCAAATAAGAAAAAATTTTTTTATCTTTTAGAGATTGGCACCTGAGCTAGCAACTGTTGCCAATCTTTTTTTCTCCCCCTCCTCCTCCCCCTTCTTCCCCCCGCTGAAGCCCCACAGCACATAGTTGTATATTCTTGTTGTGAGTGCCTCTGGCTGTGCTATGTGGTACGCTGCCTCAGCATTGCCTGATGAGTGGTGCCATGTCCGCGCCCAGGATCCAAACCGGTGAAACCCTGGGCTGCTGAAGTGGAGCGTGTGAACTTAACCACTCAGTCATGAGGCCAGCCCCAGAAAAAATTTCAAAACGTCTTTATCAGCTACTTGATGACATATTGCTTGATTAGTTTAATATGGATCAAAGGTCTGAGCCTTATTGTTTAGGGTCTGTGACTCCGTCAGTTATTTATTTATAAGCAAAATCTGATGTTTGTGGACCTTAATCCATGTTTTTATGTTGTATTTGATAGATATATGTTGTAACTTTGTTTGGAATATATATATATATAATTTTTGCTGAGGAAGATTGGCCCTGAGCTAACATCTGTGCCAATCTTTCTCTTATTTTGTATGTGGGTTGCCACCACAGCACGGCCACAGATGAGTGGTGTAGGTTCACGCCTGAGAACTGAACCCAGGCTGCCGAAGTGGAGTGTGCCGAACTTAATTAACCACTAGGCCATGGGGCCAGCCCCTGGAATAACTTTTTATGATGTATTTTCCATTTGAGTAGTCTAAAGTAAGTCTTGGCTCTTTATCACAGTGATTAAACTTCCCAGGAAGTTTTAAGTTTCCAGGAAGTTTAATGATTAAGATTTAAATCCAGGGGCCGGCCTGGTGGCTCAGTGGTTAACTGAACACGTTCTGCTTTGGCGGCCTGGGGTTCGTCGGTTCGGATTCCAGGTGCAGACATAGCACCGCTTGTCATGTCATGCTGTGGTAGGCATCCCACATATAAAGTAGAGGAAGATGGGCATGGATGTTAGCTCAGGGCCAGTCTTCCTCAGCAAAAAGAGGAGGATTGGCAGCATTTGGCTCAGGGCTAATCTTCCTCAAAAAAAAAAAAGATTTAAATCCATTAGAAAAAGATATAATGCTTGGAAGTCTTCAGTTTTTTAGGTACATTATATATTTATTGGAGAGTACAATGAACGTGTTCTAATTTTGTAGGCAAATAAAATATTATCTCTTTCTCATATCACTAAACCTTTGGACATTTTCTTAAGGTAGCAAAGAGATAAAATGTATACTGATTAGAAGGTTAAAAGCTGAAGATCTAACTGACTCAGTGACGTAAGATATTGCCACGTGAAGAGCCAGCAGGGGTCAAAGAGCTAATTTTAGCTCCCATTTTAGAGCATTTGATAAGTGAACGGGTTTTTTTTTTCTTTAACTTTTTTTCAAATTGAGAATAATTACATACAGTAAAATGTACAGATCTTAAGTGTTCAAGTTCCATGAGTATTGATATATGGCACACAGTTGTGTAACTCACACCCACCCACAACATTTTCATCATCACAGAAAGATCTCGCATGCCCCATCCCACCATCTCAGGCATTACCCCCAGCCACTGTTCAGATTTCTTTCATTACGGATAGTTGTACCTGTTGTACGTGTTTTTAGTCATTCTGATTAAAAACTTCCTGATTTTACGATATTTTTATATTTATGACAAATAATTACATATTTGTGATGTTTTGCAGCTTAACATTGAGAAAAGAAAGGAAATGCAACAAGAAAAGCAGAAAGCACTTGATGTAGAAGCAAGAAAGCAGGTTAATAGGAAGAAAGCTTTACTGACTCGTGTCCAGGAGATTCTGGAAAACGTTCAGGTGTGTGATTTATGCTCTTTTAAATGGCAATTAAGAAGTCACGAGGTTGATGATAATTTCCCAGAAATATATTTGCACTTACTAGTTAATTACCAGTGTCCTTTACTATTAAATTTGCGATGCTTCGTAATTTGTGAAATTACGTTTGTTACTCCAAAGAAAATTCCCTTGCTTGTTAGTGATGCCCAGTACTTGAGTCAGAGGGTCCTTGCACAGTGGAGCCACACACTGCATAATAATTGCTTATTGTCTGTGTCTTATGACTCTAAAAGCATTGAATTCTCAGTAACAGAATGATAGAATTGGCCGTTGTCGTTTACCCCTGAACTAATCAGACTATTGACTCAATGACCTTATTCTCACTCTGCTAAAGTAAATAATAACTGCCTCCAATTTTTTGGGGTTGAAAATTCTGCTCTTAGACACACAAATGCAATTTAGATTAGATAAATAAAATTGCCTGGATGCATCTTCGATCCAAATTGAAACCATTTAAACAACACATCCATACCTTTTGCAATTATTTTTATTTAGCTTAATTTAAATTTGTATAAACAATTTGTTCTAAGGTCTGGATCATTTCACACTAAAAAGAAAAATATATTAATGAGATTGAACAAATAATTTCTGCCATATAAAGCACTGTTTTGCAGGTGACATCTTTTTATTTTTTCGTAATCTTAGAGGTTTGCCGTTTGTGTAATTCATTACTAGATGGCACATGTACAGTGAACCTTAGG
Source organism: Equus caballus (assembly GCF_041296265.1). Taxonomy (NCBI): domain Eukaryota; kingdom Metazoa; phylum Chordata; class Mammalia; order Perissodactyla; family Equidae; genus Equus; species Equus caballus. The sequence continues at coordinate 39,084,461 of NC_091696.1, read as the reverse complement.
ATCTTTCCCACTACCTTGATCTCCCTGTGGGTAGTAGATTTTAATTTGCATGTTATTAATTACTATTCATGTTAAGGTTAAAAAATAGAATGTGTGCCACAATAAGGGTGAGTTTTTGATTTACTGGATATTTCCTATTATCGAAACAAAAATGGCAAATCATTCTTGGTCATTGAGGGAATATATCAAATATACTACTAATAAGGTTGTTGTTGAGTCTGAAGACTTTCTCTGTTTAGTAGAGCATGTACAATGTTGAACTGCAGAGTAAATGAATGAATTATGCAGATAGAGAAATTTTGTGTAATACAAATAGATTTCTAAGGTCTGTTTCAGCTGTAAAACCTATGATTTTCTGACAGATTTTTGTTGCTATGGTTATTTAAATTGACCAACCAAAGGCTCATTTTAGTGGTGCACAAGATGTAGCTGCTGAATATCACAAATGTGAAATGTGAGATGGTTTAAGGAAATAATTTATTTACTTAACTCCAGGACCATGTTCATGGGTTTTGTAACTAAGTATCCCTTTTGTTTGGTCCCGGGGCTGGGACTCAGTCCACCTTGTTGTATTGCTTATTGCCTAGTACCTGGAAACCATTACGTGTCTTGGGATTTATAAGGTAAAACAGGAGTATCATGTGGTCTAGGAAAATACACACACAAAACCTCCTAAAAATCTTTTAATATTCGGGATTCTGGAGTCTATATTCATGTGATAATACGATGATGATTTCTGCCAGTTTAATATATGCTTGTATAATCTTTAGAAACCATCCTTGCTCACTTTTTATTCTTTTGCCAAGTTGAATTATTTAGATACAAGATGTAATTTTATTTTTTTTCTGGTGGACCTCTTGGGTATACAATTGTTCTTAATATATCACATTTTTTACTAATTTTGCTTGTTCTAAAACTCATTAACAGGTTGCTGTTTTAAATGACCATCAGTTAATCAGATTGAAATTTGCCTTAATCATTTGGCTTTTAAGTTGAAATTTTTCTTATTTTTAAGTAACTGAAGCTACATGGCTGAGCTATCATTTACTATAAATTTGCATCATCATGTAGAAAGAGTTTAGTTAAAATTTGGATTAAGCCTGTGGGAGGCAGGAGTCTTATTACTGAATTATTTGTTTAATCAATATCCTAGGCAAGTTAGTCTTTGCTAAAGGGGGAATCATTTATGTAAGAAATTTAATTGTTTAGATGACACCTCTCATGGGAGGGACAAATGGTGACGTTAATAACATACAACCAGAAGAACGTTAAGGAAACTCTTTCTATTCCAAGATTGCACATGGATATCTGAATGTATGTGTGTGTGTGTATACACATGGACATATGTTCATAATTGTGGCAGATTACGTCATTTCCTTTTTTGCTTTTAATCTTTTGTTAAATAGACCGGAATGACCATAGATGTTTTTATAGTGATTTGAGCTCCTTGTGATATAGAATACCATAGAAAAAGGTCCTCTTAGTCTTGGGGTTTGTTTATATTGTCAGATATTAGAATCTTCAATTTCAATTTTGTTTTAGAAAATAATGAAATCAAAGTCTTTTTGTGCCATGAGGAAATATTAATTTTCAAATTTCCCTTTTCAGGTTAGAAAAGCACCTAATGCCAGTGATTTTGATCAATGGGAGACTGAAACAGTTTACTCTAATTCAGAAGTCAGAAACTTGAATGTTTCTGCTACATTTCCAAATATCTTGCCAAGCCCTACTGAACACTCTACTTTAGCAAAATTTGAAAAGATGACTGGAATTTTGCCATTGAATAATGAGGACCAATTTAAATCTAATGGGATAGACTTAGCTAGGGACTCAGAAGAATTTACTTCTCTGAAGCCATGTGATAGTTCAGGTATTAGCCACACAGAAAACGAAGCTTCTCTGAAGACCTCAGCAGCCCCCCAAGAGACTCCGACTTCTGATGGTCTCTTTCCAGCAAATGGAGCACAGGATCCATTGCTTTTGGAAGAAGTTACTCCAGATCCCTACATGATAAGTCTTCAGAATCTGATGAAAAAGTCAAAGGAATATATAGAAAGAGAACAATCTATACGCAGTCTGAGAAGTAGTGCAAAGAGGAGTGTTAACGAGAGTCAGTCAGACAAAGAAAACGGTGCTGTTAAAGTGAGTGATTGCATAAAGGAGAAGGCCCAGTTGATAGGCAGGCACTGTGGCTCAGTGGTTCCTGACAAACCAAGCCTTAATGAGTCAAACGTTCTTCTCCAAGGTGCTTCCGCTCCGGTAGGCAGCAGGAATGCGTCAGCTTCAGGGAGCTTTTCTAAAGTGGATCTGCCTATACAGACTGATCCGGATCCTGATTTTAAACTTGTTCCCTCTTTTGTTACTGAAAATAATGTTCTCAAAAGTCTTACTGGTTCATATGCCAAATTACCTAGTCCAGAGCCAAGCCTGAGTCCCAAAATGCACCGGAGGCGTTCTAGGCCTTCATCAGCATGTCATATTCTCATAAATAACCCGATAAATGCCTGTGAATTAAGTCCTAAAGGAAGAGAACAGGCAGTGGACTTAGTTGTGGACCATACCGATGAAAAAACAAACGTACCCGAAACTGTGCCAAAACTACCGGTTGATTTAGCAGGAGTTTGTCCAAGCAAGGTTTATGCCAGCAAAAATACGTCTGAAGCCATACAGGAAATGGTTTTAGGGAAATCAAACCAGGTATGTCAGCCTTCGGGAAATCAATTAGAAAATAAAGTTATCCATGGACTTGCTATCCTGGAAGGTCAGTTAACATCTGATGGGGGAGGACCACACAAAATGGACGGTAGCTGTACTGCGATGCCAAGGTTGCACGAGCCGTATGCCACCAGTCAGTGTCCAGCGAGTCAAAACTTTGGAAGCACGAGTGGGCTCAAATCAGCCAGTGCGTTAGGGAAAAACTGCAATTTACAGATGGAACTGAACAAGTCTTATGATGTAAAAAACCCATCGCCTTTACTGATGCAAAACCAGAATACCAGACAGCAGCTGGACACCCCGACAGTGTCTTGTGGAAATGAACAACTTTTGGATAATAGTTTTGAGAAAGTTAAACGGAGGCTTGATTTAGATGTTGATAGTTTGCAAAAAGAAAACTGCCCTTATGTCATAACAGCTGGAATAGCTGAACAGGAAAAGCAACATTTGCCAGAAAAAAGATACCCTAAGGGATCTGTCTACATCAACAAAAATAAAATGATAGAAAGTAGTTTCAAAGGTAAGGAAACTTTGAAGTATTTGATACCTACCTGCCTAGCAGGTGGCACCTTTATTTAATACTTTTAGTTGATATTTTGCAAAATAATGGTAATTATCTTCATCTGTTCATCAGGGTACTTAATTTCATTTATCTTAGAGAGTGTGTAATTAGCTACAGTTTATTGACATTTGATAGGTTTTCTTAAAGGATTTTCTTTTATAAATTATGAATCTTTCACGTCCACTTGGTATTAGAGAGAGTATTTTTTTTCCTTAAGATTTTAATTTTTTCCTTTTTCTCCCCAAAGTCCCCTGGTACATAGTTGTATATTGTTAGTTGTGGGTCCTTCTAGTTGTGGCATATGGGATGCCACCTCAGCATGGCCTCGTGAGCAGTGCCATGTCTGTGCCCAGGATTCGAACCGGCGAAACTCCTGGCTGCTGCAGTGGAGCACGCGAACCCAACCACTCAGTCATGGGGCCGGGCCCCATGGAGAGTATTGTTAATGACTAGAGGAAGGCGTTCTTGCTTGAAATGTCACTCATAGTTTTAATCCAGTGTATTGCTACGATGTCTTCCATTTGAACTATGGTGTCTAATATTTTCCTGTTTGTCCTTTCACTTGTAATGAAATCTTCATGTAGTTGGCTCTTCAGTAAACCCTTTAACATCAAATTATTAGAGAAAATATCACAAATAAGGTTCTGTGAGTAGTGTTTCAAGAACAGTGTCTTTATTGATATAAATTATCGCAAATTTCTTTCTGTTGCATCTAGTGTTATATTAACAGCAGGTTAATATACATGTCTTTTTTCTTCATTACTCCTTACTTTGTTGTCACAGTTCGTCATTCTTCATTACTGATATGGAAGACATATAAATTGAGTAAATTAAGTTCTTAGACAGACATTTCAGCTCTACTGTGATTTATATCTTCCTGAAAAAAACTTTCACATTCTGCAAAACTGCACACAAAAAATAACAGGGTTTATAGGAAAAATGGGGTTGAGGCAGACCCTTTAAAACCTGTGCAACTTTATAAGAACTCGAATAAAAACGACAGGTGATACTTGGGGAGCCAACTTGGATTTCCCAAGTAGACAACATAGCATGGCTAGAGGCTGTCTCAGTGCGTACCAGCAGCACACAAAACCAGCCCAGTGGCAGTTCTGGCCATGCTTTAGTAAGAGCAAGGCCAGTGCATGTGAGATGGGGCCAGTCCTGGAGGCAGCCAGGTTGCCGCCAAAGTGGGCAGGGAGGCAGTGCAGTGTGCTGAGAGCAGCCTGTGGTTCAGGGCGCCCCTCTCGGGAGGGGGGTCCCTGGACAGGTGCTTGTTTATCAAGTTCTTAAGGCAGAGCTGAGTGGCCTCCTGCCATCAGTGAGTGGTGGAGCTGAGGGGCTTTTTCCTTTCTTGCTGAAGGTTATCATTCTACTCCTGCTTTTCCAGCCCGCTTTGCCTGTGAAAAATTCGCAGGAACAAATGCAGATTGTTGGAACTGAATAAAATGTATTTAGGAACAAATTGTGGAATACCGTGGCAGTAGGACCAATATAATAGACTTCTCTTCAACGAAAATCGTTGACCGTATATTTGGAAGGAATGATTCTTTGGATTTAGTTGAGTTATAATGGATCCATAAATATACGTGAGCTACATCTGTGTGATACTTGGTATTTCAACATCTCAAAGGGTCTCACCACTTTCTACTCAGTAAGTTGCCAAGTCATAATCACTTAAATTTTTAGTAATTAAAATATCTGTAATTTTAATATCCAGTCTTTTTTGGAACCTCAAGCTGAGAAGCTTTACACTATCAAAAGAACATTTATTTAAAAAATCAACATAGAGCAAAACTACACGCTGTAATACCGGAGATCCTGGAGAAGGACAGGGGTCAGAAGAATTAGAGGTGAGATGCAGACGAGAGTCTCGTCTTGAAGTTGAGTGGAGTAAGGAGAATGTTGACTGAACGTATAGTGTTGGCTCCATCAGTTCAGATCAGGTTGGGATCTGTTGAGTGAGTGGGTGAGGATGATGACATGCTGGCCTTTATCTGGCAGCGTGAAATAAGAGGAGTGGCAAAGGAGAAGGGTTCCGAGTGGGGACCTGCCTGTCTTGATTGTATCGTGTCAGATCCAGGATACTCTCTGGTCACGTGCATAATGTAAATTGATGGTATAAAACATCAGACGTTAGACGTGCAGTACATTTTCTAAATTGGAGGGGGCATGTTTCTTTGCAGAAGGTGAGGAGATATTAAAAAGCAAGATCTTCGCTTTTGAAGAAATGCGGAAGAGACTGGAAGAACAGCATGCCCAGCAGTTGTCGCTCCTCATAGCCGAGCAGGAAAGGGAACAGGAGAGATTGCAGAAGGTGAGGAAGTACCGTGTCGGCACGTGGGGCTGGTAGGTGGAATCTAGCTGGGCATGCCTGTGACTTTTGGTGACATATTGGATACTTGTAATTTTTTCCCCTGTATGTTTTAATCTAAGGGGCTTATTGATTTTGATACATGGATAGTATTTTTCTTGCCAGAATGTGAAGTTTAATATTTAGATCCTTATCTAGAAATGAATGCATAATTTATCAAAAGAATACTTTATTGAATCCTTGATTTAAAAGTTTTAATTTTTTTTTTTAAAGATTTTTTTTTATTTTTTCCTTTTTCTCCCCAAAGCCCCCCCGGTACATAGTTGTATATTCTTCGTTGTGGGTCCTTCTAGTTGTGGTATGTGGGACGCCGCCTCAGCATGGTTTGATGAGCAGTGTCATGTCCGCGCCCAGGATTTGAACCAACGAAACACTGGGCCGCCTGCAGCGGAGCGCGCAAACTTAATCACTCGGCCACGGGGCCAGCCCCAAAAGTTTTAATACTTTTAAAAAGTATTTTATAAATAGATGCTGAAATATACCTTCTGCAAGAGTGTATTGTAAAAGGAAGGACACTTGTTCTAAGAGTATCATACTTAATGTTTCACATTTTACAAGCAAATAAATTGTCAATTTTATTTGAGGGAGGAATACTTGAAGTAATAATTTACTTATAATTACACATACTTTTAGCTAAGCCTAAAATGATACTGTTTGGGGATATAATTAAACCAAAGATCCAGGATGTTATAGTGCGCTGTTAATCTACAGGAAATAGAAGAACAAGAGAAGATGTTAAAAGAGAAGAAGGTGATTGCAGCAGAAACATCTGAATTGGATATTAACAATGCGGTGGAGTTAGAATGGAGAAAAATAAATGACTCTGGTTTGCTAGATACAATGCTGTCTCAAGTGGACTCACTCCATACTTCAAATTCAAATAGTTCTGGTAAATATTTAAAAATCCTTTTCCGTTTTAAAAAATTATCCTATGGTCAGCTATCTTATTTGGCACACTTTAAAATTGTAGCTCCTGTCTTTAAGTAATTCCATGTCCAGCCCACTGCTATTTGCCAGCTGCTGATTAACTAGTGAAAAATGAAATGATAGCAACCGATCCCAAACCGGCGAGCAGGTGTTCATGAGAAAAGCACCTTAGCAGGGAAAATATCAGGAAATTTGACTCAGAGCCCAGGCGGTGTTCATTCATGCAGCAGTGATATGCTTCGAGAGAAAACACAGTTTGCTGTCTCCCAGGTGATCTTGAATTACATCTAATTCCCCAGTCCCAGTAAGGGCTTATCTTCACATCTTCAATTATCCTGAGATGCTGTTTGTGTTGAAAAGATCCATCTGATGCCTAAGCTTAAAGCCCATAAATATTTCATGTGGACCAGTTTCAGAGGCAGTTGTTGTTCTTAGTGAGTGGCATAAGTGTTTATTTGGGTGTTCTGCATATTCTGATTATTTTGCATAAGGCTATATGTGTATTTCTCTAGGTTTCACAAATTCTGCCCTACAACACAGCTTTGGTTCTGTAAGTGAAGCGCCGTTCTACCTCTGGGCATCATCAACAAGTGGCTTGACCAAACTCTCAGTAACAAGGCCTTTTGGAAGGGCCAAACCTAAATGGTCTCAGGTGGGCAAACTTAATGCTGTATTATGTATGTCTGTCTGTCTTCTGTCTATCTGTCGATCTAATTTTTTTAGAGCTACATTATCTTAGGTTTACAAATGAGCATGAATATTTCTGCATACATCAAATAGCTTAGATATTATTACAGATGAAACTACACAGAGCATAAATCTGTAGAAGAACTGAGTTCATTGTAATAGAAAGAAAAACAAGCTTGAGTATAATGCTCAGATTCTTAAAAGACTGTGTCTAACTTATTTCTTCTAGGGTTTCAGTCCAGAAGTACAAGCAAAATTTAGCAAAATCACCGCAGTGGCTAAAGGATTTCTTACTCGTCGGCTCATGCAGACAGATAAGCTAAAGCAACTCCGACAAACTGTGAAAGTAAGGAGATTGTTGTAAATCATTGTATTTCCCTCCTGTCTCAGTTTCTTTCAGTCTTATGACAGCTGAGTTGACAAATAAGTTCAGAATTTAGACAGATCAAACTTTTTTTTTTCTTTTTTTGGTGAGATTGGCCCTGAGCTAACAACTGTGCCAGTCTTCCTCTGTTGTGTATGTGGGTCACCGCCACAGCATGGCTTGATGAGTGGCATGTAGGTCCGCACCCGGGATCTGAACCTATTAACTCTGGGCTGCCAAAGCAGAGAGCACAGACTTAACCACCATGCTACCAGGCCGGCCCCAGATCAAACGTTTTTTAGTCACTGTAATTTAAGAAGTTTTAGAAATCTGATTATGAAGCTCATTCAGATAATTTAAAAAATATGTAAATAAAGTTGTATATTTTTGTCTCACTTTAAAGTGGGCGCTGTTTGACTTCTGATAGGTAATAGTTTTGTGTTCTTAGTAATTTTGGAATGACTGAGAAAAAGAACACAGGAAACTCAAGTGATCATGAATCTTTCTAGAAAAATGGTTTTAAAGGCACATTTCTTCTTCCAGGATACTATGGAATTCATAAGAAGTTTTCAGTCAGAAGCACCGTTGAAGAGAGGAGTCGTTTCAGCGCAAGATGCTTCTCTTCAGGAGAGAGTGTTTGCCCAGGTAAATGCACACGTCCCGAAGGCGTCAGGAAAGGGAAATGTTTTCTCTCCCTTCACTTAGCCACTGAAAATAGGTTTCACTTGAAACTTTAACCTTTTTCTCTAAATAAAAATGTACGTAAACTGACTGAACCCTAACCTCATCTTTTTAAATGGGTACAATGTTTTCTTTTGAACCTAGTTGCGAGCTGCCCTGTACGGTATTCATGACATATTCTTTGTAATGGATGCAGCTGAAAGGATGTCCATTCTACATCACGATCGAGAAGTTCGCAAAGAGAAAATGCTCAGGCAATTGGTACGTTCTAGGATTTTTAAATGAATGGGTGAAAAAGAAAAACTCTATTCTACACTCACAGAATACTTCTGACACCAGATGACTGGTTTTTTTCCCTACACCGACCAATTCTCCCACGTCAGCCGGGTGTCCTACCGTTTGGTTCAGTTCTGATACTATCTATCTGGAGATAGTGTCAGATCCTGCAAGTTGAAGCAGTCCCCCAAGACTGCCCCCACTTCAGACACTACTCGCAAGTCCCAGGTTGTCACCTTTACTTCTGACGGACCGGCTATCAATCAGGGTTCCCATGACCCTCTCGTGCTAGGTAATTTTCTAGCATGGCTCACAGAACTCAGGGAAACACTTACATCTACTGGTTTATTGTATAACAAAGGATATAACAAAGGATACAGATGAGCAGCCAGATGAAGAGATGCAGAGGGTGAGGTCGGAGGGTCCCGAGGGCTGGAGCTTCTGTCCCCATGGAGTTGGGGGCGCCACCTTCCTGAGACATGGATGTGTTCACTAATGTGGAAGCTCTCTGAACCCTATACTCAAGGGTTTTTATGAGGCTTCATTACATGGGCATAATGGATCATTAACTCAGTCTCTAGCCCCTCTCCTAACCCTGGAACATAAGGGGTTGAGGCTGAAAGTTCCCAGCTTCCAATCGTGCGTAGTCTTTCTGGTGAATAGCCCCCATCTGGGAGGCCAGCAAAAGTTGCCTCATTAGAATAAAAGATGCTCCTATCACCCAGGAAATTCCTAGGGATTTAGGAGCTCTGGATCAGGGACCCAGGTCAAAGACCAAATTTTATTAGGAACCACGAGCAAAGACTAATATATATATTTTTTTGTTATTTCACAATGAGGTTCTTCTGAGTTTGGGGTAACTGATAGTAAATGTCATTCTTTGTTGATTTGTAGCACCCTTCCTACAATTCTTAAGCACAGGTAATTCCCAGGATAACCAGCAACAGTTAAAGCCGTAGACAGATTTAAAAGAAATTGATGAAAGAATTACATACTGTTTTGTGACTGGAGTTGATGCTTTGAATGTGGCTTAGATGGCTTATAAAAAACTATCAGCTTCTCCTGATTGAGTTTTCTTGAAACTATCTTGTGTATGTTGCCTTTTTTGGAAATCGGAGTTAGAAAACAGGCTCCAAATTAATTTGAACTAGATCAGACCTGTGGTTTGAATCAAGGATCTTAGTGTGGTTGACAAAAGAAAAACAAGCCAAATTTATATTATTTCATTGGAAAAAATAATTTTAATTAATTTTTAAAAACCAGACTGCTTTAATTATAAAGACTAAGTTAAAATTCAAAATGCTAGTAAGAGAAGCTTCTCCATGTATCTGACATCATCCTATGCTAGAATTTAGTGGTATTACTGGTACCACTAGAGCTGTGTGTTGCTTTTGTATTTTCAAGGATAAAATGAAAAGTCCACGAGTGGCTCTTTCAGCTGCAACACAGAAGTCTCTTGATAGGAAGAAGTTCATGAAGTAAGTTTTTTTCATGTTATGCTTATTTAATCTAATTTAATATTAATTAATTAAATTATTATCAAACCAGTCGATTTTAGTCATCTGTTGGTCTGTTGGTATATTCAAATTATAAATAAAGAACAGTTAACTTTTCTGCAACTGAGCTGATAGTAATCCTTTTTTATATAAAGAGTTTTATTAAAATCAGGTGGTAAAATGTGATTTCATCTTTAGATGAATAAATCTGACAACGTTCAACTTGTGTAACAGCCAGTCTTAAAAATAATCCTTATGTTCAATGTTAATTTTATATCCTTCAAGTATGTTCTTTTTTTAATATCCTAAAGACTTCATGGGAGGAAAACTTAATGCAAAGAATATCCTAATAACTATCTCATTAAAACTCTTCTTTCTTGAAAGTAGCCCTTAGAATGCTTAGCACAGGTCTCTCAGGAGCACACCAAATTTAAGTGATGATTTGTTTCTGTCATCCTGTGTCACATTTGTAAGCATGTTTTTCCCCTGTTTCTGAATACATTATTTGTGTGTCCTTATTTTTATATTGTGTTAGAGCTGCTGAAATGGGGATGCCAAATAAGAAATTTCTGGTTAAACAAAATCCTTCTGAAACAAGGTAAGAAAAATCACTTAGTTTCAATGAGAGGCTATTTTTCTATTTTTGAAGAAAAGAACCTTATAAGTCCCGAGCCTACTTTATGTTGGCTTTGTTCTACTTTACTTCAATAGAGCACTCCCTGCTGAGCTGGAGGATCCAAGGGTCAGGATCCGTGTTAACACCTGGTCGTGTCCCTTGTCACACGTCAGGCCAGGTGTTCCTGGAGCTTTCTGGAGGATGTGCTGTCTCTGGCGGAATTTGAGCCCCGTATGTCCTGAATCCAGTCCAAGCCAGGGGGTGTGTGATACTGGAAAACCTTAGAAAGCTCGCTTAATATTTCTGACCCGTTTCCTACTCTTACAAGAGTGATGTTTCTTCTCTCAGATGTTTCAAAGGAAAAGTTGGCTTTTGTAAAGTATATATTATCTGAAAGCACAAGGATTAATACTTAAATTGGACATCTCTTTCCTGATAAAAACCTATGGTTTGGGCTCTTGGTAAGCAAAATATAAGTACCACGTTAATACGTTTTAATCAGTTTGCTTTGTGATGTTATATCGGCCGTATCATTGCATAGATGACTTCCACCTTACTGCTATCATCTTTTATCTACTGAAAGAAAATGGGGGAGAAACTGAATGTATCCTGTGGAATTAATTTTCTATTTACTTCGTCAACAGAATCCTTCAGCCAAACCAAGGACAGAATGCGCCTGGTCACAGGCTGCTTAGTAGACAAGGGTAAGACTGCGACACACACGGGCGTATAAGAATATTCACATCAAGATTAGCTTTGGGGGGGGAAACAATTTTGTGCTCTTTATGTAAAGGATAACTGCTTTCCAAATGTGATGTGTTTTATAGCATTAGAAAGATCTTTCTAAAGTTTTGTGTTCAAAGATAACTGGTGTACTGTTGTGTATTATATTTTAATTATCATCTTATGTTGGCATGTTTTTACTTTTCATTTCATATCATTTTGCTCATTAAATGTCGCAAACATCCATATAGTAAGTTCAGCATCACCAAGGCGACTCTCTCACCAAGTGTGAGCCGTGGGTGTGGTCTCCTGCTGGAGCAGAGGCGCAGGTGCCTCGCCGTGCGCGCGCATGGACGGAAGTGCTCTCCAGCTGCTTTGCGCTTTGAACGGTTGATGCGCTGTGGTTGCTTTCTTTGAATGTTGAACCTTTAAACCTTAATGCAAGTGACTTATTAACTTTTTTATATTCAATTAGAACCCCTAAGACATCAGTGAAGGGGGTTGTGCAGAATAGACAGAAGTCTTCACAGAGCAGAGTGCCTAACAGAGCGCCTGGTTCAGGTGTGTAGCAAGTGAGTTCCTGAAGCCCGTCCGACAGGAGGAAGTGCACACGCTGCCCCCAGCGCAGGCCACGCGAGCGGGAGAGCTTGTCTTCCTTGCCACCATGATTTTGGCATATTCACAGGCATTCCTGCTGCTGATCGTTTGTGTTAGTATTTCATGGCAGTCAGGAGATCTTAGTAAAACTGTGGTTCCAGTGTTGATTTCTGTAATAATTCCAAGGAAACACTGTATTTTTTAATCTGAAAAATTTGAGGAATTACACATGCTTAATTCAGAAACCTTTGTATAAATGAGTAAAATGTAATAGTCATATAATGCCGAAGTCTCTGCATCTCTGCTCAGCTTTGGGGAAGTGTATCATCCCGTAATATTTGTGTCTGCACATAAGGGATGGAAAAATTTCTCCCTCTGACCACAAGATCATGTGTGAATATGCCAGGTGGGAGGGGGTTAGTTTCCTTTTTTTTTTTTTTCCTTAATTTGTTACTCAGTAAGAAGCTTGAGCTAAGTTTCTCTTTATGTTCATTGAAGATTATTTAAGGGCTAAACTAAAAATGGAATTTTAAATTCTATTTATGGTGGCAAGAAGACAAATTCAGTGTTGAGCTAATGCAAAACCCTTAAGCTAATGTTTTAATGTTTTTTAGGTATCGTTGTTAAGACGCTTTGATAAGCTCACCAAAAATTGTGATCTATTAAAAATACTTTCAAAATGCTTTCCTTTAACAATATTGCTTTCTAAACATTTAAAAGAAACCTAAATTAATCACCAGGCAGTGAAGATTAAATCTTTAATCAATTCTAATCTTATTAATATACAATTAGGCATATTTTAGAGCTTTTATTACTAAGTGATTGCCTTCAAATTAGGAGGGAACAATCAACTTAAGAAATGTTTTCATGTTATTGCCATTTGTTCACATAAATTCAAAGAGGGAAGAAGATATTGATCATAACTTTGAAATGACTGCTACCTTTTGCATGTAGATAGTGAATTTAATTCATAATGTTGCATATATAGAAGATAATTGAAAAGGGCATCTTCTGGAAGTCACTGAGTGACAGTCAGTGGGGCTGTTTTAAAGGGAATTACATAGTTGAAGATCCTACTTATTCCAGAGGTAGTCAGAATAGCTGCTTTGAAAGATAACCTTTGGAAGAACTCAGACCAAACACCAGATCTGTTGCTTGTCAAATTATGTGGAATTTTAAGACATTTTCAATTTTTTCCCCATGTTAGTGTTGTATATTGTGATAAATTCTAGCTAGTTGGCAAATCATTGAAGAATTACTATTGTTTTGCCTCATATTATCTATTTCTACAGCGACTACGCTCCACGTTCTTTTCTCATGCATTTCATCTCCACTCTTTGTCACTTGTGAACCTATAAGCAAAATAGCAATAATACTCAACAGTGTAAAGGATGGACAGGAAGTCATTGCGGTTAATATGTACAATGAAGTTCAGTATGTAGAACTATTGTGGTTTTATTGCCTTGCAACATAATTATTAATACAAATGAACTTGACCCTTGAGTTAACATGTACAGTTAATATGTACCTAAACAAGTACAAAAATTCTTTCCTATTTTTTCTAAAGACTTATTTATACATGATTGCATATTTAGACAATTGAAAAAGACTAAAGAATTTTATTCTTTTACATAGACTGAAAATTTGGGATATGATGATTAAAATTCTAGCTATGATCCCAACATAGGGATCCATAGTTGCTCTTGAAAAGATTATTCTTTCCTGCTTAGATTTTTAACGGCCTGGATTATGTTTCAAACAAATCTGAAATTATGCTTCGATTTGATCTACATGGAAAACAAACCCTTTATTAAGCAATTTATAGAAAACTCATTTTTGTTATGATGCTAGAATATCATACTGTTAGACTGAAGTAGAATTCTCAGGTGTTAAAGTTTGCTGCAAAGCACTTAAACTTGTTTATAGTTTTTTACAAATGAAATTGCAATCTCTGATCTCATATGTTTTAAAACATATTCACTCATTTGATGTTTTGGGCTTGACTCGAGTTTATAGTGAGATTCAGAAACCACTAATTAAAGCAGAGTAGGATGCAGTAATGCAAAACGGTTAAGTAAAACAACAAATTAGGTGGAATTGGGTTCTCAAGTCTCTTCTAGCTCTGTTACCTAGGCAGGTGACTTACTCTCCTATGTCTCACTTTTATTATCCTTAAAATAGTAGTGACAACTTCTACCTCAGGATTATTTTATGTAGGGATTAACTATGACAATGTATATTGCTTAGCTCGTGCCTGGTACATAGGAAGCTCTCATTAGATGGTATCATTATAGAAAAACTAACATTGAGAAATAATAGTAGTTTTGCTCTGTTTTTTAGGAGTATATGCAGGAAAAATCCAAAGAAAGCGGCCAAATGTTGCGACAATTTAAGAAGACAACATTCATTAGGATAAAAAAGGGGAAGGGTTATCATCTGTATTCTTTTCCCTGCCCAAGACTTTTTATTCAACCCTGGACTCTGGTGACACAGGCGAGGTGACGTCAAAGGGCTGAGCAAGTATCTGGATAATTTGGGTCAGTCTGGCTAATTCCTTCCCCACACCTGCATTTTCCTCTTCATATTAGGTTTGGGTGAAGACAAATTAGTATTTAGTAACTGACCCAATTCTGTGCTTAACCTGTACAAACATCTTTGTTTTATGTACCCAGATCTCTGCCGAGAAACTTTTTGTAAAGGATATTTGGGTTTATTTCTATAAAATATTGAAAATGTGTGATAAATTATAAATAAGTTCTGAAATATAAATTTCATTCATCTCTGCATACTGATTGCTGAATTTGATAAACAAATTAGATACTGTTCTATTGGAGGGGAAATTATTGCACAAGAATGTTTTTTCCTGGTTTCTAACTTTACAAAAACTGATTAATCTCTCCGTCTTCATATGTTTGGACTTAGAGTATACCTTATAGGATAAACCCTTGCCTGCTGATTGTGGTCCACCTGAAATTTACCATAGACTTAGCTGGGGGTCACCATTTTGTTCCCAAGTACACATTCCTCTCAACAACATGTCTTACAGAAATGTTAGGTTTAATGTGTGTTACTCTTAGAAACATTTCTACTAAATTATAAAATCTTTCTGTGGAAGGTAACAGATTTGGAGAAGACAGCACAATCTTCTTGAATGTAGTAGCACTTAGAAATGCATCATTACATCCATTTCTGTAAAATAGAATAACGTTGCATGTAGTTATATTTTCTATTTAGTATGTGTATTTTGTTTCTTCATAGTCTGCTCTTTCTAGCATGCTTGATTTAGGAGAGAATAAAGGGCTATATAATATAAATTCATATTTTCAAATGGGATAGAAATACTGTCTAGTTGAAATTCTGCATTACTTAAGAGGCACTGATGTTTAAGGTTTTTCATCACTAACTTATTGATTTAAAACATAAACCAAAAAATGCTACCAAGGGAACATGATTTTATGAAAGAGACTGTTACTGTTAATTTATCTTAGCATTTCCAAAAAGGGCTTTGTGCTTCTCACATAAAATCGAAATGTGTGCATTTAATCTTTCTAACTTGAATTTTAAAAAGATACTGGTATTTTGAAAATGCAGACTATATATATTCTTAATGGCCTTTTAAGAATGTGGAGATAAAGATTGTTTTCTCTGAGTTTCTATTCTATTTGAAATTTAACTTTTACATTCAGCTGTAGACAGAAGATAATCTACTCTGGGTGTAAACTTGATTTTCTTCATTCAGATGTATCATTTATTGAATGAATGAACGAGAAAATTGGAAGACAGTCAAAAATATCTGAGTTACCAATTTTTTATTTGTAGGCAAAGTATATCAAATTACCTTCTTAATATGATAAATTGTGCTTTATCATTCGGAGAACTCAGGACACAGCTTACCCATATCAATGTGGGTCTTTCCAGTAAGAAAGATAGATGCTAAAACTTTTGTGTACACTAATACAAATTAGTTAAAACAAATAGTATGTTTTGGAGGTGAAAACTAGTTTTAGATTAAGGATGAGAAATTTGAGTTTTTTTTAATTTAAAGATAAAAACGTGTATTTTACACATTTTTTTATGTTCTCAGCTTTTTCTAATAAAAGTGCCAGACATTGTTTTGTGCTTTTAATGGATTTTTATTTATATATATTATTTTTGTTATTTTTACTTTGAGTGGAATGTCCATTAATGTAAATTGTATTTATTTTTGTACTTTAATTTTCATTAGTTTTGCTTCTAGGCAAAAGGCAAAATAAACTTTTCATCTTAAAGGAAATCTAGTTTGATCTTTTTTATTTCCCAAGGAAAGGACCATTAAGGGATAGATACTGAAAGGTATCTGGCCAAAACGTTAATACTGTGATATGATCATTTTTTACCATTAAAAGCCCCATGAAGGGTATGTCCCTCCTCCTATTTAATATGTAACCTATACCAATGCTTAGTCCAGCATTTGATTTTGCACGAGTTGGACTTTTCAGCAGGTAAAATTCACTAGAGCTGGAAATGTCTTAGGTTCTTAAGAGCTAGAAGCGTATGGGAGAGAATGCTAAGGTTGAAGCTCAAAGCTGCTAGTTTGCACAGCTTTAAAAATCCATCTCTCGTTACTGCCTAATCATCTAATGTGAGTATAGTAAAAAGCTCATTTTCACCTCTTACTGAGGAGACACTGCATGTGATAATCTGCTGGGCAGCGTGGGAAGAGCCGCTCACCTCCCCGTGGCCGCCCTTCGTCTCGTGTTCATCTCACGTTGGGAATAGTGGACACGACTGGGAACTCCGTATTACTCAGACTGGGCTGAACACAAGGACCCCTTCTGGAGAAGATCTTTTCTAACAGGTGTCACTGTCCCATGAACAACCACACGTGTCCCCCCCCACCCCCCGCCAAATTAAAAGTAATAGTTATTTAAAAAATAAGCAAACGGAGTTGGAATGCGTTCTCTATTAAGGGCCACTGCGGGCGTCTAGAGACCCGCGGGGCAGGCAGCAGAGGGGGCGCCGGAAGCGCCTAACGTCGGGATGCACAGAGGGGAAAGCGGCGGGCGGGGCGGGGCTTCCCCAAGTCAAACTGCGAATTCGGCGCGAAACCGCCGCAGGCCGAGCCCCAGAGACACTCCTCCCACCCGCAGCCGCCGCTGGCCTTCTCGCTCCGCCCATGTCTCGATTCTTCTCCGCCCTCCGAGGGCGCGGGTGGGCTAGGCGGCGAAGCCCCCTTCACGATCACAGCGCACAGAAGCGGGGCGGCCAGCCTCCAGGACCGACGGCTGCCCCTCACAATCATGGCGCCAGCGGACGGCGCGGCCTGGGCTCTGCGGGAGGGCGCCTGCCCCTCTCAGTCATGGCGCCGAGGACGGCGCAGCCTGGGCTCTGCGGGTGGGAGCTTGCCCCTCACAATCATGGCACCGACGGACGGCGCAGCCTGGGCTCTGCGGACTGGCGCCTGCCCCTCTCAATCATGGCGCCGGCGGGCGGCGCGGCGTGGGCTCTGCGGGAGGGCGCCTGCCCCTCACAATCATGGCGGCCGGGGCAGGGCGGGGCCTGGAAGGGAGCTCAGGACCGGCGGCCCCAGAAGGCGCGGTCATGTGACCGGCAAGATGGCCGTCTTTCCCTGGTAAGGAAGCAGCGGCGGGTGGGCTGTGGGGAGGGGCTCGCCTTACCGTCCCTGGGTCTCTGTCTCTGCGAGGGTGACTGTGTGACTGTGAACTGCCCTCCATTGGCTGGTGGTGGCGTCTCCTCCCGACTCCGGGCGTCCTGACCGCCGAGTCCCCGGCTGCCACTCCGGGTCACAGGCGCTCCCCGAAGCCGCCCGGTGGGAGCCCGGTTCTCTCCGGGCCACCCTGTCCCCGCGCCTCCCGCGCCCTCTGCGTCCGTTCCTTCCCTACCGAGGCCTCCAGTCCCCCGGCCGCAGTGGCGCGGGCTCGGCGGGCGCTGCGTGCAGAGAAGGTGGTCTCCGCTCCGAGTCTGGGTGACTCGGGGGACCTGACTGTCCCCGAGCGACTCAGTTTATCTAGAGCAGACTTGCTTTTCTCATCTGTGCAATGGCCGCCCTCCGTCCTGCTCTGTGCAGGGCTCTGCGCTGGGCACCGGTCATGCAGAGTCCTCAGACCTGCTCCTCGGAGCTGACAGTTTGTGAAGCACACACACGCAATAGAAGGATGTCCAAAGGCGGCACTGGGATGAGGCACGACCTTCCTGGGGCCTCGGGGAAGACTTCAGATAGGAACAGCCTTAAATTGGGTTTTGGAGGATGAATAGGAGCTCACCAAGCACGAGGGAGTGGCGGATGCCAAGGCTGACAGGCCTGGCGGGGCTCTCGTGGCTGGAGTGGCTGGGAGTGATCGGAGCTTCAGGCTCCAGCGGGAGCCACGAGGGTGAGGAACTCGAGCAAGTTGTGATGGTGAGAGTGGAACTGTCTGGGGACGTGAGCTCGCCGCTGCGTCTCAGAAACACGGATAATATTCTGATCTTTCCAAATGATGTGAATTGGTTTACAATGAATGAGCGAGCGAGCAAAGGAGAGAATATACAGCCCTAGACCTTAGAAATAATCAGATCCAAACTCCTGGTTTATCAGCAGCTGTCTTCCCCATTCCCTTCACCTGCCTGACTCTTTAAGCGTCATCTTCAAAAGCGATGACGCGCTAAATCAGGGTTGGGTACCACCCGGCGCGTCTACGCTGTTTGCTTTGACTTTGTCACGCGGAGCACCTTTTAAGGAGTCATTAAGGCTTAAACACGAAAACGTGAGCAGCATCTGGCTTCAATGAACTTACCTGGAATTTGGTCCTCAGAAAATCCAGGAAGATGCTCCCTTTAGTCTCTGCGCCCCAGTCCATTTTTGTTTTTGGTATTTTTACTTTAAATAACAAACAGAGAAGTGCCATAAGCCTTTTAGCATCTAGGGTCTCCGAAGTTTCTAATCTGGCTCTCCTCTAGACGTTTCTCTGGGTGGTACTGCGTGCTCATCTTTGTCTCCCCGCTACGCGTGTTCCTCAAATTAAAGGGCTGAGTTTTAACCATCATTGTATCCCCAGTGCCTGGCCTGAAGCTTGGCAGAGAGTAGGTGCTCAGTAATATTTATGAATCAATGAGGAAACTGAGGAGGCCCACATAGGAGAAAAGTGTTTCGGTCATTAAGTTGGACATTTATCAATGTGCTAGGAGCTTAATTTACAACATCTCATTTAACCCTCATAACAACCCCATTTTTCAGATGAGGAAATGGAGGCAGAGAGATGAAGCCATTTAAAGTCTTACAGCCAGTAAGGAGAGCTGAGTTGGAGCCTAGAGCTTGCAATATATATATATATTATTTATTTATTTATTTATTTTTGCTGAGGAAGATTGGCCCTGAGCTAACATCTGTGTCAGTCTTCCTCTATTTTGTATGTGGGTCACCACCACAGCATGGCTGACGAATAGTATAGGTCCGTGCCCTGGATCTGAAGCCAGGAACCCAGGCTGCTGAAGTGGAGCACACCAAACTTAACCACTAGGCTGTGGGCCCAGCCCCCCCAGAGCCAGTGATTTTAATTCTGACTGTCAGCTGGACCTCCTCCAGTCTGGCTCCCGGGCTGAGGTTTGTGGGTTGCGGGGCTCCCCAGGTCCCGCTGCATTGTCATGCGTCCCTCCAGGCTCCCTCTTGTCACACTTTTTTGTCATGTCTGATATATTTCGGCCTGGCCTAACATGCGAGATGTCTGGTACATCATGGATCACATTTCCTGTCCAGCCCTGTGGTAATAGCACCTTTTAAAATACTACTCTTTGGGGGCCGGCCCCGTGGCCTAGTGGTTAAGCTCACGTGCACTATGCTTTGGCGGTCCAGGGTTTCACCAGTTCGAATCCTGGGTGTGGACATGGCACTGCTCACCAAGCCATGCTGAGGCAGCGTCCCACGTGCCACAACTAGAAGGACCCACAACTAAAAATACACAACTATGTACCGGGGGGCTTTGGGGACAAAAAGAAAAAAAGTAAAATCTTAAAAAAAAAAAAAAACTACTCTTTGGAGTCACAATTTCTACATTGTTTTAGCACTTTTTTGGGGAGGAGGATATATTGTGATTGTGGGAGAAAAAACTGTGTGGCTGGATTATGTCATTAGTAATTAAAAAATCACTTGAGAATTAAAAAAGCTGACAAGAAGCATTTAGTAGATTTTGGCATTTCCAGTATAAGGAAATTAATTTGAAAACTGGTAATGGAATTTATGTGTATCCATATTATCAGATGCAAATAATTTAAAACTAGGGGGTTGTCACCCTTTAACGTGCCTAAATCACCTGGGGATTTTGTTGAAGTGCAGATGCTGATTCTGTAGGTCTGGGGTATTTCAACCCTCCCAAGGTGATGCCCTTGCTGGTGACCTCTGGACCACGCTTCGGGTAGCCAGGAATGGGGGTGTGAAACGTTGGCCTTTTTTTCTGTGGCCACTGCTGCAGAGGCAGACGAGCCTTTTGCATGGCTGGGAGCTGGGATTATGGGGGATTTTTACCAGCTGTATCAGCTGTTAGCAGGAAAAACAGGATTTTTGAGAAAATGCCCACTGGAGGTCACTGTTGTCCTTCGCAAAGACGTAGACATTGCAGAAGATGCTTTAACATCCCAAACTGCAGGGAACGCTAGGGAGCAGAGAGCAAATTTGAGAAAATCGTGGAAGAAGTGATAGAAAAATCAAAATATAGCAATTTGACATGGATTTTCAGGAAGGGTAAATGTTTCCTTTTTTTTTTTTAAGGTTTTTCCGGAAGCAGTATTTTTTCCTCAAAGAATTCCCTCCCCCCAAACGTTTTTTAAAAAATCATTTCAAAACTTGGTCCTTTAAAAAAAAAAAGACAATTGCTTAATTTCTCACGTTCTCCAGTTGACCTCCAGATGATCTATAGCACTGCTGAAGCTCAGAGACAGGCTGCCTCTGTCTACACCTGTCTCTATCACTTGCTCGCCTCTCCTAAGTTAGCACCACAGTAACAGCCTCAGCTTCTCCATCTGAGAAATGGGCATAATCCTCGTACCTACCTCATGGGATTGATTGAATGAGGAAATGGGGGTAAAGGGGTTGGCCTGGATCCTGGTATATAAGCACAGAACAAATGAGGACTATTATTTAATTGTGTATCAAGCCATATTGCTGTTTTGATAACAGTGCCTTTCTCAGCTGTTGATTGATTTAATAATTATTTTGGGGATGAAAAACACATTTGCAACTGAATTTCAGGTCAGATTACATTTCTGCCCATTCTGTGAAATTAACTTTGCAAAATTCTATTTTTCTTGGCAACTGATTAAGAGTGATCTGAAAGGAGGAAAAGGGTAATTTGATTTTTAAAACTCCATTATGGCTGTTGCTGACGATGATTCCAATTTATTTATTCTTGGGCGTTTTGTCTTGTAAATCAAGAATTGGCCGATAGCATATTAAAAAGAGTTTGGAAGAATATTTCATAAATGACTTCAATTGCAATATTTTGGGAGGGAAAGACAGTGTATATTTTGTAAAATGTAACCCGGAGGGAGTAGACATATGTTGTGGCAGGATTTTCCTTTACAAAGGAAGTAGAAGGAGAGGCTGGTCCCTATGGGTAAGTAGCCTTTCTCCTCTCCAGCACTCAAAGCCAAGTGTATTTAGAAAGGGATAGAAGCGAGATGACATGGGAGCTCAGTTCTTTTGTGCTGGATTGGGTTTCTGGATTAGCGGGGGATATTGGGGAGAGCTGACTAATTGCGTGGCACAGTTAGATCGGGCTGCTAGTGTTGCCTGCAGAGATTAGTGAAGTCATGACGCTCGGAATGGGGTTGTGGGTGGGGAGGGCTGAATTCAGGGGATGTCGAGGCCAAGGGACAAAGTGCCTGGCTTCTTCTGCTGTTTGAGCTGCTGTTTTCCCTAAAGCCAGGTGGGGAGGGAGGAATTGTTCTGTGTGCCCAGAAAAGCTGTTTTTCTGGAAGATGATATTTTGCAAATGGGACCTGCCCATGTCTCTTCTTAAAGACGAAATGTTATTCATGACACCTGGGATGGCTGAGGATTGGGGTGCCGGGATTCAGGGAGTGAGCCCCCAGTGTGAGGTGGCAGCAGTGGCCCACTGGCTCTGGCACCCCAATGATGGGAGGGCTAGTCCCAATGAACACATTTTCTTATTTCTTTCAATATGGACAGGCTGAGAATTTTCCGAATATTCAAGTTCTCTTTCCCTTTTGATTAGCCATTCCATCTTTACATCCTTTCTCTCTTCTCCAGTGTTACCATAAGCATTCAAGAAAAGCAAAGCCACTCCTTCAACACTGCTTAGAAATTTCTTCAGCCAAATTGTAGTTTCATGGCTCGCAAGTTTTACCTTGCACGAAGCACTAGGACACAGACACAGTTCAGCCATTTAAAACAAGGATCACTTTTCCTCCAGTTTCCGTCTGAGGCCTCAAGAGAATGGCTCTGCCGCCCCTATTTATGCCACGTTCTCTTCACAACTGCTTAGGTACGATGGGAGAAGGTCGAAGCTCTCTGCAGCTGCCCTCTTCCTCTGAGCCCTGGCTGGAGCAGCCCCGAACAGTTCATTGCAGCAGCGGCTCTCTGCAGCTTGTGCCTCGGGACTCTGGCTTCTGCCAGCATCCGCTTCCACGCCTTCAGGTGTTTGCGGCAGCAGCACCCTGCTCTTGGTACCA
The DNA here is from genome assembly GCF_041296265.1 of Equus caballus. NCBI lineage: Eukaryota > Metazoa > Chordata > Mammalia > Perissodactyla > Equidae > Equus > Equus caballus. The sequence goes on along the minus strand of NC_091696.1, from coordinate 39,061,784 downwards.
GTTTCCTATCTCAGTCTGTTTGGGCTGCTACAGCAAAGTACCGCAGACTGGGCAACTTATAAACAAGAAGACTTTATTTCTCACAGTCCTGGAGACAGGACGTCTGGGGTCGTGGTGCCAGCACGGCCAGGAGAAGGCCCTCCTCCTGGGTCACGTCCTGGGCCTTCTCGCTGTGTCCTCACGTGGTGAATGTGATGAGGGGGTTCTCCAGAGCCTCTTGTATACGGGCACTAATCCCGTTTAGAGGGCTCCACCCTCGTGATTTAGCACCTCCCAGAGGCCCCGCCTCCATGTACTGTTGCCTTTGGGGGTTACGATTTCAATCTGTGGATTTTGGAGGCACACAAACTTCCGGACCACAGCACCTCTCTTGCCTTTTATCTTCTCGTTGTCACGATTTTAACTCTACATGTATTTTGAACTCTATAAACTATTTTCTGCAGTCAATATTCATTTAGTTTTACCCACACCCTTCTTTTGTTACTCTGTAGTATATATGTTATGTTATGTATATATATTATGTATTTACATATATATGTAACTAAATATCTATACATATCTTTTGCTTTCAACTGGAATTATTTTCCTTTAACATTTTTTTTTTTTAATTTAAAACGTGGTTCTGCTGCGGCTGCTGCTGACTTTTCTTTGACTGGGAACTCCTTTCTTTTGCCCTTGTGTTTGAAGGAGCGTTTCACTAGGTGTGGAATTCTTGGTTGGCTATTATCTTCTTTCAGCACGTACTTTAAAGGTGTCATTCCTTTGTCTTCTGGCCCTCCTCTCTGTGCTGAGATAATAATCTTACTGTTGTCCTTTGAAAATAATGTTTTCCTTTTCTCCTAAGACACCCCCTCTCTTTAGTTTTTAGCCGTTTTACCTTGGAGGCCCTAAGTGTGGTTGTTTCTGTTTGGTTTTTGTGCTTGGGGCACGAGTGTTTCTTGACTCTGTAGCTTGATGTCTTTCTTTGGTTTGAGAAGAATTTCAGCTGCCATCTCTTCAGATGCTGCTCCCATCCATCCTTTCTCTCCTCTCCTCTGGGTTCCAGATGTATGTGTGTTAGACCTTTTCTTCGTGTCCCTTTGTCTTCTCCACTCTTCTGTGCTCCCCATCTCTTTTCCTCTCCGTGCTTCAATGTGGGAAGCATCCTCTCTCCCCTTTCATCTTCCATCTCATTTGTTAACCCCCACAAGACTGATGAAAACCATCTGCTCTTCCTCTGCTTTCTGCCTGGCTTTTTCTCCTGCTCTACACAGCTTAATTGGCCAGTACTTTGAGGGGAGGCCAGGCCAGGATTTTCACTTCTCTGCCCTCCCTTCTTCAGAAGCTCTCGCTTCAAGCCCGGCTGTCTCGACAGCCCTGGCCCTAACTTCTCTCTCCAGCCCTGTGAGGTTCCTTAGAGCTCTTGGCTGCTCTGCCTCCTGGCAGCTGCCCTCTGCCCAGCTTCGCCCTCTTGTCCTGTGCCAGGATGAGTCGATGCTGTGAGGGAGAGCTGGGTGAGGAACACTCGGTTCCCCTCCGTGAGCTTCCCTCTGTTCTGCTGTCTGGCCTTGCAGGTCCTGTATGCCTTGGCAGCTCCTTGGAGCTTCCAACAGATTGTTAAACAAATTTATTTATTCTTTCTTGCTTGTCTTGGTAGAAATACCATTCCCCTATAAACTACCTCATCACTGAGGAAGTCTCAGCAAACAGTGTTTAGTGTGTTGCTTATCCCCATCAACTGACTGGTTTCTGGGTTTTGCTGTTCACCAGGCATTCCAGGCATAGGAACTACAAGGCTGAATTTGCATCATGCCGGTTGGAGGCTGTACCGCTGGAGTTTGGGGACTATCACCCACTGAAGCCCATAACTGTAAGTTTTGCCAGGGGCCTCTCTAACTGATGTTCCAGAAAATTGCAGGCGGTATTCCTGGGTCTTTCCATTTTGCCAGTGTTAGTCTCTTTGCATGTTTCAATCAACCAGTTTGTTCCCTGCCCCATTTTTGTGATGTTGGCCTCACCCTCCATCATTTTGATTCTCCCTTTCTCGTATTAGTGAGGTTGTCATGAGTATGGGATGCCCTTGTTCCTGATGTGGAGGTGTGAACAAAATACATCTTGCTTATTCATTGGCCTGTTTGGAATATTAAGAATCCTCTACTTACCAGCGCAGGGCGCTGTCCTGAATAGCATCTTAGTCTATCTGTGAGATTATTTAAAGAAACAAAACAGGACAAAAAGCAGGCGAGAGGTGAGGTGGTCCTCTCTTCTGGGTAAGCACTCTTTATTAGTAAGTGATAGCAGCCATGCGGTGGCCAGCACGGGTGGAAACGAGCTTGAGGGACAGATGCCAGTGGATACCGAGGACCTAAAATTTCTCAATAGCAGAGGACCTGAGAGCACACAGAGGCAATTACGGAAAGCAGGAGGTCACAAGGCCGAGCTTCGGCCTCCCAGGGCCCCTCAGATCCCCAGGGGCTCGTGTGGCTGTGGCTGACCCACCAACGAGTGGGTTGCGTTCCCAGGAACTCGCTCCCGACGTGGTAACAGGCTAGCTGCAGCGGCTCCGAGCTCACAGCCTGCTGGCTCAGCAACACAACTGCAGGGACATTCCCTTCAGCAATTTTCATTTACCCGGTTGGGTTGTGTGTCCTTCCTTCCCTGAACCAGCCCTGGTGACCGGGCTAGAGAATACGCTGACTGGGATGGGGCCAGTGCCCACCTGGGAAACTGGGAGCAGAGTCCATCCCACCAGGCCTGCAGGAGCTGAGAGTCGGGGAGGGCTGCCTTCCCGAAGAAAATTTGGCCTGTTGAGCCTCAGAAAGGAAGGAATGGATGCCAGGCAGAGAAAAGACGACAAACCTGCCCCCGTGGGAGGAGCTTTGCCCAGTTGCCCACAGTTAGGTCAGACCCCACCGGTTTAGGGAAGGGTCTTCAGTAAGACTGCCCTCACTTCAGACACCAGCTGCAAATGTCCCCAGGCCACCTGCACTTCTGACCGACTGGCTACAAATCCAAGGATTTCCCAAGACCTTCTAGGGTTTGATAATTTGCTAGAACAACTCAGAGAACTCAGGAGAACGCCATACTTATGTTTACAGTTTTCTTATAAAGAATGCGAATGAAGACCAGCCAAATGAAGAGACACACAGGGCGAGGTCTGGGGGGGGGTCCCGAATGCAGAGCGCCCACGCCCTCTGCCCATGGAATCAGGGCGCATCACCTTGCAGCGTGTCGTGTGTTCACCAGCTGGGAATCTCCCTTGAGCTTTGGTGTCCAGACTTGTTATTGGGGTTTCATTACGTAGGTGTGATTGAGTGATTCCTTGGCCACGTGATTGAACTTGGTCCCCAGCCTCCCTCCCCACCCCGAAGGTCAGGCTGATATCAGCTGGCGCAAAGCCCCAAGCCTCTAATCGCATGGTTGGTCTTTCTTGTGACCGGTCCCCATGCTGCGTCATCTCATTAGCGTAAACTCAGGTGTGATCGAGGGGTTCAGGAATACCAGCCACTCCAAGGACTTGGTCTCCTTTCCAGGAACCAGGGACAAAGGCCCCTCAGATCCTCCTTTAGCCAACACTCTCTCTTTGTTGTTACACCCTCCTCCTCTCTCTTTTTCTCTGAAGAGGGTTTTCTCTGCTTCCCCACGGATGCGTGCCCAAAGCGTCCATCGCTGTCCCTCAGGCCCTGGGTTTTCGTAGCTTCCTCATTTCAAAAGGAGTGGAGCCCACTAGCCCTCTGGATGTGGATCCTGAATTTTCGGCAGGGAGACTCTGGTGGGATCCCCTTAGCTCAGGGTTTCACCCTGGTCGTCATCTGAAGTCAGGAAGGGATCGGGGCCGGTGGAACAAAAACATGGCTTCATACCCCAACACCCCACCCGCCCTCAGCACCGACACCAGGATGAGGCACGGTGAGAAGTTCTCCAGAAAGGAAGTGGCTGGGCGTTCACTGCTTTGCGAGATGAGATGGCCGTGCAGAGCCACTGAGGCTGTCTTCAGAGTACGGTGGCCCTGGGATCTTAGGTTCATGACCCTGCCTGGACCACTGCTGCAAGACGCGCATTCTGATGCAGTCGGTCTGGGGCGGGGCTCGAGATGCTACATGTTTTGTAAGCTCCCGGGTGATGTGGATGCTGCTTGTCCAGGGACCACACTTGGAGCAAGAAGGCCCCACAAGACTGCAGTTAGCTCACCACCTTCTAAATCGTGATGGCCCCGTCTCTTCCTTCCTGACCCTAACCTCCCACCCTCCCTTCCCTGACAGCTGGGGTTCTGAGTCAAGTCAATTTGTCACAAAAAGTAAGCGTCCCTGCTGCAAGGAAAGGTTGGTTGAACTAACAGAATGAGGGAAACCCCCTTTGAGCGTGTCATTGGGAAAAGTCAGAGGAGACTATCGTTTACGTCCACGAGTTTTCCCCACAGGTCACAGAGTCAAAGACAAAGAAAGTGAGCCGGAAAGGAAGCACATCTTCCACGTCCTCCTCTTCCTCCAGCTCCGTGGTGGACCCGCTGAGCAGTGTCTTGGATGGGACCGACCCCCTCTCCATGTTCGCAGCCACTGCTGACCCCGCAGCCACGGCGGCTGCCACGGTAACACACCCCGCCAGCAGTCGTCCAGCTGCTGGTTGGTCCTGCGGGTGTAGGGGTGGGGCTTTCTCATCTTTTTGTTTTCAAATTGCACAAGTAATGCATGGGCGCATTCTCGTTGTAACAGTTCGAATAATCCACACATCCACAGGGTACTGCTTATAGAGAATGACGCTGCCGGTGAGAGGCTGCTGTGGATCCTGGAAGCTTCTTCCTTTTTTTTTTTAAAACATTTTAAAATTCTTTGTTTTAACTTTACTCTTTTTATAATTCTTTCTTTTGGATTTTTTTTTCCTTTTTCTTTCTTTCTTTCTTTTTTTTTTGCTGAAGAAGATTGTCCCTGAGCTAACATCTGTGCCAGTCTTCCTCTCTTTTGTATGGGGGTTGCTGCCACAGCATGTCCTGATGAGTGATGTGCAGGTCTCTGCCCAGGATCCAAACCCGTGAACCCTGGGCCGCTGAAGCAGAGCACGTGATCTTAAGTGCTATGCCACCAGCCCAGCCCTTGGATTTATTTTTGTGTAATTACATAAGTAATTCACTAATTATTTATGTAAGAGAGTCAAACATTACAGATGAAGTCCTATTGATCAATTCTCTTTATTCTATTAGCCACCCTGGAGGTCATCAGTGTTAACAGAGTAATGTGTGTTCTTCTGTACTTTTTCTTTGTGATTTCATAGGTATTTATGACAGTAATTTCTTAGCATTTATGTACATACTCATATATAAGTACTAACAACGGTAGTAGTATGAGCTTACTGTGTGGCAGGTACTTTCTGAGTTTAGTTCTCTTACTACCTCGTGAGAGAGGTATTATAATCTCATTTAAAGGGGCCCACACGGAGGAATAGAGATGCTTAGTCACATCTATGCTGGAATTCAAACCCGGCCAGTCTGACTTCTGAATCCACACTCTCGACCATCATTCTGTGCTGGCAGTGCATACATCTCTACATATTTTTTTTTTTTTTACATAAATTGAACTATATTTATATATATTTTCTTAACTTGACTATATGTCTTGGAGAACTTTCCATATTAGTACTTATAGAACAACGTTATTTTGAACCGCTGCGTTGTATCCTGAAGAGTAGGCGTTATCTACTTGAATTCACCATTCCTCTAATGATGGACACACAGACTGTTCCCGGTGTTTGCTGGTATAGACAGTGGTGCACTGGTCCTTGAACATGCATGCATCTTGGTGCATACGTGCCAGGATTTCTGCAGGGTAACTTCTTGGAAGTTCATTACTGAGTTAAGGCAATGTGTATTTAAGGTTTTGATGGCTGCTGCCAAATTGTTCTCCAGAAAGTCCTCGCCAATTTATATGTATGCCCACCAGCAGTGTTTCAGAGGGCCTGTCTCCCTTCATCCTTGCCAACATGGATATTATCAGTCAGTTTAACTCTTTGCCTTTCTCCTTGTTGGAAAATGATCTCTTTCAGTTTGCCTTTCTTTTATTTATTTATTTATTTATTTATTTATTTAATTTCTTTCTTTTTTTTTTGAGGAAGATTAGCCCTGAGCGAACATCTGCTGCCAATCCTTCTCTTTTGCTGAGGAAGACTGTCCCTGAGCTAACATCCGTGCCCATCTTCCTCTACTTTATGTGTGGGGCGCCTGCCACAGCGTGGCTTGCCAGGTGGTGCCATGTCCGCATCCAGGATCTGAACCAGCAAACCCCAGGCTGCTGAAGCAGAACGTGCGCACTTAACCGCTGCGCCACTGGGCTGGCCCCCTTTCCTTGATTCTTAATGAGTTTGAGCATCTTTTGATATATTTATTGGCCATTTTTGGTGAATCAGACTGAAGAATTTTTTATCATAGGAAACCGTTGACAGATCTGTTTTATTCTGCAATGAGGGACTGTCTTCTGCTTATAGTTTTTTTTTTTAGCTTTATTGAGGTATAATTGACAAATGAAATTGTAAGATATTTAAAGTGTACAGCGTGATGATTTGATATACATACACATTATGAAAAGATTCCCCCCGTTGAGTTAACACATTCATCACCTCACAGATTTACCTCTTTTTTTTTTGAGGTGAGAACATTTAATTTCTCCTCTCAGCAATTTTCCATTAAACAGTACCATGTTATCAACTGTAGTCCCATGTTTACTTGCACTTTTTCTCAAGATTAAAACGATAGTGCTGCTGAAGAGATTGTCTTGCCTTTCCTCAGGACAGTTCCAGAAAGAAACGTGAGAGAGAGGATAACTCCATCGTAGGATCCGATTTTGAGCCTTGGGCCAGCAAGCGAGGAGAAATCCTTGCCCGGTACACTACCACAGAAAAGCTCTCCATCGTGAGTACGGTGCACTTTTCTCCCAGGCTCTACTTCAGATTGAGTAGCCATTTCTTTTTGTTTTTATGATTCTGCACCCAGTTCCAATGTGCGGGTTTTTCCCCCACACCAAGCAATTCTCCCACACTAGCTGGTGTCCTGCAGTTCAACTCCATTCTGACACTGTCTACCTGGAGATGGCGTCAGATTCCACAGGGTAAGCGTTCCGTCCTAGGAGGCTGCCCGCCACCTCGGATGCCAGTCACAAGTCCCGGTTGTCACCTGTGCTTCTCACCGACTGGCTACAAATCAGAGGTTCCAACGACCCCTCTGTGGGTTCGATTAATTTGCCAGAATGGCTCACAGAACTCAGGAAACCAGTTTACTCACTGGGTTACTGGTTTATTACAGAGGATCATAAAGGATATGACTCAGCAGCCAGATGAAGAGATACACAGAGTGAGGTCCCAGACAAAGGAGCCTCTGTCCCCGTGGAGTTTGGGGTCCAGCACGGCAGCACGTGGATGTGTTCTGGTTCCCCAACCTGGAGGCTCTCTGAGCCCCATCCTTTTGGGTTTTCGTGGAGACTTCCTTACATAGGCGTGATTAACTCATCTGCCATTGGTGATCAGTCAGCCTCCAGCCCCTCTCCCTGCAGTTGGTTGGTTGGCTGGCTGAAGGTTCCAGACCTCTAATCACAGCCAGCCCCCAGCCTTAGGCACTTTCCAAAAGTCACTTGGTTAACCTAACAAAAGATGCCTTTATCACTCTTATCCCTTAAGGAAGTTCCAAGAGTTTTAGGAGTTCTGGGCCGGAACTCGAGGAAGACTGAATTTATATTTCTTATCATAAATCACAATATCACGGTTATGTTGCCCCAACTCCTGGGCTCTATAAGTTTCACCTGTTATGTCAGTGTTAGTTGGGAGAAAACGTGCTGATTGGTTGCTCAAAAAAATGTGTTAAGAATCGGGTGTGGCACAGTTCAGAGGAAGAAGTGGAACAGTGGAGCCCCGTCTCTGCTGGAGGTTGGAGTCGTGAGGTGGGGAGAGTGCCACCCCATGAAGCTTTACTTCCTACTGTGACTCAGAGTCCGGCACAGCCGGGCTTTCTGCCAGAGCTGGAAGTTCACTGTTTCTCTAGGGGCCGGCTAGGCCAAGTCGTTGGCTTGTGCCTGGGGGCATGTAGCAAGTAGAGAGTTAGCCTCCAGGTGGCCAGTCGCTCAGTGAGCGGCTCAGAAGAGCTGGGACCAGCCAGGGAGAGCCGGTTAGTGCCCCTTGTATTGAGGACTGGTTCACTGGCTTAGAACGCAAGCCCTCCCTGATGACGTAAACAAGAGCTGGGTGGTCCAGGGCTGCTATGGCAGCTCCAGAATCTTCAGGGATCTGGCTCTGTCTGTCTTTTATTTATTTATTTTTTTATATTCTTTTTTGAGGAAGATTAGCCCTGAGCTAACTGCTGCCAATCCTCCTCTTTTTGCTGACGAAGGCTGGCCCTGACTAACATCCATGCCCATCTTCCTCTACTTTATATGTGGGATGCCTGCCACAGCATGGCTTTCGCCAAGTGGTGCCATGTCTGCACCCGGGATCCGAACCAGCGAACCCCAGGCCACCTAAGTGGAATGTGCACACTTAACCGCTGCGCTGCTGGGCTGGCCCCCAGCTCTCTCTCTCGATGCCCTGCCGTGTTCAGGGTCACCTCATGTCCAGGTTGTTAGAAGGAGGAAGGGGGAAAGTAGGGGACACCTTTTCTCATTTAAGGAGACTTCCCGGAGTCCCCGTCAACACGTCCAGTTACATTTGTGTTGAAGGTAGTCACGGGCCATACACAGATGCAAGGGAAGCTGGGAAGTGGGACAGTGTGCCCATCAGAAATCGGGGCCGTGCGTGAGTCGGGAGGGTGGGATGAACTCGGCAGCAGTTGGGAAGGCTCAGCCCGACACCTCTCCTCTCCTCCTCCTCCCGGGGCGTGTGCTTGTGGAGGAGAATGGCAGGCAGAATTGCTGGACTGTTTAATATTCTTATTCTGAATGCACCGAGTCAATTTAGAGAAGTGATTCTCAACCAGGAGTAATTTTACTCCCCAGGGGACATGTGACAGAGCCTGGAGACATTTTTGGTTGTCACAGCTGTGAGGGTGCTGTGGCATCCAGTGAGTAGAGGCCAGGGATGCTGCTGAACCTCCTGCAGCGCACAGGATGGCCCCCCGACAGCAGAATTTTCCAGCCTGTCATGTCAGTAGGGCCGAGGCTGTGAAACCCTGATTGAGAGTAAGGTAAAGGCTCATGTGACTCCATTGTCATCAAAATTTTCCAGTTTGTTGGCTCACCTTGAGAGTCCTGAATTGAGAAGAGTCTGAATCTCCAGGAGTCTTTAGGGACCTGTCTTTTCCTCCGTTGAATAACTATTTGTTTTTCATTTGGATAAGTAAATCGCTTGTTGGAAGATGATGGAACATATTATCTTAGTGCTACATGAATAATAATTTAAGTATAAAGTTTTTTTGTCATAGATTCCAATAAGTTTTAAAAAATGTTAACCATTTTTTTTTTGCCTCTACAGAATCTGTTTATGGGATCAGAAAAAGGTGAGTTTTCATCGTTACTGTTTTGATGGGGAATTCTCCCATTACCTTTAATATAATTTTAGAATGTAGTGTGCAATCCTGACGATTAATTCAGTTGAAGCTATTATTTCCTAGATTCTATATAGACTTAGTAGAATTGAAATACATATTAGATGATGAATGAAAAAATCTGTTGGCAGGACTAAAGCATGAGCTCGCTCCTAGATTTTAGAGTTACAGAACAAGCTGTGGTTTCCCCCTCTCAGCGCCTCCTCACCAGCTGGGCATGGTTGACATTCTCCTTTTCAGAGATCCTTTCCTCTGCCTTAAGCCTTTTCCTTTTGTGAAAATGCAGGTATGCTAGTGAGGGAAGTCACACACTCAGTCTTAGTGGCCACCGGTCCCCAAACACAGCAGTTCTCCATTTCTTCTGCTGAGACACATGGTGAGAAGCTCTGGACCAAGGTGTGTCAGATGGGTTGTGCTGAGGAATAGGGTCCAAGAATTTCTTTTTTGAAGCTCCTGGATGATTCAGAAGTGACTCACATACCACTGGGGCGCACATGAGCATGGCCTTGGTTTATGTGCATGTTGCTGGTATGGCAGCTGCAACTCTCCCCCCATTCTCTTCAGGTTGAGACAGCACAAAAGAAATCAAGAGAGTGGAAGGATTTTTGTTATGGGCTTAACTTTGACCCGCAAACCATAAAAAGTAAATCATAGTATTGCATATCCACCAGTTTAGAAAATCAAAAAGATTGATGATAGCACTTGCTGGTGAGAATGTAGACCAGTAGGAACTCTCATACATTGTTGGTGGTAGTGTAAAATGACACAACCAGTGTGTAAAGCATTTTGGAATTATCTATTAAAATTGAATGTGGGCCAACCATAGGATATACCCAAGATCAGAAATTGGCAAACTATGTCCTGCAGGCCAAATCTGGCCCACTGTTTGATTTGGTAAATAAAGTTTTATTGGAACACAACCATGGCAGTTTGTTTACATATTGTCTAGGAATGCTTTTGTGCTGCAATGGCAGGGTTGAGTAGTTGCGACAGATACTCTATGACTTGCAAAACCTAAATAGCTTTATTTGTCTCTTTACAAAAAGTGTTTTTCCGACTCAGCCCAAATGCATGTTTCTTAACATGTGGTCCAAGGACTGGCAGCATTGGTATCACCTGGGAGCTCATTAGAAATACAGAATCTCAGGACCTGCCCCCAACCTACTGAAAATCAGAATCTGCATGTTAACACGTCCTCCAGTGATCCCTTTAAAAGTTGAGAAGCACTGCCCTCAAGAAATGCATGCATATGTGAATCAGGAGACATGCTCAGAAATGTGCACAGCAGCATTGTTCTTAGGAGCCCCAAAGAGGAAACGGCCCAAACATCCATCGACGGTAGAATAAGAAATAAATTGTGGCGTGTCCACACAATGGAAAATGCTAAACAGCAGTGAAAATGAGTGAACTTCAGCTCTGTGCAACAACATGGGTAAATTTCATGAACTAGAGTTAGTGGTGAATAAAAGAAGCAAGACAATATGGGCAGTGGTTACAAAGGTCTTGTAACGATCTGTTAAAATGTACACGTATGCGTGTTCTATATGTATTTCAAAAGGAAGGAAAAAGTAGAAACAAGGTTAAAAAAAAAGGTAGATTATTTGGAAACTTCTCCACTTTAGCAGTGGTTAGTAAGTAAATAGTAGTGCCGTGCTCTCGGGGGACCCCAGACATGTCTGTGAGTCAGTGCTAGCTGAGAAACCAGTGCCTTAAAAGATAAACCTGGAGAGTGAGTTTGGTAGGCAGGAGTAAAGGGACCTCAGCTCTAGAAGAGAAGCCCCCTTAAGAAGGGGAAAGTGTTCTGAAATAGGAGACATTGGCGAGCACCAGCCAGCTGGACAGATAGCCTTGCCCTGCGGCTGGCCCCCGGCCTGGAGTTCTCGCCTTCATCTCTCTCCGCCGGTCCTTGCCGATGGAGAGAGTTGTGCTGCCAGATGATGGAAGGAGGCACAGCTAGCCTTGTCTGCTCGAAGAGAGGGCTTTGAAGCCCTAGTGTTTCCCGCTCCGGGGCAGACAGTGAGAGTGTTGTTTTGCTAGGATAAGGGTACAATTCTACACTGTGAGTATGAGCCTGAGAGGCCCTTTTGTTCATGGAAAACAATTAAATGAAGGATTTTTGGCATCCTTATCTGGACTGTCTTTCTTTGGGATTAAACAAATGATGCAGTGAAAAGTTTGTAAATATCGAGTGTAGTGGAATGTTTTTGAGGTTGGCAGGCTGTGCTCCCAGGGGCAGCTTCTAAGCAGAAATGTTTCCGATGGAGCTCTGGTTACTAAGGACATTGCTTTCAAAATCTTGGAGAGTTTTCTGTAATAAAATTGTTCCCTGGCCTCTTTATTCATGATGAAGTGTAGAGGGAAAGATGCCTTCCTGTGGGGGTATTGGTGACAGGAAAGCCACCTGTGTGACATGAATCCCTTCTGTTTAGGCAAAGCCGGGACCGCCACATCCGCCATGTCGGAGAAGGTTCGGACCAGGCTGGAGGAGCTGGATGACTTTGAGGAGGTGAGGAGGTCATGTGCTGAGCCCGGGGAGGAGCCGTGCTCTTGTTTCTTCTGCCAAGTGAGATCAGTCTCAGTGGCTGCTCTGTGATTAATTCTGGAGCTGAGCATTGTGCTCGGTCCTCCTGAGGCAGCGACTGATCCAGGGAAAGATGCCAGCGGTGCAGTTGGCCGAGCTCGCAGGAGCCTGCCATGGGCTGGGTTTTGAAGGCATCTTTTCTCACTGATGCCTGAGCAAGCTGGGTCGTCTGGGGACAGGATTTAACTGTAAAAGCCAACTGGAGCCACCTCCCTGGGAACCCCCTTGCGTAGTATAAGGATCAGACACTTCTGCAGGGGCTGCACACGGCTGCTCTGCTGGCTGGATGTGGCCCATGGGAATCTCTTAATTGGCCTGCACGTGCTTATAAAAAACACGACTCATTTGCCAACTCTTAAAAATTCGTAAATTTAACATATTAATCCAGATTTCTGGCTTCTCTTGAAATCCACCTGATACTTGTGGACCCACATTCTTGCACTTAAGCAGGGCATGCACTGTCCGGGTTGCACGCTCCTCCCTGACATTACTAACCCGGCCCCTGGAGACCGGAGGGTTTGTGTCCTCTGGAATACTCTGCAGAGAAGCAGCACAGCGTCATGGGTGAGAGCCAGACTGCCTGGGTTTGAATCCTGGCTCTAGTGTTTGGTAATTCTGTGATTTGGGGCAAGGTGCTTGACAGGCCTGTGCCTCAGTTTACTTATTTGTAAAATGGGGGTGCTGCATAGTCCCTGCCTCTTAGGATTGTTACAGGCGTTAAATGAGTTAATGTAGAGGGAGAGCTTAGAACAGTCCCGGCACATGTTACATCCCCTGCAAGCCTCAGCTGCTGTCACCGTCACCCTCCTGAGTCTAGATGCCTCAGCTCGACTGCTTATTAACAGGGTGCCCTGGGGGGCTCACCTTTCCTATACGCATTCTGTCATCTAAAAAAGGGGATGAACACTAGAGTTGTGTGGACCATGGGGCTGCTTCGAAATCCACAAAAGGCCATCTCATGGGGTTGCCTTTGCTCTCCTGCATCTTGCCCTGGGGTTCAGGGTCCTCCCCGCTCTGAGACCAGAGCTCTTGGGTGCTCAGCAGAGTCTGATAGTCCAAGGTCTGTCTTCTCAATTCAGAAAGGACACATGTTGAATTAAGCTGCCCAAGAGCCTCAGGCTGCCTGGCATCGCCAGCCTTGGCTGGTAGGAAGGGAGTTCCTGAGGGTTTTAATCAAAGTCTGAGTATCTGAAAGTCGCTTGAACTGGCTCAAGTTGAAATTGGGGACTGTAGCGCAGGCGGCAGGGGCACTACCCTGAAGCCAAGGGCACAGTGGCCTGGAACCAGGAACTGCAGAACCACCCAGAAGCCTGTCAGCTGTCCTCTGTCTCTCTCAGATCCATGTAGACTCTAGTCACTGTCTCTTTCTAGTGCCCCATTTTCTCCCTGCAGGCTGGTTTCCTTGCTTCTCCCTGCTCACAGCAGCGGACGGCTGCCCTGTGGCTTCCAGGTTAACGTAGAGTATCAGTCAGGGTTAAGGCTAGGTTATGCTGTGGTGACAAATGAACTCTCATATTTCAGTGGCTTAATATAGCAAAGGTTTATTTCTTCCTCACGTTACTCATCTGGTGCAGGTGGCAGACACACCAGCATCTCATGATGCTTCCACCTCAACAGATGGCTTCCAGGCTTGTCACAGCAGAGCGGAAGAAAGGGTCACTTTTCAGTTCCTCCCTCCAGAGGGGACACACGCCACTCTGCTCACAGTCCATTTGCCCAAACTAGTCACGTGGCTTCTCCTACTGCAGAGGGGCAGGGAGGACCCTATCTCACAGTCCAAATTTCCTGAACCTTCTACTTGTATTTCTTTAATAAAGAATTCTTCACTTACATTCCAGGGAATGTTCATATAAAAATGATTTGGTTCCTGGGCGCCTCGTGCAGATTAGCGTGACCCTCACTCCTGTGAGCTGTGTAAATAGCACCTTGACCATAGCCGGTGTTAACGACCATGTCCCGTGTGCCAGGGGCTGCGCTGTCTTTACATACATTGTTATTTCAGCCGTGTGATCATCTCAATGTCCTCTGCCCCAGGTTTTCGCTGTGGTGTACTCACTGTCCCAAATGCTTTCTCCCTGGTCTAGTTAACACCTCCCATTGACTGGCTAACTCCTGTACACCACTGAGAGTTTGTCTCAAGCGTCACTTCCTCCAAGAAAGCATTCTTGACCACCAGTCTAGAGTCCATTCCTTTGTGACTGTATTTCTTCCGTTCTAAGATGAACCTTTCCCCCTACATTTAAAAAAATTTTTTTTTTTTTGGTGAGGAAGATTGGCCCTGAGCTAACATCTGTTGCCAACCTTCCTCTTTTTTTTTTCACTTGAGGAAGATTGTCCCTGAGCTAACATCTGCCAGTCTTCCTCTACTGTGTATGTGGGATGCCGCCACAGCATGGCTTGACAAGCAGTGTGTAGGTCTGCACCCAGGATCTGAACCCACGAATTCTGGGCCACTGAAGCAGGGTGCACAAACTTAACCACTAGGCCACTGGGCTGGCCCCTCCCCTATATTTGAATATCCCTGGAATTGGGCAGTGTCTCTCAGTTGCTGCCTGTCAGCGATCAGCATTTTTTCTTCCTTAGTGGTACGTGAAACAATGGGCACCTCCAGTTTGCTGAGTGCGATGTGTGTCTTTGTTGTCTTCTCCTGAGCACTTATCTCAGTTTGTGTGAACATCCGTCTCGGCCTCTGTACCTTAAACTCCAGTAGCGCAGAAGTAACGTCTCCTTGCTCGCCTTGTGTCTCGAGCATCTGGTCTATCATGCCTGGCGCACAGCAGGCCCCAGTAACAGTTTGCTGAGTAAGGTGAGTCTTGTTATCCGTGTGCACGGACGAGGCTCCGGGAGGAAGCAGCTCACGCAGAACCGTCCTGCTGCTAGGAGGCTGAGCTGGGCTTTGGCTTAGGGCTGGCTTGCCTCAGTCACTGCATGCTGTCTGTCGCTGCAGAAAACTCAGAGAACCTCTTTGATCCCAAGACAAAACTAGCCATCCTTGTGGGGGTGAGGGAAACTTAGAGCTGGCGCTCAGCTGACACTGAGTGTCGTTCCTGGGGGCAGTGGTCCCACAATGTTTTTCCTTTTGTGCCTACATCCTCCTCCTTTGTGCCCACAGGGATCCCAAAAGGAGCTATTGAATTTGACTCAGCAGGATTACGTGAACCGCATAGAGGAGCTCAACCAGTCTCTGAAAGACGCCTGGGCCTCAGACCAGAAAGTGAAGGCTCTAAAAATAGTCATCCAGGTCAGTTCTAGTGTTTTTCTTTTTTTCTTTCAGAATTTCCTATGTAAAACTCCTTTGTAGATAATTAGGGTTTTCAGAGGCCTGCCTTCAGGGTCTTACCCTATTTTTTTCCTCTGTTTCATTTTCACATACTTCCTGTGAAAGGCCATGATTACAAATCTGTGTGTTCATGAGATGGCTAATCCAGGGCCACCATGTGCAGCTGCACAGGTTGTGCACTGGCCAATTCCAGGAAATTCACCCTAAATTACAGAATTAATGGTGCCTCTGGGTTGTATAGTTCATTGGCCCCGGTACAACCCTGATGTATTTATGATTTATGTAGACTAAAGATTGAACAACTGTCTTTTGGATTTCCTTGACCAGATCATTGTATGTGTGGGGCTGATGGTTGTGTGTCCCTGATACATGCATTTTTGAGTCCTATTCTGCATAATTGCGGGACTAAGAAGACATGTTTACAGTGTTAGGAGAGGGACATTTGTTGAATCCTCTTTGTTAATGAAAACTCTTGGATCACAGAAGCTAGTTCTGTAAGAAAAACATCTTATTTTATTTCTTGACTCTTAAGATCATCTTGGCAAACCATGGCCAGAAGTGCACTGTAAAAGGAATGATGTAAGCATTCGGATTTCAGAGCACCGTTAATTTCTGAACAGCTATTTTAGTTGAAAAGGACAGATGCCATTCTCGTTCAGTGTCATGGCGATGGGACGTTTGTTTTCTCACCTGCTTCTCTCGAGAGAGACTGAAGAGAGTCTGGGAGACTCTACGCCGGGTACCGGAAGTCTTTTCAGATGACAGTTGGTCTGGCAGGTGCTGTTTTGTGTGTTTGATGAGACGGGCAAAGCCAAGCCCATTTCTCTTCGATCACGGTTGTTAGTTTTCAAGGTAGATACTCTTGAAGAAGCGGGCCTCTCATCCTGGATGCACATGAGGAGCTGCTTGCTGAGTGGCTCAAGTGAGAAATATCTCAACCAACAAGCACGTCCTCACAATATTTTTACTGGCAACATCTCTCCATATTGTAGTATAGAACTGTGACTTCTAAGAGTTTTACATCTGGAGGAGATTTGATTCATGTCTTCTCAAAGAAAATAACCAGGAAAGTGTTTAATTAACTCCACATCTGGTTAATAGGAATTGTTTTACTTTCAATGCGGTCCGTCGTCCCTCGGTATCCGCAGGGGCTTGGTTCTAGGACCCCCACGGATACCGAAATCCGAGGGTGCTCAAGTCCCTTATGTAAAATGGCGTAGAATGTGCATCCTCCTGTATGCTTTAAGCCATCTCTGGGTTTCTTATAATACTTAATACAATGCAAACCTATGTAGATGGTTGGTGTACTGTGTTGTTTGGGGAATAATGACAAGCAAATAAAGTCTGTACGTGTTGGGTACAGACGCAGCCATCGTGGGCGCTGTTGGTTGAATCTGTGGACGTGGAACCCGTGGAGAGCGAGGGCCGACTGTCCTTTAAAGACAGCCGTCTTTATCCGCAAATGATGGCCCGGGTGCAGAGTGGGGGAATGAGTGCGTTCACTTTATTTGCTCTGCGGTAGGTCTTTTCGGTTTAGTTTTGCTTTGTTGCTTTATTGAGATATATTTTACATATCCTAAAATCCACCATTGTAAGTGTACAATTCAGTGAGTTTTAGTAAGTTTATAGAGTTGTGCAACTATTACACAGTCCTCTTTTAGAACATTTTCATACCCCCGCCAAATTCCCTTAAGCCTGTTTGCAGTCAAACTCTGTTGCCACTTCCAGCCCCAGAAAACCACTGATGTGCTTTCTGGCTCTATAAGTTTGCCTTTCCTGGACATTTCCTGGACATGGGATCATTGAATGTATAATCTTTTGTATCTGGCTTCTTTTGCTTAGCAGTGTTTTTGAGTTCGTCCATATTGTAGTATCAGTACTTTATACTTTTTACTGCTGAATAGTATTCCATTGTGTGGATAACCACATTTTACTTATCCATTAACAAGTTGATGGACATTTGGGCTGTTTCCACTCTGGCTGTTATGAATAATGCTACTGTGAACATTAGCATTTTTCTTGGGTAGATTCCTAGGAGTGGAATTGCTCAGTTGCGTGGTAAGCTTATGTTTAACTTTTTGAGAAATGGCCAAACTGCTTTCCAAAATGGTGGCGCCATTTGTATTCCCACCAGCATTCCAGTTATCCCACATCTTTTCCAACACGCCTTGTTGTCTTTTTGATTATAGCCATCCTAGTGGGTTTGAAGTGGTGTCTCACTGTAGTTTAATTTGTGCATCCCTACTGACTAATGATGTTGAGCATCTTTTCATATGCTTATTGGCCATTTTTATATTTTTTAGTGAATGTCTATTCAACACTTGCCCTTTTTTAAAATCAGGTGGTTTATCTTCTTGTTGAGTTGTAGCAATTCTTTATATATCCTTGATACAAGTTCTTTATCAAACATGATCCATGGATGTTCTCCTAGTCTGTGGCTTGTTTTTTCATTTTCATAAGAGTGTCTTTTGACGTATAGAAATTTTTAATTTTAATAAAGTCCAATTTGTCAGTTGTCTCTTTTTTGGCTTATTTTTGGAGTTGTGTCTAAGACTGTTTGCCCAACCCAAGGTCATGAGAATTTTTTTCTGTTTTCCTCTAAAAGTTTTATAGTTTTAACTCTTATATCTAGGTCTGTGCTTCGTTTTGAATTAATTTTTGTGTGTGGTATAAGGGTCTAAGCTTTTTTTTTTTTTTTTTTGCACGTGGATATCCAATTTTCTTAGCAGCATTTGTTGAAAAGACTGTCTTTTCCCAATTGAATTATCTTGGCACCTTTGTCAAAAGTCAGTTGATCATAAGTATAAGGATTTATTTCCGGTCTCTCAAGTCTGTTCCATAGCTCTGTAAGTCTGTCCTTATGCCAGTACACTGCCAATCACACTGTCCTGATTACTGTAGCTTTATGGTCAGTTTTGAAACTGGGTGGTGTAAATCTTTTAATTTTGTTCTTCTTTTTTAAAATTGTTTTGGCTATTCTGGGTCCTTTGCATTTCCATATGATTTTTAGGATTATCTTGTCAATTTCACCGCCCCCCCCCCCCCATCTTGTAGGATTTTGATAGGGGTTGCATTGACCCTGCAGATCAGTTGGAGAGATTTACCAGCTTAACAATAGTTAGTCCACTGATGCATAAATTCTGTATCATTCCTTCTGTTGATGGGCATCTGGTTCTTTGTTATTCTTTTTCTTTTTTCGTTATTGTGAACGACGTTGTGTGCACACTCTTGGACGTGTCTGCTGGCCTTTCTCTAGATGAAGGCCCATCCCTAAGAGTGGAATTGCTCAGGTCTAGGGTGTGTGCCTCTTCATCCTTACTGGATGGTGCCAGATTATTTTGCGCAGTAGCTGTGCCAGTGTCTTCTCGTAGCAGCAGTGGAAGTGTGAGGGTCTGTGCTGTTCAGCATCCTGCCAACATTTGGTATGAGCAGACTTTCTATTTTAATCTCCCCAATTTGGGAGGTAATAAAATCATATTTTATTGTGGTTTTAATTTGCAGTTCCCTGATTATAATAAGATGGAGCATCTTTTAACATGTTTATTGGCCATTACAGTTTTCTTTTCTGTAAAATGCCTTTTGTTGATTCCTTTTGCTCATTTTTCCATTATGTTATTTGTATTTTTCTTATTGATTTTTGTCAACCTTAAAAATAAAACAGCTAGTTTATTCAAAACGAGTTTATTCGAGAATAGCCAAAGAATTGCAGTTTGGGATGTGTGTGCTGTGGCGGACCATATGCAAATCTAACAAACAAGGAAGAGGAAGGGTATTTTACAGAGAAAAAGGAGGAAGTTGGGATGGGTTGTTTTGAAGGAAAGTCCATAGGAGTAAAGTGGGAGTTCAGGGTGATGACACGCTCTTATTGGCTAGCTGCTAGGCTAGTGGATTTCTGCTTGGGATGCAGTGTACATTTCTTCCCGTAGTTAACAATCCCTCCTGTTGAGGACTTCTTCCTTTGGGGTCTGTAATGGACTATCTTTCCTGTAGTTGACCTCGAGTGGTACTGCATGGGAGCTCCCCCTTCTGGCCTCCTGCCTCCTGCCTCCATTTTAAATAAGATTTCCCTTTATTAATTTTCACAATTTTTCAGATTTTTTCTCATATATCTTGGGTAATAATTGTCCTCTGATTGATTATTCTGCTTCCTTTCATCCATCCATTCATTCTTCCTTAGTACTCAGCCATAGATTATCTTTTAATGTATACATTTGCTTTGGCTATTCAGATTCCTTTTTAACCCTAACTTAATTTTAGAAACTGCTAGTGTCCTTCTAGAATATTGCTAACTGGAAATAAATGAAAAAATCCTTTTTGTATTTTTCCAGCAACATTAATAAGTTTGATAGCAGGTATTTCAAGCAGAGTAATTTATCCGTCAGTTGTTCAGGAAACGTGTGTGACAATGGTTCTCTGCCTCGGCTGCACATTAGAATCACATGGGAGCTTTAAAAAATGTGAGTACAAGCTGCACCCCAGACCAGTTTAATCAGAGTCTCTGGGAGTGGGCCCCAGCTGCCGTCATTGTTAAAAGCGCCCTGGATGGTTCCGAAGCGGAGAACACCTGGTTTACAGAAGGCTCAGTCCATTCAGAGTGTGCTGCGGATTGTGGCTATCACGAGCCCCGTGGGTCCCAGGCTGGTTTCAGTGCCACCATCCCTGGAGCCCTCGTTGAAAATACTGCTTCCCTGCTGCCTGGGCTGGAGGTCTGGAGTCGAGCAGGGAATCTGTTTTTTAACACGCACCCTGGGGTGCCTGATTCTTACAGGACAAGTTGAGGAAACCTCACCAAAGCTTCAAAAAACTAGAATCTTGAAAATAGCGATTTAATAGCTAACTCCGATTTATAACATTATGATGACTTTAACTATGGATTAGAAAACTTTTGCTTCCTGTTATCCTTCGTAAAACCTATGTTCTGTGACACCAGCTTGGGGGAAAATCAGTGCACAGATGTTGCGCAGCGCCAGCTGTGTTTAATTTGCAGTCTTCTGTTTGAATTCCCTCTCTCTCACCTCACCAGCGGGCAGCCGCTCATCTCCGAGGGGCCCTGGGTAGGAGCTGGGGAGATGTCACATCCCTGGGAACCGAGAGCTGTGTACTGTCAACAGTCTCTAGGATTCCGAGTTGTTTGTCTTCTCCAAGCCCTGAAATCTCACGGGGGTGTTGTTTAAGTTGGAGCTCTCATAAAGGGCATTTGAAAAACACAAAGCGAGGCATCAGGAAATGGAGTTCTAGGTCCATCCAAATGCCACGTTGGTGTCAACACCATTGTTTTCACAGCTTACGTTCCCCTCACCCCTCCGCCTCCACCCCCAGTAACATTTGGACTGTGAGAGGATGTTTCACAAATTAGACACGTTGTTTACTTTTAGACTGTAATGCTAGGGAGAAACTTGGTGAATCGAAGACATTAGATTGGGTAACAACGCCAAAGTGTCAGCCTGCCTCTGGATCGGATAAACTTTCGAACCATTCTCTGCCCTTGGAAATGCATATTAAAGGACCCTTTCTAAATGTCCAAATGTTTTTTTATTTTTAAGTGACGTTTATCTGAGAGTCAGCCACTGGAATGACAAAGTATGGCAGGGTGATTTAGTTCCTTATGCAGACTTTTGAATTTGTGAAGACTTGGACGCATTAAATGTAGTTCTTCAAAATAGAAGTAGGTTTTCTGTTTCTGATTATAAAAGCTGACTTAATCTGGGGTGTTTGGGCCGCTGTGTGTGGCTGCAGTCTTCCTTAAGAGTCCTGAGCATGTCGATGGCCCTCTGGCACAAGTGACACTATAGGGATTGAGCAATTCCTTGCAAAGCCGAAATGTTCCCAGTGTCGAAGGTCATAGTTCCAGAGAAACAGGTACTCGAAGCTTGCCCTGTTTCTTTTTGAGGGGAATATGGGAGTGAGAATCAATAACAGATGCTCGTGTAAGAAACCCTGGAGATTTACTTACGGGGTCATTTCCTGGAAGAGAGCGTTTAAGAATCGAGACTATCCTGAAATAAACCAGAGGAAGCCATGCTGAAGAGCAGTTGGAACAAGGATTGAGTCGTCTGCAAGCCCCTGGAGGGCGAGGTGTCAGTGACTTCCCTCCGTGGCTTTCGGTGTGACCCTGGTCCAGTGTATGAACAGAGACCCTTCTGGCTAAGGTTCCTCAGTCCTGTGGGCTTCCTGGAGGGAGGTGGCAGTGCCTTCCGAAAGAGGCTCTGTCGGGAGCAGCCTCTGGCTCCCTTTGTTGAAGGTGCTATGGTTTTGCGCATCTTTCTCTCTCCAGTGTCTAGCACACGCTTGGTCCGTGGAAAGCGCTGGCACTTTTGTGCAGGAATCCTTAGGTTTCCAGGCCTGGAGCGTTCCACTCAAGTCAAACACAACAGTAAATTTTCTCTTCTCTTGTTCTAGTGCTCGAAGCTTCTTTCGGACACAAGCGTTATTCAGTTCTACCCAAGCAAATTTGTCCTCATCACCGACATCCTTGATACATTTGGTAAGTGGAGTCGTTCTGCGTAGACTTAGGAAATACGTTTGTTGTGCCAGAAGTTGGGCGGCAGAGTTGCTTTAAGTTAGGCTCCGTGGCGGTTTAAGTAATTAGGTAAACCATGAGAGAGACCAGCCCCGCCCCTTCCCCCCATGCTCATTAACAAAGGTGCTGTTTTTGAAAGAGTCTTAAATTAGATTTTTTTCTAACCTTCTGGTAGGTAAGTAAAGTGAGTGAGTGAAGCGGCTCGGCGGGCACACGTCTGGTCTAAACCAGCTCGGGTCCGTCGCCATCTCATGGCATCTGGAACTCGCTTTGTTCAGAACTGAACTTGGCATCTCTTCCCAGCCCCTTCCATACCTTCAGTGGGTTTCTGTGTCGGGGAATGTACCCCATTGCCCCAGTGGGAAATCTGAGATTCTCCCCACCCATTACCCCATGTCCAGTCTATCACCAGGTTCTTCAGTTCAGCCTCCGAAATCTCTCCCCGTTGTGTCCATTTTTCTCCCTCTTCACTGTTAAAACCTTAGTCCGATCCACGCCCCTCTCCTTCCTGGGTGACGGCTGCAGCTCCTATGAGGTCTTCCTGTATCAGAGTGGCTGCTGCTTGTCCCACGCTCCAGCCCTCAGGCAGAATGATCTTTGGGGGCCCAGCAGAGGGGTCTAGACTGAAGAGGATAACCTGGAGCTCCTCTGGAGAAACAAGAGGCCTCTGTGCTACTTGGCGGTGGTCAGTGGCCAGAGCATCATGCCATTAACAGTTTGCCCAAACCACGCAGCCCTCTAGGCTGTACGTGATGTCTAGCGTCGAGGTGCCCATAATAACTGGGAACCAGTTGTCTTCTGAGAGCCGGACACATAGGAGATCAGAACACACATTCGCTGTCTTACTGAGGAACGACCAATGGGCTGCCAACCCGGCAAGTCTTGTCTGTAACCCACTGAAAGATCTCATGTGTCAGAAAACAAACTGTCACTCGGAGAGACCCATTTATTTCTGCACAGGTGACCGGAGACCTGAGTATATTAGTTAGAAGAAGTGATAGAAAATCCGATTCATACTAGTCTTGGAAAAGCGGGTATTTATTGGTTTATTTTGAAAAGTCCAGGGGTAGTTTCTGGTTTCGGGTACAGCTGGCTTCAGGAATTCAAACGATGTCTTCAGGACCTTGACTTTTTCTAGTGCTCTCCCTTGGGTTGGCTTCATTCTCAGGCTCCACAAGGTGTCCTCAGCTTCTGTCAGCTTTGCTGCCACTAGTCCTAGGACAAGGAAGAGCTTCTTTTTCCAAGCATTCCAACGGAAGTCCCGGGATCCCATCCCGTTGGCCTGGCTGGGATCACGTGTCGGTCCCTGAGCCAGTCATGGCATCAGGGATGAAATATGCAGGTGGTCTGGGCCTGGGTCACCCCAGAAGAAGAAAGGTGATGCAGTGGCCAGAAGCAAGGGGAATGGGAGCCAGCTGGGCTAAAAGAAGAGATGTCCCAGCTAAAAGACAGGACCTGTGGGTTCAGATGTCCTGGAGAGGGGGCGTCAGGCACTCTGCTGGGCGCAGAGGATGTGTCAGCAAATTAGAGACAAAAATCCCTGACTTTGTGGGCTTACAGGCTGGTAAGAGAGGATTTACAGAACAAAGAAGTAAACCTGGTTGTATGTTAAATGGTGATTGGGGATATGGAGGAAAAATAAAACAGCAGGGTGAGGGGAATTGAGGGAAGCAGGCAGGAGTGGGGGCGGGCTGTGCTTCTAAATAGGGTGGTCAGAGGAGGCCTCGCTGAGAAGGGGAGTTGTGAGCAAGGACTTGAAGGAGGGGAGAGATGAGCCACATGCTGGCAACATGGGGCTGGGTTAGGCCAAGGAACAGCCAGTGCAAAGACCCTGAGGTGGGAGCAGGTCTGGCAGGTTTGGAGAACTGAAAGGCCTGGGTGGCTGGAGTCGGGTGAGCAAGGGGTTGGTGGCGCAGGAGCTGACATGGCCAGAGTCTTGGACATTGGAAGGACTTGGGCTCTGACCCTGAGGGCATGAGGAGCCACCAGGGGTATTAAGCAGAGAAGACACACGATCTGATTTGGGTTTTAATGGGCTCTCTCTGGCTGCTGGGTTGGGATTAGACTGTAGGGTGAGGGTGGAGCAGGCAGCCCAGATAAGAGGCCATTGTAGCCCTTTAGGTGAGGAATGAGGGTGGCATGGACCCAGGGAGGTGGTGGAGATGGGAGAAGTGATCCAGAATGGATGGATGCATTGGGCCTCAGAATAGGTATCAAGTCACACGCTCCTTGGGCCTCACCTTGTCCTCATACACAGCTTGCCTTCAGGGAGCGAGGACGTCAGTCAGGGAAAGAGGCCCCTGCCTGTATCTGGTTCTCTTGACAGTTCTGTTTCTTGTGGTGAATTAACACCTTGGCCTCCTGGGTTCCCTTGCCAGCCTCCTGCAAGTTTCTTTTGCATGAGTCAGCATCCCTGAGCAAGACTAGCTTGGGGACACCGATAAGATCCAGTCTCTAGCCTGCAGGCCTGGCTCGATCCAGACGTTAACCTTGCGAGGATTTTGGGCAGTCCTTCTGCAGCCTCTGCTGGTGGCGTCCCAGGCCCATACCTCAGCAAGCTGGGATGCGGTGCAGATGCCTGCCTCCTTGCTGTGTCGCAGAAATTAGCCGGGCTGGGAGTTGAGAATAACGGTAATAAACCCTCAACAAATAATGTCCTTGGGCCTGACCCAGGTGCTTTAGAATAGTAAGTCACGTCGTCTTCGTGACAGCCCCCTGTGAGGTCGGGTCTGTAATTGTGCCCATTTCACGGATGAGGAGCCTGACGCACAGAGAGTAAAGTAGCTTGCCCAGGGTTGCAAGGGTAGTGAGTGGCAGAGCTGGGACTCAAAGTGAGTTCTCTGCACAGTCAGAGCACTTGCTTTATTTCTCTTCTACTTGGCTCACGGGGGAATCTCTCCTCTCCTTGAAAATTATAAATTTGTATTCCTTTAATCCAGCAACTTCACCTCTGGGAATTCATTCCATTTGTGATTCCAGAAGATTAGAACCCAAGTGGCCCTCAGTAGGGCACCAGTTAAATAGATGATGATACATGTGTCTGTTGGAGCACCAGGAGGCCTCTGAGAGTGAGGATGGGCTCTGTGCTCCGCCAGGGAGATCTCCGGGGGTGTCGTCACGTGACAGAGTCAAGCTGCAGACTGGCTATAGAGTGTGCTCTGTTTTGTGTAAGGAGGGAGGAAAAATTGGAATGCTTGTTCATATTCGCTTGTGTTTGCCTAAAGAAGCATTAGAAGCATACCCAAGAAGCTAATAAAAGTGGAAACCTGCAGAGGGTGTGGATGGGGACGGGCTGGGAGAGAAACCCGTTCACTACCTTCGCAGCCTTTTTGAGTTAGAACCGTGGGAATGCTTTTCCTATTCAAAACCGAGCATTCAGGTGAGCTCCCTGCTTTCAGCAGCTACCCCCTTCCCCACTTTGGGTGGTCTTCCCAGCAGTGCTGTTGTCTGAATCTGTTGTGGATAACATTCCTCAGGTCTGGGGCAGGCTGTGTCTGCTGGTGCCCTAGGAGACTTCATGCTTTGGCCTGATGAGCAGGTTCCACTTTTTAAACAAGAGTGGAACTCAGCCATGCGTGGGTGGAAACTCGGGGTGCTGGGCCCATCTTGCAAGCATCGTCATTACTCTCTGCTCCGTAGAAAGGTGCGCGATGGTACAGGGGCAGGTGTTCACTGGTTGTTGACATGACTGACCAAGGGTTGGAGCATGTTGCTGGGCAGGGTGTGGGACATGGCCTGGGCATCAGCAGCGGGAAGATGCATGCTGGACTGTCATTTTGAGAGAGGCAGCGAGCACGGAGCTGGGCTCCGGAGCCCCTGCCTGCGTCCCACGCCTGTGTGCCCAGAGGCCTGCAGGGCTGTGTGGCAGAGCTTGCGGGCAGAGTCGGTGTCAACGACTCTGAACAGTGCCTGGCACTAAGTGCATGCCCAGAAAATGTTAGCTGTTAGCACTGTCCTTGCTTGTCTGTTTTAGTGTCCTTAATTCATAAGAACGTGAATCGAGAAAGGAGGTAAATCTAGGATTGGGTATTATTGTCAAAACTGTTGTCCGCTAACTTCACAAAGGAAGAAAAATTCACCAAACTTATTTGGCCAAAAGTGATTTTATAGTTAAAGGCCCCTTAGAATATGAAGGTGAATATAAAAAGTAGTTTTGTTTTTTGTTTTCTTTTTAAGAAAGCTAGTTTGAGAGAGATGGCAAGCTTTTTGCAGAGGAAGTAAAGACATTTGTGCTCTTAAGGCCTGTCTGCACACCACAGGAGTGAGAAGTTATGCCCAGCTGGGCTTGCTGTGATGGCCTGGGGTCAGAATGCGTGCAGCCCCGATGCGGGGGGGTTCTGTCTGCTCATCTCGGAGGAGGCCTCTCGGCAGCAGCTGTGGCTGCAGGTGACCAAACGCTTTCTGCCCAGTGACAGAGGCAGGTGGCTTTGACAACTGGGGCTGCTTCCCTCAGGCTCCCTGGGAACTTCTGAACTGAGTTGATGGTTTGGAGCCATGCTTCTCATCCTTGGCTGCACACCTGGGGAGCTCTAAAACCATTCCAGAGGGTCGTGCATCACCCCAGACCATTCACATCAAGACCTCTGAGGATGGACACAGCCGTCCGCATACTCACAGGCGGCCTAGGAGCTCTGAGTGTTCAGCCATGGTTGAGAATCACTGGAGCAGGGAGCAAGGCTTTTCGCAGTTTCTAGCGATCCCCACACCCAAGGCAAGTCTTAGCTCAGAGACCCATGGTGCCTGCCTAAATCAGTGGTTCTCACACTTGAGTGTGGATAAGGATTCCCAGCACAGTTATTCAAAATTTATATTCCTAGTCCTCACCCCACAAGATCCTCTTTTCCACTATCTCTGAGGGGGCCCCAGGAATGTACGTTTGCAACAGGTGTCTTGATGTGATGGTAATGGAAGTGGTCCACACTAGGGGAGAGGCCTGTGTGGCTCCTCTTTGCTTGGCTGGCTTCCTGCACATAATTCTGGCATCATGTTGTCTCTTGATGATGTCACTGGATCTTACGTTCTTTGACCAGAAATGGTCCTTATAACAATCCTGTCTCTTTTTCCCTGTGTGGACAAGGTATAAGGTTCTTCACTGCCCTGAATGATGGGGTTATAGGGGAAAAGATGAGCACAGGGAAATACTTTTGACATGAAAGGTGATTTGGGAGGATCCAGAAATGAATGGAACTATAATTTTTATCCCTCGAATATTGATAGCATTTTCCAAAATATGTGCACAGAATAAATCTTTTTGTGCTAGGTTAGGGGTTAGCCTGTAAACCAAGTCCAGACTGCCCACTTATTTTTGGAAATAAAGTTTTCCTGGAACACAACCACATTCATGTATTGACTTTTGTCTGTGGCTGCTTTTGAGCTACAACTGTAGAGTTGAGGAGTTGCGATAGTGACCTGTGACCCACACAACCTAGAATATGTTCACCTATCCATCCAGCAAAGATTAAGCACCCACTATATGCCAGGCACTGATCTAGTCCTGGGGATGTGTCAGCGGACAAAACACACAAATCTCTGCCCTCGTACAACTTGTATTGTATCAAATCTCAAATCGCAATGCTTCTAGGACCAGGTGAATCACATAAATAATTGTGAAGCAGGTTGTTGATGAGAGGTAGTAGGGAGCAGTGGAGACTGTGGCAAACTGAATAGTATATTTGCCATTTCAGGGGCAGCTACTAGTCTGTTCTAGCTCATTTTTATCCTATAGGGATATGGGCCGTTTTTGGCACATAGTATGTGAAGACGCAGGAAATCCAGTTTTTAATGTGAATTCTCCCAGTTTCTGTGTGTTGGCAGCTAACTCAAAAAAATGTTAAAACACTTTGTTGGCCACTGTGTTGTGGACCAAAGAAAACGGATCACTGGCTGGATTCAGCCCTCAGGCTGCCCGTTCACAGCCTCTGGCTAGAGTATGAGCTGGACCGTTCTCCATTGCGTGGATGGAGCTGCCTGAGGCTCCTTTAGCCCCAGGTTTCAGTTAAGACTCTAACGGGAGAAGAATCACTTTCCTGCCTCTCACAGAGAGTAAAAGTCCCCTCTTCTATTATAAACGAAAACAAAAGAAACGTGGCTTAAAATGTGTCCCACTAGGTGGCGGCATACTATAACAAGTTAAAGCTTGTCTGAGCGCTCGCCATCTCTGTCCCTAATTAACAAACGTTTATTTACTGTTTGCTCCTGAAGAGCATGACCATCTGTCCTTTTCTCCCCAGGAAAGCTGGTGTACGAGCGCATCTTCTCCATGTGTGTGGATAACCGCAGCGTCTTACCAGGTAATGTCATAGCTGTTGCCTGGGTTTCGTTCTGCCCTGGCGTCAGGATTGGAAGGTTTATATCAAGTCAGGATTTATTGAGACCCAATATAAAGTTGTTTATTTTTGGTGTATTAAAAGTAAAAGAAACACCTTGCCAGATTTCTGACCGTCTCAGTCTTCTAAAAGCATTAGAAGGTTTTCAAACACCCCGGCTAGGAATTTGGGCAAGTCATTTGAATCCACAAGAATGAAAATATATTATCATTAGATTCAGCTGAACTTTCACACCAACTTGATGTCCTCTGCTGCTTGACTGTTTGTTTTTTTTTTTAAAGATTTTATTTTTTTCCTTTTTCTCCCCAAAGCCCCCAGGTACATAGTTGCATATTCTTAGTTGTGGGTCCTTCTAGTTGTGGCATGTGGGACGCTGCCTCAGCGTGGTCTGATGAGCAGTGCCATGTCCGCGCCCAGGATTCGAACCGACGAAACACTGGGCCGCCTGCAGCGGAGCGTGCGAACTCAACCACTCGGCCACGGGGCCAGCCCCTGCTGCTTGACATTTTAATATTGTCCCTGCATAGCTTTCCTAAGAAGAAAATGCTTTAAAAAACCAACTTTGTATATATTAAAGAACAATGTCAAATAAATCAATAACAACAGATGCTTTGAATCTGCAGTCTTTGCCCAAGTGATGTTTGCATGAAATTTATTGCCAATCAATTTCAAGTTCTCAGGCGCTTATAATGGGACAACCAGATTATGAATTTCATTTGTCATATAAATGACGATGATGTGTCTGGCCACATGGAACTCTCGGCAGCAGCTTCCTTTTCCTTTTAGCCCTCCCTTCAAGTTCCCAGCGCTGCTGTAGGAAACGTTATCCTGCAGCCTCCTGCTCCTACTCAGCTGATGGCATCAGCAATAGTGACCCATAATTTGACCCCTGTTCATTCATTCATTTTTTCTTTTGCCCATCTATGTATGCGTATGTATGTGTGTATGTGTCTGTGTTTTGAAAACTATTTAATACTCCTGTTTCTCAGAAAGAAAGAGAGAGAACTCTACAGACCTTTAGGGCCAGCACAGCTCTTAGGAATCATCTTGTCTCATTATAGATGGGCCCACCCCCTGTGGGGGAGTCAGGGGCTTGCCTATGGTCCTGCTGCCAGCTGTGGAGAGCCTTTGCTCTTAGCGCTGGACCTGCGCCGTCCAATATGGCGGCCCGGTCACGTGGGGCTCTTGAACGCTTGAGAGCTTCCAGTCCAAACTGAGATGTGCTATGAGTGTTAAAAAATACACTGGATTTCAGAGACTTAACACAAATAAAAGACCATAAAGTATCTCACTAGTAATTTTTTTTATATTGACTACATGTTGAAATGATATTTTGGATAAATTGGGTTAAATGAAGTATATTATTAAAATTTCACCTGTTTTGTTTTCCCTTTTTGAACGGGGCTCACATGCTGTTTCTATTGAATGCTGTTGCTCTAAATCGCCCCCCCACCACATCACACCTGTGAGGTTTTTAGCAGCTCCTCCCATGTTCTAGGCTTCTCGAGACTGGGAACCCGTGAGCCTGGAAAGGTAGGCAGGGGCCAGCAGAGAGCAGGGGCCTCTGTGTCGGCTTAAGGCTTTGGGAAGTCCGGATGAGTTTATTGTACACTTGCCAGCTGGTATTCCATGTGCTCTGTCAGCAGCAGTGAACTCTCAGCCTGTAGGTGGAATTAACCCGTTTCAAATCTGTGTTTTCTTTGGCTGCAATGGTATTTGGCCTTTTGGTACAGGTGCTGCTTCTCCCTACTGTTGTATGTCTACCTGCTTAAAAATCTTTCTATTACTTGCCTGGCCCCCAGGGGCATTTGAGTTTGCATCCAGTGCAATCATTTTCCTTCTTCCTAATTTTCACTAGTTTAGTTACAAACAACATTTTAGGACCAATGAAGGAAAAATGACTAATAACTTGCTCCCTGCCTAAACTAGAAAAGTTCGAGATAAAAGGCTATTTTCATATTCCCTTCCAGTTCTTGTCGAAGTATACTAATAGCACTTCCATCACGAAAGTTCTTCACTCTCCCGTTTCTGTTTTTCACCCTGAGCGATGCAAATCTGGCTTTTGTTTTCTTGAAAATAACTTCTTCATTCTTTTTCCCCTTTCAGTTAAAATCTTCATCTACTACGTGTTACCTCTGGTTCCAAGAACCTGAAAGAGAAAGGGGCAGACTCTTCTCAGAAATGTCAGCCGTCTTGGGGATGATTCTTAATAATTATGAGGAGAGCTTTTGAAATCCGTGCCGAATTCTGCCTAAAGAAATTAGGTTTAGAGAGAAATCTGTTGTCTTGTGCACTCATTCTGTCCGCTTGAATCAAGTTCTGACTGGTGAATTTCGTCTTTGAGCCTTTTACCTTCAGGAGCCTCAACTCAGGTGGAGTTCTTAGGAGTTTAGAAAGATACGTGTCCTGTGGGTTCACGGAAAGTACCCGCTGCGAGATGTGGGAATTTGCCCACGTTTCTTAGTCCAGCGTATGTGTACAGAGACCACCCACTCCAAGTGATAAGTAACTTCATTTCTATCTTGGGAGAAGCGATGTGGGTTATTGAGTCGTGGTTCTCATCGTCAGCTGTGGGCATTCCCTTCTTCAGCTTTGCCCCACGGCTGACGGAGGCTGCATGTGGGGGAGCAGCGTCCTTGACTGACCTGGCCTTTCAGGCACGTGCTAAGATGACGTGACAGCCCTATAAGCACTTTTATGTGAAGAGACCTCTCACCGCTGGGGCAGAGACTTGGCAAGTGGTCCCTTCTCTCCTCCTAACATATCCACAGAAGTTCAGGGTTGGAAAAGAAGCACCGTATAAGAAAAATAAGTGAGAACTCGACGGAAAAATCTCTGCTCTTTGTCACACTGAAATCTCTTCAGAGTTAATTTCCAAATTCTGAGTTCATTTTCCATGTAGCAGCCCAAGGGCTAGAGTATGAATCATGTTGTGTCACGTCATGCCATCCCTCTGTTCAGAAACTCGTGGAGTTCCCGTACACTTAGAAGAACTCTCACCAAGGTGGCAGCCCTGTGTAACCTGGTTTGTGATGCCTGCTTCTCCCCTTCCTGCTCACCACGTTCCTGCTCTTTGACCATAGCAGAGGTCATACTTACCGCAGGGCCTTTGCACTTGCTGTTTCCTCTTTCTGGAAATACGTTTCCTCCACATCTATGCACGGCTGGCTCCTTTTTGTAATTGGGGGGTCAGCTCAAATGTCACCTTTGTAGGAGCCTTCTCTGACCACCCTATCTAATGAACCCCTGCAACTCAAGTCACCCTCTATTCTAATACCTACTTTTGTATCTTTCATGGTGTTGACTGTTATTGGATATTGTCTTATTTGTTTCCTTGCTTATTCTTTTCCCTGTTGATTACGTTTTTTCCCCCTGTGTAAACTTCACGAGGACAGGGTCTGTCTGATGTACTGTTACCTCTTCAGGGCCTGGAATAGTACCTTTAGTTGGTTCTTAAAACATTTGCATTGAGCAAGTGAAGTAAAGGAATAGCATATTTAGTTTGCTGAAAGACTTTATCTGCATAATGTAGTCCTTTTCCTACATCGTCTCTCGAGCTGGAAGGAAAGCCAGCAGCCTGTGTGTTGGTGCATGCAGATTACTGTGTGGCTTGCAGTCCATATGCATACGTGTGGTGGCTTGCCTTTCCTGTGATTCCCAGCTCTCTTCAGAAACCTGAATCCTGACGGTCCCACCCTTTGCTGAACCTCTGTCCCCTCAGCTGGAAAGTGAGGGATTTTATTAGATGACCTCAGAGACTTGTTTTTGTTTTGGGTTTCAAGTCTCACGATTCAGTCATACGAAGGGAAGTTAACCCCGCCCCTCCCTGTTCCACAAGGCAAGATTGACAAGTGAATTTAAGAATAACCCTTATCTTTTCCTGTCTGGGTCTCTTGGAACTTGAAAAAACTTACTTTAAGTGCCCGGGTTTAGGCCAGGAAAGGGAAAATGGTAATTTCCCTTCCCTTTGAAAATGGCAAGTGAATAATTCTGGAATGAATGAAGCAGGCTAGAACATCCAAAAATAGATAAATACTTGAGATTGCAATTCCAAAATATCTGCAGTTGTGATTAGTGCCTGTTCTCTGCTGGTGAGGTACCTAGGGGTTTATCTTTTTGCTGATTCCCTAGGAATTTTGATGACCTTTATTTTGTGCCACCAAGTAGCAGAAAGCAGAATCAGGAACGAAAAATGACCCCCTGCACAACATGAGAGCCACCGGGCTGACCTTCACTTGGGTCTTTTAAAGTAATGAACTTCTCCCTTTTTGATCGAATCCTAAATGTGTGCGGCACGTCCCGTGCTGGGATCGGGCTCCAGTCTGTATGGAAATCACGTAGAAAAAATCATTTCCGTGCGAGGGTGCCACAGTGGCCTTCTTGGTGTTGATGAGAGTTTTTGTTTGTTTTTTCATTTTTCTGTACTCTCTTCCATTCCTTATTAAGATGTACATAAAGATTAAGCTTGGTTGCCAGTGTTAGGAAGCTCCAAATGACAACAAAGAAGGTCAGGGCTGGTGGGGCAGCCAGCCCGTGGTGCCCAGGATCCTGACTTCTCTCTTGCTCTCATGATTCAAGATGATTATGGAGGTTCCAGCCATCGTATCTGCATTCCAGGCAGCAAGAAGGAGTGAAAGAGGTCAAGCCCCTTTCCTTAAAGCTATTTCTTAGAAGTTGTACTTCTGTTTATATCCTGGGACCAGAGCTTGGCCGCTTGGCCACACCTAGCTGCAAGGATGGCCATACGCCCAGCAAAAAAGTGAGAATTCTCTGATTAAAGAGGAAGAGAACAGATAATGGTTGAAACTGGCATTTTTGGCACTACTCAAGTCTTAGAACCAGTATTGAGCTGGCACCCTAACTCTGGCTAGTTTCTGGCCTCGGGTCCTTGGTTTACCTTCACCTCTGGCCCATGTGATATTTGGAGCACAAGCTTCCTTCACATTTTATGTTAGAGTTGCAGGTTCCTAAAGCATCTGGGATTCTCAATTATATCACTATAGTTACTGGTGGGTACACCAAGACCTCTGGATTATATTAGAGGCAGTGGCTAAGAATGTAGGCTCTGAAGTCAGACTGCCTGAGTTGAATTCTAGCTCTTATATTTGTTTGCTGTGTGCCCAGGGCAAGTTACTAAACTTCTCTGGGGCTTGGTCTCTGTGTCCATAAAAGAGGGTAATAAAAGTAGATACTTCGGAGGGCTGTGGTGGGGAAGGAGGTGAGCTGACGTCTGTAAAGCACTCTGAACAGCGCCTGGCACTTCGAAGGCCTCTGTGTGTAAGCTCTCATTGTCACCAATTGTTTCCTAATAATAATAATGATATTTGGAAGGAAAGAGATGGAAATTCTGGGTACCCCACTCCTTCTTCTGCTCCATTGTAACCTTTCCCTATCCCAGGACTCATGGCAGCTGAAACAGATCCCGAGAATTGGGAGGGCTGACGGATATTATTTTTGTATTACAGATCACTTCTCTCCAGAGAATGTAAATGACACGGCCAAAGAAACGTGCTTAAATTGGTTTTTCAAGATCGCTTCCATCAGGGAACTCATTCCAAGATTGTATCCTTTTTTTGTCTGATGCCTTTAAAGATAGGCTTGAAAGGGTTGGGCTGTTAACAGAAGCCATGTGATGGGCACCCTGAAATTCCTGTTGAAAATTCGGTGCCGTCACGGTTGCTAGCCTGAAAATACCCGGCCGGCCGCACTGTGGGAGCCTGTACACTCTTGTTCTCTCCAAAGGGTTCTCTGCTTTTTTTATTTTGAATATGATGCCATGTACGAGGCTTTTGTTCCCTTGAGGAACATTCTCACATTAATCCTCTCAGTTAAAGTGCTTCATCTTTGTGTTGTCTGTTTCTGACAACTTGAAAGGAACAAGGTCAGGCTTCTGTGCACAAATGCCGGTACTGAAGGACAGAGAAGGCGACTCATGCACCTAGCAAATTGTAGTTACCTGAAGTGTGTTCTTTCCTCATAAAGCCTTGGTTGGAAATGCTCAAAACCCAGCTTAAATTACAGCGTGCAACCATGAATCAGCATGTAACATTTTCCAAATTTTATTGTAAGTGTGTATGAAACCTTGAGACCCAAATATAGAAACCACAAGCCACTAGCTAACTCAGTTCCCTGGGTTGTTGAGAGCCATCTTGGCCCCCTCTCCTGAAGACATGCCTTGTTCTGTTCGTGAACAGTTTAGTCTTTTCCCGTAGGGAACAGCCTGTCTGGAAAATATCTTCCTTACCTGAATGTTTTTGTAGTTATGTGGAAGCATCCATTCTGAAGTGTAACAAGTTCCTCTCCAAAACGTAAGCCTCTGAAATGTCTAGAACTGTAATATTTCCAAAAAGTGTCTCACACACACACACACGCAGCACACACTAATGGCAATATAATAGTGGCCATCATTCTTTGGGTACTTAGCATGTAACAGATCTGGTGCCAAGCACCTTCCATGCATTTTCTCATTTAATTCAAATGAAAACTTAATGAAGTAGAGAGAACATTTTAATCCCTGTTTTCTAGAGAAGACAACTCAAGCTAGGAGAGGTTGGTTGAGTTGCTCATGAGACAGCAGCTTGGCTGGATTTGAGTCCTGGCTCTGCCATTACTAGCTGTGTGGTCTTGAGCAAGTCATTTAGCATCTCTGACCCTCGGTCTCCTCTGAGAACAAGACCCTAAGAAGAGGTCTGGGAGAGTCCGGTAGCCACATGCACTGCACTGAGAGCAGCACCTGCCATGCAGTGCGCCCATGCTCAGTGTTTGCTGCTGTGTCCACGATGATGACGATGACGATGATGTCAGAGCACAAGTCTTTGCCCCTGGTCCCCGTTCTACCGTGGGTCACCTCTGACATTGTTTTGAGAGGCATTCACAGAGCCTAGGGAAACCAGATCTCCTTTCTGCAGAACCAGTGAAACGCCGAGTCATGTTGGGTGGCAGCTAGATGGCGAACTCCCTGAAGGCCTGGGCTGACTCACGAGTCCTTTGGTAGGACTTAGTGTGTGACTGGGATCTGGGGCTGGCTGGGGTCGTTTGGAGGGATAACACTCGTGCTGCAGGAACAGTTATTTCCCCCTCCCGGTTGGGGCAGGATAATGCCTGAGGCAGAGGAAGGTTCTGTGTCTCGGGAGGAATAAATCAGAGTTCACGTTAACAGATTCCTGATGCCGGCTCAGGGGCTAGGTGTCCGGTGCTAGGAAGGGCCGGGGCACAGGACAGCAGATCAGTGTCACAGCCCATGGACAATCCCTGGAAAACAAAAACTGCTAAGTTAATAGAATAAATGTGACCTCTAACAGGGAAAAAAGTAAAGGTTAGACTCCAGCTCTGAGCAGATAGTAAAGGTGGAAGAAACCATTCCGTGAATGAATCGTGTCTAGAGAGAAAGACTCTTGTTACGTAGCCTTAGAAAACTCGGAAACTTTGACCTTGGTTATTCCTGAAACTTGATTTTTTTCCCCCTAAATTTAGGAAGTTTAGCTTTATGTTTATTTTAAAAAGAACAGGGAGCTCTCACAGGGGTATAATGCTGCTGTCTTTTTGTTTCTAACAGGGGGATTTCGGAATGTCTGCCCCGATTGACATGCATGATTCGAGGGATCGGGGACCCGCTGGTGTCGGTGTATGCCCGGGCCTACCTCTGCCGGGTAGGCCGTGTCGCGTTGCTGTGCTCCCAGACGTGGCAGTTCCCTGTTTCCTTAAATGTTCCCGAGGCTTCTCCTTCACCACCAC
Organism: Equus caballus; assembly: GCF_041296265.1. Classification (NCBI taxonomy): domain Eukaryota; kingdom Metazoa; phylum Chordata; class Mammalia; order Perissodactyla; family Equidae; genus Equus; species Equus caballus. The sequence continues at coordinate 39,025,850 of NC_091696.1, read as the reverse complement.
CTCACAAGTCACTGGAAGAAGGACTTTATTAGCTTCTAATTTTAGAACACGGCTCTTCCACAGAAAGCAGAGCTGTAGGATTTCTTTTAAAAATTAATTTTAAAGTAGAGCCACTTACCGTAAGTCTAATTGGAGGCCTGTAAGGTCGTTGTCTTACAAATGAACTGGTTTTCAGAATTAATTGTTCCTCCATTCTTGCTGGGAAGGAGACTCCCAAGGCCTTTCAGCTAATGGTTTGCTTTTCATTGACTTGAAACGTGCTTTCCCTTTGCCTTGAATGTGGTCGCTTGGTTAGTTTCTCCGTCCTCATATTAAAGGGTCACTCAGAGAGCAGTCGGTGCGGGCTGTCTGGCTGGAGTGGTGCTCCTTGCGGTGACAGGCGTCAGGGTCTGTGTAGCCTGCCTCGGAGGGCGCAGGCCTGTCTTCACGGCTGCTCTCTTGTGTAAGGCAGTCCTGGTTGTAAGTCACTCGACCTTTCTCTCCTTTAAAGCACCGTGAAGAGCTGTTAGTTTTTCATTTGTGAAGAATGCAACCCATGGAGTTATCGGTGGTTTTTCTTGAACTTGTGTGGGGGCTTTGCCTCCATCAGCTTTCAATGGAGCCTCCTTGCTAAGCCCGTCAGCTTCTTTCCCCTTTACAGGGGGCTCATTGCCCTTCTTCCAAAGGGTCCTGAAGAACCCAGACTTCCTTGAGGACAAAGCCACGTGCGGTTAGACTCCCTGCTCCCCACTAGGGATTACTCACATCATTAAATCAGAAGGCAAGAACCAGTATCCTTTCATTGGCTTCTTTTATGTGACATCTAGCAAACGACAGAAGCCCCGTGGTCTGTGTCACAAAGAAATCAGTCATCGCCCTCAGTGAACAGCAGACATCCTCACGAAGGGCACTTTTTAAAGATCTTTTCCATGATAGACGAGAATGAAAGAAAGAGTCTGCCATTTAAGGGCGACCTACTCTGTGACCGAGGCCAAGGTGTGTGGGTGCTGCCGTCTGCTTCTAACTTGGGGTGTCTTTTCATGCGGGAATATCAGGTATGTTTCCTGGAGCTTCAGCTCTGGAATCTATCGCAGCCTGAATACTCGTTCCGAGTCAGTGTTGGCTGAGGGCCTACTGTGCACAGAGCACTGCTGGGTCCTGTGTATCCTCGTTTGCACATTCGCACACTACTGCCTTTCCTCTTCTAGAACAGAGCAAATTCTTTGGACTCGCCTAGACATCAGTTGAATAATGGAGTAATAAAGATTTAGAGTTACCGTGTGTCTTATGAAGATGATTCTGGTTATTAGAGAAATCAGAAAGAGTGAGGAAATGCCCATTGCTCACAATCATGTTCAGTTTTAAAGTTTGATGTCAGATATACAAGTTAGGGAGGAGATAATGTTTGTTACCTATAAAGTGCCTTTGAATGGCAGATGTAACTTTAAAACTTGGTGACAGTGAGGAGAGATGGCAGACCCGTCCCAGGAAGACTGGTGGGGAAATGTGCTGAAATGATTTCTGTCAGTCCAGGCAGTGTCTATCATGGAGCAGACCTATAAAAATTTTAGTTTCTAAAAATTTTTTTACATAAAAAGAATAAGAGTAAGGATTCTTCCAGTTTGCAAGTAGCAAAAGGCCACTCATACTACTTTAAGAGGGATTTATTGGCTCTGAAGAGTCTAGGGGTAGTGCAGGCATGGCTGGATCCAGGGTCTTAGAGCATTGTCAAGAATTGTTCCTTCCTCATGGCTCAGCTCTGCTCTCCTCTGGTTAACTTCATTCTCTGGCTCGCTCTTGCGATATGGTGGCCCACAGCAGCTCCAGGCTTCCATTCTCCCAACTTAGGGACTCCAGTGGAAGGGGAGTGCCTTCTCCCCAGTCGTTTCAGTCAGAGTCTCAGGGCCGATTCTCAGTGGACTCTCTTGGGTCGCTTGTCTATCGATAGACCAATCACTGTGGCCATGGGATGAGCTAGGCCTATTGACTGAGCCTGGATCATGTGCCCATGGCTGGAACTCAGGGTGGGCTGGGTCCAGCTCTGCCACAAATCTCATGGTCCGAGAGGAGAGTTTGATTCCCCAAAGACAAATCCGGTTTGCTGATAACAGGAACAGGGAATGAGTGCCAGGCAGGCAGAAACAGCAGATGGAAATCATGAGCCACTACTCACGATGCTCTGTGTAGAAATCTTTTCAACCCAAGCAGATTCGCAAGCTGCTCATTTGGCTTGATGGGAAGAGAGAAACAAAACGCAAAAGTGAGTGAGTGGGCAGGGCGTAGGGGGAGCTCCAAGCTGTGTATTAAAGGAAAGTGTGATTAACTCCTCTTCTAAGGCAGGGCCCCTTCAGCTCATCTCCACGGCTTGTCCACTGGGCCTTTCTTTGCTGTCACCTAACAGATAATTACTGCCTTTTCTACGATATGATTAAGTGGAAGGAAAGACAATATAATCAGAACACTGTAGAACTGGGTCTGACATTTGTTGTTAGTATTTTTTTAATCTACGGCCTTGCCCTTGGAAACATCCCCTACAGCTTTAGAGCCGCCTTCGGAGTTTAACGCCCCAATGGTTCTCGCATAATTTTTCTCAGAAGCATTCTTCCCAGCCATCTGAAAAATATCACGATCGTTAATCTTCATGATCTCTGGGGAGGGAGCGGGGAATGGCTGAAATCTGTCGCCAGTGGAAAAAACCAGGTCTCAGAAAAGCAACTTCCCTTCAAAGCTGTTTTTGTGGTAAAGGCAGCAATTTGGAATTGAGGTGTACGCAAGGAGCTCGGTTTAAGGAACCTTATAATGCTTCGTTTTGTTTTAAACGCATGCCTCCTGTCCACAGCTCATACCTTCACTTTACTATCCCAGCCCAGGGCTCTGGCCGCCTTTTCTATGATTAGCAAATTTTCTCAGCTGGAAATGTTATAATCTGTTTTTTAACCAATGAACGCAGGAGCCAATGGACGAGAGCATTGTTACGCTTCATGCTTGTTTTATATAAAATTGCTTAAAATATATTAAAATTAGTCTGCTTCCCTGACTGCCCAGCGAAGAATGAATCCATCTATTTTAACAACGCCGCAGTGAAGTCCCAGCTGACCCTCTTACATACCAAAATCTTTTTGCTTCATTTACTAAGTACAGCCACATGTGTGTTTATCATTTTTTTGAGAGGAAGAGAAGATCGTGTACACAAGCTTGGGAGTCCATGCCTCCGTTAGTGCTATATTGATTTGTTCCCTCAGTCATCTGTTCAGAAAGGCATTTGTTACCTTTGGGAAATTGCGAAGACAATTAACTGCAAATGTTGCCCTTTTTTCATTAAAAATAGCTCCTCTGGTTTTTCTTATAAAAGCAATCCATGTTTATTGAATAAGAAAACAGAGAAGCTAAAAGAATAAAAAGTAACTTTCTGGACTTCTCCATGCCTATATCTGTCTGTGTGTATATTTTTAATTTACAAAGATGACGTCATACTGTATATATTATTTGCAACCTGTTTTTCCATAATTGAGGTCGTTTCTTTTGTTTGGCTGCAGGTGGGAATGGAAGTGGCTCCACATCTCAAAGAAAGCCTAAATAAGAACTTTTTTGACTTCCTCCTCACTTTCAAACAGGTAAGAGAACAGTATCAGAACAGCTAATTGATCTAACAGTCACATGATCGTGAATTTACAAAACCCTGTTGGTTTTCCAAGTTGAGATTGCCTTAAAGCTCTTTAAATGTGTAAACCCTGGAAAACTGCACCAGCGTCTGTTACAGACAATTAAAATGTGTTGATTGTACTGAACGAGCAGAGAGAATTAATGTGCATGTGTTAACAGGAAGCGTCTCCAGCTGATAAGTCTTTCTTCTTAGCATCTGCTGGCTCCATTTTTATCAAGTTACTTCTTTACACAGTGCACATTCCCAAAACAGCTCAGTTTGATGACATGGGAAACTGTGTGTTTTTTTTCTAGTTAAAAAAAAAAACCCTGAGAACCCAGGCTATTTCTCTCAGGGCCATCCAAATGCTTACAAGTGTGCACAGTCTGTGAGGCACGCACGCTCCGTTTATTCTGTGACTTCTCTCTCCTTCTTTTCCTAAGTGTTTATTTGGTCTCCTGTAGATTCATGGGGATACGGTCCAGAACCAGCTGGTGGTCCAGGGAGTGGAGCTTCCATCCTACCTCCCCTTGTACTCGCCTGCCATGGACTGGATCTTTCAGTGCATTTCCTACCACGCCCCCGAGGTAACTGCCAGGTGGCTTCAGAGCGAAGTTCACCCCGAGGGGAAATGCTGGGGCTCCTCTCTCCTCTGTATAGTGTCATGATGACCTCTTCACTAAACAGGGCTCATTCATAACAGCTATAGCAACAGCAATCCTGGACAGCCTTTAGAGGGCTCACCATTGTGGCTGGTTCTCTGCTCAGCACTTTTGCTAGATTGGCTTGTTTAACGCCTCTGGGAGGGGGATGTGGAGGCCTAGAGAGGCCAGCTACCTATGTAAGGTCACACAGCTAGAAAGTGGTGGTGACTGGACACAAACCCACGGAGTCTGACTCCAGGGCCAACAGGCTTCATTGCCTCTTCACTGACATTCATGCATTCCTTTTTTGTTTATAATGATCTAATCAAGTTGGTAGAGCAGGTAATATTTTCCCCATTTTGTAGAAGGAAGTGAAACTCAGATATATAATTGCTTTTCTAAGATTCCTTTTTTTTCTTTTTGTCTATCTGGAGCATTGTCAGGCATTGAAGTGAAGTCTGAGTCATAGCAGACCTACTCTTTTTTTTCTTCCCCAAGACTGAGAAGCAGTTTCAGTAGAACACCAGTCCACGTTGTCACAGTAACTGTGATAGATGAAGCTTCCCGTGTCTTCTGGTTGTTGAGCATTTATTCTATGGAAGAGAAGCGGGGCCTTGCTACAAAAGGATATATGGAGCAAAGCAAACTTCTTTTCCCAGAAGCTGCAAAGACAGATTGACAGCCCTAAAGAAAGAGAAAAAAGGATATGACTTTGACTAAGCAATCCCACTTTTAAGAATATCCAATAGAAATAATTGGACACGTGCATAAACACATAGGTTTGGTCATGCTAGTGCAACATGGGAGACAACCACCAGAAGGGGATAAGTCATGGTCTAGGTATTGAGAGAAATGTTATGGGGTCATTTGAAATGATGGGGACCCAGGGTGAAGATCTGGATGTACTGACATCAGGGTGTTCACAAGATGCTGCTGAGTGAAAAAGGAGCTTGCGTATGTTGCTGTGTGTCCTCAGTGGTGGTGGTAGTGTGGCCTGGTGTTCAGGTTTGGGTTCTGGAGCCACAGGGCCTGGGTCTGTCTCAGCTCTGCTGCTCACAGGTGTGGGGATAAAGCAGGGGTCAGGTCACTTGTCCCTAACCACTCTGAGCCTTTTTTCTTCATCTGTAAAATGGGAGCAATGATAATTCCTATTTTCTAGTCTGTGGCATAGATCAAACAGGACAGTCCCTTTCCAGGACTTAGTGGATTTTCCCACACCTAGTGCTTGAATGTTTGTTGAGTCGTCAGGATTGCAAATGTGATGTTTATATCTGCATGGGAGAATTGGGAAGGAGGTGTGACGAAATATCGCTGGAGGGTGAGATTTTGGCTTAATTTGTTTTTCTTATATTTTCTAACTTTTCAGCCAGTATGATGCATGGCTTATATTTTTGTTTTTCCGAATCCTAAAGTATGAGGGGAAAAATAGGGACACCTTGTATTTCAGGTGATTTTTTTTTTACCATTGAGTAAATTGATTTTATATCAAGTCAGCATAAATGGAAGATTGTTTGAAAATTTGCCGACCGTTCTCTGTGATCTTCAGCAGAGGCTCAGTAGCCACACGCTGGCCCAGGCTCCTGGGACGAGGTACCACGAACGTGCCTGTGCAGAGGGAGCTGCGCTACCCGTGTGACTGAGTAGTTGAGATGGATGAGCAGGACAGACGTGATTGAAAATGAGAACACTTATTTTTTTTCTCCTTATTTTAATGAAAGGCAAAGTCAGATTAAAAACAAAAGGGACGTGTCATAAGGCGTTCTTCCTTTTATTTTAAGCACCAGTAATCTCAGAGGATGGCAAAAGCTGGGAATAGAGCTTTCCTGGGGAGTAAAACTCTAGGAAATCATTATTGCTCTAGAAGAAGTGATTAAAAAAATTAGGTCACCTGAATAATAATAAACCCTGATTCTTGGGGCACTTAAATGAGGGACTTGCTGTGTCTTGTAAAAAAGCAAAAATCATTTTCAGAATGAGGAGGAATTGATGTCAGTGTGGAGGGTGGTGTGGAAAATGTGGTGACAATAGGTGCCCAGAAGCTCTTGACAGTGGCTGGGATATGTCACCTGGGGAGTTAGAGCTGTTTGTGTCTTTAAAAGCCCACACCTCCCAAACTGGGGCTGTTGAGTTTGGCTGCAGCGGTTGGTAATATATAGGGCAGGTACCCGAGAGAGCAGAAAGGAGAACTGTCTCCATGAGAGGAGGGAGAGAGGCCCTCAGCTACCGATGTGTGATGTACACATTTTTGATAGAAATTTCTGGTAGAAATTGAAATCCAGAATTCCGCCCCTACTCCCCCCAAATCAGGGAGTGATTATTCAAAAAGGCTTTTTTGTTGTTGTTTGAAGACAGGGTTTTTTTCCCCTCTTATACAATTTAAAATAAAATTATCCTAAGTAGAAAATAGATTTATGCCCCCCATTTCAGGGACATTCTACACAGAAAAAAGCAACCGTTTCACAAAACCTGCTTTTGGGCAGTGAAAACGAACCCCTTGGTAAGCTTCTCATCGTTTCCAGCAGGTTTTTGTTTGCTGGGGGTGGTGTGGGAGGCACAGAGTGGAAGGCCTGACCCCTGATGTCCGTGGCAGGTCCTGTCAGATAGGGAATCCCATGGGATCCCTTGCTAGGCTGGGCCATGCAGGTTGTGAAGGTCGAAGGAGGGAAGAGGAAAGTGGTGGAGGCTGGGGCAGAGCTAGGTTCAGACTTGGGCTGTGTTGCCTTGGGCTGCGTGACTTCTTTGTGCCTCAGTTTTATCAGCTATAAAATGGGGCCAATAGTAGAAGCTTCCTTGAAGGGCTGTTACGAGGTGACTGTGGTAACCCATGTGTGTGCATGGTAGGCACCAGGCAGTGGGGGTGGCTGCCGTCGTCGTGTTTGGTCTTAACAGGACTCACTGAGTGGATGGGGTCCTAAGCTGACTTAAGGCCAGGAGACAAACCGGGGCCCCTCCAGCAGCACTAAAAGAAGAGCTGAGGGAAGGGACCTGTACAAACAGAGGCAGCTAAGAGGCATAGTAAGGGGACCAGCCTTCTGGAGGAGAGTGAGAAATTAGACTGACGGGGAGCAGACTGGGTCGCGCTGGGCCAGGCTGCAGAGTCTGTGGAACCTCACATCATGGAGACCAGGCAGCTCTGGAAGATTTCTGATCAGGGCAATGATTTGAAAAAAGTGGCTCTTGGAGAAGATCAAACTGGTAGAGGCGTCCCAGATGAACTGGTTAGAGAGAGGAGGACTGGTTGGTAGTTGTGGGAAAAGGAAGAGACAGAATGGATAGGAGAGAATTTCATAATCAGAAAACATTTATTAATAAAAATACATCTTCATTGGAAAGAATTTGGAAAAAATAAAAAGGAGAAAATTAGCCACCTCAAATCCTGCCATCCATAACTGGGCAATATTTAACATTTTGGTACATTTCCTTTTTAATGCTTCTCTCTCCTTTCTCTCTGTCTCTCTCTAATTTTGTTTTGTGGATGAGAATTTTTTTCCTGTATAATTTTATGGTGCTTTCCCCTCACTTAACATTAAATAAATACCTATTGTTAGTAAGGTTCTGTGGGGGCTGGCCCTGTGGCCGAGTGGTTCAAGTTCCGCGCACTCTGCTTTGGTGGCCCGGGGTTCATGGGTTCGGATCCTGGGTGTGGACCTACTCCACTTATCAGCCTTGCTGTGGAGGCATCCCACATACAAAGCAGAGGAAACTTGGCACAGATGTTAGCTCAGGGTGAATCTTCCTCAAGCAAAAAAAGAGGAGGATTGACAATGGATGTTAGCTCGGGGCAAATCTTCCTCACCAAAAAAAAAGAAAATTCTGTGGCCCTCAGTCATTTCAGGAGGTGTTTAGAAGGCAGAGTGAGTCTGTTGCATGTGGACAATGTTGGAGGAGGGGAATGAGTCGAAGATGTGGCTAAGCTGCTGAGCCTTAAACACAGTTACCTCTTTGTGCTGCTCACGGTGTTCCCAGCTCTGTGTCAGTTCCTGGGCCATCTTAATTCACTCTCACAGCTTCCCGAGGCGAGGTATTGTCATCATCCTCGTCTTACAGACTTAGACTTCTGGCCCCTGTGGCTTACACACTTGCTCAGTCACACAACTAGAAAGAGTCAAAGCCGAGTAGCCATTTTGGCGGTAACTCTGAAACCAGCAGATTTGTTCCCTCAACTCCTAAACTTTTTCTTTCTAGGAAACTCCTGTTAACTGCTGCACTCAGGGTGGGACTTAGAGGCCCTGACAGACCGACTCTTGGGACTCTTCCTCCAATGGTCATACTATAAACTGCACTGTAAACACTCTAAAACATGGGTAGGCTAATAATGCCAGTCCAAGACCAGCCTTGGCCATTGATAAATCCCTCTCACGCATGCAGGTGTGTTATTTTCACTCTTTTGAATTAGGCAAGAAACCCCTAGTGAAAGAGAAATAATGTGGAAAATTAAAAATTCTTTTAATGCCTACAGTATAGAATTTCTTTCTATTCACATTGAAGTATTTTATTTCTTGAAGATGTGAACATATTAACTCTGTATGGGGGAAGAGGGTGTCACCATTTAAGATTAGTTTGTGATTTTGTCCACCCTTTACATTTCTGCTTCATCTAGGAGAATATGACATGCATGGCATTTGATTTCCTTTTTTATGAAGCAGTATTTGTAAACACTGATTGGAAGGTTACTCAGTAAAAGCAGAAGTGAAAATCTGTAAGCACTCTGGGCTGCATGTGAGGTAATCTCGGTTTAGGAAACAGAAATAGGATGTTGGCCCAACTTCTTTTTTCTTTCCTATACTTATTCTGGAGATAACCTTAAAAATCATAGTTAAATATGATGGTGGTTATACAAATCCACTTATGTTAATGAAATGTCACGAAGACATAGCCTTTCCCCCCACAATAAAGGGTGCCTATAAAACCTGGGGAAATAGTCTAGTTCATTGTATCATGTCAGTGTCAGTTTCCTGGCTTTGACAATGCACTGTTGTCATGTAAGATGTTCACCAGTGGGCGAAGCTCAGTGATGGGCATCCAGGGCTTCTCTACTATCTTTTCAGTTTCTTATAAGTCTATAATTGGTTCACAATAAAACATTTTAAAACTTCCATCACTTAGAGGCAGTTTGAACAGTGATGTTATAGCCATGCTATGGATTCTTCAGCCATTAAAAAGAATGAGGTGTACTTTTCCCTCCTGATGTGGGAGGCGGCGGGAGACCCATGATAGATTCTCAACTTAAAAAGGCAAGTTGCAACCCAAAATGTATAAAAGTATCCATTTTTGTAGAAAAAACAAAACAAAACCCAAAAAGCGAAAAAACCAAGCTTTTATAGCAAAAGCTGTGTCTTCACAGGGCATAGACAAAGGCCTGGAAAGACAAACAAAATGTGGACACGGCGATGCCCAGGAAGTGGGAGTTGGGAGGGAAGGCATTCACATCTTACCTAGTGCACAGCAATACACTTGGAACTCTGCGCCATAAGCATTTCTTATTTTTATACTTTTTATTTAAAAACTAAACATATAAATAAATGAAATGTATGGGCCTTATGACTCTTCTGGATCTTCAAGTTCTGTTGTCTGTCTGCAAGCTAATATGCTGAGCTGCAAGTTTTTTGATGGTTTATCTCAGCCAGCAGGTTTATTTCGATCATAGTCTGGTTTGAACTATTGTTCATCTTGTTTTTGCCAAAGATAATCAATTCTGTCACTTCTCAGAAAAAAAGTTAATAACCTCTAACAGCCCTTCCCGGGAACCATAACATTTGGCTCCCTGGACGCTTGCGGGTGTTCCTATTTTCCTCTTTGACAGCACAGCCTTTTTTTTTCCCCCAAGTTACATTCTTGGATGCATTTTTAATGCGTTCATCTCTTGTGAAAAAGAGAACTTAAAGCATTTGTCTTGTCTTAATGGCCAGAATGTTTTGTCCATATGTTGGCATTTGCCCCAGTTCATCTTTTCAGGAGTGGTGGGCCAAGATGCCTCTTTTATTTGTGTTTGTGCATGTGTGTGTGTGCGTGTGCATGGGACAGAGAGAATAAGCCCCACGAGGGCATGGATTTCTGTCTGATGTCCTTGCTGTCCTGGCCCCAGTGCCTAGAATACTGGCCAGTACATTAAAGTTGCTCCATAGGTAGGTGTTGAATGAGTGATTATTTGGGGAGTATCAGTGTGATAATTATATCTTTTTCCCAGCTTTTCCCAGAAACCACTTCGATATTGGTCTTCAAGAATGAGTTTTCAAAGATAAACACACCATGAGTGGGTTAGGGAACCCGTTTCTGACATCGTCATTTTTATCATCAGGTGGGACGCTTCTGGCTGCAAGGAACAAACAGCTAACTGACCCTCCAAAAATAATTCAGTGTGTTCTCTTGAATAACAAGTGCAGGCTCTGGGCCAGGCAGATTCTGTCCGTCTCTCTGCTCTGCCATCCCCAGATGGCAGCAAAGTGGCTACAGCCATTCCAGGCATCACATCCAGATGTGGCAGCATCCAGAGGCAGAAAGATGGGGAAGTCTTCAGTTCCTTGGGTTCCTGTTTAAGAACAAGGAAATCTTTCCTCGAAGCCCCCATCTCAGTAGCTAGAAATGGGTCATGTGCGCATGTCTAAACCCGCCACTCACAAGGGGAGCAAGACCACTGTGATTAGTCTGGACCTATATTTGTTCCACTATATCAAAATACCATGAACTGGGTGGCTTATAAACAACAGCAATTTATTTCTCACTGTTTTGGAGGCTGGAGGTCCAAGATCAAAATGCTGGCAGATTCCGTGTCTATTGCGGGCCCACTTCCTGGTTCTTAGACAGCTTTCTTCTTGGTGTGTCCTCGTATATCAGAGGGGACACCGCAGCTTCCTGGTTCTTAGACGGCTGTGTTCATGCTGTGTCCTCATATAGCAGAGGGGACACGGGAGCTTTCTTGGGCTGCTTTTATATGGGCCCTAATCCCATTCATGAGGGCTCCACCCTCATGACGTAATCACCTCCCAAAGGCCCACCTCCAAAGACCATCACCTTGGGGTCTGGGTGGCCATTCAGACCATAGCAGGCTGCCGTGACAGACTGGCTGCCTTAAACAACAGAAACTTATTTTCTCTTAGTTCTGGAGGCTGGAAGTCCAAGGTCAAGGTGCCAGCAGGGTTGGCTTCTGGTGTGGCCTCTCTCCTTGGCTTGTAGACCACTGCCTTCTCACTGTGTCCTTTCTCTGTGCATGGTCTTTTCTCTGTGCGTGTGTGCTCCTGGTCTCTCCGTCTCTACTTATAAGGACACCAGTCCTATTGGAGTATGGCCTCACTTAACACTAATTACGTCTCGAAAAGCCCCATCTCCAAATGCAGTGACTTTAGGGGTTATGGCTTCAACATAGGGAATTTTGCACAGAACATAATTTAGGCCATACCAGGACCCAACCTGATTTTTGTTGGGCAGAGATAGAAATCTGAATAAAATCAGGGTTCTGGGGGTGGGGGTACACACAGTATCTCCACAGTCAGCTGTCGCTTTAATTATTCAGGCAACACCTAAGGCGCAGAGGGACCCCGCTGGAAGGGGTGGAATTGCACTAAAGAAGACTCGTTTTCTTATTTGACGTCGGGGCCAGGCCTAGATACAAATCTCATTTCCACCACTGCTAGGAAGCAGCTTAAGCTGTATGAGCTTTGGCTTCCTCGTTTGTGAAGTGGGGATAATTTACACGGGGCTCACAAGGCCATTGGGAAGAGTAAATGAGGGAAAGTGTGTTGGGTGCTTCACCGGGCGCCTAGTGCAAGGGAGGGCGCAGGGTCCGGGCAACTGTTAGCAGCTCTGGAGTCCTGGGGTTGACTTGTCCGTGCTGTTCAAAACCTTCCCCAAACCACTGCCCTAAAGGATACTTCTTCCTTCTTCCATTGATTTTTTTAAAAACAGGAGCTCTTTAAAGGACACATAATGGTCTTAAGATAGCTCTAAGGCCATTAACAGTATTCCACTTGAAAAGTAAAAAAACATTTACCTCCTTTTGGGGAAAAAAATGTGCTTCAGAATTTGTGGAGAGGAAATGTGGTGGAGAGCATGGCCTTTGATGCCAGGCAGCCTGGGTGCTGTCTGGGCCACAGTCACTGTGTCACCTTGGTCCAAGGGTATCACTGTTCCGCGCCTTGGCTTCTCATCTGTGCGCCGGGAGGATAGAGAGCCTGCCTCGTGGGTGGTTGTGAGAGCGGAGATCCTGAGCGCAAAGTACTTCTCACTGGGAGTGGCGGGCACCAGCGCTGGCCCGGGGTTTGTGTTTGTTTCACTGAGAGTTCCATGGACCCCTCGTGAAATGGGAGGTGGCGGGGCTCGTAGGGGAGGGAGGAGTGCTCGTCACTGCCCTGCAGCTCGGGAGACACTGCTCTCCTCATCCTACAGTGACCCTGCAGGGGAGATGGTACCACTTGTACCCTCTGCCTGAGGATGAGGAAACCCAGGCTTACTGAGGTTGAGTGACCGGCCCGAGGTCTCGCTGTTGGAAGCTGATGACACTGGATTTGAGTCCAAGTCTGCCTGACACCAGGGCCCCAGCTCTTATCATTATACTAAATGCCGCAATAGGGAGGTTTGTTCCTGCCCCTCTCCCCGCCTCTGCCAGGCACTGAGAAATCACGGAAATGGGCATGTGGCTACATTTGTTTTAGAATAGTACTTTGGAAATCTGTTGGTGAGAAATGTTGCTTCAGATCCTCCAACCTGCTGATTTTTATTATTTTTTTAAATTTATTTAGACTCTGCTAACTGAGATGATGGAGAGATGCAAGAAACTAGGGAACAAGTAAGTGCCTCAGAATTCCTAAAGCATGAGTTTGAAAATGTAGCGGGTTGCTTTTTCTGAGCGTGGCACTTATGTGGGCAAGAGGGCTGACAGAGAGGCGACATAGAGAGTGTGGAACGCAGGAAATGAGAGTCCAGTTGCCTGGCTTCACTTGCCTGGTTCTGCTCTGTCTTAGCTTTGTGAACTTGGGTCACTTGCTTGACCCCTCTGTGCCTCACTCTCCTCATCTGTAAAATGGGTTTAATAATAGTCCCTTCCCCACGGGGCCGTGATAAGTGGTAGGGTCATGATGAACTCCATCTTCCTGTCTTCCAGGCATATGAGGTTTCCCCTCTGCTCTCCTTTTGGTGATAGATGTCCCTGAGTCACTGTGTCCCTACGTCCTCGAACATTGCTTTTGAGATGTGGATAGAGTTTGCAGCTTGGATCAATATTGTTACTGAAGTTTAGTTTTATTAGTGCATCAGCCTATTGAAGGTTCAGTTTAATTCTGTTTGAATGGCTTTGATTGCTTGCTTATTTACGTGTCCATTGATCCGGCCATCCGTCCACCCATTCAATTCAACATTTATCAAGTTCCAAATATGCAGAGAAGTGTTAGTCTCTAGACGTTGCCTCGTCACTCCACTCATTTCTTTTTACCCCAACATTACCATTAAAGGGCCATCAGTCATCCTTCCCAGCAACATGCATCCTAAAAGCGACTTTCATTAAGGGGAAGCTCTGCTGACATGGGGCGTGTGTGTCTTGCAGTGCCTTGCTGTTGAATTCCGTGATGTCAGCTTTCCGGGCCGAGTTCATTGCCACAAGGTCCATGGATTTCATCGGCATGATTAAAGAGTGTGATGAGTCCGGTTTCCCCAAGGTAAGCTCCTGACTAAAAGCTCAGTGGGAGAACAAACAGGCAGCGTTTACGTGTTGGCCCTCAAGGGAGAGTCCGGTGTAGGGGCAGCTGGAGCCAACAGGAAAACGAGCGAAGGCTCTGCTTCTGAAGAACAGGGTGGAAGTCGAGGTGGTGATTGGGGTTGTCAGACACACGTAACCTGTGAGTCAGGCCTCTGTGAGTCCTAAATCTATCTAATTAGTCCTAAATCTGTCGAATTAGCTCACTGGGAAGTATTTAGGGAAGACTTTGGTCTTACAGCTTTAAAAATAACCCTTCACTCCTTATTTATGAAAAACTTTGTCCATTGGAATATTATGGCCCACAAATTAGACCAGTCCATGGAGCTAGTATTTGATTTTGAGCTTGTCAGTCTAACTGGCATAGGTCCATGGTAGAACTTCAGAAAGAGGTTGTGGAAGGTTAACCCTGTGGCGAGCGAAATGTTACGGCCTTTTCTTTTAAGCCTCAAGTTACTCTGATCTCAAATCTCCAGTATCGTAACGTTTTGCTATTTTTCTTAGCATCTCCTTTTTCGCTCCTTGGGCTTAAACTTGGCCTTGGCTGATCCTCCTGAGGGTGACCGACTTCAGATTCTCAACGAAGCTTGGAAAGTTATCACTAAATTGAAGAATCCACAGGTAGGTGACCATTTAGACCTTAGAGCGACTCCTTTTTGTCCAAGTTATGCAATAATATACTCTTTCTTTAAAAAAAAAATTAGCTTTTAACTAATCATACCTCTGTTTGTTGTTGTTTTTTAAGAAATCTACTTCTTTTCATTGTATTATTTGTTAACCTATAACAGAGACCTGAGAGCTGTAAACATCTATTTCTTTGATTTTTGTATCCTGATTGTGTCTCATTCTTAGGGCCTTAAGATACAACAAGAAGTGTAAAACTGCAAGTATTTGAAACTTTAAAAGACCTGTAACTTTGCAAAGAGCATCCAAAATGCAGCCGTCTATAGTATTTGGATTTGAAAATACCAATTTAGTAGAATGTTCCCAAATCAGATGAGTGGTCAAGCAAGTAATCAGCAAAAGGGAATTCCAATTTCTGTCTCCTGAAGGGAGACAGCTGAAACCTTTCTCCCTGTACTTCATGGGCAAGAAGTCTTGGGAAGATGGACCAACTGATGTCAGTAGCTGTAATGCATCAGTGATGGCCATCGTGTTGTAGGTTTGGGTTTCATGCCTCACTGTCCTTGTAGGCAACATGCCCGAAAATTATGTGGCTGCCACTGGGTAAATGGTACTGGCTGGCTCTGTGACTGCAGGCCCAGCTGGGCAAACTTCACCGTACCCTGCACAGTTCCTCTGCTGGGCAGCAGGTCTCAGTCCAGTCGGGCTGCTGTAACAGAACACTGCAGGCTGCCTGGCTTATAGACAACAAACACATATTTCTCACGGTTCTGGCCCAGGGGGCCAGCATGGTTGGGTTCTGGTGAGGGCCCTCTTCTGGGTTGCAGATGGCTGTTTTCTCACATTCTCATATGGCAGAGAGGGTAGGAGAGCTGTCTGGGGTCTTTTTTGTAAGGGCACTAATCCCATACATGAGGGCTCCACCCTCATAACCTAATCTCCTCCCCAAGGCCCCGCCTCCTAAGACCATCACACGGTGGGCTAGGATTTCATTATGTGCCTTTTGGTGGGAATACAGCATTCAGTCCAGAACACAGCAAATAACTGAATATGGATACGTAGCCTTTGATACAGTCATTTCTGGAGAAGGAGATATTAAAGTGAGCTCAGTTATAAACCCCTTGCCGATCACCACGTTTACAAGAATATATTAAGAAGAGTGGTATAACTTAGAAAAATTAGAAACATATTTACAAACTCATTTACCTCACTTAAATTCAGCAAAATCCTCACGAAGCTCTAGCTGCTGAAATCCTCCGTTTAACCTCACTCTGGCTAGCTGACACAGCTTCTTTAGAATGAGTCAGAACCTCTGGGCCCCTGGTGCTTGTACTTCAGCCTTGCTCAAAAGCCCGTGTTAACAGTTTTCTGCAGGCTTGAACTTCACACTCACCAGTTTAGTTCACCTTCTTAGCAGTCTAGTTAGAGCTTAGAATGCTCCTGGCTTTTCTTGTGGGAATGAGAGAATTGTTTTCTTCCCTCCCCATTTCTTCTCTCTTTTCCTTAAAGCGTCGGAACAGAAGAGGTGTGCTTGCAGACTGTATTTTTCCACGACCCTTCCCAGCTGAGCGTTTTCCTGGGCAGACAGCTTTACTAAGTTGGCCATTGTCATTTCCGTAACCATCTCATCGTCTCTCCGAGGGCCCCCTCCTACTTGAGTCTAACACATCATTTCTTACCTAAAGTCTTTAGCACTTTCTTAACCTTTTTATAACATCTATACATCACCCATTCATAGGACAAATGGTTTCTTTTTTAAAGTCAGAAAGCCTGTTTTTCCCTCAGAACATTCAAAGCCAGAGTCCTCAACCAGCTCCACCTTCTGTGACTCCGCGAGGTGGGCCAGGACTCCCCTCGGTCATCTCCGTTGCCCTTTGATTCATCTCCGTCTGCAAGCATGGCAGAGCTTCCCAGATTTCTGTATTGGCCCAAGTAGCAATTCTGGAATGAAAGTCTTAATTAGTTTCAGGCAACCTATGTTTTTTTATAATTCACCTCTCGGTGAAATATATCAGCGGGCCGCGTTTTCTGTAGATGAACCACCTTGAAATTCCTATCACTTAACTCTTAACTGTCAAAGCTCTTGAAGGGATTTATTTGTCCATGAGATTTTGCCTCGAGGTCACCCGTGGTGTTCTTACTGTAAAGACCTTTTACTCTTCTTTGTAGGACTACGTTAACTGTGCTGAAGTGTGGGTAGAGTACACCTGCAAGCATTTCACGGTACGTGTGGCTGGGGTATTGTTTCTGAAACAATTGTATGTTTTTTTCACGTTTAAAATAGTGAATGAGTCTAGCTTAAGCATTTAGGCGTTTTACAATGGTAATTGTTCTTAATTTATAAAAATTGCATCCTTTATAATATAGTGTGATAGAGCAGTAGTATGCTGTAACAAGAGCATTTCACGCTATGTGTAAATTTGAGAAATGCTGCATTATGCAAAGTTAAGCCGTTTTTTCCACCTTGGACACCTTACATGCTAAAGTGCATTGTGACTTTCCATGGGAGTCTAGTAGGTAGCATTTCCCAAATGTATTTGACTTGCATCTAGTTTTCTTTTCTAAGTAAACAAAGATACTTCTTTCCCTAGGCCCAGACTAGAACCTCGGTGTGGAAAAATATGGGCATGTCAAACAGCAGGGACTTAGAAGCAGGTAGAACTGAGTAAATCCTACTGCCAGAGTGTTTGTTTTAATCAACTTCTAAGAGTTGAAGTATAGCATACATGCAGAAAAGTGCATATATCCTAAGTGTGCTGCTTACTGAATCTTCACAAAGTATATCCTTGTAGTCATGGTCAAGATCAAGAAATAGGAGATGATCCCCACCCCCCAGCCCCCTTCCCTCACAGCCCCCAGCCTTTGGAAGTTGAAGGTAACCGCCGTCCTGGCCTCTAACTCCAGAACTTGGTTTTGCCTTGTTTTGAACATTATGTAAATGTTGACTTGTTGATTTTGTTTCTTTTGTCCAATTTTTGTTTTATGTTTTATTATGGAAATTTCAAACATATGATCTCCGTTGTACTCATCACTCAGAACTGATCAACTTAGGACAAACCTTGTTTCATTTGTGTCCTCATCCCTTCTCTCCACCCCTGGATTATTTTGAAGCAAATCTCAGACATCTTGTTTCATGTCAGTATTTCAACCCACATGTGTGGAATCTAAGAACTCACTTTTCCGAAACAGAATCCCAATACATTATCCTAACTAAAAAAATTAATGGTGCTTTAATATCATTAAAAATCAATGTTCCGGTTTCCTCAATTTTCTTGTAATTTTTTTTTATTTGTTGAATCAGGATTAAAAATGATCCGTACATGGAAATAGACTTCTAAGGGTTCTTTTAATCTATAAGTTCTTTCTGCATCTTTCTTTCTTCCTCCCTTTTTTTCCTCTAATTTATTTGTTGAAGAAATTGGGTCATTTGTCCTGCAGAGTTTTGCAGTCTGCGTTGGGCTGTTGCATCCCTTTGATGGGGCCCAACGTGTTTGTCCTGCCTGCACTATTTCCTGTAAGTCAGCCCTTAGTTCTAGAGACTTAATCACCTCCAGATGTGATTTTTTTGGCACCGCGGGGGAGTGTATGGTGCTTCTCCTGGGAGGCTCATGGTGTCTGGTTGTCTCCATGACACGAACAGCCGTTGAAGCTCATTGTATCTCATGGTTTATCGGCGGTTGCAAAATGGTGATATTTGGAGTTACTCTTGTGTCTTCATTATTGTTTAGCTGGGGTACTTGTATAGAGAGAAACTGCTTTCGTCCACTGTTGGGGTTACCCTGAGGCGTAGTTAGTACAGAAAAGGCGCGATTGGTGCTCCATTTTGTCCCTGTTATTTACTAGTTTTTAGAATAAGGATTTGATTCCCCAACATCCCCAAAGGTGACCAGTGAGTGCTAGTTGCTGTTGTTATCATTAGGAATCCATGGATTTAATTATATTTGAATTATATTCTTCTTACTGATCCTCAGTTGTCCCGTCTTTGTCCAGTGGGTGCCTTTTCAGCTTGGGTCCTGAGTCCTTCTGACCTGCTCTCTGTAGTCTGATGCCTTCCTGGCTTTCTGTTATAACATGTTCCAGCCTCCCTTGTATATTTCTGTTCCCGGATTTGGAATCAGCTGTTTCTCTGAAGAACTTTGGTTCCCTTTTAGCGCCATTGTCAGATTTTTTTTTTTTTTAGCTGTGTGGCCTTGGCTAAGTCACAACTTCTTTGGGCCTCTTCTTCCTCATGTGTAAAATGGGGATAATGATGGCCATCCGGGGCAGTTTAATGAGCATTAAATGAGAGTGTAAACATAGTGGCGGCTGTTGAGACAACATGCTGTGTGCCGACACTTAACCTATAAGCTGCACACCTGCACAGTGAGGCTTCGCTCTTCTCCTTCCACTGAGCAGGGGTCAGTAGGCTTTTTCTGTGGAGGGCCAGATAGTGGATGTTTGAGGCTTTGTGGACCATGTGATCTCTGTCATGAGCATCCAGCTCTGCCGTTGTGGCATGACGGCAGCCACTGATACCCGTGAGTGAGCACCGCTGTGTTTAGTAAACTTCATTAATGTGCACGGAAATTTGAATCTCGTAGAATTTTCACTGTCACGAAATGCTGTTCTTCTTTTGGTTCGAGCGTAAAACCATTCTCAGCTCGCAGGCTGTATAAAAACAGGCACCGGGCTGGCCTTGGGCTATGGCCGGCTGACCCCTGATCCAGATGATGAAAGTGAAGTGGGCACTGGGTTGCGTGGCTCGTAGGGGCCTCGCCTGGGCTCCTCCCTCAGGGCCTGCGCCCCCTGCAGCACCCGGGAGGGCCTGGGACGGGCGGGCAGGAAGTGGGGCAGCCGACTTTATTTACTAGCACCTGGGGAGAGCAGGGGCAGCATTGAGAATGTGGTTTCAGTCCTCACCTGGTGCACACGTAGCCACCTTTAGGGCTGTGCTTTGGGTGGAATTTTCCCCCTTATGTAGTTGAAACTAATCTTGGAAGGTGTGTGCTATGTTCTGAAGATGTTAGTCCTTTTCCCCAGAAACATGGCCTGTGACTGCCACTCAGTGTCCGGTACACATTTCCTTTATTTCCCCACTCAGAAACGAGAGGTGAGCACCGTCTTGGCTGATGTCATCAAGCACATGACTCCGGACCGCGCCTTTGAGGACTCCTACCCTCAGGTAACATCCCTGCCCGTCTCATTCCGCACTGTTGGCAACTGTGTTCTGTTAGCCTCAGTGGGCGTGTTGCATGGGTCCGACCATAAAGTCAGGTACCGGGTTTGAATCCCAGCTTTGCCATATCCTAGCTGGGTGCCCTTTAATCATTTCCTTAATCTTACTGTGCGTCAGTTTCCTTACCTGTAAAGTGGGGATGATAGTAGTCCTGCCTTCAGAGTGGTTGTGAGGATTAAGCGAGTTGTGACTTGGGAAACCCTGGCACAGTTGCCTGGCACCAGTAAGTAAAGTGCCTATGTTTTTCAGTTAAATTGACTTTTTATTGGAAATAAATTCAAGCTTACTGGAAAATTGAAAGATGGCTCAGAGAA
The DNA here is from genome assembly GCF_041296265.1 of Equus caballus. Lineage (NCBI taxonomy): Eukaryota > Metazoa > Chordata > Mammalia > Perissodactyla > Equidae > Equus > Equus caballus. The sequence goes on along the minus strand of NC_091696.1, from coordinate 39,005,746 downwards.
CTCCCATTATTCCTTACCCAGATTCATCAACTGTTAACATTTCCCACATTTGCTTTATCATTATCATTATGTGTACACAGACATGCACGTATATGCATACATATGTATGTAAATTTTTTCTGAATTATTTGAGAATAAGTTGCATACATGATGCCACTTTGCATGGAAAGAGTTCAGTGAGTATTTCCTAAGAACAAGGACATTCTCCAGTATAACCGCAGTTTAGTTATCAACTTAAAGGGATTTACCATTAATACATTACTGCGCCCTACCCCACGGTACACATTCCAGTTTTGTCAGTGGACTCAATTATGTCCTTGATAGGAGATTTTTTCCCCCTGCAGTACAGAATCCAGCTCAGGATCACCTACTGTTAAGTGACTTTTGACCTAATTAAGATTTTTTTTTAATTTAATAAAATGTTCTGGCACATATTGCCTATGATCAATTTCTAGCTTCATTTAGTATAAGAAAATTAGTTACATATTCTTGCAAGAATTTTAGAATTCTGACATTTTGCTAATTTAAGAATTTTTCACCATTTGCTGACTAATATGCTTCATCATTATAATTTATTGAGCAGCCACTGGCTAGCTGAGATTTTTCTTTTTTTTTTTAAAGCTTGGCACCTGAGCTAACAACTGTTGCCAATCTTCTTCTTTTTTTTTTTCCTGCTTTTTCTCCCCAAACCCCCCAAGTACATAGTTGTATATTTTAGTTGTGGATCCTTCTAGTTGTGGCATGTGGGATGCTGCCTCAACGTGGCCTTATGAGCAGTGCCGTGTCCGCACCCAGGATGTGAACTGGCGAAACCCTGGGCCACTGAAGTGGAGCGCGCGAACTTAACCACTTGGCCACAGGGCTGGCCCCTAGCTGACATTTTTCTATGAAAATAATACATAGTCGTGCATCAGGCTCTTGGTAAATATCACTGTGTGAATGAAGTGTTCATTGTGGAGAGGATGAGTCATACCCTTTGGGGTTGTAAGGTCTCAGGCACATATGAAGACGGAAGTGCATTAGAATTTTTGTTGAGGAGTTTTCAGTAAGACCTTGCCTGCTAGGGGCCCAATTAGTTGAAAACTTTAAGTAATATAATGATTTAATGCAGTCCATTCCTAAGAGAGGGGAATTGTACTGTACTGTAATTCCGTCATATTTAAAAGCAACTGACAAAAGATGCGCTGGGTCAGCCTGTGTTAAGGACAGCCAGCCATATCGATTGTGAGCCCCTTGTCTTAACTGAGGGCCACATCAAGAAAAATAAAACTGCATGGGTCTGTGAAGAATTAGCTTAGTCCAGGTCTAGGATAGGGAAGGTACAAGGTGAGCCTAGAACGTTTTCTTGTGCCGGAAAGTAAGGAAGTACTCAAAAAACTGATGGGGGACAAGTGAAAAGGGCACAGGAGCAGCTCGGAAGGGGTTCCCATGGGCTCCCCATTTGAGCATCAAAAGAAATAAGGACAGTAGGGATTATAGCCCAGTGAGTAAAATAGGAATCCAAGAATCCATCCCTGTGATGAACACAATAGTCCCCCTTTTCCATGGCTTTGCTTTGTCTGTGGTATCAGTTACCTGTGGTCAGCCATCGTCTGGAAATATTAAGTGGAAAATTCCAGAAATAATTCGTCAGTTTTAAATTGCATGCTGTTCTGAGTAGCATGATGAAATCTTGTCGTCGCACTCTGTCCAGCCCAGGACTTGACTCATCCCTGTGTCCAGCATATCCACGCTGTACATGCTACCCGCCTGTTAGTCACTTCATAGCCCACTCGGTTGGCAGATCGACTGTCACCGTATTGGAGTGCTTATGTTCAAGAAACCCTGATTTTACTTAATAATGGCCCCAAAGTGCAAGAGTAGTGATGCTGGCAATTCAGACATGCTAAAGAGAAGCCATAAAGTGCTCCCTTTAAGTGAAAAGGTGAAAGTTCTTGACTTAATAAGGAAAGAGAAAAAATTTTATGCAGAGGTTGCTAAGATTTATGGCAAGAACAAATCTTCTATTGTGAAATTGTGAAGAAGGAAAAAGAAATTTGTGCTAGTTTCCTGTCTACCTCAAATATGTATAGATAAGGAGAAACATAGTATATACAGGGTTCAGTACTATGTGGGATTTTAGGCATCCACGGGGGTCTTGGGGTGTGTCCCTGCAGATGAGGGGGCACTGCTGTAGACACATACGTGGATGAGGAGGGAGGGGGGCAGGGGGTGCTGACTGAGAAACGTGGAGGAAGCGGTGGCGTTGTAAAATCGCCGTTTGCAGCCATCACGGTAAGGACGAGAATTACCAATCCCAGGCAAGAATCATCCCTGGATGCTACACGTAGAGGGGGATGTTTGATGAGGTGTGGGATATTTTCATATCTCATATTTTCACATGAAGGTCTTCCCATAGAATGAGTATTAATTGTAAGGGGAAAAATAGTGACTCTACAGCGGGGAACTCGGACACTCATTGACCTGCTCATCAAAATTCACATCAAAATCCACATACCGTGTCCCTGCAGATGAGGTCCCCTGAGAAAGACACAGCATCATGTAGGTGGCATTCCAGTCGAGAATGCACGATGGAATCTAATCATGAGGAAACATCGGTCATCCCTAAACTGAGGAGCATTCTCTAAAGTAATTGGCCTGTATTCTTCCAAAATACCACTGTCATAATGGCAAAGAAAGGAACTCTTCCAAATCAACACAGACTCCAGAGACCTGAAAACGAGATGCAGTGCACGTTCCTGGCCTGGCTCCTGGACCAAAGAGAAGAAAAAATAATGCTATAAAGAACGTGGTGAGACAGTTGCTAAGATTGGAATATGGATGATAGATAAAAAGTGTTAAGATTATATTGACGTTAACTTGCCTGAATTTGAGAACAGCTAAGTGGCAACATCAGAGAATATAATTAGTCTTAGGAAATACAAATGAAGTATGAAGGGTGAGGGACGTGATACATGCAGTCCCATATATGGTTCAGGAAAAAAATAACATGTTACATAGAGAGAATGTTAAAGCAAATTTGGCAGAATAGTAAAAAATTGGTGAATCTGAGTAAGGAGCATATGGGAGTTCTCTGTACTATTCTTTCAACATTTCTGCAAGTTTGAAATTGTTTCAAAATAAAAAGTTAAAAAATGTGCATGGATTGTGTGTTTACAAATTCTACCATTAGATGGAAGGGGTGGGTGAGGAGATAGAGGAAATGAGGCAAAATGTTTGTCATGGGAGAATCTGGGTGTGAGTGATTGGGTATTTGTTTTATGTTCTTTGGATTTTCTTTTCTTTTTTCTTTAAAGATTGGCATCTGAGCTAACAACTGTTGCCAATCTTCTTTTCTTTTTTTTTTTTCTGCTTTATCTCCCCAAATCCCCCGTACGTAATTGTATATCTTATTTGCAGGTCCTTCTAGTTGTGGGGTGCGGGACGCCCCCTGAACGTGGCCTGACGAGCGGTGCCATGTCCATGCCCAGGATCCGAACCCTGGGCCGCCGCAGTGGAGCGCACAAACTTAACCACTCGGCCACAGAGACGGCCCCGTGGATTTTCTTTATGTTTCAGCATTTTCATAGTGAAATGTTGAAGGAAAAAAAATCCTGTCTTTTTAAATCAGGAAATGCATTATGTGTAACTGTACTTAAGCATTAAAAAAATTTCCTGTTCTAAAGGGGTTAGTTGCTGTGGATAGGATTTCAGACACTGTTGTAGGCAGACAGTATTGCGATATGTTACAATGCTCTGCCTTGGAGCATTGTTTGTCATGAAGTTTTGAAGTCCTTTAGTGTCTTTTACTTGACCTAGTAAGCTACTTAATTATGAAATGGGGCTCGTACTTCTTAATATTCTGTATTTTTAGAACATGAGTGATTGCCTTTGCAAAGGATTTAAACAGCAATATTTTTAGCATAAACTAAGTATTTATCAGTAAATTTTCTCTTCCCGACAGTAACCAGCGGCAGGGGTTTGTATTTTATTTAGAAAAAAGCAGCTTCTTGGTTCTTCTCTCGTCCCAAGGCCCTGGCCCCAGGACTGTGTGCATCTCAGAGTGAGGGGTGGTGGGCCTCAGTGCCTGGGTGTCTGGGGCAGACCTCACAGACTGTGCCACCATCCTCAGGTAGTGAAGTGGCCTTGATGCCACTGGCAAACTCTGTCCCATGCCTCTCCACTGAAGTAGTCAAGAAACACGGGGTTGGGGCCAGCCCAATGGCATAGTGGTTAAGTTGGCACATTCTGCTTTGGCAGGCTGGGGTTCGCTGGTTTGGATCCCAGGTGTGGACCTACACACTGCTTATCAAGCCATGCTGTGGCAGGCATCCCACGTATAAAGTAGAGGAAGATGGGCATGGATGTTAGCTCAGGGCCAGTCTTCCTCAGCAAAAAGAGGAGGATTGGCGTGGATGTTAGCCCAGGGCTAATCTTCCTCAAGAAAAAAAAAAGAAAGAAAAGAAACACGGAGCCACAGTCACCTAGAATAGGGGTCTGCAAACTAGGGCCCTGTGGCCATACACAGCCCACTACCTGTTTTTGTGAATAAAGTTTTATTGGAACCCAGCCACACCCATTTGTTTATGTGTTGGCTGTGGATGCTTTCGAGCTACAACAGCAGCCATGAGTAGTTGTGATCACTGTATGGCCCTTTATAGAACAAGTTTGCCCACTCCTTGAATGTTCACACTTGACATGAATGGAGAGCTTTGAAGGGCAGGCACCGCTCTCAGCACTTGACCTGAACCGTCCCATTTGCTCCTCATGAGTAAGATACTGCTTGGCTCTCCATTTTGCAGAAGAGGAAGTGGAGGCTGAGAATTCGTCTCCCCAGGACTATCGAATAAGATGGTGCACCTCAGAGTGAGACCGGGCCTGACCTGACCTAGCAATTCCCCAGTCCTTGCACAGTCCAGGTTTCCCTTCCTGTAACGTGATTGCAGAGTATAAAAGAGGGTTGCCTTTTTGGAAACATCCAAGTTTTATTAAACACGATGTGTGTTTTGTCTTGTTTTGCAGCTTCAGTCAATAATTAAGAAAGTGATCGCCCACTTCCATGACTTCTCAGTTCTTTTCTCAGTGGTAAGTAACATTTCTTAGTTATCTTTGGAAATTGGCATCTGAGTCAGAGCTTCCCTTAATGTCTCAGTTTTTTCTTGGCGCCCTAGGCTGAAAGAAATTCTTAACTGTTCCTCTTATGAACTTTTCTTTATGAAGCAGTTAGATCTAAACAACTTAAGTATTGATGTCATAATACCTTCAGCAGCGTTTGAAAAAGCAGTGCACGTGGACTGACAGGAAAATATGATCTTGATTTCGTTTATTACTTACTAATGGGATGTGTCTGCCTATTGGGCACCACACAGCTTCTCCAACCTAGGAATCGAACTGGTTGTCCTCTTCCACGGTGATTTTCACGCGATACTTGCTTTTTATCACACAGTCTAATGAGAAACTAGGAAATACATTGAGTTGAAAGTTGTCTCAATGTCTGACAGAGTTGACATTTATTATGTTTCCCTCAAAATTTAAGATAGCCTGCGACCACCTTCGAGTTTGCTGCGGTGCTCTGGGCAAGTGCAGACCTAGGTGCTTGTCTGTAGAGTGACGTCCCCGCCCCTTCCCTGAGTGGCCCTCTTCCCTGGCGCCCTGCCCTCTCCCTGTTCCCCTGGATGTACACTCATAGGACTAAGACTTTATTTCTTTTGTTTATTTAATAATAGAAGCTTTATTTGTTGGACATTCACCATACTCCAGGCACTGTGCTAGAACTTTCCATGCATTGTCTCGTATCATTTTCTCAGCACTGCTGGGAAGAAGAGTAGTTATTAGTCCCACTTTACAGATGAGAAAACTGATGCTGGAAGAGGTCGAGTAAGTTGCTTAAGGTCACACAGGCACTACTGTAGAGTCAGGATGCAGAGGCCACACTCTGAACAACTGACTCTTCTTTCTCTGCTTGTCAACACGGTCGTAAAGAGACTGAAGAAAAGGTTATGGTCATCTAAAGATTGCAGATGTTCACCAACGTGTTAGCTGGTCACATGTGACCTCATCCCTGGGGCACATGTGAGCGGTTTTAATAGTAATTGTTTTCAGAAACCTCGGGCCTCTCCCGCTTTCAGATGGTCTTCATCTGACCCGCCCAGAGAGATGAGCAGCTCTTCCTCTGTTTTGTCCTTCAGAGAAAAAGCGACCCACAGATTCCTTCCAGTGACTCCTGTGAATTGCATGTGGGGTGCTTTTTTTATTTTTAGGAAAAATTTCTGCCATTTCTGGACATGTTCCAAAAGGAGAGTGTGCGGGTGGAGGTTTGCAAATGCATCATGGAAGTTTTTATCAAGTAAGTGATGAGTGACACATTGTAATTGGAAGCTTCGATTCCTGATGTCTTTGTGAAACCTGTAGATAAGAAATCCATTTATGCATTTTGAGGCCTAGTGATGTGTACATATTTCATGCCTAAAATAATGTTGAAAGAAAAACCACATTAAAAGGAGCAGTTATGATAAAAGTTTATAGTTAGTGCTTAAGAAGACAAAGTAATAACTATTAGTAGTAGCCTGACCATCATCTGCTGTTTACTCCAGTGTGTTTTTGGAAGGTGCAATCTACTGATGCACTGAAGTGCTGCTTATCAGCACACCAGAGCCAGGAGGGTTCCCATCCTTAATGTTTAGATTTGAGATCAGTTTTCAAACTTAGTTCCCTTCATTGTATTGATTAAATCTGTGTTTCCCAAAACTGCCTACTGCTCATGGTACGTGAAATAAATTTAGGTGATACACGAGGGAGAGATTTTTATTTTTATTTTAAAAGTTGTATATTTATTTTAAAGTATAGTAGATAATGTATAAGTAGTTTAATCGGTGATTTCATGTATATTATTTTTTAGGACAGGTTGAATTTTAAAAAAGTTGAAATTAAATATTAAGTAGATATGGTAAAAAAAAATGTTAAGATGGAACTGAAATAACCACAGTTTGGAAAATTGAGTTAGATGTTGCCTGACTACATGTTTTAAACTTTTCTGTTATCTTTCTAAAAGATTAATTCCATATGCTTCTTAAATTCCATATATTTATACCTACTTTACCTACATAAAGATTTGTTAAAAGAGCTTGTCCTTTTATATTATTTGAAAAGCCAAATTAATAATTTTGCCTGGCACTTAACACAGTTGTAGACAGGTTGTAGACAGCTTCAGAAGGTTCAAGGACCATGATAAGAAAACAGGTTTGCTCTTTGCCTGGCTTAGGAAATGTAGCAGTTTTACCATGATTTCGCAGTTAGGAGAAGTTATGTGTTGAAGAGCAAACTTGTTATTTAAAGAAGAATGAAGAGAAAACCAGAACGTTGCCCATTACTGGTGAACTGGGCCATGTTAAATGCCACCCAGATAATTTGCTGCTTCTTAAATATATGCAGTAGATAAGAACTAAATCCATGCTTTCATTGCTCTCATGTACATGGCTTTTATCTTTAAATGTCTCCTAGGCATCAGCAAGAGCCCACCAAGGACCCCGTCATTCTGAACGCCCTTTTGCACGTTTGCAAGACCATGCATGACTCTGTGAAGTAAGCCACGCTCAAGGCTGAAGCGTAACATGGGTTGGGTCTTAATACCACATAATAGTACAGAAGGGAATTACTGCTTTAAGCTGCCACTGTGAATAATATTATTTTATGGGGTCTATTAAGATTCCTGCTAACGAGGACATTCCCGTCCAGGAGCGGAGGGAGGCTGAGGGTAACCTTCCTAAGTAAATGAGATGGCAGATGTTTTTACAGAGACATTTCTGTTGGGAGGAAAAGGCTGGCTTCATCCAAGTGAACTCAAACTCGCTGTCTCCTGGAGATCTGAGAGCAGCAGATAGTGTAATACTGCGTTCACTCCCCAGTAACATAGGCTTTACATTTTTCTCATTAGCCAATTATTTGAAATTCAAATGCAATTGTTTATATTCTTCACATGAAGGACTTTATTTTGTTCAGTTTACTTGAGGCTCAGACCTATCCATGGGCCTTAGCTTTGGGCCAAAGACCCAATTATCACTCCTTTGCTTTCTAGTTTTTTTCTTATTTTTTTGACCTGTTTCCATTTGACTGTGCTTCAGGCAATTCCTGCTTATTTGTGGCTGAAATTTTAGTCCCCAAAGCATTTTTAAACACAGCAGCTTGATTCAATGGAAAATGTTACAAGAATTGAGAAAATTGTTTTGGAACTTACCCATCAACACAATGAATTGTATTTCTTTTCTTTTTTTTTTTCCCTCTGAATTTTAGAGTCTTTATTTCCATGACTTTGTGCTTTCAACTTTGTGAGTAGTTATAAAAAGCAAAATATCAAGACTTTTCATAATAAATGGAACTGATAGGTTTCAGTTGGACAAAAGTAGAAATAAAGGCACAAAAAACATCCAGAAAGGCACTCACGTTAGGTGAATATTGGTTTTGGGCCTAAGTAAGATAGAGGGTTTATTTCTCTCTTGCTGAGTCTGAGGCCAAAAGGTGGAAGTCGGGTAGCTCTGCTTTAGAACAGCATCCAGGAACCCAGGTTCCTTCTGTCTTGTTGCTGTGCCATCCCTCTGGAGTGTCATCCTTGTCTTCCTGGTGGAAGCTGGCCTACCTTGACCATGTCACAGCCTGCAGGCATTGGAGGACAGCAGTTTTCTTTTAGGAATGTAACTTGGAAGGCTCACACATCACCTACATTCACATCCCAGTGGCCAGAACTGTCACATGGCCACACTTAGCTACAAAGGAGGCTAGGAAATGTCGTCTCAAAGAACGAAGGGGACGTTGCATTTTGGAGGACAGTATGCAGTCTTTGCCAATACTTATTTTCCCCTAGAACAAATCAACAAACAAAAGCCTTGGTTTCTGTTTTCTCTGGGCTCTTAAAATGTTTTAAAAATAAATTTGAGGGACTGTTTATAGGCTTTCACTTGTAAAATCAAAACTATAAGGACTTGGCATTTTCTTATTTGTATTTGTGTTAAATTTGCTATGAAATCTGAGCAACTGAGATCTGTGATGTACTTTAAGATGCATCCCCCAAATAAGATGGATTGATGGATGGAGAGGGGAATGGATAGTTATGTGATAAAGCAAATATTGTAAATGATACTGGGTACGATCTTAGTGATGGGTATATGGGTGTTTACTCTCAAATTCTTTCAGCTTTGCTGCATGTTTGAAATTTTTTATAATGATGAACAAAAGTTCTCTGAAATACAACATTTGAAGTTGGGTGTCGCTTCCCAAATTCCTAAGAAGATAAAGTTACCTTCTCTTTTGCCCTTAATAAATATATCTTGAGCACAGCATCTTTGAGAGAGATGCGACACACGTTGAAATTATGTTAATTTAGATTACATATTTTCATCAAAAGAAACACAGCCTGTGTAAATGTAAAATGTTCTTACTTGTTAAATTGCTTACTCCCTGTATCTTTTTTTGTTTAGGAACTTTCATTTCTCACCCCAGTGTTAACTATGTACCATTATTGATTTTAGTGCACTCACTCTTGAGGATGAGAAAAGAATGCTGGCGTATTTGATTAATGGATTTATAAAAATGGTACGTATTGGGGGAGAAGTTTCAGTGTGCTTGGAAATGTGATGTAATGTTTGTCCTTATTCTGGGGGAAGCAGTTAACATCATGTTCCCTGGTGCTTTTCATTTTTATTGAGATAAGATGAAATTAGAAAACATCTTACATTAGCCAGCACTCCCCTGGGGGCAAAGAGAGCCAAGACAAACTGGCTTAAGGAAAAAATAAAAAGGGGAGGGTGGGTGAGGGGGCTTACTGGCTCATGTGACGAAAAGTCCAGGGATGGAACTCTCCAAAGGAGCAGCTGGACTCGGGGTCTCCGTGGTGTTATCAGGACCTTCTGTGTGCGTGTCTTTGGCTCATGGCTCTGCTCTGCTGGCTTCCTCCCAGGCAGGCTCACTCCCCACGGGAGCTCTAGGCTTCTATTCCTTCCAGCTCTGCAGCCCAGCAGGACGGGCTCCAGCAGAAGTCCCGGGATTGAGTCTCTTTGGCTTAATTGGGGTCACTGGCCCATCCCTGAAAGAATTGCTGCTGTGAGAGGGAACAAACACACCGATTGGCCAGGCCAGGGAGATGTGCACGTCTGAGCAACCTGAATCACGTGGTCTGGAATGTGCTGCTCATCAGAAGATGGTGGAAATGATGCTGGGGTGCTAAAAGCCAGGAGTCCACTCTCCATCCATTTCAGTTACCCATTGCTGTGTAACAGCTCACCTCAAAACTTAGTAGCTTTAAATAACAGTGTTTTGTTAATTTCCACTATTCTGTGAGTTGGCTGTGTAATCAGGCTGCTCCGTGTCATGTCAGCTGGCATGGCAATCGGAGCTGGAGGATCCAGGACAGCCTCACTCATGTGTCTGGAGTCTCGGTGCTGCTGCTGGCTAGGACGTCTCATTTCTCATCCGTGTGACCTCTTTCTCTCCACTGCTGTCTCATCATTCAGTCATCTCAGCTGAGCTCTCTCTTGTGCTGAGGGCACAAGTGGAAGCTAAGGGCCTCTTGAGCCGAGGTTCAGCAATCACACGGTGACCGCTGCTGCGTCCTGCTGCATTCTCTTGGTCAGAGCAAGTCACAGGGCCGGCCCCTTGGAGGGGAGGGAAACTAGACCCCACCTCTGAAGGAGGAGAGTCCACAGGGACACTGCGAGAGGACAGCAGAGTGGGAGGGGTTGTTGCAGCCTTCTTTGGGAACAACCCACCACGCCATCCTACCCAGAACAACCTTTTGCCTTCATCCTTGGTGCACAGAGCTAAAATACCAACTGCTGGCAGGACCCTCCGTTTTAATAGAAATGTTGACAAAAGCTGACAGAAATGAAAATAACGAGACCGTTTTGAAAATAACCTTGAAAATGTAACTCATTCGACACCGGGGGTCGGTTTAACTGTCCACTTGACTGTAGGTAAAATACCAATTTGGATGAAAATTCAGGATTAGCCTTTCAATTCCCATGTTAGGAAATGTCCCCATGGCTGTTATCAGAAGCCTCTCCTGTGCCCTTGATTTATATATGGGTCATGTGGTATTTATCCTTTTATATCCCTTTGTCTGAAAGCCACCCAGTTACAATGGAAAAGAATGTGAGGAAATGAGAGGTGGAACCTGATAGCTGTAATGGAAATAGCCGTGTTAAACCTCCTCTGGACCAAAATGATCCCTGTAGCAGTAAAGTTTGTCCCACTGACCAGCTGGTCATAAATTTGAAGAAACAGGAGAAGAGGGGATTTTTAATGGTGGAGAAACTTCCATCTATGGCCCCGGCAGCCACTGGTGAGCTGCTGAGTTTGGAATCCCCATCAGGAAGCAGAAAGATGTGGCTCTTATTAGGAAAACCCTCTTGACAAATGGCTCCTAACAACCAAATTTATGTCCTGTGAAAAGGCCGCAGTTGACAAACAAAATTCCATTGTTTCCTTTCCAGTGGTTTCGTTCTAGCCTGGGAAATCCTAGCTACGTTCTGAGATTGTGTTTTATACCCTTTGGTCTCTCTATGTTCTACTCCAGTGCCCGTGCCATACAGATGAGGTGGTCATAGTAACTTTTTGGGTATATGCTGGGCGAAGTAAAGTCAAGTCTAGTTCAAGCGTATTCCAGCGTGCGTATGTGTGTGTTTCCTTGGGCACCCTTAACACTTCCACCCATTTGTATTTGTGGGATGTTGGATGACTTGTCATGAAAGTTCCTTCCCCACCACATGAAGCTCAGGAAAAACTCTCCCAATTGTGCACTTCCAGTGGCCTAGAGATAACATCGTCAGCGTCTTTCTCCTTGCTTCTAGGTTTCCTTTGGCCGTGATTTTGAACAACAGCTAAGTTTTTACGTTGAGGCCAGGTCGATGTTTTGCAATCTGGAACCCGTTCTTGTGCAATTGATTCACGTAAGGATTTTCATTCATTCATTTGTTCTCTCAGTAAATATTTATTCCTCATCTCTAGGCCAGGCACCGATTTTAATCTGGGATTCTTCTGGCCCCATACCTTGGGAACAGATACGAAAGGTGTTTTCTTAAAGGTCAATAAAATCTACAACTTTGCTTAAGTCGTTGCATGGTTTTTATTGACCTCTTTTTCTCTGAAATTTGCATATTCTGGTTCCTGCATGCCAACAGCAGAATTAAGTGAGTTGCACTGATGATTTAGTTGCAGAAATAGTAACCTAGATAGACTCCATTGTTGTCTAACCAGCGTCCCACCTCCTTGGATCATGGCTCCTTTCAGTAACTCTTCATGGTGCCCCTAGGCTGAAAGAAAGAGAGAACAGTTCTGTTTATTAAGACGTTAGGCTCGAACAACTTAAGTATTTTTGCCCTAACAACTTAGTAGCCCTTTGAAACAACAATATATGTAAATTGGTTTAAAACCATAATTACTTGCTAATGAAGTATGTCTGCCCATTGGGCACTGCACAACTTCTCGAACCTTGGAATTGTACTGGACACCACTACCTTTATTTCCTGTTCCTCAATGATTTTTTTTCTACAGTACTTTTTATCACAGCAGCTGCCAAAACCCCATTTCACAAAGGTGTGACGTCACTGCGAGGAATGTAATGCAGTCTGGTGCTGAATCTGAGCTCCCTCACACCCGTGCTTTGCACAGCGTTCAACAATTGAGCATTGCTGCGTTTTCCTTAAAAAGATGTGGCACCCCTATGAGTTTGCTACAGCACCTGGGGGGGGGTCATGGTACATTGTTTGGGAAGCATAAGTCCAAACTTTTCGTATCTGTGGAAAGATTTCCAAATGTTCTTCATTTGCTTCATGTAAATTCAAGGAGAGCGACTTTGTACATATTTTTTTGCCGGTTATTAGGTTATGCGGCATTACTAAACTTTAGTCCTAAGAGTAGAGACTTCATCTGTAAGTTGGGGAGGTCGTAGGACTCAGCTTGTGGGTGTGAGGATTAAATGACTTAATGAATGTGGAGCCCTTCGAACAGCACCGGCAGGCTGTAAGTGATGATATGCTGCCGTTATTACAGTTCTTATGGTCCTTGTTAGTGTTGCACAGCTAAATTATATGGTCTGCTCTCAGATTTGGAGGTTTCTTTTAAGATATCTAAGATCTTAAGCCTAGTGTGTGGGATTTTTGGAAATGGAGTGAGCCATCCCTGGCTATACATTAAACCAGAAGGGGGGCATTTATGATGCTGGTTGATAGGCATGACTAACTCGCCATGGGCGCCTTTGTTCTCACCCGCTTCGAGATGTTTGCTCAAGGCGAGATTGGATCAGGCCTGCTGACCCCTTTGGCATTCCAGGGTTCGGTGCTAACCAGTCCTAGTCCTAGTCAGCTTGTGCTCATTGACTCATGTGCAGTTAATGTCCACATCTCTGTGAGAGACCTTAATCTAAATCAGCCATCATTTCATTACCATTTCTCTTTTACTTATTAACAAATCTAGAGTGTGAACCGGTTGGCAATGGAAACAAGAAAAGTCATGAAAGGAAATCATTCCAGAAAGACGGCTGCATTTGTCCGGGTACGTTCTAAAGATAAGACTCGCAGACTTTGAACTCCTTCAGGCTGTTCCATTTGCATCTTTCTAAATTGCTGTTCCCAGAAAAAGACAAGTAGTCATAAAGCTGGTTTAGTATTGATTTTCCAGGTTGATTTTTCCTTGCATATCTGTGGATTGGCCAGTCTTCTTCACGTTTTCAGAAGAAGCGATGAGAGGAGTGGGTTTGGGTGCATGTCATGGGGAGGTGGCTGAGATGGAGCTGGTGTTTTCCGTGTTGGCTGGGCGCTCTGGCTCGTGCACAGGCTCCAGTTACAGACTGGAAGGCCTGCTACCTTTTGTGCCTCTGGAGAAGTTCTCAACTTGGAAAACAAGTTTCTGCTTATTGAGTATGCTGCTCAAAATTTTATCAAAGCAATACATATCCATGTCTTTGAAAATGAAATCCTACCAAAAACATTGCAGTGAAAAGTAAGCACCCCAGCCCTGCCCTTTCTCTTCTTGTGCCTCTTGCCTCAGAGTCAACCGCCTCAAACTTTTAGCAATTTCTTCTAATTACCTCTATATTTTTAAGTAATTGGCTTAAGTGGCTGCCTCTTAACTTCTCAATATTGTGTTATCTGTTTACTTCTTGGGATGATGGGTGAGTATCTATTTGTCATACACTGTTACTCTTCTTAGTTCCCCCTCCACCTCCCTCCAAAGAGGCAGATACAGCAGAGGCAAGAAGCAAAAATTGAGGCTCAAAATGGGGAGATGAATTATTTTAAGTGTTTTTACTTGAAAATATATGATGGGTGAAAACAGTATTAATCTACCGTGATGGCATTGCCAATGTCACCTGCTGTGTTTCTGCCCTTCTTCCTAGGCCTGTGTTGCCTACTGCTTCATTACCATTCCCTCCCTGGTGGGGATCTTTGCCCGCCTCAATCTCTACCTGCATTCTGGCCAGGTGGCCTTGGCCAACCAGTGCCTCTCCCAAGGTAAGCCAGCAGTCTCTCCTTTGAGCCCTCCCTGGCTGCTTAGGAAAGCCGACTCAGCACTGTGTGTGTGTGTGTGTGTGTGTGGAGAGATTCCTTTAAGGAGAAAGAGAAAGAAGCAGCGATCAATAAATGGTGAATTTTAAATCTATTTCTTTAGCAGGAAGCACGTCAGACACACACACTTTCAGAGAGTCAGACAGGTTGCAGAGTGTGGGTATTTTCCTGCAGGGACCTCCTTAAATCTGTCTCAGACAGGCCCGCTCAGGCAGCTCCAACATTGTAGGCCATGTCTGCCTAGAGAATTTTAGAAGTGAGGACAGCTTCATCCCAGCAGGTTCATGTTTATTTTTGTTGGTGTGTGTTTGAAACCCCGGGAGTAGAGGCTAATGGGAATAGAATGAATCCCCTACAGCTTGCAGTTAGGGATAAAAGTTCTGCTCAGGACTGGTTCTTGTATGGAAGCTGTCCTAGAGGCGAGGATGTGTGCGAGTAGTTTATTTGGGAGGTGATCCTGGCAAGTATCAGTGGGGTGGTGGGGAGGTGAGACCAGGAAGGGAAGGAAGCCAGCCAAGGGTGTGCCAGTGGGCAGGTTTCTCTGTGGCAGCCGAGACACATTCCCACTACGGATCTCTGGGAGGGGTTGTCATATGGCCTTGGTGTTACCCACCTGAGGGGCGAGGAAAGCGGGTTATCTACCCTTTACTCCCATCTGTCATTGACCGAGGGCTGTGCCTGGGCCATCAACTCCCTGGCACTCTGGCCTGCTCCACGCCTGAGCCAAGAGAAAGCCCTCAGGCAGAGGGTTGCAAGTGTTTCCTGGGGGACACCCTTGTCACCTCCTGGGACAGCGTGTGCCCAGGGTGCGCAGGCAGAGCCCCAGCAGCTCAGCAGCAAGGTGTCTGTCTGGCAGGCTGTACCACAAAGAGTAAAGGAAATCCTGGCGATGCTTCAGGAGTGTTTGTTATGTGGCGAGCCCTTTGCACGTATTGTCTCAATTCATCCTTCCAGCAGCCACGGGAGGCCGGTCCTGTGGTTGGTGCCTCATTTCCCAGGTGAGAATACTGAGGCAGGGGTGGCAGGTGGCTTGCCTGGGATCTCTGAACCAGCCCTGGGCCCCTGATCTGACTCACGGCTGGGCCCCTGACCACTCTGATAGACAGTCTGTGCCATGTAAACGGGAAGCTTCTGTGAATAGTGTGGGGATTTCTGGCGCACTGTAGGAGAGGGACTGATGTTTTCTGTGACTGTGTGACCTCCCCGTCTCCTCCCACCTGACATCACGGTTTATGCCAGGATTAGCGACTCACCACTTGCTGCCATTGGTTTGCATGGGCGCTCTGCGTTGGTCAGAGAGTCGCCATTCCCCCGTCTGTTAGCGTGACAGTTCTGGTGATCATCTGTGTCTTGATTCACCTGGGCTAGCTCTGGGCACTGAACTCTGCAAAAATGATTGCTACCCAAGAACCGTTTAAGACTCGGCTTGGTTTTGCTTTCGGCTTCTAGGGACTCCAGCACATTCGGGATTAAACCGAGTACCTTGCCTGTAAGTCCCACGTGACCTGGTGCCTGCCAGCCTCTGTCCTCATCTCATAGCATGCTTTAGCTACATGGGCTTTTTTCTGTTCTTCAAACACACTAAGCTGTCTTCCAGTTCAGAGCTTTTGCACTTACTGCTCCCTCTTGCTAGAATGATCTTCCCCCAGACATTTGCATTTTAATTACCAGGCAGGAGATGAGAATCAAGCCTTGTCTTTTTAGGGGGTGCCTTTCCTGTGCAGTTTAGCTAAAGTGGGTGCACCTCCCTGATCTGTCGTGCTCTGTACCATCCTCCTCAAGATTGTCCTGTGCTCACCGTGCTCTGACGTTTTCTGTGTGTGTCCCTTTACTTGCTTACTGTCTGGACACCTCCTTTGCCCACCAGGACTGCAGTTCCCACAAGAGCGGGCGCCTGCCCTCCTTGTGTTGTGTGTTGGGAAACGTGAAACTTCCCCTGGCGCCTGCTGTGGTCGGGAGCCCAGGTCAGCAAGAAACGAAGACAAAAACCTGAGGATGTGCAAAGTGATGATTAGATGAGATTAGGTTGGATGTTCGAAATTTTAAATCTTATTATAAACTGGTTCCCTCCAGAAAGTTCAGCAACAGGAGACCCATGTGGGAACGCCTGAGTTTGTGTCACCTGCAACATTGGGAACAGATTGTGAGCTGCGGATCCCAGAGCTGGGAACTGCAAGTAGAGGCCCTGGAAGCCTAGATCTTTCTTCTCCCACCTTTATAAACTCAGAACCTCGATCTTGAATGTTGTAGGTCGCAGGCGAGGTGATATGACCAGATCCCCTGTAGGGTCTCATGCTATTTAAAAAAAAAAAAGAGCAAAACAGAAATTCTCGAGCTAAATAAAGGCTTCTCCCCTCCCCGAAGCCTTACTGATCCCCAGAACGGTTCGAGGAGAGCTGCGAATGGCTGCTTCTCTGTTGTGCTGCCTGTAATGCCCTCGACCACACCGAGCGGTAAGCAGTGTCAGAACAGCCCGGTCCACGTGTGCATGGTTAGCGCCCTCGGTGACAGAGCTCTGGCCTCCTCCTCTGCCTCATCGTTCCCTTTGAGCTACTGCAGGGGAGCGGGAGTGTGGCGTCCACTTCATGTTTAATAATTTATCCGATGCTTTTTACTTGAGTTTCTAAATGCTGTAGTGCTAAACCTTAAAAGCCTATTGTTCTGAAAGCCACACACAGCAATTGCTGGCCAAAATAAATAATACATTCAATTACCGAGAATGGGAAGGCTAAATATAAATCCAGTGAAGCTTGTGGAAATGAGCCGCTTTTGTTTGCTCCCTCTCGCTGGTTATAAAACCTCTCCTCCCCCGATTCATTTTCTGGCCTCCCTTGATCCGGACTCAGTTGTCTGTCTTTATCAGGCGGTGGCTTTGCCAGGGCTGGGTCTAGCCTAACACATAAACTCCCATTGAACTTGTGGCCCAGCTGGCGTGGGAGCTGACGAAGCCTTGTTCCAGGGGAGGCCCAGTTTGGCTCTTTGGACACATTGGTGCAACACGTAGACCATTCCTCCTGAGTATTTAGGAGAAACAGAATTTGCAAATCAGTTGCTTGGTCCTGTGCTTCGCACCTAGAGGCAGCCCAGAGATGCCTCTGTATCTTTTCTTTCAGCAACTTCCCTAGGTAACTTCTTGCCTTGCTTCTGAGCGATTCTTTCTGGAAGATTATCAGGTCACAGCAAGAACAGCTTCTTTTGCCCTTTATTTTTGTCTTCATTCCTTGATCTTTATAGTTTCTAATCTCAGAAAGGAGCATGTTTTACAATGGAAGTAGTGTTTAAGGTGGGTCTTAAAAGGAAAACACGTTTATTGGAGGATGTGGGCAGGGGAGAAGGAATAATCCACGTTCTAGGTAAACGGCCTGAGCAGAGGCGTGGAGCTGTGACATTACAGGCTGTACTGGGTGAACAGCAGGAAGTTGGGATGAGGCCCTCATTCGTGGTGACTTTCAGGTCTTCTGAACGCTGTGGTCCCAGTCCTGCTCCACCACTTACGAGCCGGGTGCCCTTGGATGAGTCAGCCTTTTTGTGCCTCAGTTTCCCTATCTGTAAAGTGGAGATGTGGCAGTGGTTCCTGTCTGTTGCGGATTAAATGAGATAACATACTTAGAGCACTTGGCCCACCAGCACACAGCAGCTGCTTCGTAAATAGTAACTTAGTGTAGCTGTCTCTCTCCAAACAAAAGTGTGCTGCGGAGTGTTAGGAGCTGGCTGTATATGGTCACGGCTCTGTGGTTTCAGAGTTTGGAAAGCCAACTTCTCGTGCAAAACCTCGAGAAATCTGCAGGAAAGCACATCTTGTTTTCAAGATTAACCTGCTGAATTATCCTGAGCGTGAAAAATCTGTAGTTCCTCCAAAGGTGAAACAATAGAGAGGACAGTTAAAGCAAAACAGTGGTAAAAAGAGTGGCTTTTGTTCTTATCATTAGTAATTATGCTTCTCCTTCCTACAGAATCCTCTCCTCTTCCTTTCAAATTTTACTTATTTTTTGCATCTTCATCTTTCAGAGCTTAGCTTACAAGCCTTGTCTTAAGGAAAACCATCCATGGCCCTCCATCCCCCAAACAAAGAGTGAGGTCAGGTTATCCTGGAAGACATGTTATGCTTACACTTCACACTTTTCCCCTCATTGTGCTTATCACCATTGTTACCTAACAAGTAAATAGTAAAGAATCGTCTGCTTTTCTCCCCCGCAAGAGTGTCATCTCCATGAGGTCATATCTGTCTCGTTCCCTGTGGTGTCCCTGGCTCCCGGCACATTGCCTACCACATGGGTGCTCAATAAATGAATGAATGAATGGTAACCACGTGATAATACTGGTTGATAATTCTTCATAATATTGATAATGTAAAATGGTACCAAACCTTTCACGGTACGGACATAACTACTGAGCACTCCTGCTGTTTGGAAAAGAGTCCCGCCAAAGCGCTCTTGGTAGGTTTTAAATAATTTATTTTTGTATTTATAGATAAAAGAAAACAAGTTAGGTTCAAACACGCAGAGGCTCACAGGCACGTTGAGTGGAGCTGTGGTGCTGGTTCGATCCATGGGGAACACGAAGAAGCAGAGAAGAAAGGCTGCAGCCGCTGTTAGGAAGCCCACTGGCTGCTGTCACCGTAACTGCTGGTGGAACTAGCCAGGGCAGCAGTGTGGAAGAGGAAAATCATTTTGCTTTCCTCCTCCTGGAGAGTAAGGAGTAGCTTGTGATGGAGAAAAATGGTCTCTATCCACTTACTACGTCTTTGGAGTTTATGCTTAAGGTCATATTTACTAGTTCTATTGACAGACCATCCTCTGAAGAATATGTTTGATGTGACTGTTTTCTCAAACCTTGAGGCCTCTGGTGATCATGGACACAGCAGGTTATTTTTACTGGAACGGTTCACAGGTGGGCAGATGGCATGAAGCTTGTTGCCCACATTCATGTCCGAACACGCATGATCCATCTCTCGTAGGGAGTGTAAGGGCCTGGGAGGGATGGCAACCACTGATAGACCCACAGAAAAGGAGCGGGGGTGCGTCTCCCTCTTAAGTTCACTCAGCTCCCGATTGTAATCGACATCTACCATTTGCTTCCTCCTGTCAGCATTTCTTGGCCATTTTTCACATGCAAGCCACTGTGCCAAGCATCCTGCCAGAAACAGGAATGCACTGAAAGAGACTGCATGCTACTGGGGAGAGCAAATCTGTGTACAGTTATACAGAGCAGTACATGACAAATGTCAGCAAGCTCTTCATAAGATGTGCCAGGGAATTTTAGAGGAGAGAGAAATGACCCTTGGCTTGGGAGAGCAAAAAAAAGCCTTCATAAAAGAGGTGGCGTTGAAAAGCCTGGAAGGTAGAGGGGGATCTGTATATGCTGAAACGAGGGAGAGGGCATGCCAGGCTGAGCCAACAGCGAGAGCAGAGGCCTGGAGGCTGGAAAAACAGTGCATCTGGAAGGACTGTCACAAAGAGAGTTTGGGGCCTACTTCTTGAGGGAGCTGAATTCTCTGCAAAGCAGCTTAGTTTTATTCAGTGTGTGTTATTTGGTAGGTGGTTTATTTTCATTTTACAGAGGAGGAAACTGAGGCTCAGAAGTGGTACCTGACTTGCCCAGGAGCATCCTGCCAATAAGCGGCCGGATCTGACCTCAAGTGCTCTCCCAGCCTCTCTGCAGCCCTGTGGATGGGTTAGTTCCTGTAAACCACACGACAAAGTTTTATTCCTAATCCCTGTTGCGTGTGATTGCTAGAGAGTAATCATTATAGATTAAACGTTAGATAAACTTCTGTAACAGGAAACAACCAGAATTAAAATAAGGAATGCCTCCTCCTTTCTGTTTAGGGAAATCGAAGCCTGCTATCCACAGAGCCCTTCACAACCTCCTGCAGGGTACTGCAGGGACCACAGAAAGGTCTGGCAGCCATGCAGGGCCCCTGAGATGTGAGTCAGCTAACATGTGGGCTGAGCAGTGAGCGAGCCCTTGACATTCAGAGAGAAAAGAGGGAGAGCGTACAGGTGCCTCCTGATGGCGGTGCTGAAACTGACAGGTCATTTATCTGTCCCCAGTGGACTTTTCACATCAAGTATTGATCCTCAGAGTGAATTTTAAAGGGCATTCTGCATAAACCAGGTGGCAAAACCAACGTTAGATAAAGCTGTCACTGACAACAATTAAGCATTGATGAATAAAGTATTTAATGGTCCCTAGGCATTCATACTTTGAATCTTGATCTCTATACCTATTATCAAATAGTGGCCCTTAAATCCTCAAACTTAATGGCTATAAAAACAAATTCTTTTACAAAAACACAGTTTGGTAATCATATTAAATCTCTATGGATAACTTAGCTGTTAACATTTGGACTATGAGGCTTTACCCAAAGGCACCCCAGTCTCTTGGTGACAGCACATCTTCACTGCAGACTGTATTAGTCCGTTCAGCTGCTATAAGAAAAATACCATAGACTGAGTGGCTTAACCAATAAGCATTTATTGCTCACAGTTCTGGAGGCTGGAAGTCCAAGATTAAGGTGCTGGTAGATTCAGTGTCTCTTCCTGGCTCATAGGTAACGGTCTTCTCACTGTGTCCTCACATGGCAGAGAGGGTGGGAGAGCTCTTTGGGGTCTGTTTTATAAGGGCACTAATCCTATTCATGACAGATCCACCCTCCTGAAGACCCCTCCTCCTGATACCATCTCACTGGGGATGAGGATCTAAACGCAAGAATTTTGGGAGGACTCAAACATTTAGTCCATAACACAGATGGAGCTTGAGGGAGTAGGCTATGTCTTGATGTTGCATTTTATACAGTAGTTTCCGTTTTATTGATTGTCAATCCAAACCTGAACTTATCCAGAGATGGAAAATGTTGAAGACTGGTAAAGATGTTTAGTAATGGGTTGATAGAACTTGAGAGTGAGTGAATAATTCTTGTAGGCTGAACCCCACTTTAATAAAGTATATTCAAGGAACAGAAGTCTTTCAACCCCCTGCCATATTTTATCCTAAGAAATTGTGATATCCTTTCCTAGTGTTCCCTGGATCAGGAGCTGTCCATCTGAGTCGTCCGGGAGGGCATATGATGGCTGAAGTTCTGCTGAGAGTGGAGTGAATTACTTTTGAGGTCTTGTTGAGCCCTGGGAGTTGATGACTCTGAGAAGTAGTAAAGATTACCATTAGCAGTGACCTAAAGCATTATTTAAAAACAAAACACCATCCCTGGAGGTGGTCTGGCTTGTCACTTCTTGGCTGTTCCTCATGATTCATGTCTTGAATCATATTCCTAATTGACAGCCAATGACACAGAAGGATGAACTCACTCTGAGGTTACAGTTAAATCTGAGTTCATTTTATCATGTATGGAGGCTGTTCGGGAAGACTGCCCTGTATCCTGTTGAAAAACAGACAACTTGTACATTCTTTAAAATCTTAGTGATTTTTATTATAAAAATATTTCATGCCCATTTGAAAAAATTCCAACAATACAGAAAGTAGAACGTAAAAAAAGTGAAAAGCCCCAAAATAAAAGTCTTCAGTAATCTGCTCTGTCTCCTCCCCTCTAGAAAAAAAATCTACTGTTTACAGTTTAGATATTTTTCTTGATTTTTTAATTCTATATATCCATTAAAAAATACTCCTTCATTTTCATATGCTCTCTGCCTCTCTCTTTGCCCCCTGCCCTCCCCATCTGTATTCTTGCACATACATGCAGTTTTCCCCCCTTTAGAAGTGAGACTGTGTTTTCCACAATGTTTTTCAATTTGGTTGTTTTTAGCTTATCGGTAAATCTTGGCCCTTCTCCCCGCTGCTCCCTCCCGTCCACCCATGTCAATACGTGCAGATCCACCCCATTCCATAATGGCTGTTCAGTGTTCTATTTCTTGTCTTTTCCTTTTTGGAAGTCCAATAAATTATTTTCCCAACGCCCCCGCCTCCATTTTTTTGCCCCAAACTCCTATTGAAAAGTATTTGGACGCTTTCCAGTTTTTTGCTCTTGCACACAATGAGCAACCTGCATCTTAATTCTGAACATTCTGAAGCTTTCTGACAGTTGTCCAACTGACTGCTATTTTAGTCTCTTAGAACATGGAACCCGATTGTTCAGACGGTCATGTGCAGAGCCTCGGTGTACAAAACAGGTACCAGTGGGCCCTTCCAGTGGGCGTGCCTGTGGGAGGCCACCGGCCCCGAGTTACCCACAGGAGCTGGAAAAGGCCTCAGGGCACAGAGTGAAGCCTTGTAAAGCCTTGAGAAGAAGAGTCCTTGTGAGGGGAGCTGTCTAGAGCTTGAACTCACGTGGAGCAGTTAATCAGAGAGGAACCTTCCTGGCCCATTGGCTGTGGGGTACCCAGTAGCCCCCCAGGCCCTGGAAGACGTGCGTCACCCTCAGCTTAGTGCCTCCCCTTCCACAAACGAGGAGGATGGCCGGGCCTTAGAGCGGCGGGGTGCTAGAGTCCACAGCAGTGGGTCCCCCAACCCCCCCTTCCCCATCTTGTCCTGTTCTGGAAAAGAAGGCAGGGGTACTGCTCAGAAATGCCTGTTGACTGCCTGCCTGTCTACCTTACTGCCTCATTGTCTGTTTTGTACGTTTCTATGATTGAAAATTTTATAGCAAACTTGTATTGCCTTTGTAGGCTAAAGAAAAATTATTTTTGGAAAGTTACATTAAATTTCCCAAACGGTAACCTAGCAGTAAGGGAAAGGTCCTGCTTACCTTCTCCCTCAGCCAGCACTCCTATGTCACATTTAATTGTTTGGCATTATCTTGCCTCGCTTTTGTATGCATCTGCATAAATATACACACTTTTCTTCTTGCAAAGATAGGATCATGCTGTACACAGCTGTACAACTTTTTGTACTTCATGGGTCACAGGCATCTTTATAGTCAAAACATAAATGCTGCCTGTCCTCTCTATTAGCTACATCATTTCTGTGGTGTGGCAGTGCAGGTTTCTTCAACTAGTCCCTTGTTGTTGGGTTGAGCTTAGAGTTGATATAAAGACACCTTCACCCCACGATAACCATTGGCCCAGTTATCTGTAGTAACTGGGCAGCATGGATGACCCGTGGGTACCATTTATCTCGTATCTTCAGCTGAGCCCTTGTTTTAGCTTCTGTTCGCAACTCACCTTCTCCCAGGGTTTGCTTGTGACATATATTTTGATGACCATTCTGTGGTTTTAGTGGCTCTGTGTTTTGGGTGTTTTTGATTTCTCCATGGCCTTGTGGATGTTTCTAGAATGTCATGCTCCTTTGATGTTCTGCAGACCCTTTGAAACCACCCAGACTGGGAAACAGGAGAGCCTGAAACCTCAGACGGAAAGTTATCAGAAGTTCTGTGGGAGTCGTCCAGCCAGCATCCCTGGCCCTTCCTCACGATCTCTGTGACGTGATGAGCAGCCTGCCTGGCTGAGAGTCATTGTTGCTGGTGCTGCTGTTTGCTTCTGGCTGAGTGTTGCCAAGTTAAACCTTTCAGAGTGCGCCTATTGCTGCTGGAAAGTCATATTCTGTGTTTATCTGAAGGGTTTAGAAAAATCTTTTTCAAACCTGTTGAATTATAAAATTCGCTAGAGAAGCTTGTTTAAAAAACAAATGGTCCAAATGATTAAGATGGCAAATTTTGTGTTATGTGTATTTTACTAGACACACACACACCCCCCCAAAAAAATGGGAAGGAAAAAGCAAATGGACCAGATTGCACTTTGTAGCTTTAAAAAGGTTGACAATGTACTTTATGTGCAGCCGCGAAGTAACCCCCAAGACTTGCTGTGACGTGGGGGCAGGGATTGCAGTGGTGTCTATTATACGTTAACTCCGGTAAAAAGAAAGAAGGAAAAAGTAAAGGAAAAATGTATTTGCTTCCATCCCCTTCGAAGCACACCCAAGCAGCCGATAATAT
Organism: Equus caballus; assembly: GCF_041296265.1. Lineage (NCBI taxonomy): Eukaryota > Metazoa > Chordata > Mammalia > Perissodactyla > Equidae > Equus > Equus caballus. The sequence continues at coordinate 38,981,329 of NC_091696.1, read as the reverse complement.
TCTTTGCCTCTGAGAAGGGAACTGGACGGCTGGGCACAGGAATGGGGAATGTTACCTTTGGAATTTTGAATCATGTAATTCTTACCTATTGAAAGATAAATTTTTTAAAAAGTTAGGTTTTCAAGTCTCTATCTTGGATAATGTGGTTCAGGACATTTAAGGTGGAGCTTGGCAACCTATTTATGTATTTTAAATAACAGCGTTATTGAGAAGTGATTGATTCATGTCTAATAAAATCCATCCTTTTAAAGTGTACAGTTCAGCGTTTTTTAGTATATTCGCAGAGTGGTATGACCATCGTCCCTAATTCCAGAACAGTTTTGCCACCCCAAAAGGAAACCTGGAACCCATTAAACAGTCACTCCCTGTCCCCCTGCTTCCCCCCCCACCCCAAGCTCCTGGCAACCACCCATCTACTTTTTGTTGCTGTGGATTTGCCTATTCCGGTTATTTCATTTAAACGCATTCTTACAATGTAGATCTTAATTTATGACTGGTTCCTTTCATTTAGCGTCATGATTTCAAGGACCATCCATGTGGTAGCATGTATGTATGTATGTGTGTTATGTAGCGTCCATGTAGACTTGGAGGGACTCCCAGACTGTCTTGCAGAGTGGCTGGCGGTACTGTGTTACGTTCTCATCAGCAGTGTTTGGGGGCTGAGAACCTGTATTTTTAGCAAGGATCTTGATGGTTCTTACAATAAAGCAGTTTTGGAAAACACCGTTTCCGAGGGTACCACGGCTCATTCCGTGCAGGCCTTGTTCCCAGGAGGGTGGGTGTGTGTAGTGCGTTTGCCCGTCTGGGTGCTGGATAGGAGCTGGTTTTAATTCAGGATGCTGTACGCCAGTTCTCTCTGCATCACTGAAAGTCGTTTTGGAGTGGAAGTGTATTTGGACCATGCAAGCATTTGATCTTTTTGGGTAGTTTAAAATTTCCTCCGTCAGGTTGGCATTTTGTCTATTTGGGCCTTGAGGCTTTTTCTCACGGTTAGTACTTTGGCAGTTTTAGACAGAACTCTCTCCCCTCCCTGTCACCCCCACTCGAGTCCTTCCCTCTCTCTCCCCGTCCCTTCCTCCCTGTCTCTGTCCTCCTGTCCTCCCTCCCTCTCACTCCCATCTCTTTCTTTTTCCGTCCCTCCTCCTCTCTCCCTCCCCTTCCTTTCTCTCACCCTTTGAAGTCTTCTTGTTTTGTAGACTACTTCATGTTTCTTAAACTGTCTGCATTTCCCATGTGATTCCCTGGAACTTCAGAAGTCCGAAGCTGTGTGTGTGTGTGGGTGTGTGCGTGCATGCGCATGCGCGCATTCTTTCACTTTTCACTTGTCATTTCTCTAACAAATACGGTGTGCACTAGAGTAGACTCAGACCAGAGTTTGAGCCCGGGCTCCACCACCAGTGCTGGCACCTCCTGCATCTGCAGGACGCTATTGTGGGACCAGTCACTTCTCTTTCTGCACCTTATTTCCCAGTGGTGCTGTGGGCCTGATGACATTCCTCATGTGGGGAACGGGAGATTCAGTGAACCAGTTCAGTTGAGCCCTCAGCCTAGGCACCTGTGATTTCTAGGCTTTCTGTAAAAATTTGCCATCTGCTTTTCTCAGTGAGTTACCTAAAGCCAGTGTGACTGAGGTTCTTTGACTGAATTGCTCAAAGAAGGAAGGAGGGAAAGAGGGAGAGAGGAGCAGCCACAGCAGTGCCCCGTCCACCGGATGTTCACCAAGTCAGTTACGGGGTGCGGAAACCTCCTCTAGGACTGCCGCCGCACTGGGTGCTCAGCGGGCCTGACCTCCGTGGAGCTCTCGGGACCGGCCTCCAGGCTGTGTGAGGGGGAAAGCAGACCCTGAATTGTTCCGAGTTCTCATACACGGACTTTTCTTCTGTCTTGCAGCTGATGCCTTTTTCAAAGCCGCTATAAGCCTCATTCCGGAGGTTCCAAAGATGATTAATATTGACGGAAAGATGCGGCCGTCGGAATCATTCCTTCTGGAATTCCTCTGCAATTTCTTTTCTACTTTATTAATAGTTCCGGTACGTATCCCCAGAAGGGCTGTAAGGGATGTCTTCCTTTGACCTGCTTTATATACATTCTTAGCCCTAAAACTGTAGGGTTGTTCTGTCTATATCTGTGTTTTGGTTTTCTGCTCAGCTGTTTGAATTGCTCTGTGCCCAGAGAGTATTAGGTGAGGCTCTCTATGTGACCAAGGGGGTGTCACTTAGCGGTTAAGGGCTCAGGCCTGTGGACCAAGATGCCAAGGATGGAATCCCAGCGCCCCCTCCTTCCAGCTCTGTGTCTCAGGCAGTGAGGTAACATCACTGAGCTGCCGTTTCCTCATCCATAAAGTGGGAGTAATAAAGTATCTGCATCTCTGGGTTGCTGTGGGGCATAAGTGAGCGGATATACATACATGGTTAGGACAGTGCCTTGGCACATGGTAAGCACGAAAAAGGTGATGGTGATGTTCTTTTGTTGGCGCTACGAGAAACCAAAACATTGCGGAGGTCAAAGGGGCCGTTGTTGGAAAGATGCTGGGGTTTCTCGTGGAATGTAAGAGGTGAGCATTTGGGCTTGGGCTGGAAGGAGTCAAGGCCACTCCCGGGACCCAGCACTCACCTTGGCGGGGGTTCTTGACCTGGAGTCCACCTACTCCCTGGGTCTGGCAGGGTGACCATGATGAGAAAAAAAAGTGACTTCTATGTTTTTGCAAACCTCAGTGAAATGGAGGCTTTTGCTCCATTATGAGTTACAGGCAATAAGCCACAGTAGTAGTCACAATAGCTGGGACATTTTCTCCAAAAGTAATCAACAGTACATTCGTATCGCACTTCAGCTGGGAAAGATATTTCAGAAGACTGTTTACGTGCTTCCTTCTTTAAAAAGGCACCGTAGTTATTACACCCATCACTAAGTCTGTTATTTAAAAGTATTCACCAAGAAATAATAAATTACAATATAACCAATACATTGAAAAACTATTTTGACAAATATATTTTAGCATAATTGGTTTCCTTTTAGTCTTATGTATTTTTCTGCATTAAAAATAATATGCTGAGTTGCCCATAAGCTTCACCAGCCTATGAAGGGTCCAGGCACAAAACAGCTTGGCTCCTGGTGGAGCCAAATGTGCGTAGGAATCAGGGATACTGTTAAAATACAGATTCTTGGGGCCCTCTCCCAGAGAGTCTCGCTCAGTAGGTTGGGAGTGGCCCCTGGATCAGCATTTTTGAAAGCTCCCTCAGCCATTCAGGTGTGGGTGGTCCTAGGACCACACTTTGAGAAACATCTCTCTGGACTCAGGCCATGAGACTGACTCACCTCCCATGGGTACGGGTTCCTTGCTGCAGTGATGAAAATGTTCTAAAATTGATTGTGGCAATGATTGCACAACTCTGTGAATATACTAACAACCATCGAATTGTGTGTTTTAAATGGCCGAATTATTGGGTGTGTGAATTATATCTCAGTGAAGCCAAGAAGACAAAAAGTAACCCAGATTCCAACTCTGCAGTTGAGATCCCAAGTTCTTCTCTGGAGAGAGGATCACATGGTCAGGAGGCCGGACTCGACGCTTGACTTTTGTGTTTTCACATCCCCTTCCTAGTACTTTATAATCAATTTCTCACTTTTTTGAATAGTCTAGTTATTTGTCAAGTGAAGAGACCCCCCAAAAGTCAGAGTTTCTAATGAGAAAGTTGATCAGTGCTATTGTTCATTGATTAATTGGGATGCATTCACCTTCTGCATATGGGATTTTCTTCATGTTAAACATCCCTGGAGTCTTGCCAGCCCAGTGGCTGAGTGGTTAAGTTCACGCACTCTGCTTTGGTGGCCCAGGGTTCACCAGATTGGATCCTGGGCACAGACCTATGCACTGCTCACCAAGCTATGCTGTGGTAGATGTCCCACATATAAAATAGAGGAAGATTGGCACAGATGTTAGCTCAGGGCCAATCTTCCTCAGCAAAAAGAGGAGGATTGGTGGCAGATGTTAGCTCAGGGCTAATCTTCCTCAAAAAAAAAAAAAAAAATCACTGGAGCCTTGATGAAAAAGCCTTGTGCTTGCACTCAGAAACTTGCAATCTATCCTGACCCCTGTGGCTTTGGGAAAGTTGTGTAACCCCTCAGAGCCTCCACTGTCACCTTTCTAAAATGTCATCAAAATGCCCACTTCCCAGGGCAGCTGTGAGGCTTGAATGAAATGATAGCTAGGAAAGTGCTTGATGAACCAGAAGCTCTGCCCCAGGGTTACAAACTGATGACCAGTGGGTGGAATCCAGCCCGCAGGCACGCTTGTTGGCTACATAATGATGGAGGACATTTGGAATAAATTACCCACATTTAAAAATGGTAGATCACAGGAAAAAAACCGACTTCCAGATCTTCAGTTCCTCTTGAAAAATCAGGTCCTGCCATGAGGGGCCCACTTTCCCCAACTTGGCCAATTGGCCGTAGCTGGAGAGCAGCTTCTCTGTTTGGGGGGTGGGGGTGGGGGTGCACTCTCTCCGGTTCCTCTGGGCCCCCCTGGACCCATTACACCCATTTCTGTTGCCCACCTGGCGCTGTAGGCATTCATGGGAATGCCCCTGGGCTCAGCAGATTTTATGGTGCTTGGTAGCAGCGCTCCTGCTTTCGCTGGAATTTACTACAGATGCTGACAGCTCACGGCTTGGCACTAGGTACTCTGTGCCGGGCCAAAGCCCCTCGTCAACGCTCAGTCTCTGGGAGTCCTCCACCCAGCCCTGCAAGGTGGAAGTCTCCTCTTAAGGGAACCTAGAGCACGAGGCCACGCAGCCAGGGAGCAGCAGAGCTGGGATTTGAACTCGGGTCTGTGCTACTCCAGAGCCTGGCTTGCGCGATGCGAGCTGGAAACGTTTGCAGTGCGCTTTATTTACTCAAGCTCCCTGAGCCTTAACAGCCCTGCATCCCTCCTGGGGGGGGCAGCGCTAGGAACTGCCGGCCGGCTCTGCAGGTGCCTAAGATGTTCTGCCTGCCTAGGCAAGGCTGCGTGCTCCCTGAGCTCCGACGCTGTGGGATGGGCCTCACGGCAGCCACGTCAGCATGAAGATGACTCCCATATCCCACTTTTATTGGTTCAAATTGTTACCTTTTCTGGCACAGCTTTTGTTTTTTAAACTTTATTGTTGTAGGAACGTTCAGCATGAGATCTCCCGTCACACATTATTAAGTGTGCCGTACGGTGTTGTTGGCTGTGGGCCCCGTGTTGTGCAGAAGATCTCTAGTGCTTGTTTGTCTTGCTTAGTTGAAACTGAGCAATAACCCCGTTTCCTCCTCCCCAGCCTGTGAAAGCCACCATTTTCCTCTTCGATTCTATGACTATGACTCTGTTAGATGCCTCATACAAATGGGATCTTACAGTATTTGTCTTTTTGTACTGGCTCATTTCATTTAGCATAATGTCCTCCAAGTTCATCCACGTTGTCATACAGCACAGAATTTCCTTCTTTTCTAAGGCTGAATAGTATTAGTTGTATGCATATACCACATTTTCTTTACCCATTCATCTATTGATGGACATTTAGGTTGCTTCCACGTCTTGGCTGTTGTGAATAGTGTTACATGGCAATACTAGTATCTCTTTGAGATCTTGATTTCAGTTATTTTGCATAAACACCCAGAAGTGGGATTGCTGGATCATATGGTAGTTGTGTTTTTAACTTTTTGAGGGACCTCCACACTGTTCTCCGTAGCAGCTACACCATTTTGCATTCCCACCAACAGTGTGAAAGGCTTTATAGGATGGGTTTGAAAAGCTTTGGTTCATTTTATTTGTTTAGAAAAAAATTGAAGCCATTTTAGACCAAATAGAATATGTGGCCTGCTTTACTCGTACTTATAAACGTGGAAATAAACATTCCCTGGGCCAGTCCCCTCTCCTCAGCAGCAGGCCGCTGGTGGTGTGTGCTGGAGCCTGCTGGGCGGTGTTAGGAGCGATCACCATCTTGGTGGACTGCAGGACAGTCTTCTCTGTATAACTGAACTAACGCATTTCTGTTAACAACGTTTGGTGGGACGAGGAAAGCAAAATGCATTGCACAAGTTCGGTGTTACCGCTCCAGAGGCCCAACTGTGATTGAGCTGAAATTCGTAGACGATGGAAATGTTATTGCCATCAGTTTCCTGGCACTAACTACCTAGACACAGCAGAGAAGTGTCATTTCTGCTACTTCTCCTCGTGAACAGGTCCAGCCATGGCCGAACAGGATGTCGGGAGCTAAGCTTCATTCGTTCCGCCTGTTTCGCAAATGTTTGTTGACCTGGGGATTGAGGAGTGAACAGAGAAGCATGTCCTCCCACTCCAGATGACAGACGCTAAGCAAATACACGCTGAACTACGGTTGTATCAAGTGCCATGAAGGAGTGCAGGGCCTCTGAGAGCCTCAGATGTGAGGGGACGTGGGTCAGGGAAATCCCCGGAGAAAGTGCCCCTTGAGCTGAGCTCCGAAGGAAGGCTTAACTAAGTACTTAGCTGAGTGCAGAGGGGGAGCAGAGGGCATTCTGGGTGGAGGGAACAGCGTGGTAAAGGCCTTGAGGTGGGAACGGGCCGTGTGCCTTGGAGGGACTGGAGGAGAGCCGCAGACCAGCGCATGGGGAGGCTGAGGGACACCAGGGGCTTAAGCTGGCGAGACAGACGGGCTGGCTCCCGCAGGGCCAGGTAGCTCCCTAGACAGTAAGCGACAGCCTCGAGTCTGCATGGTGACCTGTCTCCTGCCCTTCCACCCCCTCTGTGTCCCCTAGTCCCGTCTCTTTCCGAGCTTCCTCCCAGCCCTGCTGTGTTCTGGCTCCTTTTCTAAAGGACTTTATTATTTGTTTAACCAACAATTACACACCTCTTACAATGAGCCAGCCAGCAGCTCACAAATATTCACTCCCAATGAGCCTGTTATTACCCTCATTTCACAGAAACAGACCCTGGCACAGAGAGGTGAAGTGACACGCGAGGGTCACCAGCCAGTAAGCGGCCAGAGAGCATTCAAAGCCAGGATGTCTGTGCTCTGTGCTATCTTCACTGCCTCTCAGCTCAGCTCTCCTGGGAAGTTAGTATTTCAAGGTTATTCCTTCTCCCCCCGAGGAGTGACATTTAATGGAAGAATTTCCACAGACCAGGGACCCAACGGGATCTTGCTAATAGTGGAAGCCAGGCCCCTGTCTGCCCAGGTGCGAGAGAGGTTAAGAGTCCCTCATGGGCATCCGTCTGCTCTGTCAGAGAGGCAGCCCTGGCGGGGACATCAAGGGACCCTTTTCCCACTCGGATTACCAGCTGAATCCAGAACCTTTTTTTCCTTCTTTTTTAAAAAACCTGTGTTTGCCTTGCTTCAGTTGCTTTCACTGAGCCATCAGAGTACAATTTGTTTTTAATGTTGGAACCACTGAAGCATGGATATCTTGGAGAATTTTTTCCTCATATGGGGGTTGGACATAATCTCTCGTCTCTTCACTTATGAGCAAAAACTCCCAGACGTAGCTTACTGCAAAGCTTTCTGTCACCATGACCCCTTCGCCCACCTTTCTGGAGGTGTGTTGAATCGTTTCCCACAATAGTCATGACAATTGTGTTGAAATTAAGTTACTGGAACATTCAGATCGTCGTCTCTCCAAGGCAGATCCTTAAATAAAGTATATTTTGAACATCCACATAGCAGAACCAAATAGCCTAGTTAGAAACAGCTGTGAGCAGAGCAGGCAGTGGTGAGCGGCCAGCCGAGGCCCACTGAAAGGAAGGCAGGCATGGGGTGGGCATTCTGGTGCGTGCCGTGTGAGGCATTCAGACATCTGAGTGTCACGTGTCGTCATTCTTGCTGATACCCTGACAGCAGTTCCTGTGGATGCTAACAGCTGTACAGAACATCTCCCCCCTCCCCCCCCTTCTCACATTGGAAGTATTACGGCTGTGTCCATGCACGGTGGATTGGGTGGCTGTCAATTCCCACCCACCTCGGTTGTAATGCTTCTCACACCCCATGCCTGGATTGAGAATGGTTACTCCATGTGTGCCTTCCCCCAGGTAGCCAGCTGCGTGAAGTCGGGCCGTGCCTCATTCTTCTGCAGAGAGGCAGTATAAATAGTGTTAGTGGTTAGGAATGTCTGCCCTGGAGCTGCTCTGCTGGGGCTCGAATCCCGGTTCCTCCATGTACCAGCAGTGACATTAGGCCACTTAACTCTCCGTGGCTCATTTCCCATCTGTGGTCGGGGGGAGCGGATAGTGTCTCCCTGGAACATAGAAGAGCTCTGGTAGCTTCCGGAAAAGTTAGCTGCTGTTATTTGTATTTGTAGCCTCATCTGTGCCTGGCACATAGAAGGTACTCAAAAGATGTAACCAGTTCAGCATTATTTACCATGTGCCTGCCGTGTGCCCAGCTCTGTCCCAGAACCAGGGACAGGGACAGGCAGCATTCCATCGTGTTCCCCAGTAGTCCTGGCAGTGGAGTATTGGCAAACACGACAGAGAAAGTACCTGTCCTCCTGGGGGTCACAGGCGAGGGTGAAAGAGAGAAACAGATAAACCAAGAGATGCTGTTGGGGAGTCCTCTGAGGGAATAAAGATCGCTTCAGATGGTGAGAACTGCTCTGAAGCGACAAGACAGGTGGTTTGTGATCCAGAGGAACTGGGGCGGCTCTGGATGGAAGGTCGGGGCGGCCTCGTTGAGGAGCTGACATGTAGATGAGATCCCGAGGCGCTCACGGAGGCAGTCTGGCCAAGTCTCGCAGGTAAAGATTCCAGTCAGAGGCAACAGGAGGGCCGGGAGGCCAGAACGTCCTTGGCATGTGAGGTGCCTGGAGCATCCTCTGCACTTCCATCTGATCCGTGTGGGCGACTGGCCTCCGGGGACTGCGTCACCTGGACTTGCTTCCTTCTGGCTTCCAGCTAGTTCAGCCAGCGGGAAGTACTGCCGTGGGGACTGGAGGGCTGGAGGAGAGCGAGGGTTAGGGTAGTTAACCCCCGACAGTCACTGGCCATAGTTTGGCAATGGCTTTGTCCCTCCAGCCAAGGCCACAGCTCCTCCAGCTGCAGGTCTTGCACGTTGCAGTAATGCCGCTCCCTCCTGTGTGGGGTCAGCCTGATGGTGGTGATGGCTTCCCTGCATTGCCAAGCCCTGCGTGCCTCACCCTTCCTCGCTAGGTCCCTTCACCCTGCCCATGTGTTTATAAATAATCCTTCATTAAACCATCCTCATTTAACCCTGTGGGAGTGCCCTCTGTGGACTGCCGGGACCCAAGCGGTCCAGCTGGTCCCAGGAGCCGTAAACGTGTGGCTGGAATGAGTGAGGGGCAAAGTGCACAGGACGGGTTGGCGAGGGAACGTGGCAGGAGCTGGGCGTTCACTCTCAGTGGGGGAGGCGTCTTCACAGAGTGTTACGCAGGGAGCCCCATGATCATCTGTGCCTTTTTGGAACTGAAGACGCTGACTGTTTTGCATCCTGGTGCTCTGTTTGGATTCAGTTTAGCATCTGAGAAACACTTGCAAGCTCTGCGACTGTCTCTTGGGTTTTTCCTTTCCCAGCAGAGCATCCTCAGTTTGGCTGTCAGTGTTTGAATGCCCTGAAGAGTGAGGCTGTGTTTAAAGTCGGTGCCTGTGATGATGACAGTGATCATTTGGGGGCTTACTCAGAGTAGGTGGCTTCTGCCGTTCCATCTGCTACGAGACCCATAATCTTGCTTTTGTAGTTGGAGGAACGGGACTTTTTACCGCTACGCATGTAAGAACAAGATTGTAATTTTGGAAACTGGCAGGTAACTGACATTAACTGACAGGTAACTGCTTTCTCATCCCTGAGACCCAAAAAGAGATGCTCTCAAAGTGCGTCTCCCCAGACTGGAGCATGCTGATTAGTGGGATCAGCAACGTTGTGTCACTTTTCTCTGTGTTTAACCGTAGCTGGCACTTTAATTTCCCTACAGCAGGTAAAGGGAGGGACCTGGGATGCTGTCTTGGTGTTTTTTTCCTCCTGCTTCATATCTAGGATTACTTACCCTTTTTTGGTTCTCCATCAGGATCATCCTGAACACGGGGTCCTGTCTCTCGTTCGAGAGCTTCTCGGTGTGATCCAGGACTACACCTGGGAGGACAACAGTGATGATAAAGTCCGCATCTACACCTGCGTCCTGCACCTCCTGTCCGCCATGAGCCAGGAGACCTATCTCTACCACGTAGACAAAGGTAGGGGTCCCCGCCCCGGACGCGCTGGGCCTGAATTTCATGAAAGTCAAGTGGAGGGTTGTCATTTCTCTTGGGTTAAACCCCTTGTGTTTTACCTACCGTGAACCTAGTCCAGGGCCTTGCTGAATTTGCCAGTGTAAGAATTTCCGGGGGTAACTCTTCAGAATGCAGCTTCCTGAGCCCCATCCTACCCCTTCTCAATTGGAATCCCCGGGAAGAGTCCTGGGGATGTGTATCTTTGACAAGCATCCAAGATCATTTTGACAATCAGACGAGGTTGGAGAAGCACTCTTTTGGATGGGTGCTCTCTTTGGCATGCTACAGAATAACCTAGAAAGATGGTTAAATATCCCTGTGCGTGAGCTGTTCTGTTCCTAAGAGGAGGTGGGACCCTGGCCTGGGTGTTTTTGCGCAGTTCTCAGGTGATGCATGAGCCCTTCTTAGATCAGGGGCTCGGGAAAAAGGAGATGGCCTTGTTCCCCCACTTCCTACCAGAATTTGTTGCTGCGAGTTTGGGGGCAGCCTCCTCATGTCCTAGACGTAACCTGGGGCAGTTCCCAATCCAGACCTCTGCCCGCTGAGCCTAAGCATCCCCCTGCTTGTTAGACCCTCAGTTCCAGTTTTTGATTTCCAAAAAATAGCCCTATTGTTAAAAGTGCTTTGGCCAGTAGTTGTATACTTTAAGGTTTAAGCAGTGCTCTTTATGCTTGGAAATTCCAGGGAACAAATTTGGAGTGGCAAGGGATGGCCTTCTTTCGTAATTCTCAGAGGCTTTCTCTAGCTGGGATTTGGGGGCTGATGGTAAAGATGTAACTTAGGGAAGCTGGTTAACGTTGATGATGGTAGCTGCCATGATCTGGGCTCCTACTGCGTGCCAGGTACTGCGCCAGACTCTGTGGGCCTCTTTCTCCTGTAATCCTGACAGCATTGAGATGAGGACAGGCATTTGTGTCCCCATGTTACTAGAAGGGGAGACTCAGAAAGATAACAGAGTTTACCAACCACGTGGTTTCAAGGGCTCATGGCCAGTTAGTGCTGGAAGTGGAATTCACACTCGGAACTGTAGGACATACGTTATGCTGCCTCGTTGATTACAAAATAACAATGTTTTAATTAAAGCATAACATATTACATACATACAATAAACTGTAAAGCTCAGCAAATGACCAGAAAGTGAATGCCCCCCAACCGCCACCCAGACAAGAAATGAAACATTACTAGTTCCCCAGAAGTCGCTTGCGTGCCCCCTTCCAGTAGCACAACCACTTTCCTCTCTAGAGGTCCACCACTGTCCTGACTTCTACCTTTTAGTTTGCCCATTTAGTTTAGCAAATTAGCTTGCCAGAGTTTCATTTTTATGTCAGTGGACTCATTTAGCAAGCATTCTTTGGTGTCTGGCTTCTTTCACACAGTATTATGTCTAGGAGATTCTTCTGTGTTGTTGGGTGGAGCTGTGGTTCATCCTTTTGCGTTGCTGTATAGTATTCCACTGTATGAATACAGCAGAATTTATTCATTGCCTTAGGGACAGACATTTGCATGTTTCCAGTTCTACTTCTGGGCTGTTATGATGAGTGCCGCTATGAACATTCCCGAACGTGTAATTCTTGGTGAACATTTCTGTTGGGTATACGCCTGCAGGTGGAATTGCTGCTCATTGGATTTGCTTATGTTCAGCTTTGGTAGATGCAGCCTCACCGTTTCCCAAAATGGTTATACCAGTTGCCACTCCCACTGGGCGTGAATGAGGGCTCCATCTGCCCTTGGTGTGGTCAGTCTTTTTCATTTTGGCTATTCTGATGAGTGTAATTTGCATTTCTCTCATGGCTAATAGGGTCCAGTACCCTTCCTGTGTTTGTTGGCATTCCTGTTTCCTCTTTTGTGAAGGGCACATCAAAGGCTCTGAATAGCAGAGAAGCCTTTGAGGACCAGACACTGACGTGGAAGGGGGTCTGTAAACCACAGGTGCTGTTACAGGAGCAGGCCCTCTCCTTTCTCCTGCCCGCTCCTCTCTCGTCTCTTCCTCAGGCAGATTCTGTTGATCCTCTGTCTACACCTTACAGCCAGGGCTGACTGGGAGCCAGAGTGCCAGCAAAGGGAATCCAGCTACGTTTGATGGGCGGGAGATGAGTCTTCTAGCTTTTAGAGATGACAACAGAAGCCTGGGTGTTCTTGTCCTCCTTGGCCTGGCTGTGTTTACTTCAGATGCACATCGTGACCTGACAGTTGTCTCAGTAGGAGAGAGGCCCGGGGGCCGCGGAGGCTTTGCAGGGGCTGGGGTTCCGCTTTCCCATCCCTTCTTATTCTAGGCAGCCTTTTAGATGGTGTTGACACAGCTTAGAACTTCTGAAAAACTGGGGCGAATATTTTGTGCCTTTACAAAGGATGCCGTGGCTGCTGTCTTTCCAGATTAATGAGAAGAGAACGCTCTGAAACTACCTGGAGCAGTAACGTGGGTGCTTTCATGCAGGCCTGCGAGAGAGTGGGCGCGTCTGATGGGGAGGGCAGACTACTCCTGGACACGAGCAGTGGTTTATTCACTCTGCAGAGCACGTGGGGCAGGGGAAGAGCACCCCCCGGTGCTCTCTGAAGCCAGTGGAGCCCCTTCGCTCCTCCATGTCACCTGCCAGGCCCTTGAAGCATTCGGGGTTGTGACCCCAGCGCCAGGCAGACGCAGGGTCCTGGGCTATTTTTAGTGGCCATTTGCCAGTGCTGTCATTTCTCCCATTGGGAGCGCCGCATCTGGACTCTGAGGCCCACTCTGCTCTCTGGCCTGACCAACTTCCTTCTAATTCTCAAGTTCGCCCTCTGCTCCCTCCCTCTGTCACCACCAGGTCTCAGCAGGGAAACTCGATTCCCGCTCCTCACCCCTTTTCTGCTTCCTCTGGTGAATTCAACCTGTGAGGCTCAGCCTGGCTCTCGCTCATTCCAGAGTTCCATCCCAAGCCTGGATTTAGGATCCCATAGCCCCGTAGCGCCCCTCCCGAGAGTCGGCACACGCCCCTGTGATTGCCTGTTGGCTCGTCCGGCTCCTGATTGACTGTGAGCTCTGTGAGGGCAGGGACCAGGTCGGCCTTGTTCGCACCGGATCCCCAGCTTCTAGCCCAGAAGCTGGCGCAGAGCAGGCCCTCACCCACTAGCTGCTGCGAGTGAGTGAGTGTGTGTGCACGCACGTGTGCAGCCTGCTGTGAACTCACCTCAGGCGCTCTGGTCCGGAAGCCTGCAGCTCGGGTGGTTGGCCACGGGCGGTCCTAGACTGTCTCTCTCCTCCAGTGCTGGGCTAGTCCGAAGGAGAGTAGATTCCAGGCGGGAGTAAGGCTGGGAATTTAGGCCGGGAATTGTCCTGGGTCTCAGCAGTAGACGCGAGACATTCTCTCACCAGCTGTAGTTTTGCCGCCTGCAAAGTCAGGTGGTAGTAAATGGCTGAATCACGTTCTTTGGCTTTTGAGAGAATAACTGTTGTCCTCTGCATGGTGGCTAGCAGTCGCGACAGTGGCCAGAGCCCTGTGGCCCAGGGCTGTTCACTCCCAGCCTGGTGTCGGAGGGGCAGCTGCAAAGCCAGCAGTCGGCCTGAGAAAGCATCCCCGGAAGAGTCCCCCTAAACGGGCAGTGCAGAGGTGACCAGAGGTGACCTGCGCGCAGAGGCCGCCAGCACACAGACCAGCTGTTCTCCTGGTTCTCAGGCAGTGTGTCTGCAACCGGCTTACCAGTGTTCAGCCAAAAGAACTCTGTGTCTGTCTGTCTGTCTGTCTGTCTGTCTGTGTGTTGTAGAGGGAGCAGGAGAGAGAGCTTGCACAGAAGTACCAGTTGGTGAGTCTCGGTGAGAGAGAGGCCGGTAGTCAGTGTGCGGTTTTCCCTCCTTTTCTATGGCCTTGATGTTTTTAAAATAAAAAGCTGGGGAAACAAGAAGAAGGAGGAGTTATTATTCTTGAAATAGCAAACAGAAATGTACATAAAGCATCCCTGAAATTTTCTTATCAATTAATTACTGTATGCTTATACCGGTCCCGTTCCCCCGAGAGTCAAGACAGACTCTAAAGGAAATAGATAAAATAATAAACTGGCCAGTGAGTAGCTAAAAAAAATAAAAATAAAAATAAATAATGAACTATCTTTTAAATTAAAAAATTGGTTCTTAGGAAATTGTAAATTAGGAAATGTATGGATATAATATATATGTGTGCGTGCTATATATATATAGGGGCTCTACTACATATACTGTTTTGTCACTTTTTTGTGACTATATATTGTAATTATCTTTTAGTAACAGTATATTGTAGCAGTGGTATAGCGTATGGTATTTAACCGCTACAGATCATATGCTTTTATTGTCCTCATAGTATTTTATCTAACGCTATACCACAGAGCATTTAATCAAACTCTATTGATAGACATTTACATTGCTTCTCCTCTCACCATTATAAACAACAGTTTGTAATGAACATACAGTGAACATATAATGAACATGTTGTTTATAATGAAACAACCAACATCACGTACGTGCATCTTTGTATCTGTTGGATTATTTTCTTGGGGCAAATCCCTTGGAGTGGTTTTCCCAAGTCAAAGATCTGGACTTCTTTTGTACTAAGACGTTTTTTTTTACTCTTTTTTATTGGTATAATATACATAGTGATAAAATGTGTATCACCATTTTAACGTTTTTTTTTTTTTTTTTTTTGGTGAGAAAGATTGGCCCTAAGCTAACATCTGTGCCAATCTTCCTCTTTTTGCTTGAGGAACATTGTCACTGAGCTAACATTTGTGCCCATCTTCCTCTGTTTTGTATGTAGGACACACCACAGCATGGCTTGATGAGCGGTGTGTAGGTCCACACCCAGGATCCAAACCTGCGAACCCTGGGCTGCCAAAGCAGAGTGTGTGAACCCAACCACTATGCCACTGGGCCAGCCCCCATTTTAACTTTTGTGTATGTGTGAGAGGAAGATTGGCCCTGAGCTAATATCTGTTGCCAATCCTCCTCTTTTTGCTTGAAAAAGATTGTCCCTGAGCAAATATCTGTACCAGTCTTCCTCTACTTTATGTGGGATGCTGCCACAGCATGGCTTTATGAGTGGTGCTAGGTCCGTGCCTGGCATCTGAACCTGTGAACCCCAGGCCACCGAAGTGGAGAGTGTGAAAGTTAACCACTCTGCCACTGGGCTGGCCCCCCATTTTAACTGTTTTTAAGGGCAGAATTCAGTTTTATCAAGTATGTTCACAGCCTTGTGCAACCATCACCACTATTCATTCCCAGAATTTTTTCATCATCCCAAACAAACTCTGTACCCAGTAAACAATAACTTCCCATTCTCCCTCCCCCCAGCCTCTGGTGACTTCTATTCTGCTTTCTGTCTATAAATTTGCCTATTCTTGGTACCTCATATAGGTGGAATCATACAATATCTGTCCTTTGTGCCTGGCATATTTCACTTATCATAATACTTTAAAGGTTCATCCATGTTGTAACGTGTCAGAATTTCCTTCCTTTTTATGACTGAATACTATTCCATTGTAGGACAGACCACATTTTGTTTATCCACTCATCTGTCAGTGCACACTTGGGTTGTTTCCACCTTTTGGCTATTGTGAATAATGCTGCTGTGAACATTCTTGCACAAGTATCTGTTTGAGTCTCTGCTTTCGTCTCCTTTGGGCAGATACCTGCATTGGAATTGCTGGATCGTATGGTAACTCTACGTTTCACTTTTTGGGGACCCACCAAGCTTTTCCACAGCAGATACACCTTTGTACATTCCCACCAGCCGTGCACAAGGATTCCAGTTTCTCCACATCTTCATCAACACTTCTTAGTTTCCTTTTTTTTTTTTTTTTTTTAAACAATGGCCGTCCTAATGGGTATGAAGTGGTTCTGGACATTTTTTAGGCTTTTCTTACCTATTTCCAAACTATTAATTCCTACGAGATTTCCCGGACCTACATCAAAACCAGGAATTATCATTCTTTCTCACCTTTGCAAATCTGATAGGTGATTTTTTAAAAAGTTCTTCTGTCTTTTTAGTTTTCTGTCCTTTGATTATTAGTAAACTCAAACTTTTTCATAAAATTATAGGCCAGATAAACGTATTTCTGATGCGTTGACGTTGATATATTTGCTAATTTTTCTATTAGTGACCCTAATAGGGAGTCACTTCCTTGCAAGCTCAGAGCCAGCCCTGCACATCATACCTTGGCTCCTGTGTCTCCGCGGCCAGGTCTGTGGAGCGTGGTCCCCTGGCTCTGCAGCTCACCCAGCAGTCCAGCGAGTATGTCTGTGTAGACACTGACGGACGGCTCATGACTTCCACCACGATGAGACTGCCCAGTGCAGCTCTCACTCTGCAAGCTGAACCACGTGCCCTTGGTCCCTCACTTGTTGTCACCAACTGTTTGCATCCACAGCATCACAGGCCCAGCTCTGTTCTCATCAATATCATCTCATCTGAACTGTATGTGCCTAGGAGACCATATCCTTAGACAGGGACAGTGACGAATGCTCTTTTTAATTGGGCCAAGACGAGCACAACAAATTACATTCCAGCCGATAAGCTGCACTGAAAGTGGTTTATTAAAAGTGTCCCTAAACCACAAACCAGATTAGCACCGTGTGCATGTGGCCACGTGTGCACAGCCACACCCTCCAAGGCAGCGGCATGGCCCACGGTTTATCAGATGTCACCATTCCTGGGACAGTGGCCCAAATGTTAGGCCTCTGCCTGATCAGAAGCTGCGACTGCATTTTCCCTCTTGTTGACCACGTTGCACCGTGTGTGCTCCAAGGGTTTCTGTGTGGCCTGTGGGTTCTCTGCTGACCTGGGCTCCTCCAGGAGTGCCACTTGTTCACACCAGGTCAAAATAAGTACGCTCTGCCACGTACAAGTCAGCATTTGGGAGTGGCTATGAAAGCAGCTAAAAAAGGATCTGGCGAGAAAAGGGGTGGAGGCGTGGAGGGAGAGAATCGAGTCTGCAAGGCAGGGTGGTGCATTCATCAGGGGCTCTAAGCTTCACAGCAGCCCGGCCCTACCCCCCCTCCCCCCAAGAAAAAAAACAGAAAAGAAAAGAAAGAAAACAAGGGAGGTGTCCTGGTAGGGACCAACTACGTCCACTCTGGTCCATCCTACAGCCGAGTACTCTTCAGCTGTTAGAAAGAGAGCTGCAGATCTGTGTGTGCTGATGGGAAAGAGCGCCTAGGACATCACTGAGTGACAGAAGCCAAGGGCAGAACAGCAGTCCCTGGGGGATCGCTCCCTCCTTCCCCGAGCAGCTCGTGCTCTTGCGAAGGCCAGTCGGTAGGAAGGAAGGAGGGAGGGAAGTCAAACTCGGGCTGTTCTTGCTGGCTGGTCTCACTCCAGGCAGCGGCTGTCACAGGAGGAGCCCAGGCAGAGAGCGGGGACTTTTTGGCAAGAGTCATTGTCAGAGGGATTCAAGTTGGCGACTAGACAGAGAATGTTAACGGTCCATCCGGTGGAGTTTTGAGGAGGGGTGACCCAGCAGGCAACTTGGCGCAGTCTTTTCCTGGTTTGGGATCCCAGCTGGGACCACTGCTGGGCCTCAGTTTCCCCATCGTCAAAGGGGATGTTCATATCATCTCTCCTGCATGCTGCTTATGAGGACTCGGCAGTAATGCGTGTGAGGTGCTTAGCCCGGTGTCTGGCCTGCAGGAAGCACTCAGTATTGGCGGCTGTTCCATTGGTCGCCATGGTTCTTGTTGTCCCCTCCACGCATGGGCTAGAGGGTCACACCTTCCACACCCCTGGGCTCTGGCCCAGACTGTCCGGAAGGCCAAGTGTTTTCTCTGTGATTCCCAAGACCCCAGACCATGTGGGAAGTTCTGGCTGTTTCCACTTGCCCTGCCATGACTTCCTGCCATCTGCTGATGCCGTGTGCTACGCGGCTGCCTCTCCCTGGCCAGCATGGCCCTGAGCTTGGGAATGTCCAACTGCTCTGGTTTCTCCCCTCAGTCGACTCCAACGACAGCCTGTACGGGGGAGACTCCAAGTTTCTGGCTGAAAACAACAAGCTGTGTGAGACGGTGATGGCTCAGATCCTGGAGCATCTGAAAACCCTGGCCAAGGACGAGGTAGGTGTCCCCTGCCGTGCCCTCCCTGCCACTTGTTCTGAACGCAGCGTTTCCAGGGTGCTTGGGTGTTGGTTCATTCTGGAAAGGAAGCCCCTCCATGTGAGTAACATGTTTATGAGCAGACCGTCCATCGAGTGCTCCAGGGCCTTTGCTCCTGCTGTCATCTCTGCCTGCAGTGCGCCTCCCCAGGGCTTCCTTGGCTGCTCCTCCTCCTCATTCAGGTCTCAGCTCAAAAGTCCCTCCTCAGAGAGGCCTTCCCTGACCCCCGTCTCGAGTAGCCACCGCCCTCCTGCATCCCTCTGTGTCATCCCGGTAACACTTGGTCACTCTCTCAAGTGCTCTGTATGTTTGCTTCTCAGTTGCCTGCCTCCCCCAGCAGAATGCACGCTCCCTGGGGACCAGGACCTCGAGATGAGTCTTGGAGACCTGCCTGTGCCTGAGACGGTCTCGAGTCCCTGTGTCACTCAGCACGGCATCCCCACACCTCCAACACAGCCTGGTTTACAGCAGGTGCTTAGTCAGCGCGTGTTGAATGCATGATAGCCTGTGCTTTCCACACCTCAGCTCTTTTAACGCCCGCCACAACCCTGTGAGGTGTGGGTGCTGTGTCTATTCTCACTGCACAGAAAAGGAAAGGGAGGCTCAGAGAGGTTTCTCCCAAGCCCCCGGTTTCCTGTGGCTGTGGTAGGACCTCAGCGTTCCCACCCAGATCCCCAAGCCTGAACTCTAACCACTGCATCGTCCTCCTCAGGGCCTTCCCACTCACCTTTTCAGCAGTGGCACACCTTATTGTCCAGCCACAGCAGTAAGTTACGTTTTTCCAGCCTTTCCTGTACGTAAGGGCAGTGTTGAGAACTGTGCTTGTATTATTTCATCAAATGTTCACAACAGTCCAGTGAGGTGGGAACAGCTTGTCCCTGAACTCTTCACACACGAGGAGACTGAAGCCTCGAGTGGCGGCTGTGGAACACGGTCAAGGCACGCTTCTGGAACCCATGCTCTTATCCACAAAATAGATTCTTCCACCAGATGTTGCATCTTTTGTGTTTTCAGAGCAGTTTTTCCATATTCTCCATATAGTTAGATGATGGGTTGATGTCAGTGCAGTTTCCATATAATACAATGTAAATAACTACCTGGTTCCCTTCCCCAGTCACGCCGACCATGGCTTCCATTTTTGCAGCGCCAGCCCAAACACTTGGATGACAGACAGATCCCTGAGGCCCCATCTCAGGCTTGGTGCAGACGGTTGGTTGTGAAGACATTGTGAATGCTGTCGTGTAGTCAGGGTGGGGGGGGGTGGCAGTGCCTTGGGAGTCGGCGCTGGTGCCTGACCTTTCTCTGCATCCTTCCCCTGGGTCAGCTGGTACCTGGCTGGCTTTCTGCCTCCACATGCTCCCCCGGGTCTTGCTCTTCACGACTCAGCTGTCTGCTTGACGCTCTGAGCTTTCAATTTTTTGTTCCCACCCAGCAGGAGATGACCTGCCGGCTGCTTCCTGATCCCCTCCTCGCAGGCCCCTTTTCTCTCTCTGTCTTCCCCTTGGTTCCCTTTCCAAAGCCAAGATGGATTTCCGACTGCTCTGTTCCCAGTGGCCTTCAAGAAGGCCCTCCCCTTCCTTCCGGAACCCTCCATTGCTTCCCTTCCCAGCTCCCTCTTTCCCAAACCTGGAGTTTCTCTCATTCCTAGGTTTTGTTCCTATACTCTCCAGCCCACCAACCCGTTTAAAGACAAAATAAGATTAAACCGGATTTTAAGTTTAATTCTTAGCCATTTCCAGGACTGTATACAATCCCTCTGCTGCCTTTAGCCTCCTTCCCCAGGCCACCAGAACCCACCAGAATAGTCTGTAGCTGCGGGTGTACACATGAATGGCACTCGTATGTCCTGGCCTCGCGTTTTCTCAAGGTATTCAAGCAGGTGCGGAGAGAGAGCAGGACTTTTTCTGGGTTTCACTCCCCAGTGGCCTCTGCCAAGGTCAAGGGCACTGCCCGAGGGGCAGAGGAAAAATACAGAACCGCCACCGCTCTGGGGCCGAGAGCCTCCCAGCGCCTTCTAGGGAGGGAGGCTGTGTGTGCCCCTGACCCTGCGGCCCCCGCGGCTGCAGGGCTCCAGGACTCCGGGAGTTGATGCAGGGGGCACTTAGCCGTCTGTGGAGGGGCAGCTCCCTCCCCCAGCGGAGGGGCCAGCTCCCCGTGGGCCTCAGGACCCAGCTTTCAGGAACCAGCCCTTCCCCCCCTCCCGGAGACACGAAGCCCTCACCTTCAGCCTGCACTTGTCGCACTCATCAGACCCCACTGCTCCCCAAGCCGAGGAAATTGTGTCCCCTCCTCCTGATTCTTAAACCCAGTGGCTCTGGCTCCAGCTTCTCACCCAGGGACCTCTTAGAGCCGTCTGTGTGTTTGACAAGTTGCACCCCAGAAGAATGCGCCATGTGGTTTGAAAATAGCATTTCTTCACTCTGATGCGACAGGCTGGTCTAATCAGAGGTGGCCGCTGACAGCATAAGCGACCGTGGCCTTGGACCCCAAGCTCACCATAAAAATAAAGCCAAGGACCATATAACCTGGAACTATTTTCATTTAACATTTGTCCCTTTTTCTCTTGCGGGAGGGGGCATTGACAGTGGTAACGACTCAAACAGAATTCTGAAAGAATAGCAAAGCTGGGGTGCTTCCGAAGAACATGTCAACTCGCATAACTACTGGGGACTTTCACCGAAAATGTCTGTGCATATGCACATTTGTTAGGAAAACATGGGTGGGCCGAGATGAAGTGAAGCGCGGCAGCCTGCATTTTAACAGTGCGATGTGGGATTGAGCAGAGGCGACCACAACGTGGCAGGGGCCTCAGAACTGGAGTCCTCGAGTGCGTGCGGGGCCAGCTTCCTCTCCGCTCGGCAGGGAGCGAAGCTTCGTGCGTGCTGTCGGAAACTCCAGGGCTGGGCCGGTCCTGAGTGTCTCATCTTTTGGCCCTCTTCTTAGCAGCCCTGCTTCCAAAATTGTCCTCTGAACCCCCGTGAAGGGGCCAGCCCTGTTTTAATCACGAGCTCTATGAAGTTGTGTGTTTGGGTGTGGTGTGGCTGGGAACCATGCCAGACCCTGGGAGCTTCCTGGAAATGACAATTCTCATAGGAAAGGAATGAAAAGAAGCTCTTTTCTATTTAAAATCTCTGTGGAGAGAGGAGGGGGCTTGCGGCCCTGACTTGGTTCTCTCATAACACATCCGTGGGTTTCTGGGTCCTTGCGTGTTGGCTGGCATGCTTTCTCACCCCTCAGACCCATCTCTACTGATTTCATTTTTAATGAGCTGTGCATTTAAAAGGGGAATTGAGCTTTTCAGGGAAAAATGCTTATTGAGAAGATATAAAACAGAGAAATAGCCAGTTAGATGTTGTCTTGCTTACTTGACTTTTTGAAAACCTCCCCCACTTTGATGAAATGTGGTTACAGGGCCTCTCTCAGGGGGACTGCTTTAGTTGGATGTGAAATGCCGTTTTCTTTTAGCTTGGTCGTCCAGAGTGAGCAGAAAGCGGGCCCTCCTGTTCTCCCAGGCGTCAGATGAGGGCCAGTTTAGAAGGTGAGCAGGACGGGCTGGAACCTGCTGAATGGTGATCTCTGCCCAGGTCCCGATGGGGGCAGACCTGTGTTGTCCGATGACAGAAAGGAATGCAAAGCAGGCAGCCACCAGCCAGCTCACGAGCCCGTGCCAGGCACGTGCCACCCTGTCTCCCAGGGTTGGCAGGCTTGGGCACCACACCGCTCGACCCCACTCCTTGATGGCAGTGCCGGTCATGGTCACCTCCGCTGCTTCTGTGACTGTTACCTGGTCCAGCCCGTTGCCAGGGCAGGCTCAATTTGGGAAGGCCCGAGTCTCTTCATGGTTACTCAGCCCCCCTCGCCCAACTACGCTCGAAGCTGCTCCTTGGCAGTTTTCTTTACCCCCTCCACTAAAAGATTTTAAGTTCTCACTCGAGAGAGGATGGCAGGAGGTGGTGAATACGCTGGCTCAGCCATTAGCATAGAGCCTGCCACTCTGTAGGCGCCACCCCAGATGTGTGTGGAATGACAGTGGACAGTGGATGGATGGATGGATCAGTGGTAGGTGAGGTGGTTTTATCCACCTAGAGTAGTTAAGAAAAGCAGGAGAAGTGTTTTGTTCTAAACCAGATCGAGCCATTCCTGCCTCCCTGGATGAAACTGCAGCTGCACTTGGCAGGCTGCCCCGGGCAGATCGCTCAGCCCCTTCAGAATCTGGATTCCTAGTGTGATGCTGACCATGGCTCTGTGGGAACATCTTGTAACCTGGGTGGGACAGGGGCCGGTGTGGGTACGAGCACGGGCTCCGGAGCTCACAGCTGTGCTCTGCACTTAGCAGCTGTGGTCCTTGAGCAAGTTCCCGAAGCTTTCTGAGCTTCAAGGGCCTCATCTGCAAAACAGGAGCGTGTGGGTTTCCTATTGCGGCCTTAACACATTGCCACGAACTTAGCAGTTTAAAACAACACCCACTTATTATCTCCGTTTGGGAGGCCAGCAGTGGGTCTTGGTTGCGCTGGTTTCTCTGCTCTGGGTTTCACAAGGCCAAAAGCAAAGTGCTGACTGGCTGGGCTCTTAGGGGAGACACTGGGAAGAATCCACTTTTCAACCTCATTCGGGGTGTGGGCGGACTTCAGTTCCATGCAGTTGGAGGACAGAGGTCCTGTTTCCTTGCTGGCTGTTGGCTGGGGGTTGTTCTCAGCTTCTAGAAGCCACCTGTATTTCCTGGCTCTCGGCCCCTTCCATCTTGAAAGCCAGCAACGGTTTGCATCCTCCTCATGCTTTGAATCTCTCGATCTCCCCTTCCAGTTCTTCTTTCCTTTCCGCTACTTGTCTCTGGCACCAGCCTGAGAAATTTCTGCTCTTTAGGGCTCAAGTGATTAGACTGGGCCCCCTGGATAATCTGGGATTATCTCCCTAAGGTCCACAACCTTAATTATATCTGCAAGGTCCCTTCACAGCAGCACCTCGATTAGCCTTTGGCCAACCAGGGCTGGGAATCCTGGGGAACAGCTCCAGAACTGTGTCGACCCTAGGGGGTTAGAAATGCACCTCCCCCAGAGCTGTTGTGAAGACTGAATGAGATGAGTTGTGTAAAGCACAGAGATGATCCCTGGCACAGTGTGAGGGCTCCATGCCCAAGAGCTGCCAGGGAGCAGAGCAGAGGCATGAGGCTCCCAGCAGCACCGATGTTCTGCAGTGCCAGCCAAGAGCACCCAGCCAGGGCCAGGGGCATCGGCTCCCCGGGGTCCCACAGACAGGAGCTGACCTGGCCCCCTTGGCCCAGCCCACCTGTCGACTTGGCCTTCCCCAGGGCCTGGGTTACCTTGGGAACGTGATCCCTTCTCCTGGGCCAGTTCTTGCATTCTGATTTCTTTTCCCCTAGGTCTTTACCACTCAAAGCTGCGGTCTAGGTTTGGTCTAGCCTGACTTTTTGGTCAGACTTTTCTTGTTTGGGTACTTCTCCTATCAGATTGTGGAGCAGGAGAGGAAAGACCTGGTGTCAGAGTGTAGAAATGGCTCCTTGAGAAGCTGGGTATGGGCACCAAGCATCAGGAGCACTTTCGAAGGGAGCCGTCATTTGGTCTTTGTTACCAGCACCCAAAGCAGGGAACAGTGACCACAACTTCTGGTGGCTCGAGGACTCATCTGGAAGGGACGTATTTTAGCCTTCCAGTTTCCACTTGTACTTGCCTTAAAGCAAGAAGGCCGGTCGCTGCTGGGTTGTTTCATTCCTTGACCCCACCGAGTGTTGAAGCTCATAGAAGTGTCACTTGCTTCTGCTCCCATGTGGGGGCCCAGAGTGGAGGGCTGCACCCACGTCACCTCATTCAGTCCTCACTTACCCTGGAGCCGCTGTCACCGTACTCCCCTCCTGCAGAGGAGGAAGCTGGGCCCCAGGTTGCTGAAGCAGCTCGCCCTCCAGAAGATCCGTGGTACAGCTGCACTTGAACCCAGGCCACTTTCCGCACTGGGCCAGCTGCTAACCTCTCTCCTCTCTTTCAGGCCCTGAAGCGCCAGAGCTCGTTGGGCCTTTCCTTCTTCAACAGCATCTTGGCCCATGGGGACCTGCGCAACAACAGGCTCAACCAGCTCTCCGTCAACCTGTGGCACCTGGCCCAGAGGCATGGCTGTGCGGACACCAGGACCATGGTGAGGCGCTCAGAGGGCCCCTCACCAAGCCCACGAAGCACGGGGGTCCTGCCAGCAACACAAGCCCACTTGTTGCATTGATGCTCAAAACAGCATCAGGGCCTGGACATCAGAGGCCCAACTGTCCCTTCTAGAAAGGCACCAGGCCCAGGATTTCTGTAGGGTCACTTCCTTGCACTACAAAGTATAGTATTAAAATTATAGTATTCCCTCTGAATAAAAGCCACACATGTAAAAACTCGGTCATTCCTGGGCACACCCAAATCTGATTTTAAGGGCAAGTTGTAATCAAAGAAGTTTGATTTAAAGACTGCTGGTTTCTTCCCCTCTTATCCTTCAAAAGACTTCACCTGTTCTCTGCTTAAAAGAAAGCACGAGCTCACACTATGGCTGAGTGTTGGAGCCTTGGGCTCCCAGGATAGAGACTATGAACCAGAAGGGAGAGATGGATCTTTCTTTTTCCTCCTAGGTGAAGACTCTGGAATACATCAAGAAGCGAAGCAGACAGCCAGATATGGGTCATCTGACTGAGCTGGCCCTCAGGCTCCCTCTGCAAACGAGGACCTGACCCCAGGCCCATGACCAAGGCCAGCGCCTCGGGGCTCTGGTGCCAACTCCAGAAAGACCTGCTTTGAGTTTTTGTTTTTATTTTATTTTTACACACATACAAATTGGTTTAAGCTTTGGCCTGTACCCAGATTATTCTAACGGTGAAGAAGTGGGAATTGTCAGGGCATGAAAATCCAGTCTTGTTCACCCAGCAGCAGCGTCTTAGTGATTGTTTGCACAAATGGCCTTCACCTGGGCCTTTAACAAGAAAGAGAAGAATGCAAGGCACACTTCTTTTCTGGAAGGTGTCTGTTTTGTTATTGGAAAAAGAACCTCAAAAAGCAGTCCACTTTTAAGGAGCCACTGTTCTCTCTCCCCATTCTGAGGGCCTCAAGTCCGGAACTGAATGTTGCCTGAGCCGCCTTGAGGATTTATAAAAGGCAGATGGCTCAAGTCACTCCTTTTGCTACCAGAAGCAGCTCTTGACTGGACTTAGATGTTGGTGGGTTGAAGGAGAAAGCAAGGTCGAGTGTCAGATCGTGAGTCCCTGTGAACAGACCTCCTGAAGGCACATTTTGTGCCGGACTGTTCAGTAATGCCTTCTGACTCTCTCCATCCAGGGGAGAACATGTCTAAACATATCGCCCGGTTTGCTTTGCACCATAATTCTAAACCGCGTGTGACTGTCTACTTTCTTACCACCAGTCTGGTGGGGCCTGGAATCAGACTCTTGTTACCGCTGACGGGCTTCCACTGAATCAGTGAGAGCGTTAATACTGACCGGTGGCGACTGACAGCCTGGAGCCCCTTGCTCAGGAAAATGCCTCCAAATTGTGGATAAAAATGCCCCCAAACTCTTGTACCTTCAGAAGGCAGACCCTGGACATGGATTACATTTCCTCCTTACCGTGAGATGCACCATTCCAGTTCACGTAATCTCAGTAAAAGTGGCGAAAATAATTTTTAAAAATAAAGCTATATAAACTCACGTTCTAACTGAATAGTTTAGGACCAAGAATATGCTATGGATTTTCTGGCCACCTTAATAGGGGGCTCCCTCCCCCCAGGGTTCTGTTGAGCAAATGCCTCCGTTAACGAACAGCAGGTACTCAGAACGCCCCTCCCTCCCCTTTACTGAACAGCACGCACAGAAATGCAGAAGGCTTGGTAGCATTGCTCAAATACTCCTAAGTGGCCTTTATGTCACAAAATTATTTCCATTAAAATTAGTTCATATACCACTTTTCCTGTGTGTTACTATTTAACTGAAAAGCAATGGGCAAATTCACAAGTTACGTGCTTCTACTTTGAGGCTGTACACGTCAGATGGCATTAGTTCCCAAGCCTGCGTTGAGTGACTCCTTAATGCTCTTACATGAACCTGAACTTGGCCCTTCACATTCAGCCAGGTAAACGTTACACCGGAGGAGCTCACCCGCTTCGGCCCACCCGCTCCTTCTGGAGATCCTAGGGGACAGTCGGTTTCCCGGCCTTTTCCAGCTTCTGGAGGCCACCTGCGTTCCTTGGCTTGTGACACTGCTTCCTCCATCTTCAAAACCAGCAGCAGCCTGCCCAGTCTTTCTTACACGCCTGACTCTTCTGTCTCCCTCTGCTACGCCCAAGGACTCTTGTGGTCAGACTGGGCCCACCAGATAATCCAGGGTCATCTTAAGGTAAGCTGATTGGCAACCTTAAATCCGTCTGCTCCATGAAGTCCCCTTTGTCTTGTACCCTAACGTAGCCCCAGGCTCTGGTGACTAGGACGGGGACCTCTTTAGGGAGGGGTAGCCATTATTCTGCTGATCACAAACCTGAACAGTTCTAAGTTCGTAGAGCGGAATACGCAGTTTCTTTTCCGGGAGAACTGTCTATTCGGCAAATATTTTTACAGGCCGGTCTGGTTGTGGAAAGGCGGCCGCAGGGCAGGGCCTCGTGGGCTCAGGCAGACAGCAGGAATGACCCCAAGGGATAAAGGGGTGAGGAGACATGAGGTTCCGGGGGCGGCCGGATAAGGGAAGGCCCCTGCCATCGGAGGGTCGGCGAGACATCCCCAAGGGAGGAGGAACAAGAAGTTCAAGAACAGGGCTGCTAAGCATTCAACTAAGCCCCTGCCCCTCTCTCCCCGACTCGGTCAACGTCCCCAAACCGTCCTGGTGCAGGAGAGGGCTGTGTCCTGCATGGAGTCAAGACCTGAAGAGAGTGGGAGATCACACCACGCAGACCTGCGGACGGCTTGAGGAGGGCCCCGGGCGTGGAAGAGGGGCCCGTGGCGCAGCCAGTGCTGTTTCCTTTACACAGGACAGTGGCCCAGCTACCAGCTCAGAGCAAATCCCCCAGGCCCGCAGACTGCGCGGACCGCGCACCTGAGCGGCAGCGCCGTGCCCCAAGAGCCGCAGAGGCGAGGTTCCGGCCCTTCTGAGGGCGCCTGGCACCTTGCCGTGCTGGCTGTCCAGCCTCCTCTGGTTAGACTCTGCTTCAGGAACAGACTTGACTGAACCTTCCCCTGGGCAAGAGGGACCCTTCGGCCAGCGTGATACACTGAGTTCGAAAGTCAACCCTCCTACACGGAGACATTGACATACTGAGTGGCGAGGGGGAAGCCTGAGCGTCACACACTGAGAGCTCTCTGCCCGGACAAGACTGGACAACCGATCGCCGCTCCCCAGAATCGCCCAGATGACTGTGCACCATCCCTCCCGCCAAGCCCGGCAGGCCTCCCGGCAAGATCTGGAGTGGGAGAGCAGAGGCCTCTTCCAGTCTGTGTCTCAAGGGTGAATCCATGGAAGGCCAAGTTCACGTTCTGCGGGAAGAGGCCCACCTGAGTCCTGGCTACCGCAGATTGGTAGACTCTTGATCTGACCAAGCTGTTGGCCAAGACCCAGGCAGGCCTGCCTCCCCCTGCCCAGGGGACACTACTGGACCCCATGTTCGCCTCCCCACCTCTGCCCCTCACCCACCCTTCCTGACCAGCCTGAAAAGAATCTCCCTCCACATGCCAGGGGCTGGCTCAGGAATGGGCACATGACCCAGGGCTGGGCAATGAGGTATGACCAAAGGTCTCTCGAGGGGCTTCTGGAAGTTTCCTTGAGCCTCAGGCTTTTCTTCTTCCTCTGGAATGTTCCAGTGTCTTCACAGGCTGTCTGGAATTGCTAGTCGTCCTCCCTCTAGCCTGATGAAGCCAACACAGAGAATGAGAGAGCAGAGGGAAAGCATCTTCTTGACGAGCTGCTGACTCCAGCCCCTGTATCAGGACTTCCCGCCACGTGGCCGTGGAGGCCTGCCCGAGATGGGATATTTGCTGGTGTTCAGACCAGGTGATGGGAGAATGTCCCAATCAGAACCTGTATTTGAGCAAAGTGCAAGGTGAATGGAGCGAAGGCGGTCACATGTCACTCAGGCCATTGTACCTGTACCTCTGTGAGGCTGGCTGCAGAGCCTGAGCTTAGAAACACTGTCCCCACAGCCGAGGAGGCCACTTCCTGTGTCATCCCCACGTGTCTGTGCCTCCTGCCACTGGACCTCCCCTGCAGGCGTCACCTGGGATTCTCTTCCTCATGACTGAAACTTAACGCCTCCCTGGGAATTTGCCACGGGTTCACGTGGAGGACGGACTGCTCTCTGAACGCCTCGTCCTGAGTCCAGCGAAAGCAAGAAGACTAAATGCAAGCTCAGCCCTGGGGATGGACGGCAGGCAGCCAGAAAAGGCGGGACTGGTCCAGAAACACATTTCCCAGCAGCAGAGGAAGCGTGGCCACATCTGCTTGTGGCAGTTCTCTAGCCTCTGCCTGAAGCTGCTCCAAGACAGGAAGGGAGATGAGCTTGCTGCTCCCCTTGACCATTAACTCCACTTCCGCTCTCAGATTAGACAGGTAATAAAGTTGTTTCATCAATCAAAAGACATTTTAATCCCCAGTGGGTGCAATTCCCTAGAGGGGACATTCATAGTGAAGAGTGACGTAGGGCTTGGGGTACAAAGCACAACAGCTGGTGCGCACTGGCTGGGTGCCCCCAGACAATTTTATTACTTTATCCCTGAACCTCAGTTTCCTCATCTATAAGATGGGGAGAATAATAGCACCTATTTCATAATCGTGAGGATTAAATACATTAATGCAAGGGACACACTTGAGTATGTGCCTGGCACACACGGGGTCCTTCACAGGTGTTAGCTATCATTATTTATACACGCCGACGTTTCCCAGCCAGGACGGGAGGCTCACCCAGAGAACAGCAGGGTGAAGCCACTCCCACGTTCTCCCGGCTCCTGCAACCTCAGCTGCCCGCCCCGGTCCGTCCACACCCGTCACAGACGTGTCCTCAGTCTGTGCAGGAGTTCGGTTCCAGACAACCACCAGATGGCTTGCAGCTGCATAAACTGAGTAATAAAAGCAACTCTGGCTGTTTCGGGGGACAAGACAGGAGAGTTTAATCTTCAAACTTGACGGACTTGGAAGCGTTCCTGTCGATGTAGAAGGCTTTGTGCGGGGCAGCGAAGCCGAGGCCGGCCCCCCGGCTGTGCTTCCAGCTCAGGGCCCGCTCGTAGTCCCGCTGCAGGCCCCGCTGCAGGGCGTCGGCCGCCTTCTTGCTGAGGGCCATGCTGGGCCTCCCCGTCAGGTTAGAGGGGCGGCTCAACGAAGGCGACAGATTTTTAAAGCCACCCATAAGCTTGAGGAATTTCACTTTCTGTTCCTCGTTTTCAAAACCAGCAGTATCCCACTGGCCAAACTGAGTCCCCTGTGTGAAGAGAAAGAAGATGCTTAGCTCAGTTACTTGCCCACAGTCTCACACTAGAAAGTGGCAGAGCCAGAACTGATGTCGGGTCTTCCGATCCGAACCAACTGTCCTCTTCTGTGTTCCACTGCGAAGGCTAAGACACAGCAGGAAGGCAGCCCTCCTGTCATCTGGATGCTTCTCTCCCAAACCCGATCCATTACCAAGTGCTGCTGGCTGTGCCGAGTGGATCGTGAAGCCCTTCCCTTCTCTCTCCTCTGCCACCAGCCCAGGCCGCTGGCCTAAGAACAGAGCCTTCCACCTGGCTCCCCCTTCCCCTGTATCAGTGCCCTCCGGCAGCTCCCACTGCATGGAGAGCCCAGGGCAGGCTCCCCACCGTGGCACTGCGGCTGGCCCGGCACGGCCCTCTCTCAGCCCGACGTCATGGGCCTCGTGCTGCACCCTCGCCTGTCCACCTCGTCCGGCCTGGTTCGGAAACTCCCCATTCCAACTGGACCTTGAAGCCAGTCCTGAGAGAGGCCCACCCCCTCACCTCTGCCTCCTACCCTTCCTGGGCACAGCAGCCTTCTGAGGGTGCCACCCACCGCTGCAAAGAGCTTGTGGCCGTCACATGCCCTTGGCCACTAACGTGCAGGACACCCCAGCTGTCCAGAGCCGGAGACAAAGGTTCAGCCTGCTGATCCCCCCGGCCAGCCCTCCGCCAGGAGGGAGGAAATTAGCTGAGGACAAGCTCTGCAGCGGGCTCCAGAGCCTGGACTAACTTGGTCTGCCACCCTGCGAGGCTGGGGGAGGGGTCAGGATGCCGAGCGCGCCACCTCGCAGAGCCCTCGCGTCTAACTTACCGTCCACTTCCCAGTTTCAGAAGCTTCCGTTTTGCCCGACTCACGATCGATCTCTTCTTGCAAGGCCTTTCGCCTCACCTGAGCAAGGAGAGGAAAGAGGGAAATGAGACACCGAAGTTTTCCTTTGAGCTTAAAACCCAAGGACGGCGATGGGGCGGGAGGCCTGGAGTGACAGGAGAGCAGCTTCACTCTGCTGCAAACGGGGGGAGGCATTTGTCAAAAGCATCATCTCAGCATCCCGAGGGCTGCAACCCCTTGACCTAAAACGGGCCGGCCTCCTTTACCCCCGCTGAGCTGTTCCTTAAGAACGAACTTTCCCAGGGCCAACCTACAGAAACAGGAACCAGTTTAAGAGACAAAGCTTCTCTGGGATCAAAGAACTGCAATTCGGGGAGCAGAGAGCCAGGCAGAAACCCAAACAGTGTCCCGATTCCAGGAGGGCAGCCCGGCTTTTCATGGGGAAAGGGGAGGCTGAGCTGAGCTGTATCAAGGAGAAGTGCACTGGTACTGGATGAGGCAGGCTGGGTTTGACTTCACTGACGAGTTAGCGATTCGGTCACCAGCAAAGGCCAGCTCCATCAGTCCTTACAGACAGCATACTCTGGTCCTCACTCACTGACTGGCACGTGGGCGGTTTGGTCCAGTTTGGAAGATAGAGAAAACAAGACACGCAAGGCAATTCCTCTGAAGCGGCTGCTCCGCTCTATTTTAATATGGCTCCACTCATGTCATCTTTCCTGTTGCAAACTGAAGCTTATCCACCTTCAGCATTAGAACCTCTTTTGTTTTTAACAGCCATTTGGGGTAGAAACTTTCTCCAAACCCCCTACTTGAGCCCTGCCTTCCTGCACAGAGCATGGCAGTTAACTTTAGCAACGACGGCACCGTTTTCTAGAAAGGACACAGGTGGCGGAGTCCGGCACAGGCTGGACTGACTCCTAGCACTGCTGGTAACTAGTTGTGTGGCCTTAGGTAAGTCACCTAACCTTTCTGTACCTTGGTTTACTTATGTGCAGACAGACAGAAATGCCAGCTACCTTGAGGATAAATGGGAGACAGAGATGTGATACTGTGAGTCCTGATGAGAAAGAAACATTTGATCGTCGTCCCTGTTCCTGGCAGGGCTCCTAAAACCCTTGGTAGAGCGGTAATGGCCTCTTCTGTTATGAGGTGCCTTTGGGACGGCACCTAAGGACGGGGCCTGGTTGCCAGGAGAACCAACCATGTGATTAGAGGGCTGGAAAGTGAATTCAATCGCCAGTGGCCGATGAGTGAACCAATCATGCCTGTGTAATGAAGCCTCTGTAAACACCTGAAAGGGCTGGTGACCACGGGGAGGTGCCGGGGGAGGGCATGGAAGCTCCACACCCGTTCCCCATACCTTGCCCTATGCATCTGGCTGTTCCGGAATTGTATCTTTTCATAAAAAGCCAGTAATCTAGTAAGTAAAATGTTTCTCTGAGTTCTATGAACCGCTCTAGCAAATTCATCGAACCCAAGGAGGGGTCTTGGAAGCTCCCATCCACAGCCGGTCGGTCAGAAGCACAGGTGACGGCCTGGCTGCGGCTGGCATCCGAAGTGAGGGGCAAGACAGGGGGACAGTCTGGTGGGACTCGAGCCCTGAACCTGTGGGATCTGAGGCCATCTCCAGGCAGAGTGTCGGAATCGGGTTGAACTGTAGGACACCCAGGTGGTGCTGGAGAACTCGTGGTGTGGGAACGCCCTGCCCCACATTAAATCGTTGGGGGCAGAATGTGAGAACCTAACAATGGGGGCTGGCCCCGTGGCCAAGTGGTTGGGTTCTCGCGCTCTGCTTCAGCGGCCCAGGGTTTTGCTGGTTCGAGACCTGGGTGCCGACATGGCACTGCTCATCAGGCCATGTTGAGGCGGCATCCCACATGCCACAACTGGAAGGACCCACCGCTTAAAAATATACACAACTATGTACCAGGGGACTTTGGGGAGAAAAAGGAAAAATAAAATCTTAGGGGGGGAAAAAAAAAGAACCTAACGATGGCACACAGGAGGCACATGTGATACACTGCTGCTGGGATGGCTCAAGGCCACCAACAGCCCACCAATGACCCTGCTGTCTGATAGAAAGGCTTCCAGGGCCTTACCCTCCCTCCTCAGGGTTCAGGTGTAACCTTGGCTGCTTCCATTTGTGGCCCTTCCTCCCCCCTTCCAATGTGCCACAGGTTGCGAAACAAGGCAACCTCTTACATAGTTCAGAACTACATGGAACACATCAAAGCGACAACGTTACAGGGATGGGAGAAAACGGGGGCATCTTCCAGCGGCCTCATGCTCCAGACGCGCGTTTACCGAGCTGGGAGGCAGATCAGCAGTTAAAGGGACAAGTCAG
Organism: Equus caballus; assembly: GCF_041296265.1. NCBI lineage: Eukaryota > Metazoa > Chordata > Mammalia > Perissodactyla > Equidae > Equus > Equus caballus. Next base: position 38,948,399 of record NC_091696.1, on the reverse strand, counting down.
AAGAGCAGTGTCCGCAGCGTGACAGCACACTGCTTCCGAATCCCATGTACGCACAGTTACAAAGGAATAATCTGGAACAAAGGGTTAACAGTGACTGTCATCAGGTCAGAGGCTTTCAGGTTGCTTGACATTTTCCCCCCAATTTTTTAACATAATGAACGTTTAGTTCTTATGGGAAAAATAAAGGGAGAGAGGGGACAGAAAGCCTCACTTACACCGAGGTAACCTGTCACCCAGAAAGGTTAGACTTCTTAAAAACTGCAAAGTATTCAAAGGGCACAACAGGTACGCAGCAAGAACTGCTGGTGGGCCCTGCCCACAGCGACTGCACGGGCCTGCCGGCTCTCAGGGGGCCGGCGTCGCTGTGTCCTGAGTGGCTGAGGATCCCCGGGGGAGGAGTGAGGGGAGGGGCCTGGGCCTGGACAAGTCAGGGCCCCACCCGTCCTTTCTGCGCGGCCACCGGGCCGTGACTGCAGCGCTGGCCTGGACGAGCCGCACGACTTCAAACCTCGGAAGGCTGGGGAGCTCCTGTTTCTGGGGGCCTGTGCTTTGCACCAGGCGCTGGACTGGGCTCTGTCAGCGTCATCCTATCGACCCTCTCGGCCCCACTACGATGCCCCTCGTCCAGGGAGAGGCCCCCAGTGCCCCAAAGGCGTTAGGTTTGAACTTCCCCGGAATCTTGCAGGCCTCTCTCCTCATACTCAGCTCCCTTCTAGTCCTCACTCGAGTTCCCCTTCCCTCCTGGAGTAGAAGGGCCATGGGACACCCCGTGGCTTCTCTCCAGGAATCCCTTGCTGACAAAGCCTGAGGACGCAGGCAGGGGAACGGCTGCCACTTGGCAGGCACAGGTGTGAGGCAGGCGCCTGCTCACTGCCTCAAACACACGGCCTCGTCCGGTCTTCACAGCCACCGATGTGAGGGTCAGTGAGGTTAGTGACTGCCCGAGGTCCCCTTGTCAGGAATGGTCCAAGGCCAAGCCTGTGCACTTACTATCAGGTCCTGGGGTCCAGGATCATAAAAATACCCCAATTCTACAAAGGCCAGCTCCCACACAGGACACATTTGCCAGGCGATCTGGGCATGACAGAAGCAGAAGCTGGTCCAGAAATTCTCTAAATGCTCCTGAATCGAGGCCGGGAGGTGGGAACACGTGGGCCTGGCTGAGCATGTGTTCCCTGCCCTGGTTGTGGGTCCCTGGAGGTGCTGCCTTCTCCCCACGTAGCGGTTACAAGGAGGAGAGCCTCAGCCTGGGATTCTGAGCGTCCAGACGGCCCCTCGGCCAAAACCATGGCAGTAAAGGGGTCTCCCGGCATGAATGGGGCGGCCAGGAGTTCCCTCCACTGGAGGTGCGCCAGAGGCTGGCCTGGTGGCCTGTGCAGTCCCTGACGCCTCTGGAACCAGGGTCTTGTGGCCTGGTAGAAGGTGAGTGTGTCTCGGGTGGCAAGACGCATGAGGGTGGGTGAGGAGGAGCTGGGCCGTACCTGGTCTATGTGTGCCTCATCCATGTTGCCTTTCTTCTCTAACACCACCTCTAAGTCTGTGTCGGGCTCCTGCACGAGAGGGCAAAGGAGTAAGTCCAGCACACAATGGCCTCTGCCCCCGCAGCCCCGTCGGGGGAGAGCATGACAGTCCAGAAAGACCCAAGATGGCAGCACCACCCCAACCCGGCCACCTACATAACCGCTGACATCCTTTCCCTTCCACGAGTCTCCCACCACACTGTGGCACTGATTTATTTGACAGATGAAAAAACTAAGGCTCAGAGAGGTGACGTGACGATCATGAAGTCACCCCCATGGCTCAGGGACACTAACAGGTCTCCTGACTCAGGCTAGTGCACCCTTCCTGCCACACATATCGCCTGACCTCTGAGGGTGACAATAAACCAGTAGCAGAGAGGTCAAGGGCCCCTCTGACATTGGGGGAGGCAGGGCTGGCAGACAGGAAACGCAGAGTGGGGTTCAGGGCCCTGGTCAGGGGGGTCCTGCCAGTGAACCGAGCCCCCGAAACCACTTAATTCTCTCCTCCACATCACCACCCCCACACCCACCCCCGTCCTGGATGTGGTCTCTCTCCTGCCTGGACAACCATGACGGTCTCTAACTCCTGCTTCCCCATCTCCCCAGCCCTGGTCCATGCCACACAGCAGCTCTGGGCTTCAAAAGCTCAACTGAACCCCTCAAACCCTCCAGGGGCTCCTGTCTTGTTTACATGAAAATCCAGACTCCCATGCCCTGATGGTTCTGTCACTTGGCCCCTGCTCACACGAGGGACTCAGTGCTCCTCCCGGGGCCTCCGCACCTGCCGTTCCGTCTGCACGATGGCCAAGGCCCTACACAGGGCTCAGCTCTCACGTGGCACCCTCGCTGGCCCCGCCTGGCCGCACCTACACGGGCCACTCTCTCCCTGGCTGCAGCCCGTGTGGGACCTTGTCTGGGATGGTGAGCCCTCTGGCCAGCCACTCTCCCCGGGTCCTTTGCTAACGGCCACGTTTCCCGCATCTCTACGTTAGGTGTGCCCCGTCTGGCTCCCTGGGTCACCTGTGACAATCCCTAGATGGCTCTCACACCCCGCTCCAGACCCTGCAGATGCGTGCGTTTCCCAACTCAGTGCGCTGCTCTGGGAGGCAGAGACCCCATCACGGGAGACGTCAGGCGGAGGGGACTGACCGCCGTCCACGGGGCTCTGGGAGAAGGGATTCCAGATTCTGATGGGGGCTGGGCTCCAAGGCCCCAGGGCTCTGCATAGAGGAGGAGACTGGTGAAGCCAAGTCTGACGGACTAGGGCGAAGCTGGGACAAACCCGGGAACCAGCACTACTTTTTGTAGGCCCTGACATGGAGGCCAACTATGCCTCCCTGACCCAGTCTGGCCTGAGCTGAGCACAGACCAGATGCCTTCCTGGTGACCTAGCTCCAGGGGGCTCACCCTTCAGTCGAGGTTAACTGGGCCCCTCCTCTGTGCCAGGCCCAGCCCTCAGTAAGCGCTCAGTGCACACTAGCCATCACTCCTCCCAGGGGACCACAGGTCACCCAGCCGTGGGCGCAGAGTCAGGAAGAGAAGCGGGGCTTGCTCTGACATAAGACAGTCACCTCTGGGCTCGGATGACTACTGGCATCTAGGTGAGGTTACACAGGCGGCTCCCGAGAAGGGATAACCTCCAGTTCAGAAGCCAGACCGGATGTGAAGCCCAGCTCCACCTCTTACCAGATGGGCGACCTCACACAATGTATCGAACTCCCCTGAGCCTCGGTCTTCCTGTCTGCTAAACGGGGAGCAGCACAGCAGCTGTCCCTGCCAGCTGCGGGGAGGACTCAGCGGTTGATACGTGGGGAGCGTCACCCCAGCGCCAGGCACACAGTAAGCCTTCAAGAAACACCAAGCACCAGCTGCCCAGATGTGCTGGACATCTGCTCGGAGCAGGCTCACACCACCTCGCTCCCACCCGCACGTCCACGCGCACACCAAGGACAGGGACCGCAACCTGGGTGGGAAGGCCGGGGGCCTGCAAGACACAGTGCTCCAGCTCCTCTTCTCCCTTCCTGTGCCCATCGAGGGAGCCCAGGAGGGAGACAGCGGATCTGCCGTCTCACCAGGCCAGCGTCCAGTCCCTTGCTCCTCCTAACAGGACCCCGGTGTCCTCTCAGAAGCTGCCCTCCCCCAATCTCAGACGGAGGGGGCTCAGGTGGGACCGACACCCTCAGCCCCTCCCTCCTGGCTTCCGATCAGGGCTTCTGGCTTGTGTGACCCAATCGAGGCCCAAGACAGCAGCCCTGGGACTCGTCCTATACTCGTTTTGGAGGGGCCACTGTGTCCCCTTTGCAGGTGGCTGAGCTACGAGCATGAAAGTAAAGTTGCGGGGACCATCCTGCCATTGGGGGGCGAGGGGAGGGCCTGTCTAGGACTACAACCAAGATAAAAAATACAAAGCCCAGAGCCGGAGGAAAGCTGCACAGGCACCTTCTGTGATCCAAATCTCTTCGATCCCTGAATCGTTTATACTGAGCTCAAAAATTAAGCCCAGATAGCTACGGACACCATGCCATCTCAAACTATTTGGTTCCTGAGTTTTCGATGGCAAATGGCAAGAAATCAGAAAGGGAGAGATTCATCTGAAAAACTCATCCCAATTTACTCAGATCCTGAGTGCAGGTAGTGAGAACTTGGGTAGAGTTTTGATAGCAAAGGATACCTACATTATTGAAGACACTGCATGAGCACCTGGATCCAGCCATAACTGAAGCTGGACAGCTCTTAACCTTTCCAGTTACATGTGTCAATAAATCCCCTTTTCTGGCTGAAGTCAGTTTAATGAGGGTTCTGGCAGCTAAAAAGTTGAGTGCCTGTGTGTGTGCACATGTACACACAGACACACTCTCCCAACTTCCACCCTTATTCTCCCAAAGCAGAGTCTACTTATGAAGGAAAGCCTACCTCCTCCCAAGATTCTCCTGCTACTCTGCTCTCTTTCCTCTTTTTCGTTTTCTTCCTCTTCAGAGCTGGCTCTTCAATGGCTGTCGGCTCTGCCTTTTTCTTGGACTTTATTTTCTTCTTCGCAGGGGCCTTGGAGTCATCTCCTATTGGGATGTATTCTGGAGCCTCAGTTTTGACTGGTTTCTTTTTCCTTCCTTTCCTAGGGCTGCTCTTTATGGCCCTGGAGAGCTTGGGGTGCCCTAGACGGGTGTCTTCCTCGTGGTGGATTTTCTTTTTCTTCTTCATCTTCACGGTGTGTTCCGTGGGGCTCCCCTGCTTCTGTTTCTGCCCCGAGGCTGGCCGCTCCTCACCATCCTTCCCCACTGAGCAGGCGTACGGGGTGTCCCCAGCCCCAGAGAACCAATGGTCCTGAGCTGAGACGGCTGTGGCCTCTGGGGCCTTTTTGTCCTTCTTGTGCTTTTTGAGCTTCTTGCCAACTCTGGCTACCTCTTCGCCCTGTGTGGGGTCTGAGGAGGTCCTCACCCTCGAGCTAGGGGACATGGCCAGAGGCCACGAGGACTTCTTCCTCTTCTTCTTCTTCTCCCCATTGACGAACTCGGACAGAGCCAGAGCCTGCTTGCGGGGGCTGGGCGACATTTCTGCGCGTCTGGCACGCGGCCTGGTCTCAGGTTCCGGGTGCTCCTCACAGGGGGTGCCAGCGCCCTTCTTCTTCTTCTTTTTCTTCACTAGAGGCATCTCGGGTGCCTGCCCTTGGACCACATTCTTTGAAGGGAATGTGGCTCTCGTGGGACAACCTTCAGTGAAACAAGAGTCACTGTTTAAAACTGAGTATTGAGTCTCTGGTTCTTTGATTACCTTCTTCTTCTTCTTTTTCTCTGGGAGCCCAAGGCCCAGGTCTCCTTTGTGGGTCTTGGTGATCATTCCTGAAAGAGGAAATGGTACAAGTCATCCCCACACCAAGCCGCCGCGGGTACAATTCAACTAGGTATTGCCAAAAGCCAGGTTTCTTTGAACAGACGGTCTGAAATGTTAGGGGGTGGGAAAGTGGGCATGATTCCCTTGGAGCAAAGGGAAATAGGATGGAAGAGGTAGAATGGAGTTTACAGTCAGACAGCCCCAGGTTCAGAGCCAAACTGCTCCCTCACCTGAAGCCAACCTATTCCGCCTGTGCCTTAACTTCCCCATCTGAAAATGGGGGGAAATAACACTTGGATAATCCATGGAAAGTGCTTGCTATGTCCTCTTCCTCAAATCACCAAGCCTCATCACTCCTTCAACAGACATTGACCGAAGGCCTACCCTGGGCCACCCACCAAGGGTACAACTGCTGTCACACCAAACACACCAGGTGCTGCCCTTGGGGGCTCATCTTTTACTGGACGAAGGGGACACAGGTCCTGAGGTCAGCCCTTCCCACCCATTCCCACCAGAGGCAATAACTGTGGCACACTCAGCCCGTGACCCTGGCTCATTTAAATAGCTCTTCTGCTTTGTGTCTGGAAATTAATGCCCTCCACCTGCACCCAGGTGACATACTCTCCCGACGACCTTCCCAGGTGGCCAGAGAACAGCAACTAGGACTGAAAACACCTGGGTGCAAATGGTGTCTCTGACACTCCTGCCACTAACACTGGCTTCTCTGGGCCTCAGTTTCCCCATCCATAGGAAAGACACTGAACCAGCTCAGAGGCTGCCCGGGGTGGGTGCTGAGGGCCACATCCAGCCTGCAAGCCTGTTTCACCGTCTTTAAACTTTCAAATAAATTGCCAACATTTAATGATTGGAGCGACAATACCTGGCTTGTGTTTTTTCCTTTGGAAAATGTCAGGGAGGCACCTGTGAGAAGGGGCTGGGGCCCTCAAGTACATTTCAGCTTCCAGCTACTTCCTTCTCTCCAGTCACCAGCCCAGGTGCCAATGCTCCCTGGAGGAAATGACATGGAGACACTCCAAGAAGCCACAGACAAACACAGAAGGTCTGGACAGTGGGAGGGAAAGGCCAGCAGCTTCTCCATCCTGTGCTTTCCTCAGCCTTGGAGCCCAGGTCACACTGGGCCTGGCTCAGTTCATTCACAACTCGCTCCAGGAGCAGGACAGTCAAGGGAACACTCATTCATTCACTCCTGCCTCGTTTTCTGCTCTACTCCCAGAGCCTAGTTCTGTGCCTGGCACATAGCAGGTGCTCAATGAAAACTCACTGGATGAAGGCAGGAATGCTAGGGATCCAGAGATGAACAAGACAAAACGCCTGCCATCAAGAAGCAGCAGGTAGGTGTGGGAGGGAAAGAGGCGTCAGGAGAGCTTCTCAAGAACAGAGTTGCTGATCCCTGAGACAAAGGAACTGAAGGCGGGAGGTTGGGGGCTGGAGTAGACGGCTCCTTTGAAGATGCCTCGAGATGGCCAAGTGGAGACATTCGTGGACAGGCGGATATATATGGGTCTGAGGCTCAGGGGTGACTGGGCTGACAGAAACTTAAGCATATGTGGGTGGTAATTAAGCCTTGCAGAGAAGGAGCCTGAGACACGGCCTTAGGGAAAGGGGTGGCAGAGAAAGAGGGGTGTGACCAGAGAAGGAGAAGCTGCAGACCTGGAGGGGGTGGAGCCAAGTGCCCCAGAACGGAGGGGCGGCCAAGAGACCCGATAAGAACAAAGCAGCCAGGGGAGGCTGTGGTCAACTTACTCCCCTTCTCTCCGCATCTGCTCTTCCTCCTCGACCCCTCCTCCGCGCCCCAAAGGTGTTCACTCCTTCACGGAGGAGGGGAGAGGAGCCGGCCATTACAGCGTGTCTCCTGCAAGCGCGAACGCCTTCGCCAACAGCTTTTCTAAGTTTCCGCGGTAGCCTCGTGAGGATCGGTGTGAACACCCCATCCCAGAGCCTTGCAGACTGAGGCTTGGGGACTTTCACTCACTGGCCACGGGGACCCATGCCAGGGAGCGGTAAAACAGGGATCCGAACCCAGCGCGCGGGACTTCGGAGCCCGTGCTGTGCACAATGGCACCACCCCCCCCACGCCCACCGCAGGATCCCTAGCAAGAAGCAAGGGAGGCAGGAGGCGACATGGGCCCCTCCAAGGCGCCTCCGCGCCCAAGATTTCACGCAAACACAAGCAGAGGTTACGCGGGGGCCCGGGCCGGCGGCTCCAAGGCGGGAGAACTTCCCGGAGGCGGCGGCCTCAAGCGGGGGCGAGCGCGCCCCGGGGACTGCGGGGAGGATTCGGGGTGCAAGTCGCCCGCTCGCCCCCAATTCGCCACGCAAGTCCCCAGGCCCAACCCCCAGACCCACGCGGGCCCGCCAGCGTCGCGCCCTCCGCACTCACCCGTCGGCCAAACTTCCCCGCCTCCACGTGAGAGCGCGCTCCGCCGTGACCCGGAAGTCACTCTCGGGCCGCTGTGCCGCCCCCGGGAGTTCCGGCTCCTTCCGGGTCGCAGCCGTGCGGGGAGCGCGGTTGCCGTGGAAACCGCGGCCATGGCGGCGCCCCGGCGGATGGGCAGCCGCCTCTCCCAGCGCGAGGAGCGGGCCGGCTCGGCCGAGTCGTGGTTTACCAGCAGCGCGTCCTTGGCCCCCGTGGCCCCCGAGCCGCCCGTCTCGCCGGGGCCGGTGGCGGAGCCGCCCGGCAAGAACCTGTGGGAGCAGATCTGCGAGGGTAGGCAGCCCGGGCCAGCCGAGGGGGGCGGGACTCGGGCGGCCGGGCGGGGGCCGCGGGCCCGGGGCGCCTACTGTGCGCCAGGCGGCTGACGTGCGGGGCTCCGGGCCGCCGCGCCTCACGCCTGCCGGGCCCCCCATTTTACGCGCCGGGAGGCTGGGGCTCCGGGACGCTCGCCCGAGGGTCCGCAGCGCGGCCTCCAGCCTTGATGTGTAGTCAGGTCAAAGGCAGGGGAAAGCGATTAAGGGGACCCGGTGGTGTGGACCAGTGATGCTCAAACCTCCCGTAGTGAACAGAAGAGAATGGCCGCGGCGGAGGCGGGGAGCTTCTTCAAACGTAGGCTCGAGGCCCCGCCCACTGGGCGCCCAATCCGGTGCGGGGACTCTGCACTTTTAATGAGCACCCGGGTAAATCGGCTGTCGGTCATCTGCGGCCCCCACGTTGAGCAAGCATGGTCTAGGCAGACTTAGATTTTAATCCCTCTCCATTTCTTCCTTAAAAATCCCTAAGTGGAGTTTAACCCGGCTTTTTCTGTGGCCCTACACATACATCGCGTTGGTCACGAGGCCCTACAATCGTCTACATACGTTGGACGTGTTGTTTAACTTGCTACCCTCTCTGTAAGGTGAGCATAATAATGGCACCTATTTCGTGGTATTAGGAGGATGCAGCGAAATAGTCACCGAAAGCGTTTAGCAAATCTCCCGATTAACAGCAAGAGCTTCAGTGTGTGTTCGCTCTTGATAAGTACATAACGCTGGGTGTTTTTTCCTCCCTTAGGCTGTAAGCTTTTCAAGGTCAAGAACTCAGATTTTTCATTCTTGTGGCTACCGTGACTACCTGAGCTGTCTGAAACAGCGCTGACCAATAGAGCTTTCAAATATGGTAGCCACTAGCCACATCTGGTTATTGAGCGCTTGAAATGTGGTTGGTACGGCTTTGGAACTGAATTTTTGGTTTTACTCAATTTTAATAAATTTAGATAGCTCCATGTGGCCAGTGGCTACTGTACGGAACAGTGCAGGTCAGTAAATGTTTGTAGACTGGACAAAAGAATGAATGCACCAGTATGTGGGACCAGGTAGAAAGAGAGAGGGCGATGAGTTGAGAGAAGTGGAAGATGGAGACGAGGAAGAGAATGTGGACTCAGAGTTGATAGGCCTTCTGTTCCAGCTCCCATCCAGGGCTTGAATTCCTTCTCCAGCATTACATTGCACTGTGTCCAGAAAAATCTGTTGCATCTTGAATGTTCTCCCTGTGACTTCTGCCCCCTGGTGCCATGATCCAAGTCGCTGATCACGCCAACATAAAGAATCCGCTCAAATATTTGAAGGTCATCATGGCCGTCTCTGCCCCAGAGCTTTCACTTCTCCAATCCAACAGCTCTTTAGAGGCCACTTTCCTAGGGTGCTTTGTCTGGGAAGCTGCTCACCCTCATCTGTAAGAGGGGGACAATCCTTGTACCTACCTCACAGGGCTGTTGTGAGGACCGAAGAAGATAATGTCTGCAAAGGTACTTGGCACAGCACCCAGCATGTAGGAAGTGCTCAATAAATGTTCATTATTGTTGATAAAGAAACACACTTCACGTTAGGTTGCGGAATCATGGAATTTGTTTTGGTCAGACAGGCCTGTAGGGAGAAAGCAAAGACCAAGAGTTTGGTGCTCTCTGAAAAGCAGGGGCACTGATGCCCCTTACAAAGTGATGGAGTTACAAAGCGAGGTGACAGACGGTGAATTATACACACGGGCACTGTCATGATGCCTATGGCCTAGATGAATGAACCCAATTCCTTAAAACAAACATTCTAACAAATACAATTTTCTATAACAAACATAGTGAGTAAATTCAGTTTCTCACAACAAACATGGAAAACAGGCTTGGTGGTGATCCTATCTTTGAGGTTGAGTATTATATTCTGTTAGGATATCTCCACTTAAAAAGCAAATGATCACGGCAAACAGCCCTATTAGAAATGCAATCTCAGGAGGATGAGATGCAGAATAGGTAAGTATCCAACTTAAGCCCTTTGTCCTCCTGGCTGGTGCTGTTTTGTGTGTGTATGTGCATCAGTGATGACTTCTTTGTAATGTTCTTCAGTTTTCCCCCCTTTCCAGTGACCACTAACTCAGGGCTCGAAAGTACATGTATTAGTATCAATAAACTTCTTTCCTGCCAAGGCTTCTAATTAAATCTTATAGTCGCTTGTGACTTTTGGTTTTTAACTATGGTTTTAACCGAGACTGAGTCAAAGTATTTGGAGCCTACAGTCTCTACGTTGATATTGCTGTCTTACTCTCACCCGCATCCTCATTGTTGCCATTATTGCTGCTGTCTGGCCTCAGCCCTCAATGCTGTTATAAAAACAGGTCCCTTCAGCCCCCCTGCCAGATACCAGCATGGACCAGTTCTGAATCAATGCTTGTTTCCCAAGCACAGCTGGAGAAGAGTGGCGCCAGGTGGCTCTCAGCAGTGCTTATCAGTCAGCATCCCTCGAGGCCTTCTCCCATTGCGTGCCTCTGCCAGTCCCACCTTTCTACTCCCCTCCTCAAATGTGGTGTGATACCACTTCGCAGATGTGGGAGGCAGTCGCTGAGAACGGTCAGGCCATCAGGAGTGGGGAGGGATCCTCCAACTGCCGTGTACCAAGAAGCATATTTGCATCTGCACACGTGGAAGAAGCCCCACCGTTGCAGCTCAGCCGTGCGTCTGTGCTTTGGTACCATCCTCTCACTATCCCAGGATCCTTCTCCATCACTCACCTCGTCTCCTGCATCTTTAACTTCTCTTCTGGCTTCTTCCTCCACACATTTTCTGGTCATCTTGAGAAAAACCTCTGCCTTGGCCCCATATCATCTAGATCTTGTCTATCCCTCCTGCCATCTCAGCCAAGCTTCTGGAAAGAACACAGTGCCCTTGTTCACACCACTGTCATTCCCACTCCCTTATCACCACAGTGCAGGCTTCTCCTACCTCATGGCTCCAGTGGAATTATTCTCCTATGTTCCATCAACATACCTACCCATGCTGGGAACTGTTTCAGTGCTAGGCCAGGCATGACTCCAGGCACCATTCTAGACACCAACAGCTTGCTCTCCATCTCAGTGAACGTCACCATCATTCACTCAGCTGCCTGGTCTGGGAACCACTTCCCTTTCACTTTCTGTGATCCCCACATTCATTCTGCAATCCTATAGATTGTACTTACTTGACGTCTATAACCCCCAACTCTTCACCCCTAGTCCTCCTGGTTACTGCTTGAGATCGGGCCCTTACACTCCCTGTTTGGGTTGCTCCTGTAACTTTTTAATTGGGAAAGGCCTCCTTCCAGACCATCTGCCACAGGAACCTCGTAAATTTAAATCTGATCACATCGTGCCGTGACCTACAATGATTTTTATAGCTTTCGTGGTAAACAAACTCTTTAGTTTGGCACTTAAGCCCTTTAATGATCTGATCCCTGTCTGTTTTCTTAGGTGCATCACGTACCGTTTGCCCAAATCAGCTAACGGTAGATGTTGACTGAGTGCTCTGTATGTGGCAGGCACCGTGCTAGGTGCTGTTCTTCTCATTTAACCTCAGTAACTCGGTAAGGGTTTTGCTTGTTGAACACATGAGGAACTTGAAGGCTGGAGAGGTTAGGAAACTTCCCCAAAGTAAGTGGCAGAACCGGGCTCAAACTCACTCAGAGCTGTGTGACACTCGAGTCCGAGTCCTTAAGTAACCTGCCAGCATGCTTCAAAACGTAGTCTGGGAGCACCTACATGACAGTCTCTCGGACGCCTGTTAAAATGCAGGTGCCTGTGCTCTGTCGTGGGCCTGAAGTGTCAGGCTCCTTGGTGGCGAGTCCCGAAGCTCTGCATTTTAAGCAAGTTTCCAGGTAAGGCACAAAGCGCAGTGCCACTGTCCTGTATCGTGTCCTAGCCACAAGCATCTGTTCCTCCAGAGAGCGCCATGCCTCTTCACTCCGTGACTTTGCACAAGCTCTGCCTCTTACTGGAACATCTCCGCCTTCTCGTTTCTGTCTTTCTAGACTCAGGTGAAACGGGCCCACCTTCTAGAAAGCCTTCCATAAGTCCTCACACTGATTTCAAAGCCTCTTCGCTGCTCCTAGAGCTCTGGGTGCAGCCCTTGACAGCAGCACTTTCACCTCTCATCGCTTTACAATTCATCCCCTCGCCAGAACATAAGCTCCCCTGCTCTGTTCTCCTGTGCCTCGAGCACCTTGTGGAACCCCTTACCCTGGTTATGCTGGCTAAATGTTCGTGAGATTTGCTTCCAGCCTCTTCACCTTCCTGGTCCATCCCTTCCAGTAGCCACTGTTGGTAAACATTACATTTTAATTGCTGTTTCAGTTAGGAACACATTCTGCTGCAAATCACAGAAAGCTGGACTAACAGTGGCCTGAGCGATAAAGACATGTCATTTTCTGACATCAGGGGTATGGCGGGGGCAGGTTCCAGTTTGCGCATGAGGGCTCTGCTCTGCCAGCAACGTGTCAGGCTCTTTCTGCTCTGCTTCGTGCAGAATGTTGCCTTTGTTGTATAAAATGAAGAACCACTTTTACTTGTTCTTAGATTAATATTCACTTAACGTTAACATATACTTAACATAACACTTAACATTAGCATATAACATTGAATTCCCCTACTCAATCCAGTTTACAAGCTTAGATAACTAAAAGATTGTTCAAATTTATAAATTTAAATATGCCTGATTTTCTTAGGCATTTCTAGTGCTAAACAGAGCAGGCAAGCACATTTTTCTAAGCACTAAAGCAACTCTGAGAAATCCGATGGATCAAACTAGGGCAAATCAAGTTGTTTTAAAGAATTCAATGGTCTTTACAAACTTGAATTCATACGAACTCGTATGACTTTCAATGTAGAAAGCACCAATCTGTGGTCACTTACATATTTCAAACAAATCACAGGGCAAAACTGACAAATTCTCAAATATGCCAGATTCTCGTCAACATTACAGAGGCTTGAAATAAACACATCAGATTGCCCTGAAGCTAATGTATTTTCCCATACTTCTGCAGAGTCATTTCAACCGTAAATCTTCTGTGGTTGTATGATGAAAACATTTGTATCTTTTCCATCAAATTTAAGTGAACTTTCAGGAGAGCTCCTTGGAAAAAGTATAAATGACAATAATTCAAGAAATGCAAATAAGAGTAAAATATGATTTGAAATATAAGATTAATAATACCCTACAGAAAAAGGCAGGCTTGCTATTAGGAGTATAAATTATAAATTTTTGGGGAGGGAAATTTGGCCCAAGTTTTAAATTGTTTTTTTTTTGACAGAACAGGTCCACATCCAAGAATTAGTCCTACATACCTCCTAAATGCCTCCTTTCCTGTCAATGATGTGTGTATAAAGATGCTCATAGCAGCCTTGTTTGTAATAATGAAGAATTGAAAACAACCCAAATGCCCACTAAGACTACACTGGTTACAGAAATGTGGTGCCTCATGTGTAGCAGCATTGAAAGACGTCCGAGATTCTGCACCAGAAGGGATCCTGGCACATAGTGGGTTTGCAATAAATGTGAAAGAATGAGTACACAGAGGGTCAAAAGTAACTTGTTTTTTTCACTCATACATTCATTGCTTCATTCATTCAGCAGCTATTCTTTGGGAATATGATGATGATGAGCACAAACAGACCAGGTAGTTCCCTCAAAATAGACAGATTATTAGAAGAGAAAGCCATTAATTTTTACAAATTTCAAATAAGGGTAAAACTGATGTGAATTACCAAGAAAAAGGGCACAGTGTTCTGAGTTTTCTACTTGGACAGTTGGACCTAGTTTGTCTGGGCCATCTAAAGTAAATGAACGCATTTGAGTATTAGATACCTGTTTAGTAAATGCATTGCAAGATGTTTGGCGAGATCTAAGCCAGATCTAACAAGGTTATGGATAGTAATGGGATGAGGTGTAGCTTACACTCTCTGTATGAGACATCTCTGTATTATTTGAAATTTTCTCACAATAGGCATGCATTGCTTTTCTAATCAGACAAAGCTATAAATGTACATACCTTAATCCAAATAAACAGTTTTTGTACTATATTGGTAATTTGCAAAGTGTTGGAGGAAGAAGGGTGAATTTACATGCTTGCTTAAGAGGAAAAAATAAAGTGGTAGAGCTAGAGCTATTGTGGTGAACAGAATTCTAGAATGTCCCCAAGATTCCCACCCCCTAGTGCACTCCGCTCCTAGTTATTCACTCAAACACTAATCTAGGTGTTACTGTCAAGGGATCTTTCTAGATGTAATTAAAGTTTGTAATCAGTTGACTAAATGAGGGAAATTATTGTGGGTGGGCCTGACCTAATCAGGTGAGCCCAGAAAAGACATCAGAGAGATTCAAGCAGAAGAGACTCCTGCTGGCCTCGAAGCAGCAAATTAACCATGTGTGAACTGCCTGTGACAAGGACCTGAGGGCTGTCTGTAGGACCGAGAGCAGTTCCCACCAACAACCAAAAAGAAAACGCAGACTTCAGACCCACAACCACAAGAAACTGAACCTTACCAACAACCAGTAAGCTTGGAAGAGGACCCTGGCCCTCAGATGAGATCCCAGCCATGGCCGAGACCTTGATTTCAGCCCCATGAGACCCTAAGCCATACCCGGACTCCTGCCGCACGGAAACTATGAGATAAATTCGTGTACTTTAAGTTCCTACGTTTGTGGTAATGTTATACAGCAGTAGAAACCTGACATAGTTTGTGTTGAGAATCAGAATTGCTTGTTACCTGCAGCCTGACGTCCTCGGCCTGATACCTAGGAGTTAGAAAACAAGTTAAGAAATGCTCTGCTACCTGATAAGGAACCAGGTAATGGAAAAACTTGTGTCCAACACAATCCGTTCCATCAGTACCATCTGGCCCAGGATCTTTGATTTTCCTCATCGCTGCAGGGTGACTATGCAATTGCCTTTAAAACGTCGGCCTTTCCAGAAATACTCTTACCAGTCTTTCCTTTAGGAATGTACCTAAGATAGGCCACAAGCCTGTCTGTGCCTCTCAGCAACAGTTGTTGTTACCCTGAAGAACTTGTATGGAATGTTCTTTGCATTAAGCTTGCCAGCAGGCTGACTGTGACCTTGAAACCTGGCAATCATTCCCCGCCTCATTACACATTAGAATCAGCTGGAGAACTTTAAAAATACTGATTCCCAGGCTCCTGCCCCGACCCATTGAATCAGAATTTCTGGAGTTGGGCCCAGACATTGATATTTTCAAAAAGCTCCCTGGTGATTCTAATGTGCAGCCAGGATAGGAAACTAGTGGAGTTTACAGCAGGACTTCTCCAACTTTACTGTGCATACGAGTCGCCTGGGATCTCGTTAACATGCAGACTCAGATTCAACAGGTCTGGGGCGGGGCCTGCGATGTTGCCTTCCTAATTCCCCCGGGGATGCCACTGCTGCAGGTTCTCAGGCCGCGCTTTGAGTAGCAAGGGTTTATGGGATTGCTCTTCCAGCTGCGCACACCAATCTGGCAGTCTACCTTCACAGCCATCCCCTGACCGCCTGGGATGGCTCATCTTCCCTCTCCTGTCTGCCCTCCCCTCACGTCCTCCTTTTCCTCCTCTTCCCCCCTTTCCTATCCATATGCTATTGATGTCTCCCCTCCCTGTTCTCTCCTCCGTTAGTTTTTGTTTGTTTTCTTTGAGGAAGATTAGCCCTGAGCTACCTACTGCCAATCCTCCTCTTTTTGCTGGGGAAGACTGGCCCTGAGCTAACATCCATCATGCCCATCTTCCTCTACTTTATATGTGGGATGCCCACCACAGCATGGGCTTTGCCAAGCAGTGCCATGTCTGCACCCGGGATCCGAACCGGCGAACGCTGGGCCACCGAGAAGCGGAACGTGTGAACTTAACCCCTGCGGCACTGGGCCAGCCCCTCTCCTCCTTTTATTCCTTGTAGTTATCATAATTTGGGGGCAAAAATCTAAAGTTGTATACACTCAGAAGAGTCTCAAACTCTTACATAAAGCCTTGACTCGGGGCTGGCCCAGTGGCGCAGCTGTTAAGTTTGCACGTTCTGCTCCTCAGCGGGCCCGGGGTTCGCTGGTTCGGATCCCGGGTGTGGACATGGCACCGCTTGGCAAAACCCATGCTGTGGTGGGCATCCCACATATAAAGTAGAGGAAGATGGGCATGCATGTTAGCTCAGGGCCAGTCTTCCTCAGCAAAAAGAGGAGGACTGTCAGTAGTTAGCTCAGGGCTAATCTTCCTCAAAAAAAAAAAAAAAAGCCTTGACTCTTTCCTACAAGAGCATAGTCATCTCTTATTTATTTTAAATAAGGTGGGTCATATTAATTATTAACCTGTAATGGCCAGTTGTTTTTCATTTTGTAAACCACCAACTGAAATAAAATTTAAGAATGTTTAATTCAGAGGAAAAGAAATTAGCATCACCAACTGCAATGAAGTATGGAATCGAGGGTTTTCTTTCCCCCTCCCTTTAGAGTACGAAGCGGAAGTGCCTCCCTTTCCAGAGGAGTATAAAGTCAAACCAGAAGCTGTGATGACTGTGAGTATGACCCAGGCTTCACCCTCAAAGGAAGGCTTCTGCATGAGGACAGCAGTGATGGCTGGCGAAGGTCGGGCAGCGTCATGAGTTAGTGAGATGGGAAAGGGCACTGGAACTGCAGCCAGAGACCTGGGGCCAGTCCTAGCACTACTACTCACCGTGTGGCTTAAACGGCATGGAATAACCGCTGTGAGCCTCAGTTTCTACATCTGTTAAATGGGACACACAATCCTTGACTCACTCACAGAGCCTCTGTGGGGCTCAGATGAGATCCTGGGTGAGAAAGGCCTTTACAGTGGAGTCGACACCATGTCCGTGTTGGGACAGAGCAGGCTGGGCAAGATGAAGACTGTGCTAAGGAGACGGGGCGAAGGACAAGGCAGCCAGGAAGGGAGGCCCTCAGGCAGTTTATTTGGAGTAAAATAAGGACTTAATGGTGTTCAAATAAAAAGGCAAAGCTCTTGAGCGGCGAAAGGGCTTGAGCGAGGTCACAGGTATGGGACAAAAGCCTCAGTGTCTAGACTTCCAGTATGTCGCTGTGGCTGCCACGGTGAGAGCCTCTGGTGTGTAAGAACTTTCTCGGCCTGTGATTGTGCTTTTTCCACAGCATTCTCTTCTTGGTGGATGCAGCGCCTTCTCGAATTCCTCTGCAGATGCTAGCAACAGTGCTCTTGCCGGGGCTGTCTGTGCTGCCTCCAGGGCCGGGTGCTCTTTGCAGATCTTGTCTCTGTCTTCCGTGCTCTTGATGTTCCTCACCTGTGTAGAGAGCTTGGCTTGTTTATCCACACTTCACAACGCAGGCCTGAGTGGATTTTTCTGCATAGGTGCTATGGTTTTCTTCTGGTGTTGTACGCGTGGCTTTGTTTTCTGGATGGGTCTCTTCTTGGAGTAGATGCACTGACTGGGAGCTCGTGGTGGGTGACTGTCCGCTGGAAGGCGTTTCTTCAGGCTCAGCAGGCAGGGAGTCTGTATTTTGGAGCTGGGCTGGGAGCCTCCACGTCAATGGGGAGTTGTTTTCGTTTCTTTTGAGCAACAGGGCGCCCTGACTGGTTCTGCTCCTTCCCAAGCTGTTTGTTTATTTGGTTTGCAGAAGAGTCATTGGAAAGGAGGGAGAGCTGGATGTAAGATGCTGGCGCGAACGCAGCTTTCTGTCTACTGAAGGGGGCCGAAGCGTGGTGGGGGCAGTGTGGGCTGTGGGCCAGGGGAGCCCCAGCCGGATCTTCGCTCAAGCCCTCCTGCTCATCGTTCCCTTTCTCATTCCCACCCTCTGAGGAACTGAACCCCCACGGACTGAAGCCCTGTGGAATCCTGGTGGGAAGAGGGACTCCCAGCCTCTGGGGCTGCTTCCTCCTGTGGATTCGGGGCTGCCCCTTCCCCTCCCTCATATCTGCCCACAGCCTTCATCCCTGTTTCTTTGGGAAACGTTTAGAAATCTCAGTCCACTGATGGCCCTCCTATTCTCTTCCAGGGCTTCATTCCTTGATTGGCATTTGTGGTGTCTTAGGAGGGCAGAGAGAGAAAGATTTGTGCTCACTATGCCCCCCTTGAACCTAAAGTCCGAAAGAGAATTTTGTTCCTCTGTTGGGTTATAAAAGAAAACAAAATTCTGGAAACTCTGTATATGAATTGACTCCCTCGCCCGCCCCCCAGCAGGTTTCACCGTTGGAGGAAACGGTTTTCCGTGGCTTCCGCGCAGAGCAGCTTTTCCCAGTTTCTCAGTCGCCCACAGCCTCACGTATACCCTGCCCTCAAGTTAAAGAGGAAACAGTCGATCCAAAGACATGTAAGTGAGCAAGTGGGATCTCATCTTTTATAGTTTGGGGCTTGTAAAGTTGCAAAGCCACAGGGTGGGGATGGGCATGCTTAGCTAGACCTCAGGGAGACCACGTAGATAAGAAAGAATGTGTTCTTGTTTTAATTTTTAAGAGAAGTACTCTTTATTCCACTGATTTATCTTTAAGGTTGAAATGTAATAATGATGGTAAATAACAATAAGCATATTTTGATGCTACATTAAATACAAAGGGGCAAAAATGTAAAAAGTAGCAGAAAATACCAGGCTTCCCGGCTCTGTGGGGTGAAGCCAGAGATGCAGGCTTCCTACGTCTCCCTCCTTGGGCCCCAGTCCCTTCCTGGCGTCAGGCCCTCTGCTACTGGTTTGTTCTGGGCTCTCTGCTAGTGTGCTTTGCGCCTTGGCAACACTGCCACCACTGCTGTGACCCTATACGTCGTCCCCCACCCCGTTCCTCTCAGGTCTCAGTTCCTAGTGTGACCCTTATATTCCCTCCAGCCACACTGGCCCCCTTGCTGTGCCTGTGGCCTTGGGCCTGTGTGGGATCCGGCCTGCATCCTCGCCTGACTGCCGAGGCTCAGAGAGAGATGTTTTAAGTTTCTTTAGTGATGCAGCCCGGCTCGGTAGTCTGGAGGAGCAGGTAACGTTTAAGGTCTTGTTATTTTGTGGACGGTACCTTTTTTTGGTTCAGAAGCAAACGCTTCTCCCAGATTAACTTGGACTGTTTGAGATTTTCAGTGGGAGTCTTTTTGTTTTAGGTTCCCCTAGAGAATTTTTGGAAACGTTCATCTTTCCAATTCTGCTTCCCGGAATGACTAACCTGCTTCACCAAGCAAAGAAAGAGAAATGTTTTGAGGTCAGTTGCTTCGTTTCTTTATTTCTAAATGCTCAATAATTCGTTTCTATCAGGCGACCACTCATTATCGCAGGACCATCAAGTGGTTCTGCGCAGAATGATCCCTCTGGGGGATCAAAGCCTGTGCTTTGGTCGCTTACCCATTCCAGCCACGACACCTAGCTGCGCAGGCACACGTGCCACCCTCTGTCTGCCGCTCGGCCCTGGAGAGGTTTCCGCCTTGCTTGGCCTCCCTGCCCGCCCTTCTCCTAGGCAGTTGGCATCTACCAGGCTTCTTGGCCTCTCCGCTCCTGTTTATGGCATGCTCAGCTTGAAGCTCTCCCTACCTCTTATCTGGCTCTGGATGGCTCTTCCCACCTCTGGCCTCTCCCTGCTCTGCCTCATGCCAGATGTCGTATGTGTAACTTGCTTTAGGAGAGGCCTGGCACCCAGTGAGAGCTCGGTAAATATTGTTTACTGTTACACTGCAGCCGGTTATCTTTGTGACTCGAGTTTGGATCCTGGCACACCCCCACGTAAACGCTTTCAGCGGCTCCCTCTTGTCTTCAGCTGACAGGATGCTTTGGGTGCGTGTGTTCCCGCACAGTTTGAATACAAGAATTTTGGATGGCCTGCATGAAGAAAGTCAAATAGCAGCCGCATTTCGTATTGACTAAGCGCTTGCTCTGCCTAGGCCCTTTGCTAAGTGCCTTATCATCCATTATGTCACTTATTCCTCGCAGCAGCCCTATGAGTTTCCTTCTATTATTGTCTGCATTTTGCCCGTGAGAAAACAGAGGAACAGAGAGGTTCAGAAACGTGATCAAGGGTGAATGGCAGGGGCAGGATTCGAATCCAGACTAAAGGGTTCAAAATGATACTAAAAAAGTTGGCAGTAACTATAGTGCAAACCCCGGTCAGTTGACATGTCCCAGGGTCTTCAAAGCGCTCACGGTTGAGTGCATCACCTGCCTCGTTGCCCTTCAGCACAGGATTCCTGAGAGGAGCTGGATTCTGCCAGGATGCTGCTCTTATATGCGGAGGGGCCAGTTTTCACACGTTCTAGCAAACACTTGATTTTTCTCTAGTGCTACCTTGACGTTATATTGCCCCTCCCACCTCTTGACCACCCCACATTATACCTCCCCATAATTGACTGCTGCTTGATGCACTCAGCATGACATTCCTTCTGACAGGCCTCCCCCTGACAGTTGTGTCTTTAGTAGGGGCAGAAATGAACCACGAGATGTGGATCAGAATCTGGGCAGCCCCCCGGTGAAGGAAGAGGTTTGGGTCCACTGCTGGGCCACGGTACACCATTTGAGAACCGTGGATCCACATAAGAAAGCCAGGACCTCTCAGCCTGGCTTTCAAGGCCCTCTCCCATCTTTCCCTCCTCCCTCACCTCCCTCTGCTCTCCTTTCTGGGCAATGCCCTGCAGCCAAACACAACCACTCGGAGTTGCTTGTCCCAGCCCTGCGCTTCACAGCCTCTGGGCGTATGTTCTTTCTTTTTTTAGAAAAAAAAATCCTTGAGTTCCTCTTCTCTGCATATTTAAGTTCCGCTCGTTTTTCCAGACTCAGCTCTCTGGCTTCTCTTTCAGGCCTCCTGTTCCCTGCTGGGCCCAAACTGGAAGCAGCTGAACCCAGCTCTCAGATTTCAGAGTATTTCATCTGTTCATCTTCTTATGGAAAACTAAGACATCCTTAATTAGGACATTCATAACCCGCAAATACGCTTCATTTTATACATGTCTGTCTCCTCCAATATTTTAAGTTCCTTGAGGACAGAGTCTCTATCTGGTTTATTTTCGTGTCTGTGCTCAGTGCCTAGGACACTATACCCAATGCCTTGCCCCAGGCGACATAGAGTTGGCCCTTAATAAATGTTGAACAAATGAGTGCATGGTTGGACATAGGGGAACACCTCTACTGCTGTGTCCTTGACCCAAACCCAGCTCTCTTCTCTTTGGGAAGGCCGTTCTCCTGAACTCAGCCCTGGAGGGATAGCCTGGAAGGATGAGGAAGAAGACTTCCATCTATTTCATGAGTGTAGGCAACGCTAGAGAGTGGTGGGTGGCAAAAGGCACCCCCTGAACCCTCATATATCAGTTATGCAATTAATTAGTGAATTGGGCTATGTTTATAACATAGTGCTTAAGAATAAGTCTCTCGAGTTGGAGTTACCTGGTTTTGAAGTCCACCTCCACCCTAGCTGGTGCACAGCTTGGGTCAACTTCTTTCATCCTTCTAAGCCACCATCATTTCCTTACGTGTAAAATGGAGGTGATCGTAGCACCTCCTCATGGGATCATCGTGCTGCTGAAATGAGGTAGCCCGTGCAGAGTGCTCAGGGGAGGCCCTGGAACACAGGAAGAACTCAGTAAGTGCTAACTGTTATTGATCATCAGCATTACTAGGCTACAGGGGCTCCCCAGGTAGGTGGTTCACACCCTTTGCCTGAATGGGCTTGCTCTTGTTCCTTGGCTACCTGGAGGCCTGATCCAGCACTTGGTCCCAGCTCCCCAAAACACCACCCACTTACGCAGTGATTTCATGAAGAAGGTTTACTTTGTTGACCATTTCACAGGGAGGTGGGAAGAGGGCTTTGTTTGCATCTGTCAAGCAATACTTCATTAATCCTCTCTAGAACCACTTCTGTCCTCTCCAGGCACCTCCTCCCCACACAGCCTCTTCAGACCCCTCTTGGATCCTGAACAATTCAGCTCTGGCCCTCAGCTTGCATGGCCCACTCAGCAAAGAGAAGCCCAGCATTCTTACCTTTCCTCCCTTGAAATGCAGTTCAGCCACTAACCATACCCCTTGGGGAGTGGGAGCCTTAATCCTGCCTCATTCTCCTGACTTCCTGGTACAGACCAGTTGTCCTGATCGAACCAGAAAAAGCCACAGTGATCAGGTCCCTATTTTCATTAACATGAGAGGGCACTCTGCTGGAGGGAGAAAAAGCTGGTAAAATAAATGTCAGCAATTCAGGTACTGACTGTCAAATGCAGGTACTGGCTCTCCTCTCACTGGTGGTTTGACTCCTGCTGTGATAATAGCGATAGTGTTAATGGTCAGAGAAGCTGTGTCATTGGTTATTTGCCCGCTGCCTGTCAGCACTGGTCAAAGTGTTTTATACACTCGTCTCATTTCACCCCTCCAGTCACCCTAGAAGGCAGATCCCCCTTAAATCAACCCCTTTTACAGAGGAGGCCCCCCCAACTCAGAAGGTGAGCATTCCCTAGGGTCACCCAGCTCCTGAGCAATGGAGCATATCTTCAGCCAAGGCTCAGATGATCCTAGACCATGGCTTCATCCCTCCCAAAAACCGGAGGTTGGGGGCTGTCCATTAAGTAGCCCCAGGAAGTATTGATTTTTTTATTCATAGCTATTATCTGGAGAACAGACTGCTGCTTGCCTTAGGTTATACAATCTAAACTGCTTCTAATTTTTAAGTATTTTTTGTTTGCTCATTTGGCTTCCCCTGACCTCTTAATTCTTGTCCCTTACTCATAATTGACCCTCTCTTCCTCTATGTGGTGCTAAACAGATGCATCTGTGGCGAGTGGAATGGCAGTGAGGCTTGGGCCAAAGAGCAGAGCCCTCGGCCTGGCCCTGCGTCGTCAGGTGGCCTTGTCTCTCTGGCTTCAGGTCCTGCTGCTAAATCAGGGAGACCAGGTGATGTCACAAGTCACATTTCAGGGATCTTTCTTTTTAATCTTGCTGTGGGCCAAAGTATATCCAGTGTGCTGTGCCTTTTATTAGATTGGACAAAGGATGGAATACACTGATGAAACGATGAAATGAGCACAGTGGAATAACCTTTGTTTGAATGTGTGTAAAGAGTATCTGCAAACGGATGCAGTCACCCAAGTTCAGCTCCGTTTGACAGACATTTATCAAGCCTACTATGTGCTGAGCACAGAGCCGGGCCCTGGGGACACAGAGAGGACAAGATATGGCCCTGTCTTCAAGAAAACCACAACCTAGTAGTAAAGCCTTCGGGAGCTGAAGGATAATGGTGAACTGAGGTCGTTTTTCTTCTTCTCCCCTCTGTGTCTGTTCTTTTTTTGCTCCGCTGAAACCAGCGTGAAGGTGGAGAAATGGCGAGAGTGGATCCGCTGCTAGGACTTCACTTCTAGACTTGGGGGCGGCTCTGTTCAATCGTGCAGCCTTTATTCTAACTTATTCACTGCTCTTCTTCTAATTTATCCCCCTTCAGAGGGCATAGAAAGCAGCTAAAAGGGCAGTAATTAAGATTTTACATTGAGGATTGCGTGTGCTAATATTCACCCGTAAATAATTTTGTAATGAGGGGGCTAAAAACAGTCTTGGGCTTCCAGGCAATGATAAAACACTTTTAAAGAATCAGAGAAATTTCTCTTTGTATTGGAGAGTAATGAGGCATCCTCGTGCCAACTCATACTTCATCTCTGACGTCCCGCAGACGAGCTGCCGCTGGGACGAAATGAAAACAGTCTAAACACCAAATTCTGCGGGGCACTTGAATGGAGCATTCAAGTTTAAGTGTGATAGTGACTGATCAAGGAGTGTAGAAAGTGTGGGTTCTTAAAAATGTGAACTTGCAGGCGCTGACGGACTTTAAAGGCAGGCAGGCAGGCAGGTGTGCTGGAGTCCTAAATCCTGCTGGACCACTTCCTCGCGTTGAGACTTGAATAATCTGTGAGCTTCAGTTTCCTCGACTGTTAAGGGGATGAGAGGAGCTCCTATTACCCAGAGGATGAGGGGACTACTTATTGATGCTCACAGGTACCAGGGGTTGGTGGCTCCCTACCCTGCCCTCCCTTCAACCCCTGCCCGGAAGCTCAGAATTTGGAATGCTACAAATATGCAAGGTGGGTGAATTACCATTCACTGCTTCCATTCCCTGATTTCAGATTTCTTAATTAAGTCTGATTCCCTCCATTTTTTGTTCCTGGTCACGTAGTCTCTTGTGGGTTATTTTTGAAGGCTTAAAAATCACATTACTGCCGTCTCAACAATTGTCAGACCCAAATGGAACCGCTCTTATCCAGATCTGCACAACAGATTTGCACTTTCTCGATTCATCTGTTCCTCACGTCCTGTCCGTAGGAATAGATGCTTCCACCGAATAATAACTGGCCCCAGCCAAATTACATAACCGGAGCATTCTTATATGTCACCCGCAACCAAACTTGCATTGAAATGGGTCTTAAACAGCAACGTGATTCACTGTTTATAGGGCCATTCAAGTTATATCTTGAAGCAGCGTTTATATTAGGTCGCTCAAGGATAATTGCTGATTTATGTTTTGCCCTTAAAATGCTGACTTCTAGTTATTTTTCCTTGCTGTCATTATTTTCTGTTTTGTTCTATGATGTCGCCCTAGCAGTGCCTGGAACATAGGGAGACCCACTAAATATTTTTGGATGAATGAATGAATATGGATCCTCAAAAGTCAGGGCTGATTTTTAAGGTAGCAGTCAAGCTACAAGAGCAGTTGTCAGTTTGCCCTCGGTATTCTGTACGTGCGAGAGGTCATTTGGTAACTGTACCTGCTGCGTCTGGATTTGCCGCCTCTGGAGGGAGGCAGACTCTGGGGAGGCTGCCCAGGTTGGTTGGGTTCCCTGGAGCGAGAGCTGAGTAAGGAGCAGATACTCTAAAATTGAAGGGCCTCCTAGCCATCGGAGAGCCAGAAAATTGAGCAAGAGGCTGGAATTTAAGAATAGCAGTTTCTAGCACTTCCAGAGCCTTTATTTTGTGCCAGACGTTGTTCTAAGCGCTTTGCCTGCAGGAGCTCGTTTAATCCTCCCAGTAGTCCTCTGATGTGCGTGCTATTATCATCACCTTACCGATGAGGGCCGTGGAGCACTGAGGTTACCCAACAGGCTCAAGTATACAACTAGTAAGCGGCAGAGCAAAGATTCATACCAAGGGGTCTGGTTCCTGAGTCGAGGAGTTTGACCACTAGACCATGCTGCTGGTCGGTCTAAGGGCTTGTCAAAAGCAGAGGCCAGATTCTAACATGAAAGATGTGTCTGGAAGCTGTACAGGAGAGGAATGAGATGCCTGGCAGGTCTGGGCAGTTTCCCAAACCAGGCTCTCACAAGGCGTCGTGGGGCAGAGCCCTTCATTTAGATTGTCCTGTGGGTACCATGACACTCCAAGGAAAACCAGAGGGAGCAAAGCAGAGCAAGACAGCAAGAGGCGACGCCTGATGACGATGCCGTGGAGCACTTGGCCCGTTACGCACACGCCTGGTGTGTGTGCGTGTGTCTGTGCACGTGAAGGAGGCAGTCTGTGGCCCATGGTCCAGTGGTTCCGAACCAGGCCTCCGGAGTCAGTCATCCTTCGCCTCCCACCTGACTCTGCCCAACAAGCTGCGCAATCTTGATGATTTTGATTCGATTCATTAATAACTCGATTCTTTTATATATGTCATTTTAAATATTATGAATTGGACTCTGATGAATTTTATAAAGATCCCGATCAAATAGTTTGCTCATCATTAGATATTTAAATCTTTTAAGTGCACAGAGTAAAATTCAGCTTATTTAATAAGCAGATATTTCTCCATTCCTTAATTTTTGGAGGAGATCGCAATTGGGAGACACCATGAAGCATGTGATTTCCAGGAATTATCTCAGCGCTAGAATTAGATGAAAACCCTGAGCATTTTGTGATATGAATTTAGCAAATGAAATAGATTTATTTATCCCTTTCACAGATGGTTGTTTTTGACTACGTGTAAAAAGGTCACAGACAAGATTTAAGTGGCATCTGTTTGGCATTAAAGTGACCATCTATAAATAAAGTCAATGGGCCTTTTAGTTTTGCTGTGAAATTAGCTAGGTGCTAGCAGTGTTTTATGTTTTGTTAAACAAATATACTCTGTGAAAGCTAAAGAATGGAAAATGGGGCCGGCTCCGTGGCCGAGTGGTTAAGTTCGCGCGCTCCGCTGCAGCGGCCCAGGGTTCGGATCCTGGGAGCGGACAAGGCACTACTCGTCAGGCCACATTGAGGCGGCGTCCCACATCCCACAACTAGAAGGACCTGAAACTAAGATATACAACTATGTATGGTGGCGGGGGGGGGGTTGGGAAATAAAGCAGAAAAAAAAAAAAAAAGGAAGATTGGCAACAGTTGTTAGCCTAGGTGCCAATCTTTAAAAAAAAAAAAAAGAATGGAAAATGATTACTTTATACCAATAGCTGGTGGAAGTACATCTGCGGGCCGACAATAGACATGGTGCAGATGTTTCCTGTGTGTTTACTGATTTATGCAGTATCTGTAGACCAAGCCAAAGGTAAATGGATGTCAATAATAGTACCTAAATCTGTTAGCCAGTAAACAAAAAATCACATGTAGATTGGGGGAGAGAGGACAATGTTGAGGCCTCTGCTCTCCTATATTTTATTCCAATGTTTCAGTAATATTTAAAATTTTAAAAATAAGCATGAATGGGGGCCGGCCCTCTGTCCTAGTGCTTAAGTTCAGTGTGCTCTGCTTCAGCGGCCCAGGTTCGGATCCCGGGTATGGACCTCCACACCGCTCCTCAGGCCACGCTGTGATAGTGACCCACATACAAAATAGAGGAAGATTGGCACAGATGTTAGCTCAGGGGGAATATTCCTCAGGGGCAGGGAAAAAAAAGTGAATTGCTTTTGTAATCAGAAAAAGTAGAAGTTGTAAATAAATAACATTTGCAGGCCCATATATTTGACCTTGCTGTCCCATCTAGGTTATTGTCTTTCCTTCATTTTTACCAACACACTGAGTGAAGCACCTCCCCTCCCCTTCTTACCATTCCCTCCCCTTCTTACCATTCATCTCTCTTTAATCTGTGACACTGCGGCACCGAAATCCTCTGCTCCGACTCTTTTCAGGATTCCCTGATGACCCAGTACTGCCAAATTCAGTGGCCTATTCCAGGGACAAAAAAGGAAAGGAGGCCAGCGTGGCCAGAGCAGAGTGAGCAAAGGAGATGGGAGGTGAGGTTGGCCAGGTCTCTCCGAGCGGCCGTATCATGGAGGCCGGTGGAGAGTGTGGGTTTTATTTTGAGAGCAGTGGGAAATCATCAGAGCAGTGGTTCTCGACCCTCTTGGGTTCAATGCCCCATTGTCATCACATTTTATAGTGCCCTTACTATCCTGAAATGAAGTGCTAAGATAACGTTACCTATGTATCAGTTACCTCATTGCTGTGTTATGTAATAAACTGTACCTGAAAACTTCGTGGCTTAAAACAACAGTGATTTATTATTTCTGTGGGCCGGCTGGGGGTTCTTCTCTTGGTCTCACCTCAACTCACTCCTGTGGCTGCTTCCAGGTGGTGACTGGGCTGGACTGGAAGGTCCAAGCTGGCCTCACTCACATGTCTGGGGCTTGGTGCTGGCTGTTGGCTGGGGCACTTCAATTCTCCTCCAGCATGGCTCTCATCCTTCAGTAGGCCAGACTAGCTCCTTCACAGCCTGGCTGTTTCACGGCAGCTTTCCAGAAGGGCAAAGGCAGAAGCCTAAGGCCTGGGCTCTGGAACTCCAATGGCTTCACTTTGACCACATTCCATTGGTCAAAGCAACTCACAAAGCTAGCAACTCAAAAGCAAGTGAGAAATAGACTTCATCTAGAAGGAGGAGCAAAGTCACATGGCAAAGGGGCATGGACCTAGGAGGCATGATTAATTAGGGACCATTATCATAATTGCCTATCACATCTATCACATACAGTAGTTTCAGATATATATATATATAGTGGCAATTTATATTATAGTGGACTATAATATAAAGGAGAAATAAAACGAAAGTCATTTATAATATAAGTCGTATGTATTTCCTTTTGTAGAGCTCAGGTGAAACGACACTAGAAGCTGTTATGACGTAGTCACTTGCTTGCACGTGGATCACCATGAATATAACAGGCAAAATGACCGACTGAATCACATGTGTTGTGATGGTCACACAGATACTGTGAGTGATACCATCCTTGGTGATGGGATTTTCTGAAATGGTGAGAAACTCTTAGGTTCTGAATGAACCGAAGTACAGTTTTCTCTTGGTATCTATGGTAGCTGCTTTCCTGGAAAGATTAGTGTATGTTAAAACCAAGCAAAAAGACCTTGTGTTTATATGTTAACTGGGATTAGATTCTAGACTCAGATAGTCATAAACAAGTTTTGTTACTGTGTCAGCATCTAGTGGGGTAGTTGAAAAGATTTAGGATGCAGGACAGATTTCTCCATGCAGGGCTGTCTGCCCACTGCAGGGTGTAGAGAGAGTGCCTCTGGCTCAGAAGTCTAAGATGCCTCTGCAGGGCTGTGTTCCTTCTGGAAGCTCTATGGGAGGATTTATTTCTTTGCCTTTTCCAGCTTCTAGAGGCCACCTGGATTCCTTGGCTAGTGGCCCCTTCCTCCATGTTCAAAGCCAGCAATAGTATCACTTCGACCTCTGCTTCTGTGGTCGCATCTCCGTCTCAGACTCTGACCCTCCTGCCTGTATTATAAGGACCCTTGTAATCACCTTGGCCCCTCCTCAGTCATCTCCCTGTCTCAGGATCCTTAATGTAGTCACATCTGCAAAGTTCTGTCGCCGTGTAAGGTACATACTCACTGGTTCTGGGGACTAGGGTATGGGCATCCAGGACTAGGGGGCCTTTATTCAGCCTCACACCCAGTGCATCCACACTGTGTCTTTTAAGGGGAAAACATTCAAAGGGCTGCAGGTAGGTAATGAAACCGGTCTGGGGTTACAGTAAAGGTGGGGACTGCGGCCACCAAAGAAGCCAGTGCGCTGCAGGGGGCAGCTGCCATGCTTCTCGTTTCCTGCTGACTGTCACCATGCAGGAATGGGCTCAGTGTGGCCACGTCTCCTGAGTTTTCGACAGAAGCACCCAATCCAGACTGTACCATAAACCGTTCCAATTTAACTGTTGACAATTAACTTTTAAAAAGATCAGAGGCAGCATGCCAAACGACACATTTGTGAGCTAGATCTCACCAGCTGCTGACGTCTGACTTGTGTTTTTAAGTGCTCCTGTGAGGTCCTGGTCTGTTTGTTCTTTCTTAGCTGTTTGCTCTCTGTCCACCCTGCCTGGGGCCCATCAGACAAGCTGAAGCACCCCCACACCGCACCTTTGGGAACACAACTACTGCCATTTATGATGTACCTTCTCTATGCCAGGCTCTGTGATGCTCAACATTTATTTACAAGATCTCACTGATTTTTAAGAACAGCCTTGTGCTGTGGGTGGTGATATTAGCATTTTTAAAATGTGGGAACTACAGCCTAGAAAGAATGAACAACTTATGTGCACACACAAGGTCTCTGAGCTAGTCAACGGCACAGCCGGGATGCCAACCGCTCCTTCCAGCTCAGCCTCAGCTCTCATCCACTCCAGGAAATCGACTCTTGACCCAAACGATGGAGGCGGAAGTCCTCCTCTCCACACCCTGCGGTTGTTTGCGAGCCTGGTTTGCAGGGCCGTGCTGGCTCCTGTACCCTCTCCCTCTGCTCTCCCACCTGGACTGCGTTAGCTCAGCCTGGCCCTGCCTCACCTGGCCTCTGTATCTGGAATTTGCTCTCAAGATCCCTTGATTTTAACTCCAACTCCTTTAAAGAACTCTTGGGTTTTGGCTTTTTTATTTTTCAGAGGTAAGAAAGGAATGGTGGTTACATGAGTGATAGTTGCTCTTTGTAGAAAAATTGGAAACTACCAATAAGGAAAAAAACACACAAACAAAAGAACACATCTGTTACAATCCTAGCCCCGTTAATGTGTTTAATATCTTTGTGGGCTTTTTAAAATTCACGTACACTTATTTACATATTTAGTACCTGGCAATGTATTTTTTTTACCTTATACTCCCTGTTTTATACTCCCTGTTCGTAACCTGCTATTTTTCCTTAGCAGGATATCAGGAGCATCTTTCCTTGTGCCAGTTGTGATGACTGCATGGACTTTCGTCGTGGGGCTACACCTTGATGTAGTGCCCTGATTGCCTGTTGTTGGACATGGAAATTTCTGATTTCCCAGTACTCTAAGCACATTTCAGTGGGAATCCTTGCTTGTATTTCCTCATGCACTTGTGACTGGTTGTGGGCTTCCTCCTCTGTCTTCATTCCGCCTCGGGTGGGAATCTTTCCCTCCCCTGACACCTTCATTCAGCTGCTGAATCTTGTTCATAAGTATCTTTGGCCATGATCCTTTGGTTCATCCACTCCACAAATATTTTTTGGACTCTGATAGGTAAGGAGGTCTAATGTAGTTAACAGCAAGGGATATTTTGATATTATTTGATTCTTTATACATAGGTATTATTTTGATAAATTAAAAAAAAATTTAAGAGCATGGTATTAGAATCAGAGCTGGGTTGGAGTCCCAGCTGGGCTCCTTACTTCAATCATGTCATCTCACTGAGCCTGTTTTCTCATGCATGAAAGAGAAACGATAATATCTACCTCTATGCTCATTCTGGGCATCAAATTAGAGCATGTGGGCAATTTCTCAGCACTGCACCTGGCACATAGGAAGTGCTCAGCAAATGACTTGCTCTCATTATGTTCTTAGGCCCTGTTGTGAGCACACGTGGAATAACAGCAATGAATATCATGGTGGCCCTACCTCCGGCTATCCCGATTCCCTGTTAATTTCCCAGTCCAGGCACTTTCCATCTCCTGTCGATGTCTACCTTTAGTTGACTGACTCTTATCCACTAATCTGTTCTTTCAACATATATAACAGTTTAGTATCCAGATTATAAGGAAATCCTATCAATCAATGAGGAAAAAGGAACAACACAAAAGAAATATGAAATCGAAAAATAGACAAAGGGTACGATCAGGAAGTTTGCAAAAGGGGAGACCCAGAGAGCCAAAAGAAAGTCAGAAAATGCTCAATCTCACAGATAAGCAAAAATGTAAAAGTTTGACAATATGAGGAATGGGTGAAGCTTGGAGAAGGGAACTTTCATGTTCTAGTGTATAATTGGGACCACCCTTCTGGAGAGAAATTTGGCAGAACCTAGTAAAGTTGAAAGTATACATACTCTATGACCTAGAAATTTCACTTCTAAACCTGTATGGTGGGTGGAACAACTCGATATTTATATACAAGGAGCTCTGAAGAAGGATATAAAATGCAAATTGTTTGAAATAAAAAGAAATGGAAAAGACCCTAAAGTCCACTGACAGGAGGATATATAAATAAGACTTTTTTCAAAAACAGCTTCATTGAAGTATAATTTACATATCATAAAATCCACTCATTTTACTCAAGTGTCCATCATGGATGAGTGGATGAAGAAAGTGTGGTGTATCCGTACAATGGAGTATTATTCAGCCTTAAAAACGAAGGAACTCCTGTCACATGCTCCCACATGGATGAACCTTGAAGACATTATGGTAAATAAAATAAGCCAATCACAAAAAAGGCAAATGCTGCCCATGATTCCACTTCGATGAGGTACCTAGAGTGGTCAGATTCATAGAGACAGAAAGGAGGATGGTGCTCACCAGGGGCCAGGGGCAGTGGGGAATAGGGAGTTGTCGTTTAATGGGTATAGTTTCAGTTTTGCAAGATGAGAATACCTCTGGAGGTTGGTTACACAACACTGTGAATGTACTTAAGACTACTGAATTGTCCAGTAAAAAATAGTTAAGATGGTGAATTTTATGTATATTTTACCACAATTTTTAAAAAATGATTTTAAAAAATCCACTCATTTTAAGTGGAGCAAATTTACAAAGTTGTGCAACCATCGCCACAATCTAATTTTAGAACATTTCCATCATCCCCCCAAAATCTCCAGTGACCATTTGTAGTCACTCTTCATTCCCACTCCTATGCCCAGGCAACAACTAATCTACTTTTTATCTCCATAAATTTACCTTTTCTGGACATTTCATATATGTAGACTCACAAAACACATGGTTTTTGCATCTGGCTTATTTCACTTAGTGCAATGTTTTTGAGGTTTATCTGTGTTGTACCATGTATCAGTACTTCATTCATTTTTACCGCTCAATAATATTCCATTGTATGGATATACCACATTTTGTTTTGGGGCTGTTTCCACTTTTTGGCTATTATGAATAATGCTGCTATGAATATTTGCATACAAGTTTTTGTGTGGACATATGTTTTCATTTCTCTTGAGTGGATACCTAGGAATAGAGGAGACTAGGTTTTACCAGACCTGATTATGTTTGGTTGAATATTGTGACATATAAATGGGTCCAGACAGCAGATCTCAATTTCACATTTTGGAATTTGGCTCCGAAATATGAGATACAGCTCAAAGTTAAGGGCTGTTTTGCAATAATCTACCATTACCAGTTACCATCTTAGTGATTAATCAATGATGATTAATGACAATCATTTGTAGAGTACGTCCTATATGCCAGGCATTATTTCACATTATGATCTCATTTAGTCATCACAGTAACCCTTTGAATGGGTGACTTTATTGTCCCCGTTTTGTGGATGAGGAAACTGAGGCTCAAGAAGTACCCAAGTTCACATGTCTACAGAAGAAGAGCCAGGGTTGAACCCAGGAGTCTGGCTTCAGAGCCAGGCACTCAGTCCTGGTACTATGTCAATAAGGCTGTTAGTGTTGAAAATACTTCCCTTTGCGAATCCTGGAATTGCTGTCAGATCCAGTTTGTAAACCATGCAAGAAAATCTTATTATAACTTTATGGTCATGCTTCTTTTCTTTCTTCTTTTTAACAAAAGCAGCATTGATCACTTCATTCCCAAACTTGGCTAGGAGTTGCTTTTGTTTCTAAAAATCAAAGTCATCATCAAAAGACAAGTCTTTAAAAAGAAAGTCAACAAGCTCTGACCTGAGGGTGACCCCATGGTTGTCTTACAAAATAAAGGGCAGTGGCTTTGTGACGGGGTTTTCCTTCTCTGCTCTGAAGCTTTGTCCTCTTGCTTTTGGGGCATGGCTTTGTGCCAGGTGGCTGTGGTAGCAGTCTTGACTGGCCACTAAATAGGGAAAACATTACTATTTGACCATAAATTGCATCTCAGTTATTATGCATGGCATCAGCTAACTTTTTGCTACATGACAAACTACCTCAAAAGTTAGTGGCTTAAAACAACAACAGTTTATTTAGCTCACTGTCCTGCAGGTCAGCAGTTTGGACTGGGCTCAGCTGGGAGGTTCTTCTGACCTTGGCTGGGTTCATTCATGTGTCTGTGGTCAGCTACCAGGTAGGCTGGGTGCTGGCCGGTCTAGGACAGCCTCAGCTGGGATGCACCACTCTGTTCCTCTGAGTTTCTCATCCTCCCTTAGATTAACCCTGGATTGTTCACATGGTAGCTGGGCAGAGTTGGGAAGATTCGAGCAGAAGTCCGCAAGGGCTCTTGAACCTGAGGTTTGGAACCAGCGCAGTGTCACTTGCACTGTGTTATGTTGGCCAAAGCAAGTCACGAGGCCAGCCCAGATTCAAGGAGTGAAGAAATAGGGCCTGCCTCTTGATGGGAAAGCTGTAAAGTCACATTGCAGAAAGTGTGGATATAGGGAGGGGTAGAGAATGGTGGCCCTTCTTGCAATTTACCTCATACTCTGTGCTAGAAATAATAGGGATTTGGCAGCAAGTGGCAGGTTTGGCTTCTGGCTCTAGCCTAGTGCTTTGGGGAAGTTACCTGTCTGCAGCTTCCTCCTCTCCTCATTTGTAAACCACAGGCAGGATTATTGAGAGGATGAAATAAGGTAATGTGTGAAGGGGCTAGCTCTGGAGTCCTCCCAGGTTCAAATTCCTGCTCTTCTATTTACTAGTAAGTGACTTTGGGCAAGATATTTAGCCTGTCTGTGCCTTTGTTGCCAAATCTGTAAAATGGGAATAATAAAAACAACCTAACAATGTGTAGTTGTTGTGAGTATAAATGAGTTAAGTAAAATTTAGAGGAATGCCTGGCACATAGAAAGCACTCATTACACGTTAACTGTTGTTAACACTACTGACACTGTGCTTAGAAAAGAGCAAGTCTGCAAAAGGAATGTCATTCCCCCACGGCCCCTTCTGGGTGACCAGCTGTTGCTTGAATGAACGGAAGGCGGTGTCCCTGTTACTACTTTCTGGATGTTACACATGGGCAGGGATGGACTTTCCTCATCATTCTGAAAATATTCGTGCCTTTAATAAATGATAGACATTTGTGAAAATCTCAACGTAACTCTTGGAAATAATGGTGAGCTGAGAATGCAGTGTGAAGAGTCCTCCACGTCTTAAGGAGCTGCCAGCATCACAGCTAGTGACAAAGAAAAAGAGAGAGAGAAAGAAAGAAGGCTGAAGTATCCCGACTTCTCTTGAGCCTTCATGGCTAAAGAATGGAAGCCAATTTTCTAAAATGAAGGAAAATAGGATCCAATGGATTCTTTTTTAAAAGAACGTATCTTAAAACAAGTGATTGACCCACTTGGTTGTTTGGAGAACTACATTTCTCCTGCCAGTTTTCCGGGACAGGAAAACCCAAGTCATAAACTAGTCCTAGATCTAAAAGATGTTTAAACTGTTAATCCCTTAGAATAATAAAGGATTATCCAGGAAATAGAGAGGAGAGGTGAAACAGAGCTTTCCTGAAATCTAACTTCTGTGTCACAAATCAAGTACTATGGATTTTTCCATGCTTCCACATGAAAGATTACCTATTAATTATTAACAATGTCCTGAAGCAGCAGTCCACAAATTACAGCTCACGGGGCCAGCCACCTATTTTTGTGAATGAAGTTTTGTTAGAACACAGTCAAACCCATTCCTTTACATGTTGTCTCTGGCCGCTTTTGCGCTACGCTGGCCAAGGTGAATAGTTGTTAACACAAGTCTAAAACATTTGCCGTCTGGCCCTTTAAGACAAAGTTTTCCGAGCCTTGTTCTGAAGTCCTGGACTGTCCAGCTTTTTGTAGTGGTATCAGCTGCTCTGCTGTTCCGTGGCAGGCAGTATAAGGGAAGCTTAATGATTGAGCATAGAATTTGGAGCCATGCTCACCGAAATTTAGGGCCCAGTTCTGCCTCCTTCTGGATATGCGACTTTGGACCTTGCTATCTTTAACTTTCCTAAGCCTCAGTTTTCTCTTATGTAAAATGGAAGTCATAATAATAATAATGGCTTTGCATAAGGGAATATATAAGAATTAAATAAGACAATGCATTTAAAGCCTTTAGCTTAGTGACTGGCTCAGCTACAGTGAAAAGTAGCGATAAAATAAGAATAAAATTAAACTGGAAAAAACTTCCTTAGACCTGGAATGGAAGACTGAAAATGAGAGCAGTTTGTAAGGAGGAGGTGGGCTGAGACTGGCCGCATGGGGGGTTGAATGTTGGGAGATAAGACTCAGAAATGAACAGGCTATGGGGCTGGCCTGCTCGCGCAGTGTAAGTTTGCACGTTCTACTTTGGTGGCCCGGGGTTCGCTGGTTTGGATCCCGGGTGCAGACCTACACACCGCTTGTCAAGCCATGCTGTGGCAGGCATCCCACATATAAAGTAGAGGAAGATGGGCATGGATGTTAGCTCAGGGCCAGGCTTCCTCAGCAAAAAAGAGGAGGATTGTCAGCAGATCTTAGCTCAGGACTAATCTTCCTCAAAAAAAAAAAAAAAAATGAAAAGAAATGGACAGGCTATGGCAGAGCACAGCGCTGGAGTCCAAAAGGTGGGCTGGAATCCCCCCTCCAACTTTGGCTAGCTCTGGGCCCCTGGGAAGCTTCCTTAAACTCTGCGAGCCTCAGTTTTCTCATCTGTTAAATGGGGAGGATGGTAATCACAGTACCCACCTCACCAGGGCCATTGGGAGGATTGAATGAGATGACCTGTGTACAACCGGGTGAGTGTTCAGGAAGGGGGAGCCGTTGCTATTCGGAGTTGTGCTTCAAGGAGGAACTCAGGAGAGGCAAATGTCAGCAAGTGGAAAACTAGAGGGAAGAGGGATGGGTCCAGGTTGGCAGTGAGAGAGAGAATAAATCCAGTTTCAGGCAGGAATAGTGAGATGGATCAGGACAGACAGTCATCAGAGCCTCTGCCAGAAGCTTCCTTCTGCAGAGGCCCTGACACATCTTCCCTGTCTTCTCTGAACAGAGGGCAGGCCTTGCAGGGAATGCTCCAGACCCCTCGGTCTCTTGGAGGCATGACTGTGAAGCTAGCTTTGCAAATAATTTTGCAAGCCGCCGGAGTTTTCAAGGGAGTAGAATTTTCGTGAAGACTTGCCTGTTCCCTACTGAGTCTTTGCTACAACCTTTCTGGTCTTCCAGTGGTGGTCATGGCTGCCTTCCCTGGTGCCCCTGGGCTGGCCAGAGTTTACGGGAGTTGGAAGGGGGAAAAGATTCGAAGGCAGGAAATCAACTGTGCAATTGTCAAGCTAGACCTTCAGCATTCTCCTTAGACTGATGGTTGATTAAAAGGCCACGATGCCATTCCTATCATGAGCTAGGTTGTATTCCACTAGGGCAGATTAAGTTTGAGACATGTAAATATCCTTATAAAGATTAGCCGTTACGGTTGGCTTGATGTTCTTAAGTGATCCCCTGACATCCAGCCATGCCTTTGGATTAGCTTAATTGGAACACGAGAGATCAGAACTTAATTAGAACTTAATTGGACTGCTGTATTCAACAGAGCTGGCTTAGTGGCTGCATTGTAAACTTCACTTGGAAATTCTTTTCAATGCATCTCTGAAAGTATTTTGGGCACTCAGAGTAAAGTTAATAATTTTTACTGTGAGCAATTTTGTGTGTGTATGTGAGGAAGATTGGCCCTGAGCTAACTATCTGTTACCAATCTTCCTCTTTTTGCTGGAGAAAGATTGTTGCTGAGCTAGCATCTGTGCCAATCGTCCTCTGTTTTATGTGGGACGCTGCCACAGTGTGCTTGATGAGCAGTGCTAGGTCTGCGCCGGGATGCAAACCTGTGAACCCTGGGCCGCCGAAGCAGTGTGCGAACTTAACCACTGCGCCACCAGGCCAGTCCCCTGTAAGCAATTTTTGATAAAAGGTTTATATTGTTAACAGTAGTTGGTAATATGAACTCAAAAGAGTTAGTTTCAGCTGGATGTGTTAAGAATGCGGAGCTAACATTCTCATATTTGCTGGATTTAACTCTTTGAGGACAGGCCCCACAAGTGACAGAAGACCCCATGTAAACTGGCTTCAGTAGAACAGGATTGTTGTTTGTTTGTCTGTTTACGTAGATGAGAGGCCCATGGGGAGATCCTTCTGCGCAGCTTGATGTGGAGGCCCAGATGATGTCTTCATGACTTGGTTCCCTCTCCATCTCTTGATTCTGTTCCCTCTGGCTTGGCTCCACCCTCAAACGGTCCTTCATGTGGCACCAGCCTATGTCTCATAAGGCTCAAGTGTAGCAGAGAAGGAGAAAGTCTCTCCCAGGGCTTCTCTCTAACTGAACTGACTCAGGTCAGTTACCTACTTTGGAACCAGTCCTTGGAACGAGGGGAATGTAGTGGGCTGTTGGGCAAAGGGAAGGAGCCCTACTCAATGCGCAGAGCATTAGGGTTGGGGAAGGGTGGATCCGCAAAAGGAACTCCGGGAGCTGTTGGCAAAAGAAGGCAGAAGAGAAAGTGGGCAGCTATCTTGGCCAGGACTCATTGTGTTGCAGCTAGCAGAATACTGGCTTAAATAATAAAGAGGATTTATTGGCTCAGGAAACTAGAGGGTTCTGAGGTAGAGAAGGAAGGCTTCGGGATTTGTTTGATTCCGGGGCTCAGTGATATAGTCGAGGACTTGGTTCTCTTCTGTCTCTCTGCTTGGCCCTTCAGGGTCAGCTTCATCCTTACGCTGGCTCCCCTCACAGTGGCAAGACAGAGGCAGCCACTGAGCTAGGCTGTGCCTCCACCTACTATATCAACCAGAAGGAGAGAATGACCAAGTTCTTTCAGAAAAGCAGAGGAAGTTATTTCCCAGAACCGCCCGCACATCTTCTCTCACATCTTATCCCTCTGAAATTGATTCCGCGGCCATTTCTGAGATTCAGGGAGTCCCTTTGGCCAGGATAGATGGAGACCAGATTGGTTTGGGTCCAGGGGGCAGGTGAAGTGGGATAATCTGGACGGCCTTCTCGAGCTGGTGATGGGGTCAATCCTCTACGCTCATCACAGCTGCTACCCAGCTCTGGGGCGGTTGCTGGACAGTGAGTTAATAACCACAGTGGGGCCACGTCTCACTCATATCTTTATCCCTAGTGTTTAGCACATAGTAGGTCCTCAGTCAGTATGTGTTTACTGAACAGGGCCAAACTGGAACAGTGCACCTTGCTTAATTTGGAAAGAAATCAGGAGTTTTATGCATGAGTAAAATGATGGCTGAAAATAAATCTTATCTCAGCTTTAAATATGGATTAAATGCAGCGTCTGGATAGAGGCGATAAGACGTCCCTCTTCTTTTCCTATCCTGTCCCATGCATAACATTTTCCCCTTCGGCTTTTGGTTGCTCATCAAATTCCATTACAGCGAAGAGTGTTGTAAACAATAGTTGGTGTCAGGAAACTATTTCTAACTCCTGATAAGTCCTTTGATGATCTCATGACATTAAAATTTGCTACTATGAATATTCAGTAAAACAAAACTTTTTTCCTTTTTATATTCCTTGCCCATCTAATAGTCATTTGTTATAGTTTTTTTAAAAAATCAAATATCTGAATATCTTTTAAAAAGTGCAAGGGCTCTGGTCAGTGAGAGAAGAAACTCCATTTCCTGGCCTTGACCAATAAGGAGAATTAGAAACACCGTCAGCTTTTGTTTGAAAACAAATTCTAAGGAGTGGAAAAAATAGATACTCGCAGGAAAGGTGTGGTAGAATAGTTTTAGCATTACTCGTTTTATCAGGAACGCTTTTAGAAATAACCGTGTGACCTGAGCGGGAAGTCTTAGTCAAGTCAATATTTTGTGTTATGAGTGCATATTTTTAACTTTTTTTGAGAAGTATTATTTTTCTCTAATGAAATTCTAATGCAGAGGGAAAAAAATGAACCCCCATTTGAAGTTTGCCGTGATAAGAATTTTGGCATCTGGTTATAGTCCAAATGTGTACTCATTTCTAGGATCATAATTATTGATTAGTTTTGTCATGTCTGGGGGGTCTTGGGTATCTGGAAGTTTATTGTGGCGAATATCTATGTGGGAGAGGAGGCTATGACATTCTAATGCGTGCCATGTGCACAGCCTTAACTGCAGACCTTTGTCACTGCTATGTCCACATCCCCATCACCCTGGCCACAAGTGACTGAACCAGGAATAAGTATCACGCCCTGTGGGCAGCCACTCTGGGATGGCAAGTGGCTATGAAATGATCTGCTACAATTGCACTGCCCAGCAGGGATGGCCTATCCTGGGTAGTTTCTAACCAGCCCAATCAGAGTCTCCTGTCTGCGGAGTATGGATGTCAGATGACAGACAGAAGAGGCAGAATGCATTGTGGGTAGAAGGGAAGAGACACCAGAGAGGAGGAGGAAGCTTGAAAAGCCATGAGTTAGCAGTCTTCGGAACAGAGAGAGGAGAAAGAATCAGTTAGGAGAGAGCAGCAGAAAAAGCAGCAGCAAGGTTAGAAAGAAGCCACAGCGCATGAGCTGAGTCTCACAGACAACTAGAACCGGTTGGGTCACAGAGCTCCTGGTGACGACTATGGCTAGCCTGTCCTGTGCTCTGATCATCTGTAGACTGCAGCCCCCTGCTTCCTGGCTCTGCCCCCAGTCAGAGGAATTCTCTTTTTCCTTACATTCCTCGTACCTTTACAGTAGCCCCCTGTGCTAGAGTAAGTTATAGTTCAAAACTATCTTTGGCCTCCCCTAAGGGAGGCTTGACTGTGTGACATCATAGGTGTCATTTCCAAACACACGCTTTAAGGGTCAGAGCGTGGTTCCCCATATTCTTTTCATTTGTATGATACCCAGCACTCTTTCAGAGAGAGGCCGCTCTGTCAGCTGAGGCCCAGAGTCAAGACAGCATGGAGCAGGGAGCCACAGCTGACTGAAGTGCTCATGTAACACGAGTGAGAAGTAGACCATTGATGATAGAAGCTTCTTGGATTCGGGGCTTGTTTGTTACAGCAAAATCTAGCCTAAACTGACTTGAAAAAAGACCCCAGAAACCAAGGTAACCTGAGCATATTTCTATTTCTTGCAAACCCAAGGAGTCTCGACCAACACAATGCCATAGCCACACTCAGGTCACCGACCTCACAGCACGTGCTTTGACCTTGCGGGGGTGGGGTCACCGTGGGCACCTGACGCAGGTTCAGTGGCTCTCCGGGGCTGCTTGTTTCCCCTCCCAGTCTTCAGGCCTCAGTCTGTCTCCCATACATGTACTCAATGTAAAAACTGGCACAAAATACTGTCTGGATGGAACCTCGATTTCCACCTTTTCTCTCTTTGAGGTTTGGGTCTTTTATGATGATGTCCTCTTCCTCTACCCTCCATCCCCCAATTTTATGATAGAAATTTTCCAACATCTAGAAGAATTGAAAGAATTTCAGCGTGAACACCCACACGTTTACCACCCAGATTCTCCAGTTACCGTTTTGCGTTACTTGCTTCATTGCATATCTGCCCGCCAGTCCATCAGTTCTTCCCTTTATCTGTATCTTGTTTTTTTGGATGCCTTTCAAAGTTGCAGACTCATGAGGACATGGTGATGTCTTATCCCTCGACACTTGGTCTTTTTCCTTTCAATTCTGGATTTCTTTTAAAAAATATTTTGCTTTTTAACCTTGTTTGAGGTTGCCTTAACCATTTCCTCTGCTTGCCCAAAATCGCACTTTTTCACCCTTTAACAATCATGACCTCAGTGTATTTGTCCACATTACAAAAACCCTGGGTGCCCACACTTTCTTAATCTCGCGCTGTAACTGTTCTCTCTATTGCTTCCTCTCTTATCTCTTCACTCACCACAACTTTCCATTTGCTTTCCCTTCTCCCTTTTGGCTCCCCAGCAGATAATTTTTAAACTAAACAACAGCTGAACAATGTCCGCACTGTTCTGTGGGTCTGAGTGTGCACGGCATGGCCACGCTTGCCCAGGAGAGAAGGAAAACACCATTTCTTCCATTTGATTTCTTTGCGTCAAAACTGATTAAATCTGTCTGCGTGACCTTCATACATCAAACCATTTGGCTATTTTAAAAGTCAATTTAATAGAGTAAGTCAAGCTGCATTCCCTCAGAGAAGGAATCTTTATCACCAAACGATACTGTGAATGCCAAAGGAACAATGCATCTTTTGTAGGGCGAGAGAGAGACACTGCCGGCCTACAATTGTTGGACTGTTGAAATTATTATATGGCAATTCATGCTAGATACATATTTGCATTGTTGTACAAGTATTTGCTTATTTTGGTTAAAGATGGCCTTTTGAAGGGAACTCTGCTCTTGCAATGCAGAGTTAAAAGACCCCATTACATGGTCTACTACATTTCATCGCCCTGGCCAGCAGTGTTTCAATTTTTTAATATAAGGCTATCAGCAATGAGGTAAAAGGCTGCAAACCATCTCCAGCAACTCAGGCACTGCCATATTTTATTTACTAACAGCTATAATAAAGCTTTCAGTGAAAAATCTTAAGTAGCACTTTCCTTTTTGGTGAGAATCAATTTCATAACAATCTTTTCAACCTTATTTCAGGTTATAAAGCTGAGTTGGCTATTTCAAAATGAAGGGTAAAAAAGAAGGAAAAAATTTCATAATAAAATATTACGGGAAGAGGGGGCTGGCCCCATGGCCGAGTGGTTAAGTTCACATGCTCCCCTTCAACGGCCTGGGGTTCACTGGTTCGGATCCTGGACACGGACCTACACACCACTCATCAAGCCATGCTGTGGCGGCATCCCACAGAGAAGAACTAGAAGGACTTACAACTAGGATATACAACCATGCACTGGGGCTTTGTCGGGGGAAGAAAAAAGAGGAAGATTGGCAACAGATGTTAGCTCAGTGCCAATCTTATATATATATATATATAAAATGGGAAGACAGTGAAGAGAAATTGTCCAGAATTGTATTAGCAATTCCTCCTTTTAAATGTCAGAATTC
The DNA here is from genome assembly GCF_041296265.1 of Equus caballus. Classification (NCBI taxonomy): domain Eukaryota; kingdom Metazoa; phylum Chordata; class Mammalia; order Perissodactyla; family Equidae; genus Equus; species Equus caballus. Next base: position 38,906,129 of record NC_091696.1, on the reverse strand, counting down.
TTGTACATAAATTCTTTCTTGCTTTGATGCTTGCGAGTTGAATGGTGGACTCATTCTTTCATTTACTCACCACCCACTGATCACCTACTCTGTGCACGGCTCTCAGTTAAGCCCTGAGAATATAAGGAAAAAGGAGACATATGCCGTGTCCTCAGAGAGTTTATAGCTAAGGAGGGGAGATAGACACAGGGGCTGGCAGTTATGTTACAGTTCCATTGGAGGTACTATGACAGAGGGGCACACGCTACTGCTATTCTGAGGATTTCAGAGGACTGGGGACAAGCAATAAATACAATTACTCAGAATCAAAGCCTAGATTTAAATCAAATCCTTCTGAGATAATTCCAAAAGCAAGTAATAAGCCCCCTACTATGTGCAGTCTTTTATTAGTCCCTGCTATCAGCAAATAGGCTTATCCAAAGATAGCTGGAGAAATGTCTTCAGAATTCTTTGCATGGCCTGTGTTACTGTTTGTTGATGTGCTTATAAACCTCATAAAGGACACCCGATTTTCATCCAGCACAAGCAATCAATTAACTTCTCTTCCTTTGTCCTACTCAAACATGTAGGCAAAGAATATAATTCAATTCTGTCTTCTCTCTTTAGAGGAAGAAAACCAAATTCGTTGCCTGTGATTTTCTGACCGAGTGGTTATACAAGTAAGTTTTTTATGTCTTTGAATATTCAGTGACCCTAAGGATTCAGTAGTGTTAATTTGCAAGCCGATAACAACACTTGACTTGAATTCTTACTTACTGTTTTCTTGTCAATCAAACCTATGGCATCGTGACCAGTCATAATCCGAAGAGGACAGAGGAGCCATTCACAGAATTCTTTTCCATTCCATTTGTGGAGCAGTGGCTGCAGCTTCAGTAAGTAACAACATAAGTTTTCAAATTCCTAATTTTAACATTGTGTTAATGATAGTTTTCTCCAATCTAAGAAAACTAACTCATGTAATCCACCCAGGACCCCAAGTCAGTTATATTTGTGTCTCTTGTCTCTGGTTATTTTCAGTCTAGGCTGAGGGCATCCTATCTATGTGGTGATTATTCAAGAAGCACTTCAGAAGTAAAATAGAAAACTGTAACAAATTCTTATCCTAAATAATTCATCTCTCCATTCTCTCTCCCTTGCCCTCTCTTTCTCTGTTTTTCTCTCTCTCTCTCCCCCTGAAGGTCATTATGTCTCAGGAAATGCGACTAAACTTTTCTAAATATTAATTTTTGGTTATATGCATCAGTTCCGCATTTAAAGTATTAGAACATGACAGATAAAGGTAAAACTCTCTTTGACCATCATTTTAACCTGAGCCTTCTCTCCTCACAGAAGTAATCAGTTTTGTCTATAGTGCATACTTCCAGAGCTCTTAAAATTACTTATTATATACAATTAGATTATATCATGTAAAATTAGTAGTATTATATTATATGAGCTATTTTTCATCAATAATATAGCAATGCTAATGATGATGGCAACTAGCATTTACGAGTGCTTGTATCATTGTTCTCAGCATTTAACACTAATGAACTAACTTGATCCCGATAACAATGCTATTATCAGCTCTGTGTTGCAGATGAGGAAATGTATGCGTTATTCTGCAACTTGCTTTTATTTAACTCAAATACATACTTTTGAGACCCAGCCATGTTGATTGAATCACATCTAATTTATGCCATTGATGGCATTATAGTATATTTTATTTCTAGATTTGCATAATTTATTCTTTCATGAAATAAATTTTTATTAAGTACTGCTATGTGCCAAACATCATTTTAGGTGCTGGAGGTAAAGCAGTGAACAAAGTAGCCAAAAATCACTGCCTTGATGGAGCTTATGTTCTAGTGGGGATGACAGACAATAAACAAACAAGTCAGTACTGTAGGGAAAAATAAAGCCGGGAGGGAGGAATACAGAGTATTGAGGGGGCTTAATTTATATATGGTGGGCAGGAGAGATCTGACTTGGAGGATGACATTTAAGCAGGGGTCCTCTGTTTTAAGACATAGGTGGAAGAAAGATAGCTCAATTTAGAGAAAATGACATATATTTAACCTGTTGCTTCAAAAATCTTTTCACGCTAGCCCTTTGCAAAAATAATGTCAGGAAACTGAGGTACTAGGAAATTCAGTAAGGTTTGTAAAACCCCATATTAAACAGAGTGGAAGACATTAAATTAGATGCTTAACCCTCAAAGGTCACATTTTTTGCTTAAATCTGCCCTTCTTGAAAATACCAAGGTGAATAGACTCTTGGCTGACTTTCTCAATTTTGAGAATTAAAAACACCCTAGATATTACCAGTTTTTAAAAATGTGAGGTTGCATACTGAAAGGAGAATTATATTGGAAAACCTTTTTCTTATTTAGCTTCTAAACCTGTGCCTAATTTGTCCACTATGAAAATGGAAGGCCCATAATTATTGACTATAAATGATTAATAAATGAAAGATTTACCTATATTTTTCTAAGACATTTTTTCAGTATCATTCTCCAAGTTGTTGCTTTGCCTTGAAAATGATACATTTTCCCACTTATAGTAACCAATGAAAAAGAATCTTAAAGATATGAGAACTTCTCTAGATAAGAGTCCTCTCAAATCCTTAGTCATTTATTGTACAAATATCTTAATTTAAAATGGTTGCTAACTTCCTCTGGCAGCTCATATAAATATGCCACAAAGTAGCGATGGCGGTCATTTCAACTGGGCTCCACAAGAACAGAAAAGCAAGAGCTCTGACCTCAACTGGCATTTGTATTCTCTATTTCCATTACCTTTCAAAGAGATGCCCAGAAGCATGATAAAACTTAAAATGACATTAATCTAATTCGGTGCAATAAATATTTATTGAACACCTACCAAATGCAACGCACAGAGCTTTGATGCTGGGGAGAAAATAGAGATGAATAAAATATGGCTCCAGCCCTTGAGGTAAGAGAGGTGTGCTTACAACCAGCTGAAGTTTCTGTAGTGAGCGTTGTGATACAGATGTTAGCAAAGCACTAGAGGGAAATGGGGAAGCACAAGGCCATCCACCGGCCCCCATGGTGGGCCCAGAGCCCACCCAGTCGGGGCAGCACCAACCTGGTCAGTGCCCAGATTTGGTTTTGAGAGGCAAGAACTCAGGTGCTATATCCTTCTCAAGCGTCCGTTTGAACAGGCAGTGTCAGAGAGGCAACCAATCTGAACGTTAGAAACCAACGTTCTTAAGGAGAATGAGGGCAGGAGCCAGGAAACAATATCTAATCCAGGCTTTTCCAACCTTGGTGCTGTTGACATTTAGCACCAGATAATTCTCTGTGTGGGGCTGGCCTGTGCAGTGTAGGATGTTTCGCAGCATCTCTAGCCTCCACCCACCACATGCCAGCTGCGCCCGTACAGTCATCACTATCAAGAATGTCCCCAGACACTCGCAAATGTCAGGGGGTTGGGGGTAGAGAGACAAGGACAGCAAGATCCCCCCTGGTTGTTTTTCTGGTGGTTTTCTACCCTGGCTGCACGCTGAAATCATCCGAGGAGCTTTTGTTGCCTGGCTTCACCTAAGACCTCTTAAATCAGACCTATTAATTCAGGGTGGAGCCCAGGCATTGATTTTTGTTTTTTTAACAGCTTCCTAGGTGATTCTAATGTACAGCCAGAGTTGAAACCTCACCCACAGGGCAGACGAAGTGCTGCCTTGAGGAGGTAATAAATAATATGATTGAACCATTACTCTGCTAAGTGCTTTTACACATATTATCTCATTTAATCTTTGCAACAACACTAGGATCTGGGTGCTAAAGCTGGGAAGCTGAAAATGAAGTGAGGTAGGTCTAAGGAAAATATGGTGATTGCTGCGGGCAGGAGCACGCTGCCTGGGCATTTTGAGTAGGGCTTAAAGGTACAGGTTGGAGGAAGATGAATTTTGAGGGAGGGACTCTGTCAAGGTTTTCTGAAGGAAGAAAGATATAGACTAGTACTGCAGGCAGTATTGGGTGGGGTTGAGTATGAGCGGCAGGGACAACGCTCATACTCTTAACAAACCAGTGTTCAGGTCTCTACCACTTACTAGTTGCATGACCCTGGGTCAGGGTTTTAGTTCTCTATTACTGTGTAACACAGTACCCTAAAACTTAGTGGCTTAAAATAATAAATCTTTAATATCTCACAGTTCCCGTGGCTTAGGAATTCAGGTGCAGGGTAGCTGGGTAGTTCTGGTTCAGAGTCTCATAGGCTGTAGTCAAGATGTTGCAGGGCCTGCAGTCATCTGAAGGCTTGGCTCAGCTCAGAGGAGCCGCTTTCGAGATGGCACCTACACATGGTGGTGGCTATTGGCTGAAGGCCTCAGGTTTTCTTCACACGGGCCTTCCCATGGGCTGCTTGAGTGTCCTCATTATGTGGTGACTATCCTCCTTCAGAATGAGAGACTTGAGTAGCAGAGGAAGCCGCAGTGCCTTTTATGACCCAGTCTTAGAAGCCAAACACCTCCACTTCCACCACATTCTATAAGTCAGAAGAGAGTCACTAAGTACAGCTCAAGTACCATGTTCAAAGGGAAAGTAATTAAGCTCCTCCTTTTGAAGGAAAGAGTATCAAAGCATGTGTGGACGTATTTTAAAAGCAGTACAGCAGGTCACTCTCTAAGCCTCCGTTTCCTCATTTGTAAAATGTGGTGATTATGAAGATGCGGTGAAATAATGCACTTACAAATGGGATCATGAAGAGACACACGTGGCTTACTAGTGGTTACTGTTGCCATTGAAGGACATTGTGGACTTAGGAAGAGAGAAACGGCAGAAGAGGGTATTCAAGGCCAAAGGCACAGAGATGGGAGAAGGCAGGACTTGGTCCAGGCACGGGAGACCAGCATAGCTGTCTCATGGAGCATGCCAGGATCTGGGGATGGGATGGGAGATAAGGCTGGGAGGGAGATAGGGGTTGGATTTTGGTGTTCAGTAAAAGCATGAAGTTTGGGCATTATTCCACAAGCAAGAGAGAGCATTAAAAGGTTTTAGAGCAGAAGTGTAATGGGATCAGACTGTTTTGGCAAGCTAACTCCCAAGACAGCAGGGGATGTGTGAGCTTGAGGAGAGACTGGAGTCGGGCTGCTGTTTCCCAGGCCGTGGTTACAGCCCTGAGGTCTTGAGCCAGGACAACAGGAATAGAAAAGGAGGGACGTAGAATGGGTAGAGTGGACAGATGACACGGGATGAGTGTAGGACTGGAGAAGGGGTGTGCCTGAAAAGGTGAGATTTCCTGGGTAAATGGGAGGCTCCAAATAGGAGCAAAGAGACCTAGCCAGAAAAGCAGGATCAAGGGTAAAGATGATGCTTCCTGTCCGGGGCACATTGAGATTGAGGTGCCTCTAGGAAATCCTTATTGGAAGCATTGGCCTGAAGCTCACAAGTGGGGTCTGGAGAGAGACACTGATTTCAGAATCAGGAGCCGCATGTCCAATGCACAGATTGGGCCGAGATGGGTGTGAATGAACTTTTAGCATCCCATAGTCCGTTCTGGAGGGTCAGTGAAGGAGGCACTTACTCTAAGATGTGTGATTGGCGGTGATGACCGTGGCTTATCTTGCAGTTGTGTTTTGATTTGAAATGGGCAGTGGGGAGGTAGTAGGGGTCTAGTAGTTTTCTAATTCTGCTGTAACAAATTACCACAAACTTTGGTGGCTTTAAACAATACACAGTTAGTGTCTTACAGTTCTGGAGGTCCGATGCCGGACACAGATCTCACAGAGCTCAAATCAAGGCATTGGCAGGGCTGCCTTCTTTCCTGCAGCCTCTAGGGGAGAACCCGTTTCCTGGCCTTTTCCAGCTTCTAGAGGCTGCCTGTATTCCTTGGCTGGTGGCCCCTTCCTCCACCTTCAAAGTCAGCCACGTTGCATATCTCTGACCCTGCTTCCTTAGCCACATTTCTCGGATTCTCTTTTCCGTCCCTCTTCCACTCTTGAGGACTCATATGTTTACGTTGGCTCACCCAGATAATTCAGAATAATCTCCCCGTCTCAGTCTTTAATTTAATCACATCTGCAAAGTCCCTTTTGCCACTGTAAAATAACATATTCACGTGTTCATTGTAAGATAACATAATCCCGTGTTCACTGTAAGATAACATAATCCCGTGTTCATTGTAAGATAACATAATCCTGTGTTCATTGTAAGATAACATATTCACGTGTTCATTGTAAAATAACATAATCCCGTGTTCATTGTAAAATAACATATTCACGTGCTCATTTTAAGATAACATAATCCCGTGTTCATTGTAAAATAACATAATCCCGTGTTCATTGTAAGATAACATATTCACGTGGTCATTGTAAGATAACATATTCACGTAGTCATTGTAAGATAACATAATCCCGTGGGAATTAACGATGGGGACATCTTTGGGCTCCATGATTCTGCCTATCATAAAGTAATGGAGAATATGGAGAAACTGAGAATCCCTCACTCCAAGGGATACCTACGTCATATTGGGGATCAATAACAGTTTAAAATTGTTCTGGGTTTTGTAAAAATGACACATGCTCAGTGAAAAAAGTGAAAGCAGACAGAAAAGGAAAAAGAAAAAGCTACAAATTGCCTAAGAGCCCTCCTCTCAGATATAACCATTGCTGACATTTTAGGGAACTTCTTTTAAGAGTCCTTCTCTATGCACGTATACACATATACAGATAAAAGAAGATGTGTATTTATTCCTCTGAGATCAGAGCTCAAAGTGAAAGGAAATTTGAGGTGGAAGGGGGAGGAGTTGAGAGAGTTCACGTAGGTGTGAAGGCATCTGCTGAGAGGGCGCCCAGGCGGGTTTTGGAGGCTTGTTGGGGAGGGGAGGGGGCTGCAGCAGCTGCTGTGGTGAAACCGATGGGGAATCAACCAGGGATAAATAGGCATGGCCCAGCTGATGGCCTGAATTCACGGTGCATATGAACAGCCTGCTTATGTGATTATCTCCAGCAACCCTCTACAACCCTGGAAAGAGGGCAGAGAAAACAAATGATTGCCGAAATCGGGGTTGAAGACTGGCCAAGCTAATATAGTGAAAGGTCGAGACTGGGCAGGGGGATCTGAAGGGGAAGTCTGAAGGGGAAGCACTGTTAACTTTTCTAGAATGATTATCTTACACTTTTCTCATAAATTACCAAATTTTCTGAATTATGTTAATGATTGAACAACCAATTTTCAGGAAGAGAAAGAAACACTACATTATGTCTTCACATTGGAAGTAAGAAACATACCGAACTCGGAAACACTAAAATGGGAGTGGCAGAGTCCATCTTAGAAGCAAGAAAATTTTAAAGTTTTAAAAACTAATGTGTGGATTTTATCTGGATCCTGATTCAAGGAAACAAACTAAAAAGAAAAATTAGGAGACAATTGGAAATTTGAGCTCTTAGTAGATAGTTGATGATGTAAAGAATTATTGTTATTTTATTTAAGGTATGATAATTTCATAGTCATGATAAAAACGTTATTACTTTTTAGAGAAACATGTTGAAATATTTGTGAATGAAATATAAAATGACGTCTATGGACAGGGTTGAGGGGAAGTTACACTGAGTGACTGACATGGAGAACAGTATAACTGAACCTGGCTGATGGTGACATGGGTTCATTTTTTTTTTCTGTGTACTTTTTTGTATCTTTGAAAATTTCCATAATAAAAAATTAAAAGGAAAAGAAACAATGAGATTTTCCAAAGCTCCTTGTGAGTGCCTCGTTGAATGGTGGATGTGCCGTGGGCGACGAGGCATCTATTGACTGGCAGTGAACTGGGAGGGCTGAGGGCTGTTCCTCTCCATTGGAGGGGGCTAGAGTGACAGACAGTAGGGGAGACTGAGTTTTCATGTGATCACGCTGGGAAGCTCAAATGGCATGGAAGGAAAATGGCCCCAGGGGCAAGGAGAGAGTGGCAGGTGCAGGCCCAAGTGAGAAGGCTCATGGTGCTTGGGGAGGCTGTGGTCACCCCTCCCAAACCTGGCTCTGAATGTGCACACAACTCACCAACCAGTTCCCGTCCATCAGCCTCGTCTCCCTCCACACCTGCCTCCAACGCCCAACCCAGTTCTCCCCAGCAACAATGAGAAGGAGGATTAACGTGATCAAAGTCCTGGGCTTGCCCTAAGGACATGGCTCCAGTAATCTCTGAGTTCCTGGGGAATAAGGAAATGGCTTTCTAGGTTGGATCAGCAACCTTCTTCTGTAGCGGATAGTGAATCTTTTAGGCTTTGCAGCCACATATGGTTTCTGTTGCAACTGCTCAACTTGACCACTGTAGCATGTAAGCAGCCGTAGACAATATGTGAGCCACTGGGCATGGCTGTGTTCCAATACAAGTTTATTTACAAAAGTAGGTGGTGGGCCAGATTTGGCCGATGAGCTGTGGTTTGCTGATCCCTGTTCTAGGTGGACAGTAACCTTCCCAAACCGTAGTCTCATGTAAGGGCAAATAACAATATAGATAGAAGTGAGTAGGTGGGAAAGATGGAAGAATAGAAAGTTATGATCAGAACAAGAATTTGGGAAGTCGAGATCTGACAGTCTTCAGTGATGACCCATTCTAAGATGAGACGGTTTTATTGAGTGACTGACATGAGGGAAGACAGGGCTTGTGGAATCAGGTGGACTGGAGGCCATGGTGTTGGAGGTGTCATCAGTATGAATGATGAAGTATCCTGAGAAGGCTGGTGGGGGATGGGTTGAAGATGACAGCAAGTCAAATCCTGGCGCTGTCAAGGGCAGTGTAAGAGTGTAAATCAAAGTGTAAGACTGGAAATCAAAGAAGCGGCAGCAGTGTAGTGCGGGATTTAGGAACTTGGCCTCTAGAATCACGACTCTGCATTCCAAACCAAGCTCCACCACATCCAGCTGAGACTCTGGGCAAAGGTGGCTTCATCTCTCTGAGCCTCAGTTTTTCCATCTGTAGAATGGTCTTTCACGTAAACAAAGCTAGTTCCTTACCTAAGAGGAATTCTGGTGCCAGCTATTAAGGGAATACGTTTTTTTCCACTACTGATGCGTATACCAAGCAGATGTGTCCCAGCTATTTAAAGGGAGTTATTTAATTTATTTGTTCATTTGTTTAGCTGATCTTTATCAAATGCTTAAATGTGCTCTGAAATTATAGAAGCAGACATATTCATAAGCTGGCTGGCTCCCACTTATTGGGCACTTACTGTATGCCATGGAACTGTGACATCGATCAATGTGGTCCCTGTCTTTACGGACAGATTTCGTATATAGCCGGATTGCAGTATATGTACTTCATTTATGCTAATTCAATGATATACTCTTCGGGGAGAGAGAAAGAGAGAAATAAGATTTTAAAAAATTCAAGCAATCTCCCTTGTCGTTCCAGTCTGGAGGTGAAGCATAGAATAGGACACGTGACTCAGCTCTTTCCTTAGTCAGTTTCATGTGTCCCTCAGAACGTGAGCAGCTCACGAGGCAACAACTTCCTTCTGTCTCTCTGTCCGTCTGTCTGTCTACCTGCCTACCTATCTATCAAGCATTTATATAGTATTTGTTCAGGTACTATTCTGAACAATTTATAAATATTACCTAATTTAACTCACACAACAACCCAACAAAGTAGGAAATATTCTTTCCCCGTTGTATCAGTCAGGCAGGCCAGGCTAGGCTAAGTTGCGGTTATAAACAATACCGAAGTACCAGTGGCTTAACCCAATAACAGCTTATTTTTGCTCATATAACCACTGATGCAGTTTGGACAGCCCTCTTATAAATTACAGCTATTTGGAACATGTGATCTTTGAGGTCACTGAAGCAAAAGAAGAAAGGAATGGAGGAGGCCCCCCAGTTCTTAACCTTCTCAGCCTAGAAGGTTCTTAACCTTCTTACCTCTCCTCACAGAGCAGGGCCCCAAACCAGCTGCAAGGCAGGCTGAGCTATGCAAGGGAGCACTGGATATTCCATGAGCACTAGCTATCCCAGCGACAGCCATATCTCAGAGAAACAACCGAGGTACCGGGATGCTAACTTATTTGCCCAAGGTCACAAGCCAGTAAATAGCAGACCAGGGTCTGAAGCCAGGCGGTCTGGCTCCAGAGTCTGGACTGCTGAAGGCGTGGTCCATTACTCAGCTCTGCCGCCCCCGAGATCACCTGGTATTTGCAGTGATCAGCACGAAGACTGGGAGAGAGCTGGCTACGCAGGATTGAATGAAAGATGCTGTGTCTGTATATGGAATTTAAAGTGTGGTAAGGGGAAATCCTGACTAAATGTGATTTTCACCTACGTCCTCATATTACAGTATGGCTCCTGTGTAAGATGCAACTCTTTTGTATGTTACACTTGTATTAGGATTATTTGAGGCTATAAATGCTATCTACCAGCCTGGGGAGCCATCTAAAATGGGAGTTTGGGTCCTATTTTAATGTTCTTGGTAAGATCAATTCTGCCAAGCCCAGCTGTCTTTGATGCACGATGTCATTATGTTGTCAGATCACAGCTGGTAGGTTGTGACCATTTGTCATGGCTGGCTGCCGATTGCTTATCACATAAATGATGGGCCTTCTCCCACAGGTTCCCCGTAATTTAGCATACGCTTCATTCTGTCCATCCCTTCTCAGCTACCCGTTTCTTTTCCATGACTTTTTTTTTAAATAACTGCATTTTATGTAGCCATTTTATATAGACATTGACAACCCTTAAAAAATTCTCTTTGGTTTATAAAAATAACCAAGATTTATCATATATAAAATATACATATTAGTTAAATAAACTATGCAGTGAAAAGAAAATGTTTAAAATCGGGGATCATCATAGAATTAAATAACTCTAGACCTAAAAGTCTTTAAAAAGGATGTTTCACTCCAAATGCCAGGAACACGCCTTTTATTTTCTCCTTTATATTATTTTGTAGCTTTCATATTGTCTGCAGAGTTACTTTAAGAATAAAAACAGGGGGCTGGCCCCGTGGCCAAGTGGTTGAGTTTGCATGCTCTGCTTCGGCAGCCCAGGGTTTTGCCAGTTTGGATCCTGGGTGTGGACATGGCACCGCTCATCAGGCCACGCTGAGGTGGTGTCCCACATAGCACAACCAGAAGGACCTACAACTAGAATATACAGCTATGTACTAGGGGGCTTTGTGGAGAAGAAGAAGAAAAAAAGAAAAAATAAAAAGATTGGCAACAGCTGTTAGCTCAGGTGCCAATCTTTTTTAAAAACAAAGAATTAAAAACAATTTCAAAACTAAAGGGTATTTATTCTATTTCTTTCTATCCCATTTTCTTGCTTGCTATGGTAGGCGTTTATATTTTTTCCAGCCCTGCATTGGTTTCCCCCTCCTTTGGGTTCTAGACGTCCCTGTGTTGCTGAAAGGATCACCCCTCTCCCGTTCTCGTTCAGGAAGACAGTGAGCTGATTCCACCCCTGGCTCCGGGCTGGGCGTGGGACCCAGGCCTGGCCACTCAGAGCACTGAATCCCCCTGACCACCAGGGTTACTCCCAGTTTGGTTCAATCAGAGATAAGTCTAAGATTTTTCAGGAAGGAACCAAGAAAGATTTTTTCCCTTTTCCTCTAGACCTGGAGCTTTGAGATTATCAGCCCTGAGCTGCTGAGGGCAGCCACGTAAGGAGACAGTGCCTGAGATACCAGCAGACCTGAGAGGTGGCCCGAGCCTGAGCCCCTGTGGCATTGACTTCAGCCTCTCTAGCTGGCCATACCATAGGCCAATTCTACGCCTATTAGTTAAGTGAGCCAATAAGTATCTTTTTTTTCTTAAGCTAGTTTGAGTTAGGTTTCTGATACTTGCAAATGAGAGAGTCCTGGCTGATATGTGCTCCCACATGGTATTGCCCCAACTACCCTCCAGTATTCTGAATTAGTCAGCTTTCTCCAGGTTCTGCTGCTGTAACAAACAACCCTCAAATCTCAGTGCCTTATAACCACAAGGGTTTATTCCCCACCCTGTTCTAGGTTGGCTGCGTGTCACCTTTGGCTCTGTTCCACGTCTCTTTTCATTCTGGGACCCAGGATGAAGGAGTGGCCCCTGCCTCAGTCTCACGGCAGAGGGAGAAGAGCAGGGGCCAGCCCATGTAATGGCAGACATTACTTCTGCTCACAGTTCATTGGCCAATACAAGTCCCCTGGCCAAGCTTGGGATCAATGCTCCAGGGAAGCTGACAGAACCCACAGGGAGAAACTGCAGGGCGTACGGCAAAGAGTAAGGATGCACAAGTCTCTGACAGAGAAAGGAGCAATAAACCGGGAACAATAGTACTGTCTCCCACACGCTCTCATCAGAGCTTGAAGAGGGTGATTTCTTCCCCACCTTTCAACAGCGGGGAATTACATCATATCTCCTGTTGCCTTTCCTCCTGTTTATGAATCCAGCAGCATCCTCTTTTGTGGGACATAGTCCTGACTCAGCTAGCCAATCAGAAGCCATGAAATTATTTGCTATCATATTAAGAACAGGAAACATTTTGCTTTTTATTTTGACCGAAACGAATTGGTCAGATTCACTTGCAAAAATAAATCCCTAAATGAGCACAAGGAACAAAGTTGCATTGCTGCCTATCTGGTCCCATGTCCCAGAGGGAAGGCTGATGAAAGACATCATTAAAGCTGAGACCTTCAATGAAACAAAGGTTGTGTTCTAGAAGAGAAAAGAAAAGGTTGCTTTGGGTGAAATGTCTTTTCAGCTGAGTTCTACCCTTGGACAAAAAAAAAAGAAGAAGAAAACATCCACGATACTTTCATGTTGGTGGAAGGTATTTAATGACCAAAAACTGAAGTGAAAACAAAAGTGTCACCGTGCTATTTGAGGACAAGCACCAGCCATAGGATGGTCTGTTTGCACCGAGGTTAACAGTGGGACCGAAAACGCTCCTACCTTCAAAACGGCACAGGAAACGGCATGCATTTGCACTAAAGATCATAATTAAATGGTGGCGTGGCAGAACATTTGCTGTCATGGCCTGTTGAAAGGAAAAAATCCTTTTAATTTATTTTGTCTTTTAGAAGGGTAGATTTCTGTCTCAGTAATTTCAGAGGCCAGAGGGTCTCCTGAGGATAATAAATCGTCTTTGCTCTTTACATCAGCATTCGTCTTCAAACAGGAAGGATGGAGAGCTGTTTCCTGAATTCGGGAAATCCTCTAAGTGCCTCCCCCTCGCTGGAGGCTTGGCAGGGGGGTGGCCCTTTTTCTGGGGCACACAGTCCTGCTTCCTTTCCTTCTTCCTGTTGTTTCTAGGTGACTCTTTGGGAACGAGCTCGGGGAGCCTGTGTGAGGCAGCGTGGCAGACACATCTGGCTTCCAATCTCAGCTCTGCCATCATTAGTTGGTGTGTTAGTTGCCTCTGGCTGCTTAAGAAATTAGCACAAAATTGGTGGCTTAAAACAACACACATTTATTCTCTTATAGTTCTGGAAGCTGGAAGTCCCAAATCAGTTCCTTCTGCAGGCCCTAGGGGAAAGTTCATTTTCTTGCCTTTTCTAGTTTCTGGAGGCTACCTGCCTTCTGGAGGGCTCGTGACACCTTCTTTGTGTCACTCTGACCTCTGGCTTCCATCGCCACATCCACTTCTGTAGCAGGATCTCCCTCTGCCTCCCTCTCATAAGGATTCTTGTGATTGCATCATTGAGCCCACCTGCGTAATCAAGGATACTCTCAGGGTCCCTAACTCAATCACATCTGCAAAGTCCCTTTGCCCTCTGAGGGAATGTATGTATTCACAGAGTCTGAGCATTGGTTATGGACCTCTTGGGGGGCCATTGTGCAGTTTGCCACAGTCGGGTGACCTGGAACTAATCCCTTCACATCTCTGAGCCTCGTCCTCTCTTCTGTACCGGGGGATGCTAAGAATACCTACACTGTAGGGTTGCTGTGAGGGTTAAAGATGATATCAGAGTTCTTTGTTGCAAGCAACAGAAAGTTAAGAGCTACTTAAGAAAAAGGGTAGATTTTGGAAGAAAAAAAGATAACTCACAAACCTGAAACTAAAGGTAAGGGCCTGGCCTTAGAAAGCAGGTACAGGGACCCTGGGAGCAGAGACCCATGTTTTCAAGACACCACTGCCATCAAGAATCCTCTAGTCTCTGCCAGTCTACTCAAGATTCCCCTTCCAGGGAAAGAGCATCTGCTTGGCTAAGCTTGGGTCCCAGGTGTACTCTTTGGCCAGGGGAGGGCAAGACACTGACCCACATTCCCCCAACTGAGGGAGGAGGAACTGTCAAAGCAAAGTCTGAGGGCTGATCCCGCAGGAACAGGGAGGGTGTGATGGGCAGATAAAAATTAAAGATATCCACTGCAGAGGGCTCATAGTAGGTATTCAAAGAATGAAGGGTTTTATGTTATCCTTAATCTTAAGAGAACAGTAGCAAGATGAAACATGAGCAGCACAATGACCAAGCAAGTGAGAGAGAATGTCTGCATTTAACCTCAGCTCTGCCACTGATAAATTCCAACCTTAGAGAAAGGTCTGTTTCCTTACCTGTGATAATATTCGTTCACTGGGAAATGTTTGTTGCATACTTACCTGGCAGGATCGCGAAGGTGGCTTTCCAGGGGGAGGCTCACCCGTTGCACTCTGGATGTGCTGACCCCTGCGATTCCCCTGAACGGGGGAAACTCGACTGCATAATTTGTGGTAGTGGGGACCAAAGAACTGTTGAATGCCCACTCTGTTCCAGGCACTTTTCTAGGTACCATAGATAGAATGGAGGACAAGAGAGAAAGTTTTGGCCCCCATGGAGTTTACCTTGTAGTGAGAAGACAGACAATAAGCAAACTAACAAATAAACATCCTGTATAACGTAAAGAAGACCCAGGCGCTTTGAAGAGAAATAAGGCAGAGGAAGTGGATCGAGTCCCAGGGCTGGGGGAGAGGTGGCAGTGTTTCAGGTAGAGAAGCCAGGAAAGGCTCACTTCTGTAAGGAGGTGACATTTGCGCAGAGGCCTGGATGACAAGCAGAGGGAGCCAGCCTTACAAAGCTTGGAAGGAAGAGTGTCCCAGGCAGAGGGAACAGCCACCCTGAAGGCCCTGAGACAGAAACAAAGTTGGCCAGTGAGGCAAGAGGAGATGCGGGAGGTGGGAGGGTGGCAGGAATGAAGCCAGAGAGCCTGGCTAGGCCGTGTCCAGCTTGCTGGGGGGCCCTTGGACGCCACGGTAAAGAGTTTGGACTTTTCTTTTTCCTTCCTGGTGTGATAGGAAACTGTTGGAAGGTTTTGAGCAGAAGATGGAGGTAATCAATTTATCTTTTACAAAGACCACTCTGACAGCTGGATGGGCAGTTGACTGAAGTCAGCTCTAATAGTGCAGCAAGGGGGCAGGAGATGATGGCAGCTTGGAGTGGAGGAGGCAAGA
The DNA here is from genome assembly GCF_041296265.1 of Equus caballus. Lineage (NCBI taxonomy): Eukaryota > Metazoa > Chordata > Mammalia > Perissodactyla > Equidae > Equus > Equus caballus. Next base: position 38,890,810 of record NC_091696.1, on the reverse strand, counting down.
AGAGGTTGGATTTGGGATATATTTTGATGCTGGAACCAGGAAGCCTTGTTGATGGATTGGATGTGGGGTTAGAGAGAAGTCAAGGATGACGTGGAGATTTCGGGCCTGATTGACTGGCTGGATGGGGAGCCATTTACTGAAATGCAGTGGGGGAAATGAGTTCTGTTTTAAAAATGTAACGGGCTTCCTGAAGCTTCATAACTTATTGGGAATAAAAATATGAAGCTTTTTTTTTCTTTTTTCTCCCAGTAATTGCCCCACTATATTACACAGGATCTCTCTTCCATCTGAGATGCAGCCCTTTAATAACTTTTTGGCCAAATTCCATGACTTCCCGGTCGCTCTGTTTTTAGTCTCATTTCACTGTTTGGATTCGTCTTGTTTATTTTTAAATCCTTGGTCTTCAGTCTCATCCTGAATGTTAAACCCATCTTCCTCCCTTTCCCCAGCTCCGGCCACAACTGTCTATGATTCAGGGGTCCCTGCATTTGGAAGAGAGGAACTCACTTCTTTGTTTTCACTCGTCCCTAACTGAAATTCAGCCTGTCTTTGAATTAGGAATGTGGCTAACCAACCTCAGTAGGATCTACCGCAGCTAATCGCAATCAGGTCTTTTCACAGTTGTAGTGATCTCAAATATCATTTGCGCTTGTCGTTCCTTTCAAATTGCAGAAGTTAATTGACCTGCCATTAGCTCTTCTTATTTCCTGCGTAATTTAGAAGCACATATATTACCATATCACCAACTTTTTTGTTTAACATTTTGATAGCTGTATTTCAATATAACTGATTTTCTTTGTAATCTTATGTATTTATTTACTTTTATGTTTTTAAAAACATTCTTCTGAGAAGAAATCTGGACTGCTGAAGTGGAAAAGGGTCCATGGCTCAAAACCAGTTACGATCCCTTGGGGGGGGGAGGGAGGGAAGGGGCTGGAGCACCTCCCCCCGGGCCGAGGAGGGCAGGGTCTACCCCCTCCCCCCATACACCCATCCCCCTGCCTGAGCTCACCATTTGGAGCGGAAGGAGGGATACTGGGGAGAAGGCAGACCTCCTTAAGATTTTCCTTAAGTCGTTAGAGAAAACATGTAACCAGTTACAAAGAGACCAAATAACACAGCGATCTGGGCATACTTCTCTGAAAGCACCAAGCCTCACAGCCCTGATTTTTAAGATGGTTGCCCCTGCAGCCCAAGGGCCAGCACGTGGTCTGGCAGCGCCTGGTTTTGTGAGCACTGCTAACTGGACCTGTGTGCCACGCTGCTTCCAATGATGGGGTTGGTGAAACTGGCCTCGACTCTGTGTTTAACTCAGAATGACTCAGCCTGATGCCGGGGTAATAACTGCTTGTTGGTCTCCCAGGGTGGAGTTCGCGAGGGGGCGAAAGCAAAATCACATCCTAGTAAGTGTGGTTTCTAAATTCACTGTAAGGCTGCTGGCGAGTAATGCAGCTGGCTCTCCCCTGCTGGGTTTGGGAGCTGTTCCTCACATCATAGAAGGCTGGAATGGAAAGAATCCTATGAGATTCCGTCCTAATGGCTAGTCACCATATGTCTGGAAGATTCCAGATAACCTCCATGGCACTTCTTCCAAATATTTGAAGTTCATTACTCAAGACTGTGATGCCTCCAGCACAGAATGTTTGGGAAACCAGTGAGGGCTGAGAGCAGGGACGGGGTAATCTGTTTTCCCGACTACAATGGGTAGACGTTATCAAATACTGGGCCCTTGAAAGGCTCAATGAATGATGGCTGATTTAGGGCCTGTGTCATTTTGTAAACGGCTTTGCATCTGGGTTGCGCTCTCATGTTCCAAGAAAACAACTTAATCTCTTACCTAATGAAAAGTGGATAGAATTTGGATTCCAAGATTCAATTTTCAACATAAAGGAAGCTTTTCTCCTTTCTGTTTTATTCTCCTTAAATGCCATGTTGGATAGAACCGCTCGTCTTAGAACTGGATGGAGAAATTAATAAGGACTAACTTCTCAGATTCTCTTATGTATTTTGTAAGCATGCTATCTCTTCTTGAGGTCCTGCAAATCTTTTACTTAGCATTCAAAAAATGGGAAAGAATTGTGTGTGTGTGTTTATCCATGCAAACATAGACACAATTAGAAAAACGAAGTCTTGTTCCTTCTCAGAATTATAGCATCAGTTCTTACGATTCAAATATTTTCAACTCACATTTGAGAAGAAAGGAGAAGGACATGACAAACGAGCATTACCAATAAGACAATTCTTCTTGGAAGCATACTTAGGAGTACTGTTTTGCCCGTTAGAACACGTAAACCCGTCTGCTCCGGGGATGTCCAATTTAAGCGCTCGAGGCGGGAGCCTCAGCTGCCTCTCCTCTGATTGACATGCTTGTCCCTGCTCCCCTCCCTAGTTCCCTGATGACGAGCCTTCGCCTCCTCTCCATCTCTATTTTTATTTGACCTGAAGCCAGTTGCACTGATTCCAAAAGAGAGAAAAGGGCCTGGCATGGCTTCTGTCCCTTCAGGCTGGCCTGCTGAAATGATGGATAATTCCCAGACGCTACTCCCTGAAGATTAAGTCCTTTTCATTTGGCCTGATTTACGCTGGCTTTCTCACCCTTATTCTCTGTTTGGGAAGGAGACAGCACCCCATTATTTAGCCATGAAAGCAGGGATGTCACTAAAGGTGGTCTCATCTTACCGCTTAAAGACCTATTAGAAATCTCATTTTGCTTTTTGGAGATGTCATTGTGATGCAAAGCGGTTCGGGGTTCCGTTACTGGTGAAAGCTCTTTGTCCGGCTGGCCTGGCCAGTCGTGGCCCCAGATTTGCGGCTCTCCTTTCCTACTGCTATCCCTAAAGCAGGAATACTGTTACTTTGAGGATTTCATGACATCAGTTGAGAAAAACATTAAAGCAGGAAAATTGCAGCTGAGCAGAACGGCGCCATCAAACCTTCCCTCAGATCCAAGTGACAAACTCCACTTTGTTCTGCTGTCCTGACACCGGATGTCCCTGTGGAGCTTCAGACAAATGCATACCTGCCAAGTTATTACTGTGCGGATTAATGAAGAGGGCATTTTCTATGATTATGGCTTTCCCCCCCGACGTTTTTCTCTTCTAGGCAATTGACTGTGTTTTCCTCTGTGTAACACTCGCAGCTGTTAGACCCAGGATCCCACGTTGGTGACCTTGTGGGCTCCCCTTCATCGTCTCCTTGGGCCGCTCCGTCCGTTTCCTGGGCAGTTTGCATTCCCAGCAGGAAATGGTCAGTGACCTTGAACAGGTCACTTCACCCCTCCCTGCCTCAGTTTCTTCAGCTCTCAAAGAAGGATAACAACAGCTCGTTTTTAATGTTGTGAGGATTTAATTAAATAAGGTGTGGAAAGTGCTTAGCGCACTCTGCCAGGCACAGAGGCTCATTCCACCAATGTTTATGGAACGTCGACTACGTGCCAGTCGTTGTCCTAGGTGCTGGGAGCAGCAGACATAGGCCCCGTCGCTGCCCTCTGGAGCGTTCAGCCCGGTGGAGGATTTGGGCATTAATTTGACATCACACAGGTTTATATCTCCAAATTGGGCCAAGGACTAGGAAGGAAAATTGCTTAGAGCTCCACTGGGCCCTGACCTAATCAAAGGACATATTTCCATAGCATCTGAGTGGAAATTGGAAGAAAGAATAAGAGTGAATCAGGAGAAGGAGGTGTCAGCCCCCCTGCCAAACCCGGAGCGTGGCTTAGCGAGCAGAGTGTGGGCCGGGTCTCAGTGCCCTGTGGGTGCCCTTAGCAGCAGACTGCATGACCACGTGCAGTGCTCCAGCTGGAGTAGGAGGATACTGGAGGCCGAGGAAAGTCCCTCTGCAAAGGCCCTAAGGTGGGAGGACACACTTGAGGAGATGAAAAGGGCCTGCATGGCTGGAGCACAAGGAGAGAGGCTGGTGGGAGGGGAGTCCAGAAAGTTCTCGGTAAATATCAGCTGGTATGAATGCCCGATAGTGTTATTCTCATAAACTCACTGCCAGCACTCCAGGGTCTCCTTAGAAAGACCAAAATCTCTCTACAAGCTGTTAACTTTTAACTAGTGAAGGAGAATTTCTTCAGGGATGGGATTTGTCCGTGTCACACAACTGTGATTTGGAGAATAAGGAGAATGGACAAGGAGAGACCTTTAATGTGGAAAGTGGGAGCCGATGCGCCTCCAGTGGCAGGCCTCCAGCACAATATGAATGCTCCATTACAGCCCAGAAAACCGGATATTAGGCAGTAAGTGAAAACAAAAACAGAACCAAAAAAAATGTCACTACATCATGCAAATAAAAATGGAAACTGAAATTAGGGAAAGGTCTCTAACAATGCGGTCGTTTTGAGGGTGTAATTAGGTCTCCAAGAAATAGAAGAACCTGCTTTCCTTGGCCTCTTAGAAAGGACTGGCCCAGCCCGAGAGCCAGAACTTGGCAGCACTTCGCTTGCTAGAAATGTTCCCAGTGACCTTCAGGGTCCTTCCCGTCTTTGATTTCTTTATTCTGGAATAATTCAAAAGAGCATTCATTCAGTCACACAATTATACGTATCAAGGGAAGTTTTGTTGTTGTTGTTTTAAGGCAAAGTTTAGAGGGAGATAAAACCGCAGACCCCGGAGAATCACGCGTCGCTGCCAGTTTCCCTCGCAGTCTGCGCCAGGCTGGGCATCTGCTAAGTGCTGGCCCCGTTGAGGTGTGGTCTCCACACAGCATTGGGAGGGAAGCCTGAGCTTTGGGACTGGCTGGATCTGGGCCCGGATCCTGACTAGGCCACCTACAAGCTGTGTGACCTTGGGCAGTCAGTCCTCCTCTCTGCACAGTGGGAGTTACTGTAAACTCAAGTGATGGCTGTCATTAGCGAGGGCTCTGTGGCCAGGACTTGAGGGTCCCTCACCAGCAAGCTTTCGGAGGATCCTGCCCCGGGGACAGCCTTCTGGTGAGGCACATTCCTTTCAGAGCTTTATTTCTTTGTGCTGTATCTGCAAAGTCTTGACTCTTGCTCTTCAGGGGTAGCTGTGCTTTGGGGAGACATAAGGAACCAGAATGAAGTTAGACTTACACTTAGTATCTCTTTAAAACTTTTAGGAAAAAAACAAGAAAAGAAAAGAACATTTAGCCATGATTTTTAAATGTGATATCTACGATAAAAAATCCCATCATAATCTTAAAAAATCCCACAAGAGCAGACACTGTCAATGGAACCAGCGCTTGAGATATTTTATTGCTTCTTAAGATGTAGAAATACAGAGGTAAATTCCAGTATTTTCCCTCCAGGTAAGAGATGGACTAGTTAATTTCCCTTCAATAGAAAGTTGGGAAAGAGCCGTTTGTTATGCCTCACTCAGCTGCAGTACATAAAGGTCTCTTCTGCTCTGGCTCTTGCTTTGTGTCCACAAGGCCTTACGTCAATAACATGTATGTTGCACCTTGAGGACTAACATGCAACTTTAGTAACCTGAGCCCTTCCGAGCGGGGCAAGCTAACAGTGATTTAAGATTATGCTGATTGAAAACAAAAAATCCACCCCAGATTTCGAAATAAAACATGCTAACTCAAGCTTAAACTTTCCTATCAAAAATGACATTGTTGCTTTCTAAGAATGGGAACGGATGAGGCCCTTAATCAGAGAGGCCATTATGTTGTCAAAGGCCTTGCTGAGGCTGAAGGACGGATTCTCATGGGCATATGACCGTTTTATTGCTTTTCAGCCCACGGCCGCCAATCCCACTCTCCCTCCTGCTGACAGAAGAGGAAGCAGCCCTCACCATTCAGTCCTTCTGGAGAGCCTATCTGGTAAGAGTCGTGTGCAATTACGGCATTTGGCCTGATGGGGGACTTTTGCGATGTGGAGGCCCACGGGAAAGCCCTTAGATGGATTTGAAATGGAGAATATTAGGGCTAACATCCAGACCTGGGAAACAGGATACTCTGTAAAATAGGTCGCGAAGAGTGATTTAGAATTTCTACCAAAACTTATTTTGCAATTATCATTAAAAGTACCCTCCAGCCTTTTAAAGTTGGGATGAGTGCCTTATATTACATAAAAAATAATTTTATATGCAGACAGAAGCAATACATGTTCACTGAGAAAACTCAGATAATTCAGATAAAGCCAATAAAAAATTTTTGAGTCACTGATAACTCTGTCACCCAAAGATAATCATTGTTGATATTTTGGTGTAAAACTTTCTAAACTTTCAAAAATCTTAATAGATAGAATAACATTTAAATACTTACCTAGAAAAAGTGACCTTTTCTTTTCAAGCTTGTCTTTTCTAACCATTTTCCTATTGGTTATTTCCAGTTTATCATTATTGTAATAAATGCTGCAATACAAATCTTTGTGCAGCCATCTTTGCACATTTGTCTGGTTGTTTATGTAGGAGGAATTGTAGAAGTCGAATTTCTAGGTCAAAAGGTGAGTTTTTTTCTTTTTTCCCTGATCCATATTGTCATGTGGCCCTTCAAGAAGGATGCACTTTAAAAAATTCTTACCAAATACATATGAGAGTGGCGTGCGTATCTCAGGCTAAAAAGTGTACATCCTCTGATTATTTGCAATTAGAGTATCAACGTTGAGAGGTTTCCTGGTCAACACTAAGCTCCCATTCTAGGTGGCAGCATGGCCCCACCCAGGTGTGAGTGTCAGGCATCGATGGAATGAGTTTAGGTTTGACATCGGCGGTGGCAAGCATCACCAAAGGAAAAGGTCTCAGAGGTTTACGTGGAGGCCAAAGATCTGCATACTGATGTTCTCCTTAGGGCTGGCGTGGGAGAAACAGACTGGGGTGAGCACACTGGCAAGCAGTGCTCCGTCAAGACGTTAGACTAATTCTAATGAGGTATAATTAATTAATCAATCAGCAAAATATTTGTTACATGACCATTAAATGGAACTGTCCTTGGTTACAAGGAGCTCACTGTCTGGGGCAGTATTGTCTGGTCATTTCACTCCTTTTATACATGGCACATTCCCAAAAACATGGGATGAAGTCAAGTGTGAAAGTTAAATAATAAACTTGCACATCGTGAGGAACAGTCTGTTCCCAAAGAGTTAAAAGCCAGTTATAAAACTCTATTATACCCCACGACTTACATGTAATCTTTGATGACATAGGTTTTTAGCATTTTTTACACATCTTATAAATGTGGTCTTTTTGCTTCATAATTGAACACCAGCTGGTTAGCTTAAATCCGGTGAGGTCTAACCAAGGCGAAAGATGCCTGCTTTCCACATGCTTCTTGAGTTCCATCTTTGTCATCAGCGTGTTTCATTTGTGAGGTGTATACTTGTTACACCAGAATCAGTGATTTTGCTCTTCTATTTTCTGTTCCTTTTTATGAAACAAAGAGCAAAATGCAATAAAATAGTGAGTTTTGGATTTTATTTCTTCCAGAAGCCTGGTAGGTATCCAGGATGTAACAGTAAAAGGAAATGTTCTGTCCCTGGTTCTCCCATGCAGTAAGACCCCCGACCCCGACCTCTCCACACACATGGTGCCTGTGTTATGGGCACAGCATGAAAAACACTGTCTGTAAGACAGCTGAATTCAGCTCATCACACCGACAAACTCTGCCGTGTAAAAGATGTCTCAGTGGCACAGGATTTAACTGTGGCTATTGCACCATCATTCTACACTAGCTAGAAATGTTCCCCAAGGTACAAAAGATGTACAAGGGGTCAGTGTATACTGTATGGAAGTTCAGGCTGTTCAAAGCCAAACATTTCCTGTGCTAAAAACGTAACTGAAGGGGGCCAAGTGAGGGGAAAAGATCCAAGTTTTCGCTAGAAGGAAAAGATATCTGATGTATGAGATGACTTGGAAGTTTCCCCAGAAAAGAAGGACTTGATCTCAGCCTTAAAGAAAGATGGAGCACTGGAGTGTCAGCTGGGACCAAGAGAATATCTCAGGGAGAGGAAATAGCATATATATTTTTTACCTTTTTTTTAAAAAACATATTGTATATTTTCGACAGCTACACACACAAACACATACAGACATGCATAGGAAAATATCTGAAAGGAAGCAGAGCAATGTGACAACAGTGGGTACATTGGGTTGGCTGGGACAGAATTAGGGAGACCTAATTGAACAAATTTTTTTCAAAGAGAACTAGTATGATTTTCTTTAATTAAAAATTAATTTAAGTCATACAGTCATCTCAATGGATACAGAGAAAGCATTTGACAAACTCCAACAAGCTTTCCCGATAAAAACACTCAACAAACTAGGAATAGAAAGGAACTTCAACTTGGTAAAGGGTTTCTACGAAAACCCTGCAGCTAAATTATATTTAATGGTGAAAGACTGGTTATTTTCCCCCTAAGATTAGGAATAAGACAAGGATATCTTGTCTTGCCACTTCAATTCAACAAGGTATTAGAGGTTGTAGCCATGGAAATTAGGCAAGAAAAAGAAATAAAAGGCATTCAGATTGGAAAGGAAGAAGTGAAGCTATCTCTATTCATAGATGACATGATCTTCTATATAGAAAATCCTAAGTAATTTGCTAAAAAAAGTTAGAATAAACAAGTTTAGCAAGGTTGCAGGAAACAAGATCAATATACAATAATCAGTTGTATTTCTATACACTTAGCAATGAACAATCTGAAAATGAAGTTAAAACAATTCCATTTGCAATAGCATCAAAAAGAATAAAATAGTTAGGAGTAAATTTAACAGAAGTTCAAGACTTGTACACTGAAAACTATAAAACATTGTTAAAAGAAATTTTAAAAAGCCTAAACAAACGGAAATAGGGCCTGTGTTTGATGATTGGAATTCTTGATATTGTAAAGATGGCAGTACTCCCCAAATTGATCAACAGATTCAACATAATCCCCTTCAAAATCCCAGCTGACTTTTTTCTTTTTTGCACAAATTGACAAGCTGATCCTAAAATTCATATGAAAATTCAAGGGGCCCAAAATAGACAAAACAATCTTGAAAAATAACAAAGTTGGAGGACTCATGCTTCCCTATTTCAAACTTACTACAAAGCTACAGTAGTCAAGTGATCGCGGCATAAAGATAGATCAATGGAATAGAGTTGAGAGCCCAGAAATAAACCCTTACATTTATGGTCAATTGATTTTCGGTAAGGATGCCAAGACCATTCAATAGAAAAAGAACAGTCTTTTCAACAAATGGCGCTGGGAGGCCTGGATATCCACACACAAAAGAAGGCAGGTAGCCCCCTACCTCACACTATATACAAAAATTAACTCAAAATTAATCAAAGACCTAAGTGAAAATGCTAAAACTATAAAACTCTGAAAAGAAACCATAGGCGTAAATTTTCATGATTTACAGATTAAGCAACAGTTTACATAGCAAAAAGCACAAGCAACAAAAGAAAAAAAATAACTTGAACTTCAATAAAATGAAAAACTTTTGGCTTCAAAAAACATCATCAAGTGAGTGAAAAGACAATCCACAGAATGGGAGAAAATATTTGCAAATCATATCAGATAAGGATCTAATATAAAGAATTTGCACAACCTGATGAATAACCAAATTATAACACTGGCAAAGGATTTGAATACACATTTTTCCAAAGAATATATACAAATGGCCACTAAGCCCATGAAAAGAGGCTCAGAATCATTAGTTGTCAGGAAATGCAAATCAAAACCACAGTGAGACGCCACTTTACAGCTACTAGCACGGCTGTAATCAAAAAGACAGTAACAAATTTTGGTGAGAATGTTGAGCCCTCGGAACCCTCACACACTGCTGGTGAGAATATAAAATGGCGCGGCCACTTTGGAAAGCAGTGTGACAGTTCCTCCAACAGTTAAACACAGAGATAGCACTCTATGACCCAGCACTGCCACTCCTCTGTGTCTATTTAAGATAATGGAAAACATCTGCCCACACAAACACTGTACGTCAATGTTCACAGAAGCATTGGTTGCAATAATCAACATGTGGAAACATCCAAATGTCCGTCAGCTGATGAATGGGTCCACAGAATGTGGTACCTCCATACGATGGAAGGTTCTTCAGCCATAAAAAGGAACGAAGCACTGCTACACGCTACAACATGGGTGAACCTTGAAAACATCATGCTAAGTAAGAGAGGCCAGACACGAAAGGCCACATATTGTATAAATCTATTTAAATGAAACGTCCAGAATAGGCAAATCCATAGACAGAACTGGAGTAGTGGATGTCAGGGGCGGGAGGAAGAGAGAAATGGGGAGTGACTGTAATGGTTTCTTTTTGAGGTGATGAAAATGTTCTGGAATTAGATAATGGTGATGGTTGTAGAACTTTGTGAATATAATAAAAACCACCGAATTGTAAACTTTGGAAGGATGAATTTTACAGTATGTGAATTCTATGTAAATAAAATAAATAGTACGGAAAAAATAATATGAAGCAAGCCGTTTTATTACTTCTGACCATGTGTTCTTCTGATAAGTTCTTGAGCTTTGGCCTGGTTTTCTTGGGAACAGCCAAACATCCGATGACTAGAAAAAGGGGCTTTCAGGAATTCACGACGTGTATTCTTATAGCCAGCACCTCATACAAAGTCTCTCTCATTACACACTCGCGTGTAGTTTTTACACACTCATCATGAAGTGTTTTGAGATTAACAAACACCTTTACTTGTAATTTCTTAAATACCATGAAGGAAAAATATAGTCCCTCACAAAAATTTTTTTGTGTGGTAAAATATACACAACATAAAAGTTCCCATTTTAACCATTTTTAAGTGTCCAGTTCAGTGACCTTAAGCACGTTCACGTTGTTGTGCAACCATCACCACCATCTGTCTCCAGAACATTTTCCATCTTTCTAAACTGAAACTCAGTACCCACGAAACGGTAGCGCCCCATCTCCCCTCCCCACAGCCCCTGGCAACCCCCTTCTACTTTCGCTCTCTGTGGCTTTGACTGCTGTAGATACCGCGCATAAGTGGGATCATGTGGTATTTGTCCTTTGGTGACGGGCTTATTTCATCTAGCATAACGTCCTCCAGGTTCATCTATATTGCAGTGTGTGCCAGAACGAACTTCCTTTCTGAGTCATATTCTTGCCAGGAAGTTTTAAAATCCACAAATCTGACATCTGCACTTGTTATAAAACTGACCCGACATCTGATAAAAATGTATTTTAACTGACCACATTAACAGAAATGTCACGTGGTATGGAAAGCTATGTGCTGTGAACCATTCTGGGTAGCTGTGACTTTACAGCCTTGTAAATAGGTTCCTGGTAGTTGTTACTAGATATTAAGCACTTCTGGAGAAGTAGACATGCTCTTCTTTCTTCTTTCAAAATACTAGATTAATGGTTAGTAAGCCGGATTGTTTCAACATGCAAAACTGAGTGGGTCTTTCAAAAATCCATTTGGATATTGTGAATGCAATGTGGTCCTCTCCCCTCTGAAGTGTGCTGGGTGACGAGCCGCACTGCCACATCAGTGGTGCTCTTCTGCTTGTGAGACCCCGGATGCACTTAGGTAACCATCAACAGAGAAAACGCTTCTCTCGTGAAGTCCAAAGGAGGTTCTCGTGGGCCATATTGATTGAAGTTTCTTTAATGATGTAGGAGGCAGAGACCAGCTAAATCCCCCGAATATTTCTGCTGTCCCAGTGTTTTCTGCCTTGTGCCCGTTGATTTTATTTTGTTCTTTCTAACTCAGCCTGGACACCAGTGTGGCATGCGCTCTTCCCCTCCTCCCAACATCAGCTCCCGCTCCAAGCATTGTGACAGCTGAGAACTGCAAAGGCCATCAATCATTACGTTCTTTGATGAGCAATACAATGCAAGGTTGCTCCAGCAGCCCCTTTGTGGCTTTGCAAAATTAAAAAAAAAAAAAAAATTGGAGAGCCTGAGCTCCAGCACAGAGAACAATGAGAATCTGTGCATTTTATATCTTTGTCTGGGGTGAACTGACCTGGGGTGAATGACCCCTGCCCCCCGGCTGTAGAGGTGGGCCTGTGCTGGCTTGGACACTTGAATACGGCGTCCCTCTGGCTACAGGGAGTAGTTCATGATGGGCAGGGACCCAAATCAGGCCAGTAACACCGAGTGGAACTCCATTCTGGGATTCTCGCAGGAGGTGTGGCAACAGAGCGGCGTGCTTTGCGTGGGGTTGCTGTGGGGCCAGGCTATGAGCAACCCTCTTCCACTGTGCGAGAGCCTGCTGGAGAAGGGAGGGCAGAGCTGAGAGACAGAGGAGCAGGGCTGAGTGCTGAGGACACTGCTGGAGCACTTGGGTTCAGCTGTGCCAGTGAATGCTGTTCAAGGCGCATTTCTGTCACAGTCGACAGTCCTGACAATTACAGTTTTTGGTATAAAAATTTCTAGGCACACAAAGGAGGATATTGGCACAAAATAAAAAACTGCGTCCATTCGTGCAGAGCAACCGTCCCGATTTGTCCCGGGGAAACACTGTAGCCTATGTCAGCTGGAGGCTCGGCTGTGGCTGGAGAGGGGGAGCCTACCCCAGGGAGCAAATTTCTCAAAAAAGTCTACTATTTTTATTGTTTAAGTTATACATAGCCATTGTGAAAAGAATAGATAATATATGTAAGTTAAAAAATTATATGATGCTTTCATCCTTTCAGAAGTTTTCCTATTCATATAGGAATTTTTTTTTAACAAAATTGTGATGATAAACACTGTTTTGTGCTTACTCTCTCCTCTTAATGATACAGTGGGAATTTCTTTCTTTGTCAGTACACAAAGATCTCTCTCACAGATTTTTATGGCTCTATGATATTTCTTTCTGTGAATACACCAAACCATAATTTGTTTAACCATGGTTGGTTGGACATGCTAGTTTTCTCTCTTATGTAAAATATATTATGAAAAACATCTTCGTTCATGTCTTTGCACATTTATCAGATTTTCTCTGTAAGATTAATGGCTAGAAATAGAATTGATGGCTTAAAAAGTAAGCGGCTCTTTTCAGAGTTTTGCTAATTACTGCTCAATTACCATTTAGAGTGGCTAGAGTCTAGCTTCTAGACCTACACTAGACCAGCAATGTATGCAAGTGTGCCCCAGGAGTAGGTCTTGATCGGGCAGTGGAGAGACAAAGAAGTAAGAGATTGGGAGCATGAGGCATGGGGAGGATGGAGTTGCGTGGACACTGTGCTGGAGGGGATAATCAAGTAAGGCTATTGTGTCCAGTTGTGTGGGTTGTGCATTGTACAACTCTTGGAGTAAGGAGCACCATTTGCCACTATACACGGCAGACCTTTGAGGCTCTGAGAAGCCTGGGAAATGATGATGGAGTGGCCACTTGTTAGATGTTTCTTTTTTTAATACCACTGGCCTAGGCAGTTCCTGGCCTATAATCGTATAACCCTCCTGACATCTGGAGGCTGGAGGAAACGGTGAAGATTGTATCTGTGATACAATCTGGAAGCGCTGCTGTTTTGATCCAGAATCTGAGTTTTTTTCCTGAAATTATGCAGCATCTTTCAGATTAAATAAAATGTATAAACAATTAATATTCAATAATATAGTAATTAAAAAATAAATACAAGGCTTTTTGCAGAAATAGAAAAACCCATCCTGAAATCCATTTGGAATCTCAAGGGTTCGTGAAGAGCCAAAACAATCCTGAAAAAGGAACAAAACTAGAGGAGTCACGCTTCCTGATTTCAAAACTTATTACAAAGCTACAGGAATCAAAACGGTGTGGTATTGGCCCAACGGTAAACATATAGACCAATGGAATAGAAAAGAGAGCCCAGAAATAAACCCTCCCACATATGGTCAAACGATTTTTTTACAAGGGTGCTAAGGCCATTCAATGGGGAAAAGCAGTCTTTTCGACAAACAGAGCTGGGAAAACTGAATATTCACATGCAAAAGAATGAAGTTGGACCCTTACCCAATACCATATACCAAAATTAACTCAAAATATGTCAAGGATCTAAATATAAGACCTAGAACAATAAAACTCTTAGAAGAAAACATAGGACAAAAGCTTCATGACATTGGGTTTGGCAATGATTTCTTGGATATGACACTAAAGGCACAGGTAACAAAAGAAAAAAATAGACAAATTAGACTTCTTGAAAATTTTAGTATTGTGTACATCAAAAGACAGTATCCACAGAATAAAAAGGCAACCCACAGAATGGGAGAAAATATTTGCAAGTCATATATCTGATAAGGGATTAATATCCAGGACATACAGAGAACTCCTAAAAGTCAACAACAGAAAAACAACCCAATTCAAAAATGGGTAAAGGACTTGAATAGACATTTCTCCAAAGAAGATATACGAATGGCCAATAAGTACATGAAAAGATTCTCAACATCACTAATCATTAGGGAAATGCAGACAAAAACCGCAATGAGATACCACTCACATCCGTTAGGATGGCTATTATAAAAAAAAAAAGGAAAATAACAAGTGTTGGCAAGGATATGGAGAAATTGGAACCCTTGTGCCCTGTTGGTGGGAATATAAAATGGTACAGCCACTGTGGAAAAGAGTATGGAGGTTCCTCAAAAAATTAAGAATAGAACTACCATATGACTTAGCAATTCCACTTCTGGGTATATACCCAAAGGAATGGAAAGCAGGT